>NC_136059.1:749938954-751158343 GCF_964261635.1 Lissotriton helveticus | reverse complement strand
GGACACCCACCTGTGGGAAGGCTGTTTTATCAGACTTCCCCAGAGTATAAAGAGGTCAAATATATGCCACTTTGTATTCTGGTTTTGAATGAAGTGCCCTTATATGGGTGGCCCCAGGTGTCCCATTCCAAAAGGTGGGGGTGTGTGCGGTCTCGGACAGAAGGTATGTTACTCTGCATGGTTCACTAAATGCCAATGACCTCCTCCTGGTCAATGTGTACACTCCCAATGTAGATAGTAGGACTTTCTTAGGGGAGGTTTTGAAAGTGACACAGGGGTTTCAGCCTGCGGAGTTGATAGTAGCCGGGGACTCTAACTGTGTGCTGAATAGAGAGAGTCCCTACATCGCAGGCAACTAAAACAAACTTGACTGACCCCCCTGACACAAATGATGCAGGATGTAGGATTGGTGGATGTTTGGAGAGCCCAACACCCACTTGTGCGCACATAATCCTGTTATTCACCTGCGGTGGATGCTTATAGTAGACTGGACTACTTCCTCATGCAGACAGAGGCCTCTCAGAAAGTGTTAGCCATGACATACTTGGTCAGGTATATATCGAAACACTTGCCCCCACTTTTGACATTCTCTTTTGCCAGAAGAGTTCCCTGAATCTTATTATGGAGGATGTGGGCAGACTCTCATATGGATTGAGTCTGTAGGGGTGCGATTGTGGATGCCGTGACTATTTCATCCCTAATTGGGAAAGCACCCATCAGAGGGCGGCATAATTGGATGCCATGATGTCATGTAGTTACTATGAACCTATATAGGATCTGAGCGTTTAAGCAACATACACTATAAGATTGGTGTAAGACTGATTCTAAACACCCCTACCGGGTATGTTAGCCTGTATACCAGCTAGCTGATGGTGCCACTATAAAACCATCTTACAAAGGCGAGAATAGCTCTTGGTAACTATCAAATATGACAACCATGATCCCTCAGGGATCGTGGAAACAGTTTTCTTTTTGCTTAGTCACTAGTGCTCATTTTGTCTCCAAGAGATACACAGAATAAACAGTGGGGACGTTTCTCAATAAGTATTTATTGAACCAGCGTCATTCTAGTGTAAAATAGGGGTGCTGAAACAACCATTAGACAGTAACAGATATAACCTTTTCCATGCTCATGACGAGCTGAGCTCGTCATGAGGCACGGTGCTCCGGTGCTCATGACGAGCTCAGCTTGTCATGAGCCGTGAATCGCTCAGGTGCGGGGAGAATTCCCCTGCTGTGCTGAGCGTTCCACGGGAGCCGGTGCATCTGTGACGAGCTCAGCTCGTCATGAGCACAGGAGCGCCGTGCCTCATGACGAGCTCTCGTCATTTATTTATTTATTTGCGGGTTTGTATCGTGCTAGATTCGACTCGCGGAGGAGTATCTCTGCGCCTTTGGCAGCCACAGCAATAGGGGAGGGAGAACCAGGTGGAATATAAGTTAAGATTGGAACAAAAACGTTTTGAGTTGTTTCCTAAATGATAGATGTTCTGAGAACTGTCTGAGAGCTCTTGGGATGCTGTTCCATAAAGAGGGCCCAGCCACAGACAGAGCCCTGCCACCGTGTCTAACTTTCATTGCCAGGGGAACACATAATAGGCCTTGGTCACTGGACCTGAGAGAGCGGGTGGGAATATAGGGAATGAATTTGTTTACCAGATATGCAGGGCCAAGTCCATTAAGGCATTTATGAATTATGCAGCATGCTTTAAATTTGGTCCTCTGTTTGACAGGCAGCCAATGAAGTTTTGCCAGGAGTGGTTTGGAAGGAGTTCGGGAAGGGGCGTTAGGACCAGTCGAGCTGCAGTGTTCTGAACTACTTGGAGCTTTGCCAGAACTCTCGTTTGCAGACAGAAACAGGCCATTGCAATAGTCTATACGACTTAAGACAAGAGCCTGCACCAATGTTTTGCTGACTGAGTCGGGGAGTAGCAGGAACACTTTCCGTAGAAGGCCAATCACGTGGAAACATGAACCCACCACATAGTTGCTATGCTGTTTCAGTGAGAGCTCCAGATCCAATCGGACTCCTAGATTTTTTACGGACTGTTTAGGTTCTGGAACTGGTCCATTATCTTGTGGCCACCAGTCCGGGGTCCAGAGGAGTTTAGCCTCTCCGAACAGCATAACTTCGGTCTTCCTGATATTACATTGTAGGCATTTGGATGCCATCCAATGTGCCACAGCCTTCATACCCTGGGAAAAAGAGTTCTTAATCTCGGTGGTGAGGGATTTAAAAGGGAAGAGGAGCTGGGTATCATCTGCGTAAGACATCGTAATGAAGCCATATGTTCGCATAATACTGGCCAGGGGTGCCACATAGATGTTGAAAAGGGTGGGGCTCAGACAGGAGCCCTGTGGCACCCCTTTTGAGATCTCAACCTCCTCTGAGCGGTAAGCTCCCATGGTCACACGTTGGGTGCGGTTGGAGAGGAAACTCTTAAGCCAGGCGAGTGCCTTATGTTCTAAACCGATGTTGGCCAACCGAGTTGTCAAGATGTTATGTGACACAGTGTCAAATGCCGCAGACAGGTCCAGTAACACCAGGATCACGGAAAAACCCTTGTCCTGGTACATATGTATATCGTCTGCGATTGACATCAGGGTGGTCTTGATACTGTGCTTTGGCCTAAACCCCGATTGGGAAAGGTCCAGCCCTCCTGCTAGTTCGATATAGTTGGACGATTGACATGCTTCTCAATGAGCTTGCCAAAAAAAGGAAGCAGGGATATTGGCCTTAGATTGGCTAGTTCTGTCCAAGGGATGGCAGTGATTTTCCTGATTGGTCTAATCAAAGCCTTTTTTCACTCATTGGGGACTTCCCCTGTATTTAAAGAGAGGTTAACACGTTTTTGAATCCCAGGACCTAGATCATTGGCAAGCATGGGAATTAATCTTGCCGGGATGATGTCAGTTGGGCATCCACTCTTGATCAGAGAGGTTAGCGATATTACCTCTTCTAAAGAGATAGGGGGAAATAGGTCAAGGGAGTGGGTGGAGGGAGGGGTTTCTACAACTGTCAGAGGCGGCGACTTTTCGCCACTAGAAGACTGATTAGAGCTAATAATTGTTTCATATATCCCTTCTATTTTTTTGGTAAAAAATAGCAAGATCTTGTCGCAGAGTTGTTGTGGCGCCAGCTCAGAACTCTCACAGGCCATGGGTTTCACGAAAGATTGCAGGATTTGATATAGTACCCTTGGATTGTTTCCCATAGCCGTAAGCTGGGATGCAATGTAATTATTTTGTGCAGCACGAATGGCTTTGTGATATGTGGTGAGGAAGTTCCAATAACTTTTTTTGTCTTCGGCCAGATGAGATGCCCTCCATTTCTTTTCAAGTTTTCTAGCTGCTTGTTTTAGCTCTGAAATCCAGACTTCTTGTTTATGTGCTGGGCGAGACTTAAATTGTTTCAGTGGTGCGATGTCGTTTACTGCTGCAGCAATCGCCCCTTCAAATTTAGTCAGAGCAGTCTCAATGTTCTCAGAAGGGGTCGGGATGGATTCGACATATCTACTCCTGAGTTATTTTGTGCCATTGTCTCTCAGGCAATCTGACAGGCAGAAGAGGGTTTGACAATAGGGGTATAAAATTCAATAACGAAATGATCAGTCCACTCTACTTGGAATGCAGGCAAGCATTTAATAAGAGGGGAGTTAGACAGGACCAAGTCCAGGGTGTGTCCTGCCTGATGTGTGGGGCCTCTATTTGCTTGTTTTAGTCCCAATAGGGACAGATCCGTTAGTAAGGATTGAGCCTCATTGCATTCTGTTTGTTCACTGTGGACATTGAAGTCACCTAGAAGTAGAAAGCCACTATTTTCATGTACATGAGGGGCTAATGCTTCAACAAGTGAGATGGAGAAATTGGTACATGGACCAGGAGGGCGATATACCAGAGCTCCTTTCCTGCACCCTTTGGGCATAGTTTTGATTTTAAAAATCAGAAGTTCTAGCTCGGAGGTACATAGTTCTTCAATTATAGAGATGTATATTTCCTGTTTATGCACAATTGCTATTCCCCCTCCTGTCTTAGTAGGCCGGTCTAACCTAATTATTTTATACCCAGCTGGGATTCCTAAGGTTATAGCAGGGACCGAGTGGGGCTTCAACCAAGTTTCCGTCAGGAAGCATATATCAGGTTCTTCAGAAGAGATAAGGTCCCATACCTCCGTGGAGTGTTTGGATAGAGATCTGATGTTGCAAAGCAGATTCTTGCTCCCTTGAGATGTATCAACATTCACCCTGTGAATTTGGGTGGAGTTGCCATCTATCGGTTCCCTATCTGTGGCTGAATGCCAGTGAGGATCCTGTCCTCATGTAATGTGTGGAACTGGGCTTTACAATTATAGCAGGAGAACGGGCCTTCCAAACTGTCCTCTACCCTCTTGCTACAACCCCTCGGGAGACTGTTTTGTATACCGTGGAGTACCTGTGATGTGTAGGTTCTCCGAGTAGAACCGACAGATCCTCGGGCATCGGTGGATTTTGCCATAGTCCCTGGCCCCTGGCCCCGTCCTGTCGTGGACGGTCGCAGACAAGCTGGTCTTTGGCTCGTCTTAGGCGCTGGCTTAGGCGCCCCCTCTGTGTGCAACTGCTGCGCGCTTGAGCCGACGAGTGGCTAAATAGCCCTTTCTGAAGTGAGGCTAGAGCGCTAACCGCTCGACTTTCTCGGGGTTACTGGGCGTGTCTGGCTCTTACCTGTCCCGCCCTCCGCTCAACGGTATTGGATACTGAGTCAGACCAGGGCGGGCAGGCTGAAGCACCGAGCGCAGACTTGGAAATTGAACCCCAATGCCCCTTGCAGCTCCGGGGAAGGTCGTGGGTGCAAGGGTGAGTGAGTGATTAAAATTAGTATTCAATTTCAATGTCAACACAGCGTGGGAAGTTTAAAATAGTAGGCAAAGTTACACGGCAAAAGTGAGTTTTTAAAATTTGTAATCAAATTCTAAAAGTGACAGATATGTCCACAAAGCTGTTCAGAGTGTTCCGCTCTGAGAAATGTTACCTGGCGCCAAGCGGGGTCGGGAGACACTGCCACTGTCCTCCCCTTACCGTCATGAGCACAGGAGCGCTGTGCGCGCCCTCCTCCCCCCCAGAACAGCGGAGGAATTACCCCCGCAGCGAAGGGGTTAAATGATTATAAGCACTGAAGGAGTAAAAGGATGGTAGATTTCTACCATCGTGCTAAAACATTGAATACAGGCAAGTATATAAAATACATGTCAGTAAAATGTGTACTCCTACAATGCATCCCTAACTAGATGTACCTACGTTTACCTAGCATATATTTGGGTGTAAAGCCAAGAATCCATCTAGGATAAAGTCAACCCCATTACCTGAAGTGAGAGACTTGGTCTCGAGTTGAACACCCCACACGGGATGTTAGACCACTGCGAGCCTGACTGTCTGCACGCTGGAGCCTCAGTGTCTCACCTCAGTGTGTCGGCATGGAAGTCCTTTTCTCCTCTGATTATCTCAGCAAGAGATGGTGTATACATACCCAAAGTGGTGTACCTGTTGTGTTGTGTCGCACTGGGATGACCGAAGGAATGACGCTTATACATATATAGTTATCATGCAGGAGATGTTCGGCCTGCTGTCCTGCTGTGATTCCAAGAATCCTCATGCTTAATGAGGCTTAAGTTTTTTGAAGAAAACCCCATGTCATCGTTGAACAGTGCCGTAACTAGGTAAAAGGTCAGTATTAAGAATCATTATGTAGTGTAATGGTAGGGAGATTATAGGTGAAGGGTTAGGTAACTACCAGAGCCTACATTAGGGTACCTATATGGAACATAGCAATGAAGGTGATGCTCCGACGAGTGGGTATGGCAACTACTACGCGTATCTGACACATGCTGGAGAGGGACCGCACTCACCAGGAGGGGAAGCTGGTGACTTTACAGAGGGCGCTACCACATAATCCGATGGTGCATCTTGAATGGGAAGACGTCATAAAACAAGTGCACCCCTTGTGGGATCGCCTTGCAAAACATGCACAACCTACCTATAGATGTGAGACAGGCTGCTGGAACACCACACTGACATTATACTGTGGATTGGAGACCCAATTGGGTGAGTAGTTTGTACACAATAGGCCTTAATGAGGCCCTGGTCAACCACATCCGTGAGGTATATAAGTCTCCCGGTACTACCCTGGTTTCTGGGGTGATGACTTACCTTGACTTGTTGCCGCTATCTCGGCCCTGAGCAGGCTGAGTTAGAGGGACCCCTCTCAAAACAAGAGATTTTACAGGCCAAAGACTCCCTAAAAACTGCTACGACCCCAGGTGAGAATGGGTTATCAGCTGAGCTCTAAAGGGTGCTTCCAGAGCCTATGTCCAACAGGTTGCTTCGAGTCTACCAGAAGGCCATTGAGCGGGGAGTGCTTCCTGCATCCATGCATAAGTCACTTATTGTACAAATACCCCAACCATCTTAATGTGGCCTCCTACTGCCCTCTCTCCTTATTAAATGTGGACCAAAACTTACACGGGCAAATCTTGGGGAAAAATTTGCTCCGCCACCTTCTGAGATTGGTTCATCCTGACCAATCAGGACTTATACCCCACAGAAAACACAGCAAAGTCCGTGATCGGAGCAGAGTGCACTGCCCAGGCTTAAAAAGGAATTATTAACGAGTGCAGGTCACGATTTATACACGCTCAATACAACATAGCCCATATTATATACCTCTTGCCAAACATCTACGCTCAATATACCCCCCTAGAAAACACAGGATGCTCACACTGCAGATACTTGCTGGCTGACTTTCTTTATGTGGTGTGGAAATGTCCTCAGATTGTATGTTACTGGGATTAGGGCTTGGGACACCTGAAATCTAGGGAACTGAAACAATGCCTCTTGGGGGTGGAACCTGCAAAAAAGAAGACAAAGCTTAGTAATAAATTTGTACTTCTTGGACTGACTCTGGCCAAACAATGTTTAGCCATTAGGTGACTGAGCCCAAAACCCCCCAGGCTGCTGACTGCTTGAGAGATATAACTGAGTGGGCAGGTCCCAAAGAGGCACGTATGAAAAAAGTAAGGCATGTTGATACTAGACTGATGGATTATCTACTGGCATGAGGAGTCATGGTCCATGACCTCACTGTTAATGCCAACCCTGCCCAAGTGACTGCAGTGAGCAATGGAAACTGGAAGCCTACACTGACATAGAGCTCCTGAACTTGGAGCTAGGAGAGCGACAGCCCAATTTAAGGGTCACACAATGGCACTGAGAACTGGACCTACACAGGTGGAAGAACTGCTACAACTAATCTGTAATGCATGTACCTGTTGGATAATGGTCTATGAAACAAGCTGCGCACAGGGGGGATTTCTCATTGCTATTTTGTTTATTGGTATTTTATGGTATGTTGTGAATGGCCTTGGCAACGTTTAGAATTTCACACACTGCTTGATACTGTTGTAATAATCAGTAATGTTCCAAGAATGTGGAACCGTATAGTGTAGAAATGCCAATAAAAACATATTTAAAAAAATTATATCCACTTGTGTGGCAGAGCCTAGCAACTGTGACATGATACACCCCAAAACTTGATCAGGAGGCATCATAATTTACCCAGCAGATTCCATGCATTTTTTTCAACGTGAGTAGCTGCGTATTTTTGATTTCCACCTTAGCCGACACCCAGGAAAACCTACCAAATTCAGACATTTCTGAAAACAAGAGATCAGGGAAAGTCCATGGTGGCTTGCATGCCTCTCACCATGACATTTTACACAGAAGGCCTTGCAAACCCCAAACTTTGGTTGAAAACACACAATGTCCTCACATTTCTGTGACAGAAAGTTCTGGAATCTGTTGGGAGCTAAACATTTCCTACAACATAGAGTTCTCTTGATGTTGATAAAAATGATACTTCACGGGGACGCGCCGTTTGGACACATTCCTGAAAAACAAAGCCACGTACCTTGCTCCAAGGATCCGTTTTCTGGCTCTGTGGACTTGGGGGCTGCCGGGGTGTTTGCTGCTGAGACCCCCCTGCTGGCTGCCTCTCTCCCGCGGACCGCGGACTGCCGGGGCACTACAACCCCCAGAAGGCAGTGCGGCCGCGCGGGATTTGCCGTGACAAGATCTGCCTCACCCTTTAAAATCACCTGTGAGGCTCCGTGGCGCGGGACGTGCCGTTTGGACACATTCCTGAAAAACAAAGCAACGTACCTTGCTCCAAGGATCCGTTTTCTGGCTCTGGGAACTGGGGGGCTGCCGGGGTGTTTGCTGCTGAGACCCCCCTGCCGGCTGCCTCTCTCCCACGGACCGCGGACTGCCGGGGCACTACAACCCCTAGAAGGCAGTGCGGCCGCGCAGGATTTGCCACGAGAAGATCTGCCTCACCCTTTAAAATCACCTGTGAGGCTCTGCGGCGCGGGACGCGCCGTTTGGACACATTCCTGAAAAACAAAGCCATGTACCTTGCTCCAAGGATCCGTTTTCTGGCTCTGTGAACTTGGGGGCTGCCGGGGTGTTTGTGGCTGAGACCCCCCTGCTGGCTGCCTCTCTCCCGCGGACTGTGGACTGTCGGGGCACTACAACCCCCAGAAGACAGTGCGGCCGCGCGGGATTTGCCGTGAGAAGATCTGCCTCACCCTTTAAAATCACCTGTGAGGCTCCGTGGCGCGGGACGCGCCGTTTGGACACATTCCTGAAAAACAAAGCAACGTACCTTGCTCCAAGGATCCGTTTTCTGGCTCTGTGAACTTGGGGGCTGCCGGGGTGTTTGTGGCTGAGACCCCCCTGCTGGCTGCCTCTCTCCCGCGGACTGTGGACTGTCAGGGCACTACAACCCCCAGAAGGCAGTGCGGCCGCGCTGGATTTGCCGCAAGAAGATCTGCCTCACCTTTTAAAATCACCTGTGAGGCTCCGCGGCGCAGGACGCGCGCGGGCTCGCCTGGGACAAGGGCGGGACCGTCCTAGGCCATCACAGGCCGCACTAGGCCGGGCTGGGCCACCCCACCAACGTATGCAGCTCAGCATTGTGATACTCAGGTGACCGGGACTATATTGTGTTTTATGTATTTGCTTTTGACATGATTGATAAATTTACCATCATTTTCTGTGATTATGGCCCATTTACCAGGGAAGGGTAGGAAGTCAATGCATAGTATAACGGGAGGCAGTATAACAGGGACTTTGGATAATTTCATTACGAGAGCGGCTGTAGTATTGGAGCGTGAAATTGCCCTCACAGAAAAAAGGGTATCCTTGGAACTTTTGGAGGCAAAACGGTCTTCTTTGGGGAAAATTCAAAATGCCAGGACTCCAGAAAAGTCGTTTCCTATTGGAACAAGCGGGCTTAGCTCAAGGGAAACATGCTCAGACCCTGATGGGGGTAACTTTATTATAAATGACTCTTCTGTTAGCATTTCATCTCCAGAGGAACACCATCCAATAACTTTAACCACTAAGAAAATGCCTGTTGCGGCGACCTAGAACTTAATGGCCCCTAACATTACTCAATCAGGGAAAAGAAAAAGGTGAGGTGATAGACAAATGGGGAAAAGATCTAAAATCCCCAAAATAATAAATAAACTAGTGAAAGTAATTCCCGCCCCCAAAAATAAGACTATTAACCCTTCCCTTGCTCCGAGGCAAGTGGCCCCTAAGGCAACTTCCAAAGCCACTTTACTTCCTTCTGTGTGTACCATATCGGGGCCCAGTGAAGCAGCAGGTTTTATGTCCCAAGTTGAATAGCTGCTTAAATCTTTTATTCTCCCTCTTATAGAGAGGTTGAAGGTAATAAACCAGGATCTAGGGAAGCTACAATTGGTGGCTAGTGAAAATACCCAGATGTTGGAAAGTCTTACTGCCAACTCACGTAAGGGGGGGCTCTTCAGTATCTTCTCCTACCCAGATCGTAACTCCTTTCCCAGCATTACGTCAGGAATCGAACACTTTAGTTGCAGAGCAAGGGGTCATCTTAGAAAAGGAGCCTGGAACAAGTAATGTTAGATCCACGAAACAGGGGGGCCCCGGGAAATCTAATGTATCAGCTAGGAACTCAGAACAGCCAGCAAAAACAAATTTGGCCAACTCCTCAGTCTGCGGGAAAAAGACCCTAAGTTGTAACCTCCATGGAAAACTTCCCGGTTATTGATCTACCTCCGGAATCGACACCATTGGTGCTGGTTCTTGCTAACATACCACCCTTGCTTGAGGAAACCAAGGAGGATTAGGATCAGTTAAGGAATAAGGTCACCCACTGGTTACAAAGGAACACGAGGATGGGTTACACGGCGGGGCGTAATGTTATTATGTCCCGCCGTGTTTCCTGGATAGGCAGTACACAGAAAACAAGAAATGGAGACTGCATAGTTGTGAATTTTAACAATCCATCAATAGCAGAAAGGGTTCTTAGAGACGAGAGGGTAGGCGGGGAGCATAGAGGACAGGGAATAGAGATTCTGCCCTTGGGTTTTTTCTATAGGGGAAACGATAAAAATAGATCAGACGATAGACTTGGGGAATATAGTGATTGGACACACTGTCGTAGAGGGCAAAAGAGGTTGAGCTTGCCACGGTCAATTTTATTAAGGGAGCGTATTTGGGAAGCTTATGGACCTCCGTCGCCATTTAAGGCCCAAAACCGCTATGCGGTACTTTCCAGGCTAAATGATTGTGATTGACTGGGTGGGGATCTACAAGTTAATTTCTGTTATATCAAAAATCTCTCACCAACACTTAGCAGTTTAGCAGCCATTCCTGTGTTTGAGCCCGCAACCCCGATAGCTGAATTGGTTAAACCTGACTACAATATATCGGAGGGGTTTAGTGATGATATTTGCCCTGAAGTAGCTTTACTTGGGAGATGACCCACAGGGGGTATACAAGAATTATTCACCCCACAACGTTCTCTCATGTAAAGTGGCAGGGTTAGCGCGTAAAGTTATGGACCCTTTATGGGTACAATTCGTTAGTAAATTCACGCTTATCTGTCTCCAAGAAACGTGGCTAGTAAACTGTGACATTTCGCTGGAGGGGTACCGAGCTTTTTATGTTCCAGCAACCAGAGGTACTAGTGGAAGAGCTAAGGGTGGTCTTGCCATTTTTGCATCATTGGCTCTTCGATGCAGTATTAGGAATATCCCAACTGCCAATAGCAATATCCAGGCTATTTCCCTGGGTAACAACGCTGGCTCCTTCCTGGTGTTAATCTTCTACAACTCCATTTATAGAGAAAAAGGAAGTGGGATCTCAGATTTGAATAGTTTTGTTAATCAGGCAGTGGGCACTCACAAGAATAACTTGCTTATATTAGGAGATTTTAACATCCACCTATGTGGTGAACCCATTTTATATACCATGGGGCTCCTGGGTTGCCCTCTAATTTCGGGCCTTCACTTCGAGCACACCATGCAGGGAAGGGAATTGAACGACATGCTCGTTGAGCAGGATCTAGCCCTGGCAATGAATTTTGTCTCCCCTCACTGTAAATTAAGGGATCCTACATTTAAGGGGAGTGGCAGTGGAACTTTTATAGACCACATACTACTATCTAGTCCTATAGCTCCTCTTCTGAAGGGCTTTTCTATTATCCCAAGTTCACATAGCGATCACAACCCTGTCTGTGTGACCCTAGGTGGGAGTACACTGAAAATTAAAGATAGAGTGATAGGTAGTAATAACCTTCAAACTATTGATGGTGGACGTCGGATCAAATGGAAACAGATTATCCCGTCCATTTTTCATGAGTCACTCAAAGCAGAATGTGAGGCAGAATTTTCCTGTTGCTTCAACCAAGAATCAACTCCTCTGCGTATTTTAAAATCTTTTGAAGGAATCTCGGCCAAAATAGGGGGCATGTTACTCGCACAAGGGAGAAAGAGTTTGCCCAGTGGCCTAAGTGGTTCTGTCATACCTGTTCCAAAGCAGCAAAAGACCTCAAGGCCGGGCTAAAAAAGATACCAAGGGATAGGGCTTTGATTTGCACCCTCAAGAAAAACTATAAAATCGCCTTAGCCAAGCGCAAGTCGGAAATAAAGGAAGCACTGTGGAGGGAACTCCTAGATCCCGTAACTCTGGCTAACAGTTCCAGATTTTGGAGCACAATAAACCGATCACCTTTTTTAGTGGAAGGGGCCGGTGAGGTGTGCTCCAATATCACTGAGGATGAATGGGTGTCTTACTTTGAAGGTGTCTTCAAAAACACATCCGGTAAGTCTTATATACCATCTGGGCATACATGAAATGAACTGTTTTTGCAGAGCATGAATTTAGGGAGGGTATCTCAAATCTGTCTAACAAGAAGGCGCCAGGCCCAGATGGCATCCCTCCGGATCTTTTCAAATCCGATCCTACAGGCCAATCTCGTTGATTGATTCCGTTGTTAAGGTCATTGGGGGGGTAATCCTTAAAAGACTGTGTACCTGGGCAGAGGAGAATAAGATTATCTCCGACATACAGTACGGGTTTCGCCCAGGCCACTCTACCATGGCCCAGTGTTTAAACCTCTACATGATTATAGGGAAGTACACCAAGGCTCGCACGGGCTCCATTTTTATGGCCTTAATGGACCTCTCATACGCATTAGATTGTGTGAATCGAGGGGGTTTTTGGGGGTCCATGGAGGCAATAGGGGTGGAGCATAGTCTGGTAGACTTTCTGAGGGATCTCCACAGGGACACCAAGGCAAATGTCAGGTATTACAATGACCTAAAGGTATCAAAAAATGTTGATATCGCAAGGGGGGTTAGGCAGGGGTGTATATTAGCCCCGTTCCTTTTCAACTTATACATCAATGACCTGGAAGGTGTGTTGCTGGAAACAGGGGCTGACTACCTGTATGTGGGAAGGTGAGGTCTGCCCGTCCTCTTGTATGCGGATGACGCAGTCCTCCTGGCACGCACCCCAAAGGGGCTTTAAACACTGCTAGATGCATTTCACAAATTTATGGACAAGCGAGATTTGTCCATAAATAATACTAAATCTTACGTGATGCAGGTGGGGTCTTGCTCAAAAAAACAGTACCCCTTTAAGGTGAACGGTATGAGGGTGCCGCACTGTAAAACATGTTCCTATTTGGGTGTCTTGCTGGACTATCGGCTCAACTGGGCATCACTTTTAAATAAAAAAAGTGGTGAGGCCATTAGGGCAAATGCAGCACTGTTCGGATTTGCAGCTAGAATGGGTAATCGTCCAGTTGCAGCAATGCTTAAAATCTATAAGGCCAAGAGTGTGTCAATAGCAAGTTATGGCAGTGATCTGTGGGGATATTGCGGGCTACAGGGCCTTCAGGTGACAGAAAATAATTTCTTGAAGCAGCTCCTGAGCGTCCCAAAGGGACCAGCAAATCTGTCAGTTCAACAGGTATGCCATATATAAGCGATACCTTGGCCCTTCGCCCCTTAACCTTTTGGCTACAGTGTTGGATTAACAAGAACTTAGGTCTCACACACAGTATATTAAGAAAAGCCTTAAACCTGGATAATAAGATGAAGATCCCTTGGTTAAAATATTTAAATGCAAGTTTTATAGATCTGGGACGTCCTGATTTGTTTCTTAATCCTGATTGTATTACCGGGCAGGATGTCATGTTTATAAAGCAATCCTTCATACAATCAAAAAAAATGGATAGAGAGGAGAAGGAACTGAGACTCTTGACAGAAGTGGAATTCGACATCACGACTGACCTCCTGGTCAGTTTTGATGTTGAGTCTTTATACACGTGCATCCCACAGCAAGAGACACTGGATTGCATTAGGAGTCTCCTTGAATCAAAAGAACTGAACACAATCACACCAGTAGGTTTCATCATGGAATGTGCCAGGTTGGCAATGATGGAAAACTTTTTTCAGTATGAGGATGACCTTTTTTTGCAGGTCTCTGGGACCTCTATGGGGAGCGTGTTTGCTCCCACACAAAGCTGGGTAAGTGTATGTTAGTTTTATTATTTCTTTGTATACAGATTATCTGTTTGTGACTTTATACTTTGCACAGGTTTCTACTTGGCCGGTATACATTTACCTGTCCTATGGAGTAATTGAATGCCACAAGAATTTGTTTTCACACATCTGTTGATAAAGAGCGTTCTTTGGTTGTTACAAAATTGTTCCTTTCTTCTTGATGTTCACAGGAAAGGATTGCTCTTTACATGGTTAATTACAAGGATACGGTAGGGTGGTTGATCCAGCCACACGATTCTACTTACTTTAACAATGTTCATAAAGTTTTTTCTGATTTTGATTTCACACTGATAATAGTAGATGTTGCAGTAGCTGTTATTCCAGCCTGGCCCTGAAGAATGCCTGTAAAATATTACTATAATGGCAGAAACATGTTGGCCTAGATCGTATATGCTTACTGTACAGTGATATTGTTACACTGTCATCACACTCTTTTTAATATGACGTCCAGGGAGATACCAATAAACTATTTTTCTACCCTGATCGCCATCTTAATCACTCACTTTTTCCATGAGCACTGCACCCTATCAGTACCACTCTCAGTGAGGACACATCTTCCTTCAGCACAGGATCAATTGGTACCAAGCAATTACTTGTGAGCTTGGCCATATGAGAACCTGCTGATAAGGTCCTAGATGACGATGTTCGCCATATGGGTGGGCTGATAGGACTTCTTCATAACTGATGGTCTTTCACCGTTAGTCGTGATAGTGGTGTGTGTTATTTTCTTGTGGCCACTTCTTTTTCTCAACTCTGATAGACCTTCAGGTTTTTTTGTTGTTGTCATAGGGTAGACCCACTGCCTCAGCTCCCCAGGAAGAGGACTGGAAATCACTCCTGATGGACATGAGACAGAGCCTCTCCACAATTGATGCCAAGATAGACACCATCAATTCACGCATGGACAGCGTCGTGCCGAAACTTGAACACCATGACACGCGTCTCAAAGAAGCAGAGGACAGGATCTCCGGGCTGGAGGATGGCACTACTACCACTGGCAGACAAGTCACTCGGATGGACAGACTACTGAAAATAATAGCGGCCAAGAATGAGGATTTAGAAGCAAGGTCCAGGCGCAACAACGTCCGTGTCCTTGGCCTTGCAGAATCCACCAACACTGGAAAGATGGAGATCTTTATTGAAAACCTTCATGTGGAATTATTTGGTAAGGAATCCTTCTCTCCGCACCTCATAGTGGAAAGAGCCCACAGATCTCTCGCTGCCAGACCCCCCGCCCGGGTGCCCAACCGCGACCCATTATCGCCAGCTTCCTCAATTACAGAGACAGAGATGCGGTGTTGCGCCGGGCAAGGGAGGTCGGAACAGTTACTTATGGCAATACAACGCTCTCCTTTTTCCCTGACTTCACCCCCTCAGTCCAAGAGGCCAGATGCAAATTCACCGGGGTGAAAAAGAAACTCCAGTCTCAGGAAATTCCATATGCCATGCTGTATCCAGCCAAACTGAAGATAACACACCGGGGCTCACAGCATTTTTTTCAAAATCCGCAACAGGTGGAGGACTTCTTAAAACTTCACAAAAAAGACCGCGCCGGGGAAGAGGCAGAGACGCGACGCTCTAGGTCGCCATCCCCGATGTCTCAACAGGAGTGACGAACTGGGCTACCATCCGGATCACGCTGATACAGAACTCTGCACATGAACAGACCGGTCCCTACATTTCACAGTGAGGTACATGTACTGCTTTAAGCCTAACAGGCCTGTAATTGATATTGCGCTCGGTCGCCCACCTCCGTCCCGCACAGGACAGCTAGGTCCTTACCTGGCGTCTAGCGGGTGAAAGTTAGGAGGTGGCTGGCAGGTCTGGCGCCCCTAGATCACCGTCCCCAATGGGGATGCCGGTGTGGGTGGGACTACTTTCCGATTGATTACTGAGGCAGCGACTGCTCTAGCCACTCAGTATATGCATAACATGTTTCATGCTGCAAATGTACTGTTTTACCGGCCTGTTGGGGTTGCTGGTTGTGTTGGACATATTAACTGTTATAGTCCCGTCAGCGTAGCCGCTGCAGATTTCACGGGGACAGGGGGGAATTCTGTGAACAATGTGTTACGCGAACTTCTTGGTGTTGCTGATGTGTGCTGTTTGGGACCAACTGCTACATACCTGTGCAATGTTCTCCTTTTGCGGTTGGGATGGGTGACGTGAGCGACTCGCAGCCAACCCAGCAATTTCGCCTGTTAGCATGGAATGTACGTGGGTTGAATGACCCGAGGAAGAAACGACAGATCCTGGGGTATTTGGATAGACATGGAGTGTCTGTTGCAATGCTACAAGAAACTCACCTGGTGCCAACTGCGTCCCCATTATTTGCTTCCCGCTGGGCCTCATGCAGGGTGTTTTCATCGTATTCAAACTACTCTAGAGGTGTCACGATACTGGTCAAGAAAGGCTTGGGATTTACCCCATTTGGTACTGAAATGGACTCCAATGGCAGATACTGCATGGTTTGGGGGCGGTTACACTCTCACACAGTCCTACTCGCTTGCTACTATGGTCCCAACATAGACGATCCGGCTACACTCCTCACTCTGTGGGGCAAGATACAAACCCTTGGCATATCCCATGTAATCCTGGGTGGGGACTTTAACACTGCACTGAACCCTTCAGTGGACAGATCACACCCCCATTCTACCCATTACACCCGCACACAATGCGCCTTACTGAGCATTGTGGAAGACCAACACCTGACTGACTCATGGAGGCACTCACACCCATCTCTTAGACAGGGCACACACTTCTCCACAGTCCACTCCACCTGGGTGCGCATTGACTATGTCTTTCTCTCTGCTGGTCTTACCCCATGGCTAATCAAGGCACAACACCTAGCCCGCACCTTCTCAGACCACGCGCCCGTCCTCCTGGCCCTGCGTATTCCCCTTGATGTTTCCCCTTACCTGAGTTGGCGCCTTAATCCCGCGCACCTGACCGATTCTGTCTTTAAAGCGGACCTAGAGCAAGACATAACAGATTTTTTTGACCGTAATGTTAATTCAGTCTCCAGTCTCACTACGGTCTGGGAAGCATTTAAGGTCACCGTGCGGGGCTGGTGCATCTCCAAAGGGGGAGGGGTCCTTAAATCCCTATGAGGTGATCTGCGGAAACTTGAAGAAGAAATAGGCAAACTCGAGAGTGAAATATCCCTAGGATCGGGGGGACACATAGCCAAGGCTCGAATTCGGGAAAAAATTAATGAATATACTGAGGCTGCCGATAAAGAATGCAAATTTCTGGGGAAGCCCTTTACAGCACGTACATATGGGGAGGGGAACAGACCGGGCAGAGCGCTCGCAGCTGCGGTTAGACCACCTAGACACAATAATTATGTCACCACACTCCTCGATAGTCAAGGTACACCCCAGAGAGACCTCCCTGGACAGCTCCGGTTCCTGACCGACCACTACACTGAGCTCTACACCTCCCACAGACAAGTTGCGCTTGATCTCCCCAACTATCTTGATGACAACACGATAGCCTGGCTCGGTCCGACCCAACAGAAGTTCCTCCACCTGGAATTGGAGGTGGACGAAATTAAAGACGCAATTATGTCCATGAAATCGGGCAAGGCCCCAGGATCAGATGGCCTACCGATAGATTTCTATAAAACCTTTATACACCTTCTGGCCCGATTCTAAAAAATGTATACTATTCGGCCCTTGAAGACGGCATTTTGCCACCCAGTATGCGGGAAGCCCTGATTGCGTCCCTGTTAAAGCCAGGTAAACCACCGGAACACTGCGATTCGTACAGGCCTCTCTCATTATTAAATACGGACGTTAAAATACTAGCAACGGTCTTGGCGACCCGTCTGAACCTATTGATGGAGCGTCTGGTCCTTCCGGACCAGGCGGGCTTCATCCCGAACCGCGCCACCTCTCACAACCTCCGCACCCTTCAGGCCGTGCTACAGGATATAGACCCCGGATGCGAGGCAGCAGCGGTCTTTCTTGACGCCACGAAGGCTTTCGACTCCCTAGAATGGGACTATCTGCTGGCACTTCTGGAATGCATGGGCACCCCCTTCAGCTTCATTGATTGGATCCGCCCGCTATATCATAAACCACAGGCTGCGGTACTCCTAAATGGGGCCCGTTCAAAACCATTTGGGATTCGCAGAGGCACTAGACAGGGGTGCCCTCTCTCCCCTGTCCTTTTTGCAATAGCGATTGAGCCTCTAGCGGCCAAACTCCGGCAGCACCACAATCACCGCTCCCTTATCTACCCGGAAAGGCAACTACTCATATCATTATACGCTGATGATATGACCCTCTACATCCATAACCCACAAGAAAATTTGAACCCGATCCTACGTGAGGTCACTAAATTTGGCGCCATCGCGGGAATACAGATAAATTGGACAAAGTCGGCCCTGTTTCCCCTTATGGACAAAACCCAGGAGTTCCCTCTTGACTACCCGCTTCTGTGGGAAAGCGATGAACTAAAATATTTAGGGATCAATATCACTAGGAATCGGGAAACCCTTATACGTGCTAATTACGGTACTGTCATTGATAAACTGATTGATAGCGTCACTAAATGGATCCACCTTCCTCTATCTATGGCGGGACGAATCTCCTTAATTAAGATGGTGGTGCTCCCGAAGTTGCTATACCTCTTTACCAATATACCTTACAGCCCAGGTGCGCATTTCTTTCAGGCCCTGGACTCCCAAATGTCTAGACTTATATGGGGAGGGAAGCAGGCTAGAGTCGGACTAAAAACTCTCATGCTCCCCTACCGTCAGGGTGGATTTGATGTACCAAATTTCTGCCTCTACTATGACTGTGCGCAGGGACATTTTGCCGCGTACTGGCTCCGCCCTCCTCCCTTCATGGCTCACCTGGCTGTGGAAGATGGATACATGAGGCCCGAAAAACCCTCGGGCTATCTTTATACGGCCTCCCGGGTGATTGATCGCGACCCCACGACGGTGGACTGCACTGTGCAGGCTTGGCGCCGGATAATGGCACGCATGGGCGTTACTATTCCATACTCCCCCCGCATGCTGTTGGCACATGACCCTAGACTAAGCGTTACCTGCGAAGAAATCGGTCGCAAACTGCTCACTAAATTGGCGCTACGCACGTGGGGAGATTTGTACATACAGGGCCGATTCCGGTCGGCCGCGCAATTCTTTGGGACGCACGTACCCTCAATAATGGACACATTCCTTTACACGAGATTACGGCAGAATGTCCGTGCGGTCACCCCAGACTTCCCTGACGAGCCGGAAACCGTGGCCCCCTTACATGCTCTCCTACTCACTGATACCCCGACACATGTAGTCTCCATGCTGTACAAGCAAGCGTATGCGGCCCTCAACCCCCCGCCTCTCAGAGCTAGACGGGATTGGGATGCAGACCTCGATGCCCCCCTCTCGGACGAACAATGGGAGGAAAGCTGCTCACACACGAATGCAGTAACTGGCAATGCCCGTCTTAGGCTGGTTCATTTTAAATTCCTGCTCCGGCTTTATCATACTCCCGCCAAATTGTGCCGTTTCGGGTTACGTGCAGATGACCGGTGCCTTCGATGCAAGAAGGCTGGAGCTGACTTCATTGACCTAGCCTGGACGTGCCAGGACGTGGCATCGTACTGGGTGGAGGTGTTTCAAGCTATGTATGAGATGGTAGGTGTGGAGATCGCCCCCTGCCCCAAAATAGCCCTACTGGGACATTCTTTTTCAGCGCTCAAGACGCAACGGAAATTCTTCGCGCTAGGATTCTTACTGGCAAAACGCCACCTAGCCTGCAGATGGGGGCGTGGACGCACCCCCAAATTCAAGACTTGGCTATCTACTATGTCTACTTGGCAAGACCAACTTCACAATTATGCTGACTTGTTACCCCACAAAATGCGTCCCAAGGACTTATGGGGCCCCCTTACCGCTTATCTTCTCCGGACTCAGGAGGAGGACCCGGAGGGTACGAGCCGACAAGAGTCTCTGGCCCGCTCTGACCCCCCGACCATACACGATCGTGGGCCTGACCCCCGATGAATCATCCCCATTGGACCTCCCTTTCCTCCCCCCCTTCCCCCATACCCCCTGCCTACTCACTACCACGCTACCAGTATACTGAGTGAATTGGGGCCCGTCGGGGGGCGGGGGGCGCAGCCTCAGTAGCAGCTCCTAGGATAACTCCTGATCTCCCCTCCGACGAGGAATGTGTGGAGGCCCCCTGGCCGTTCTCCCATCCCCTCTTGGGACACTAACCCACGAGCTCAGGCAGGGCAGACGCGCGATATAGGTACAGATAGCACGCTTTTCAGCTAGCACTTACGATTCCAGACTACACTCCCCCGTCCCCACACCTGTTCCAAGTAGCTATAGGGTTGCAGAGCAGTTCAGATCCGCCACCGACCTACTCTAATGTGGGAACACTACACTCAACTGCTCTGCCCCATACATTCCTCTGCATCACATACTATATGTGGTGTCCACAGTGTTGGATGGGTTAGGACACATTGATTTTCCCCAAGGTTCAATCTCAGAGTTGGGGGGGAGGGAGTGGGAGGGAGGGAGTTACACGTAAAATGACCTCAGCTGTTTAATGTTTATTCTGAAAACTCACAAGTGAAGCTTGACACAGGATGACGATTTATGATATGGCTTCTCTCACATCACAACGCGGCCGGCCCAGATGGGTTGTAGGCGACACGCTGTGTTAACTAATTGCACCTCTCCACATCGTAATGGCAATATTTACTCCAGTTGTTGCTGCCATACAAGGTTGTAGGCGTAAAGCTGTGTATAAATCACTTGCACCGAATAAAGGTCTTTAAAAAATAAAAAAATAAAAAAAATAAAAAAGCTATCCCAGTTCTATCCTGTTCTAGGTGGGCCATAGCAAATAAGGCTTTAAACTGAAGTACTGGGTTTTTCAGAACCGGTACTGAACCGGTAACCCAGCGGTGCCAGGGACAACACCCTAAGACTTCGGGTCCTTCCTGTTTCGGATTACAGAAACACAGAGTCTTCTAGGTGAAGTCAAAGATCGAGTTTATTGGCTGCAACCAAGTAACAGGCGTCGTAGAAGTACAACACGGTGTATATTCTCAGGAGACTGCTCAATCTTACAAAGCCAGCCTTCTCTTTTTATACAAAATATTATGCTTCAGCAAACATTCTTAATTTTACAGTTGACCATTCACATATTTTCACTACAAAGAAAAAGCAGAGTCATGATGACAATCCCACATTTCAGTTTGTACAGCCCACAATCAATTACCCGGCAAGGCCCAGTATTTTCATCAGATATCAACGAAACCCCAATAAAAACGGGCACCTCCTCCTAGTAAAGCAAGTCATAAAGAAAGAAACAGAGGGAGGTGTGTGTAAGATTAGGAAGGGTTTGTGTGCGATGAAAGGTTTATGGCATGTTGTGCCTTGATGCTATCTCGCCCGGCCACTGGGAGAGGAATTGACCGAACAGGTTTTGGCCTTGGGCAGTGGAGCCAGCTTGCCCAGGTCGTGCAGGAGTCAGGAAAGGTGTTCGGGTACTTCAGGATCGTGTTTGGCCTTAATCATTGGCCTATGTGAGGGCAACTCACAAAATGGCTGCCGTACACAAAATGGAACCCAAGGGTTCCGGACGAAAATGACGATTTCAGGGTGAAATCGTCACTTGAATATGACGAAAATGCTTGTGCATAGTATACTGGCCATTTTCGGTCTGCTGATATCAAAATCGACATGATACGACGATGTTTATGACACAGGTCCAACATTTTCAGTACCACAGACCCTCCTTTTGCCCTTACATAGGCAAAAACCTATACTCATGCTAATCTGAGTCCCGGTCTATATTCATAAAGTCATTGAGATGTTGCTGTAGCATCATCCTATTACTTAGCTCGTCCCTCGATACAGGTTTCCTTACACATGATGTAGCACAGAGGCCACAAAGTGCAGGAGCACACTGTACACACAGACAGAACAGGAAAAGAATGGCTAAGATTATCTCAATGACCATCAGAATTTTCCATCCCCAGGCGGATATCAGTTCCCAGAACCATCCCATCAACGACCAATCTCCTTTATCCACATGAATAGATTCAGAAATCTTATGCAGTTTGGAAATGGCCTGGTACACTGTTGGAGCGTTATCTGGAATGAAAGCACAGCAACTCGATTGGATCACTCTACATACCCCACCTCAGTCTGAAAGTATGACGTCTAACGCGACCCTGTTCTGAAGGGTCATAAGATGGTCCGACTGGGGCTCAGCGGTCAAGTTACTAAGGGCACCGGTAGTTTCAACTATGGTGGATTCAATCACCCTTGTCAATTGCCTTATGTTCCTGCTGTTAACCATGGGTCCCCAAAACGGCAGAAAACCCTTAAAGAAGTCTCCCAATTCTTGTCCTGCAGTGTCTTCTTCACTGAAGACACCTCTAACTATCCTTGTCTTGTGATAATCTGCCACAGCGGTGTAGGTGGGAGGCAACAGGAACGAAACAAAACATGTGCCCGAAAGGTCAGGCGGCAACCATGTATAGGCTCTGTCATGGCAGATGAAATAGGTACCCTTAGCTGCTAAGAACGAAGGGGAAGTCTGAGACGCAAAAACGTACGTTTCAGTGCAGGTACTCTTCCCTAACTGAGCTCTGGGATTCTTGCCATTACCTTGCAGACATAGGTGACCCTGATGGGGTACAATCCAAATCGGGGAGGATCTCTTAGCTCGCTGTTTCTCACCCAGAGTAACTCCATATCCGGTCACGTTCCATCCAATGTATGCTAGTGTCTCATCTCTTGGGATAGTCTCATAGGAAGTATCTTCCCTAATCATATCTACTATACCCTTAACTAGAGCACTATTCTTAGGATTATCTTTTTCAGAACGTAGGGGGTAGACTTAATGTGCGTAGATGAACATTGTTCTGTATGCCCACACGGAACCATTATGGCTGAAAGGCAGGACCCGATAAGGGATACCTTTATCCGTTGTGTGAGGCATAAGACCACACACCCAACAGTTAGTCGTGTTCATTACTAGTTGGTGCTGGTGCAAAAGCTGAACGAAGGAGTTATTAATAAACTCTAATCTCCTAGCGGATTCATGTTCAGGAAAAGGGTGGAAAGAATGCGAGGAAACAGTAGGAGGAGGTATGGGCAGTGTAGTGGGTGCAAATGTCACTCGAAAAGAGAATAAAACATATCCTATTAAAAACATCATAACACTGAACAACATGAAAATGCATAGTATCAAAAAATGTTTCTTGGTCATCATTCTGCAAATTGTAGTCTTAAAGTTCATTTGTTTGGCAGGTCTCTCCATCTCGAAAAACTCCATCCTCTCTAAAATGCTGCTCGCGATGGTAGGGTGTTCTATGCTAAGGGATGCTTCTGTCAGTCCAGGGCAACTCCCTTAGACCAACCAGAACTGTCGACCTAACGTCTTCAGCTGCACTCCAAAGACTTGGGCAACCACGACCCTACAGCTGAACCCGGATGGTGGTTCGAAAAACAAAAATAAAAAAGTTTCTCAGATGAGAGAGCTGCACTTTCAAAACGTAGGCAAAGAAAAGGAAAATTTTATTTGTCCATAGTTCTCGGCCTCAGATTATAGCGTTGCTTCCCAGATACTGTCTGGTCTTGAAAGAGGAGTTCAGGCTCTGTAATGTCCACTCGAATTGACGGTGGCACAGCTTCTTGCAAAAGATTGTCACTTTCTTGTTCAGAAATTGTGCCTTTTATGTGTGCATCACTGAAAGGTAGAAAACGAGGCACAGTTTCAGTCTCAGAGTCAGCTACACCCTCCTGGACCCACCGGTCGTACGGCAGAGGCAAAGAGACCTTCTTGCAGTGTACGCCGTGGATCCAGTTCTTTTTTCCTTCCACTCGCACGGCGGATCTCGTTGACAGCAGGACTAGGTGAGGGCCGGTCCACCGGGGCTGGTCATTCTTTGTTCGCTGGAAATTCTTGACCAGCACCCAGGATCCAGGATCGATATGATGTCCTGGAGCTTCAGAGACCTGAGGCAGAGTATCGTGAACCTGTTGGTGTAAAACACGCAATTTAGCCGTCAATTCATACAAGTAATCAAGCAGCTCAGGGTGTTTGATTTCACTGAATTTTGTCGGCCTTGGCACTCCCCATATGTTGGCCGGACGGCCGACCACTGATTTCATACGGACTAAGTCCCACTCGTGAATGCACAGTCATTCTTGTTGATAGGAGTGCCAAAGGCAGAGCGTCAGGCCATTTAAGACCAGAGCTCGCTTGGATTTTGGCCAATTTTAGTTTTAACGTGCCATTGTAGCACTCTACTAGTCCAGCTGATTGGGGGTGATTTGCAGCGTGGAAGTTCTGTTGGATGCCTAGCCCTTCACATACTTTCTTTATCACTCGACCCGCAAATTCACTCCCATTGTCACTCCAGACCATTCTCGGCATTCCAAACCTAGGGAAAAATTCTTTGACAAGGGCTTTAGCTGTGGATAAGGCAGTGTTGTCCTTCAGGGGGTATGCTTCTACCCATCTTGAAAAGGCACAAACAACAACGAGTACGTATTTCAAATTGTTGCACCTTTCCATGTATATGAAATCTAGCTGCAAAACCTCAAACGGGTACGTTGGAGGCGCAAAATGACCAGCTGGAGCTGGGGTTCCCCTACCAGGATTGTATTTCAGACACACCATACAATTCTTGACCACATTCTCTGCACACTTAGGGATTCCAGCATTTTGCCATACTGGAGCCAACAATTTACAAATCCCTTGCACACTGATGTGAGCCATTCCATGGGCCATTGTAACCACTGCAAGCACATACGCATCGGGTAACAACCATCGCTGATGCTCTGACAATTCAACCCAACAACCATTTGCATCCAATTTACCCATACTTTCTCGCCACACACTCAATTCTTTCTCTGTGGCTTCAGCTTGGATAGACTTCACACTCTCTATCGTGTCTTCACACATTCCAATTTCACCAACCCATCTCGCAGGGCCTGCAACAAACATTCGGCTCATCACATCCCTTGCTGTTTCTTTTGCGACTTCATCAGCAAATGCATTTCCACGACCAACATCATCAGTCACCTTCTTGTGTGCACTGCATTTTACAATCGCAACTTGCAACGGCAAAGTAAGTGACTCGAGGAGTTCATTCACCAACTGACCATGCTGTATCTTAGCTCCATGCGAAGTCAGAAATCCACGTTCTTTCCACAATCGTCCAAAACTATGGGCCACACCGAATGCATACTGGCTGTCAGTATATATGGTCACTTTCATTCCTTTTGATAACACACACGCTCTTGTAAGTGCAATCAACTCTCCTGCTTGAGCTGAATTATGTGGGACACGTGCAGCTTCAACAATCGTATGCAAAGTCGTAACAGCATATGCTGCAGTCGTATCACCATTCGGAAGCTTGAAGCATGAACCATCCACCCATAAGGTACCATCACACTTCACAAGAGGAGTGTCCTGGAGATCTATTCTCCCTTTCGTTTCATCTTCTGTTCTGAGAAAACAATCATGCTGTTCAGAAGCATCTAACTCTGCTACAATCGGCAACAACGTAGCTGGGTTAAGCGTGTTGCATCTTTTTATGTGCACATGACTTGCTAACAGTGTCAACTCGTAACCTGACAACCGAGCACTAGTTAAGTGCTGTGTCTTGGTCCTGTTTAACAACGTGTCCACTGCATGTGGAACCATCACAACCAATGTATTATTCATCACTAAACCGGCAGACTGCCGAATAGAAATAGCTGCTGCCGCTGTGGCTCTTAAGCAGCTTGGCAATGCTTTAGCTACCGGGTCCAAAGTTGACGAAAAATGCGCGCATGGACGCTGCTTGTTTCCGAACAACTGTGTCAACACTGACAATGCAAAACCTTCTTTCTCATGGACATACAATGTAAAGGGCTTACTGTAGTCGGGGGTACCCAACACAGGACCCGAACATAATGCATTGCGCAATTCGGAAAAACTTTTCTGACACTCTTCAGACCATGGAAGGGGATGCGGTGTATCTTTACACGTTAATGCCACCAAAGGGTGGGCCAACAAAAAAAATTCGGTATTCATTGTCTGCAATATGATGTAATACCCAAGAAAGCACGCACTTCTCTCTGTGTCCTAGGCACACTCAATTTCGCTATTGCCTGAATTCTTTCTGGGGTCAGTTTCCTTCCCTCCTTCGATAAGAGATGACCTAAGTAGGTCACTTCTTGTCGACAATATTGCAATTTGGAAAGAGACACTTTGTGATGTAACTCAGACAAGTGATGCAACAACGACAACGTGGCTTCTTTACAGATTTTCTCCGTATCTGCAGCAACAAGCAGATCATCAACGTACTGAATAAGGGTAGCGCCATCAGGTAAAACAATTGTGTCAAGCTGTGCTTTTAAAGCTTGACTATATATCGATGGACTTACACAGTAGCCCTGGGGAGCGTGTTTAAAGCGGAAGCTTCGACCTCCTAAACAAAAGCCGAAAATATCCCTACTCTCCTCGGCAATCGGGATGCTGAAAAAGGCATTTTTCAGGTCAATCACTGAGAACCAAGTCGCAGAAGCTGGAATCATAGTCAATAGGGCAGTGATATCAGGGACAACTGGGAATTGTGGCACAACGATTTTATTCAGCTCTCTAAGATCAATCACAAATCTGTAAACAGGTGGCTGAGAAGGGTCAGTGTACTTCAAAACAGGCAGAACAGGACTATTGCAAACGTTGCCTCTTGTCTCTTCAATTACATCCTTTTCAATCAAATCATAAATGATCGCTAGCAACGCTTTTTCACCTTCACTAGAGATCTTGTATTGGGGAATTCGTGGCATTTTAACATTGGCTTCTAATGTCACAACATATGACGGTATTTCCAACAGACCCACATTATTAGGACCAGTAGCCCAAAGAACTTCAGGAAGAGACGACAACTCTATCGGAGGTTTATCCCTCGACAAATACATTGGAGAGACTACTTTCTTACCTAGTGTAAGTTGTACTCCTGAAGGAGAACAATACAAAGTCGCATACAATCTTTTCAACAGATCCAATCCTAACAAGTTTTCATCACAACCTGTTTTCAGAATAAGGGGTGCTTCTAATTCACAAGGTCCAACAGAAAGGGACATAGGACTAGAAATCGGGTTCCTAACCGGGGCGCCAGAAGAACCTACTGAAACATTCATTTCGCCAGACAAAGGTGCGCCAGGGAGTTTAGAGTGCATAATGGAACTCTTTGTAGCACCAGTATCCAACAGAAAAGGCTCTGACACACCTGATGTAATCACCTCAACGTAAGGTCCATTCTGATCTACTGGAACTGAAACAACTCCCTCTCTTTGTCTATGGCTGTCCTAGCAATCATTACCTTCCATATTCTCATCTTCTGCATAGTAGTCATCAGCATAGTACTGAGCTGTCCTATTAGACGCGTTATTATGTTGATCAAACCTATTCATTGAATTTTGAGGTGGAAGGGAACGCACGTTCTGGGGGAAATTTCCGCGTCCTCTACCTCTAGGTGCTTGTGAAATACCTCGACCTCTTGCGCTTGAAACACTATTCATATGCTGTAATAAAGCAGGACAACTATACTTGAAATGACCCTCTTCTTTACAATATGAACACTGATTAGGGCCTACAGGAACACGCTGTTGAGGATACTCGAACCTTTGTGAGTTCCTCTGAAACTGTTGAGGTTGCTGATAGTTACTCTGACCACCACGAGGAGGGTACGCCTGTTGTAATAGGACCTTTGTTTTTAACTCTTTCGCTTTCTTGTCTGCTCTATCTTTTTCATCTTTATCTCGATTTTCATAATATTGGGCAGTAGCCAATATCTGTGTAGAAGAGGAAACGGCCCACGAACTTTCTGAATCTTTTAACTTCTTACACAACTCGGGAAGCAAATTGTGCATGAACTTGTCAACGAACAATCGTTGACCACCTTCTGTACTCATATCTTGACCACTGTGGTCGATAAACGTTTCTTCGGACCTGGTGAAGAAATCAGACACTGTTTCATCTTTCTTCTGCTTACAGGCAGACAACTTGTCCCAATTCACTCGCATCGCAGGCATTAAAGTCTTCATGTAAGTAATGATCCTACCAGGGAGGTCTGCCACTAAAGGTTCTGGTTTAGCACCACCAACTTGTCTTCCATCAGCAGCAGCAATATTAACCCATGTATCACCTAACTCCTGATCATGATCAGCATGACGAATCTTTCCCCATAAAGGCTGTGGAACAACATTTCCAAACAACATGTCTATATCCGCTAAATTCATAATGCAAGAGCCTGCAGTCTGTGACAATTCCTTGTAATACCCTGCAGGATTTTTACGGGGGTCAGGCAAAGTCTGCTTAAGGGCCAAAACTACAGCTCGCTTCCAAGGAACATGTACCCAAACACGCTGAAAGTGTGCTGGAACAGCTGGGGGAACATTATTCAGACCAGCCGCTACTGCTTCCTTCCATACTGGGGGAACCTCTCTCATGGGGTATTGTCTCGCTTTCCTTGTAACGGAGGAATCATGCTCAAATAGTGACCGGGAAACACCCTCACTCCTAAACGACAATAATGTCGCAACTGCTTTTTTAACATCTGAACCCACAATTGTGCCTTTTACAAACTCGAACCGTAGATGACATAACTCAGGCGGATTGGGCTCCAAATCATTTTCCTCTAAATCCTCACAAAGAAAAGTACACATTTTCTCGAAAACGTATCTCTGTTTCGGCTCTTCCCATTGATGGAAGACATCCATAACAGAATCTAGCTCATATGTCGTAGGGTCTGTAACCCATCTGCGTGCCAAATAATTCAATGTTTCCCGCTCTCTAGAGTCGGGCAGTTGACGATGCAACTGTTTGCTCGTTGAAACAGGGGTCAGGCTTACTGCCCCAAAAAGAGGATACAGAAGACTAGTAACAGTGTTAGTCATTCTCTGCCGAACAGAAGGAGAAGTTGACGAAAGAACAGGAGTAAAAGCAGAGTGAGGCAAGGTAGATGCAGATGCAGATGCAGACGCAGTAACAGTAGAAATATCAGAAGAGGTAGTCGATGCAGCAGGCAAAGTCGTAGGAAGTACAGGGGGAGCAGGTAGCAAAGTCAGCGGCCCTTGAGGAGGCTGAGCCGTAGCAGTAGGAGCCAACTGAAGAGGAGCTGGCGGTTGTGGAAGAACCTGGGGCACAACAACCAGAGGTTGCACTTCTAAAGGTTGCGGAGGTGCAGTAGCACTCTGCGCATAGGGGGGTGGCGAACTCAATAAATGCGACATTAGGGGATCTTTCTCAAGTTCTTTTGCTGCATCTTGCTGAAGAGGCGGCAAGACTGGATAGCATTTATCGATCGCCATTTTACGTTGCCTGTGCAACTGTTCACTCGCTTGTTCTTCCTCATCATCTTTATATTGCATAGCAGCTTGCATTATCAAGATACCCTTTTCTCTTTTATTTTTCTTCTCTAATTTAATTTCCTTCTGTTTGGCTTCCTTTCGCCATAGGCGGAAAGAGTCGAACATCGCCGGCCGGGCTTTCTTCTTAAAAGTCTAACCTCTAGATTATTTAGGATTTCCGTGTCAAACCTACCGTATTGGGGCCATTTTAAAACACCATCCTTTCTGGTGTATCGGATCCATACTTCATTATATGCGATGGGGCCTAACCATGTTTCACATATAGTTCATAGGTTGGAGTTCCAATCGGAGGAACCGGACACGAGTCCTCCAATCGGGAATCCCTATTACAACCAAGACAAATCAAATTTCCAAGTCTGCTAAGACCAGGCATCTTCGCTCTCTAGTCTAGCTTCAAACTTCAAAGGATTATTGAATACGATAGTCTCGTGAATACACGAGTCCCTCGGCTTTGGTACTTGCAAGTTCCAAATCAAAGATCCCAAGGGGATACCCAAACTAAGAACTGGGAGACGCTCCACTTATACTTAACTGAGGTATCGATGATGTCACCGGAAGACTCGTCTATCGTTTCGCTCTACCAATCATCAAGGGTCCAAAACAGGGCGATAGTCAGGGCAGCAGTCCTTCGTAGCCGTCGGGAAGCGGGGAACCTCGCAGCAAAGACTTTCGGACCACGTCGACATGCAGGGGTCGAAGAAGTGGCGGCCTTCCTCCAGAATTTTCACACGAAGCTCCTCACGAACCTCTGGCTTGGACCGGTACCGCTGATATCACCCAACGTTGGGCGCCAACTGAAGTACTGGGTTTTTCAGAACCGGTACTGAACCGGTAACCCAGCGGTGCCAGGGACAACACCCTAAGACTTCGGGTCCTTCCTGTTTTGGATTACAGAAACACATAGTCTTCTAGGTGAAGTCAAAGATCGAGTTTATTGGCTGCAACCAAGTAACAGGCGTCCTAGAAGTACAACACGGTGTATATTCTCAGGAGGCGGCTCAATCTTACAAAGCCAGCCTTCTCTTTTTATACAAAATATTATGCTTCAGGCAAACATTCCTAATTTTACAGTTGACCATTCACATATTTTCACTACAAAGAAAAAGCAGAGTCATGATGACAATCCCACATTTCAGTTTGTTCAGCCCACAATCAATTACCCGGCAAGGCCCAGTATTTTCATCAGATATCAACAAAACCACAATAAAAACGGGCACCTCCTCCTAGTAAAGCAAGTCATAAAGAAAGAAACAGAGGCAGGTGTGTGTAAGATTAGGAAGGGTTTGTGTGCGATGAAAGGTTTATGGCATGTTGTGCCTTGATGCTATCTCGCCCGGCCACTGGGAGAGGAACTGACCGAACAGGTTTTGGCCTTGGGCAGTGGAGCCAGCTTGCCCAGGTCGTGCAGGAGTCAGGAAAGGTGTTCGTGTCCTTCAGGATCGTGTTTGGCCTTAATCATTGGCCTATGTGAGGGCAACTCACAAAATGGCTGCCGTACACAAAATGGAACCCAAGGGTTCAGGACGAAAATGACGATTTCAGGGTGAAATCGTCACTCGAATATGACGAAAATGCTTGTGCATAGTATACTGGCCATTTTTGGTCTGCTGATATCAAAATCGACATGATACGACGATGTTTATGAGACAGGTCCAAAATTTTCAGTACCACAAAGCCAATCTTCTCTCTTCGGAGGTTGGGGATCCTTCCACTTCATGCATATTTCTCTCGGGCGAGCAACACCAAGTATAGCAACAGCCCACTATGAATCTGCGATAAATTCGAAGTAGATAATCCATCATTCCCAAAAAACACTAATGATGAGCTAACCTCGATATTTGCTTTGAAAATGTTGTGAAGAGAACCTCCCACCCCCTTCCAGAAAGATCTTAGTTCAAGACACTCGTGGAAAATATGGATGTCATTGGCATAGGGAGTAATGCATCTGGGGCATTTGGGAGTAGGCACTGGGGCAAACTTGGCTATCCCAGCAGGCATGTAGTAGAGTCGATTGGTGACAAAAAAGTGGTTCTTTTTTAAACTGGCTGGTTTGATCAATTTATATAGTAATGTCAGAGAGGGTTCAAGTAGGTCTACAATGTTGGGCTCAAGGGGGAATTGGTTCCAGGCCGTAGATTGTGGTGGAAGTACTATGTCTTCTGCATCTAGGAACTTCTTACACCAGGTGGAGATTTGTTTCGTCTTTGGCTGTACTAATTGAAAAAGAATCTCTGTGTCCCAATCTCCACTAATATCCCCCTTTTTCTGCTTCAAACCAAGATTTAAGTTGTAAACACTTGAACTTAGAAAACCCAGGGCCTATCTTAGCTCTTAATAGGTCCCAATGGTGGATTCCTTCTGCATCTACCAAATCAGACCAGATGGATATGCCTGTTCTCCTAATTGGCACCGCCAAACCATCTTGAAGACAGAGTGGGGTCCCCGGAGAGTCCCATATAGGGGCAAATTCAGAATAATATCCGATTCCCCAGCCACTTCTCACTTTATACCAGTTTTCCAGGGAAGCCTTGAGGACCTTCAAACGCACTTGTTTAAAGTACCTCAGGCCCTGAACTTATATAGAAAACCTTCTCTGCCTCCTCCGCCCTCCATCGTAGCCACCTCGCCCAACAACCTTCCCCATGATGTCTCCGCTGGTTTGGAGAGTAGCATCCAAACACCTTTGAATTGAAATGCAACAGAATACTATCTGATGTCTGGGAGAGCCAACCCCCCTTTAGTAAGCCTGTGCCTCAACTTTTTTCCACAATAGCCTTACTCCTTTATCTCCCCAGATAAAGCTCCCAATCTTGCTTTGGACCTTACAGATACACATATTGGGGAAAACCAAGGGGACTGCATTAAATAGATAAGTCAGCTTGGGGAGGATAACCATCTTCATCAGGTTAACCCTCCCGTAGATAGTCAGGGGAAGATTCCTCCATCTGGAAAAGAGGCGATTGATTTCCTTGATGATTTTATTTAAATTTAGCTGGGGGATTTTTTAGAGCACTTTAACAATATATATATCCAAGTAGTTTATCTCTCTACTAGTGGGACCCTCCCATTGATCGATGTTCCAACACATCACCTCCGTTTTCGAGGAGTTGGCTAAATAACAAGAGATGATGCCAAATTCCTCCAGAAGGGCTTCAACCCGCGGTATAGTCGCCCCTGGGTTATTGGTGTATAATATTATGTTGTCTGCATACAGGGCTAGTTTACATTGATAATGCTGAGATTTAAAGGGGTACATTGATTCATCTAGTCCAATGGCTTGCACCAGTGGCTCTATATAGATATTACACAACAGGGGTGAAATAGGACACCCCTGTCTTGTTCCCCTCTGGATATTAAAACTGGAGGTACGCATATCATTCAGTAGGATCTTTGCAGGGACTCCCTGATAACATTTCCTCAGAGTTTTAATAAAGATGGGACAAATGCCCATTGCCCCTAAAAACTCCCAAAGATACACCCAGCAGACTGTAACAAATGCCTTGGCTGCGTCCAAGGCAACTGCTGCCAAAGGATCTGATCTTAGTACAGGTAAGTCAATATTGCCTGTCAGCAATTGTGTCTTCTGCTGAATATATCTCCTGGTTACAAAGCCCTTCTGAGCAATATTAACCAGGTTGGGGACCAGTTTGGTCAATCTCCCTGCCAAAATACACATAAAGATCTTATAATCGGCATTCAGCAGGGAGAACGGATGATAAGAGTCAGCTTTAAGGGGGTCTATTCTGGGTACTAATATCAGTTTGATGGTTGCTTCCTTCCAGTAACAGGGGACCTGGCCTGTTAAACTGTATACTGAATTAAACAAGGTACCTAGTACCAGAGTTAGTTCCTCAGATAGGAGTTTGTAGACTTCATTTGGCAGTGCATCAATCCCTGATGCTTTATTATTTTTAGAATTCTTTATTTGATTTTTTATCTCTTCTAATGTTATGGGGCATTGAGGAGATCACAGCTGGCTTCAGTTAATGTTGACAACGATTTACCCCTCAACCAAGTTTATATTTGATCTGGGTGAGGGGGGCAAAATTCTCTTTATAGAGGTCCAAGAAAAGGGAGAGGAGGCAGGTCTGCATGGCCTCTACCCTACTAAATTTTTCCCCATTGTTATTTATTATGAGGTCATTGATGTTATTTTTTGAGCGATCAACTCTGGCCTTCCAGGCCAATAGAGCACCAGCCTTCTCCCCATACTCAAAGTTTTGCATTTGCTTAATGAGCTATTGTGTCCTGCACTTCTGGTTCAGCTTACCCCTATACTCCGGCCTCGCTCCCTCTAGATCTCCCTGGACTTGTGCCGACCTTCTTCGGCTCTCATGGCTAAGTTGGTTCCTCTCTGCTTCTAATTGCAAGATTCTTCCCTCGGTGATGTGTAGATCCCGGGCCTCAGCCTGATTCTTGGAGCATATAAGGCCATGCAGCCTCCCCCTCAGGTTGGCCTTAAAGGCATCCCATACAAACTCCATAGTCGTAGAGCCGATATTAAATGATAAATATTCTTGGGAGGATGATTTAACGGCCCAAGTAATTTCGGGGTCTAACAGCATTGCTCTATTAAGCGTCCATCTAGTTTGTAGCGTATTGCTCTTCCTAAGATAGGGAAATGATACTGGAGCATGATCCAAGAGATGACTTGGTAATACTGAACCCCCAGTCAGACTATCCAGGACATGCCTATTGGTTAAAATATAATCAATATTGGACAAGTGGTGATATTTTTTACTGTAAAACGTAATTCTCTGAATACCAGATCCAAGTCAAGTATTAGATTTTTCATGGCTCGTCGGATTCGTGAGGCCCCTTTATAGTGACTCTGATTTGACCTATATTTTAATGGGTCAAGAAGGACATTAAAATCTCTACCTATGGGGAGTTATCACAATTAGTTTAGATTGCAACTTGCAAATATAGGTTTGACCGTCAACATTAGGTCCATAAAAGGAGGCGCAAACTAATTCAGTCCCTCCAAAATCCATCTGTGCCACTATCTGCCTCCCTGTCTGATTGGTCTGCACAGATTTAATAGAACAAGCAACCCCTTGTTTAATAAAAATCGCGACACCCCTACTATTAATCGTTTGTTGTGACGAACAATAGCTTTTTATCCAGGGAATTCTTGAGAATATCAAGCGGCATTCTGCAGAGCTCAGATGGGTCTCTTGGAAGAGACAAACCTGAGCTGGGGAAAGTTCTAAGTACTTCAGAATTAACCTTTGTCTACGTGGACATCTTAGCCCGTTTATGTTCAAGGAGACGAAGTTGACCTTACTATCGCTTGTAGAAATTCCTGCCATCAGCTTGCAGACCCTTGGTGCTGGCTAAACAGATATTTCCTAAAATTCAGATGAGACGAGGTATATTATTTTATTTTATGCACTGCTCCCCACCATGTGCACCCCACCCACCCTCCCCCCACAACCTGTGACCCCTTCCCACATAAGGAACCCTCCCTTCCAATAGGCTAAGCCTCTTTGATCAAAGCTCCCTTGGGTTTCTTAAAAATATCTAAGTACATACTAATGAGTGATTCTGGGACCTGATGCAAGGAAACCTCCATAATTTCAACGTCCTCCCCCTCTACCCTCCATCTCCATCCTTATTTTCACAATGAAGGCATCTACCTCCTCAACGTGCGGAACTGATGCATGTGATTGCTCCACATGACATGCAATGGCACAGGAAACCTCAATGAGCTTTGTTTCCCAGACCTTTTAAGTCCTCAAGTCTCTTCCCCAACTCCCATTGTCTTGTTGCCGTGATATGTGAAATGTCAGATCTTACAGAGAAGGATAAGTTGTTTTGACCCATAGGTGTAGAGGTAATGGTGCCTTCCTTGAGAGCAGAAGATAAAATTAGCTCTTTAACCGAGTATGATAAAAAGTTAACCAGTATCTTCCTAGGTTTTTGCCTGCCAGGGTTCATCCTAAAAGGATCGCGATGCACCCTTTGAATCTCATACCCTAGGTCTATTCTAGGAGAGCTCTTTAAGACTGTTCCTTGTAATAAAGTGGTCACAAACCCCTTTATATCAGACCCCTAGAGGTCTTCGGGCTATTTAGGAGCCTTAAGCTATTTTTCCTCTAATGGTTTTCTAAACGTTCAAGGTCATCTTTCAGTTCCTTATTTGGAGCTGATAACTTTGCCAGATCCATTGAGGTGGTATGTATGGCTTCTTTGAGATCACCGACTCTATTGCATCTGTCCTTAAAGTGACTTCTTCAAGTTTCTGAGCCAATACTTCGAAGGACGATTGAATAGTAGCCTGGTTTGATTCAGACACAGAAAATCTGCGGGCCATCTCAGCCTGATTCGCATCCGACACTGTAAACGTGCTCGTCATCTCGTCTTTCATGGCAAGTAGTAGATCTGCCAAAGAGCGTGTCATAGAATCTGAGGCCACATAGTTCTCAGCTGTAGCAATGCTTGGAACATTGGGGCTGTTAACAACTTTCCGCTGATCTTCCTGAGTGTCTGGTATTTCCAGGGCGGAGTATCTATTGGAAAGACACACTACAGGGTGAACAGCAGTTGTAGTCGCAGATGCAATTATTGCAAGTGCCCGTGGAGTATCGGAACTCTTAACTGAACTACAGAGAGGATCAGATAAGTTTAACCCCTTCAAATTGCACCCTGGGATGGTAAATATGTTTCATGAAGCTAGGCTAGTTTGGTCTAGAAGGTTACTTATGCCAACTTCTGGGACTTCTTGTACTTCTGGGAGACCTTGTGCGCTGTTTACGCCCCCTGCAGGCTTTCCTGCACAACACTCCTTGTAGGCTCACTAGCAGTTGCGATAGAGGTAGATATTACTTTATAATAAGATTTCAGAGATGAAGTTATTTTCGCTTTTGATAATGATGGTTTCTTGCCCCTGCCTTTTCCCTTTCCCTTGCCGGCCTCTCTCCCCTTAATGACTGTTCCAGGATCTGTTCCAGGATCAGTTGTGTCTCCGTTCAGATTGCGTTGCTTGACTGATGGCCTAACTTCAGAGATAGGAGGGAGACGTGGGGGGACAGGATAGGTTGGGTGGGTGCACAGACATAATATCGACTCCAAAATATCGTTTGGACAGAATATCGAGTTTTAAATATCGTTTGGAGAAAATATCGACTAGACAGAATATCGACAGCCAAAATATCGTTTTTAAGGTAAGTGAAGTAATATCGACTGTAAATAATATAGACAGTGAAAATATCCAAGTATATAATCTAGATAGTAAAAAATATAGTTTTTTAAATAATATTTAATTATTTATAGTGTTTTTATGTTATAATATGTGTGAAAAGTGTCATTTTATTTTATAATTATTTTTAATTAATGATTTTTTTTAATTATTGTGTAATTTTATTCTGTAGCGGGTTGTGGGTTTATAGGGGAATAGGGTGGGAAGTAATTTAATTATAATTAATTAAATATGTAAATGTATTAATTGGTAGTAATAATTAATTAATTGGTAATTAAATAATATATGTTAATTATTTAAAATTTAATTGGTAATTAATTTAATTTAATTGATTAATTGCTAATTATGTAAATTAAAATAATGTATTTTCTGTAGCGGGTTGTGGGTTTATAGGGGAATAGGGTGGGAAGTAATTTAATTATAATCATTTAAATATGTAAATGTAATAATTGGTAGTAATATTTAATTAATTGTTAATTAAAAAATATTTGTTAATTAATTAAAATGTAATTGGTAATTAATTTAATTTAATTGATTAATTGCTAATTATGTTAAATTAAAGGGGTATTTTTAGGGTTCAGGGTCAGTTTTTAGTTTTTGGGTAAAGGGGTATTTTTAGGGTTCAGGGTCAGTTTTTAGTTTTTGGGTAAAGGGGTATTTTTAGGGTTCAGGGTCAGTTTTTAGTTTTTGGGTAAAGGGGTATTTTTAGGGTTCAGGGTCGGTTTTGGGTTTTTGGGTAAAGGGGTATTTTTAGGGTTCAGGGTCAGTTTTGGGTTTTTGGGTAAAGGGGTATTTTTAGGGTTCAGGGTCAGTTTTTAGTTTTTGGGTAAAGGGGTATTTTTAGGGTTCAGGGTCAGTTTTTAGTTTTTGGGTAAAGGGGTATTTTTAGGGTTCAGGGTCAGTTTTTAGTTTTTGGGTAAAGGGGTATTTTTAGGGTTCAGGGTCATTTTTGGGTTTTTGGGGTACATATACAATATTGCCTATTATAATTTTGTTACTATATATATATATATATGTTTTAAGAAATATGATTAAAAAAATATTAAATATTATTTATTTACTTTCATTAATTATTTAATTATTAAAAGTTATTTTAAGTATTGTTAATTATATTTTAGTAATTAATTTTTTATATTAATGTAATTAAACATTGTTTTTAGTAAAGTCGATATTTTTTACAACGATATTTTTGTAAACGATATTTTGTACTCGATATTTTTGTACTTACCTGTTTGTACATACAAACTCGATATTTTGGTTGTAGATATTTTTTCCTCGATATTTTGGGTAGTCGATATTTTGGTAGTCGATATTATTTCAGTGACCCAGGTTGGGTGATATCAGTATTAAGTGAAGAGTGGGTGGCTCTAGCTTGCAGTGTATGTCTGCTGATTATAGGCAGTGTGATGCCTGCTTTTGTTACTTCACAAGTATCCATACAACAAGGGAGTGCCTCGTCCACCCAAGATAGCTTAATAGTTGTAAATGTCCTCCTACAGCAGGTGGAAAAAGTACTGTCAATGGAGCTATCAATCAAAGAACCCAAAAGTAAAATAGGCCCCTTGTTCCTTTTACAGTACCTGGCCTTGGAGTCTTCCTTGGGGGGAGTGAGAGTCCAACAACCTACCTGTGAGTCTACAACTGGGAAGACTGCCGCCTGCCACCTGAAGTCCCCCGTGTGGTTGACTCTAATCCGGGAGCTCGAGTAGGTGCCACCGCGAACGCTGGTTCTGTTTCTGCCTCCTACGAACTGGAGCAGGAAGCGGGGGGCGTCACAACATCTCCGCTCTCGTGCATCCTCTCCCCACCTCCAGCACCAGACTCCTACCCCCGCTGGGCCACCGCGAAGATCCAGAGCCGCATACCCTCCGGTGCCAGCCAGGGGAATCTCGTCGCACAAAACAAAAGGTAAGAGGGAAGGGGGTATTTTTAAACTTTATCAGGAAGTATCAGGCCTCTGACATCGGGCCCAGATGAAGAAACCGAGGGAGAGTGACAGCGGCTGTTTAGCTAGCGGCCGGCATTTTTCCTTCCCCTGTCCCCTAACCAGGTATTTGTACCCAGAACCTCTTGCAAACCTTAACGTTCAGCTAAAAACACACATTTTCTTATCATTTTTAGGCCTGGGCCTTGAACTCCTCTCCAATCGCGGATTTCTGCACTCCATACTCAGCGGAGCTCGCAGAGTGTAGAAAATTCCACTTCGCGTAGCGTAGCAGTGTTTTTTCCTCGCTCGTGCTAGCAAATGGTAAGTTTGATGGCACGAGCTGTCGCCCGGTAGAATTTCTACCCGAGAGGCAGAAAGACCAGCTTGAATGGCAGATCGCACTGCACTATGCCGATTGTAGAACTTTGTGAAGTTTCTTTGTAACTTCACAGAGTTTCACGGATCAAAACTCCATGAACTACACACAAGTCTGCCCTTTTCTGTAAAAAAAAGTTATGGAATGTATGAGGAGCCACAAATTTCATAGCAACCAACATTCACCTAGAGTCTCCTGATAAAAATGGTACCTCACTTGTGTGTATTGGCCTAGCTCCCTCATCAGGAAAGGCACTAAACATTTTTTTGCAATTTAGGTAGCTGTGGACTTTGAACCCTACCCTAGCCAGCACGTAATGAAACCTACCAAACCTGTAAAGTTCCAAAGACTGCACACCTGGAAGAGTCCAGGGTGATGTGACTTGGCTATCACCATGTAATTTTGTCGAAGCCCTAGTAATCCTCAATCTTTGGCTAAAAACAAACAATGTCCTCACATGGACAGTTATGGACTCAGCAGGGAGCCACAAACTTACTGCTAGTCAGCGTTATGCTATGCAGGTTTCTTGAGTGCAGCATCACCCAGGAGGGTATCCTGGTGTTGAGCATGTGTGAGTCTAGGTCCTAGATTCTATTTAGATTACTCAAAAAGCCAGGTCTTCAGCTTCTAACAGAATTCAAGAAGTGGGAGAAGACTCTAATCTGTAGCGCCATGTTGATCCACACTTTAGGAGCAATGTAGGTGAAGGCTGAACCACTGCATCTGGTTTTCCATATACTTGGAATGGTGGCCAGGAGGACTCCAGACGAGTGGAGGTGTCTGGAAGGTTCATGAAATCAGATGCCATTGTTGACGTATACTAGGCCAGTGTTATGTAGTGCATTGAAAGTCTTGCTGAGGAATTTGTGCTCGCTTGTGAATGTGGAGCCAATGGATCAGGTGTAGTGTGATGTGAGTGTGGTGTGGGAGGTAGAGGGTGGTTCTGGCCCTGTGTTTTCAGTAGACTGCAGCATTCTGGCAATTCTTTTGCTGATCCCAGCTAGAGGGTATTTCTGTAGTCCAACTTCATTGTTACTAGGACATATGGGATGATTTTATGGGTGCTGATTGGCAGCAATTTTAACATTTTCATTAGCATCTTTGTGAGCTTGAGGCAGTGAAGGCATTGACTTGAGTGGTCATGTTGAGTTTGCTGTTGATAATGATGGGAATGGGTGCTGGCCCTACCCCTTTTGGCTACCAGGTGGAGGTCCACAATGATGTGCTCTTCCCAAATATCACAACTTCTGTCTTGTCGGTGTTCAGATTTAGATAGTTAAGGTAATATTTACTAAGCCCTTGCATCACACAAGGTGAAAGAAAGGAACGCAAGGGCTTAATTGAGATTTATTAAGCCATGCAAAGCCACCTTGAGTGACTTTGTGTAGCTTAGTAAATCCAGTGTAACACAAGGTAGCACAAATTGCTACCATGTGCTATTCTGAATTGGGGAAGGTATTTTTATTAAGTTAGTACAGTTGGGATTGCGTCAAAATGGAACACCTTACCACCGGAGGTGTAACAATGACAAATATTGTTAATTCCTCTTTCCACATGAACTGCATTCTGCAACACAAGTAGGAAAAGGAAAATTCTCAAAGGATTGTTTTTGTTCAGGAATGTGTACCTTCCTGAACAAAAGCAATCCTGTTTATAACCCTTAGGAAGAAGTGCTCAGTAGGTACTGAATAGCAGCCACCCATTGTAAAGGACTAGGTATTCATCAATGGCAATATTCTTTCCATGAATAGAAATTTCTGGAAACCTGACAGACAAATATTCCATGACAGGTTGAATTTCAAACACACTACCATGGTCTGGGTGGTTCCAGGGCAATGCAGCAGAATTATCATTGAAAAGCAACAAATGCTGCAATAGCAAAAAAAACTCTGCTCATGACCAGAGTGAAGCTGGGTGTTACCCAAACTGTACAAATAGACAGGAAGGACTGAACATTTGGTGTGTGCACTATCCCCACATTGAGCGCAAGGCACATAAATTCCTTTAACCACCAAAGTGAAGAGGGAGTCCACCAGCCTGCCCTAGAATGATGCCTAAGAGAGCCTCCATGCTCCCTCAGAAACTGTTCAGCACACACATTTATTTGGTTGATAATTTCTTCCAGGAAGTTAATATTCAAAAAGGAGATTAGCATAGTTACTTGGCAAAAAATGGCTGTCTCAACTGTACATCCAGCATCTACAGTGAATGGGGGAATTTGGGGCTGTACTAAATTGGTGGGGCTAGCATGTAGAACATTCAGTCTGTGCTTGCTGCCACAAGGGACATCATGACTGCCGTGGCCATGATATTTAGAATCACTGGAAGACAAATAATCAGCTGGAACTCTGCTGACAGAAAAATCGGTTCCAGATTGGTTTCATTTCCTTCTCCTTTATTGTTGTCTCATAATCTGATTCTACTCCAGAGCTGTCCACCATGACTCGAGTTAGGGCGAGGGCAGTGGTCAGCCACTGAGATGCCATCTCTGCTGACTGTCTAAAACCTGTCCTAAACCTTCCATCAAAAACAGTTTGTCCTACATAGAAGGCAGAATTATGGTTCTAAACCGGTAGGTGGGTGTGTGCATCTGTTAGGTGTGTTTGACAGTGTAAAAGCACTCTGTTTATTGATGGATGTGTGTGACAAAGTGTAAAGCAAAAAAGCTAAGAAAAACACCCAGCTTATTGATACTGCTACAAATTCCCCAAAGACACTAATGGAAGACAAAAAATGAAGAATTACTTAAATATGCCACATACTCAATACCACAACATACTTAGTGGGACATGTGGTGCAACCAAGTGAGCAAAGTTGCTGCACTGCATTGCCTGGTGAGAGCAGAACTGCACCATATCTTCAAAGAAATTGTGCAGTTCTGCTGGGTTCTTGTGCTGGTGCACTGTGTGCTGTCTTGCACCAATGTAAGTACACTTGTGCTGTAGTGCAAGGGTGGTTGTGTTATGGTCAGGAAAGTGGCTTCTTCCTGCATAAAAACTAGCCTGTGAGGCTTTCTCCTCTCTTTCTTTTGCCTACCTCAGGCATGTGCCAAATGTTTGCACAAATGCATGTCTACAAGTCTTTCTAGATAAGGATTTGCATCGAAAACCAAGGGTGAATGCACAGTAAAAACCCTACGCAACCCATGCTTCCATGATTTAAAATACAACAAGGACGCAAAATGCACTGTTACTTTTTAGCTTTAATTACATCACAACAAAAATAGCACTTTGCATTGCTGTGTAAAATCATAACAATGAATTTGCATTAGGTATGTGCATATAAAATCACACAAATATAAAACAATAGCCTGCATTTTGAAAATGAAGGCAGTTTTCAATTGAAAACACTAAAAAGTTGCACATTGTCCGGGCTATTTCACTCCTTAGTAGTCCAGCAGATTATGGCCACTTTTGACTCCTATGATGGAGCAATTGCATCCTCCTTGGGGTGTTATTGTCCCCAGGGGATAACATACATCAATATTTATTTATTTGTCTCACCTGGGGGGTCAGGCAATTTCTCCGAGGTAGCTAACCCCCCAAACACAGACAAAAAAAAATGTTTTGGGCTGCCACTTTCTTTTCCCCAGGGGGCGTGATTGCAGCCCTTAGACTAAATCATACATCAACATTTATTTACTGGCTCGCTGAGGGGGGCATTTCTCATGGGGCCAACCCCACACGCACAGAGAGTTTCAGTCTTCTGGTGTGACTGTTATCCATAAGCAGGAAACTGGTTGAGGAAGGGATCTTTGGAAAGGGCAGACACTCCCCTTTCCAAGGATGTCTCCCGTAACTCTAGGGAGGCTGTTTTTGGTCTACATTCTGCCACAGGAGCACAAGAGAGCATTCATCTGCTGCTCCTCATTGCTCCGGTGGGGAATTTGAGACGTCAGTCCACCTTGGGGCATACTAATGCCACAGATGAGTGGGAGGGGGTCAGGAGCAGAAGCGTCCCCTTTGCCCCACCTATTTACAAAAATAGGAAACCAAGAGATTTCCTTTTTGCCCATCACAGCATTAGCCAATGGCCGACAGACACACTGGGGAGCAACTGGGTGTATCTACCATTGGCCGACATCCACACCAAAAGGGCTATACAATACAAAATGGAACTCCAATACAAAATCAGAGCGCATAATTGTGGGAGCCTACTGGTCTAACTCTGTCCCTTCCAACATTTTAAATGGGTCTTCTTCTAGGCAGCAGAAACAGAAATCTCCTCTCTCTCCCTTAACACTGGGATCTTCCCAACATTAAGTTGCTGGGGGGCTTGTGAAAGCTTTTGAAAATTCCATCTCTTCCTCCACAAGGAGAGTTTGACTCTCTCTGTAACTGCCCTATTGTTCACCAGCATAGTAGGTATAAGGCAGCCATTCTTGACCTTGTGCCAATCCCAAGTTTTTATACAGTATAAACAAAAAATGTACAATAATATACCTTGCACATTATGCATTTTACCCAACAAAAATTGTGCTTTTCCTTTCAGTACCCAATTGAATTATAAAAATAAAGATTGGGCTACCTGTGCAAAAATATCAGACAGCAGGTTCCTGCTCAGTATTCACAACCACACATGTGTTAACATTAACACTGGTCTAGCACAAATGCCTCAGAGGCACTTACACCTGCAGTCCGTAGCAGTTCATGTTATAGTAAAAGATGAACAATTAATGTTACCACTCCAAGCCATTTTAACATAGTTTTGCTCTGGTGAGATTCTGTAATGAAGTGTCTCTCCACAACTGAGGTGGGGAAACCTGAGACCTATAACAGATGCACCCAGCTCCCTTACACATCAATTTTGACCTTATGAGCTGTCCAGTTTTATGCTCTGGTTTGTATAGGTTTATGGTAATATGAAGTGTACACCAAGAGTGATTAAGTCTTATTAACACAATGGTTCAAACACATAAACAAAATTGGCTGCAATGTTCACACAGTGAGTGGTTCTGAATGTGGTCCTTGGTCTTGAGGAGATGGGAATTCAATCCATTAGGGTGAGGGTGAACTCTGTGACTCAACATTATTAGCTCCTTGTGTGCTCAGTGGGAGCCATGGCAAATAGGAAACACCATGAGACAAATGGTTATATCAAAACAATGATCTTTATACCAGCAGATGCTGATAAATAAACAACCTGATAACTCAGGCCGGCAAAACTCTGTTTTGTTGAATTTTTCAAATAAAGAAATCTTATTTTCATTACGTTTGTGTGTAATTTCTTCAAAATAACTCATAAAAGGGTACACTGGAGATAAGCAAGTGTGACAGCAAAACAAATAAGAAGACAAAAGTGCAGCAGTATTGGTGAGGGGGAATTGTGATTTTCCAGGGACTAGATAGGCTTTTGTACTAAGATTCAGTTGCAGTAAACATAGTAGGGTATAGGTAGTTGTCAATATGTGTATGTGGAATGAAGTTACTAGGGTGTAGGCAGGTGCAGATAAAGGACCAACATGTGAAATCACTTCCCTGTTCATGCTTCCGCTATGCTGTTGCTACCCAGTATTTAGATTTTAAGAATCAAACACCCAGGGGGCGTGGCTTACGTGCAGCCAGGATGGCCGCGTTTCTTTAAGCTCCGTCGCGTCGCCTGGAGGTGCGCGATAAAACCTGCTGATAGAGTCTGTTTTTGCGTGAGAAAACGCTGACATCGGACGGCGGAATGCGTGAAGAGGGCTATGAACGCTTTTGAAGAGACTGTGACGCTCCTAATGTTGTTTATTTTGTCTGCAACTTTTCTCCTCAGCAAGCTACTCAAAATGGCCGCTCCTACAAGCTGAATGGAACGTCGGAGAATACTTGGATAAGTACTCACTGTGTGCCTCTACCAATTGACTTTTGCCTGCTATTCTTGTTTACAGACTTGTTATTTTTTTATGCTTGCGCCACAACACAACGACACAAAGATCCAGTGTCATTTTTTCAATCATTTTTGGCGCGTTTATGAGCTCTTTCCTTTATTTCTACAGCCTTTCATTGCTGCAGTGTTCCAAATTTGTTCTTCTGTCTTGGGGAAGTGACTGTATTCAGTGCCTGGATAATTAAGAATAAGAGCTTTGTTTTTGTGCACTCTGTGTTGCTCATAAGGCTGTTCTTTTCAAGTGGTTACTGCTGCCCAGTGAAGTGTCTGGGGTACCGATTGTGGAGATATCTCTTACGTGGTGCCCTTCTTTATTGTTTTTTCCTGCCTCTTCTCATGGCAGATAATATGGGTCTTTCTCCCACAACCAAAGACTCTAAAAGTACTCTTAAAATGTCTAAGCATAATTCTCCTTCTTAAGAACTTGTTCCGAAAGACTCTGGAACTACTTTGGATGCTATTCTCTTGCGTCTGAATGCTTTTCACAATATTGCGCAGAGTACAAAAACCAATACTGATTTACTTCAAGTTGAGGTTGCGGCAATTAGAAGTGATTTTAAGAATTTAACACTTCGAGTTTCCAATGCGGAAGCGCGCATCAGTGCTGTTGAAGACTCCACACACCAGCAGTCTAAATTTATGCAGAATATGGAGCGCTCCTTAGCTGCAATGTGGAGAGATCTTACGGAGCAGGAAGACAGAAACCGTAGATCTAATCTGCGCATTTTTGGATTACCTGAGGATGCAGAGAAAATAGCGCCTTCAATGATTGATTTTTTACTCAACTGGATTCCTTCTGTGCTGAATATTTTGTTTCAGAAAGACTTGCACACAGAGTTCCTTCATTCAAATCGAAATCTTCACCTCACCCTAGGTCAGTGTTTTTAAACCATTGCGGCATCAACATTCGGAACACATTTTGGCGCAGATGCGGAAAGTTAAAGCGATTACTTGGGAGGACCGAGGAATCGCTATATCTCAGGATTTTGCTAGAGATACTGTCATTCGACGGAGAGGTTTCCTCAATTTGCGACGGCGTCTTCTTGACATGAACATACCATTTTCCTTTGCCAGTCCTTCACGATTTCGAATAACTTTTAAAGGCCGCTCTCAGATTTTCTATGAACCTGTTGATCTGTCTACTTTTTGGGACAATCACTCTGAGTCTCAGATGGAGTCTTCGCCTTCTTCTAGGGCCTCTGGTTCCTGAATAGTTCCTAGATTTTTATATATTATATGTCTCTACTGGTTTCTATATCCTTGGGCTCCTTGCTAGGATATTTGTTAGCATTTTAGAAGAAATGATAGATTACCTTTACAGTGCTTAATATGTTCTGTTCTTTTTTTTGTTTCCAGGATCAGTCTATATGATATAGGCTATGCTCTTTTGTTCTTTTTTATAGTTGTCTTAGTTGTGGCTTTATGAGTGGTCTCTTTTCATTTTACATATGTGTTTCATTTTCTTTTCCTTGTAGTACCTCTATCTCTGGGTATTCAGTGTTCTAATGGTTTACCATTGTCTTCTTATTCATGGTTATTTGATATATTAGACACTTCTCTATATTTAGTTTTTTGTTGTGTTCGTTATCTTTGTTACCTTCTTTGTTCTTTTTATTTTCTGATTGGTAGACTCTGTGTTTTGGCTGGCTTGGAAGTTTTGTTTGTCTCTTTTCCGTCTTTACTATGTAACTCTTTTGCATTTAATAACATATTCTATTTTCTCCCTTCTCTTGTTCTAGATAACTTTTTGGTATTCTGTCTTTTTATTATTCGATTGTTGCCTGTTCTTAATGAATTGTAGGGTTTTTCTATACGAATTCTATTTATGATGTTGTCATTGGACATTTTATGGATATGTTCCCTTATATTTATTCTGCTAATATAGTCATATTTCTATGATGTTTTCATTTGTTATACATGAAATGATCATTATTTATGCTTTATATACCAAATGTTCTATGTTATGAATTGCTAGCTCCTTGTTGGACTATTTTACTGGTTACTTAATCCCCATATTATAATGTATTACTTTTTTATTACAATTTATCTATCTCTTTTTCATCTATTTTTCACTATCTCTCGTTTTCTGCCTTGATGGTATTAGCTCTTTTCTTGCTTTTTGCTGGCCTCTTTGGCTGCTCCTCCATGTTCCTCCCTTGTATGCATTTTGTCTCTTATAGACTTCCCCATGTGGGTTCTTTCTTCTTTTCTCTTCTCTCTCTTTTTCTACTTTTTCTCCTTTCTGTCTCTTTTTTTGCAATATTTTTCTATTACTTTTTTTCTGGTGTCTCCTGCTGGTGTTCTTGTTTTCTGCCCTCAATAATTGTGTCTTGTCTTTCCTGTGCGCTTACTTTTGTTTTGAGATTTTACCCTCTGCCATCAATTTGTAATTGGTTTTTTGTTCCTTTCCTACCATGCCAGGGTTGTATGTTTGATTGCTAAATGTCCGGGGTTTAAAACATCCAGTAAAAAGAGCAAAAATTCTGGATTACTGTAAAAGCCTTTCTAGCGACCTAGTAATTCTACAGGAAACTAAAATTTCATATAAAGAAGCTTTGCTGTTGCTTAAGGAGTGGGTTTTGGATGTTGTTTTTTCGGAGGCCTTTGGCAAAAAAAATGGAGTAGTGACCATGATTTCGAAGAATTCAGGATTGACTGTTGGGGCTGCGGAATATGATTCTGAGGGAAGGTGGTTGCTGACTCGACTATCCAATGGGTTTTTTGATTTATATGTCCTGAATATTTACGCACCGAATAGTGATGATCCGTCTTTTTGGCGTTCTCTGACTAAAAATCTTTCTGACGTTCCTCACAATGGAAATTTGATCGTTGGAGGGGACTTTAATCTCCCAATGGATCCTCTTTTGGATAGACACTCTGCTTTCAAATTTCGTCCACCTAGAGCTCATAAACAGATGTCTAATATGTGCGCCTACTCTAATTTTACTGATGCGTGAAGATTACATAATCCCTCCGGTAGTGATTTTACTTTCTTTTCTTCTCCTCACTCTAGCTTTTCTCGTATTGATTATCTATTAGTCCATTCCACCTTACTTCGACAATCTTCAAATTCTGTTATTCATCCTATCCTTATATCAGATCACGCTGCAGTTACATTCACGCTCCTTAATTTGTAATCGCCCAAGGAACCCCGCACTTGGCGCTTGAACTCAGAGATTGTGTATGATCAGGCTCAAGTGGCCTTACTTACTAATGATATCGAGCACTTTTTTCTTGAAAATGAATCTTCGGTTAGTTCTCCTGTGGTCCTATGGGATGCTTTTAAATGTACGATCAGGGGTCAGATTATTAGTAAAATGGCAAAAAAGAACTCAGATATCAAACCGGAACTTGCTAAATTAGCGGATGACATTAAACACAAAGAGTCTCTGTTTCAATCTTCTGCAGATAAGCTGCTTTTACAAGATATCACAAATCTAAAATATTCATATAATTCTATTGTAACGAAGAGAGCTCATATTGGCGTCCAGGTACAGAAATCTAAACGATTGCTTCTAAAAACCGTGCAGGGAAAATTTTGGCTGCTACGTTGAAATTTCAAGACTCTGCTGTTAGATCAATACAGATATCTAGTATAAATGACGGTGCTGGTGTTAGGAAGTTCCAAACTAAGGAGATCCTTGAGGTCTTTCTTGAATATTATAGCAAAATATATACTCCTCATAACCAAGCTTCTCTTGCTCAATGCCAACAATTTTTAAATACAATTCCCATTCAGACTGTGTCTTACTCTGATGGAGCAAAATTGGGAGGACCAATTGAACTGAGGAAATTCTTCATGCTATCAAAGCCACTCGATCTGGGGAAGCTCCAGGGCCGGATGGTTTTCCCATTCTTTTTATAAAACTTTTCTCCCCTCTTTTGTACCATGTCTCAAAGATGAATTCCTAAGGAGGGTAAAGATAATTCAGACCCTAAAAATGTTCGCCCTATATCTCTCCTAAATATGGAAGCAAAAATGTTTGCTAAGATCTTGGCCAAACGTCTGGAGCCATACATCCGTCTCCTTATCCATCCTTCGCAGACTGGTTTTGTTAAAGGTTGGTTAGCCAGAGATAATATTCGAACATTTTGTCATATTCTAGGGAAAGCAAAACTATCTCAATTACCTGTGGCGGCACTTGCTCTTGATGCCAAAAAGGCTTTTGACAAGGTTTCATGGCCTTTCTTACAAGCAGTTCTTCAGGCCCATAATCTTGTTGACCCCTTTGTTAACATGGTGATGTCTTTGTATGCCCACCCTCGGGCACAAATTAGGGTTAATGGTGCTACCTCCTCTTTTTTTTATTTATGCCAGGGTACTAGACAAGGCTGTCCGTTATCACCTCTTTTGTTTTTATTATCTATTGATCCTCTTCTTCATTTATTGAACCTTAGTCACGATATTAAAGGTTTTCAATTTGGCTCCAATTGTCTTAAAACAGCTGCTTATGCAGATGACGTGCTTATTTTTTCTGATGACATAGTTACTGCAATCCCTGCTATTTCTGAGACTATTAAATCTTTCTCTAGCGTTTCTGGTTATACTCTTAATAAAGATAAAACGGAAATGTTCCCTCTTAATGCGTATTGTTTTCCCACGCATATGGGTGATGCTGGCTTTAAGTGACATTCACAACGTCTTAAATATTTGGGGATTTGGTTTTGTAGTACTATTACAGGTACGGTTTCGTACAATGAAACCCAAACCCTACTTAAAGTTCGTCAACTTTTGGATACCTGGTCACCTAAATATATTTCGTGGTGGGGACGTCTTAAAACTCTAAAAATGATGATAACTCCAATTATTAATTTTGTGTCCTCAATGCTTCCTGTTAAATTGTCTTTGTCTTTTTTTCATGAAATAGATTCCCTCACTTCCACCTTCCTCTGGAGTGCCAAGAGAGCAAGAATAGCATATAAACACTTGAGGAAACCTTATGACATGGGAGGTTGTAATTTTCTGGATTGGGATCGTAATCAAGTGGCTTACTTGGCCTCTCAAGAGGCTTTTTGGTTTTCTACAGATACTCTTCACACTCCTCCCTGGGTGTTTATTTTACGGGAACTATCTTCACCTCTACCTACTTCATCTTTTTTAACTATGTCCACATTGTCTATCCCTTTCTCTCGTACTATTATTCTAGATACCATTGCTGCAGTGAAAGGGATTGATAGGAAAGTTTCTAATCCAATTAATAAATCTAGATGGTCTTCTTTATGGCATAATCCTAGACTTAAGATTTAGGCCGACTTCAAGTTGATAGCTTATTGGGCTACCAAATGTATTACCTTTGTTCAGCATCTTTATGATTCTAATCATGACCCTTTACCCTTTTCTTCTCTGGCTCGGCATTTTTCTCTCACTACTCTTGACTTCTATACTTTTTTGAAGATCAAAGTTGCCGTGTCTCAGATTCGGCTTCTTCCAAATTCTCCTACTATTTCTCTCTTATCTATATGGTATAAATCAGGTCATATAGCCTCTAAGATTTATAAATTTCTATCTTCCACGCCGCCTTTGTTGTCTACAGTTACACAACAAAAATGGCTTCATCATTTTAACCATGATTCTCTCGCACATATTTCTTCAGAAACTTGGCAACTTATCGGGAAATTCTCTCTTAGGAATAAGATTGCCCCCTCCCTAATACAGTCTAAATTCTTCTCTCTTAATTTTTTACATTGGACACCGGTTCGCCTACATTATCTTAATCTTAAAGAGGATGATCTCTGTTGGAGTTGTAAATCAGCTGCTGGTACTTATCAACATATGTTTTTTTAATGTTCTCTACTCCAACCTTTTTGGGACTTGATTCATAAACATCTTATTCTAATTTTTAACATTCAATTCCAGCTTTCGCTACCTTTAATTTTATTGGGCCCATGAGCTACATTAGTACCATTACCGCTGGATTCTTTAGATATGTCTTTATTAGATTTATTGCTGACAATTGCGGTTAAAATTATTCTTACGGAATGGAAATCATTTAGATCCATATCCTATCATACATGGTGGGCTTGGGTCTCTTTTCTCCATGGAGCTCATACCTCTGTGGAGGAGAAGCATTTTTCTCCTTCTATTTCTAGTGGGGTGTGGAGTTCTTTGGATAGATATGTTTACTTGGCTTCGAAAGGATAGGTAGAACAATATCCCTTTGTGTCGTCTTCTTAACTGTGCAGGAGACTCCTTACTTACCTTTTCTCTATTTACTTTTTACTCTTCATTCTTTACTCTTTCTTCTTTTTTCTTTTTTCTCGCTTAATTCTTCTTCCTTTTCTTTTTAATCTTTTCCTCTCTTTCCTTTTCTCTTTCTTTTTCTTTCCTTTTCCCTTTCTTTTACCCAACTCTTTCTTCTTTTTATCAGGCAATACATGCTGACCTTCAACTTTGGTCTTTTCTGATGATATTGACTATAACATATACTATTTATATTCGTATGAAGGAAATATATTTCACAGCATTAACTCTGTATTTGTGATTGTCCTTTTGTCAATGTATTGCTTTTTACTATATTTAATTATTTATATGCTCTTTTTATCTAATAAACTATTAGAACAAAAAAAAAAGAATCAAACACCCACAGCAGAGGATTGTTTCTTCAAATTAACATTTGGCGGCTACCAAGAGGAGAAAATATCTTTCAGAAGGCTGGCCCTCAACAAGGTAAGCCTTCTGACAAAAAGTGTCAGTTTTGTTGACAAGCAGTTCTTACCTTCTATGTCTGTAAAGTCTTATCAACGCTATGCTTCCTCTCTAGAATGACGTATCATCTGCATGAGATATTTTGCTGGAATTCGTCGAGACTCAGTACCAGTGTATACAATTCATCAAATCTAAAACCTTTTTTTCCTGTGCTGTTTTGAACTCTGATTATATATGAAAAATGAACCAAAAGAAGGTACTATTAACATGTTCATCCCACACTGATCTACAGTACTTCTGTTAGATAAACACAAGCTGTATTACATTTTCCCTATATTTCACCCTATATTTTGAGAGCATTGCAAATATATCCTTGGTGAATTCTGAACAGAAGATCATGAAATGAATACAGAGCGGTGCATCTTTAGAATAAATATGCCAAGAACAACTAGTGCCACCATTATGCCAACCTTGTCAATTAAGGTGGGTTATGTTAAAGTGAAACATGGCTTTAATTTAGATGTCTCCTTCTTAAAACCCCTTCACTTCAGTAAAACAGAACATGTTATACCCTTGATTTTCTTTCTAGATCTTGCTTTTATCTTTTCTGAAATGCTGGCATTCATGTGCCAATGACATCCAAATTGATCCAGGTCCAATCACACGACCCCCTTGCTTCAGTCCCTCCACTGGCTCCCTGTGAGGGAGAGGGCGCTCTTTAAGTTGGGCTGCACTACCTACCAGGCCAGATCTGGGACCGCCCCCGCCTTCTTGTGCGAAGCTATCTCTCCTTATATTCCGTCCAGAGAACTTCGCTCTACCCATTTGTCCCTTTTGTCAGTCCCCAGTTTTAGGAAACAGAAGGCCGGGGGGGCCAGATTTGCTGTGCTGGCTCCCTCCTTTTGGAACTCACTTCCACCTTCCCTCAGGATGTCTCCCTCCTATCTGGAGTTTCGCAAGCAACTGAAGACTCTTTTGTTCTCCAGATCTGTCGCAGCTTAGCTCGCTCCCCACTGACCCTCGGCTATCTAGCGCCATGGAACCGGTTCCGGTATAAGAGCGCTTTATAAATATTTTAAAATTCAAATTCAAATTCCAAATTATGTTAATAATGTTCCTATATATTATGTAACTTTTGCATGTTATTTAGACGCAAGCATCATCCAAACATCAAATCTGGTGGCTTTGTCAGTGCTTGTTTCATAATATTGTTCTATTGGTAAATTTGGGCTCTTCATTCAAACAGAACTGTTGTATTCTTACATCTTAATTTGAATTTCTTTGTGTCCCTCACCCCCAAATAAACAGTCTCTGGATGAACGTACTATAAAATAGAGAGATGCCACTCTCATGATTAGCGTGAAATCACAATGTATAATTTTTTAAGTAGGATGGTGCTCAATGGCTACCATCACTGGTCCTGACGAAAACCCTACACTTACATAAGTGGTTGAAACATGTAGACCAAATTTATCTTACAATACTACTCGTGACACCACAGGCCTGCCTAATCTGGCAATGTGTCCAACTAATGATTTGTATTGTTGCCCAATCATTCCAGACTTGGATTCTGCACACTTGTCTCACTGCTGACCAGTGGTAAGGTGCAAGTGCTCCGGGAGTAAAATGTGTTATGGATTGGTGTTTCCATGATTGGCCTACTTGATTTATGTGCCAGTCCCTAGTAAAGTGCACTGCTCATGCCAGGGCCCATAAATCAAATGCAGTTGGTAGGCTGCAGCACTGGATTGTGCCACCCACGCAATCAGCCTGGCCTGCCATTGCAGAGTTTGCGTGCAGTCAGGGACTGCCATGTCGACTTGGCAAGTGCATCCACTTGCCAGTCCTTAAACCTTCCCATTTCTACATGTTAGTCACCCTAAGGTAGGCCCAATATACCCCTGCATTGTATGTGAAATGTAGGACATGCCCTGGTATGTGTGGCATGTCTTGAGAGTGAATTACAGCCAAATTAATGTTTCACTATTAGAAGACTACCTGTTCCCATAGGCCAGAATGGGCAGTTTGATTATAACATGTTATAATCCTAACTGACCCAGGGAACATGGTAGAAAAATGAATAAAGTATGCCTGCACTCACATCTGATCTACTGGGAGAATAGTCTCCTGTATAGTGAGCCTAAGGTTGCTGAGCCTGGGTCAGCCCGTGTGCTGATGGTACCCCAGTGCTTCAGGACCTTCCTACTGGGTCTGGCTCATGATGTGCCTTTAGTAGGAAATTTGGGATGGGACAAGACATTTGACAGGCTTGTCACCTACTTCTTTTGGCCATAAATGCGAAGGCAGTCAGATGGACACTGCAGGTCTTGCCAAACTTGCCAGGCAAGTGGCAAGAGTGTGAGGAAGGTCAAAGCTCCTCTCCAACCTTTTCCTGTTGTTGGAACACCCTTTGAAAGGGTAGAGATGGATATTTCAGGGCCACTGGACCCCAAGACAGCCTTGGGCAACAGGTATATCCTGGTCTTAGTGGACCATGCCATCCAGTACCCGGAGGCCATCCCTCTCAGGACAACGGCGGCGTCAGTGGCGGGCAAGGCGTTAATGAGTATCTTTTTCCACATGGGGTTCCCTAGAGAGATGGTTTCTGACAGTGGGACCAATTTCATATCCAAGTATATGACATCCCTGTTGAATGAGTGTGGTGTAACCTACAAGTTCACCACTCCTTACCACCCACAAGTTAACGGTCTGGTGGAGAGATTCAACCAGACTTTGAAGGGCATGATCAAGGGTCTAACAGAACCCATGATGCGTAAATGGGACGTCCTCTTGCCATGCCTTCTCTTTGCATAGAGGGAGGTACCTCAGAAGTCTCTTGGATTCAGTCCCTGTATGGCCACCCTGTCAGAGGACCTCTGAGTTTAGTGAAGGAAGGCTGGGATGCAGCTCCCAGGAAAACTCCACAAGATGTAATTAGTTACATGCTGGCCTTCAGAAACCAAACTGCCCCCTTCAGGAGACTCGCTCAGGCAAACCTAGAAGCAAGCCAGTAAGAATTTAAGAAATGATATGGCCAGAATGCCACTCTGGTCGAATTTCAACCTGGGCAAAAAAGTGTGGGTCATGGCCCCAGTGGAACCTTGTGCCTGGACCATTTGAGGTGGTGGAGAGCAAAAGTGATGTCACCTGTCTAGTGTATTTGCAGACTCCAAGGAACCCTTTGCAGGTCCTCCACGTGAACCGCCTCAAGCCCCACTTCGGGAGGTCCGAAGTGAACATGCTCTTGGCGACAGATGATGGGATGGAAGAGGAGAGTGAGCCTCTCCCTGACCTCTTGCCTATCAAGGAGCATGATGGGTCAGTAGAAGGTGTGATCCTCTCCCCTACACTGACTCCAAAGCAGAAGGATGTTGGGACAGTTTGCCCCTCTGTTATCTCTGACCTCAGGTGTTACTCACTGGTGTTGTGTGGAGTTTTCAGCTCCAAGTGAATTTTCCCGATTCAAGACCTTATATAGGTACAATTCATATTGCCCTTATAAAGGCATAGCAATCAAACCCTTATTTAGGCACAGCCCATGCTACCCAAATACAGGCATGACTACTTTCACTCGTACCAAACATCACAACGACTTCTTGGAAAACCAGCTTAAGCAGTCAGGGACTTCCCCTTGCTTGAATATTGATTTGTCCAAGAACTCAGTTTCTTTACAAAGAACAACTATTCCCTAGGGGTTCTTTCCTGACGTTCATATGTCTGACTTTACGTCAAGCTATGACATTCCTAAACACCTTCAGGGTATAAATATGCCCTCACTTGCTATGGCAAACTACGGTGGTTATGAGCTGACTCTCCAGCTGACGCACTGATTAAGAGGCTGCCCTTTTCCTGCCGAGAATCCAGCTCCAGTGTTTCCAAGCTCCCCTTGCTGGGTGTTGGGAAATCGAGTCCAGAGACAGAGATACCAGACCTCCTTCATTCTAAACAAAGGTATGGAACTGATTGGAACCTAGAGAAACCTTTGGTAGATTCTTGGCAAAAACAACTAAACCTATGCCACACAATACTTACTTCTTCCCTCGTACTAGACTTAGGTTAGGTACATTGGGGTAGGCGTATTTTAAGAAGCACCAGTTGAGTATTTTAGTCTATGTTATTTATGTATGTATTTTTCTATGACTTAGAAACCATACAATGCTATTACAGTATTATTTCATTTTACTGTTTACGCTGTACGCATTATACTTTGCAGTCTGCATCATGATTGTAGCAGTTCACCTCTCTTGCATGAGAAAGCAGACTGTTCAATAAACTCACTATTTCTCTGCAAATCTTTAGAAACGAAGCACGCACAATTGACTGAGTGAAATACTTATCTATTGTTTCCGGGACTCTGAGAGATACATTTCTTATTCTTGGGAAACAAAGTTGTCACGATTATGCAGTTGTCAGAAACTAATCCCTTCTTGTGTATTCAAGAAAGTTTCTAGTGACCTATGAGTTAGCTGGCACGCACACAATTAAGTTTAGTATATTCAATATAGACCTAGTCGACAAGTCCTACGTCAAATCTTTAGGATATATTATTCCAATGCGCAGAGCCTATTGGGAATATAGGGCCCCATTCACAGAATGAACTTAAGACTAAATCCTAAACATACTACTATTTGGTATTCACAGAATGCACTTACTACTTTTGGCATTCGCAGAATGAACTTACTACTTTCGGTATTCACAGAATGAACTTACTACTTTTGGTATTCACAGAATAGACTTACGCCTACTAACTTTACGTCCGCACCCGGGCCGTAATTTCCACCTCCGGGCCGGAATTTACGGCTCTGCATCGGAATTTCCGAATTAAAGCCGGAATTTTCGATTCCGGGCAGGAAGATACGAATTTTGAAAGTTGGTCTTGTTAGCCAAGGGTAAACACCTGTCAAAGTGACTGCCTACCATCCCCCACCATGGATCAGCTGACACACTGCAGCCAATCCTAGCCCTTCAACATGTATAAATGCAGAGCAGACACAAACAAACCCTTTCAAGATGTCACTGAATGTGTTTGTAGCACTGCCCCATGCCATGCGGCAAAACTACTTGAGGAGGAGGAGTAGAGCAGAGAGGATCTTCAGACAGAGGATCAACCTATTTGGAATGTCCAGCCAAGATTTAAGGGCCAGGTACCGTTTCCCTCCAGAAGTCATCTTGGATATGGTATGTGAGTGGGAGCCGGCACTTGACTCCGTGACCTGCTGCTCACATACAATACCAGCATATCTCAAGATCCTTTCTGCTCTCCATTTCTTTGCCACTGGGTCTTTTCAAAGGGTCTCCAGTGACCATGTGGGCATTTCCCAGGCGAGCCAATCGTGGTGCCTGCATCAGGTACTGAGATGCATCACTTCTAGAGCCCCCAACCATATACAAATGCCACATACACTGGTCATGAGAAAAGGGCAGCAAGAGATTTCTATCTTCTTGCACAATTCCCATGTGTGCTGGGTGCAATTTATTGCACCCATGTGGCCCTTCAGCCACCCCGCCACATTGCACACATCTTCTGCAACAGACACAGATGGTATTCCATCAATGTGCAAGCTGTCTGTGATGCCAATGGGAGGTTCATCAATGTGCATGCAGTGTTCCCAAGCAGTACCCATGACAGCTTCATATTCCGCATGTCATCTCTTGCCCGGCGAATGGCTGCTGGAGAATTTGGCAACATGTGACTACTGGGTAAGTACCAACCACAAAAAATGAGTGATATTTGTCATTGAAATGTCTGAATGCAAACAAAATTAACCACTGAACAATAAGAATCATGACCCAACAGACACTGCATGTACTAACGTATAGACCATGTTCTGTGCAAGTCAAAGAGGGAAATGTAAACAACTGCCCTTTCTTCCCTCCTCAGGTGACGCTGGGTATGCACTCTCCCCACATCGCCGCACATCTCCTCACCCCTTACAGGCGTGCAAACACTGTACAATAGGGCACACAAACGGACTCGAGCCATCATAGAGCTCACTTTTGGTCTGTTGAAGTCGCGATCCAGATGTCTCAACCATACAGGGGGTGTGCTGCTGTACTCCCCAGAAGATGAGTACAAGATCATATTAGCCTGTTGTGTTTTGCACAACATTGCTTTAACACATGGCTTACACAAACCTCTGGAACCTTGGCTAGCTCGGAGTCTGGGAAACCAGGCCATTGCACATAACCGACGTCAGGGCATGCAAGTCCGTGACCAGCTTGTTGCCACGTTTTTCACATGAGCAATCTGTAGTGTCATGGACAAAATGTGGTTTGCTGTCTGTTGTCAATGATGAAACTTGGATATACACGACTGTGTCAAAAAATCCCACCCTGAGATGACTTTGCAAGCCACACTAACTGTATGTAAATCACAGCTGCTGACAGCAATCAAAAGGTGGAGTGTGCCTCAGGTCATGTGCCCATGTCATCAATCAGTGTAGTGGATGTCCCTATAAACAAATATTCACGCTGATGACAAACAATACGTGTCCTGAGAGACATACCTGGACCTCATGAGGATGGGTCACTTAATCACAAAAGTCCATAACCCCAGGCATACTCAGGCCTGTGACCTCAACAGATTTGACTCCCCCACAAATGATGGGCCCAGAATGTGAGTCATGATGTGAATCAGGCACCATGGGGTAGATTTACAATAACTGGTGCATCCCTGCATATCAGCAGGGATGCGCCAGTTATTGTGCGTCACAGCAGACACCCCTTGCGCCATCATGGATGCGCCGCATTTACAATGCAGTGGACCATGGTGCAAGAATAGACAAGGCGCAAGAATTAACAGATGCGTGACGCATCTGCTGCCATAAAGGTGACGCACTGCTGGAGTTGCGTTGCAAGCGCAACACAGCTCCAGCAAGGCTTGCGGTGACCCTATGCCTAACATGCTGCGTCAATCCTTACGCCTGCTTCAACCAGGCACAGGGTTTTGACGCAGCATGGCCATAAAAGTGACTGAGTAGTATCTTGTAGATTTCACTCAGCCATTTTTAGGAGGCGTTCCTGTCCTGGGACGCGCCCCCCTGCGCCGGAACGCCCAACTGTGGCGCGAGGCTTTACAATGTGACACATCTCCCAGATGCATCACGTTGTAAATACCCTGCATCATGGTGCTGGCTTTGTATACTGCAGCGTCACAAAAGTGACTCAACTGTGGCACAAATGGAGGGCTTGTAAATCTGTGTCTGTGATATATCCACACTGCTCCACACCAATGTTACGTAGCACATCACACAACTCTGATAATGAGCACTCAATATGGATTACATGTACCATAATGTAAAGTAGGAGAAAATGAAACTGGGGTTTGATGTTGTGTCAGCCCCCCCTCCCCTTGTGCAGAAATGCCGGCGGCTACACCCTCTTTCCACCAGCGAGGAAGAAGAGGAGGAGGAGGGGATCTCAACATCAGGAGGCAATGGGATTGCGCTCAACCGGGAAGAACACGACTCTGGTGCTACGTTCCGGGTGGAGGCTGTGGATATTGAATGTAGGGGAGGGACCTGACACCTCTGACCATGATGTGGTGGAGAGCCACTCTCCCACAAACTCTTCACCAGTGGCTCTTGAAGAGGTGTCCCCGGGGCAGGCCAACATTCAATCTGGGCCTGTCATCAGACCCTCCCTTTCTCTAGAGTCCACCATTCCATCTGGGGCTCCAGCTCCATCACCTGCAACCTGTCCCCCTCCTCGTAACCGCCAAGCCGAACACATCTGCTCCGGAACTGAGGCACCACATCCCTCCAGTCCCCCCAGGCCCCTCCTGTTGTTGTTCCTCCTGTGACTGTGCCAGGGGACTTGAGTTGAATGGTTGAGGGTCAAACAGACATGTCCGCTAGCATCATGCTACAAGTGTGTCTAGAGATACGTACGATGCTAGCAGACCTTGTCCAATCTCTGGACAACCTCGCCACCAACGTCCATTCCCTGACCACAGCCATGTCGTCTTTTGTCTCCCAAATCCCTTCCCATACCACTGTCAATGTTTCCCCCTGTCCGTTGCCCCACACTGTTTCCCCCCGTACTCCTCGTGTGTCATGACCCCATGTGGTGCCTGTTCCTGCACCAGCTAGCCGTGTGCCTGCATCGGACAGTGAGGATCTGGACATTGTGGTCCAGGACGATGACCAGAAGGACACTTGACTTTTTGACTGAGACGTTGTTGTGGACAAAGATTTCATTTTCCCCTTGTAAATAGACTGGTTTCCCTGACGCTCGCTGATGTATTATATTTTTTTGCCCCACCCCAATCCAAGTTCCCTTCTCCTTCTGCATTAAGATCATCATTTGTTTTCCTTTCTCCCTTCCAAATGGACGGTTATTTTCTGTTCCTACATAAATAACTTTGAGGAATTCTACTTAGTTTAACTTGTTTGACTTCATTTTGAATGTCTGTTTTTAAATATGGGCACCTATTTTGTGAGTCATATGCTATGCACATAATAGCGTGTTGCAATGATGGGTTACACTTGTAACTGTGTCACACACACACACAAACACACACACATGCCTACATCGTTAGACAGGACATGATACACAACAGAATATTAATTTTGTAGATCTTTATTTTCACTATGCACCTAAGGACCCCAAGACAAATTGACTATGTGAATGTCACTGGCGATCGTGTTTGCGACTCTGCAATTTTGGGGGTGATGATCCCTGTGAGGGGTCAGGTTGAGCTTGTCGCCTATATGTATGTGGGTGTGGTACAGGGTGATCTACAAGTGCAGGTGCAGATGGTGTCTGCACATTTGGTGTCTGTGCCTGGACAAGGGCTGGTTGTGCAGGTGGTGGCAGTGACTGTACAGGGCTTGGTGGTGGTAGTGCAGGTGGTGGGAGTGACTATTCAGGGGTTGGTGGTGGTTGTGCAGGTGGTGGGATAGTGGGAGTAACAGTCCAGGGGTTGGTGGTGGTTGTGCAGGTGGTGGGGGTGGTGGGAGTTACTGTACAGGGGTTGGTGGTGGGGGTGGTGGTAGTGACTGTACAGGGGTTGGTGGTGGTTGTGCAGATGGTGGGAGTGCCTGTTCAGGGTGCTGGTGTGTTTGTGTACCTTTGCTGTGGTGCTGTGCAGTTGGTGGTACAGGTGTGTGGATGTGCTGTCCTGCAGGTAGATATGATTGTTCCCCTTCCTGCGTTGGCTGTGAAGGGAGACTTTGGATCACTCTCACCATGCCCTCCATCATCTGCATGGCCAAAGCATGGTGTCTTGCACTCTCTTCCCTTTGGATGGATATCAGGTCTGCCATGTTCATGGACATGTCCTGCCAAGTTCTATCCATCTTATCCAAAGGTTGGCTCACCCTGTCCACCACCTGAGGGAATTGGACCATGTCCTGCAGGGACCCAGACATGTCTGACAGGGTACCCCCTATGGCACGAATGTCCTGCCTCACATCTGCCTGCTGTTGGAAGAAGTCCTGCTCCCACTGGCCACCATCGGCAGGTGCAGGCCCCCTCTGCAGGTGTCTGCCAGGGATGAGATGAGCAGGTCCAACAACAAAGGGGGAGTGGCAGGTGGAAGACTGTGGGCAGGAGAATGGTTCCCAGGTGATACCTGCACCACAACAGGGCTGGTACTTCCCACAGATGGTGTGGAGAATGACAGGGATACACTGCGTAGGGAAGAGTGGGTAGGGGAACCACCATGTCGGTCCAGGATGTGAGGGCTGCGAGGGAGTGATGTCTGTGATTGGATGTGTGGGAGCGGTGGCTGGTTTGATCTATGCTCAGGATATGGTATTGTTTGTTTGGGAGGAGGCTGACGAACGTTGCTTGGTGGAGGATGTGGTGCCGTGACATCAGAATCATCATCCACGAAGTGGATGGATATGTGGTCATCATCATCCTCAAAGTCAACGTCCTCGTGATCTTCCTCCTCCTCTTGAGCATGACTTGCTGCCGACATTCCTGCCTGGAGGATCAGGGAATTCTCCCCTCTGCTTCCCCGTCGGCCAGCACTGGTTGTCGGTCTGTCATCTTCTCCCTCAGCATCATCTGAAACACAGAGGTTGCAACCGTATTAGCGATTGACCTGGTATTACATGTGGTGCAACACCAGGGTTGTATTAACTGTACTTTGCATCAGCAGATGAGGATCATGTGACCTGGTTAGGGTACCACCACAAATGACTGCTCACACCATTTCACTGAGGTGTTACACGGTGATGTACATAATACTGGCAAACTCACCAGCTCCAGCCACAACTTTCTGTCCCCTCGCGTTCCCCCCTGGTGTATCCTGCTGAACCTGTCTCCTCATAGATGTTGTAGACATAGCTGTAGAGGGTAGAGACAACATTCTCAATGATCTGCATCACCAATTGACAGACAGGCACATGTGACACTTCTGATTTGTATTTCACTTTGTAAACAACAACTGTTGATTCCATGCAGAAGGGGATCTTGATCTCTGTCATGGCCTAGTAATCTAAGCTAGTAACACACCTCATGCCAGATTTACCTGAAGGACAGGCCCACGAGGGTTTCACTGCTGCAGCCAGGATGACAAGCATCCCCCGGGAAGTTGTCTGCTGCAGTGGTATCATCCTGTCAGCACCTGTGATGAGACATACATGTCCATATTTTAGAACAACAGATTGTAGTTATGAGCCAACATGTAATTCTCAATAACCATTTGCGGATAATCTAGGACAAAGTGCAGCATGTTTACCTCATGGACTTTACATGTGGGCACCTGCTCACATGCAGCATTTGCCAGCTGTTACATCCATGGATCACTGACATCAATAATATGACACATCAACTGACAAACTTGTATGAGAAGGTTACTGATATTTCAAGGAAGGTGATAAATGACCCGGATTCATCAGCATCACACTGATTTCACCTTTACCATTGAGACTAACATTTTTCATGAGTGTAATGTTGCTCATTTGTGCTTCCCTACCCATGAGGTCGCATGGCTCATTTTTGAATGAGAGAACACAGATTTCTAATGTCCATCCTTTGAGTATCCTCTGTTCCCATACTCTTATTTCCAACATCATGGTACTACTTAACTGACAACGGATGGTCTCTTGTGCAGTATACATCCAAACCTCATATATTAAACACTCACCTATGCATGTGAATATGATAGAAGGGAGGCAAGCAGAAACAACATTTTTTTATGATCACATTGCAAATGATGTTAGAAGTTTTGAGGCTTCGACCTGCACTGGATTATCGTGTTGGTCTTCAGCCAATTCATTTTGCAGTGTAACTGCATGAAGAGTCACCTTAGCAGCCCCTACATCCATCTCCAAGGTACACAACAGGCATCAGTGTGTGCCTCAGCCATACCAATTTCATTTTCATTCAACCATGTATATTTTGCTAGGGATTTATCCTAACCTTGAATTGCTAGCCTGTTGTGTTTTGGTCAGTTCATATGAGACAGTGTTCTATTGTATGTCCATTCTGCACTCACTTGGCATACATTTTGTGTCATCCTCTCATTTTCCACCCGGGTCTGATCTGCCATGTGTTCAAATGCCATATGTGAGCATATTGTGATGCAGGAAAACAGTGTTGTACAACACATACAACATACGGTGGAGGTGAACGGCCCAAATAATGAGCATTCAGCCAGATTGACTTACCTTGGCCCAGCACTGGACCAGTGTGTGGTCCCTGAACAGATGTCATGTACAACCTTGTATCAGAAGTCAGTGGGTGTCTGATTCTGGGAGGACTGCATTGTACCTACAATGATAAGTGTGTTTTGCAACTTTACATTTCTGCTGCCACATGTGATGCACTCATTTTCTGGCCCAAAGGACGAGCACAAGCAGTTGTGGGCACCACCGTTGCAGAAGCGTGACATACATAATGTAATGATTGATCCCACATATAACTTAGACTAGGCCCACTACCTTGATGCTACCTATATAACAATTACATGACTACGAATCCAGAGGTAAGGTCCACTATCGTGCTTTGTTGATGCCCAACAAATAATCCATCCAATGTAAGCAGTACATGACCAGCTGTGGGGACTCTGCAATTTAATGTATATTGGAAAGTTTTGAAGATGGACAGTGGATGCATTGTCAATACCACTGAGACTGGTATCTCACTGCTTGTTCATTATTACCATATCTGTGCAAATAGGATTTCTTGATTAGGTCTACAGACACTATTACAATATAGGGGGCTCACCCTTTTGACTAGTTGTGGCACTCGATTACAGGATTGGTTTCCCCGGTCTGGGACTGTTGGTGAAATACATGTTGTGTACCACAATTACAAGCGTATGATGAGCCAAGACATTTTATATTTTGTCATTCACTGTTCACAAATGTCATATGCTAAAGGTGAATGTCCATTGACAACTCCAATTGTAATGAAGCAATTTTTGCATCTCTGGTTGACTTTCATAGGTGGGCACTTTTTGTCCCTCTGTCGTCTCCTGCCAATGTAAGCATTTTGACCATCTCCTGGCCAGTTTGACTTCCCAGTTAGTGAGGTTGTCATGCCTTCCTCTGTACGTTGTTGATTCCTCCCAGTAGCTGCGGTGACCTCTGCTACTGCAGTTGTCTGTGCTCTGGCTGGATGTGTCAATGGGTGTGAAGAGAGAAAAGTAACCAAATGGGAAATGGGCTTCTGGAACTTTTCAGGGATTTCCCCATATCTCCGGTGTGCTAACAGTGTTGTGAAGTACTGTCGCAGACGGGGCAGGTAGGAGCAGTGGTGTGTAGGGGATGAAATGGCATGGCAGAGTGGGAAATGGACAACAGAATATGTGTATGACATATTTTGATCTGATGATTCTCTCACCTTCTGCTTTGTGATTTAGGCTGGCACAGGTGATGTACTTCTTGGAGAATTTGTGGCAGGTTTACACGCCCCTTGAATAAGATTTACACTGCTGTTGCATTACTTCTGTGACACAGCGGTGGTGTACAACAGACAACACATTTAGAATTATTCGCAACGTGACGCATCTATGGTGAAGCGGCACGTTGTGAGGCCCTGCGCAACAATGAACCTGCGTCAGCTTTGATTTAGGCAGGGTGGGCATTCCTTTGGGATATACCGCATAAAATTAAATTAGTGAAATCTAAAAGATTTTACAGAGTCACTTTTCATAGGCCGCTGCGACGCAACCTTACGCCTGCTTGAAGCAGACCTAAGGAGTGGGACAGCACGTTAGGTATGGGCAGTCCATGGACATTATTGGAGTTGCTTTGCTCTTGCGACACAACTTCAGCAAAGTCCCCCCTAAACATCATCAGATTCAATACACATCTGTCTATCCCTGCGCCACAGAGCACCGCAATATAAATGTGACGCATCCGTGATTGCGCAAGGGTTAAATTGCATGTCACATTGCTACTGGCACTTCCCTGCTAATATTTGTCAATTGCCACTTAGCAGGGTTGTGTATGTACGGCAGCAGTACTGTGCCCATGTTTTCAAAAGGGGGGGAGGGATTTGCCTTTTCTAATGCAAAGGATTCTGAGACTTGTGGTGCTCAATAGAGGGTGACAGATGAGTCACTGACAGACTATATTTTTATATACACTTTGGACAAGTTCCATACTCACAATGACAGTGTAACACAGACAATCTTTTCATGCATTTTTTCTTTTCATTCCATTTACCTGGTACCACGTAGCGGACGTCACTGACAGGCAGCCCATGGACCAAGTGGGGGTGTATTGTTGTGAGGATATCTTCCTCCACTGGGGTGAGACGGATGCGGGGTCCAGGGTATGCAGCAGGGAGGATCCTGCTTAATTTGATCCTGGAGTATTTCTCCTTCACCCTCTGCATTTCATCCTGCCACGTATTCTTTATGTCCTGTGCTCTGCACCTCTCCTCGCCCAATGCTGAGACAGCAGTGGCTAACTGCTGCCACAGGGCTGCCTTCTGTGTCTCACTGGTGCAGTAGAGTGGGAGTCCATATAGGCATTTGTGGTGCCTGACTATGAACTCTACAAGCATGGTGGTCTCCTCTGCAGTAAAGTTCCTATTTCTCCTCATTTCCATGTTCTCAGGCAATCTGAACATTGTGGACACAAACTCTCTGTGGCCAAACCTGTTCCTTCAATGTGTGCTGCTTTTATGTGTTTTATGGTGCTGGTCAATTAGTGTTAATTGGCTTCAGCTGGAGCGTGGTGGGGATGGTAGGTACTGGCAACATTCATCAAGGCAAAATGTAGCTATTGGCTGCGATTGGCTGCAGTGTGTCAGCTGATCCATGGAGGGGGATGGTAGGTACTTGGACAGGTGTTTACCCTTGACAAACATGACCAACTGCCAAAATTCGTATCTTCCAGCCCGTAATCGGAAATTACGGCCCGGAATCGGAAATTACGATGCAATGCCAGAAATTGCAGGCCGGAATCATAAAATTACGGCCCGGGTGCGGATGTAAAGTTAGTAGTCGTAAGTCTATTCTGTGAATACCGAAAGTAGTAAGTTCATTCTGTGAATGCCAAAAGTAGTAAGTGCATTCTGTGAATACCAAATAGTAGTAAGTTTAGGAAGTAGTCTTAAGTTCATTCTGTGAATCGGGCCCATAGGAACTACACTACATGGTGCCCAACGTGGGGTAAGGCACTAATTTAATGCTAGATACTAAAGTAACTCAGTTGTGCTTTTTTCAGAGACCCCTTTTTTCCGTAATACTCCAATAGACGTCTGGAGTGGGTAAAGGGATAATATCAGCCATAACTGAGTTGGACGAAAATCCTATGTATTACTTTTTTTTTTGTTCAACGTTGAAGGATACAGTGTTCCAAAATATTGTGCACCTTATCTTTGTTTCCTTGAAACTTGCTCTGCACTTTCATTAAAGAAAGTCGATTAACAGCAACAACACCGCAAGCGGTGGAGCGGCAGCATATGCAGCCGTGCAAGTTTTAAACTTTACAGGTTTCCAAGAGACCGACGAAGATGCTACATGCATTTCAGAAAATCTAAGGAAAGCCATCACTATAAAACTTATATGAAACAGCCTATCAGCAAGAGGTGCTAGGGTAATTTTTGTGATAGAGGCACACGAATATCATCAGAAAGAGGTATTCTATTCATGGATAGGCTTCCCTGAAGCAAATCCAGGAACAAAAGTGTTTCACTTCTACAAAGAAGATGAACCACCATATATTCCTTTCGACAATGTTGAAATTCCATTAACATTCCAAGAGCATGCGCTCTGGTTTATAGGTACCCTAAAACATATAAATCACATTACCAGGCTCGGTCCACTGGGTAGGCCATGAGCAACATGGCCGGTATTAGCCAGATATACACCACATCCTGCCATTGAAGAAATGTCAGATGAGGAACTATTATTACAACTCAAAGAGCTAATCAAAATTTACAGACAATTGGTTCAATATGTCATGCGGACTTTTACTGTTCAAATGGCAATAAGGATTCCGCAACACACCCCTTACCAGGGTAACACAAATAAAATTACACCACAGACTCTACATTAAGTCATTGGTAAATTACCCGCAAAACAGGAACAAATTCCATTCTGGATAGCTCAAAAAATTACTCAAATCGAGGCAGTATTTCCTGATACTACCCCCCATGAAAAACACAGAATTCTAACAATCTGTTTACCTATGGGGATCGTACCACATATGGAGGACTGCGACACTTGGGGTACAGTCTTTGCTGCAATCTACACCAAAACATATGGTGGTAATACCAGACGTCCTGAAACAGATTCAAAATGAATACGGGGCGGAGCCTGCTTTAAATCTAGGTATGAAGTTACTGAAAGATTTCAAACAGATCTCAACAATAATATTAGCTAATATTAAAGGTGAAGCAGCATCGGTGGTGATCCGCCCAAAGCTAAGAGAATTTGATGTAACTGAGCAACCTCAAGAACTAACCAGAATAATTGAAAAATCCTATGAAGAACTAGGAAGAGACAGTTTGGGTGGTAAACCAGTGAAACCCCAACTGACTCAAAGTCCTGAAAAGGTCTTTATTAAAAACACTCCTAAAAAGAAGAGGGAGAACAGTAAATACATGTCTAAAGAGAAGCGTTCTCAGTCCCAAGGTAGGTCTCCTCAAAAGGAGCCCTCTGAAAGGAGGTATAACCTCAGGAATAGGGATAATTTGAGAAAATCTGATAGATATCAAGATACTGATACACGTTCCTCTTGTACCTTTCAGACTTCATCACAGAAATCTGAAAGAAGAGGACGCTCAGAACACAAGGAAGAACGATCAACACATTTAAAAGAAATAAGAAAATTAAATTCACCAAAAAGAAGATAGCAGGTCTAAAAATCAGACATGAGGAGGATCTTGAGGACACAACTCAAGAATGGGGAATGGGCTCAAACAATGTTAGACAGAGCAGCAGAAGTCACCTTAGCTCGCAGGAACTTGAAGGATCATCTGGAGACAGTGGACTTGAATGAGTACATCCAAGTTGAAACTGCAGATACCAGGGTTAGTGTCCCACATAGGTTATACGAAGTAACACTGCAGATGGAGCGGTACATAACTAGAAAAATAAGAGCACTCTTTTGGGAGCGACTCTCTCTCAGGGTTATGACATTCTTCTAGCAGAACAAGACTGGCCACCTGAATTTGTCATGGAGTGCCCACATGGCGAAAACATCATTATGCTAGCCTTCTCCAACCACATTCCAATTCATTTAAAATATACCTATGCCAGAAAATGGGCAGTAGCCCAAGCTCCTGCATTATATAAAAATCATGTAGGATGGGATGAGGATTCTCCTCACCATAAAATCCAGGGAGATATTAGATAAACTTGAATTCCAAGGGGTGATTGAAACATGCACCTCATCCATGAACAGTCCTTTGTTTCCTGTCTCCAAACCAGACAATACATATCATCTAGTTTTGGATTATAGACATTTAAACTCTTGTTGCAAAACCTTGGCAGTACAAAATGCACACAGTGCAGCACTAATGAATAACATTGTGCGTAAAAAATACAAAACCACATTTGATATTTCTAACGGTTTCTTCTGTCAAAACATTGCACATGAAAGTAGGTACTTGGTAGCTTTCTCAATTATAGGGACTCAGTTCAATTCTGTCGTCTCCCCCAGGGATTCAAGAAAAGTCCAGGGTTATTTTTAGCCAGAGTAACAGAGTTACTACAAACGTATAATGATGAGGCATTATCATATGTTGATGACATCTATCTAACAGATGATGACTTGGATAGGCACTTGAACAGGGTGAACACCATAATATTGGGCTTCGCCTCTGAAGAGTATAATTTAAATTTCAAGAAATTAAGAATTGCCAACCTCAACGTCCTTTTTCTAGTATACGAATTATCAAGTGAAGGCAAAAGCATGGCAGCCAACTTTCTTGAGAAATGTGCGCTGCTCCAACCTCCAAAAACGCTGAAAAATGTACAGTCAATTCTAGGTTTCCTAAATTTAGGAAGAACTTACATTCTAAACTACGCAGAAAGGGTCAAACCTCTATCCGAATTAAAAAAACCTGATTTTAAGACAGTTAATTGTACACAAAAACATACAGAAATTTTGCGTTCGGTCCAAACAGACATGTTAGCAACAAAACATTTACAGACTCGCGTAAACGTACGCAACTTAGTGATCCGAATCATTCCAGGAAAATGCGTATTCACCTACTTAACCTTTAATGAAGGAGAAAAAGTACCAATAGTTTACAAATCACACTTATGCACACAAGCAGAAATGAAATATACTTCAACAGAGAAAATTCTGACAGCAGTTCAAACTGCAGTAGCAAAAGAGAGAGCCCTCGCACAGGGTTAGCGCATTAAATTGTAAATTGATAAATTGATACTTGTATAGCGCACTACTCACCCGCAAGGGTCTCAAAGCGCTTGTACAAATACCGCTGTGGAACCCATCCTGGCTTTCCCTGTGAGGTGTCCACTCCTGGGCACCCCCAAGGTGGAGACCAGGCATCCTTAGCATTGTGGGGGCCGTTGTGGAGATTAAGCAAGCTATTGCCCAGAGTTGCAGAGTGGGACTCCATGATTGGAATAGGCACCGAGGTGAGAATTATCAGGTCCGTGGAATTTTTGAGCCCAAGACCCGCCGAAGCAGGAATTGAACCCTGGTCCCGGACCAGACCTCTGCATCAGGGTCTGCCGTTCTAACCATTGAGCCACACTTCTCCATTATGGTCATTACACCTGTACCTGCCTTAGAGGCAGTGACAAAAGCGAGCATTCCGAATGCTAAAGCTTTACATACAAGATGGATACAATGGGTTAATTCTCTTGCTGCAACAGACGTTGACCCTTGTTTGAAAACACAAGAATTTCTATAATCTGAACAAGAATGTCCCCTGCCTACTGAGATTCTGCCTCTAGAACAGTATGAATGTATAATTTATAGTGACGGATCAGCACAACCCGCTATTGGGGGTAAACAAGCTTATAGTGCTGCGTGTGCGCTCGTTAAAGGTCGCTCGCGAGATGGCAAATTCCAACCAATGGTCACTAAAACTCAATCTCTAGTAGATTGTACAGCTCAGCGAACTGAACTACAAGCATTCAAGATGGCGCTTGAAAATACTGATCGCGAATTCTCCATACTCATAGTGTGTGATTTATATTATTGCATTCAATCTTACAATGAATACTTGCAGAACTGGATTGAAAATGGTTTCAAAGATGCAAAAGGTGGCACAATTAAGCATAAATTGCTTTGGGAACTAGTAGTTCAGTTATGACAAGAACTACAAAATGCTCACGTGATGGCGTTCAAGTTGCAGAGAATCCATTGGCTGATGAAGCCTCGAAGGCAGCTGTGCAAATGGCTTCTTAACTGCAAAACGAAAATAGACAGCGAAATAATACAAGCTGTCACGGCTTCAAGCAAAGACAGTGGTAAAACATTACCAAAAGGCTTTCCACTCAAATACTCATACATAACTGATGCAAATAATGTTCAGTTTGCTCGAATCCCTGGAGTGGGGGATAGAGTAATTTCAAACATGGAACATAGATTAGGACTAATCTTAGCAGCACATGAAGGGCTTGCCTCTGTACACACAGGTGTTTCCGCTACAATGTCGGTATTAAAACAGAGATACTGGTGGCTGCGCATGAGGAAGCAAACCAGAAATTATGTTTTGGAATGTGAAATCCGCCAAAAGATGAAAATCTCTACAGTGAAACGTCCTGCACAGATTGCCCTGTTAATTTCAGACAAATCATTAGTTTGCGGTTACCTGGATCATTGCAGTCCCTTACAGAAGTATGGTAACTATAACTATATCATGGTCGTAGTGGATTCATGCGCAAGATTCATTTGGATGTGGCCTCAGCGCTCGCCTGGCGCTCAAACTGTTAATAAAGATTTGCGAGTCTTTATCGGCACATACGCACTCGGCACGTTACATTCTGAACAGGGTCCTGCATTTAGCTCTCCAGCTTGCAAGGAGGCCATGGCCAAATTGAACGTTACATTGCGGTACTCTAGTCCATTCCATCCTGAGGGAAATTCGGTAGTGGAAAGAAAAAAACGGGACATAAAGCAATCTATAACAGCTAGCGTATTAGGCTCGGGTGATGGGTGGGTCAAACATCTAATAAGTGTCCAAAATAGTCTTAATAATCAGCCGAGAAGTTCTCTAGGGGGAATCACTCCATATGAAATCCTTTTTGGAACAAGAATGATTATCTCAGATCTCGATCGTCACACTTCAGTGGGAGAACAAAAACCCTTTGATATCAAAGATTGTTTGGCTGTTTTGCAGGACTTAAATGAAATAAGAAAAAGCCAAAATATCGTGTTCCTGAAGCCAACAACCACTGAAGAGAAACTGACCGTCCCAGCAACACCTGCCTGGATTCCAAAGATTGGGGATTGTTGGACCTGGGCCTCTTGGCAGGGTCATCCCTAAACTTTTTGCCTTCCTCCAATACTCTCTCTGACCTGTTTTTGTTGGTTTAATGACTCTGGGCACTTTGCCACTGCTGACCAGTGCTAAAGTGCATATGCTCTCCCTGTTGTAAAGTGTACATGTGATTGATGTCCATGATTGGTTCATTGGATTTACTGCTAGTCCCTAGTAAAGTGCACTAGGAGTGCCAGGGCTTGTGAATGCCAATACTGCTAGTGGGCCTGCAGCGCTGGTTGCGCCACCCACAGAAGCAGCCTTAAAATGTGTCTAGGGTCTGCCATTGCAGAACCTGCGTGCAGTCTGGTACTGTCACCCTGGCTGGGCAAGTGCACACACTTGCCAGCCCCTAAACCTTCCCTTAAACTTCATATTAGTCACCCCTATGGTAGGCCTGAGGGCAGGGTGCATTGTAAGTATAAGGTAGAACATGCCCTGATGTGTGTGGCATGTTCTAATAGTGAATTACTGCCAAATTCGTTTTTCACTATTGTAAGGCTACCTGTTCCCTTCTAGGCCAGATGGGCTGCTGGAATTATTACACTCTATAATCCCAGCAGGCTCAGGGAACATGGTAGAAATTCATGTTTAGTATGCCTGGACTCAGAATAATAAAATACTTCTTTTAGTAAAGTTTATTTTAATATCCTGTGTTTGCAAATGCTACTTTTAGAAAGTTAGCATTTGCTTGCCTAACCATTTCAGCCCGCCTCTGCTTGGATGTGGATCTGACTGTCTGGTGTGTGTGAGTGACAGGGCTGGGAGTTGACAGGTAGTGATTAGCAGGAGGACCCCTTAATGGGTGGTGGGAGTTTCCCCTGAATGATGCATCAGGCTGTGCTCTGCCTCCACAATGCTGGCTCCGCCCTCCTGGGGAGCGACTGATGACTCAGCCTGCACCTGGCCCAGGAAGGACCGAAGCTTGTCAACAAAGTACTCAGGCCACTCCTGCCCTCTCAATGCCGGCTCCGCCCCCCTGGGGAGCGGCTGATGTGCCTGCCCTCACACTGAATACAGAAGTCATAAGTACCCACAACAAGTACTCAGAGACTGAAGCAGTTATGCAGAGGCCCCCCTGGCCAGTGAGAACAAAAGAAACTGTGTATAAAAGTAGGAGCCCTGCTCCTTGTAAATTAGATCCAGTTTGCGCAAAGAAGAAGCTCTGCCTGAAGAGAAGGACCCTGGAAGCTGCAAGGAGAAGTACTGACTCTGACCCCAAGAGACTGGCCTGTAGTGGGTGCCTTGCTGCTGAAGGAGAGCAGGAGAAGAAAGACTGAAAGACTTTGCTTTTATCCACCTTGTGCTAAAACTTTTACCAAGATCTCCAAGGGCTTGCTGTGAACTTGCCCCCTGACCAGCGCCCCAGGAACAGTGGGCGCTACCCTGTCCCCCTGGAAGAAGGAGCTGCTGTGAGCCAGCAACCTGATCGACACAGCTGCTGAAGGAAAGAGGAGCGCGCCGTGAAAGAATCCCTGCGCCCCTCCTACGAGGCCCTTGGCACCCCGTCCCGCCGAGCACCGCATCTGCTAACTGGCCGGCACCAGGTGACACCGAAAGGCCCAGCCTCGCTGGCCTAATCACCGTCCCTACCGCCTGCCTAACTGCGGAGCACCGCAAGAACGGACTTGGCCAAGTATCTGCTGTGACCTGAGAGGCTTGTGTGCGCCTCACGCTGCTACCCGGGGCTCTGCCCCCCTTTTCCAGGACCTGAGGTGTGACGCCGTCTAACCGACCCGCGCCGCAACGCCAACCTCCGAGCCAGAGCCGAGCCGCCGCTCGCTCCAACCTCGGGAGGAAGACACCGCGACGTGGACCACCGAGCCGGCCTGCACCCGACCCCTTCAAAAAGACAAAGGTACTGTGTCCCGTCCCGCGGTGCGAGCCGCTGTCCCACCTCGCTTGCACCGCCATCTGCTTCAGCCGACTCCCCGGAGCCGCGCAGTGAGCACTCCCCGGGCCCCCGCTCTCTCCCCTGACAGCCGTGCAGCGCGCTCGTCAGGCTGACAGGGACTCTCCGGCCGCCGATCCCGCTAGAGGAGTGAGATTGGGCAGACCGGGTCCGATCGTTGGCCCAGAGAGGCCCTGGCTGATTGAAATTCTTGCTGGAGGAACGTACCAGGACTAGGGAAGAGTCCGCAACCCTTTTTAAGCACCAGAACAATTCTTTTAACGCTGATACAAAGACTTGTGGCATAATCAAAGAGTAACTGGAACCATTTTCTTAAACTACGCAAAGACTGTATTTACAAGCCTGATCTAAAGATATATAAAGAAGATATTTTTACAGAAATACAGTCTAGTGTCATTGTGTGGTGGGTTGATGGTCGTTGTGTGTGATGTTGCAAATGTTTAACCCTATGTACTCCAGAGTTTAGCCTAGACTGCTTGCGCCACACTACCTAAAGGGCGAGTAGGGGTTATTTCTGGGAGTAATCCTTTGCCCTGACTTAGAGGAGAGGGTCCCTGCTTGTCGCAAGTACCAACCTGCGCCAACCAGAGACCCCCAATTCTAACATTGGACGCAGCGGTGAGGATAGCGAATTTACATTTGCAGTGTTCATGCCTTAACTATTGACCATTGCACAGTGATGACAGTCCAGTAACTAAGCCACAGACTTTGTTTTTTTTGGATTTATGATTTGCGAGAAGAGATCTCAATGTGTTTTTGAAGTCATGCCTGTGTCAGTGAAAATGGAAAAGGCAGCATCCATTTCTTCTATTGACTGTGATTGGGAGAAACTAGAAAACTACACCAGGAAACAGCTCAAGAGGTTCTGCAAAAATTTGAACATTTCCATGACCGGACTCTCCAGAAGGGAGCAGTTCCAAAAGGCGCTGAGGGCCTGGGTCAAGGCAAGGAATGCCCCTGGAAAGGATTTTGAATTTGAGCATGCAGAACAGCAGCTGGAGGGACCCCTGACTCCAGAGTGGAGGGGTGCAACCTCCCCATTGGGTAGCAGTGTTTCTGGCCGAGGTCTGTCGCCAGAGGAGCTGGCGGACAGACAGGCAACCCGAGATCATGAAATGAAGTTGGCAGAGCTGAAATTGAGTTGCCAACTGGAGCTAGAATCTAGGAAGTTAGCCCTGGAAGAAATGAAAATGGAGCTTGCGCATGACTTAAGAATGAGGAAACTTGACTTGGAGCTCGAGGGGCTTGAGGCCAGGAGGGCTTCAGCCCAGCAACAAGAAATGTGTGTAGCTCAGAGATTGAGCTTTGCTGAGTTGGAGGTGGAGTCCAGCTCAGATGGTGGCAGCAACATTCAGGTATCTAGTGCAGACAGCATAGCGTGCGCACCTAGAGATATGGCACCTGACTTGGAGGGGGTTAACATACACCAGGAGGTTCAAGGGCATGAGGTAGCTCCAGTAGTGCACAGCGTCCCTGAAGGGAATAGGGTAGCTGGCGTAGGAGTTCATGGTCCTAGTGGTGGGAGGGATTCCCCCATGGTTGAGGTCCTGGTGGGTGAGTGTAAGGACCGCCCAGAAGAGTGTGGGTTGTGTGACAGAGACAGTTCGCTACTGTCTGGCCAGTCTCAGAAGAATGGTGTGGAGTATGTGTGTGAGGCGCTGGATGGTGAGGTGAAGGATAATTTGGTTAACCCTACTAGGGGGCTGTGTAATCCAATTGTGGGAGAGCATATTGTAAGTCCCAGTTTTCCAGAGCTATGCCAACACCTGTTTGAGAGTGAGTTCTCTGGCCCCAGGGAGCTCACATTGGAGGCAGACCTTGTGGTGGATTCCAGAGGGTCTGGAGCGTTATTGGGGTGTGATCCTGTGGGGAGTGTCTCAGGTATCTTCCAGCCCAGAGTGGTGGAAGTGGCGCAGAGTAGCCCAGCTAGGTCCTGTAGTAGTGAGATGGGTGTAGGGCCTCACGTCCTGTCCTTAAGGGGAAGGAGTGAGAATGGGTTTTGTCCCGGTAGTGCCCAACCTCAGTCTCAGAGCCTGGATGGTTCTTTAAGGGAACACCAGGTGGGGAGCCTAGGCTGTCCGGATGAGTCACCCGCTGAGGGGGATCCCCCAGTGGCTAGAGAACGTGGAGGCTCTGTAAACAGGGCTCCAGTAGTTCTGGTGACTGGCAGTACCACTCCAGTTGGGAGGGTGCAGAATTCCAGAAGGAGGGGCGAGAGGGGGAAAGAGTCCCCAGTGGAAGAACCAGTGGGTCAGGGGCCAGCCAGCAGGGCTGCGTCCCCAGTGAATGACCAGGGGGACACCACTTCTGTCCTGGGGGATCTTCCCGCACTGTCAGAGGGACAGGGGTTGGGAGATCCGCGCCGGGCAGGCTGTTGCACGACACATGAGCTATGTGCCACCCTCAGGGGGGGCAGGCGTGCTCCCCGGAAAGTCCTGGTGCGCCAGGCAAGTGTTCAACTGCAGGGTTGGGTCCCTGAGTTGAGAAGCCAGGGTCAGGTGTTGTCTGACCTGGAGGGCAGGGCCACTGTAATCAGTGTCCTGGCCCATGTCACTTCTAGGGGTACCACTCCAGTTGGGAGTGGGCAGTACTGTGGAAGGGGGTGCAGAGGGAGGGAGTCCTCGCCTCTGACCCCGGTGCAGTTTGAGGGTTTAGACCCTAGGTTTAAGGGCCAGGTGCAGGGTGTCCCCCCTGACCTGGTGCCCCAGTTGCAGGATAGCACCCCTGAACTGGTGGGCGAATTGTGCAGGTCACCTGCCACAGGTGCCCTGACAATTCTGGAAGGGGGTACCACTCCAGGTGGGAGGGTACAGAGCCCCCAGGAGGAGGACCGGGTGTGGGAGAGGCCACCCCAGTCTTTAGTACAGCCGTCAGGTACAGACCTGAGGCTGGTGGGTCAGTGCCAGGATGGCATACCTGACCTGACAGGAGGGAGAGTGGACCAAGGGTGCCAAGCACCTGGGGCTAATGCCCCCCACTCCTTAAGGCCACAGAGGTTTGAGAGCCCTGAGAGGCGTAAGGCTTGGGTCTCATTCCTGACTACTGTCAGTGGCCACTGTGACATTTTTCTGTCTGCCTGTTGGGACACACCTGTGAGCGAATTAAGGTTCAAGGCTGCACAGGTGGTGTCCACAGGTGTAGAGAAGGGTTTCCCATGGATTGGCTTGGTGGACCCTGAGAGTATGAACAGAGGATTTGAAGGAGGTGCAGATTGGCGTAGAACTGGAATGTGCCCCTGCTGTTGCGGGCCAGGTCCAGGTTCTATCGCCCAAAGCAGGGAAGCCCATCACAGTGGTGATTGGTCTACCCTGCGTTTTGGCTGGAAGGGGGTTGTGTTGGACCTGGGCCTCTTGGCAGGGTCATCCCTAAACTTTTTGCCTTCCTCCAATACTCTCTCTGACCTGTTTTTGTTGGTTTAATGACTCTGGGCACTTTGCCACTGCTGACCAGTGCTAAAGTGCATATGCTCTCCCTGTTGTAAAGTGTACATGTGATTGATGTCCATGATTGGTTCATTGGATTTACTGCTAGTCCCTAGTAAAGTGCACTAGGAGTGCCAGGGCTTGTGAATGCCAATACTGCTAGTGGGCCTGCAGCGCTGGTTGCGCCACCCACAGAAGCAGCCTTAAAATGTGTCTAGGGTCTGCCATTGCAGAACCTGCGTGCAGTCTGGTACTGTCACCCTGGCTGGGCAAGTGCACACACTTGCCAGCCCCTAAACCTTCCCTTAAACTTCATATTAGTCACCCCTATGGTAGGCCTGAGGGCAGGGTGCATTGTAAGTATAAGGTAGAACATGCCCTGATGTGTGTGGCATGTTCTAATAGTGAATTACTGCCAAATTCGTTTTTCACTATTGTAAGGCTACCTGTTCCCTTCTAGGCCAGATGGGCTGCTGGAATTATTACACTCTATAATCCCAGCAGGCTCAGGGAACATGGTAGAAATTCATGTTTAGTATGCCTGGACTCAGAATAATAAAATACTTCTTTTAGTAAAGTTTATTTTAATATCCTGTGTTTGCAAATGCTACTTTTAGAAAGTTAGCATTTGCTTGCCTAACCATTTCAGCCCGCCTCTGCTTGGATGTGGATCTGACTGTCTGGTGTGTGTGAGTGACAGGGCTGGGAGTTGACAGGTAGTGATTAGCAGGAGGACCCCTTAATGGGTGGTGGGAGTTTCCCCTGAATGATGCATCAGGCTGTGCTCTGCCTCCACAATGCTGGCTCCGCCCTCCTGGGGAGCGACTGATGACTCAGCCTGCACCTGGCCCAGGAAGGACCGAAGCTTGTCAACAAAGTACTCAGGCCACTCCTGCCCTCTCAATGCCGGCTCCGCCCCCCTGGGGAGCGGCTGATGTGCCTGCCCTCACACTGAATACAGAAGTCATAAGTACCCACAACAAGTACTCAGAGACTGAAGCAGTTATGCAGAGGCCCCCCTGGCCAGTGAGAACAAAAGAAACTGTGTATAAAAGTAGGAGCCCTGCTCCTTGTAAATTAGATCCAGTTTGCGCAAAGAAGAAGCTCTGCCTGAAGAGAAGGACCCTGGAAGCTGCAAGGAGAAGTACTGACTCTGACCCCAAGAGACTGGCCTGTAGTGGGTGCCTTGCTGCTGAAGGAGAGCAGGAGAAGAAAGACTGAAAGACTTTGCTTTTATCCACCTTGTGCTAAAACTTTTACCAAGATCTCCAAGGGCTTGCTGTGAACTTGCCCCCTGACCAGCGCCCCAGGAACAGTGGGCGCTACCCTGTCCCCCTGGAAGAAGGAGCTGCTGTGAGCCAGCAACCTGATCGACACAGCTGCTGAAGGAAAGAGGAGCGCGCCGTGAAAGAATCCCTGCGCCCCTCCTACGAGGCCCTTGGCACCCCGTCCCGCCGAGCACCGCATCTGCTAACTGGCCGGCACCAGGTGACACCGAAAGGCCCAGCCTCGCTGGCCTAATCACCGTCCCTACCGCCTGCCTAACTGCGGAGCACCGCAAGAACGGACTTGGCCAAGTATCTGCTGTGACCTGAGAGGCTTGTGTGCGCCTCACGCTGCTACCCGGGGCTCTGCCCCCCTTTTCCAGGACCTGAGGTGTGACGCCGTCTAACCGACCCGCGCCGCAACGCCAACCTCCGAGCCAGAGCCGAGCCGCCGCTCGCTCCAACCTCGGGAGGAAGACACCGCGACGTGGACCACCGAGCCGGCCTGCACCCGACCCCTTCAAAAAGACAAAGGTACTGTGTCCCGTCCCGCGGTGCGAGCCGCTGTCCCACCTCGCTTGCACCGCCATCTGCTTCAGCCGACTCCCCGGAGCCGCGCAGTGAGCACTCCCCGGGCCCCCGCTCTCTCCCCTGACAGCCGTGCAGCGCGCTCGTCAGGCTGACAGGGACTCTCCGGCCGCCGATCCCGCTAGAGGAGTGAGATTGGGCAGACCGGGTCCGATCGTTGGCCCAGAGAGGCCCTGGCTGATTGAAATTCTTGCTGGAGGAACGTACCAGGACTAGGGAAGAGTCCGCAACCCTTTTTAAGCACCAGAACAATTCTTTTAACGCTGATACAAAGACTTGTGGCATAATCAAAGAGTAACTGGAACCATTTTCTTAAACTACGCAAAGACTGTATTTACAAGCCTGATCTAAAGATATATAAAGAAGATATTTTTACAGAAATACAGTCTAGTGTCATTGTGTGGTGGGTTGATGGTCGTTGTGTGTGATGTTGCAAATGTTTAACCCTATGTACTCCAGAGTTTAGCCTAGACTGCTTGCGCCACACTACCTAAAGGGCGAGTAGGGGTTATTTCTGGGAGTAATCCTTTGCCCTGACTTAGAGGAGAGGGTCCCTGCTTGTCGCAAGTACCAACCTGCGCCAACCAGAGACCCCCAATTCTAACAGGGATCTAGTCAGAGAAAAGATTGCGGACAAAAAAGAATTGGGGCTTCTTACAGACAACCAGTACCTGTCCTAGCCATCCACGGATCAAGAACAGTATTACTGCTGCTCCTTGCTGGTAAAAAAGGGAACAGGTTTGTGTCCATCGACATGGTTAAACCACATCATGTGGCCGATCATAAGTAGTAGGCCAAGTGGACTCCAAAGATGTAGCAGACCCCCGAATCTGGCAACTATCCAAGAGGTGCAAACTGAGAGACTTATCACCTTTGAGGAATCTGCAGTACGAAAAGAAGGACTATGCAACAAAGCCATGGAACTTGTACCTCTTGAGACCCACATAACAGTTCTTCAAGAAATGCCTGTCTACAATGAAATAGCATCTGACTATATAAATGTAACAAGTGATCAAATGGATCCAGCGATTCAAACGAATCCTGAAGCAATCCCTAAAACTGTCCGAACTGCCTCTAGCTATTTCATTAACTTTGATACGTTTTCCAAGGATCCCAGCGTACCTGAAATGATGCCAGCTAAAAGAACTTTGAAAGAACAAGCAACAGAACTTTTTCAGCAACTGGAAAAGACTTATCTGGTTTCACCATGGATTGAACTATGCATTGTGTTGGGTGTACTTTTTCTTCTACTTTGGATGACTCTTGTATTTACTTTGGGAATGCTGATAAATGAAAGATATGTTAAAAAGGACACAGCAAGTAAGAACATCACTTACTCCTCAAGCCACACAAATCATCTCATCGTGAACAAAGAGACTTGTCATCAGTGAACATTACAGCCGTTCCTATACATTGTGGTACAGCTTGGGACAGAACTGAATATGACATTCTTGGTCAAGCGGAGCTGTTGAAGATTCCACACCAGTTCAAGATTTCCTTCAAAGACTTTGTTTCATCTAGTACCTTTTCTGATGATTGAGGCTGTTAATAACATGTTGTCAGACTTAGAAATGTCTGCAAAATTTACTAATCATGTATTTTTAGAAGGTTCATCAGATTATGAACAAATGTATTGTTATAATCACTTTGGGAATCATTTCTTGCATAAATCTGCAAACGCTAGAAATTAATTTACTTATAACCAATGGGAACATTGTCCTACGCCACAAAAGGGTAGATCAAAAACATTTTATGGCAAATTTCCATAATTTTCAGGTTTTAATGTTTCAAATTCAGAATCATTTTACTTTAAAAATGTTAATAGGACAGGAATGAAAAGTATGTTGACAAATACCAATCACATTTATTCCGCAGCCTTTTATGCTCTGCTGTCTTCGATAGGTTTCAACTTTTGGAAAGACAACATTGAGGCAAAAACTGTATGGGGCACAAAAGACTGGAAGGGTTAAAAATATATAAATTGGGGTATACAGGGAAAGTGACGATCCCGATAGCCCCACTGCAATTACCAACATGTTTCTGCCAATGTTATGCCCCCACATGGGTGGCGCTGGCTTTCATCACTTTCGTCACTTTCCCTGTACACCCCGATTTATATATGTTTAACCCTTCCAGCGGTCCACAGACAGAATTAAAGTATCTATGCAGACCCTTAGGTTGTTTTAAAATCTAAAATACCGCAAAGTTTGGTCCAGCGATAGAGGGGATTAGACCTCCCTTCTTGTTCTTTTTCTGTTGTGTCACAAACTTTCTACGTGTTGTATGTGCACTATCACATTTTCTTTCATTCTCTCACCTCACCACTGTTCTTCGTCAAAAAAAAGATTGCGGTCCATCCAGTGTGTTGGGCTGTACCTGGATGTTTGATGCGGCCCAATCATGAAGCATGACACTGCAAAGTGTGTGAGGGCAGTATTACGACATGTGTTGTCTTTCCTTCTTCTGTTGTAGGTTCAAGTAGATATAACACCTACTGTTCCTATGTGGATCATACTACGATCTATAAGTTCCAGTCTGTCCCAGACTTTGTATAGATGGGAGTACAGTGTATTTTTAGTACTTCTCTGTTGAGTGAGTTGATATTGACAGTAAGGGAGCCAGAGAAGACTTAGTCCCTTGTCTCTCCTGGTGTGTTTTTCAATTACCATACACACACACAGTTGTTGGAATGGGGGGAAAGAAGTGCTTCTTAGTGGCAATAATTGTGAAAACGCACTGAGCGGTTCTCTCCTATGTCAGGGTATAAACTGCGATGGTTCCGCTAACAATTTATCCTGCCACCTGCAAGGTTCACCAGCTGCAGTGATTGATCCAAATTATAGGCAACTTTCTAATGGAAGTTACATTATGTTGAATGACCACAGCTGCTGTGGCATGTTGCCAGGTTTAGCCTATCTCCAAACTGCGTCAGCCAGGGTCACTTGCTGTATGCAAGTATTGTTTCCAAAAACCAAGACAGACCGGAAGTCGCCACTTTGGCCTTCACTGAACATCTCTTCTATACAAATTGATACTTTAAGCAGAATGAAAGCCATTATTTTACAAAACTCTGTACCATTGATCTCTGCCAAAGTGACGTATGATCTGCAAGTCGCAAAGACTTCTGCAGAGGTACACACCCTATTAACTATAAACTGCCCTATACATTTCTCAGGACTGTTAGGTTGTACCTTAATTATGTCTGATACGAGTGGTATTGTACATGTATTTAAGACGATTTTTTTCGTGACTGGCAGCACCCTTTGAAGCAGTCCTAGGAATATTTCCAAAATTTGTGCACTCTGTGTTTGGCGGATTGCCTCTAATTTTGGGACTCGCAGCAGGGATATTATTTTTGCTCCTTCTGCTCTGATATGGCAAGCCAAATCACCAACGATACCCAGATCACTATGGAGAACAGTCTTCTGGTGATGAAGTGTCATGTGCGCATATTCCGAATTTTGGGAATAACTTGTTTAAGAGAACTGAATACCACATGGTTTACGTCATTCCAACAAATCTGGCAAGATTGTATCTTACCTGTCCTATGATGCCTGCTGTGTGGAGAGAAATGCCGGTTAGACATCTGTCTCACATTCCCATATGTCATGCCAACGGATGTTGATTCTTTGCTTGGATCAGTAACGGCTCATGCAGTGTGTTGTCCCCAGCGCCTACCAATTCTGATGACGGCATTCATTGAGATCTCACAGACGCAAAATTCTGACGGTGAGGTACGAGAGGAAAGCGGCACACAGGTACCTTCCAATTCAAACATTACTAATGCAACCAACGCTGACGGCGATGCTTTACATCTATGTGCAATTAATCTTCTTAACAAGGTAATCTGACTTTCACCTACGATGGTAGACAAATACTTTAGTGACTTTAAAAAAATTTGATGTTTTCTCCAACCAATGGCACTGACTTTTAATTAGGCACACAGTGTTCTGAGAGACTCTGAATTCGACCTTCATTTTTTCAAAACAAGGTTTCTAACTTTGGAACTCTATTTTTTCTATGATCAAGCTTTTCCTTTTCCAATTTTTTATTTTTTCATTTTTTTGGCACAAAGTACTCTGCTTAAAGTAGAACTATTCATAGAGAACTAGAATTCTTTGAAAACTTCCAAGAGACAATATTTGACCTTGTCCACAATCAAACAGTTTACGTAATCTGCCATAAAATGGTCTCGACTTTTTCTTCTGTAATTAAGAGCCATTTCATAAATGTATTTTCGTGATTCATTCGGATAGCATTTTCAAATGTCATCTATATGCTTTGAATGAAACATTGCTTTTACTGCGTACAGCACATATGCTTTTCTTGTACAACCAGTACCAATGCATGTTTATGTATTTTGGGTGGGTTTTAACACATCATGTTTAGATATGTTTTGAGTGACCCTTGACCCTACCAGGTAGGTCGCTCCCCCTCCGCACAGCACCACCTGTGTGTCGCTGCCCCAGCTGCCGCTGCTGAGGAAGTTTGAGGCCCTCCACCACCCACAGGCTACCACCTTTATTCCTTTAATTGTATTGCCTGTATTTTCATTGTTGTGTCTGTGACTGCTGTTGTCTGTCTTCCCCCGCTGCCTGTACGTGGTCCATGCCCCTTTTTCTTCCCTCAGTTCCCCTCGCTGTCCCTGTGCTCTCTTTGCCCGGTCTTTCCTTCTGTACCCCTTGCTGCCCCCGTGTCTCTGCCCGATTTTCCCTTCTGTTCCCTTCTGTTCCCCTCGCTGCCCCAGTGCCTCTCTGCCCGTTCTGCCTTCTGCTTTTAGCTGCCTCTGTATTTCTGTATTCTGTATTTTGCCTTCTGTGCCACTCGGTTTTCCCTCGTTTTTGTACCTCTTTTGCCTTGTGTTCCACTCGTTTTTTGTGCCCTTCTGCCTTCTGTTCCACTCGTTTTTTGTGCCCTTCTGCCCTCTGTGCCACATATTTTCCCCTCATTTTTGTGCCCTTCTGCCTTCTGTTCCACTCGTTTCTTGTGCCCTTCTGCCCTCTGTTTCACTCATTTTTTTGTGCCCTTCTGCCCTCTGTGCCACTCATTTTTCCCTTGTTTTTGTGCCCCTTCTGCCTTCTGTTCCACCCATTTTTTGTGCCCTTCTGCCCTCTGTTCCACTCGTTTTCCCTCATTTCTGTGCCCCATTTTCCTTCTGTTACCTTCGTTGTCCCCCACCGCCCTCGCCGCTGCGTCCCCTGCAGCCCCGCCCCCCTGACTGCCCACTGCCCGTTCGCTGCACCTGCCTCCCGGCCTTGTCGTATAGCATTTTAGGACCCTACTGTAATTTTCCCAATTCATGCCCTTATATAGGTATAAATCACCATATCTTTATATAGGCATAGAAATCATAACCATATTTAGACATAGCTCATGCAGTCTAAATACCGCATGGCTACTTCCACTAGTTCCGAAAATTCACAACGATTTCTTGGAAAACTCGGCTTCAGCAGTTAGGGACTTTCCCTCGCTTGAATACTGACTTGTCCAAGAACTCATGGAGTTTTCAAAGAACTGAGACTCTTTGATGACAATATTATGTCCACCTTTACGCCAAACTCTGCACCTTCAAGGTATAAATATGCCCACACTTGCCTTAGCAAACACACAGTGGTTTGGAGCAGTTCGACTATCTACTTGCCCGACGCATCCTGCTACAGCAAGTGCCGAAGGAAGCCGACCCTCCCGCAGACGCACTGAGAGAGACGCTGTCTTTTTTCTTGCCGAGAAATATTGCTCCAGTGTTTCCAAGCTACTCATGCGGGTTGTTGGGAAATCGAGTCCTGAGCCTGACCTTCTTCATTCTAAACCAAGGTACAGAGCTGATGAGACCCTTACATAAATCTTGGACAGATTCTTGGCAAAGAATACTACATTTATGCTACACCTCACTTACTCCTTCCCTCATACTAGGTTTAGTTAGGTACATCGGGATAGGCATATTTTAGACGCACCAGTTGAGTACTTTTTAGCCTCTGTTATTTATTTATGTATTTATCTATGGTCTAGGAACCATACAATGCTATTACACTATTATTTCATATTACTGTTTATGCTGTACTCATGATACTTTGCAGTCTGCATAACGATTGTAGCAGTTCACCCCTCTTGCATGAGAAAGAAGAATGTTCAATAAATCCTTTTTATTGAAAACGCCGGTGTCACTATTTCTCTGCAACTCTGTAGAAACCAAGCATGCACGATTGACTGAGTGAAATACTTATCTATTGTTTCCGCGACTCTGAGAGATACATTTCTTATTCTTGGGAAATAAAGTTGTCATGTTTATACAGTTGTCAGAAACTAATCCCTTTTTGTGTATTCGAGAAAGTTTCTAGTGACCTCTGAGTTAGCTGGCACAAACACAATTAAGTCTAGTATATTCGATAGTCGACATAAGTCCTACGTCAAATCTATAGATAGGATATATTATTCCAATTCGCAAAGCCTATTGGGAATATAGGAACTACACTACACTGGTGTACCCATGACATGGACACTGGCGACAGCCCTCCTGTGAACCACAAGATTTACAGATTGACTGACCGGGTCAGGGCCAGCATCAATGAGGAGGACTCTAAGATGTTGGTGTTAGGGATGATCGAGCCCTCCAACAATCCTTGGGCCAGCCCAATGGGCTTGGTCCCAAAGGCTGCTGCACCCAGTGCAACTCCAGTACTATGGTTTTGTGTGGACTACCTTGGGCGCAATGCCATCACCAGGACTGATGCACACCCCATACCCAGAGCTGATAAGCTCATTGATCAGTTGGGAGCTGACCTTTCCCTCAGCACATTTGATTTAACACCTGGTCTACTGGCAGATTGCCTTAACTGATGGGGCAAAGGAGAGGTCAGCAGTCTTGACCCCAGAAGGGCATTACCAGTTCTGGGTGCTGCTGCCCCCTTTGAGAGGTTGGTCAACCAGGTGTTGGCCAGGCTGGAGGATTTCAGTGCCGCCTACCTGGATGAACTTGCTGTGTTCCGTTCCAGCTGGGGAGAACACTTGCAGCACCTCAGTAAAGTGTTGAGGGCTCTGCAAGGGGCAGGCCTCATGATCAAGGCCAGTAAGTGCCAGATCGGGCAGGGTTCTGTGGTGTACCTGGGACACCAGGTAGGAAGCAGCCAGGTGGCACTCCTATAACCCAAGATTGACACCATCCTGGCTTGGGAGCCCCCCAAGACCCAGACAGAGGTAATAGCCTTCTTAGGTCTCACCGGGTACTCTAGGAGATTTGTTAAGGGCTATGGCACCATTGTTGCCCCCTTAACAGAGCTGACTTCCTGGAAGAAGCCCCAGAAGGTGATCTGGACTGAGTCCTGCCAGTAAGCTTTTGATGCTCTGAAGGCAGCCATGTGCACGGCGCCCGTGCTCAAGGCACCCTACTTCTCCAAGGAATTTGTCGTGCAGACTATCTCTTCAGAGCGGTGCTCTCACAACTAAACAAAGAGGACCTAGATGAGCCTGTAGTCTTCCCTAGCAGGAGACTACTCCACAGGGAAGAGAGGTGGAGTTCCATAGAAAGGGAAGCTTTTGCAGTGGTCTGGGTACTGTAGAAGCTGAGACCATACCTGTTTGAGACTCACTTCCGGGATCAGACAGACCACAGGCCGATCAGAAGGTTGATGCGAATGAAGGGTGAAAATCCAAAACTGTTGGGGTGATCCATCTCCCTACAGGGAATGAATTTTACGGTGGAACACCGCCCTGGAACAGAACACGCTAACGCAGATGGTCTGTCCAGGTTCTTCCTCCTTAGTGAAAAGAACTCTCAGGAGGTTCTCCCTACTTTCAGCTGGAGGGGACATGTGTTAGACTTGTCATCTTTTGGTGTGTTTCCCCTGAGTCGGTTTTGACTCTGTTTTTGCTGGTGTAATGATTCTGTGCACTTTTCTCACTGATGACCAGTGGTAAAGTGCAAGTGCTCTTGTAGTAAAATATGTTATGGATTCGTGTTTCCATGATTGGCCTTTTTGATTTATATGTCAGTCCCTAGTAAAGTGCACTGTGCGTGTCCTGGCCCATAAATCATATGCTATTGGTGGGCTGCAGCACTAAATTGTGGCACCCATGCAAACAGCCGGTAAAGTCTAACTCTGGCCTGCCATTGCAGAGTCTGTGTGTAGTCTGGGACTGCCATGTCGACTTGGCAAGTGCACCCACTTGCCAGTCCCTACGCCTTCCCTTTTCTACATGTTAGCATCCCCTAAGGTAGGGCTAAGGTACCCCTGTGGGCAGGGGGCATTGTATATGAAAGGTAGGACATGCCCTGGTGTGTGTGGCATGTCCTGATATTGAATTACAGCCAATTTTGGTTTTCACTAATGCAAGGCTATCTGTTCCTTCAGGCCAGAATGGGCAGTTTGAGTATAACATCGTACAATCCTAACTGACCCAGGGAACATGGAAGAAAATTAAATTTAGTATGCCTGAACTCAGAATGTTAACATACATCTTCTAGTGAAGTTATTTTTAACATTCTGTGTTTGAAAATACCACTTTTAGAAAGTAGGTATTTTCTTGCCTAACCATCCAGCCTGCCTCTGCTAGGCTGTGTATTGCATGTTTAGTTTGTGAGTGACAGGGGCTGGGGTGGCTCCAGGAGACAGGGTGAGTCAGCACAGGGCTGAATAGACCCATCTACATGTAGTGTGGTGGGCGGGAGCACCTGGGACCTGAATAGGGCTGTGCTTGCCTTCAACAATGCTGGCTCCAACTCCTGTGGTGCGTCTGATGTCCCTGGCCTACACTGTCAAAGAAAAAGCTGGAGTCTTAGAAACAAAGTGCTCCAAGATTGACCAGAACTGGTTTGGGCTAGGTACAGGGCCCTCTGCCTACATTGGACAAAGGATTTGGTGGTATAAATATTGGGGCCCAAACCCCAGAACTTTAGAACTCTTTTGGATCAAGAAGACTACCAAGAAGAAGAGCTGGAAAAGCTGTGAGGAGGAACTACCACTTTGCTGTGTGCTTTGCTGTATTGGCCTGCAGTGGCTGCTTCTGTCTTGGGCAGTGAAAGGACTGGACTGAACTTTCTGCAATCTACTTTTGTGAGTTTCTCCAAGGGCTTGAGGTAGAGGTTGCCCCCTGTTCAAGAAGTCTCAGGAACAGCAAAGACTTCAAGCTCTTCTGCCCTCAGCACTGGGACCTGGTTGTTTTGTACTGCACCAGAAGAAAGGCAACTTGACGACGTCAATGACGACGCTGCCGACGCCGTGTCCTGATGGCACCGCAGAGGGCCCCGTGCAAATGCCGCACCATGACCCTGGTCTCACCGACGAAGCCTGCTGACGCCGCCACCGAGCTGCTGCTCACACTGATTAGTTTAGATTAGTATGATCGTCTCTTCCTGCTTTTTATGTCTCCAGACTATTCGCAAGGTTTCTCGGTTCTTTACTATTGATGCTCTTAAGGCTATTCTCCTCGCCCTGGGTATTTCCCGGGTCGATTATGCCAATTCTCTTTATATTGGTATTCCGGCCTATGAACTACGCCGACTCCAGCTCATTCAAAATCAGGCGGCTAGGCTGATTTATAATCAGCCCAGATTTCATCATGCCCTTTCGTTGCTGAGGCAACTGCATTGGTTACCGGTTGCCCATAGATGCCTATTTAAACTAGTATGTCTTATTTTTAAATCATTAGCGGGCTTAGCTCCCTTCTATGTAGCCTCTAGGCTCTTAACGTACACCCCCTCTAGGAATTTACGGTCTTCTTCCAAGAACCGCCTGGTTGTTCCACATTTTGTTAGGAAGAAACATGGGGGGTCGAGCTTTTCTTTCCAGGCTCTCCGATTCTGGAACTTCCTTCCTGATAACCTTTGATCTTCTCAATCTTACTTGGAGTTCCGCAAAGGTTTGAAGACCTGGTAATTCATTAGAGCTTTTGAGGTCTAATTGTTACCCTGTTTTGCTGCCGACTGCTTTAGCGCCATGAAACCTTTTTGGTATACCTGCGCTCTACAAATTTCCCCAACTTCAACTTCAACTGTGACCTGTGGGCACCGCACTCTGCACCGCTTCGCTTCATGATAACTCCTTTGTATCCCCGATGACTCCTCTCCATGCTGGAATCGACGCCGCTTGCACCGTAGTTCGAGGGCACCGCTCTTAAGTTTACGTGACGCACCACCCTCATCCCGCACCGCAGCCTTGGCCTACCCATGTCAGTGCCATCGGCTCCAGTTCATCAGCCCACAACAGCACTTCAGCAACGACAACGCCACTGCTTGCACATGACCTGCCAGCACCTTGATGAGCACCGCCTTCATCTCACACCACGACAATGCCATCTGACGCCGCCACTGAACCGATGTTAGCACTGCAACCTGAGGGCACTGCACACCACACTGCTACACTTCGTACCACCGCACCTGACGCATACCAACAACAGCGCTCCTGACTTCACCAAAGAGGAGTTTGATCTGCATCTCGGGTAACTTCGAGGGCCCGGAGGACTCCTGCACCGACATCCAGACCCAACGCCTGCAGATGCCGTGCTTTTGGAAGCTCAAAGAGAGGTCACCTACGCCCTGCATTTCTAGAAGGTACTGTTTGCGGGTCTTCCCGATACCATAGCTGGCCTACGACTCCACAGTCAGCCTGAACTGTTTGGATTTAATTGGTCACGACGCCGTGGTAGCCCCGGACGAAGCTATCGACATCAAGTGACTGTGTTTCAAGGTTATTTTGATAACTGAAGATATCTAAGTACTGTATTGTGGATTTTTATCGTTTGGTCTTGTTTTAAGTATATACAAATTTTGGGTATTTTTCTAAACTTGTGTGGTGTCCTTTTGTAGTGCTTACACTGTATTACTGTTGGTTATGTGCAAATGCTTTACACACTGCCTCTAAGATAAGCCTGACTGCTTCTGCCAAGCTACCAAGGGGGTGAAAAAGGGTTATTTTAGGAGTGTAACTCCCTTATCCTGACTAGGAAGAAGGGTCCCTATTTGGACAAAGGTGCAAACCCTTGCCAACTGGAGATCCCAATTCATAACTCCTCCTTCCAACTCCAGGGTTAAAATCCTGATATGATCACTGTATTCATTAGTTTGGAGAGTGGAAAGGCTATAGTGCTGGCCACCAAGTAAAGAACTGCTGGTGGGCACGCTTCCAGAGGTGATCCTGAGTTTGTTGAAAAGAAGATATTGTTCTACCATCTTAGGGGAGAGAGTTGGGAAAACGGATAAAGCTATCATTACTTGATCTGTTTGCGTTGACATCCCTTGAGTTGTCAATTGGGGCCAGCCAGTAGCACTTAACTCTGTGGACTTTTTGGGGGTTAATACGGCATGGATGTTTATGATCGTAGTATGAAAAAAAGTATTTTATTATTCCTCTTTGCGGGTGAGGATAAGAGGGAAATGGCTAGTGCGCTATGATCAGACTAACCGATGGGAAATAATTTTGATAGGACAACCTAGTATCATTAGTAAAAATACCATCCAGTGTATTGCCCACCCTGTGAGTGGGGACAGATAGTGGGGGCGGATACCAATTGTGACATTCCAAAAGATGCAGAATAAACTTAAAGACAATCAAGCAATACATGAACTCCTGCCTCCTACCCCACCTTCTATAGACAAGTACAATGCCATCAATCTTTTACATTGACAAATGCAGAATTTATGACAGCACATCAACAGTACCAAGTCTGCAGCTCTTTTTGGCCTACTATGGTACAGCTACAGTATAGAGAACACTACTTTCCATATCATTACCAATGCACTTGTGATATGAGATAAGGATGAGGCTTGGCTACTGGTTTTTCTCAACCTCTCAGCTTCATTTAATACTGACAACCACTCCAATGTCATCCACTGCACACCCTAAAGTCATAAATGTGGTTAACTGACAACATCCTTTATTGGTTCACATCCTACTTATCCAACTAATAGAAGTTTATTCAAATTGGCTCAACTGAGGATGGTTCTATCTTTTACCCAATAATCTTTAACCTCAACATGAAGCCCCCTGGGGTCTACTCACTGATACCAGAATCAGAATCCGCCAATATGATGATGATACACTGCTCTGCTTGAAGGTCTCTTCCATTCCAGATATTCTATACCACAAACACTGCCTGCACCTAAAGATGCACACCACAATTGCCAAGTACAACAAATAGCAACTAGTTCTGAATGACATGGACCTAGATGGATTCAAACTCTAACTTTCACCTAATTCCAAATCACTTGGATGCAGCCAGAACACCTATTGCAAGTTCAAGGCACACATTATTAAGAAAACAAACATTGAATGCTAATACTTCTCTCTACTGAAGAATGTTAAACTATTCTCCCCAGAAAGCTACTTCAGAACTGTAGTACAATTCTTCATGCTCATGCATCTGTATGACGGCAACATATTTTCCATAGCCTCCCAGACTCTGCAGTCCCCCACACCAATCAGAGCACCCTAAACACCTTTGCATGTCTAATTCATGGCCGGAAGAAATATTAAACAAACATAAAGTTATGAGAGAAATGTTTACATAGACTAAACCACTGCAATTCACTCTAATTAGCATTCAAAATGCTGCTTCTCTAGAGAGAAGCTCAACTTATGAAACATAGTAGTTATCCTGCTTCTGAAAGAAATAGCTCATCCTGAACTGCCAGGCTAGCCTTCCTCCAGAAGAAAACTCAAGCCAATCCAGACTTGCTCCTCCTTGTGTGGCCTCTTCAGTGAGGTTTACGTTGCATGCTGTGACACAGAGAGCAAGACACATGTGTATGTGCACACCCATGGCTGAAGAAATAGGAACACATTAACCGTCTTCTGATAGATTTACACTGGCACCCCTTTCTGACTTGCAACTTTTACAATACCAACTGCATATGATACAATGCCATTACAACAAGCATTCCTGAATATCTGTCTGACAAGCTCGCCATCTCCACTGGCTATTGATACATCTACTGCCAGGACAGCACTGTAACAAAGGCACCAAAGCAAAAAATAAAACATTCAAAGCCAAAGTGAAGAACTTGGTAATTTTCGCTCTCAGGGAATACTTACTAATATAACAAATGAACTTGGCAGCACAGAAGCTGAAATATGAAAAAGACATCTTTATTAAATACAATTAAGTGAGGCTACGTCACCCAACTGCCTTAGCAATTGAATGAGGCAGTCTGCTGAATGGTCTCAGCACAGACCTTTTATACCATTTATTATGCCCTAGGCACACATTTATACTTTGAAGTACATTATTGTTGGTCACTCCCAGGACGTGCACACAAAGCACTGTATGATGACAAACCCACTTTTCAGTTTGTCCAGCCCAAAATTAATCATCAAACAAACCCATAATAAACATTCTTCTTTAGACAAGCTGGATAAGACCCATAATGAAAAGGCCCGCAGCCCACATCATAAATAGACAGAAGCAAGATAATGGGGTGTGTGCGTGGCAATAAACATTGCAATGTCCTGCTCTTTGATCTCTATCTGACCAGCTGCCTAACAAGGAACTGGCTCAACAAGGTCAGCCTCGGGCAAGGGATTCAGCTTTCGCCAGGTCATGCAGGAGTCAGCACAAACCCATGCTAAGGTTATGTCCTTAAATACTTGTTCTGCCACAGTGAGGGCCTACTGTAAGTGCAATCCACAAAATGGCTGCCGTTCACAAAATGGAAGCCAAGGGTTCAGTACGAAAATGACGATTTCAAGGTGAAATCGTTACTGGAATATGACGAAAATGCTTGTACATAGTGTACTAGCCATTCTCGGTCTTTTGATATAAAAATCGTCGTGCTACGACAAAGTTTATTACATGAGTCCAGAATTTTCAGTACCACAGACGCTCCTTTTGCCCTTACATAGGCAATAACCTATACTCACTCTAGTCTGAGTCCAGGTCTATATTTATCAAATCATCAAGATGTTGCTGAAGCATAATCCTATTACTTAGCGACTCTCTCGGGACAGGTCTCCTTACACACGCAGTAGCACAAAGGCCATATATGGCAGGACCAACAATTAGTGATGTTCACTACTAACTGGTGTCGATGCAGAAACTGTACAAAAGGAATTATCAGTAAACTCTGACCTCCTAACTAGTCCATGTTCAGGTAAAATCTGGAAAGAATGCAAAGAAGTAGAAGTAGGAAGAGACATAGGTTGGGAGGTGGGTACAGATGTGAATTGGGCAGCAAAAACAATCCCACCCATAAAAGACAATGCCATGTTTAAAAAACACTAGAAAACACGTCATTAAGAACATATAGACAAAGTAGTGACTGCTATTACAAATGAAATCATAATTTTTCACAACCCTAAGCAAAAAGTAAATCCTAAAATTATCTAGTAACACTGTAGGTCTTCCTATGCATTTTCTGTAATTTATTATATGTTCAAGTGAAACAATGGTGACCCTCATTAATGCTCTGAGGTGAAAAGGGGATACTCTTCCACAGGAAATGGACTTTATTCTGCTTTTACTAAACAGACTCTACTTAAAAATAATGCCAGTTGAAAAATAAAATCATTCTCCTAACACTTAGTCATACAATCACACGGAAACCTCTTGTGAAACCAACTATGCCCAGAGTGTGTTCAAAAAGCCTCTCTGGCAGACTTCTATTGTCCAATCAAGTCTGCTCCCGTTGTTGCATGGGCCTTTGGATTCAGGCCTCCCATGCTCTTGATGTTCAGTATCTGTTGGAGTTCCCTCCTGGCAAACACTCATAGCTCATTCAAAAAGTCTCAATGTCTCAAGGCAGTGCACCGTATCTCTCCTCTGCGGCAGACACTACAGATATTGTGCTCTTCTCGTGCAGACCCGGGACCATTCTCAGACTCCAACACTCATCATTCAGTGTCCGAGGACGCTCAGGCCGCTCTTTCAAGGGCACCAGAATGGAGTGCCTTTTGCCGCTCTTGGATCCTCCGGTGCACTGCACTTCCGTTGAGGCAAGGGAAAAAAAAGGGGTGCGTGGCCAAAACTCAGGCCAAGGGGCTCAAGGGACTGCACACTGTCAGAGGTTAACCAGCACATAACAGGCGCTCTTTTGCACTGAAAACTCAAGGGACTGCACACTGTCAGAGGTTAACCAGCACATAACAGGCACTCTTTTGCACTGAAATCTCAAGGGACTGTGGCAAAACCAGCTCCTTCTTCTTTTCTGATGTTGAACGCCTTCTGATGAAGCAAGTGCGATGCTTTAAACAGTTCATTGTGCAACAAGGGGACTGCAAACAGGTGGCCTGCGATCTTCAAAGGAGTGGCCACACGCCATGGGACAATTCTGTGTTGAAATACACTGTCATTCTCAAAGGCAATACAAAAACAAAGGCAATAGGCAAAACAGTGCCTCTAGGCTCTTCAATTGGGTTTCCGTGTGAGAGCATATCTTTCATCATCATAGCGACATGGGAATTCTATCTGAATGGATGTCCTCACACATCGTGGCATGTCTCATGGGGCAAACACATTTTATCTCAATGATACACATAGGTGTTCCTAACTTCCTCATCTAGAACATCTCAAAAGCGGGATCACATACATGTTATCATAATAATTGTGCATCAGGTGGGACTATGCAATGCAAAAGCTAATGATCAAGATATGGGAACAAAAGACAAGAACTAGAGAGTCCTGGTATTTCCATTATTTATAATACATCTGGTCCATCAAAAAATAAAGCAGTAAAAAAGACTAAAAACCAATTTTAGAATAGGCATTGAATTTGTCATATTAAAAAAAAGTAATGTGTCTCCTATTGAGGTGAAAAGCTTATCTTACTATAGTATTGAGTCAGTTAATCAGTCCTAACAGTCCTAACAGTCAGACTGGAAAAACATCAGAATAGGCCTAAAGAAAATTCTTAGAAACCAGTCTAGTTATAATTATACATAAAATGAGGGTCCATGGTACATTACTGCAATCTGAAAGTGCGAACCTGAACAATACACTGATAATAATAAAAGCTGACTGGTGAAAGGAATACGGAAAAGAGAATAGGACACAGCTAAAAATCCCCAATAACTAGGCCTGATGTGCTTGGGTGATAGTCAGGCATGTGACAAAAAATGAAACCTGGTTTCTTTTACGGTCCAGAGCCATAGGAAGGCCACTTAGGAAGCAGAATAAAACTGACTAATGTGATATAGAAATTAGGTCACTATGTACAAGAGTCACAAATCTATAATTTATCCTTACGTCCAATCAGGATATATAATTTTAGGGCTGCCTGTTCCTTACAGGAAAGGGCAGTATCGTGACTACAAATGACACAATTTGCTGTTTATTTTTCTTCAATACTTATAGCCAAATTTGACATACACTGGTGAAGTGTTGTCTGTCTGGTTCACAATATGAAAAAAAGGAAAAATTATATCTGTGAATTTTAGTATCAGCGAAAATTTTACCCAACTGTTGACAGCGACACGTATCGTCATACATGTCACAACAACACGGGTGAATTTTTAATAATTTCTTAAGTGGCAACATACAACATAAAACATGCAAAAACGCACAAAACGGACGTCAAGCCATCAGATATACTCGCTGTAAAACGATAGCATATATAAATGAGCGGTGACGCATAATACCGTGTAAGGATACCCTCCTGTTTGACAGTAGATCACCAATAGTGGGTATCTGCTGTCAAATACAACTTTCGGACACACAAAACCGGCAAGAACAATTCATGATAGAACAAAATACACAAACATAACAAAAACATGAACATTTCTTTCCAAAGTAGTTACGCAAAAACACATCTTCGTCTAACCAACCAAACTCACGTGTCTTGTCTGCTTTAAATCACACAGAACAATCCATGAATGGTTTGTAGGCAGAAGCAACAAAAAAACATACACAACACACAAGAGAGACATTTCTGACAACAAGCGAATTTCAATTATAACTTTCAATCAGAAGACAAAACATAATACACATTAAGAAACACAAAAATAAATTTCCATTACTTAACTGTTACCATCTTGTCAGTCACCTTGCAACATGAAGCCCTTTTGACTTTTCCAAAGGTAAAATCCTTTCCCTGACACCTAAAATTAGCCTTGTGCCACAATCTCCATGATAAAAAAAAACTTCTTAATTGTTAATCGTTTTTTCTTATTTTGCTTCAAAATTTTAGTAAAAGGCTGCATCCTATTTTTTGTCTAAGATGTAATGCAACACTTCGTTTTCTGTCAAAATAAAAACGACTAGCAGACAATATTTTTTAGAGCCGAAATACAAATGTCATGATGTTGGGACTTTTAAAGAAACCTTTCAAGAAACCTTTTTTATATTTCCCTTTGGAATTAGGTCTTTAACTTTAAACCAGAAATGCCACCTTTCAGAGGCCTGTTTAGCAATGTTATTCTGCATTTCACAGAGACAAGGCTCGAATTTAAAAGGTCACAATGCCAACATGACAGAGACAGAACATTTACTGTGAAGGGTTCACACATACCAGTTTTTAGAACAAATGCTTGCTACCACCCTATACAATGGTACTCATTTTAAACACCTAACGTCTAAATGGGCCCCGCTAAAGTTAGAACCTTCAATCCTGATATTAAACACTAAGTTCTGCACTGGGCACATTGGCTCACCGAGTTATGAAAAACAATCTCAATAACAACCCGCAAGTTTGTATTATACCCAAATGTATGCATTTACTGAAGCCAGAGACACTTTCACTATGGTAAATGACAAGAATCTGTGTTAAAAACCCATTTACCTCAATTTCGACTTTTATCTTTGGGGCACTTAAAAATAAATATCCTATAATTGTTTTACATATTAATCATCCTCAGGATGTTCTTTACACGTTACAGATATTTGACATTAGTCATATCTCATGTTAATCCTTAAAAAAATGAGTTTTTTTACGCCTGCGCCAAGTGAAAACCAACATGCAAATTACCTAATTACACCGTAACACATAACTTAAATCCATTTTTAATACTAGGAGGTCATAGTATGAGTATTAGGCTTTATAAATATCAAAAAACGATTTTAAAAAGCACTTATTTTTTTCTCAAATAATTTTTCCATAATTAATAATTTTTCGTTCAATGAAACCAATTATCTGTTTTTATGATAACTCTACATATAAAGGTAAGCTGCATCCCTTTCCTATCATTTTTAGATGCATTCATTTATGCCCATACGCATAAAAAGCCTAACTTAAAACATGACATTTTTCGCGCCATGTTTAAAAAGGGCAATCAGTATTTTCAACAGAACCAAAAATATACTTTGAAAAAGATGTTTTAAGAGAGGAGAACCGTATTTGGAATGTCTTCCAGTGATACAATGTGATGAACCTTATTTTTGTAACCCTCTAAAACACTATTCTGAAATGAAAAAGATCCAACTGTGATTAACTAACGGCTAAGTCCTGGGCTAAATAAACATTCCAATATTATTCATGGCCTTTGTAAAACAACATCTGCTGCCTTAACGGCAGGAAAAGGGACTGGGAAGACTTGGGTCCTGTCACCATCCGGCCTGGACCACTCTTAATTGAGTAAACAAACAAAATGGCCGGACAGCCTATGTAAAAATATCGATACACGACCTGGTACCATAAATTACCCAGGGGAACAGACGTATGTCTGAAATTACTTTTTTATTTTATAAAGTTTTTTGAAAATTTTTTTTTTAAAGCGTCAAAAGACACAGCAAAACATTCAACAAATTACATCAACAATACATTACATAAATAAACACAAATAAATGGAATTTTCAATCAATGAGATCCAAAAAACAACATTTCCTGGACGGACAACTGTAATATGCCTACAAGTGAGTAGTCTATGAGGCACCAATCCTAGATATAAAACAAACAAGTGGTCTAGCAGTATGAAACACTGGCCTACTTGTTTAGCGTCTGCAAGAAAAAACCAAGTGCATTTCTACATCAAGTGCTAGAGCAATAGGAATAGCATGGAAGCCAATTCACGATTTAACATGCATAAGTTCATTCCTATTGCGCCTTCCGACATTGGTATCTTGCAGGAAAAAACGTCGACGCGTTTCGAACCCGAGTGTATTTAAAGGGTTCTCATCAGGACATGGATTGGGGGGTCGTTGTCCCTACAAAATAATTACAAACATTGTATCAGAGAAAGACTGATCCAAAAAGTACTTCTCGCAGAGACTCACACATGTAAAAATTTGGGGTACCTTAGTGACTGGGCAGTTGAATCAATTCCCTGCAATCAGAATAAGGTATAGATCTACATTAAAATCATGCCTCGACAGTGTCTCTATATTAAGCGGGTGGACTGCCGCATCCAAAACGTACCTTAGTGATGCGCCCAAAGCGGTCACTGGGAGGGGTGCCGGTACACATGAATTATACACATTTCCGGTCGAAACGAGCTGGAAAAACGGGGAATTCATGTCAGTGAACCGCATCAGTTACGTGGATATGGTGAAAAAAGGTTCATATTAAATCAAGTCATACCTTCAAATAACGGGCATGAGTCCCTCCATAAGCGCTCGAATAAGCGGCGGCTGCCGCCTGCACTCGTGCGCTGTTGAGATAGAGAACGGGCGTTTTAGTAAAACGTTCCAATTCCATTTCTTTCTAGTCTGAGGGAATACGAATAACATTGTATATGAACTTACTTCTCTCTCGTGGTTCAAGAACGTGGAAACTAGGCACCCAACTCCGAGTTCACCAACCATTAGTGGCTGAAGGGGGCGTGTCTAATGGTATTTATCCCCGCGCTCAGCGCGGTGCATCGTGGGAGATGTAGTTCTCACAGCATCTCGCATCAATGGCAAGGAATTTTAGAGAGATAGAGATGTAGTTCTCACAGCATCTCGCATCAGTGGCAAAGAAGTTTAGAGAGATAGAGGAGGCATTGATAGATCAATTAGCGCGTTGGTCCAGCAGCTAAAGGATCTTTTTTCTGATCCACAAAGACGATGTGGTCTTCCATCGCTACACGATCAGTAACGGGTAGCAGCAAAAACAAGTGGCAAACAGGTACAACATTATAGGTTACTGAATTCATTCAAGTCATTTAATCCCTCCATAGCAGTGTTGAACTTCAGGATAAGGTACGCCTCCTTTTGTGCCAACCGTACATCAGGGTCGCCACCCGCTCCTGGGGTATTTTTTATGCTTGCAAGAATAGTCCATTTCAGGTCATTGACCGAGTGTGCCTTCTTCAGAAAGTGGGACACCAGTGGGGCTGTCAGTACTTTGTTATTTATTCGCGATCTATGTTGAATTATGCGCTGACGCACTTCCTGGGTGGTTTTGCCAATGTAGACCTTGGCGCAAGGGCATGTGATGGCATAGACTGCATACTTGGTCTTACAATTCGTAAAGTCTTGATGTCGCCAATGCTTTTTTCCATCCGTGAAGAGGCTGCCTTCAATCGTTAGGCTACATACTGAACATGTACCGCACTTATGATGTCCTTTCACTGGTCCCATGTTGAAGAGTGTGCTCTGTGTTTCCTTTTTCGGAATGCTTCGAGTAGGGGCAATTTATTGACCAATACTCCTGTTTTTCTTCAACGCAAACAGTGGTTTGCCAATCTCAGGGATGATTTCCTCGACGAGGTGCCAATTGCTCCGTATGATCTTTTGTACCGGATTTGTATGTGGTCCAAACGTGGAAACACAAACCATCCTGTCCAGGTTTGGTTTGGCCCTCTTCTGCAGCAGCTGTTCTCGAGGAGTCCATCTGGCTCTTTTCATCGAGTGTTTGAGCAATTTGGCTGGGTATCCTCTCTCCTTCAGCTTAGTCGTCAAGGCCTCACCATGTATCATGAAGTCTTCTGTAGAAGAACAGTTCCTTCTAACCCTTAGGTACTGCCCATAGGGTAGATTGTTTCGCAAACTTTTTGGATGATAGCTGTTGTAGTGAAGGCAATTGTTTTTATCCGTTTTTTTCTTGAACAGGGTTGACTTGAGACCTTCGGGCGTGGATTTGATCTCGACATCCAAGAATGGCATGGTTTTACAATCATACGACAAGCTGAATTTAATATCTGGACTTCGATCGTTTAGCCAGCCATGGAATTCTTCCAGGGATTGTGGTGTACCATTCCAGATGCACCACACGTCATCTATATACCTCAGCCATTGCCCAATATGGGCTCTGTACGGATTGTTGTTAAACACGTACTTTTCCTCGTACTGGGCCATAAACAGTATGGCCATTTCTGGTGCAAAGGGACAGCCCATCGCCGATCCCTTGATTTGTAGAAACATCTCATCTTCAAATACGAAAAAGTTCTTTTTTAGAGCCAGAGCTGCCAACTTCACAATCAAATCGGTCGGGACTCTATGTGGACGGGGTCTGGATTCCAGATACATTTCAATCACGTCGACTCCATCTTGCTGTGGAATTTGGGTATAAAGTGACGAGACGTCCATTGTGGCTAACAGTTGTATATTCGGGTCAAATTGCAATCCTTCTGTCTTATTTATGAAGTCCATTGTATCACGTAGATACGATTTCACCTCAGTGACGAATTCTTTCAGAAACACATCTACAAACTTGGAGATGGGCTTTCAGAAACACCCAGGAAGTGCGTCAGCGCATAATTCAACATAGATCGCGAATAAATAACAAAGTACTGACAGCCCCACTGGTGTCCCACTTTCTGAAGAAGGCACACTCGGTCAATGACCTGAAATGGACTATTCTTGCAAGCATAAAAAATACCCCAGGAGCGGGTGGCGACCCTGATGTACGGTTGGCACAAAAGGAGGCGTACCTTATCCTGAAGTTCAACACTGCTATGGAGGGATTAAATGACTTGAATGAATTCAGTAACCTATAATGTTGTACCTGTTTGCCACTTGTTTTTGCTGCTACCCGTTACTGATCGTGTAGCGATGGAAGACCACATCGTCTTTGTGGATCAGAAAAAAGATCCTTTAGCTGCTGGACCAACGCGCTAATTGATCTATCAATGCCTCCTCTATCTCTCTAAACTTCTTTGCCACTGATGCGAGATGCTGTGAGAACTACATCTCTATCTCTCTAAACTTCCTTGCCATTGATGCGAGATGCTGTGAGAACTACATCTCCCACGATGCACCGCGCTGAGCGCGGGGATAAATACCATTAGACACGCCCCCTTCAGCCACTAATGGTTGGTGAACTCGGAGTTGGGTGCCTAGTTTCCACGTTCTTGAACCACGAGAGAGAAGTAAGTTCATATACAATGTTATTCGTATTCCCTCAGACTAGAAAGAAATGGAATTGGAACGTTTTACTAAAACGCCCGTTCTCTATCTCAACAGCGCACGAGTGCAGGCGGCAGCCGCCGCTTATTCGAGCGCTTATGGAGGGACTCATGCCCGTTATTTGAAGGTATGACTTGATTTAATATGAACCTTTTTTCACCATATCCACGTAACTGATGCGGTTCACTGACATGAATTCCCCGTTTTTCCAGCTCGTTTCGACCGGAAATGTGTATAATTCATGTGTACCGGCACCCCTCCCAGTGACCGCTTTGGGCGCATCACTAAGGTACGTTTTGGATGCGGCAGTCCACCCGCTTAATATAGAGACACTGTCGAGGCATGATTTTAATGTAGATCTATACCTTATTCTGATTGCAGGGAATTGATTCAACTGCCCAGTCACTAAGGTACCCCAAATTTTTACATGTGTGAGTCTCTGCGAGAAGTACTTTTGGATCAGTCTTTCTCTGATACAATGTTTGTAATTATTTTGTAGGCACAACGACCCCCCAATCCATGTCCTGATGAGAACCCTTTAAATACACTCGGGTTCGAAACGCGTCGACGTTTTTTCCTGCAAGATACCAATGTCGGAAGGCGCAATAGGAATGAACTTATGCATGTTAAATCGTGAATTGGCTTCCATGCTATTCCTATTGCTCTAGCACTTGATGTAGAAATGCACTTGGTTTTTTCTTGCAGACGCTAAACAAGTAGGCCAGTGTTTCATACTGCTAGACCACTTGTTTGTTTTATATCTAGGATTGGTGCCTCATAGACTACTCACTTGTAGGCATATTACAGTTGTCCGTCCAGGAAATGTTGTTTTTTGGATCTCATTGATTGAAAATTCCATTTATTTGTGTTTATTTATGTAATGTATTGTTGATGTAATTTGTTGAATGTTTTGCTGTGTCTTTTGACGCTTTAAAATTTTTTTTTTCAAAAAACTTTATAAAATAAAAAAGTAATTTCAGACATACGTCTGTTCCCCTGGGTAATTTATGGTACCAGGTCGTGTATCGATATTAACGGCAGGAAAGGCCCTGCACAGGGCTGAAACTGAAACCTGGGCACGCTTTCAGTCTTACTGAAAACAGACATTTCAAGTTTTTTTTTTTAAATGCGCGTGCAAAAAGATGCATTTAAATCTAGCAAGAAAAAATTCACTTTTTTTAAAAGTGTTTGCCTTTTACATGTACACAATGCATGTAAGTAAGAAAAAAAACTACAAATTCGTTTTGCTACAAAAGGCACAATTACTTTTGAGACCTTCATATTCCTAGTGAATGTGAATTTTAACTTATCTATTTTAAGCATTTAACAGTTTGCACATATGCGTTTTTGATTAGTCTGTAAATTAAATAGCAACATATAGCGATTTTAGCATGTGACATAGTAAATTGCTGGAGTGTTATTTAATTTCTGCTTAATATTAATTAATCTGACATTTTACTTAACAGACTGAAAACATCAAGACACCTACAAAAACACATTGAGAGCTCATTGCAGACATAAAGAGAAAGTATTCGAACACTCAGGACACACAATACAGCGCTGTAAGCTATTACTGAAGTTACACTAATGAGAAAAACCACAAAGACATTGAAAAACACATTGAACCCACAAATCGACACTCAGGACGAAAATAAAGCCATTTGTAAATACTAGCTAAGTCATATTTACAAGAAACACGTCTCAATAGTATTCCAAAAGACTGCAAAAACACAGCCCAACAGACTGCTGTATGTGCACGAAGTCACAATACACTTCATTCACTAGCTTTGGCTGGCAGAACACCAAAAATCGTTCTGCATATTTCCATTCATAAAACTGCACAGAACAAAGGATCCTTGTTTTGTATTATGTCATATTTTAATTCCCTGGGGATACAAAATCACCAAGGAAGAAATATGTTTTTTTTAAATCTAAACCTATTTAGATATCCCCTTTAGGGGAAGCCGGCTAATCCAAACGTATACAAAGTTGGCCAACACAAATCTCCAAATTCGCTAAGATCAGGCATCTTATAGCTCACTAATCTAGCTTCAAACTTCAAAGGGCTATCTCTGTCGATACACTCGTAAATATACAAGACCCTCGGTTTTCGAAAATTGCAATATTCAAATAAAAACTAAGGACAAATCAAACTAAGAACCAATCAAAATCAAAGAATCAAAAAACAAAGGACTGGGAGCGACCCACTTATACTTAACTCTTACTTTTACTAATCAAAATATTATCCAGATTCTAACTGTCAAGTTCTACATGACCTAATGGTCTTTTTAAGAATACTCACGCCAAAAAGGTTATCAGTCAGGAGTGACATCATGTGGAGGATCAACAATCAGGGAGATCAGAAATATACTGGGCCGCAGAATCAAAGAATCTCTAGAATCCCCGTGCACAGAGTACCTTCTTAGTAGAATCTTGTTCTGTCCTCCTGAGTTTATTTCAGTCTCCTGGCACGATCACTCCCACAGAAAGTCACTTCTCCGATGATTCCCGCGTTAGGGCGCCAACTGAAGAACTTGGTAATTTTCGCTCTCAGGGAATACTTACTAATATAACAAATGAACTTGGCACAGAAGCTGAAATATGAAAAAGACATCTTTATTAAATACAATTAAGTGAGGCTACGTCACCCAACAGCCTTAGCAATTGAATGAGGCAGTCTGCTGAATGGTCTCAGCACAGACCTTTTATACCATTTATTACGGAGAAGCATGTGCACAGCATTCTCGCGGGCTTCCTAGAATCAAATAACCTACTGCACCCCTCGCAATCCGGATTCCGGCCCAATCTGAGCACGGAGACAGCTCTTCTTGAGGTGTCAGAGGTTAACCGGGAGACATTGGACGCAGGAGGGAAGGCCATGCTTGTCATGCTGGACCTGTCGGCGGCCTTCGACACCGACCCCATGAGGCGCTTCTCGCCAGACTCTATGACATCGGGCTGAGGGGGACGGTGTTTAATTGGTTTACATCGTTTCTGGAGGACCGTCGACAAACGGTCTGGGCCTCCCCTAGCTCCGCTGAGATGCCGCCATTGGGAGTCGGAGTTCCACAGGGCTCTGTGTTGAGCCCGACTCTCTTTAACATCTTTATGATCCCTCTGGCGGCACTGGTGGAGGCTTTTGGGGCCCAGATCGTGTCCTATGCAGATGACACGCAACTTCTGTTCACCTGCAGGAAAGATCAGCCATTCGATGGGGAGAGTATCCGGGGGTGCCTGGAGAGGGTCTTTGACTGGTTCCAGCGGAACGGCCTTAAGGCCAACTCCAGTAAATCGGAGGTTCTGTTCTTCGGTTGCGCCTCGGATCCGGAATGGCGTGAGTGGTGGCCAGCGGACATGTGTCCTCCCGCTCAGTCATCTATGGTTGCCAAAAATCTGGGAGTCCGGTTTGATAATAACCTTTCGTTCAAATCGCACATTCTCAGCCTGACAGGCACCTGCTTCGGCATCCTAAAGATGCTCCGGAAGTTCTTACCACTACTTACGGAGGAGCATAGAAAGATCACTGTCCAAGCTCTAATAGGATCTAGATTGGACTATGCTAATGCCCTCTATCTAGGGCTTCCGGACTACCTGATCCAGCGGTTGCAAGTAGTGCAGAACTCCGCGGCCCGCGCCATTTTCGGCCTTCATAGGCGGGCTAGAACATCCGGGTTATTGCAGTCACTTCATTGGCTGCCCATCCGAAAGCGGATTATGTTTAAAGCGCTGACTCTGGTGCATAAAGCACTTTGTGGCCAGGGAGCAAAGTATCTGCGCAGGCTGGCTTTCTATCGCCCGGCACGCTCATTGCGCTCGGAAACTCTGTTCATGGCCGTGGTCCCACGAGTGAGGAAGGCTCGCACCGGAGGTCGCTCTTTTAGCCTCAGGGCACCCCAGTTGTGGAATTCCTTGCCCCTTGCCCTACGCAGCACTCCCAGTCTGCTTCTGTTCAGAAAAAACCTTAAGACTTGGCTTTTTAATCTGTGGGCTGTTTTGTTTTCTCCTTCTGTTTTTTGTTTTTATCACTGTTATGTTTTTTAATTTCTGAGCTGCCAACATAAAGCGCCGGGACACTCTTCCTGAGTAGCTGTGCGCTATATAAATAAACTTATAACATAACATAACATAACACATTTATACTTTGAAGTACATTATTGTTGGTCACTCCCAGGACGTTTTTCAGTTTGTCCAGCCCAAAATTAATCATCAAACAAACCCATAATAAACATTCTTCTTTAGACAAGCTGGACAAGACACATAATGAAAAGGCCCGCAGCCCACATCATAAATAGACAGAAGCAAGATAAAGGGGTGTGTGCGTGTACAATAAACATTGCAATGTCCTGCTCTTTGATCTCTATCTGACCAGCTGCCTAACAAGGAACTGGCTCAACGAGGTCACCTCGGGCAAGGGAGTCAGCTTTCGCCAGGTCATGCAGGAGTCAGCACAAACCCATGCTAAGGTTATGTCCTTAAATACTTGTTCTGCCACAGTGAAGGCCTACTGTAAGGGCAATCCACAAAATGGCTGCCGTTCACAAAATGGAAGCCACGGGTTCAGTACGAAAATGACGATTTCGAGGTGAAATCGTTACTGGAATATGACGAAAATGCTTGTACATAGTGTACTATTGTACAAGACAGTGGACCCTAGTTATTTAGGATCATGTAAAGGAATAGACATATACTAAATAGTATATAAACTCTGTCCAGCCGGACAGGAATTTATTATTTAGATTTTTTGTAATGGTTCAGATTTTTCAACATTTATACAAAAGTGGGCACAACCTGTGACCCACAGGAGACAAGACAAAACAAGTGACAAGATTTCATGTAGAAAGCGCACAAGGCGGTTTGTACTATTACTCAGTATAACAGACTAAGATTCATTTTGAGCAACCCATTGTTAGCAACATTTCTGTAAATTCATAACAACATATGGTGCTTTTAAAGTCGACGACGTTTCGATGCAATTCAAAGATACATGCATCATCTTCAGGACAAAACTATTAAGCCATGTTTGTCTTGAGATTATTTTACATATGTTACATAACCACTGGAAGGGCTGAATACGATAGCCGTGTTGCAGTTATGGGCTGATTATAATAGCCGTTTTTTAAGTCAGGGGGCCGCGGGATATTTGCATGGCATTTCAGGTTGGTCAGCACGGGGAATTTACTGGAAATTGATAAAATAAGTTCCTAAATCTGGAACGCGGTGCTGCCGGGCTTCCAAATGGAATGTGTGAGAGGTCTTGCTCGATGGCAGGCCGGATGGGGTTCGATCACCGCCAGAACCCCATCCGGCCTGCCATCGAGCAAGACCTCTCACACATTCCATTTGGAAGCCCGGCAGCACCGCGTTCCAGATCTAGGAACTTATTTTATCAATTTCCGGTAAATTCCCCGTGCTGACCAACCTGAAATGCCATGCAAATATCCCGCGGCCCCCTGACTTAAAAAACGGCTATTATAATCAGCCCATAACTGCAACACGGCTATCGTATTCAGCCCTTCCAGTGGTTATGTAACATATGTAAAATAATCTCAAGACAAACATGGCTTAATAGTTTTGTCCTGAAGATGATGCATGTATCTTTGAATTGCATCGAAACGTCGTCGACTTTAAAAGCACCACATGTTGTTATGAATTTACAGAAATGTTGCTAACAATGGGTTGCTCAAAATGAATCTTAGTCTGTTATACTGAGTAATAGTACAGACCGCCTTGTGCGCTTTCTACATGAAATCTTGTCACTTGTTTTGTCTTGTCTCCTGTGGGTCACAGGTTGTGCCCACTTTTGTATAAATGTTGAAAAATCTGAACCATTACAAAAAATCTAAATAATAAATTCCTGTCCGGCTGGACAGAGATTATATACTATTTAGTATATGTCTATTCCTTTACATGATCCTAAATAACTAGGGTCCACTGTCTTGTACAATAGATTACTGCCCAAGGACCCTAGTGCTACTCCTTCGGGTTTTCCCTTGTCTAGAAAAAACTGTACATAGTGTACTAGCCATTCTCGGTCTTTTGATATAAAAATCCTCGTGCTATGACAAAGTTTATTACATGAGTCCAGAATTTTCAGTACCACAAAAGGTGTTCTCCATCAATACACCCAGGGTTTGGAACAGCATCCCTATATCCATCAAGACCAACCCAACCTTGCTCCAGTTTAGGAAATAGCTGAAGTCCCACCTCTTTATGGAGCACTACATCATCATCCAGTAAAAATACACTTATGCTCCTTGAAATCCACATACCATTCCAATCCAGTGTTGTCTATATCTTTGCCATTGGCCCTGTATATTATTCTGCTGCCTTTTGGCTAGAATTGCGCTACACAAATATGACATTTATACATACATACATAGTTTAAAACAAAAAGTAAGTAACAGCTGTTGTTAGGAAGGTAGATGGGGTATGTGTACGGGGTAGCTTGGTGTTTGGGAGTATGCATGCTGTCATTTACATCCATGTATGCTCGCTACTGTTGCCATGTAAATATATCATTATAACATGTACGCAGACAACAATGTGTGATGTGAAAGGCATAGCTGGGTTTAGATGTTCATGCTGGAACATGATTGACACGTAGTTGTTCTCATAAATATTTATGGTTGGCATGTACATTTGTCACATTTTAGCTGAAGTGTCTAAAGGTTTGCAAGGCATACGCATAGGTGTTAGTTTAGCTTATTTGGTATGGTACCAGACTATCATAACCAAAGTATAGTCTGATAGAAGGCCTGGGTTCTACATATTATCCACAAAAATAGAATACAACCGAAGTTAATAAGAGAAAATCTTCAACCAACATGCCTATATTTTTGTAAATTATATTTAGCCATAACTGACAACCATGCAGTGGTGACCAACCATGCTGCACACAGTCTTTAGCCAACATCCAATATTCTGCAGGTGGACAATGCTGGCTGCACATGATCTATGGCCTCTCCTTCATTTTTATAAATGTTTATACATAAAACTTTTACAGTTGTTTCAGACGTAAGGGCAACACCATACATGATCGCAGTTGTAATATACTTTACTATATTTGTGATTGCATCTTTTGCCAGTAAGTGTGAAGTTGTTGGACCTGACATCCTTAGTGTGGTATTTCACCAAACATTTTGTCTTCAATCCTCCTGTTTTGCTGAATTTGTTTTTGTTGTCTTCAGGACTCAGATCAATTTACCACTGCTAACCAATGCTAAAGTCTAATTGGTGAATTTCATTTACTTGTAAGTCACCAGAAAATGGAACTCTATATACACCATGGGCCCGATGTAGATAGGACTTATTTACCGATTTTTAATTACCGAATTTTACTGATTCGGTAATTAGGAATCGGTAAATAAGAAGGGGGGGTATGTAGGAACATCCAGATGTTCCATTTACCGAATCGGTAAATATCTGTATTTACTGATTCGGTAAATACCGACCGGTAATGCTCCATTCATTCCTATGGGCTTTGAAGCCCATAGGAATGAATGGGGCATTACCGGTCGGTATTTACCGAATCGGTAAATACAGATTTTGACAAGGGTGCAGGGGGTGTCACTTTGACACCCTCTAACATCCCCAAAAAAGGTTCGGTGGCCATATGGCAGGCAGACCTGCCCTAAGGGCAGGTCTGCCTGTCATATGGCACAGGTGTGCATGCACACACGTGCATGCACACCTGAATCGGTATTTTAACATCAAATTGAATTTGATGCTAAAATACCGAATCGGTAAGGCTTGTGGGACTCAGAAGAGTCCCACCTACATACCAAATTTACCTAATCGGTAGAAATACTGATTCGGTATTTTACAGAATCGGTAAATTCACCGATCGGTAAATTTACCGATTCTGTAAAATATGTGTCCCTACATACCAAAGCTCAAATACCGACCTACATCGGGCCCCAAGACTGGTAATTAAATACATAAACAAAGAGATTCTATCAATGTGTGGACATGTATTTTATTTGTTGGTTTTACAGTGATGAAAATATAGTGAAAGTACTCTCTCTTAGGGTGATAAAGATGAGAGCGCTATGTGCTTTTTAAAATACCCCTCACACACTAAAAAAATCCAGTAGTGTCATGCTTCATCATTGGGGTCTTCCCGTCCCTCTACGGGGCGGGGCGTGCTACGACCTGACCGACTACGCGGGAGCACTGAAGTGGTGACAGGACTATGTGATGGTGCAAGGTGTCAGTGAAAGTGTAGGGACCTAACAATGTGTGTGAGTACAAAAATTAAAAATCCTCTGGCTAGTAGAAAAAAACAATTTATTAGCTTCTCTAGCTGGGGACGTTAAGAAGGGGGTTTTGGGGTTGAGCCGATCGCTACAACCTGGTCTACATGTTTCGTAGGCAGTCCCCTACTGCCTACTCATCAGGACCTTCTACGGGTCCCTACGAAAATAAGCTCAGTTGCTAAGTATTGTCAGTCTGTCTTCCTAAAAACTAACAGTAAAATTCCACTGTTAGTTTATGCTTCAGGGCATGAGCTGGCCCCCTGGGAAGCAAAAAATTATCAAAAATAGTGACCCAAATGTGGTCTTGTTGTGGCAAGTGCGTGGTGCCCCATGAGCTGACAATCGGTAGGAATTCACCGCGGCGCTTTTGTCCGCATAGTCCCTAAGTCTTACTTCTACCAGTGTTGCCGCTCTGCTGAATGCATTCACTGACACCTTGCACCATCACATAGTCCTGTCACCACTTCAGTGCTCCCGCGTAGTCGGTCAGGTCGTAGCACGCCCCGCCCCGTAGAGGGACGGGAAGACCCCAATGATGAAGCATGACACTACTGGATTTTTTTAGTGTGTGAGGGGTATTTTAAAAAGCACATAGCGCTCTCATCTTTATCACCCTAAGAGAGAGTACTTTCACTATATTTTCATCACTGTAAAACCAACAAATAAAATACATGTCCACACATTGATAGAATCTCTTTGTTTATGTATATCGTTTTGGAGGGTGATTCTATCAACTCCTCTGCACTTCCCTTATTGTTTTGGTAATTAAATACTACTAGTGCGCCTGCAGCACTTATTGTGCCACACAAAAAAGTAGCAGTTTAAACCATGTCTCAGGCCTGCTGGTGCAGCCTATTGAGCAGTATTAATCTGCTATCTTGCCCTGCAAAATGAACCTTTTGCCAGGCCCGAACCATGCTTTTCAATACATATAAATAGCCCCTAAGGTAGGCCCCAAAGGGTCATAGGAAAGAATGCCATGTTTTCAAAAAGTAGGACATGTGGGTTTAAGTTTTACATGTCCTGGTAGTGAAAAACTGATAAAGTCATTTTTCACTACTGTAAGGTCTATCTCCCCCATTGACTAACCCGGGGTTATCTTAATACATTAAAAATGATAACATTTGACTGTGAGCAGATAGAGATATAGTGTTGAGACTCAAATGACTTGTAATTTAAAATCATCTTTCATGGTAAAGTCTGATGTTAGTCACAATTCTGAGATGTCACTTTTAGAAAGTTGTAATTTTCTTAACCTAAGCGTTTGTGCTTTCTTCCAGTATTCTGAGTCACATGACTGTGAATGGCTATGCTGTTGGGGTTTCTGTATTCCCGATAAACAGCAGGTGTTGGACTTGGCCCTTTTTTCAGGGTCACCTGAAACTTTTTGCCTTCCTTCTGCATTTTTTCTGACCTGTTGTTGGTGGTTTTATGACTATGGGCACTTTATCACTGCTGATCAGGGCTAAAGTACATGTGCTCTCTATGGTAAACTTGGTAAGATTGGTCTACACCTATTTGGAGCAAATTAATTTACCTATCAGTCCCTTGTACAGTGGTTTCTCATATACCAAGGGCCAGTAAATTAAATGTTACTGGTGGGCTTGCAGTGCTGCTTGCGCTATCCACCAAAGTAGCATTTCAAACCTGTCCCAGGCCTCTGCCAATGCAGGGCCTGTGCACACAGTTTACTTGCCGCTGTGACGTGGCACATAAAGTGGTTGCCTCATCTGTAACTCCCCTTTTACTACATATTAGTCACCCCTAAGGTAGGCCGTAGCTAGCCCTATGGGCAGGGTGAGGTGTTGGTAAAAGGTAGGAATTGTGCCTTCACTGTGTGGCATGTCCTGGTAGTGAAAAACCGCCTATTTGGTTTCTCACTGCTGTGAGGCTGCCCTCTCATAAGGATGCATTGGGGATTCCCTGATATGTGCTTCAGTGGTAATTCCTGACATGAGAGGGGCAGCGTGATCAAGATTGGTATGTTTGGAATAGTGGTTATAAATGCTGCTTATTGGTGTTTGCTGATTCATTATTACTATTTTAGAAATGCCACTTTTAGAAGTAGGCATTTCTGGGTGCTATGTGTCTTTGTGCCTTCCTGACAAATCTGGGCTGAAAAGACCTGGGCTGCATATAGAGTGGTTGGAAAAGATTTACCTGAATAAGCCTGGTCTGCCCTGAACAATGATGGCTCTGTCCCCCTGTGGTGTGTCTGGGGCCAGGGCTTACACTTACAAAGGGGGAGTGGTGTACAATTGAAAAAGTATTTTAAAGTGCTACTCTGAACTGGTTTGCACTGTGGTAAGGGCATTGTGTCAGGGGGAAGAACAAAGACTGTTAATACTATAAGTACTGTGGCTGTGATCCCACGTCTGTTGAGATTACTTGGAACTGGAACAGAACTGAAGGGCAGACACAATGTGGACTCCTGTTTGCCAGGAGGATCCGCCATTGGACTTACTTACTCAGAGGACTGACCTGCTGCCGGCTGGGTGGAGAGAGAGGGACTGCTGCTGTTGTTGCATTGACCTTTGTCCTGGCCTGCCTGCATCCTGTTGTTAGTACCCCCAGTGATCTCCTAGGGCTGTGCGGTTTGCCCTGTCTAATGTGAAACTGCGTGTGGTGAGCACTGTGCTTCCCACCCTGTGATCCCCTTTACCAGAGCACTTTCAAAACTGGAGAGGAGCACTTGTTGACCTGCAACTTCCCACCCTGTGATCCCCTTTACCAGAGCACTTTCAAAACTGGAGAGGAGCACTTGTTGACCTGCAGCATGGGGCGTGCCACACTCACCACCGTGGCCTGAGTAACAGGAGGGGATAGCCAAGGTCAACAAACACGCTCTCCCCTTCCCTGCCTTGTGCCTGCATCATTTCTGTGAAATCAGCAGCCGGGGCTCATCTACACAGCCCCGGGCTGCCCGAGAAGGCACCCAAGCAGCAAGAAATCCCTGCCCGGGAAATCCTGATGTTGTCAGAAGAGGGCGGGGCCTAGCCACATCCCCAGAAGCCCACGAGTATGCTGCATCATCAGCAACCCGAGGCATCCTGCAGGCTGGGTGCTGAGTGGATTATTACCAGTAGTTACTGTTCGAACTAATTTTGATGTGTCTATGACAAAACGATTTATGTGAGTGACAATAGCCCGATTGGTCAAATGATTTATGTAATCCCTGTGAAGTCATGACAAGTGCCTAGTGGCACGGTAAAATATGTCATTGTGTTCTAATACATTTTTATGGATTATACAAAGGCTATTTTTATATAACCAAGTTTGGAGTTTCTTTTGTGGTGTGCCTAATGTGTCGCTGCTGTGTGAGTGTGTTGCGCAAACATTTTACACAGTATTGATCTGCCATGTTACCATGGGGGTGAGCAGGGGTTATTTTCAGTGTGTAACCCTCTTGTCCTGACTAAAGTGGTGGGTTCTGTCTGGCTTAGGTGCATATCCTAGCCAACCAGAAACTCAATTTCTAACATTGGTGACAGCGGTGGGGTAGGACTTGCATGCATGCATTACCAAGGTGATACATTGGTGCACTACAAACTCTACATTTAGACAATCACATGTTTTGGGATTTCTCCTGATTTTTGTGTTTCTCCTCAAATTGTCATTTTGAATTGTGTACTCCTACTTCAGCTCTGACGCCTAGGTCTCTTGTTTTGCAATTGTGTTTTAAGGGCCTTGCCAAAATGGGATCCACCTTTAACATTCATGATCTGCATTGGCAGGGGACCGCTCCTCTCAACAGTAAGACAAAGGGACATGGGTGTAGGCAGGACGGACTATCCTACCTGGAAGGTTGGAGGTGGCCCTGCACTCAGCCCCACTTACATATCAAAGGGCTTTGCCTTCAGCACACACAAAGGAACTAGACATTAATCTTTCATCACCACAGACTTCTTGGAGCCTTGACATGGGAAGAAAAGAATGTTCTAGGATCCTATGTGGGGGTAGTTTAGATAATCCCCCCACTTCAAAGCTGGGCACTAGGTATAAATATTGCACCCTTAAAACACCACTTAAGTATGGTCCTGAACATGTGGACATTTCAGATAACTGACTGTCTTGTTCCCCATAGGATTGCCCTGCCACTTGAAGCCTTTCTTGTACCCCAGAGGACTAACCTGCTGCTATCAGAGGGCTCTCCTGCTGCTTTGTAATAAGGAAGACTGGACCTGCTCCCTTCATCCTAGGCTACCTCAGTGACTCCAAGCTCAAAAGGCCTTCCTGCAACTGCCCAGCTGAACTGCTGCACTGGTTGTGCCTAGACCAGCTACTGGTATTGCCTGAGCATTGCTTGCCTCTGCTGTTGTAAGATCTCCCTTAATTACCATATTGGTAGGAGGGGCATACAGGAGAGTCAGGGTTTTCTTTATTTTTATGCTTTTGATTGTCTCCAGCTAAGTCATTTCTGCCTGGGGAGAGGCTATCCTGCTTACAAATTAGTACTGGTATGAGAAAATGGGTGGAGGAGGTAATTACAATTTTCAAATACTTATCAGCTTTCGATGTATTATGTGCTTGAGTACAATGAGCTACAAGCCATATTCTCCCTATTTCGGATTTCCAACTGTGTATAAGTAACTTTTTCCTCATAGCTCCGTAGAAATTTGAATTTGACTAATGACATTTCTTTTGAAGTTATATAAATGTGCTGTATTTCATATATAACTAATGGTTCACTGCCATTTACCAACTCAGCAGTATTTTTTCTATTTTCTTGGGAACACATGTAGCACATTTTCTATTTCTGCTTCAGATTTACCTTCTGTTACTTGTCTGAACTTCGTGAACAAAGTCTCGGGTGGACCGAACTGCGTCTCCTATCGTCTTTTGTGATGTGCAGTGAAGAATACATTTATTTTGTGCATCACTTCTTCAGTGCTAGCAACTTCTATACGAGATAGAATGTGTTTGTGTGTGCATGTGCACATGTGTGTGTGCATTAAGATTCTGGCATCCAGGTTACAGGGATGATCCATGTGTTGGTTCATGAGGACCAAAGCAGCTTTATGCCAGCACTTAGTGCCACCTACAATCTGCGCAGACTCACACATGTGTTACATGACACCTCAGATGGAGAGGAGATGGCCTTAGTCTCTTTAGACCTTGAAAAGGCATTTGATATGGTTAAAAGGGGCAACTTAATGCCTGTGTTACAATGTATGAGGATTGGGCCAAGTCTTCTACATGGCGGGCTGATTACAGGCAGACAGTTTTGTGCGATCACTCTTAAGAGACAAGATGTTAGAAATAAAAGCAGGTACAAGCCAGTTTACTCTCAAACAGCACAAAATATATGTTTTTTCACTGCACTTTTCAAAGATATAATTTGATTGGTAAATATTATTTCTTGAAACTAAGTGGAAAATATCTTGGAATGTTTGCTCCAGCACTCACTTGGGGCAATTTGCAGTAAAGTGACTTTTCGTTATACTAATGCAAAAAGAACAATTGATGGGCATAATGCTGATCATGTCAATGTCAGACATTCACCCCAGTACAGAGATGTGGGCCTAAATCTGTCATTTTTTTGCTCCCCATGCCATTCCGGTTTAAACCCAGCCATATGCAAATCAGTCTTGACCATGTCCCCCATGGGCACAGTCCAATCCGAACTTCCAGTCCAGGTTCTTTCTGGACCAGAAACAAGCATCCTAGGACCGGTTTTGGGGTTTTAACCGTAATCAGCCAGGCTAGCTTGACTTCAGTGGCTTGGAAAGCACGGGACCCACGTCTGGGCATACCCGTCCCACTGGGGGCGACACATGCAAAAAAAACAATTGACGAACAGAATGCTGATCAATGTCAAACATTCACCCCAGTGCAGAGATCTGGGCCTAAGTCCATATTTGTATTGCTCCCAGGGCCATTACAGTTAAAACCCAGCTATATGCAAATCAGCCTTGACCCTGTACTCCATGGGAACAGTCTAGCTCACACTGCCAGGCCAGGTTCTCCCTGGACTGGAAACAATCATCCTAGGACCGGTTTCGGGGTTTCACCCCTCATCAGCCAGGTTAACTTAACTTCAGTGGTATGGAGAGCATGGCACCAATGTCTGGAAAATGTAGCTTACATCAACAATTTTTTGTAACTGCTTACTGTGGGAGAATATTTTTCCTGGACTTAGAAGCACACATAAGGAGGAGTAATAACATAAAGTAGGAAAGCTGTTTTTTTCTACATGGCAAAGACATGTTTTCTCATCATGTGATACTGCAGTACTTTATAGTTTTCACCCAGCAACATGGTTCTCTCTAGATCCATACATTTTTGTCATTTATATGTGTGTTGTAAATATACATTGCACTCCATGTTTAATATTTAGCCACTGGAGCATTTTCTGAACCAACTTGCAATGGCTTTTATGGAAATATCCCAGTTGGTGAAAAACTATTTTACAGTACAGTAGAGCACACACGGAGTGTCACCGAATGCAGTTTCACTGTGCACAGTCATATTACTAGCAAATACAGGGCCTAAAAATTTGAAAACAAAATACGCAGTGACCACACAGAAAAAACAAGTTATCCTGATTTTCCTTCAAATCATATTTTTATGGACTCTAGCTAAAAAACACATTTTTGTGCATAAAGCAATATTATCAATTTGCTATCATTCTAGCTCAGCAAGCTATACTGTCTCATTAAATACATTTATTTACACTAACACTTTGCTTCATCAACTGAATATGATGAGAGAAGATGCTCATTTCAAAATAAAATACGTTTATTTCCCTTCACATCTATACTAATATAAGTCATTCCCTCTAGGCTACAATAATGCTGAGCAATGATACAGTCATATGCACCTATAATGAATACAAATGAAAGGTAATAGTTAGCTAAATAATATGAACGACTACGTAGATGTATGAAATGTTAATTTAGGGGCATGGAGCTACCAAACAGAATTTCAATGAGAAACATTACCCAGCAAGAATAAATCGGGTTGATGGATTTCAATACTCCACAGTGCAAGATTGCAAATTATATTTTTGCACAGTAAAAACCAGGATAAAACCTTAATGGAAAAGTATAATTTAGAGGCATAATCTTCAATGCAAAAGAAACGTGTTGTTCAGGTGAGAATTAGACCATTTACAAAAATAATGTGGGGCAAAATCTAATTATTTTTTGCACTCAGCATCTCATTTTACCAAAATGTAAAAACACTTTGGGTTGGTTTTACTCAGAAATGCGATACTGTAGCTTTGGTAATGCTATTCATTTAGTTTTATATAGTAAGTATGCCTTAGTTCCTGACAGTGATTTACAGGAGATATTTTCATATAAATTCCAATGGCGTAAGTAGCAATCATAAGCTACTCATGATTCTGTAAGGTGTAAGGAAAGAATTAATGCTGGGCTGATGTATGAAGTTCAGTGACGGCTGGCACTGGTAAGAGCGGTGAAGTGGAGCGGGGTGGGGGGTCGGGGAAGTCAACATATGACGGTGATGGAGCGAGATTTGGAAATAATTTTATTTAAACTCGTGAAGTCATACTTCCATAATGGAAAATAACTTTATTAAAGTTTGGTGCTGTGTTTGTATTAATTCAACCTAGATTAAAATTACATTACACGCGGGAAATTAACATGTGTGCTCATATATGTGCATTTTCGTTGCATTTTTGTTCGTGCAAATTAATAAATTAATTTTGTTCTTTTGTCATGTTATAACTAATTGCAGCTGTTTTTTTTAACATATGCATGTGCTTGTTTTGCTTCCCTTGTCTATGTGGTGTCACTCTATTTTCTATAGGTGCATAAAGAATTTTAATGGATTTAAAGAAGACTGGTAGATATAACGCTGCTTTAATTGTTTGCTTTGGCTAGGTAATTTAGACTTATGGGTTAATCATTAGTAAATGCTGGGTGGTAACAGAACAAATAATATTTCTTACATTAATTATTCTTTTGTGTTTGTTTATATAATAGTGGATGTTAAATTGACAGCTTTGGGCCTAGTTTACTCGAGTTTGCAAATAATTTCTGCACGGAGCAAGAGGGAGTCCTTTCAAAGAAAGATTTCCTTTCAGTGGCAACATTTGGAAAGCGTGGTGTGTTTCTAGCAGTCTCCTACTCGGACAAGGCCAAGGCCAGGAACTGGCAGGAGGAACATTTGATAACTTTGCATCCGAGGAAGTGAAATGATGTGATGTAAAATTTTATGCAAGAAAATGTTGCAATCTGAGGAAGCCTCGGAGCTCGAATGCTAGAGACAATGGACTCTAAGAAAGTCACGGAACTGATGTTTTGAAAATGAGGTGACATGTCACTTGTCACTTTTGAACCAATGGGACTCCGACTTTTGCAGAAAAGAATTACTTTTACTTAGATTAGTTAGCTTAGTAAGGTATAAAAACCCATTCCCCGTGGAAGGGTTATGCTTGCTGCTGCTTTTGCTGACCTTTAGATGAGGATGTCATGCTGACGGACTTTACTTGGAGCACGTAAGAGCCCCTTAAAAACGTTACTTTATTTTCATTTATTTAGCATAGTTAGGGACTTAGCTTTTGGAAAATGCCAAATTAATAAATACCTTTGCAATAATATAATTTTGAATCTTATAATGTTTTTACATTGCAATGATTCTAATAAAAATGCTTTAATAAAAATTACATTTACAAATTATAATAAATAGCTAATAAAATCTTACTTTTGAAAACAAGCTGGTCTTGACTTTTCATGGGTTCAGGTTACCATTAGCTAGATTCTATCGCCATAAGTGGCTTAATAAATAGTTAGGTTTATTGAAATGATGATATCCATTTACCGCGGTTGTATATAAATGTATATAATTTGTGAATAGGTTAATTAGGCCACTTGGTTCAGTAGGTCATAATATGTCATGTTTGATTAATGGGCCTTTGTGTTTAATTAGTGATTATTAGTATAAGTTGTAGAGTTGGGTAGCGTAATTTATGACATATTTTCTATAGGCCGCTGGATCAATTACCTTGGTAGCAGAATTTGATGGTTGCTATGGTAACCAGCATATATGGTAGTTACATAGGATCGATGTCTAACATATGTTGAGTCCGTTTTCGTGCTATATGTAAGGTTTTTTCCAGCAGCATGAAAATTCCTTGTTGTACCGGTACAAATTAGTGTGATGAGAAGGTAGTCACACAGCACATTTGATCTGTTTCAGAGTAGTGGTATCGCCGTGTATCATAAGTGTTGTCGCCGTGCAACACAAGTTAGGGCTAGGAGTGAGTGTTGTATAGTGAGGATTATCTAAGAAATTTGAACAGCATGAGTATAGGGACAATGAGCCCGCTCTAAAACTCACTGTGATAAGAGTAATAGTATATATTCGAGCTTGAGTGAAGGGTAAGTTAACGCCGGTGTAGGATTATCTATAAACAGGTGAAAGTCCTGTACGGATATCATACTTAATATCTATAAACAGGTGAGAGTCCTGTACGGATGACGTCGTTTATTTTACTAACGGTGCATGATATCTATAAACAGGTGAGAGTCCTGTACAGATTTCATGTGTGTTTGATTAGGGACATTTTCCGTTTGAAAGTGCGTAATTGTTTTGTAAGAGTGTTCAAGTTGAACTTTGAATTGTCACTTGGATGTGCATTCTGAGGGAAACGAGTTCATTATTACTTGTTTGAAGGGTAGAGTAAAAAGATTATTTTATCGGCAAATGTATATTCTGTGAGAATAGCGTCGTCTATTCCACGTATAGAATTCTTCTATGATTGAAATACTATCACTTTATTAGAGAAACAGACAGATGAGTCTTTCTTGTGGTTGTTAAATGAATTTTTCATTAAAAATCGTTCTTAAAATGGCGCTGTGAAAAGTTTTTGTAAAGGAGGGGTAAGCGCTGAGAGTGAGACACGAGAAACCGCAGCAGCTGTGTACGTCACACGGTTCGCGCAGTGATTGGGTAGCATACGTCACAAGCTGTGTTATGATTGGCTCTCGTAACTCTGACATGCTGTAAACTGATTGGTTCTTTGAGAAAGAACAATTTCTATTCGTTGAGCAAGGTAGTGACGTAGCTCAACTCTGATTGGCTTGTTGGTGTGTTTCGCGCACGGATTGGCTTGTGTTACGGAACATCCAAGAAATATTTTACGATCATTTCCTTCAATTGGATTTGATTCGAAAAATGAGTTATTATTTTAAACATGTTGAGAAAAAGCCTTCAATACTTCAAAGATTTAAAAATGTTATTTCACCTGACAAGAAAATAAAAACGCGCGGTGGTAAATTGCTTCATAAATACAAAACACCTGCAGCATATATGGAAGGTGAATATGGATATCATACTGTCTTGTGGTTTGATGTCTGGAAGCATTACACAAAAGATGACGGTGTTTTGACTTGGCCAGAAGATGGTTCATTTAATATAACAATTTTAAGAAATTTGAGAGAACAGATGAATGCTCTTATACCGAAACCGAGACCTACACAATTTAAAGCTTTAGTTGAGTGGGAAGATGAAATGTTTCAACTTCAAAGAGAAGCGAATGGTATTAAAAGACCTCCGAAAATACCAAGCTATAGACGAGAGACACATGAAGATAGAATGCGAATGTGGAGACAGGGAGACATGTGTGATGGTCTCTATTTAATTAGAGAAATGGTTTTAGGATCTCCTGGTGAAAAGAGATTTGAAAAGAAAAATAATGTAGTTATAGAAAGTGAATCTGAAGATGCAGTTTTAGAAGAAATTTTTACTTCTAATAAAAGAAATGAACCTTTGAGATCTCCTCGATCATGGTCTTCTCCAATGGTTTCTACTGAAACCACACCAAGTGCACCTCCTATTAATGAATCTCCAAAATTGTACCCTAATAATTCAGAATCTTTTGAAACTCCAGAAAAATCAGAAACTGGGACAGATGCTGATGTTTACATTGGGGGTAAACATTTTTCGTTAATTCCAAAAGAAAGGGAAGCCCCTAAAATTTTAATGAGAGAAATTAGAGATGAAGAAATTGTAAATACTTCAGAATATTTACGATCAAAGGAAGAATTAATTCGACAAATAACTAAAGGCATGGAAGCTGTAACTGTTCCAGTAACTATTGGTCCTGTTCAGCCTGTTTTTGAACAAAGAGAAAATAACAAGACAAGTTTAACGATTCCTTTAAATGCAGAAGTTCAAAGGATTGCTGAAAAATTTTATTCTGATTTATCTGAAATTAATCATGAGAAAACAAAAATGCCTGATTTAACTTTCAATGAAGGTTCTTTTAATAATTCACCAATGGGTGCAGAATCTGATGCTGAATCTTCTGAAAGAAGAGGGTCAAATTCAAAACTTGATGTTGCAAAATTAAAAGCAAATTTAGAAGAATTAATAATTGGTACAATTGGTTCTGACAGTCTAAAATGTTGTCGTGATGATGAACTACTGTTCATCTGCAAGAGTATTCAATGGAAAACGAAGAATAAAGTTAGAGGAACTGGCAGCTGAACTCGAAATTGATTTAAGTAGACAAAAGAATTTTGGAAAGCATTATAGATTAGACTTTACAGAAAGGGACATTGAGAATTTGAATTCAATTGGAAGAATAATGCACATAAAAGACTTGATTGTTTATATCAAAAAGCTTGGTGAATTGAGCAAATGGAGAGTGAAGTGGACTAGAAAGAAGGAGGATGAAAAATTAGAGAAATTATCAAAACAATTTCCAATGAGAGAAATTGCTGGTGGAGGTTATGTTCATGTTCCTTGGTCGAGACAGGATATTTTACTTTTCACTAATGATTTTCCAAGACTGAGAGAAAAGCCTGTTGAATGGTATCGACAAGTAGACAGGTTTATAAAAGTTTCAAAAGTTCTGTGGATTGATCTGGACGGATTTTTTGACATAGTTGTTCCATCAGATCTTTGGACAGAATGTAAAATTGCTATAAGTTGGCCAAAAGAGGAACCAGAGAGAATTAAAGAAACTGGTGCTCCAGCTCCAATAGTAATGGATTTTTACGGAAAGGTGATTTATTGGTTAAAACAAAAGATTGCTCCAAGGGAAGTGGATTGGGTTAAAATAGATCGAACTAATCAGGAACCTAAAGAATCAGTTCATTCATTTTATGAAAGGTTATTACTGGTTTTCAAACAATACAGTGGTTATGAAAAATTAGACGAAAAGGATATGAGCCATTTTATTTATAGAGTTGTTTATGGTCTTAGACCTGAAGTTGGGGGAATGATTAGAAATAGTATTGTCGGATGGCAATCACTTTCAGTTGACGACATTTTGAGAAAAGCAAAATACTGTAGTGATGAGTTAGAAGTCAAACAAAAGAAGTTAAAGGAGAAAGCAATGTGGGCACAGGTGAAAGTGGCTGAACAACAAATTGCCAGTCTTGAAAATAAAAATGGAAATGTTATTCAAAATCAGAATATGAATCAGGGTCAAGGAAAATTTAAATTTAATAATAATAAAAGATATAATGCTAAAATGGATGATTTAAAACAGAAATTGCCTTGTTTTAATTGCGGCGAAATTGGACACTGGACGAGTGAGTGTAAAAACCCACCCAGAAATTTTAAAAATCCATTGCTAAACCCACAGATGCAGAACGATGTTGATCTGCAGCAACAGCTACGTTTGCAACGTAAACTGAATGACCTGAGTCTTCAGCGACAGCTACAAAATCAATTGGTTCAACAGCAGAATCAAATTCCACAGCCTCCCTTTCCTAATTCTGGGGGAAGTCAAAAATATAATCCAGGTGTGGGATTTGAAGGAGATGATCAGGTAATAAGGACTCAAAGACAAATTGTGCAAAATGCTTCAGGACAGTTTTTGTTAACAGAGAATCAAGGAAGTGATTCTGATGATTACTTCTGACGGTGCCCGAGAGAGGGGGAAGAGTGTGTAATTGGAGCCACTCTTGAGGTTGACCAGTCTGGTCCATTTGTAAATGGGAAAGTTAATGATGTAGACATCACTTTTCTAGTGGACACTGGTGCTACCCGTTCTACTGTTAGATCAGTGGAAATCAAAAACCTACCTCTCTCTGGGGAAACCATCCAAGTAGTCGGAGTTAGTAATCAACAGATTAGAACTGATTTAACTGATCCAGTGCAAGTTGAAATTGGAAACATAGATTTGTGGTTTGTAATAGCAGTCCAGTGAATTTACTAGGGAGAGATATATTGTGCAAGATGAATATTGCAGAATATATTGTTCTCCTGATGGAGTAGAGTTACAAACAATGGAGGAAGATGGTTTGTATAGAATGACAATGATGTTGGTAGAAACAGAAGGATCAAAATTGTTTCCTGCTTTTGAAAAGGAAAACCTTCCTGTAGAACTAAAAGAGACAGTCAAAAATGAGATTTGGGATTTTACTGGAAATGAAATGGGTTTAATGAAACATATCGATCCAGTTAAAATTGCATTGAAGCAAGGAATAGAATTTCCAAACATTCCTCAGTATAAAATGAAAGCAGAAACTATAGAGGGTGTTATTCCAGTGATTGAAAAATTCATTAAACAGGGTGTTTTAAAGGAAATTGAGAGTAGCCCGTGTAATTCACCGATTATGGGAATTAAAAAATCAAATGGAACATATAGAATCGTTAAAGATCTGAGAAAGATTAATCAAATTGTAATTCCATGTTGTCCTGTTGTTCCAAATCCAGCAGTCATTTTATATCGGATTCCACATGATGCTGAGTGGTATACTGTCATTGATCTTTGCAATGCATTCTTTACTGTCCCTTTACATCCAGAGAGTCAGGAAATTTTTGCTTTCAGGTTTCAAAATAGGACCCTCGCATGGTGCAGAATTCCTCAAGGGTATACAGAGAGTCCTTCTATCTTTAATGAGTTGTTGAAGAGATCTTTAGAAGATCTAAATCTACCTGGCAGATCGACATTAGTGCAATTTATTGACGATCTACTAATCGCAGCAAAGTCGAGAGAAAATTGTGTGACAGACACAATTGTACTTTTAAATCATCTAGCAGATGAGGGACATAAAGTGTCTCCTGCAAAATTGCAGTTTTGTAAACAAGAAGTGAAATACCTTGGACATAGAATTGCAAAGGGAATAAGACAGGTAACAATTGAAAGGATTAAAATGATTCAAGCAATGCAACCTCCAAGAACTCAAAGACAGGTTAGAATGTTTCTAGGAATGGTTGGTTACTGTCGACAATGGATAAGTGGATTTTCAGTAATTGTGAAACCACTACAGAAATTGACTAAATCAGATGTAAAAGATCCGATTGTTCTTAATGAATCTGAGTTGGAAGCTTTTGAGAATCTAAAAAGAAGCCTATGTGAAGCTCCAGCTCTAGGCATGCCAAATTATGAAAAAGATTTTGAATTGTATTGCAGTGAAAGAGAAGGATGTGCATTGTCTGTACTAATTCAAAGACATGGAAATCTGAGAAAACCCATTGCATACTTTTCAGCAGTTCTTGATCCTGTTGCAAAAGCCTTACCAGATGAGGGACATAAAGTGTCTCCTGCAAAATTGCAGTTTTGTAAACAAGAAGTGAAATACCTTGGACATAGAATTGCAAAGGGAATAAGACAGGTAACAATTGAAAGCATTAAAATAATTCAAGCAATGCAACCTCCAAGAACTCAAAGACAGGTTAGAATGTTTCTAGGAATGGTTGGTTACTGTCGACAATGGATAAGTGGATTTTCAGTAATTGCGAAACCACTACAGAAATTGACTAAATCAGATGTAAAAGATCCGATTGTTCTTAATGAATCTGAGTTGGAAGCTTTTGAGAATCTAAAAAGAAGCCTATGTGAAGCTCCAGCTCTAGGCATGCCAAATTATGAAAAAGATTTTGAATTGTATTGCAGTGAAAGAGAAGGATGTGCATTGTCTGTACTAATTCAAAGACATGGAAATCTGAGAAAACCCATTGCATACTTTTCAGCAGTTCTTGATCCTGTTGCAAAAGCCTTACCAGGTTGTTTAAAAGCAGTTGCAGCAACTAGTGTCAGTTTAGAGCAAAGTGAAGGAATCATAATGGGGTTTCCTGTAAAAGTCTATGTTCCCCATTCAGTTGAAATACTCCTGACATGGAGTAAGACACAACATCTAACTAGTAACAAATTGCCAAAATATGAGAAAGTTATTTTAGGAGCAGATAATGTTTCTATTGCAAGATGTGTAAATTTGAATCCTTCTACATTATTGCCTGATTCTGAAATTGTTGATGAAATTGATGTGGAGCATGAATGCTTGGACGTTATGGAATACTGTACCAAGGCAAGATATTAAAGACGAACCTTTGCCTGAATCAGATTTTGTCTACTTTGTAGATGGCTCCTGTTTAAGATCAGAGGGAGGTGTTTTAAAGGCAGCATATTCAGTCTGTACAGTTGCAGATGTTGAAGAAGCATCATGTCTTGAAGGAATTTGTTCAGCACAGGTGGCTGAATTGATTGCTTTAATTCGTGCTTGTGAAATATCAAAAGATTTGAGAGTTACCATAATAACTGACAGCCAGTATGGATACGGAGTTGTGCATGATTATGGACAGCTCTGGTCTCAGAGAGGCTATTTAACTTCAGCAGGATCTCCAATCAAAAATGCAGTATTCATTAGGAGATTAATAGATGGCATTCAATTACCAAAAGAAATTGCTGTTGTAAAATGCGCAGCTCACAAAAAGGGTGAGGATTCTATCACCAAAGGCAATGCTTATGCAGATGAGACTGCTAAGTATTGTGCAAGAAATGGTTGTGCATATAATCGGGAAAGGAGTAAAGAGAGTGATTCAAATTCATTGATGCTAACAACAGTAGTTGAGACATGGCAGGAAATTAGAGATTTACAAAATGAAGCTGATGATGATGAGAAAAACACATGGTTAAAGGCAGAATGTAGACCACGAGATGAAGACGGAGTTTGGACTTACAAACATGGCAGAGTAGTTTTACCTAATTGTATGATTGCTGACATGGCCAGATTATATCATGGCCCTGGTCATATAGGAAGGGATTCTATGATCAGACTTTTTAAAGAGACATGGTTTAATACCAAGTTCAGAACAATTGCTGAATCTCTTTGTCAAAGGTGTTTAACTTGCCAACAAATGAACCCAAACAGAGAATCAGTTGTAGGTACAGGAATCATAGGTCGGGAGGGTGGTCCTTTTACCAGATTACAAATGGATTTTATTGAAATGCCTTTACACAATTGTTTAAAATATGTTTTGGTGATTGTGTGTTTGTTTTCAAGATGGGTGGAAGCATTTCCAACACGTCATTGTGATTCGATTACAGTGGCAAAATTGCTTCTTCGAGAAATTATCCCAAGATACGGTTTCCCTGTCACTATTGAGAGTGATGGAGGAGGACATTTTGATAATAAACTTTTGAAATTGATTTGTGAAGCTTTGCATATTGAGCAGAAAATACACTGTGCATACAGACCAGAGGCATCTGGAGTAGTTGAGCAGATTAATGGAACGATCAAAAACAGAATTGGAAAAATGTGTCTTGATACAGGTATGAAGTGGACAGATGCTCTTCCACTTGTTTTAATGTCACTAAGAAGCATACCTGATAAAAAGACAGGTCTGAGTCCTCATGAAATTCTTATGGGCAGAGTCATGAGACAAGCTTTTGTACCAGTAGGGAAATTGTTGAGCATTAATGACAGTGCTATTTTGGAATATTGCAAGAGACTATCTGACGTAGTTACTTCTGTGTCTAATCAGGTGGGAACTGAAGTACAATCAGATGAAAAAGTACAGACACATGATCTGAGACCTTCTCTAGGTCAGGGTTAGAACTAAAGTACATCGAAGAAGAAATTGTCTAGTTCCAAGGTGGCAAAAAGCTAGACAAATAATTCTAGTAACAATGAATGCAGTAAAGTGTAAAGGATTGAAAAGGTGAATACATCCAAGCCACACGATTCCAATTCCTACTCCTGAAAACTCTGATGAAGAGAGTGATTCTACAGATGATTCTGATTCTGAAGTAGAAGGTGAAAGAAATCCAGATTCTGAAGATCGACAGAGAGGTCGACATCTGGAAAATCTGCAAGTGAATGAAGACTTGAACAGAAAAGATTTGGAAATCATTGTAATAGACTCTGAAAGTGATGAAGATCTGTTAAAAAGAAATTCAGCAGAAGAGTCTGTCAAGAAAGTGAATGGAGTAGAGACTATTGAAAAATTTGAAGACAGAGAAGCAGAATCAATTGAAATTTCTGACCAGGAGAGTATCGAAAAGCAGAAAATAAGCTCTGGAAGGAGGAACAAGAAATCAGAAACTGGGAAGCTGAAGGTAATTGAAGAGGAGGATGAAGTCGAATTACCGAGTACCAGTGATGGAAGACAGAGTATAGTTCCTAACAGAGTGAGACTGCCGATTAGAAAAGTTCCTGAGTCAAGAATTGAAATTTCTGATAGTGATTCTGGAGAAAGTGATATTGATGATCAAGAAGGAAGAGTGAGAAAAAGATCTTGGAAGACTGAAACAAATATAACAGAACCGAAAAGAAAGATCTTGAGAAAAGGAGAATCATGGCCAAGTGAAAATGGAGGATTGAGAGTCAGGTTGATTAAAAAGTCTAAGGAGCAGGTGAATGAAATCACTAGTCAAAAAGAACCTGAAAAGAAAGTTGAAAAAGGGAGGAAAATAGAAGTAGTGACTAGAAAAACAAAGAGAATTTTAAGACCTAATCAGAAATATAAATCTCCTGAGTGGACTTATCTGATTATTCCTCCTGTTATTGAAATTAACACCAGTAGTCAGGAAGAAATTGAAGAAATTAGTGACAATGATTGAAGTACTAATATAAATAATTTTTGGGTTTTGTTTTTGGCAAAAGGCTGAAGAAATTGTGTTAGGTGACACAAGGTCGAAGAAAAGTTGTTTAGCTGGAAATTAACTTGTGACATTAGATCGAAGAAAAGTTGTTAGAGGATTATAAAAAATAAATTAAAAAAAGGAGTTTAAAAAGGGGGGTATATATTTTTAGTCTGAATTTTAGATAATTTTAAAATTTTGTTTTCTTTTTATTACCTTTTTGAGATGTTTTTTTTAAGATGCCTTATGTTATGGAGAGGAGTACTTCAAAGTGTTCCATTTTCAAGAAATGCTGTAAGATGACTCTGGTGTGTGTGCTCATATTAATTCTGCTCTGGTTAGTTTTGGCTGTTGTTATTCCTTTTGAAATTAGTAAGGATTTATATGAAGTTAACATGACAAGCAAAGCTTCAGTTAGTCAAGACAAACATAGTGCAACAAATATAGCTAACAAAGTAATTGATCACAAACCTAAAATTCATCAGGATAAATCTGTTAGTGATTTTTCAAGCAATTCATTTTCAAGGCTTTGGGGAAAATATGTTAAGGTAATGAATGTTAAAGATTGCTATGTTTGTGTAAAATTACCTGCTTCTGTTTCTGAGGGAGTGACATACAATATGCTTCCTCTTACATATGGGATAACTTGTAGTGTGTTAGCTAGTTTATTTTATCAGACTGGTCGCTTAGAATATTACTATTCAAACTTTGATGAGATTTTTGCGAATTTAAAAATTGAGAGTGCTTTAAATAAACATAAAATAGCTAAACAGATGAGGGAATTCTTTTTAGTCACTAACGAACTTACTTATGAGTATGCTTACAAGAATAATTTAACCTGCAAATTAAGAGCTGAAGAAAAGTCTTTCCTGAATCTTGTCGAGGAGAGAAGAGCAATTTATAAGAGAAATGAAATAGTCAAACAGACTAAATCTAAATTCTGGCAAAAAGAGGATGAGAAACTTAATGGCAAGACTTTTGATAATGTTGCAATACACATAGACAAACCAATTAGTGGTAAGCTTTGCATTAGAAGGGATAATACACTTTTTGATAATTATTTTGTAGGTGCTAGTAATTGTGAGGACACTTATCAAATCATGGGAGGTTGGGGATTCAAAGGTGGCAAAGATCCAATTTTTCCTGGGATTTACTTTATTTGTGGTGATAAGGCTTATTATAACCTTCCAGATCATTGGTATGGGACATGTTTTGTTGGGCTGGTTTTTCCAAAGATATTTCATGTTGGCAGAAATGAAGAAGGAGTGTTTAAAATTAATAATCATATAAATAGACATAAAAGAGAAAGTTTTACAGAAATTTTGGGAGATATTTTTGAAGCAGTAATACCTTTAGTAGGTATAACCTTAAATGCAGGAAGGATCAGAAAATTATCCACAATTGTTGACAGATTGTCAACTGACACAGCAGATGGTTTCCAATTAGTGAATGTTGAGGTCATTGCAATTAGATCTATGGTGATGCAAGATCGCCTTGCCTTAGACATACTCCTGGCAAAAGAGGGAGGAGTCTGTGGTATTTTACATGTTCAGCACTGTTGTACTTACATCCCTGATGAAAGTAAGAATATTGAGATGTATATCAAAAACATTACAGAAATGCATTCAGAAATAGTTCCTTTAGAAGAAGATGATTTTTCAGAGCGACTTGCAAAGAGATTCCAGGCTATTAAAACTTGGTTTCAAGAGATTGGTGGTTCAGTTCTTGGCAAGATTTTAACACCTTTGTTTGTAAATAATATTTATAATAGTTTTGACAAAAATGTGTTGCATGTTACACAAGAGAAAGAAACACATGAAAGAAAAGAAACGAATTTATAAGATCAAAAAGGAACAGGAGAAGGAAATTGAGTTACAAGAGTTACGTAGGGCTCAATATGATAGTTGCAAAGATTTTGCAGAGACAAATTTTTAGAAAATACTAATACAAATGAATTCGAACCATTTTCAGTTAGTTAAAATTTTACTAAATTTTGGGTGTGGTGTGGTGATTTGTTAATCACCAGATGAGGGAGTTGATGGAGCGAGATTTGGAAATAATTTTATTTCAACTCGTGAAGTCATACTTCCATAATGGAAAATAACTTTATTAACGTTTGGTGCTGTGTTTGTATTAATTCAACCTAGATTAAAATTACATTACACGCGGGAAATTAACATGTGTGCTCATATATGTGCATTTTCGTTGCATCTTTTGTTCGTGCAAATTAATAAATTAATTTTGTTCTTTTGTCATGTTATAACTAATTGCAGCTGTTTTTTTTTAACATATGCATGTGCTTGTTTTGCTTCCCTTGTCTACTCTATTTTATATAGGTGCATAAAGAATTTTAATGGATTTAAAGAAGACTGGTAGATATAACGCTGCTTTAATTGTTTGCTTTGGCTAGGTAATTTAGACTAATAGGTTAATCATTAGTAAATGACGGGTGGTAACAGAACAAATAATATTTCTTACATTAATTATTCTTTTGTGTTTGTTTATATAATAGTGGATGTTAAATTGACAGCTTTGGGCCTAGTTTACTCGAGTTTGCAAATAATTTCTGTACGGAGCAAGAGAGAGTCCTTTCAAAGAAAGATTTCCTTTCAGTGGCAACATTTGGAAAGCGTGGTGTGTTTCTAGCAGTCTCCTACTCCGACAAGGCCAAGGCCAGGAACCGGCAGGAGGAACATTTGATAACTTTGCATCCGAGGAAGTGAAATGATGTGATGTAAAATTTTATGCAAGAAAATGTTGCAATCTGAGGAAGCCTTGGAGCTCGAATGCTAGAGACAATGGACTCTAAGAAAGTCACGGAACTGATGTTTTGAAAATGAGGTGACATGTCACTTGTCACTTTTGAACCAATGGGACTCCGACTTTTGCAGAAAAGAATTACTTTTACTTAGATTAGTTAGCTTAGTGAGGTATAAAAACCCATTCCCCGTGGAAGGGTTATGCTTGCTGCTGCTTTTGCTGACCTTTAGATGAGGATGTCATGCTGACGGACTTTACTTGGAGCACGTAAGAGCCCTCAAAAACTTTACTTTATTTTCATTTATTTAGCATAGTTAGGGACTTAGCATTTGGAAAATGCCAAATTAATAAATACCTTTGCAATAATATAATTTTGAATCTTATAATGTTTTTACATTGCAATGATTCTAATAAAAATGCTTTAATAAAAATTACATTTACAAATTATAAGAAATAGCTAATAAAATCTTACTTTTGAAAACAAGCTGGTCTTGACTTTTCATGGGTTCAGGTTACCATTAGCTAGATTCTATCGCCATAAGTGGCTTAATAAATAGTTAGGTTTATTGAAATGATGATATCCATTTACCGCGGTTGTATATAAATGTATATAATTTGTGAATAGGTTAATTAGGCCACTTGGTTCAGTAGGTCATAATATGTCATGTTTGATTAATGGGCCTTTGTGTTTAGTTAGTGATTATTTGTATAAGTTGTAGAGTTGGGTAGCGTAATTTATGACATATTTTCTATAGGCCGCTGGATCAATTACCTTGGTAGCAGAATTTGATGGTTGCTATGGTAACTAGCATATATGGTAGTTACATAGGATCGATGTCTAACATATGTTGAGTCCGTTTTCGTGCTATATGTAAGGTTTTTTCCAGCAGCGTGAAAATTCCTTGTTGTACCGGTACAAATTAGTGTGATGAGAAGGTAGTCACACAGCACATTTGATCTGTTTCAGAGTAGTGGTATCGCCGTGTATCATAAGTGTTGTCGCCGTGCAACACAAGTTAGGGCTAGGAGTGAGTGTTGTATAGTGAGGATTATCTAAGAAATTTGAACAGCATGAGTATAGGGACAATGAGCCCGCTCTAAAACTCACTGTGATAAGAGTAATAGTATATATTCGAGCTTGAGTGAAGGGTAAGTTAACGCCGGTGTAGGATTATCTATAAACAGGTGAAAGTCCTGTACGGATATCATAATTAATATCTATAAACAGGTGAGAGTCCTGTACGGATTTCATGTGTGTTTGATTAGGAACATTTTCTGTTTGAAAGTGAGTAATTGTTTTGTAAGAGTGTTCAAGTTGAACTTTAAATTGTCACTTGGATGTGCATTCTGAGGGAAACGAGTTCATTAATACTTGTTTGAAGGGTAGAGTAAAAAGATTATTTTATCGGCAAATGTATATTCTGTGAGAATAGCGTCGTCTATTCCACGTATAGAATTCTTCTATGATTGAAATACTATCACTTTATTAGAGAAACAGACAGATGAGTCTTTCTTGTGGTTGTTAAATGAATTTTTGTTTGGAGTAACTCAGAGACATGAGGTATGACCTTAGGTCAAGAACAAAGAAAAAACTAGCCACCAGGACGAAGGAGTATGCTGCAACAAACTGGTGGAGGACTCAGTTATGAGGAAACTGCTTCAACTTTGAAATAACGAATATAACTGCTCTTAGGCAGCGACAGGAGTGTCATCTATAAACTCTCTTGCTACCAGAAAGAAAAGTACAGGTATTGAAGTTTATATTTTTACTGATATGATATAGCAATAGTAGTATAATATGAATGCATATTTTTTAGCATAACAAAAAGATTCATTACAAAAATCCATGTCAGATTTTAAATCATCGTTAAATAAAAAAAATAATGGGCAATGTTCTTTTGTTTTACTAAATTAAACTTGTACATTGTACTCTTGAAGAGATATAGACACATAGAAAATTAAATGATATTTAATGTTTTGCAACATAAGAGTATAATATTATATAATGTATTAAATTAATTAGATAAATGTATGCATAATCATTATGAAAAGGGACACTTTTACAAATTACATGTCCCCAAACAGATCCAGTAGTGAAGAAAAAACTGACCCAAACAACTAATGACCATCAGACGGAAAGGAACGTGATGTTGCCAACACCTGTGACCTTAGATCATTCTCCTAGTACCAGAGAAGATGAGAATCACAAAGACATAGATACCATCTTCACTTTTACTAATGCGCCTACTACAATTTCTATTAAAACAGAATCCACACCACAAAGTGATTGTGGTAGATCTAGACAACAGTCTCAGTCAAAGAGGGCAGTTCTTCTAGGCAAGCAGGTATTACATCACACGAACACAGTTGGTGCTCCACCAACAACTGATTTTCACTTATTATAAAGACTGATGGGATCCTTCCAGTGCCAATTTCAAGAAACAGGCCAAATCGATTTTCCTGAGTGTTCATTAACTGCATCATTGTGTTCTCTTTTACACTAACTTTTACACTAACCCCCCTGCTCCCCTAAGTGCTATCTGTCTGCAGCGCCAAGAAACCGCTCGGTGTTAGAGCGCTTTATAAAACTTTTCAACTTCAACTTCATGTCCCCTTTCTGACAGACCTGACATTTCTCCCAACTTACTGTTCTCCATATATTTTAGGTTTGGTTGTTAATTGTTATTTTACCCAGGGACCTCACCCTTCAGGTCTGTCAATTATTGCATTATGTTGTGTCAAGTTCACTTTGCTTGTTTTACTAAATGTTACATGAAATATTTTACACCCTAGGAGAAATGTATCTAGTGTGACCTACTACTAGTTCCCTGTTCTTGCTTGTGTACTCCATGTGGTGTCACTATACTGACTTCTATTGTATGGAGTTTATTCTTGTTTTCGCCGCGTGTACAGCACCCTGATACCCACAAGGGTCATGTTTTCGCTTTATACAACTTTCTAAAAAAATAAAATCCATCAAAACAAAGCAGCACAGGGCCATTTGTAAGTTCAGTTGAATGGCCATTGTGGGTCAGAATACCTGATCTGAGTCCAATAACATATTTAGGACTGGTGAGTCTGATGTTAGTCAGGCAGTAAAGCACCTATGTCAGGCAATACGTGCAGAGTCACAGGCAAATAGGTGCCAACATAGACATACAGATATGCAGCTACAGGCTTTAGGATGGACTATAGCAAGATTCCACCATACCTATGTGGAGACGCACATCTAGTATGTAAGTACAAATGGTGCATCAAGTTAGTGATGAAGCCAAAACTCTATCTCAAACAACATTCACTCTGAAGGAATCTCAAATAGCTAATGTCGCTAACAGATCTAATATTGGAAATCCAAAAAGTGAAGAAGGGTCTTCTATAGTTTGTGATACCAGAGCTTTGCACTAACCCCCTGAGAACTATGGGGCATATCAACAAGAGGGGGTGATAATTATCGCTAAGCGCACTTAGCGCTAGGATAATTGTCTCCACCCAACTCTGAATATTATCGCGGAGATATCGTTCTATCAGCAACGCTTATCTCCACAGCGATAAAATTCAGAGTGCAAGCTGCCTAACTGTGATTATCGCTGGAAATCCTGCAATGATCACATAACTATTGGCAATAGCTTGCTGGTAGGGCCTCACATACTTAGCCATGATATCCACCTTCCATAGGATGTCATGGCTAAGTCAGTTTCAAAGCAGGCGTAAGGAAAGTAGTGATAACAGAGGTTATCGCTACTTTTCTTGTCGCTATGCTTCTTTGCGTGAGGCTTGATAATAGGCTTAGCGACATTTCTCCCATTATCCTGGGGAAGAACGCCCACTTTGCATCTCGTTAGAGATGCAACACTGGGCGTTGAGGGAAAGGGCAAAGAAGCATGGATTCACGCGTTAGCGTGTCCTTGCTAATAGGGCGTTAGAATTATTGCCGCTTTTTGGCAGAAAACAGCCGCAAAAGCGGCGATAAGTTTTTTAACGCCCCCTTGTTGATATGCCCCTATGTGCCTGCTCACACTCACTACTTTAAGTAAGAGTTGTACTTGTCTGAGTTGTCATCAATATCTGACTGGTTTAGCCTTTCAATATCCCTGCTGTCCCAACTCCTTGTAGAGGGCTGCCAGGAAGAGAAGACGCCAGGAAATCTCTCTGCTGCAGCAATATATAAGGCATGACTACATAGAAACAGAGTCCTCTAGAGAGGATTATTCCCAGCTATACCTTAATCTCAGAAAAGTGGAAGTTGTTTCAAGGGCTACTCAATATAATCTCTTATTGACCCCCACTGATACTTGGAGCAATCTTCTTCCACTGGATACTTCTTTCCTTATGAAATATTTCTCCTTTGCCTGGTGAGCCTGTGGCTGGAGAGTGAAGAAGGCCCTGGAAATTAATAACTGGAGATGTTACAGCACTACCATTGTCATGCATGATACTGTGATAACCTTCCCGAAGTCTGGGGAGTGCATACATGCCTTTGGCTAAATGAAGCTAAGCTAAAAAAGTCAACTATCAAGTTAGAACACAACATATTTCTTTTTCTCTTCTTCCATAATGAAGTTTGCGAGAAAATGAATTATTAGATGAAGGGGGTGTGGGTCATCACCGAGTAATAATGCCTCAATTCTGTACAAGGTTCAGTTAAGTCTCAATCATTTAAATCTGAGCTCAACTCTAGGTAGGTAAAGCACAGAGCAGAAAGGCTTAACTCAGTACCAAAACAGTTACAAAGTAGAAATGACAGCACAATATGAATCCCATTCCAATTTTTAAAGTTTAAGTACATTTTAATTAACATTAAAGTTACGATTTTGGAAGTTTCAAATAATTATAACTCCAAAAAGGACAAAGCACCTACAAATCTGTTTGGACTAAAGCAGGTCAAAGTCAAACGTTAAGGCTTACTGTGAAGGAGCAAGGGTTGGATACTAGGACCAGGTCAATCACGGTGGAAAATGTACTTTAGAAGTTAGAAGTTAGTTGTTTATCTGGAGAAAAGTCGTGGGTGATGAGGTTGTCAATGGGTTATGTTGTAGGCTGTATCTGAAGAGAGGCTCATTGACAGCAGTTGGCTGAAGCACAGACCTCAGTGGGAGCCTCAGCTCCATTTGGAAGTTTGAGTCTCTTGATGTCAAAAGCAGGCCGTTGCTGGAAGTTTGGGCCTAGGGAGTTGTTGACAAAGGAGGGTTAGTACTTGGTATTGGCCGTGGTGCAGTCCTCTAAGTTGGAATCCTTTCAGCATGGCAACCCAGAAAGTGGAGCCCAACCTCGGTTGCAGTTGGGTGGTTAACTCTGGTTCTTTTAGAGAAAAGTTCCCCAAAAAAATGTGAAGTGTCAAATTTTGCCATTGCAATTTTGAAGGGGTAAAGAATATACCTTAATACAATCAAAGGTTCCAGGACCTTTTGTGCATAACTTTGTTAGAGGTTAGGGGTTAGAATTCAATCTCTCAGACACCACCAGAAGGTTCCAGGGCAAATCCAGTTGGAACAGGTCAGCAGAGATTTGGGCTTCTTCCAGCTTTTGTGGTTCTGGAGCTTAAAAGGATGCCAGCCAACTAGCCCTTGGATTCTATCCTGGGTACAATTGAGGAGCTTGGCCAGCCCTCTGTGTTGCTCTCCATAGGTTCTACAGCAGGTGCAGTCCTTCTTCTGTCAGCCACAGCCCCATCCGTATTCTGAAGAGTGTACTGGCCAATTGTATGCCTAGTGCCTGCCTGTGGTGGAGAAAACTCTTGGTCACTTCATATCCAATGGGGTAAAAGTTTGCAGTGGTGCTCCTACCCACTTTTGCAGCAATTCCTGTGTGTTTTGCTGTAAACTATCCCGCAGTGCCCCTCTCGACCTAAAACCAAAGTGGCAGAAACTTTCTTCCCTTGTACAGAGCTTAGTGAGGCCACCCAGAGTTGTGGCTAGTATAATAGGCAAACACTCCTCTGTGGCCTCTCTAAACTGGTCCTAGGGTCAGCCACTCCCCCACTTGAATTGGGTATCAGAAAAATGCAAAGGCAAACCTAGGATTTAAGTTACATCTGTGAGTGACAGGGAGGCATCCTTTGGGGTCAAAGTTCCTGGACACATTCCCTGAAATTGGCGTTTGAATCTTGTGGCCTTCACGAATAATAGGTCCACAAATGTCCTTACAGGCAACAAAGCACCCCGTTATAGAGCTTGACTCTCCCAGAGTAGTGCAGAAGTGCAGTCCAAGGCATACTCAGGGGAGGTAATATGTGTTAGTAATCACTGTTCACTTCCAAACAATAATAACACTCAATAAATACTTGTTGAGTCAATATTTTTTCTTTAGAAAGAGAAGTGCATTTATATCACACACATTATTAAATACTATGCAGTAATTTACAAATATATAAACTGGTAGATGAAAAACTACCACCAATAATTTCGCATCCTCACCTTTAACCTGCTAAAGTGATCATACAAACATGTAGGGTAATTCTACTGGCTTGGTCAAAGGTTCAAGATCAACAAGCCAGAGGTTAACGACATCATTTTGTACAAAAATGCAATCAACAATAATAATATTCACGTGTAAATACCCTAAATATTGTTAACAAAACATAAACCCAGTGATTAATAATCATCGCCAACATTATCTCAATAAAGCATTTCAAATGAGCAAAACATGTCTCTGTGTATTTTTATATTAACTTTCCAAACAAGAAAATGCAATCATAAAAGCAGTCACTAGAGGGCATCACATTTTAGATAAATTACAGGCAACCATAAACTTAGTCCCTAGAAGGTGCTTCAATGTATAAATCTCCTTGTACACCTTCAGGCCACAATATTTGCAACCATGCAACAAACCCCTAGAGGTCACAGCGCTACCACATGTACAGAAAAAGCTTCATGCCTTGGGAGATCTCGAAAATACAGAAAATGTTGGAAGGGGCCGTGGATTGTATGACCCTGCAAACATAGTTTCAGTCATTATTAAAAAAAGTTCTTAAGGGGAAACTGCTGCACTCTTGTAGCCACCCCCATGCTTCCATCCTGTCATTAGTGGTGCTCCACCCATCCTAGGACCAGAACGAGCAGGAACAATCAGGTAACTGAAAATGCCCAACATGGCATTATGGGGCCCTCCTCGGGGAGCAGTGAATATTTTATGAGCGGCTGTCCCACTGCACCATGGAGAGGTCCTGTTTTGTTTTTGACACAGACCTTGTGCCATGCAGCTCCTCCTTTCGCTTCTATCTTTCCTTTGAGGGTGCCAACACCTCGCTGCCCCTGAAGCGCCAGCATCTGTGTGTGCAGTCGTGGAACCCAGTAGCTCTGCTGTCCCTGCCCACTCTTGCAGGCAGGGCAATCTTGATGTGTGGTGGCCAACTGCTGTCCCCAGACATTGGCACAGGGCAGTCACACCACGCCTGGGGGAGCATGACAGCACTCCCCTCCCTCCAACTTTTTGTGGTTGAGAATGAGGTCCTGGCCCCTCTCTATTGTGCATTGGATCCGAGTGAGGGGGTCCCTAGGCCAAGGGAGAGTCTGGGGTGGGGCCCTACACACCCCCATCCTAGAAAAGTTAAAGGTTTCATCCCCTGGTTGTCCGTGAGGGCAAAAATTAACATAGGAAGGGACCCCAAGCATTTACACTCCCTGAGTGTAAATGCATTAAAGATCCTTGCACCAACCTTTGGAACATGGTCCACCCCAGGGATTTTTTTTTAAAGTGCAGCAGAGGCCCCTGAGCTTTGTCAGAAAAAAGTCAAAGGTAATCAATATTTAAAATTCCATAACTCAGGCCACTTTGGGCTGATGCTGATGACTCTGTGCTCATTTCACTCCTCCTGTTGAGCTCTAGACACCAGGAACAGCTTCAGAAGCTCTCCTCATCTCCAATGCTGAGTAGTTCTCAGTGCACTGATTCTCCTAGCTCCCTGTGTGAACCTTCCTCCTGGTTTCTGTCTCTCGGTGCAGCGTCCAGAGCCTTCCCCCAACTAGCTTTAAGGGTGTGTAAGTGGTACAACCTCACTGGCCGTTGGGGAGACCCACAGGTACTGGGGACAACCAGAAAGAGCTCTTAGTTCTTCATGGGCATCAGGGGGTTCTTCCTTCAAGTTGTCCCTGGCAGACCCATGGTCCAGTTTCGAAATCACCACCGAAGGGGAGTTGAACGATACAGAAGCCAGCCACCCCTGGCAATACTAGGGTACAACATCACTGCTCCACTCTGTCTCAACCCTCCTGCATAGCATGTTGGGACACTTCAAAATGGCGTAATGTGGGGGCTTCACCTCCGCCCCTTGCTGACATCACTGCCAGGGCCTTCTTCACCACATTTTCAATGGGGAAACCATCCTGTGTTAGCTCCAGTGGTCAAGGCTCCTCCTTTGTTTAGTGGGCTTGGGTAGGCCTATCCCTGGGATAGTGTGACAGCTGACTAGTTGATGGATATCCTTCCACCCCATCCCTTTCTACCTAATGAGCTGGGTGAAGTACGGTTCATTCCTCCTTTTTGTGGGAAGGCCTGTTTTCCTGCTGCTGGAGAGAAATGTAATGACATTGGAACAGCAGGGCGACAAGAGGCCTACGAATATGTAAGTTCTGGATAACCCATACATTGTACAGATATCTTTTTGAAACATGCAAACTTGATTTTCTCACACAGGTCACAATGCATCAGTGGTCTTGGTAGTGGCAAGAGGAAACAAAATTGCAATTTAACAACATGTTCTGCCTATATGTGTAATAAAGGGTCACTACAGACTAAACAGTAACACATAGATTTCACTAACATTATAAGGCATACCCAAGGTCAATATCTAATCCTGCACAGTGCCACCTGCACTGGGCTACCTGTGCACAGTTACCAAGCTGTGCACAACCAAAGTCTCACACATGCAGTCCCCACATGTGTGCACATGCGTGTGTGCACATGTTCACTTGTAACCAGCCAAGTGCCCCTTACCTTTGCTGTATTATAGTGGCCTTATTGTAAAAGGTGGACACTGGCAGTAAACACGTGCAGTCTAATTGCCATGTGATTACCATGAGTGAGACACATATAGAGAGGCTCACCCACAGTAAAAAGTCCATAACCGTGAGATCCAAAAAGCAAAACGCCTATCCGTACTGAATGAGTGGAACCCAAATGTAACCACTAACCTGTCAGGGAGGCTACATCTCCCCACACCCAAGCCTTCTGTCCGCTATCTGGTAGGGATGTCTGACATTATCATACATGCCTTTAACATGCATGTCTATACAACACTGCCTGTACCACATATGGTTAGTAAAACTATACTGAGTAAAACAAAATATATATATTACAGAGTGGTGGTAGTTGAAGTTAGGTTACTAAAAATTCCTCCGATTTTTGCCCCTTAAATATTTTGCACCTGTTTGACGAATCTCTGCAAATCTTTCCAGACCTATTGCCCTCATTACATAGGCGGATGATGGACACTTTTGCGGCGGGGGGCCCAACACAGGTTTCAAATTCAATGCATTTTACATAGACTTAGTGGGAAAATGGCTGATTCAATTGTAATAACAGTTCACAGGAATGTCCAATAGACTACATTGATGATCCTTTTTGCTATTGCAAGTAATATTATGAAGTGGTTCTGAAGTCAAAAGAAACAAAAACGTAGTGATATCTGTGTAGCACAATACTACTAAAAAAGCAAGGAAACCCCATAAATTAACTAAACTGCATATGTAAAGTTTCAGATTTACTACATGAACAAGTGAAAAACCATAAAAAAATACAAAACAAATGCAATATATCCTAATCCACATGAGCTTTCTTTGCATGCTATCTGCCTCACAAAATAAATCCGTGCTCAAAACGCCTGATAAAAACCTCTCTTTAATGCACTCCTCTGCAACAGATTGGAAAAGTGATCTAGCAGTGAGCTACACTAACTACTATATGGAGGAAATGATTATTGGTGACTGGGAAAACAGTTTTTAAAACAAAAACGATTGGCTTTCATTCTCTTTGGGTATCATCTGTAGCACAGTACTGCTAAGTAGCAAGGAATCCCAAAAATTTAATAAACTGCTTATGTAAAGTTTCAGAATGTCTACATGAACAACTAAAAGACACATTTATTGTCACATGATTATGAACACCAATTAACAAATACATAGCAGATACAATAGATAAAAAATAGAAGTCACATTAAATCTGATTGCCACTCTATAGTTATAGTTAGGGTTTCCAGAGATAGGAATTCCTCAAATGTTTGCATCTTAATACATAAGTTTCCACTTGTTTGAGGAATCACCACAAAACTTTCCAGACCTGTAGCATTTTCTACATTTTGTGAAGATGCAAATGTTTGAGGTGAATCATTAAGGGGTTTAAAGGTAAAAGGAGGTCCCAATATGTGTTTTCCCACCAATGCATTTTCCATAGACTACTGTATTTGATGTATTGTGAAAATGGTTAAATGAATTTACATGACATTTGGCAGGATTATGCATTATTGTGCACATATTATCATTTTTGGGTAATGCAGTTAATTAGGGTACATATTTTTTATGTGTTAAGGTATTCAAACTTAGTGATTATGTGACCACAGTACTTTTGTGGAATATAAGAAAATATCATGACACTATATCGTATGGTACATGGTGATGACAGGTCATTATTTGATTAGATGATGACTTTACATAAGCTTAAGGCAGCCATTTTTTTAAGGCCACTTTGCCAGTTTTCTGTTTTCGGGCCTTAGATACAAGTAAGGATTGGGTTTACATTTTTTCCCTACCTATCACCACTTTAATAAAGTGGTACCCCGCTCACGCTCACCAACTTAATGTTGGCGAGCGCAAGCTGCTGCTCAGATAGAATTCCTACCCAATGGGCAGGAAGATATTCACGAACAGCAGTTCTCACTGCACTCCGTCACTTGCGGACCTCCACAGAGTATTTTTGTCACTTTGCAGAGTTTCACGTAGCGAAACTCCGTGAACTCTGCCCAAGCCTGGTAAGAGGTAAAGTTTGATATTTTAAAGAAAAGTTGCAAAATACCGCAGTACTACCTCGAAAGATCTGCAGTACATAATACATAAAAAAATTAAAACCACCTTAATGCACTATTTTTCACACATACATGGGGCATTTGTGTGCGCAACATGAAACTTTGAAAAATCCACAAAAGTGCATTTTTCAAAGTTTTTGCGAATTACCATGAAGTAGAACTTCATGGTAATTTGCTCCCCTATTTGCGAAATCGCAGATTTTTTAACTTTCATGCACTGCATTTAAGGAATCGCAAAATGCGATTCTTTAAATGCAATCGCAATTTGAGAACTCGCAATTAATTGCGAATTCGCAACTTGCGAGGGCCTTGACCCTTGATGCATCGCAAAAGCAAATTTTGCGATCGCAAACGGACGATTTTTGTGAATCGCACCGTTTGCGATCGCAAAAAATCTTTGATGGATGTGCCCCTAAGCTCCAAAAAAATGTGTACATGGTGCTACAGAAATGCTACAAAAATACCAAAATACCACAGGTCTTTGTAAAATATTAAAAAAGGACCATTCCCTAAAAAATACAGTACTTACTATATACTAGCACAGTACTTTGTAAATGTGTTTAAAAATAGGGGGAAAAAATTCCCTTTCTAGTACCACTTTAATAAAGTAGTAGTAGGTAGGGAACTACAATAAAACCTACTGCCTACCTATATCTAAAGCCCTAACACATAACAGAGCCAGACCACAGCCAAAGTGTGATAACATTTTTCTAAAAAGAGCCATAACAGCACCACGTATCAGGGTATACTACAAAGTTACTGTAGTTTAGCATGTCCCAAAATATACCTAAGTCCTAGCTGTATTTTGTTATTGTGGTATCCCTGCATCGTGCGTAGTGTGTCATGGGCAACACAATACTTTAGTCACATTTACAAAGCAATGCAAGTCCACCATACATGGTCTTGCATTAAATGGTTTATCTGGAGAAATGCAAGGGCAAATCACTGTTTTGTTTTACTCTGCAAACCATAATCTACACTGCTGCTAAATTTCACATAAATCCATACACCACTTCACTGTACACCACTGCACTATACACAGGTCCACTCTGCAGCATTCCAGTGTATGCTATTACACTGTACGCCACTCCACACTACACCACTCCACTTTATGCTATTCCTCTCTATGCCTCTACACTCTACCTCTCTCCACCGTAGAAGTCTCCAGTCTATACCACTACACTCTACGCTATAACACTGTCCACAACTCCACTTTACACCACTACACTCTATGTCTTACACTGCACATACCACTAATCTATGCCACTGCAGTCTACCCCACTCCACTGCACACCACTCAACTGGATGCTACTCCACTTTATGCTATTACACTCCATGACATTCCACCGTATGCCATTTCACTCTATACTATATCACTGTATGCCACTCGACTCTGCAATACTTATATGCTATTCCGATGTATGCCACTCCACTGTACGCTACTCCACTCTTCTCCGCTCCAATGTATGGCACTCCATGCTGCGCCACTTCATTCTAACTATTCCATTGGATGCCACGCCAATGCATGCCACTCCACTGTATGCTATAACACAATACCTCGCTCCACTGTATGCCACCCTAGCCTATGCCACTATACTGTATGCGACTCCACTATATGCTATTACACTCTACAGCACTCCACTTTATACAACTACACTATATGCCACTACACCTTACCCTATTTTACTGTGTCCCACCCCACTGTACACTACTCCACTCCAGTGTACGCCACTTTATTGTATGCCAATCCACTCTACACCACTCCATTTTATGCTAGTCCATTGGACCCCACTCCAGTCTACCCCACTCCACTGCATGTCACTCTTTTCTACACTATTCCGATAGATATTACTCCACTGTAGGGCACTCCACTGTATCTTATTGAACTATATCCAACTCCACTCTACACCACTCCACTGTACGCTACTACACTATATGCTATCACACTCCATGCCATTCCACTGTACAACACTCCACTCTACACCACTACAATATATACCAGTCCAATCTATGATAATCCACTGTGCGCTACTCCACCCACTGTACACTACTTCACTGTACGCATTTCCACTCTATGCCACTCCACTTTACTCTTATACACTGTATGTCACTCCACTCTGTGAAGTGCTGCAAAAACTCGGCATGAACAATGGAGTATATTATATTAGTTCCTGCTGCTCTCACTGATTTTAAGCACCCGGAGTTTGTCATGAGCTGTGAAACACCACTGCACATTGTACCAGAAGGTGCTGCTGCTTTCTAATGCTGATTTAGATTTTCTACTTGAGCGGCAGTTACCCACCTACTTGTTACAGTCCAGGGGAGACATGGCCTGGCAGGTCAGGCTTGACTGTTCCCATGGGGAACAGGGTCAAGACTATTTTGCATATGGCTGGGTGTAAACTAGAATTGCAGGCAGAGCAAAAAATCAACAGATTTAGGTCCAGATCCCGGTATCGGGGTCAATGTTTGACATAGCTCAGCATTCTGTCCATCAATAGTTCTTTTAGCATTTGCCACCCTGAGTTGAACGGGTATACCCAGACATGGGTCCAATTCTCTCCATGCCACTGGAGTCAAGCTAGCATGGCGGATGAGGGGTGAAACCCCAAAACCATTCCCAGAATGCTAGTTAAAACCCAGGGAAGACCTGGCCTGGTAGTTCGGGATGGTCTGTTTCCATGGGGAACAAGGTCAAGACTGATTTGCATATGGCTGGGTTTAAACTGGAATGGCTTGGGGAACAAACAAACAATGGATTTAGACCCAGATCTCTGTACTTGGGGGAATGTTTGACATTGCTCTGCATTCTGTCTATCAATTGTTCTTTTTGCACTTGTCACCCGAATGGGACGGGTTGCCCAGGACGCAATGACACAGACTCAGGTCGAGACACTAAGGCAACAGAGGACCGTGACTGCCCCACTGAAAAGCACATTGAGCCTAGCACTCAAGAAGTCACCTGCATCAGTGACATCAGGAAAGAAAATAATTCAGGCTACTATTCCTGCCATGTTTAGACCACATGGGCAGTATGAACGCAACCATACAATGCGAAGCATTCAAAAATGTTAGTGTTGGGTCTCCTTCCTTTTTATTTTGCTGAAGGGGCGAATTTTCTTGAATTTGTGGGAGCTAACTGCTAAAAATGGAAGATTCCCAGCTGGTCCTAATTTGCCAGAATTGCTGTTCCAGCGTTACATCACAATATGCTTGAATTGTTTAGACAAGCTCTGCAGCAGAGTGCTGTCCACAGTATCTACCTGACAACAGACATGTGGACCAGTTGCCAAGTGACTAATTACATGTGCATCACTGCACACTGCATCTCTTTTGCAGGGGGCTAGAGAACAAATTTCTGCTGTTGTTGAGACTGCTGACATTTGTAATGCTGCTTGAAAGCGTGCAACAGTAGTGATGTTTGTAATAGAGAAATCCCCTACAACTGCAAACATTGTGGAAGACTTTAACAACAAGCCATGGACAATAGCATTTATATAGTTAAGGTTATGGTCGAAGGTGGTTATTTATGGGTTATGTGTGTGTGCACTACATCAACATCATTGTATAGGACATTCTCAAAATAGAAGACCAAGTAAGCAACTTACTGTCCATCGGCAGAAGAATCTGTACTCATTTTAGCCATTCGTGTAAAGCCCAGAAACAATTGAGGGTCATTCAGCATGATGATAGAATGCCTGTTAAAGCACTCATACAGAAGGTGCCAACATGTTGGAACACCACTTATTCAATGAATATGTCATGGAAAGGGTAGATGCAACTGCAAAAGGTATAAACATTGAGAGGGACAATTGGGGCCTGGTCAAATTCCTGAAAGAGATGCTGGCTCCTTTTGAGATATTCACACGAGATGTCAGCAAAGAAGACAGTACCATCAGCCAAGTTATCCCATTGTTGCACATGGTACAGGATCAGCTAAATGAGGTGTTTGCAATGTTCGCAGATGAGGAGGAAAACAAAGATGTGCATGACTTGGTGAACAGCTTATTCCTTCACTCGTCTGCTAATACAAAGCATTACATCTGTGCCACAATTCTTGATCTATGGTACATACCATTACTGTCCACTTTCATTCCTCTTTCAGACAGGGATGTTACAAAGTACAAAACATGTATAGCTGAGCAAGGCATTGAGCTACAAAAAGATTGGGAGGGAATTAGAGGCCCACTTGTCCAGGGCTCAAGTCGTGTGGGGCAGCCTTCGAGTTCAGAGCCTGAGGACAGTGCTGTTGGTTCACAGCAGCCAAAACCAACAACAAGAACACCATCAACAACACCAAGACCAGGAGCATTAGCCTCTAAGTCTGCAACTTAGTGGTTTCTACTGGCAGGGATTAAGTCCAATGCAGAGGTGAAGGCAAAAGAGGTCGAGCAAAGTGGAGCACCAGCAATGAACATTGAGCGAATGGTCTAGGCCTATCTGGATGATTCAACAGAGATCTACATTGATCAAAACTGATTTGTGTATTGGTATGGAAATAATTGCCAATGGCCAGTGCTCAGCAGTCTGGCAATAAACTATCTATCTTGCACTGTAGCCAGTGTCTCCGCTGAGCATGTGTTCAGTGCTGCAGGTGCCATTGTCACATGGAGAAGGACCAGTCTCGGACCTAAAATGTGTAGAGATTATCCATGATCAAAATAAATCAGCACTTTATATGATCGGATTAAAACATACCTGAATTACCACAGGAGGAAGATGACGGAGACTCAGGTCATGGAAGTAGTGTGTTAGATGACCTACTTCTGGGCGAACCACCAAAGTATGAGGATGAGCTCTACTTCCCTGACTACTAGGCTTTCTTTCTTTGATGCCCCAAAAAAACATATATATAGCCAGTGTACATTATTTCCTTTGTTTGTGTGTCTGGTTGACGAACTCATCCCCACCGTCTTACCCTTAGACACATTTTATTGCTACATTGGACTCGGACTCACAACTGTGTTAGTGAAGAAGTCCTGAATCGTCTTCCAAAGCTATTTCCCTCAAGCAAGATATTGGGCAGCGGAGAATACAAACAAATGTGTGCCTGCCTCCAACCCTGGGCCATGACTATCTATCCTTTCCTACCCTAGAGGGACTGCACCACAAGTGAGATTATTATAATTTTATTTATACTAGCAATTCTCTGCTTCATGAACAAATTGAGGATCTGCATTCTGCAATGTACCACCAATCGATCATCAGAAGAACGGGTAAATGTTAAATGATTGTTGTTTGTTGTGATGTGAACATGTTGTGATGATATGTCATCATCATGTGTGTTGAGATTGAGAAGATAGAATTCATGTAGTGGCAGGCAGTATGGGAATGGGTGTTTGTTTGTTACACTTAATGTGTTAGTGATGATTGAGATTCACAATGTTGATGGCCCAAGTACCGACCGCTGATCAATAATTTGCCCCTTAATGTTATTTTTCTTAATTACCCTTTATATCCGACCAGTTCCTTAGATAATGCAGTGTTTACAAACACAAATCTAGTCCACACAAAAAGTGCCTCTATCTATTCCTTCTTGTTGTTCAATAACAATATTGTACTGCTGTAGGCCGATCTATTGCATTTTTGAGGTTGGAACTCAGAACACTGGCAGTACAGAGTTGGACACGAAACTCAGAGTCAGACTCAGGAGGGTCAGAAATGAAGGAATGACTCAGGGAGTGAGGGAGCACGTGACTACTTTGAGAACCTGCACCAAAAGAAGATGGACATTTTCAAAGTCCCTGAGACAAACCTATTTGGATGATTGATGATGACTTTGACATGGCCTAAAGGTAAACAACACACAAGACCTACACAAGTCTGTGTAGTGGTGGTGGTGAGTGGTGTGACTGACAGAGGTCTGTTGATTTTTTACTTGATAGGGACAATGCTAAGTTTCTGAGTGTGTGCGTGTTGCTCAGTGCTTTCTGGCTCAAATTTGAAGCAAAGTGGTGGCTGTGTGAGGGGCCTGTTGTGAAAGATAACTGGACGAAGACATTTAGTTTCGAATGATCAATAATCACATTATGCATGTGCTGCTGCTATGATACATATTTCATTATATATTATGTGATGATGAAATCATGACCAAGACAGTTTGATCAGCTTGATACTGATAGTTACATTACATGCAGCCATTATTTGGGGGATTTTTGGTTATTGTAAAATTGGCCTCATCAATTTGTTCACACACCAGGCATAAAATGAGTTAATGCAAACGAAAGGACTATTATTTTCTCCTCTTGTGCTTCCTCTGAGTCTTCACGGTGCACTCCTAGTCCTTAGTTTAACTCCTGATTCTTGACTCTTTAATATCATTTGATCATTTTTGTTTTCCTCTCTACAGGCTCTCTTATCCAGCGCCAAACTGGAAAACCAATGTTTACCTTACCCGACTACATCTGCCAGTCACCCAAGATTGACGGACCGTACAAGAGGAATCTATGCAGATGCAACTCCAAGTCACAATTTGGCCATACAATGTGATTTTTTCTTATAGTAATCATTTGAACTGCATGTGTTTATGTTGTTTGCTTGAATCCTATAGAGCGTTTAATTTGTAATATATTCAATATCTTTCAAAGCTCGGTAAGACACATATTAATAATGTAACTCGGTCTCTCTGGGGGCAGACTGACAATTTGGTTTAGTTTGGTTTACCTATACTCCTTTGTTCCTTCATATCCTTTTCCTCCAATAACAGCTTTATGATGGGTGGCTGCTCATTGCCAAGATGAGTGCTGTCTTTGTGTAGTGTTGGTCTTTGTCTAACATTTTCCCAAACCCCGCTTCCCATGCATTGACTCAAACCCCTCTTCCCCTGGACCGTGTGATTTATTGAGGTGTGACTCAACAATTTACACCATGAATTAATCACACACTTGGTGGGGTGGATGTGATGAAAGTAACACCAACTCAGTGCAGGGTGAGGAAGATCTTATTCTTCTGCTCATATAGCCCATACTGGCAATATATTATATTAGACACCCCCACACAGTATATGACATTTTTTTTCCAGAGGAACAGCTCATTGCCAGCTTCATCATTCAGGAACTGTATTAATTTGAGTCTAAGGTTAAGCTTGTTCACTTCATGGTATCTAGAGTCAACTTCATTTTGTAACTTTTACTAGCTCTGAATAATTCAATTGTTCATTCTTATCATATTTCTACTGTCTCTCTTCTTGTGTCTGAGTCTGTTCTAGTAGTTTAATCTCTGGTGACTGTCATTTTTTATCGAAGCTTGCATATAATAATGGCATTACCTAGTTTTTATTTCAATTTGTTAACTTACCTGCAATGAATAGTCTCATTATCCCACCGTTGGATGTTGCCTAGGACTTGGAGGGAGTGGGACCTTGCTTCAGTTCTGATGACTTCGCCTTCATTGTTAAAATGCTAGCAATACACACTGCTACCATTATGACCAGCATGACACTCCTGCTTCATCAAATCAAGTAATAGAAGTGAACTGTTGTTGATTGATTCATTGTTGAACGGCATTCATTCTACACTATGGAAGTTCACCACCTCTGAGTCCTTAGGGTTTAATAATATATAGTAGCAGAGTAGACTGCAGAGACTAGGAGGAGAGAGTAGTAGAACAGGGAGGGTATAGCATAACTATTTTGTTGTTTATACTATGAGCATATTTTAAAAACTGGCTATAGTAAAGGTAGAAGAGTGAAGTAAAACAATAACCCCACAAATATTGTTGAGAATCATTTATAATGTAAAACTATAAAAACTTTGGGGCACATATACAAGCCCCATTGCCACGAGAACATCACTTTTTGTGATATTTTCTTGGTGATAAGGGCTTTGCCTTATTTGCAAGGCAGCCGTAAGCCACTTAATGTGGCTTAACGCTGCTTTGTAAATAAGGCCCCCTTTCACAATATTCTTAGAGGGAAAATGGTGAGCAATGGTTGTTCCTGTGGGCATTCCACTGCAACACCCTTTGATTTTGATGCTGCCCCCTATTTAAAAGGGCAGCGTAAGTAGAAGGCAGCGCCAAAATTAAGACCAGGGAAACCTGGTCTTAACTTGGCAAAACGGGGAGAAATTCATTTCTTCTTGTTTTTGATTTTTCCATGTGTGCTGCCTTGTGCAGCACACAAGGAACAATCTAAATGCCTTAGATTGTTTATGTGTAGGAAGGTGACCCTTCCTGCACATAAACAATCTTTAAAACAATTATATTTTGTAACTTCCATGTGTGCAGCATTTAGCTGCTTACATAGAAGTGACAAAACAGCATTTAAAGATTATTTATGTGGAGGCAGGGACACCTTCCTACATATAAATAATCTTCCCCTGCAAGCAGACACCCGAGCACTGTTGTGCAAGGGTGCGTGCATTGGCGCTACACTGCTAGGTGTAGCGCCAGCACAGGGGGAAATGCAAGGCTGCACCATTTCTTTGTAAATATGGTGCAGCCTTGCATTTCTGAAGTGGCGGTGTGAGGCTTTAAGTCATGGTGGCTAATGCCTTACTCTGCCACTTCTTCATAAAGATTCCCCTTTATTCCCTGAAGAGATCTAAACCACCAAACCCACAACTGGCCCACCCCTCTCCCTAACCCCAACCAATGTCCAAGTACTGTCCAAAACTTAAAAAACGAAATTGGCCATAAATAAAGAAAACCCAACAATGCTCCAACCCCAAATGCCCACTTTTTCCCCAAAACAAGTCCCAACTGCCCAAAAACATTAATAATGGGGCTGAAGAGGGCGGGCTAGGAGCATCTTCAGGTGCATTAATTCCTGCTTAGTTTCAATATTCGGCTGCCTCAGCATGATGCAGTGCTTAAATCGGCAGAAATAAGGGGGAGCAGCAGTGATGGTGGAATGGCAGCAGGCACCTTGCATTAGAACTCTGCGACAGTGTGCTGTTGTTGTGGCCTGGCTAGGGCATGAGGCAACTGCAACAGATTCTGTCTCCTCATCCTCCAAAGCCACCAGTCACCGGTACTCTGCCCTGATGGCCTCCAGTTTCCACTGCCACGCTGCAATCTCCTGGCTGTTAGGTTTTACTTTTGGACCAGCAAGAGTAGCTATATATCAATATAGAAAAAAGACAAATCATAAACAATGCTGTTAGAAAAACACATAAAATTATGCAATGGGTAGAGAGGGAAGGAGGTCATTCATGATGGTTGGGTAGGAAGGATACATAATGTGTTGTGCTTGAAAACTACTGTGAGTCCAGGGAGGAGTCTTAAACACCACCTCAACTATTTGAATAAAATTAAACCTCAAAAAAACAATTCCAAGCACGTTGAGGAGAGAAGAACACCACTAGAGAGGATCACCCTAGTCCTTTGTTTATTCTCCTTCCCAATAATTTTTCCATTCATCATTGCATTGTTCTTCTAGTTCTTCTAGTTTTTCTATTTTTTATTCTTAACACTTGGCTTTGCTACTCACCACCGTTTAAGTTTTTCATTTTCTCAATACAGTCTTCACTATTGAAACCATATATCCATATAGCCATCCATCCAAAACATGTCTCTCTGTCTCACTCTCTAAAAACCTTTCAGCAACATACAATTGTCATTTACCCACCAATGCGTCCTTTCAATCAAAAGAAACAACCACAGGATTCCAGTCACCCACCAAGACAGGCATCCTTTCAGTCATACACTTTCATCCATCCAGGCATGCTTCCCACCCATATACCGTTCATGAATCCTTCTTCCACCCATGCATCCTAGCGATCAGACACCTACAGTATATGCATCTGGTTTCACCAATTCATCCTTCTCTTTCAGTCATGTATATTACATTTCACCTGTCCTTCCTCCTTCCATCCTTCAACCCATAGTTAAAGGTATTGTTCATTTAACTTTCTCTGCTGAGTTGATGATAGGAGTTGCTATAAGTTACTCAGCTCAACTCCTGCTGTGTTCACCTGTTGTTCAAAAGTCACCTACACCCTTACAGGGAGGATATAATTAATTGTCAATGAGCAAGAAATATGACTTACCACTGCCCGTCACTGCCGCTTGCTCACCCCCTTCCACTAACGCAACTGCAGACTGGCTGGCACCGTCACTGCTGGCCCCTGCACTGGTGGTCGGTGCAGCTACAAAAAAACAGATTACACATTTCTTAGATTCCAGATATACCGACCCCTATAAAAATTGTTATAGAAAAATACACCACACAAATCAGTCACTAAAATTTGGATACATTACAGACAGTATCTTCTGTGAAAACTATCAGGTTGGGCATTTTATTGGTGGCAATTTAAAAAAAGCCTCTAGACAAACTGTTAAGAAGTGGCTGAAACTATTGAGGAATCTGATGTTTTGAGACAAAATAGCATATGGTGTTGGTTGGAAAATGCAATGGGGCCGTCCTCCTCAGATATCCTCCCAGCCATGGTGTACGGTCATAAGTTCACCGACAGCTGTTAATAATACTAGGCCTAGCTAAGAAGACACAACTTTGCGGTGTCCAACATGCCCATGGTCCCTCTCTTGTTTTAGAGATTGAGCCTTCTCATCTCAACAAACATGCATAGAATACCTTAATTGGGCAATGGGCTTGCAATCCGCATGGCCGAGTAGTAGTAGTAGTAGTATGTGACCAATGGGTTCTCTGAGTCTTAGAATACCAGCACTAGGCAGTCCACAACATATTAGGATAGAGGGAAAGCTGACTGACAAAGCAGAATAAAAGAAGGTACAGACAGACTAGTAACTACAGAATAGAGACAGTTTGAAGTAAAGTACAGAAACTTGAAATATAGAAATAAGTATATAGGGTAATGCAGAGATAATAAGAATTTAGAAACGAATAGATCAAAAAGGATTTGGAAAAATAAAAATAAAACTGGTAGACATCATTCAAAAAGGAGTGGTAAAAGTTAGGTGAATCACTATATTAATGTTAACACCAGGAGGACTTACTGGGGCCAGTAGACCCATTGGCCGAGGAACTCTGGGAGGGACCTCCAGATACCTCACCTGCCTCAGCCCTCTTCATCCCCCTGGATGTTGATGGAAGACATAAAGACAAAAAAAGATAGGTGATAAATAATTAAATCGACCCAATAACTTTTTAAAATCAGATCAACTAGTAGTAGTATATTGCAGACCTTCCTATCCTTTCCAAAATTTCCAAAACCTACCTACCCCTACTCCAAATTTGGTAAACTACATTTTGGAACTCCTAATAATGAATTGAAATGCATTATGTTTGCTTCTTCTCAAATCTCATTCCCAATCTCTCAACCCCCTTGGGGAAGGGATCTGACTTTACGGGACTAACAGTTCTGTGGAAGTCGGCACCATATGCTGGAGGAAATGTAAAGCGAAAATGGCAGCAGGTCTTGAAGCAAAAAGGAAAGTAACTGCTAATAAATTATTTTTTACCCAGGTAGGATTAGCAGGCAGCAACACATTAAATGCACTGCAAAATATCACAGAGGAAATTCAAGTTCAATCATTATATTCGCTATGGGGGAAATTACATAAATAATAACTTTCTATATGGTGGGAAGCGGAATCACTCCAAAAATACATCGATGTAGGGCAAATCCAACGTGGTCTTAGAATATTTACAATTCCAACATATGAGGATCCGGATCCGGACCCTGACATGTTGGAAGAATGGTCCAACAATTCCAGCTCTTGTTCATTAACAATGATGCATATTTTGATGAAATATGCCCAAAAAGACAGAAGTAAGTTGTTGGAGGAAATTGGTTGAATTCTCATGGAGCTGGGGATTCTGGTGCCCAAAGACACAGTGGATGAGTTTATGAAGAAATGAATGGTCTGCATGGGAAAATTGGAGGAGGAGATTACTGCAAAGAAACAGCAAACATTTCTTTGAGACTTCAAAGATTATCAGGCGGGGCGGACCTTGACCTTCCATAGAAGGTATGACCACATGTTTGAAAATAAAGAAAGTGGTCAAGCTGGAATGAGAGTGGTACCAAGAACCACAATTGAAATCAGTGAAAGTGATGCATCGGATGGAAGCATGTCAGAAGTTTCAGTTTAAGCTTTAAGTCAAGGCACTACGCAGAACATTCAAAAGAAGAATTTGTTTAAACAATTCCAAATGTTAAACAAAGGAAGGACAGAGCAATTCCAGGAACAAGGTGCACAGAGGGGCAGAGGAAGAGGAGGCAGAGGAAAAACCAGAGGAATAAACAAGCAATAGAAAGAAGATACAAGTGATGAATCAAAGCCTGTGGGAATGTTGATGAGGGTCAAAAGAAGGAAAACATGAATGTGGTGAATCTATCACAGCAAACTCTGTAGATGGAGGAGAAGTATTTTCTTTCATTAGGTTTGTCATTCTGTCCATCTGCCGACCTCAATTATGCACACACTAGAATTGATTTGTTTTATTTCTCTAGAAAATTGAAACTTAAGAAATGGTTTGATACCCAATATGTAAACAGAGGGTCCCAAAAAACGATTACTGAGCTTAGCAATCTGAATATTGATGATATTGAATTGCTGCATACCTGCACAATGGCACGAAATATGACTTACCACTACCCGTCACTGCCGCTTGCTCACCCCCATCTACTAACGCAACTGCAGACTGGCTGGCACCGTCACTGCTGGCCCCTGCACTGGTGGTCGGTGCAGCTACAAAAAAAAATTACACATTTCTTAGATGCCAGATATACCTCCCCCTATAAAAATTGTTATAGAAAAATACACCACACAAATCAGTCACTATAATTTGGATACATTACAGACAGTTTCTTCTGTGAAAACTATCAAGTTGGGCATTTTGTTGGTGGCAATTTAAAAAAAAGCCTCTAGACAAACTGTTATGAAGTGGCTGGATTTATTGAGGAATCTGATGTTTTGAGACAAAATAGCATATGGTCTTGGTTGGAAAATGCGATGGGGCCGTCCTCCTCATATATCCTTCCAGCCATGGTGTAGGGTCATAAGTTCACCGACAGCTGTTAATAATACTAGGCCTAGCTAAGAAGACACAACTTTGCGGTTTCAACGTGCCCATGGTCCCTCTCTTGTTTTGATTGAGCCTTCTCATCTCAACAAACATGCATAGAATATCTTAATTGGGCAATGGGCTTGCAATCCGCATGGCCGAGTAGTAGTAGTAGTAGTATGTGACCAATGAGTTCTCTGAGTCTTAGAATACCAGCAATAGGCAGTCCACAACATATTAGGGGAGAGGGACAGCTGACTGACAAAGCAGAATAAAAGAAGGTACAGACAGACTAGTAACTACAGAATAGAGACAGTTTGAAGTAAAGTACAGAAACTTGAAATATAGAAAATAAGTAAATAGGGTAATGCAGAGATAACAAGAATTTAGAAACGAATAGATCAAAAAGGATTTGGAAAAATAAAAATAAAACTGGTAGACATCATTCAAAAAGGAGTGGTAAAAGTTAGGTGAATCACTATATTAATGTTAACACCAGGAGGACTTACTGGGGCCAGTAGAACCATTGGCCAAGGAACTCTGGGAGGGACCTCCAGATACCTCACCTGCCTCAGCCCTCTTCTTCCCCCTGGATGCTGATGTAAGACATAAAGACAAAAAAAGATAGGTGATAAATAAATAAATCGACCCAATAACTTTTTAATATCAGATCAACTAGTAGTAGTATATTGCAGACCTTCCTATCCTTTCCCAAATTTCCAAAACCTACCTACCCCTACTCCAAATTTGGTAAACTACATTTTGGAATTACTAATAATGAATTGCAATGCATTATGTTTGCTTCTTCTCAAATCTGATTCCCAAACTCTCAACCCCCTTTGACGGGCCAAATCAGTAGGGGCCTTACTAAGATGTCGGGTGGATGCCGTTGTGGTTCTGGAATCGCTCACCCATAGGCCATAGGATGGTCTCAAACCTCCAATTGTCAATGGAAGCTTGTGCGGCGGGCGAAAAATGCTCGCAGCAGAAGTTTCCATTGAAAATGGATGTTGCTCACAAACATCGCTTCACCGTCCTTGTGGAATGCACCATGCAGTCACAATTACAAATAACTAATTAGAGAACTTCTTACATAATCATCACTAATCCTCAGCCCAAGCGAGCGCTAACAAGTACGATAACTAGGTTAGGGAATGCCAAGTAGACACCTGTCTAGAGTAATGACCACATAATATTTGAAAACATAACTTACCTGCATGTGAGCAGCATACCTGCTACTTGGGAAAAAATATTAGCAATAGCATAGAGCACACAAATAATAACAAAAAATAATAATTTTAATAATTAGTTACTCACCTAGAACAGCAACCTCAACCCGAGCAGGTCCAGCAGGTCCTGGTCTCGGTCCGAGATGTTGGACCAGCGGTGCACCAACTGGTAATGGGTGCACTGGAACCCAGAGCAGCGGTACCCTACCCAGCGCACCCTCGCCAAGCTCTGCTGCCGCTCCTGCATCCCTTACCCGGACCCAGGCCTGCCGCCTGCTGCCGGGGTGGAGGGGAGGTGGCACTGGATATAAAAACCAAAACTGCCACCTCTACCTCGGAAAACAGGGCATGGGCTGCACCCCTGCCTTTCACCGACTTTCGCTAGGAAGGCAGCTACTACTTGCGCCCTTATCTGCCATGGCCCTGGGGAGAAAGAGAAAAAAGAAAACAGGAAAAATAAGGAAGGAGGGTAATAAGGAAGTAGTAAAACTAAAAAAGTACAAAACTAATGCAAAATAACAACAAAACAATAGAAAAAAGCAAAATACAAACTTAGTAAGACAGAGGGCAATATAATAAATGAAAAAGATCAGAAAAAATGTTTTGGGAAAGAAGGATTGAAAAGATTTAGGGAGGATTAAAAAAAAGTAGGCCCTAGCACCATAAACAGAGTAAGAAACAATATGGCCAAGACCATGCATTACCACGTGGTCAAGTTCACATGATATTTCTGCCCTAATACACAATCCGCGTGGACGTATGGTGGAAACGTCACGTGAACAGGAGGACAATCAACTTCGCCCACTCGCTGAACCCGCATGTAGCTTGGTGGAGTTTTTTACCACTTTGCGGAGTTCCGCCCAGTCTTAGTTTAAACTGGAATGGCATGGGGAGCAAAACAACAATGGATCTAGGCCCAGATCTCAGTATGGGGTGAATGTATGACATTGCTCAGCATTCTGTCCATCAATTGCACTTTTGGCATTTGTCACAGTACGGGTATGCCCATACAGTACTCTATAACACTATAATCCACTGTATGTCACTCTGAGATACTTTATTCCAGTCTATACCCTTTCACTCCACTGTAGAAAACTGTACTATACTGTATACTACTGTACAATACTCTACTCCACTCCACTATGTGCCTCTCTACGATACTCTAGTCTGCTATGTGACACTATACGCAGCTCTTTGTGTGCCACTGCACCCCACTTTACTCCACTATACTCTATTCCACCATATGCCAATCCACTCTATGCCACTCTATGCCATTGTACTCTAAAACACTGTATGCCAATACACAATACAAAACTGTACTGAACTGTGCACCACTCCACTTTTAAAATTCGTACCAGACTGTATGCCTCTCTGAGCTACTCTCAGATACAACACTTTTTAATATTCAACAACACACTATTACACTTTACTGTACAACACAGTACTCCAATTTCTGACACTTCGTCCTACTGCAATCCCTGCCGCTATAGTTTAAGACATGCCACTCCACTCAATGCCACTTTACTCCACTCTATGCTACCCCACTCACATTATATTTAGGGCAATATTTATGAAACTATGGTGCATGCAGGGCAGCAAGTCATATTGCTGCAATGGCCATAGGGAAAGGGCAAGAATGTGCCATATTTAAGGGAATAACACACATTCCTGGCTTTTCCCCCAAGATGGCACACTGTAGGCGACCTAGTGCCAATGGAGGCACAAACACCAGTTCCGGCTGTGTAGAGGCTGTCAAGCTGGCGGTCTGGCTCGGGTCACCAGATAACCCTAATATATCAAAAATCTTCCTCCACGTCAGTGGAAAATGCCTGACACTCCGATATGCTGCACATCCATTTTAATTTTTTTATGGCAAAACAACACGTTTCAGCTTACACTTTCTTCATGGTCTAAAAAACTCAATTTTCACACTTCCTTATTTTAAATACATTCATAAAAATAGAAAGCGGACCACACCACCACGACATGAATTGAATAGTGAGTAAAACGATGGTGGCCATGTTTTAACATCGAGAAAATGGTCAGAAATGCAATTACTTTTCAAATGCTGCTAATTATAAACATATTGAATTAATTATGTGCAAAGAATTCTGTAAATAGTTCTGTAAATAAAAAAAATATATATATATTTTAATTAAATACACAAATAACAATTATAGCATATGCTCATTCGAGGGGCTCCGTAAATGCTGTGCGTGTACCTGAAGGTTGAGGGGAAGGGATCTGACTTTACGGGACTAACAGTTCTGTGGAAGTCGGCACAATATGCTGGAGGAAATGTAAAGCGAAAATGGCAGCAGGTCTTGAAGCAAAAAGGAAAGTAACTGCTAATAAATTATATTTTACCCAGGTGGGATTAGCAGGCAGCAGCACATTGAATGCACTGCAAAATATCACAGAGGAAATTCAAGTTCAATCATTATATTCGCTATTGGAGAAATTACATAAATAATAACTTTCTATATGGTGGGGAGCGGAATCGCTCCAAAAATACATCGATGTAGGGCAAATCCAACGTGGTCTTAGAATATTTACAATTCCAACATATGAGGATCCGGATCCGGACCCTGACATGTTGGAAGAATGGTCCAACAATTCCAGCTCTTGTTCATTAACAATGATGCGTATTTTGGTGAAATATGCCCTAAAAGACAGAAGTAAGTTGTTGGAGGAAATTGTTTAAATTCTCATGGAGCTGGGGATTCTGGTGCCCAAAGACACAGTGGATGAGTTTATGAAGCAATGAATGGTCTGCATGGGAAAATTGGAGGAGGAGATTACTGCAAAGAAACAGCAAACATTTCTTTGAGACTTCAAAGATTATCAGGCGGGGCGGACCTTGACCTTCCATAGAAGGTATGACCACATGTTTGAAAATAAAGAAAGTGGTCAAGCTGGAATGAGAGTGGTACCAAGAACCACAATTGAAATCAGTGAAAGTGATGCATCGGATGGAAGCATGTCAGAAGTTTCAGTTTCAGCTTTAAGTCAAGGCACTACGCAGAACATTCAAAAGAAGAATTTGTTTAAACAATTCCAAATGTTAAACAAAGGAAGGACAGAGCAATTCCAGGAACAAGGTGCACAGAGGGGCAGAGGAAGAGGAGGCAGAGGAAAAACCAGAGGAATAAACAAGCAAAAGAAAGAAGATAAAAGTGATGAATCAAAGCCTGTGGGAATGTTGATGAGGGTCAAAAGAAGGAAAACATGAATGTGGTGAATGTATCACAGCAAACTCTGTAGATGGAGGAGAAGTATTTTCTTTCATTCGGTTTGTCATTCTGTCCATCTGCCGACCTCAATTATGCACACACTAGAAGTGATTTGTTTTATTTCTCTAGAAAATTGAAACTTAAGAAATGGTTTGATACCCAATATGTAAACAGAGGGTCCCAAAAAACGATGACTGAACTTAGCAATCTGAATATTGATGATATTGAATTGCTGCATACCTTAACAACGTTAGATGAATTTTGTGTTCACCATGAAGATGCTGTTTTGAATCTGGACAGTTATAGTTTATACAGCCAAACTATGGAACAACGACTGGTGGCCCCCTATTCTAGGACCTTGTCCTCCTCTCAAGACAGCTGCATGCAACCTTGGTGTAATTTTAGACTCCAAACTTTCCATGTCCGACCACATTAACAATCTGGTCCGCATTCGCTATGGACATATGCGTAGTCTTAGAAAAATATTCAAGTGGATCCCACTCTCCTCCCGCATGCCCCTGGTGCAGGGACTAATTATTAGTCGCCTGGACTACGGTAACTCTCTCCTTACTTCACTAATGTAGAACTCCTAGCAAAGCTCCAGGTAATACAGAATACAGCGGCCAGACTGGTCCTTAATATGCCCCCGCTTTGCCCTCCACGCCCAGTCTAAGGACCTTGCACTGGCTTCCAATTAAAAAGAGGATCCACTTCAAGCTGTGCTGTCTGGTGCATCAGACGCTCAACAACAAAGGACCTCACTACCTAGCTAAAAAACTCACTATACACCAACAGACAAGAACTCTATGGTCCAATAGCAAATACCTTCTGACAGTGCCGAAGGTCGGCACTGTCAGAAATGGTGGTAGATCTTTCTCCCGGGTAGTACCCGAAACTTGGAATACACTGCCTTTATCCCTCCGCTTTCCTGTCTGTCTTGAATACTAGCAAGCGCTATGAGACCTCTGTTGTGATATATCGCGCTGTATAAATACCCCCCCAAAAATATATACCAGCATACAGCATGATCATGGTTTGCGAGCTGTGAGACACTTTTTAGAGACCCGCTCAATATCCCTATTTTTCCACTCAGAAATGATAATGGATATGATTTATTTCTGCTTAACAAATAATTTTTTCATTTTTAATAATTCCATCAACAAGCAGTCACAGGGCACTGCGATGGGCACCTTCTTCACCCCCAGCTATGCAAATTTATTCTTGGGCTGGTGGGAGGAGCAGGTGGCTGCCCGATTGGAAATTTTTGAAAATCATGTGGTCCTGTGTCTGAGGTTTATCAATGATATATTCTGTATTTGGAGGGGGGATGAAGGATCAGTGTATAATTACACACTAGCTCTGTGGGGACCTGAACATCCCTAGAATCACACACTATCTCTGTGGGGACTTGAATATCCTTACCTTTACAGTCTATTACTGTATGGACTTGACAATGAAAATCTCAACACACTCTGGCCCAAATCAGAAAGGTAAACTTATACCTGAAGTCGAAGTTTATACCTGAAGTATAACTTTAGAACTGAAGTCAAAGTTTAGACCTGAAGTCTAAGGGCCTGTTTCGCAAAGGTAAACGTTCAATTTTGTGTGAGTTTGCGTAGGCTTGCTATTCAAAAAGGTATTTTACAAGTAGTATCTTTACAACTGTGGAGTCTGTGCACATAACAAGATAGGACAGTCCTATACTTTATGGGGGGACTCAGCAGTCTTGAAGATGCTACTAGAAAAATACCTTTGTAAATAGCTAACAATTGTTAACTTACAGGAAACTGTACGTATACCTTTGTGAATCAGGTCCTCCTTTTAGACCTGACGTCTAAGTTTCAACCTGAACTCTAAAGTTAGATTTCAGCTCTAAACTTGGACTTCAGGTCTAAACTTAGACTTCAGGTCTAAACTTAGAAATCAGGTCTAAGTTAACCTATGTGAATTTGGCCCTCTGTCAGTAAGGACTTGAACACCATTATAATCTGAAATCACGTGAGGGCCTTAAGTGGAGACTTAAGGATCATTAACTGGTAGGCACTATCTGTGTGGAGATTAAACAGTATCTTCATCCCCCATTTTCCGCCCTTCACCCCAGGCATAGGTATAGGTGACGGGGATAAAACAGAAAAGGCAGCAAAGGCATATCACGTGGGATTGGAGTGAACAAGGACACACATGCATGACCACTATCAAATTTGACTGAGAGGTAGGACAACAGAGGAAGGCACTGGCATATATTGTACATCTGGGTATGTAGCACATGCTCTACCTATACTTTTATACTGTGGTGGTTGTGCAAAGGTATGTTTATTGTGATGGAACATTGGGTATATTACTGGTGATACTATTTTTAGTTCTTAGCACTGCATATCTTTGAACTCTGTTTTGTTAAAATAATACTAGCATTGGTAGGGTTGCTTAAACTATGACCTAGAATATTCAGGACATATGGTGCGGTTCTAGATAGTTTGTTACATTTATGTCCTTTTTCTTTATAGGTCTCTTGGTATTCCTTCTGTGCAATAAATTTATGAGTTCTTCATACATCAGTGTTGGTGGCTGCAATACAGTGGTATTAGCAACAATCTGTAAAATCAATAAAAAAAATTGCAAAAAAAGAACATTATCGTCACACACTATTTGTGTGGAGTTTTGGACATGACACTATCTCTTTGAGGGTTTGAACATCCCAAAAACAATGCACTATCTCTATGGGGACTTTATTATTCCAGTAACTACACACTATACTTGTGGGGACTTAAACAGCACTATAATCACACTCTATCGTTATGGGGCTTAAACATTGCTATATCACACACTATCTCTCTGGGGACTTAAAAATCACTATAATCACACACTATCTTTGTGGGGACTTGAGCATCACTATAATCACACACTATCTTTCTGGGGACTTGAAAATCACTATATTCACACACTATCTCTGTGGGGACTTGAACATCACTATAAACCCACACTATCTGTGTGAGGATTTGGCATCACTATAATCACACACTAACTCTCTGGGGACTTGAACATCACTATAAGGACACACTATCTTTGTGGGGACTTGAACATCCCTATAATCACACACTATCTCTCTGGGGACTAGACAATCACTACAATCGCACACTATCTCTCTGGGGACTTGAACATCACGATAAACACACACTAACTCTCTGGGGACTTGAACATCACTATAATGACACACTATCTTTGTGGGGACTTGAAAATCACTATAATCACACACTATCTCTGTGGGGGCTTGAACATCACTATAATCCCACACTATCTGTGTGAGGACCAGAGCATCACTTTAATCCCGCACTATCTGTGTGAGGACTTCAACATCACTATAATGACACACTATCTTTGTGGGGACTTGAACATCACTATAATCACACACTATATTTGCGGGGACTTGAACATCACTATAATCACACACTAACTCTCTGGGGACTTGAACATCACTATAATGACACACTATCTTTGTGGGGATTTGAACATCACTATAATCACACACTAACTCTCTGGGGACTTGAAAATCACCATAATCACACACTATCTTTGTTGGGACTTGAACATCACTGTAATCACACACTATCTCTCTGGGGATTTGAACATCGCTGTAATCACACACTATCCCTGTGGTAACTTGAATATCATTACCTTTACATACGATTGTTATATGGACGAGATCATGATGTTCTCCAGACACTCTGTTGGTAGGGACTTGAACACAACTAGAATCACACACTATCTTTGTGAATCAGGTCCAATCTGTGTGGAGACGTTATCTCCACACACTGTTTTTGTGTGAAATTGAACATGCTTACCTTCACATATGATCTCTGGGAGATCTTGAAAATCTTCATAACCACACACTATCCCCGTTGGGGCGTGAACGTCCCGTGTAACTACACACTATTACTGAGGGGATTTGAACATTCCAATAATCACACACTATCTATGTAGGAACTTGAATATTACGATAATAACGCACTAGCTCTGTGGGGACTTGAAAATCACAGTAACCACACACTATCACTGTGGGGCCTTGAACATTCCAATAATCATACACCATCTCTGTGGGGACTTGAACGTCACTATAATAACACACTATCTCTGTGGGGACTTGAATACAATTATCTTTACACACGATCACTGTATGGATTTGGCCATGATAATCTCTACACCCTGCTCGACAACCTCGCCAACCTGGGACTCAAGCAACTGGTGTCCACCCCCACCCACCTCGCCGGACACACACTCGACGCAGTCTTCTCTTCCAGCACAGACATCGACTTCAGCCACGCCACAGAGCTTCAATGGACGGACCACAGCTGCGTCCACTTCACCTTCAAGAGAACAACGACCCACCAACACCAGCAACAGGCCGCCCGCAGAAGCTGGAACAAGATCACGGCAGACCAGCTCGCCACCTCCCTGAGCCAGCACCCTCCTGCCAGCTCAGCGAACCCCAGCCAGGCCGCCGACAACCTCACGAAGTGGATCAGCAACTGCGCGGACGAACTCGCCCCACTGAGGACCCCGCCTAGCAGACCCGGCAGCAAGAAGGCCCCATGGTTCACCGACGAACTCAAGAGCTCCAAGAAGAACTGCCGAGCCCTCGAGAAAGTCTGGAGAAGGGAACCGACATCAGACAACAGGACCTCCTTCAAACTTGCCACCCGGAAACACCACCAGCTGATCCGCGCCGCCAAGAAAACAGCATTCAAGGACCGGTTGGACAACAACGCACACAACTGCAAGGAACTCTTCAACATCGTGAAAGAGCTTTCCAACCCCAGCGCAGGAAACAACGACATCACCCCATCGCAAGACCTCTGCAACTCCCTCGCTTCATACTTCCACAACAAGATCGCGGACATACACAACAGCTTCAACAACCAACCAACGCACACCAGGACCGAACAACCACCACCACCCTCCACGCCTGGACCCCGATCAGCACCGAAGACACCATCCGCACGATGAACTCCATCCACTCCGGATCACCGACCGACCCCTGCCCTCACCACGTCTTCAACAAGGCCGACGCTGTCATCGCACCCCACCTGCGAGACATCATCAACACATCCTTCGACACCACCATCTTCCCGGAGAGCTGGAAGCACGCCGAACTCAGCGCTCTACTCAAGAAACCAACAGCGGACCCCACCGACCTCAAGAATTACCGCCCCATCTCGCTCCTCCCGTTTCCAGCCAAAGTCATCGAGAAGACCGTCAACAAGCAGATGGCCGCCTTCCTCGAGACGAACGGATCCCTCGACCCCTCACAGTCCGGCTTCCGAGCCAATCACTGCACCGAGACCGCCCTCATCGCCGCCACCGATGACATCCGAACCCTGATGGACAATGGAGAAACAGCGGCCCTCATCCTCCTAGACCTCTCCGCGGCTTTCGACACGGTCTGCCACCGCACCCTAGTGCAGCGTCTCAACAACGCCGGAATCCAGGGGAAGGCACTGGAATGGATCATCTCCTTCCTCGACGGAAGAACACAGAGAGTCCGCCTACCACCGTACAAGTCAGAGGCCTCCGAAGTCATCTGCGGCGTCCCCCAAGGATCATCTCTGAGCCCCACCCTCTTCAACGTCTACATGAGCCCCCTCGCGGCCATCGTACGCAAACACAACCTCAGCATAATCTCCTACGCCGACGATACCCAGCTGATCCTCTCCCTGACGAACGACCCCGCCGCCGCCAGAGCCAACCTGCACGAAGGGATGAAAGAGGTAGCCGAGTGGATGACGACCAGCCGCCTGAAACTGAACTCAGACAAGACGGAGGTCCTCATCCTGGGCTCCTCACCCTCCGCCTGGGACGACTCCTGGTGGCCCCCCGCCCTGGGCACCGCACCCAAACCGACAGACCATGCACGCAACCTGGGCTTCATCCTGGACTCCTCCCTCTCCATGACCAGGCAAGTCAACAACGTCTCCTCGGCGTGCTTCAACATCCTACGCATGCTACGGAAGATCTTCTGGTGGATCCCCACCGAGACCAGGAAGACCGTCACCCAGGCCCTCGTCACCAGCCGACTGGACTACGGCAACGCCCTCTACGCCGGGACCACCGCCAAGCTCCAGAAGAGACTCCAGCGGATCCAGAACGCCTCAGCCAGACTCATCCTCGACATCCCACGAACCAGCCACATCTCCGGACATCTGAGAGACCTTCACTGGCTCCCCGTCAACAAAAGAATCACCTTCCGCCTCCTCACCCACGCACACAAAGCCCTACACGACCAAGGCCCGAGCTACCTCAACAGCCGAGTCAACTTCTACGCTCCCAAACGCCACCTCCGATCAGCCAACCACGCCCTCGCCGCCGTCCCCCGCATCCGAAGAGCGACTACAGGAGGAAGGTCCTTCTCCTACCTGGCCGCCAAGACCTGGAACTCCCTCCCGACCGACCTGCGCCTGACCCAAGACCACCTCTCCTTCAGGAAGAAGCTGAAGACCTGGCTGTTCGAGCAGTAGCGGCACCCCCCCCCCCCAGCGCCTTGAGACCCTACGGGTAGGTAGCGCGCTCTATAAGTGTCAATGATTGGATTGGATTATGAGAGCAATTGCAGCAATTTCATGTTGATCTGCCCGTTCGTGTACTTATGAGTATTTTGGCACAGACATCCTGTTGCAGGAGCACCGGAACAACGAATATAGCAAGCATGAGTGGATGCGGACTGCTGCTGTTCGATTTCTGTTGCATTTAGAACTATTTTCTTAGCTATTTTCTTAGCATGAAATACAACATCAGGTCCATTTTGTGCATTTTGCACTCTGAAAAAAAATGCTAAATGCTGGGATATGCTCCTTGCGTGATTCAGCAAAATTTTGCATAATTATGCTGTACTTTCGTATAATGATGCTACAAAAAATATTGCAAGTTACTCCCACTCCTACTTGTCTCTTAAGAATTTGTGCACTAATCAAAGAGTTGCATACAGTTTTAAATTACCTTCTGTAATCTTGCTATATGTTAATTTCTGGCATTTTATTAACACAATTCATCTATTGTGTACTCATAGAATAATTAAAGTCATTGAATTATGAAAAGATTATGATGTTATTTGCATATATTACTAATAAAATCAACATTTAGCAATGTGTTCCTGACTGTATTCAATAGCAAATGATAATTATACAGCAAGTCCCCACAAAGATGGTAACACATGTTCAAGTCCCCACAAAGATGGTTCTGTGCGCGTGATTAAATAACAAGTTATTTGCAAATTTGAAGCAGGATCCTATATTATGATTTTTTTCTTATTTTTCCATTATTGTTATATTTTTAAAACTTTGGGAAAGGTTAGTCCCCACAAGGCAGGTATCCACACATAGTCCCCACAAGGATGGTAACACGTGTATGTGTGTGTGTGTGTGTGTGGGGGGTGTGTGTCAGAGGTGTGTGTGTGGGGGGGGTGAGGTGTGTGTGGGATGTGTGGGGTGTGTCTGTGAGGTGTGTGTGAGGGGGTGAGGTGTGTGTGGGTGTGGGTGTGTGGGGTGTTTGGGTGTGGGTGGAGGTATGGGTGTGTGATGTGTGTGTGGGGGTGTGTGGGTGTGGGGGTGTGGGGGTTATGTGTGTGGGGTGTGTGTGTGGGATGTGTGGGTGTGTGTGTGTGTGAGGAGTGTGTGTGTGTGTGTGTGTGTGGGGTGTGTGCGTGTGGGTGTGTGTGGGATGTACTTGTAGGTACCTAAATCAGCCACAGAACCCAAAAGCTCTTTTCAGAGCTACCCTACCTCTGATCACTCAAAATTATTATTTTACACTAACTTTTTTCACTATTTTTCACCAAAGTATGCTCCCCGTGGGGCCCTTTTATGGCACCCACATCAAACCTAGGGGTCAGGGGGGCTCTACCCTGCCCCCTTTTGGTCATTTTCCCCATTGTTTTTGCCACATCTTGTGTCTCGATCCTACCGAGACACAAGATGGCGGCCGCTCCGGACTGTTTGGAATGTTGACAGACACCCCGAAAGCCAATCAGCTTTCCGCTCGCGAACTCGCGGTGCGCCCCGGTACGCGTACCGGGGCGCGCTTATGTTATGTTATGTTATGGTAAAATCATTTATTACGCGCACAGATGCTCCAGCAAATGAGCGTCCTGGCGCCCGACTAGGTAGCAACACAACACAACTGGAAAGAAACTAAGGAACTAAGGGAACAAAAAAGTTTTAACAGCTCGACGAAAGGAAAGCAGATCACCAAGGGCACGGATCTCTAGGGGAAGAGAGTTCCACAGTATTGCGGCGCGTACTTGGAATGAGCGGCCGCCAGCACGGCTACTCTTGAAGCGGGGGACAACTGCAAGTTCGAGGTCCGATGATCTTAAAGAACGGACCGGAACATAGAGGGACAGCAGATTTGAGAGAATCAAGGCAGGAGAGCCCTTAAGGATCTTGTAGGCTACACAGAGAACCTTAAACTGGATCCTTTGCGCAGTCAGCAGCCAATGCAGGGCACGCAGGGTGTTGGTTGTGGGGCAGAATCTCGGTAAGCCCACAACTGCTCTAGCCGCTGCATTCTGTACGCGCTGAAGGTGGGTGATTTCGGCCCGGTTGAGCCCTACCAAAAGGGAGCTGGCATAATCGAGCCGAGAAATCACCGTTGCCTGCACCACAAGTTGCCTGGTCGTTGCATCGAAGAATTTTAATACGGGACGTAGTCCACGCAGGATGCCAAAGCAGCAGGCCACCGTGCGCTTTGTGTGGCAGACGAAGGTGAGGGTTGGGTCAAGCCACACCCCAAGGTTTTTTAACTCAGAGACCGGAGTTGGCGTGGGACCCAAATCCGAAGGCCACCACCTATCTCCCCAGAGTTCCGTTTGCTTGCCAAAGATCATAATTTCCGTCTTATTTGCGTTCAGCTGGAGACAGTTGGAAGTCATCCAGCTGGCGACCGCCCGGAGTCCATTCTGGAATCTGGGAGCATCCATATCAGCGTCCCCGCTGAGCGTAACCACTAGCTGGGTGTCGTCAGCATATGACACCATGGTCATACCCCAATGCTTGACAACCTCAGCCAGCAGTCTCACGTAAAGGTTGAATAACGTGGGACTCAGCGAGGAGTAGATATATATATTTTTTTGAACCTAAATTACTCAACATCCACTGGAGCACATATCTTGAGACATAGCAAAGGCACATCGGGCTACCAGTCCCTACAATTTTGCCAAGATTGGTGGAAATCCATTCAGCCGTTCGGGCTAAAAGTGAGTCCAACCGCCCTATGGAAATTAACACGGGGAAAACACGTTTTGGGACCCCCATTTTATCTCGGCCCCCGCTTGACAAATCCCCCCAATCTTTTCAGGGAAGGAGCGGAGCGGAGATGGCCATCTTCTTTGAGAAATTCGCGAAGATTCGTCCACCGGCGCCAAAGTTATTCCCAATAGAATGTTGCGGATTTCCTATGGAAAACAATCCTAACTATAACTACCTACTGGCGACCGCCAGTAGGTAATATGTATATATATATATATTCACTGAAAAAACCATAGGTTATAGACCATATATAGTTAGGAATTGGCATTTACAAAACCTTGAAAATTCACTGAAAAAACCATAAGTTATAGACCATATATAGTTAGGAATTAGCATTTACAAAACCTTGAAAATTCACTGAAAAAACCATAGGTTATACACCATATATAGTTAGGAATTAGCATTTAAAAAACCTTATTTTACTCACACAAAACCATTGAAATTCCATATATAGTTAGTTGCACTAACTATATATCACGCACCCGCAATCCACTGCTGATGATGTCACATATTACATCATTCATGACATGGTCAGTGACATCACTGATGACATCACTGATGACATCTCAAATGACATCACTGATGAAAAAAAATAAAAAAAATATAAAACAACAAAAATAATTAAAAAAAAGTTCTTTTCAGAACTACCTCCCCTTTATAAAAAAAATTGCTAGAATGTTTAGCACTCTGGCAACCTCTATTTCTTTTGGTTCGCTTCCCGGTTCGCTCGCCGGTACGCGAACCGGGAGCGAACCAAAAAAAAAAAAGAAGAGTAAGTATAAGGGAAGGAAACAGAGAGTAATGTTAAAAGAAAGACAGCTATAGGGAGTAACACAGAGATACTGTTTAATAGATCTATTTACCGAAGAAAAGATGGAAGAGGGTATAATAGTGAAAAACAAAATAGATAAGGAAGTGAAAGAAAAAAAGGAGAGTAGAAGAATAATAAACAAGAGTTTCTTAGAGAATGTGAGTGAATGTTCAAAATAAGATTAAAACATGTGGAATAACAGAGAGAAAAAACAGAAAGCAGAAAAGAAGAAGTAACAGAAAAGGAATGATTGAAACAGCAAAGAAATGTAAATAACATAGGGGCATATTATCAACATAGGTGATAAAATTATCGCTGCTTTTATCGGCAGTAATCTGCCGCTAAAGCCGCTTTTGCGGCAGAAAAATGCCGCTAAAGCCGCTTTTGCGGCAGTTTTCTGCCGATAATGACTGCTTTTATCGGCAGAAATCTGCCGCTAAAGCCGCTTTTGCGGCAGTTTTCTGCCAATAAAAGCAGCGATAATTTTATTGCCTGTGTTGATAATATGCCCCTTAGTGTGCTTGAACTACAGGGAGAAAGCATAATGAACTATTAGTGAAAGAGTGATCAGTCAGAGACAGTAAGAGTAATAGAGACGGAGTGAGTGAACAGGAGTGAGGAACTATGAGAACAGAGAGACTGAGAAAAGGAGTGGAAGGAGTAGAGTAAGTAAGTAATAGAGAAAGGAATGAGAGAAGTAACAAAGGCAGGAAACTGAGGGTTAAAGAAATGAAGCAGTGGAACTAATAGAAGTTAAATGTGATAGAAATGTAATGAAAAGAGTACAAAACATTTACCTTATAATTGTCGTTAACTTAGTCACTTGTTATTTTTATACTTTCAATCTGTGAAGGAAAGAACAAAAATTTGAAAAATATTAAAACATGTATTTAAAAATTAGAAAAGACAAGGGAAAAGATTGAAGGACAAACAGTTTTTCAACAACTTTGACACTTACAGAAGCCTCTGCTTCTCCATGCCCCCTACACAGTCCTAAATATATACATTTTAAACTAACAGTATCTTGTTGCAGATGAAGTGAGGCCTATCTTGTAACATGGTGCATCTTTTGCATCACTGCTGCATCACATAAGTGATGCAGCAGTGATGCAAAAGATGCACCATGTTACAAGATAGGCCTCATAAGTGAAGCAACAGCGGCACAAAAGAGGCGCATGGCCATCATAAATCTGCCCCTAACATTTTAAATGATTGATTCAGGATGCCGATAAGGTGTGGCCTATCCAGGGGTTTGTTTGAGGTGAGGCCTACTCAGGGTTACAGATGAAATTTAGACTTGTTGAAGAGTACAGAGGAGATAATACATGTCCATGCCTACCAATGAAGTGAGTCATGTCCACTGCACTCTTTAACAAAGGCCAGACCTCCTCTGTCTCCCTGGACAGGCCTAAACCTGATCTGCACAATGTGATTCGTAATGTTAGGAAACACAGGTGATGTAATTGAAAAAAGTGTTTCCTTTGCTTAGGTATCTCATTGTGCAGATGTAGTCCAGCATATGAAAGAGTACGCAGAAGTGCAGCACTGCATGCAACAACTTTGACACTTACTGAAGCCTCAACTTCTGCATGCCCCCTACACAGTCCTAATTATATACATTTTAAACTGACGGTATCTTGTTGGAGATGAAGTGAGGCCTATCTTGCAACATGGTGCATCTTTTACACTGCTGCTGCGTCACAAAAGTGACGGAACAGCGGCGCAAAAGAGGCGCACGGCCATCATGCAAAAGCGTAACACTAATTCCTGTAACTTACTCTTCTCCAAGCACATTAGCAAAACAAGCATTGAATTCTTAGATGTGCTGTTAACTGTTGAGGAAGGGAAGCTCCAAACTACATTTTTCAGGAAGTTAACAGCAGGTAACAGTCTATTGAATGCTAAGAGTACACACTCATCTAGCCTGATTTACAATATCCCATATGGAGAACTATTTTGGGCTAAACGCAATTGCAGTACAGAAACAGCATATGTTTGTAAAAAGGAAATAATGTGTAAACGTTTTGCAGAACGGGGATACAGTAACAAGATTATTGAGCAGGCCAGTGAGCGAGTGGAGTTGGTGACAAGAGTTGAACTATTGCACCAAATAAAACAGAAGGAAGACTCTGGGAATATAAGGTTCATATCAACATTTTCATCACAAACACCTGATTTGCAAAAATTGGCATGTTCTTAGAATTGATGAAAATTTGACCAAAATACTTGAATAGTAATCCTCGAATTACGTTAAAAAAGGTAGATCTTGCAGCAATAGTACTGATTATGCTAAGTTCAAAATACCAAACTCAATAAGAATAGTTGAGATCAAAAAACATCTTACCTACAATACCGCCTATTGCGTATATGCTCTCATTTGCCCTTATAACAAAATGTACATAAGGATCACAATACATTGTGCAGAAAAACTAGTTCTTGAGCACGTACGTGCTAAAAGACACAATGATAAATACTACCTAGTGGCGCGCCATTTCTTTGATTGTCATTTCCAAAAACGAGAAATTATTACAAATTGTGGTTATTGATTCAGTGACCAATAATGCCAGGGGTGGGAATCCGGAACTAATGCTGCGCAAAGTAGTATCAAAATATATCATTGATTTTGAAACCCTTGTGCCACAGGGATCGATTTCTAGTGAAGAACTAGCAGTTCATCTGCATACATAACTAATGATTATATTAGCAGGATCTGTACGATGGGCTTCTTTTAAAGCTTTTTGCAATTTGTATATTTTATTTATTCACAGAGGTGCAGGGGCTATCACCTTCTGTCTTGTAGGTAGTGAGTAATATGAATCCATCGGTATACTGTTTATCTTGATGAAATTCTACACATCATGGTCCACTGGGGCAGGACTCTGAAACTGGGTGTGTGCAAGCCCACTTGGGCGTAGCTAGGCAGTGATCATTTTATATTAGACGAGAATGACAAATGGAATTGTGCCATAATATTTGCAAACGATCATCACTCTGTATTTGATGCAAATTTCTGTGATTAGAACTAACAAAATATTACTGATATCAGACAAAAATCAAAATATGATTATTATTTGTGCATTTGATTAATATATTTTCGATCATTTGTATTTAGAGAATTATTTGCACATAATTAATTTAATTTAATATGTTTATAATTAGCAGCATTTGGAAATTAATTGCATTTCTGACCATTTTCTCGATGTTACAACATGGCCGCCATGGTTTACTTTAACATGAGTGATGTCACTGACCATGTCATGAGTGATGTAATATGTGACGGCATCAGCAGTGCATTGCACGCGCAAGTTATAGTGAGTCCAACTAACTATGGGAATTTCAATGGTTTTATGCCAGTAAAATTTCCAGCTAACTATAACTGGTGGGAAACCTATGGTTTTTTCAGTGAATTTAATAGGTTTTTTAAATGCTAATTCCTAACTATAACTGGTGTGAAACCTATGTTTTTTTCAGTGAATTTCATAGGTTTTTTAATAGCAAATCTCTATAGGTATGAAATGTAATATTTTTTATAATGAATTTTATATTTTATAATTATGTAATACTATTTTTTTTATGTTTATTTATTTATTTATTTTTGTGCCCCGGAGCGCCCCGGTGCGCATACCGGTGAGCGTCCCGTTAGCGCTATTATTTTATTATATTATAAGTACATCCCACACACATGCACACACCCCACACAAACACACCCACACACACACACACACACACACACTCCTCACACACACACACCCACACATCCCACACACACACCCCACACACATAACCCCCACACCCCCACACCCACACACCCCTCATACACCTCACACACCCACACCTCCACCCACACCCAAACACCCCACACACTCACACCCACACACACACACACACCTTACACCCCCACACCCCCACCCACACCCACACACATGCCTCACTTTATCTCCACAATCTACTTCCTAATCTGAGAAAACACAGGTGACATGATTATGAAAGGTTGAAATATATCTATTTAATCTTGCAGACACTATTTATTACTAAAGCCATTCATTTGCCCCAAAATCGTTTTTTAAATAACATTTTAGAAACAAAGCGCAGGTCATATGTACAAGCATTCCAGGTCACTACTTAAACTTCACTATTTCACAAAATACATTTCCTCTCTCTTGCAAACATTCATAGCAAGCATTATCAAAAAACATGACACAAAAGAACAGCAAAGAAGCTCAACGTGCTTCCTAATCTGAGGTAACACAGGTGACATGATTGTGAATGGTTCAAATATATTTATTTAATTATGCAGACACTATTTATTCCTTCTCAAAAATGTAAAAGCCATTCATTTGCCCCCGAATCGTTTTTTAAATAACATTTTAGAAACAAAGCGCAGGTCATATGTACAAGCATTCCAGGTCACTACTGAAACTTCACATTTTTACAAAATACAATTCCTATTTCCAGCAACAACTTTTTATCAAGCATGTTCAAAAAACATGAAGAAAGTCACATTAAAAAAACAAATTTTGCTTCCAAATCTTCTCCATAGAGTATACAAGTCTCTATCTATATTAAATGAATCATAACTCACCTTTACAAATGCTTTGGGAGATTGAGAACAGTGTCAGATACACACACCAATATTTCTTTAGCAGAGCAAAAGGTATGTACTCCAGGCACTGCAACCATGAATGGCACAGAAAACCTCTAATTCTACACACATATCCCTCATGTTAACCAATTAAAACTCTTCCCTCTCTATTTTCAAACCAACACCCTTCCCCCCCTCAGCCCTTTCTACCTGTTACCATAGCAACTCCCTCCTCACTGAACTCTCAGGGTTAAAAGTTTATTCTACAATGTTGCAAATGAACTCAGCAAGGATGTTTGACCTCTCAATACACCAGCTTATCAGATACAATCTTTCTTTTAATGACTTTTTCTTAACCATTCAAATTACTTCTTTCACAGAACAGAACCATGCACCCTAACCTTCAGTTTTCAACTATCTGAATCCACCAATCATTGCTTGTGATTCAACAGCACTGAAACTCCACAGTTTTTCTTTTGCAAACTCCTACTGTTCCAACTGCCATTTTATTCCTACACTTCATCTGACTGCACCAGAACCTCCTCTCACCATATATTCTGTCTGGATTATTGGACATAGCTACATCCACTGGGCTTAAAGGTATGCAGCTCTCAGAAATTTTCACAACCTTGATTTAACAAATGTGCACATCAAATGGATTGGCCAAAGAGGATTGAGATGTCATCAATTGATACCATTGGTGAAAACCTTTCACCATCTGCCACACCCTGACCTTATAATTTTGCACTGTGGTGGAAATGACCTAGACACTTTGACTGGGGTAGGTCTGGAAATGGTTTTAAAGGACACCTTTGGGCAATTGATGACACTTTTTCCACAAACTGCCTTGGTATATTCCAATATATGCCAAAGACAGAAATGGAAGTGGTCCAACCAATTTTGTCCACAATTTGAGAAAGCACGGAAACATGTGAATAAATCTGTTTCTGCTTACATGAGAGACTATGGAATGGGTTCAATATACAACAATAACTTGCGTTACAACATGCAAGATATCTACAGAGGAGATGGTGTGCACTTCTCAGATGAGGGGAATAGAATATTCCTTCTGAATTTAAGACTGTGCATTGGAACCTACTTGTAGGTACCTAAATCATCCACAGAACCCAAAAGCTCTTTTCAGGGCTACCCTACCTCTGATCACTCAAAATGATTACTTTACTCTAACTTTTTTCACTGTTTTTCACCAAAGTACGCTCCCCGGTGCGCTCCCCAGTGCGCGTACCGGGCGCTCACCCCGCGAAAAATTAAAACATTTTTTTTTTTGGCCTATATGGGCCTCCTAAGCCCCCCTCAGAAAACCTAGGGGGTCATGGGGTGTCTACCGTGACCCCTTTTACCCATTCCCAACGTTGTTTGTCCTCCATCTTGTGTCTCAATTCTTCCGAAACACAAGATGGAGGACTTCCTTAACGCTGCCGGTGCGCGTACCGGGGCGCTCACCGGTAAGCGCTCCCAAAAGTTTTTTAAAAGGTAATTTACATAAAAACCTCTGTAGAGATGTTCACCATATATAGAATAGGCCATACTACATACCAGTCCCTACCATTTTCCCAAATTTGGTGATATTCCATTCAGCCATTTAGGCTATAGCCCTGTCTAAATATCCTGAGGTAAATTGCATGACAAAAACACATATGAAAGTTTTAGAAATTACAACCAATTAAAATGTTACTTACATTTTGTACTTTTATGTGCTGACATTTGATTGGTTATGTACATGAATATATATGGGTTATGTACATGAATATATATAAAAAAGAGAGGGAAACACAGCCATTTTGACTAGTACTTCCTGAAGTACATTTGAAAAGGATTTTCACTGTAAACTTCAACTGCTTTCACAAAGGTAAGTTGTTAATTTGGAAAGGGAAGTATGTTGTGCACTTTTAGTTAATTTGGGAAAACATGTTCTGATAGTTATATACTATCCCTCTGTAATAGTTATAGATTGAGAGAGGCTTCTCTGTAATAGTTATGGATTGAGCTAGGCTTCTCTGGTATGATTATGAATTTACTTAGGCTTCATCACATGCACTTTTTAATAGTTCTACTTCCTGCCTGAAACCATACACTGCTGAAAATCTACTTCACTGTTAAAAACTCAGAAATACCTGTCTGAACTTAAACCCAAAAGTACCCTAACTCAACTGATAAAGTTATTTTTTATGCAATTTACAGAAAGAAAATGGAAGAAAAACAACAATCCAATGTTATTTCTTTCGAAGTAAAGATTGAAAACAATCCAGATGAAAAAAAAGATGTCTTGGATTTCATGGATGACTCTATAGACCCACAATTAATTGACTGTTTGGAACAAATTGAATCATGCAATGATAATTATGAGGAAATTCCAGACAATATAATGTTAGAAGTTTTATTAAATTTTGAAAAAGAATCAGAAGAATACATTTATATTTATTAATCAAAAAATTGTTTGAGACATTATTCATTTTTATATGTAATTCATGAAGTACTACCAAAATGATTATAATATAAAGTGAGACTTATAGTATTTTGTGCAACTTTTTTGTCTTACATGGTAGGTTTACTCATTTTCATCATCATAAGGGAGCAGGATAGACTACACATGATCCCCTAGGCCTTCTCAGGGAGTGCTTAAAGTATCTATTTCTGCTTTCCTGACAGACTATGATATGGATTCCATATACCACAATAACTTCTGTACCAACATGCAAGATATCTACAGAGGAAAAGGTGTATATTAAATTTAAGACTCTGCATTGGTACCTACATGTTGGTACTTAAAACACCCAAACAACAAAACAACTATATTCAGAGCTACCCTACCTCTAAGCACTTTAAATTATTATTTTACTATTTCACTGGGTTTTCACCATGGTACGCTCCCGGGTACGTGTGTGTGTGGGGGGGTGAGGTGTGTGTGGGGGATGTGCGGGATGTGTCTGTGAGGTGTGTGTGTGTGGGGGGGGGGGTGAGGTGTGTGTGGGGGGGGGTGTGGGGTGTGTGGGTGTGGGTGGGGGTGTGGGTGTGGGTGTGTAAGGTGTGTGCGTGGGTGTGGGTGTGTGGGGTGTTTGGGTGTGGGTGGAGGTGTGGGTGTGTGAGGTGTGTGTGGGGGGTGTGTGGGTGTGGGGGTATGTGTGTGGGATGTGTGTGTGTGTGTGTGGGATGTGTGGGTGTGTGTGTGAGGAGTGTTTGTGTGGGTGTGTGTGGGTGTGTGGGATGTGTGGGTGTGTGTGTGTGGGGGGGGTGTCTGCGGGGTGTATTTGTGTGTGTAGGATATGTGGGTGTGTGTGGGGTGTGTGTATGGAGTATGTGGGTGTGTGGGGTGTGTGTGGGAGTGTGGCTGGCGGTGTGGGTGTGTGTGTATGGTATGTGTGTGTGGTGTGTGGGTGTGGGTGGGATGTGTGGCTGTGAGGGGGGGTGTGGGTGTGTGTGGGGTGTGTGTGTGGGTGTGTGTGTGTGGGTGTGTGGGGGTGTGGGGTGTGTGTGTGGGTGTGTGTGTGTGAAGGAAAAAAGAATGATAGACTATGATATTTTGAAATATTGTATGTTTATTGATTGTTCTTTTTGTTGTTTTTTTTGTTTTTTTTATTTAAGTAGCAGTATTTATGATGATTAAATATACATTTATTTTTGTGATTGTGCACAGTATACTATAAGTCTGACTTTACATTATAATCAATTTGGTACTAGTTTATGAATTACATATAAAAATGATCAAAGACTCATACAATTTTTGATTATTAAATATAAATTAATTTTTCTGATTCTTTTTCAAAATTTAATAGAACGTCTAACATTTGATTGTCTGATAAGTCTTCTTTTTGACTGAACATAACTTCCCAGATTTGACCGTCCTGATAATGAAGTAAGAAATCCACAGATTCTACACATTGTAGAAGTTCATGGTCCCGTGATTCATCCATGAATTCCAAGTCAATGGGTTCAATGATTTCCTTATTGTTAATCTCTAGGACAATTTCAAAGGAAACGTTCTGTTCTCCTTCCATTTTTGTGCTGAAATTTGCATAAAAAATAAATATATCAGTAGAGATAGGGCACTGTTGGGTTTAAGTTCAGACAGGTACTTTTCAGGCGTGAAGTAGTACTATTAAAAAGTGCCTGTGAAAAAGCCTAAGTAAATTCATAATTATACCACAGAAACCTAAATCAATCCATAATTATAATAAACAAGCCTTTCTCAATGTCTAACTGTTACAGAGGGATAGTATATAACTATCTGAAAATGTTTTCAAATTTATAAAATAACATCTTACCTTTTAAAAACAAGTTTAAGTTGTCAGTGAAAATGATTTTGCAATGTGGTTCAGGAAGTAGTAGTCAAAATGGCTGTGTTTCTCTCTCTTTCTTTATATATATTCAGGTACATAACCAATCAAATGTCAGGTAAAAAAAGTAGAAAATGAAAGTAACATTTTAATTGGTTGTCAATTCCAACACTTCAGATGTGTTTTGTGAAGTAATTTACCTCAGGGTATTTAGAGAGGACTACAGGCTAAATGGCTAAATGGAATTCCAATCAAATTTGTGAAAATGGTAGGGATTGGTATGTAGTATGAGCTAATCTATATTTCGTGAAAGTGTCTCCAGTGGTTTTTCTGTGAATTACTTTCCCACCTTTTTTGAGCGAGCGCTTCCCGGTGCGCGCCCCGGTACGCGAACCGGCAGCGTTACGGGAGTCCTCCATTTTGTGTTTCGGTAGAATTGAGATACAAGATGGAGGGCAAATAATGTTCAGAATGGGTAGAAGGGGGCACGGTAGACGTATCCTGACCCCCTAGGTTTTCTGAGGGTAGCTGAGGAGGACCATATGAGCGTACTTTGGTGAAAATTAGTGAAAAAAGTTAGAGTAAAATAATAATTGTGAGTCATCAGATGTAGGGTAGCTCTGAAAAGAGCTTTTGGGTCCTGTGGCTGATGTAGGTACCTACAAGTAGGTACCAATGCACAGTCTTAAATTGAGGATGAAAATTCTGTTCCCCTCATCTGAGAAGTGAACTCCATCTGCTCTGTAGATATCTTGCATGTAGTAACGCAAGTTATTGTTGTAGATGGAGCCCATTCCATGGTCTCTCATGTAAGCTGAAACAGACTTATTTACATGCTTCCTCGATTTCTCAATTTGTAGACAAAATTGGTTGGACCACTTCCATTTCTGTCTTTGGCATATATTTGAATATACCAAGGCAGTTTGAGGTAATAGTGCCATCAATTGCTCAAAGGTGTCCTTTAAAAGCATTTCCAGACCTACCCCAGTCAAAGTGCCCAAGTCATTTCCTCCACAGTGCACAATTAACAGGTCAGGTTTTGGCAAATGCAAAAAGGTTTTCACCAATGGTATCAATTGGTGACATCTTAATCCCCTGTGACCAATCCAGTTGATTTCCACATTTTGTAAATTGAGATTGTGTAAATTTCTGTTATCAGCATACCTTTGAGCCCAGTGGATGTAACTATGTCCAACAATCCAGACAGAAAACATGGTGAGAGGAGGTTCTGCTGCAGTCAGATGAAGTATGAGAATGAAATGGCAGTTGAAATAGTAGGAGTATGTAATGAAAAAAACTGTGGAGTTTCTGTGCTAATGATTCAGTAGCAGTGATTGGTGGATTTTGATTGCTGAAAACAGAAAGTTAGGGTGCAAGGATGAGTTCTTTGAAAGATGTAATTTGAATGGTCAAGAAAAAATCATTTTATGAAAGATTACACTGGATACGCAGGTGTACTGAGAGTTCAGAGTTCAATTGAAACATTGTTGTGTGAACTTGCAAACATGAGAGGTCTTTCAGGAGGTGGTTGCTATGGAAAAAAGGCAGAAAGGGCAGAGGGGGGAAGGGTGTTGATTTGAAAAAAGTGAGGGAAGAGTTTTGATTCGGTGACATGAGAGATATGTGTGATGAATTACAGCATTTCTGTGCCATTGATGGTTGCAGCCTCTGGAGTGCATACCTTTTGCTCTTCTGAAGACAAATTGGTGTGTGTCTGAGACTGTTTTGAAAGTCAAAAAGTATTTGCTAAGGTGAGAAAAGATTCATTTAATTTAAATAGAGAATAGTATGCTTTAAGGAGAAAATTATGAAGAAAGTTGTGTATTTAAAATGTTGCTTTGTGTCAAGTGTTTTACAAATAGATTTTGTTTCTTTGAGTTACATAGCCATGTTACATAGGCATGTTAAAAGTGACGCAAACATGGTGCAAGGGCCTTAAAAAAACGCTTTCATGTGTCTTAGGGCATTTTAAGTCACTTCCCCTTGAATGTAGGTATATAATTGATTTACATGATGTGTTTAAAAACGTTTTTTGAAATCAATTAGGTTTCTTGATATGTACTGCTAGAGTTTCATAGGTTGCTTGGGGTATATTTAAAAGGCCTTTGAGTTCCTTTGATGTTATTTTTCCCATTTTAATTTAAGACATTTCCTTGTGGTGCAAGGTCCTTGTAAATACGCCCCCATGTGTGCTTGGCAAATTTAGATTTTGATTCTTTGAGTTACATAGCCATGTTAAAAGTGACGCAAAAATGGTGCAAGGGCCTTAAAAAAACGCTTTCATATGTCTTAGGGCATTTTAAGTCACTTCCCCATGAATGTAGGTATATAATTGCTTTACATGATTTGTTTAAAAACGTTTTTTGAAATCAATTAGGTTTCTTGATATGTACTGCTAGAGTTTCATAGGTTGCTTGGGGCATATTTACAAGGCCTTTGAGTCCCTTTGATGTTATTTTTCCCATTTTAATTTAAGACATGTCCCCGTGGTGCAAGGTCCTTCTAAATACGCCCCCATCTGTGCTTGGCAAATTTAGATTTTGATTCTTTGAGTTACATAGCCATGTTCCATACAGTGCTCACCTTCTGCGTAGTCTTTGATATGCTAGACTCCATCTGCACAATGAGATATCTAAGCAAAGGAAACACAGGTGATGTGATTGTGAAATGAGCAAAAGAAATTCCACATTTTTTAATTACATCACCTGTGTTTTCTAACATTACGAATCACATTGTGCAGATGAGGTTTAGGCCTGTCCAGGGACACAGAAGAGGTCTGGCCTTTGTTCAAGAGTGCAGTGGACATGACTCACTTCATTGGAAGGCCTGCACATGTATTATCTCTTCTGTACTCTTCAATAAGCCTAAATTTCATCTGCAACCCTGAGTAGGCCTCACCTCAAACAAATCTCTAGATAGGCCTCAGCTTATCGTCATCCTGAATCAATCATTGAAAATGTTAGGGGCAGATTTATGATGGCCGTGCGCCTCTTTTGCGCCGCTGTTGCGTCACTTTTGTGATGCAGCAGTGATGCAAAAGATGCACCATGTTGCAAGATAGGCCTCACTTCATCTCCAACAAGATACCGTCAGTTTAAACTGTAAACATTCAGGACTGTGTAGGGGGCATGGAGAAGCTGAATCTTCTGTAAATGTCAAAATTTTTGTATACAGTGCTCAGCTTCTGTGTACTCTTTGATATGCTAGACTCCATCTGCACTATGAGATACCTAAGCAAAGGAAACACAGGTGAAGTGATTGTGAAATGAGGAAAAAAAATTACACATTTTTCAATTACATCACCTGTGTTTCCTAACTTTACGAATCACATTGTGCAGATGAGGTTTAGGCCTGTCCACGGACACAGAAGAGGTCTGGCCTTTGTTCAAGAGTGAAGTGGACATGACTCACTTCATTGGTAGGCCTGCACATGTATTATCTCCTCTGTACTCTTCAACAAGCCTAAATTTCATCTGCAACCCTGAGTAGGCCTCACCTCAAACAAACCTCTGGATAGGCCACACCTTATCGTCATCCTGAATCAATCATTTAAAATGTTAGGGACAGATTTATGATAGCCGTGTGCCTCTTTTGCACCACTGTGCGTCACTTTTGTGACGCAGTGGTGGTGCAAAAGATTTGCTATGTTGCGACATATTTACAACTTGATGCATCTAGGCAGATGTGTCTTGCTGTAAAGTCCTGTGCCACATGAAACCAATGCAGCAGTGATGCAAAAGATGCACCATGTTGCAAGACAGGCCTCACTTCATCTCCAACAAGATACCGTCAGTTTAAAATGTAAACATTTAGGACTGTGTAGGGGGCATGGAGAAGCTGAATCTTCTGTAAATGTCAAAATTGTTGTATACAGTGCTCAACTTCTGTGTACTCTTTGATATGCTAGACTCCATCTGCACTATGAGATACCTAAGCAAAGGAAACACAGGTGATGTGATTGTGAAATGAGGAAAAGAAATTCCACATTTTTCAATTACATCACCTGTGTTTCCTAACTTTACGAATGACATTGTGCAGATGAGGTTTAGGCCTGTCCACGGACACAGAAGAGGTCTGGCCTTTGTTCAAGAGTGAAGTGGACATGACTCACTTCATTGGTAGGCCTGCACATGTATTATCTCCTCTGTACTCTTCAACAAGCCTAAATTTCATCTGCAACCCTGAGTAGGCCTCACCTCAAACAAACCTCTGGATAGGCCACACCTTATCGTCATCCTGAATCAATCATTTAAAATGTTAGGGACAGATTTATGATAGCCGTGTGCCTCTTTTGCGCCGCTGTGCGTCACTTTTGTGACGCAGCGGCGGTGCAAAAGATTTGCTATGTTGCGACATATTTACAACTTGATGCATCTAGGCAGATGTGTCATCCTGTAAAGTCCTGTGCCACATGAGACCTGCGTCAGATTTCATGTGAGCGTTTTGTTGTAGGGTGGCCAGTCATTTGCATAAAAGCCCTGTAAAACTAACACAGTAAAATTAAGAAGATTTCACTGAGTCACATTTATGGCATTGCTGAATCAAATCCTTACGCCTGTTTGAAACACCATCGCTGGACATGATTAAATATTATCTGCAAAATGTTACTCTTGTTAAACAATTTTACAATTATAGTCTCTGAGATTTGTCTCTTACCCTGCAACATCTCATTGTTGTTCTCTTTCTTTAAAGATAACGACAACATCAAGCATGAGTGATAATGAGCAATCTGTTGATCTCGATATTATCATTGAAATTAATTGTGATTGAAACATCAGTGGAAGTAGATCACTTGGATGATTTAAATCCTGAGGATGATGAAGAACATGATGAGGATGCCGATTTGTCAGAATTGTATGACATAGGGTGGGAAGCTGACCTGCTTGAGCCTATGGAACTATAAACATTTATTTTTAAAAGTTACTGGAAATGAAAAGTAAACATGTAAACCGTTTCATTTAAAATTAAACACAACTTCAAAAACAGCTTGTGTGTAGTGTCTTTAATAAAATAGTCAAATATGCTCATAAAATTAGTTCAGATTCACATATAAAACAGCACAGGTCAAATGTAGAAGCATTCCATTTCTTTGCTACTATTTGTGACTACTAAATTTGCCAATGCCCTAAAAATAATTTTATGTAAAAATGACAAGTACCAAACACAGATTCAACTGCAGATCATTTCAAAAGGACATAATGCCATCTAAACAACGAAACCGAAAGGCTACAAAACGTCAAAGACAGCAGCTTACTAAATGCTTGCAGCAGTCCTCTACAATAAAAACTCGTCAAGTCACCAAGAAAGCTCCGGGTAAGACAACGAAATCATTCCTAAGAAACATTTGTAGAAAAAAAAGTAGTACTACAGAAAATGTTTTTGTCCAGAAAAAGAGAACCTATTTAAACGGAAAGGAAAGGCCAATCAAAAATGTTACTGCTAGAGCAGGAGATAACTCTGTGCATGGTAGTAGAAGGAAAAATCAGTTTAGGGACATTCGTAGACGAATGTTCCGCAACAGGATAATTGGCAATTTGTTAAAAAAGTTGAGAAAATTATTGATCAGGCATTTGAAATTAAGCGAAAGTTATATATTTTGATAATCAATAGAATTAGGAAGCTAAACAAGGCAATTTATGATTTCAAAAGAAATAGTAGATGGAAGAGAACAGTTAATCGTAGTAATTTTTGTGAAGTTTTTTCAGGAGAATGGATGCATAGTTCAAGTTGTGAGGCATTTTTTAATGAGGAGAGTTATTTCCAGGATAATGATTTGGTGCATGCAGTTGACACCAGTGGTCGAGCTTATGAGGTGAAAGATGGTTGTCCAGTTGAAAAAGAAAAACTTGTGGCAACAGAGGCAGAAGAGGTGTTAGGTAATGAGGTTTTAGGAAGACGTCCTAAGGGACCAGTGTATATCTGGAAGTGTAGTAGTATTTGCAGTGTGCGACAGGATTCCATCAATTTGCTTTGTGATTTTGTACGGACATTTAATAAGAAAACTTTAAAACAGAAAATGAAGTTGTTGCAAGAATTAGATCCTTGCAGAGTGAGAGAAGTGACAGGTTTGCATGGTCATTCACTGGCTTGTCTTTCCAGGAGAGTATGCCAGAGTGTTTTTCATCATTTCAGGATGCTAGCAGTGCATCATAATAAAGTGAGGAAATTAGTTAGAATGTTGTATTATGCTAAGAGTCCAGCAATTATGCTTAAACAATTATGCACTGCTCTTTTGCATGGTTCTGAAGTAGATGTGAAGAATATTTGTGAAGAAATTGAGTTTTGTTACTTTGCAAGTAAAGAGGAGAATGTTGAAATTGACCCAGAAGAAGAAGGTAATGTGGAAGATAGTGTACAGGTTTCCAGTACAGATAATTTTTAGAAAGAAATTGCCACGTTTCAGGTGAAATCAAGTGAGAGGCCTAATTTTACTTGTGTGTGTTGTCGACGCACTTATTATAAGAATCAGACTAAGTTAGTGGATTTATATGCGAAAAGTGAAAGTGAAAATAATAGTGAATGGAAGGATTTTGCAACATACTTGATGGTAGAAAATTGTTTTGATTTGGGATTGGATCAACTTGTGTGTACTTATTGTTGTAACAAATTAAATCAAAACCGGATGCCTGCTAGAGCGGTTCATAATAATCTGGAATTGGTTGAGATTCCTTCTGAATTGAAGGATTTAAATACTTATGAATCTATTTTGATTCAAAGTATCCATCCCTTTCAGGCTATTGTACGAATGGAGCCAAAGACAGGGAAATTGCCTCCATCAGATTTACAGAGAGGATTAAAGGGAAGAGTTGTTTATTTGCCTCTAGATTTGAAGAAAAACATTAATACAATTGGAGTAGAGAAAGTGGAAGAGGAACCTCTGGTTATCTTAGTTAATGGGGTTCCGACAAAGAGTAAGAAAATCTGGCAAGATTTAGTGGATGTTAGGAAAGTCAAAAAGGCAACATTGTATTTGAAGAAAAACAATAAGTACTACAAGAATGTATATGTTGCAGAAGAGGAAGTAAGTGAAGAAGAGGATAGCGATTTGTGTGCTGGTCAAATTGAGAAAGTAGAAGCCTCTAAAAATGAAGAAATATATGAACATTATAGTGCTCATCCTTTGCATTCCAAGGAAGTCATGGGGAATGCTATTGAGTTGTTTCAAATGAAACAAGCCAAAGGAAGTCCCATTAGTGTTTGGGAGGAAAGTTTGGAAGCTCGGTGTTTCCCACAGCTATTTCCAACAGGTCAAGGAGGAAGATATGATGAGCGACCTGATCAAATTCCTGCTTCTGAATACCGGACTTTACGATTGTATGCAGAAGATCCTAGGTTTTGTCAATGCAATCCCTATTTGTTTCATCTACTGTTTGAAAGCGATCTGTCTGGACTGTCATATGCAGTGAACCACATCTTGAAAAGTGGTGTACACATGCAAAATATCTCGGCAAGTGACTTTATGGATAAAGTCAATTTGCAAGACAGTATTTTGGATTTTCTCACTTGATTAATCTCATGGCGTGTCAGCGTGGTACTAATGAGTACTGGTACCGTCGTCATGGTGATTTAAAATGTATGCTGAGGAACTTAGGAACTCCCACATGGTTCCTCACTCTCAGCTGTGCCGAGTATGGCTGGGAAGACTTACTTGAATTTCTACGAGAGGCAAATGGAAACATTGAAAATATCGAATTCAAGACACCCAGAGAACTGTGCTCCTTGGATCCAGTGAATGTATGCAGGTACTTCAATCATAGATTTGAAGCTATGATGTCTTTCATCATGAACAAGAAAAATCCACCTCTTGGAGAGGTGTTGGATTTCTTCTGGAGAAAGGAGTACCAAGCAAGAGGTGCTCCTCATATACATATGCTGCTGTGGATCAAAGATGCACCCAATTTTGGAACAGATCCGGATGACTTAGTGATGAGTTTCATAGAACAGTATTCTACATGTGCTGTTCCAAAGGCAAAGAAAGACAAAAGCCTAAGAGAACAAGTTTTACGCTTCCAAAGCCATCGTTGTGGAAAGTACTGTCATCGTAAATTCAGAAACAAGGACAAGTTCTACACAAAATGTCGTTTCGCCTTTCCACGACCGGTGATTTCTAAAGGAAGAGTGAACAGTTTGATGTCTTCGCTGCGACATAATGTGATGAAGAAATCACCCACAAATACGTACAATTTGAAAAGGAACAAAGAGTCCAAGTCAATCAATCAATCAATCAAGACATTTATAGAGCGCACTACTCACCCGTAGGGTCTCAAGGCGCTAGGAGGGGGGGTGCCGTTACTGCTCGAACAGCCAGGTCTTGAGCTTCTTCCTGAAGGAGAGGTGGTCTTGGGTCAGGCGCAGGTCGGTCGGGAGGGAGTTCCAGGTCTTGGCGGCCAGGTAGGAGAAGGACCTTCCTCCTGTTGTCGCTTATTCGGATGCGGGGGACGGCGGCGAGGGCGTGGCTGGTTGATCTGAGGTGGCGCTTGGGAGCGTAGAAGTTGATTCGGTTGTTGAGGTAGCTCGGGCCTTGGTCGTGTAGGGCTTTGTGTGCGTGGGTGAGGAGACGGAAGGTGATTCTTTTGTTGACGGGGAGCCAGTGCAGGTCTCTCAGATGTCCAGAGATGTGGCTGTTTCGTGGGATGTCGAGGATGAGTCTGGCTGAGGCGTTCTGGATCCGGTGGAGTCTCTTCTGGAGCTTGGCGGTGGTTCCGGCGTAGAGGGCGTTGCCATAGTCCAGTCGGCTGGTGACGAGGGCCTGGGTGACAGTCTTCCTGGTCTCGGTGGGGATCCACCAGAAGATCTTCCGTAGCATGCGCAGGATGTTGAAGCATGACGAGGAGACGGCGTTGACTTGTCTGGTCATGGAGAGGGATGAGTCCAGGATGAAGCCCAGGTTGCGTGCGTGGTCCGTCGGTTTGGGTGCGGTGCCCAGGGTGGAGGGCCACCAGGAGTCGTCCCAGGCGGAGGGCGAGGAGCCCAGGATGAGGACCTCCGTCTTGTCTGAGTTCAGTTTCAGGCGGCTGGTCGTCATCCACTCGGCTACCTCTCTCATCCCTTCGTGCAGGTTGGCTCTGGCGGCGGCGGGGTCGTTGGTCAGGGAGAGGATCAGCTGGGTGTCGTCAGCGTAGGAGATTATGTTGAGGTTGTGTTGGCGTGCGATGGCCGCGAGGGGGCTCATGTAGACGTTGAAGAGGGTGGGACTCAACGAAGATCCTTGAGGGACGCCGCAGATGACTTCGGTGGCCTCTGACTTGTACGGTGGTAGGCGGACTCTCTGTGTTCTTCCGTCGAGGAAGGAGGTGATCCATTCCAGTGCCTTCTCCTGGATTCCGATGTTGCCGAGGCGCTGCACTAGGGTGCGGTGGCAGACAGTGTCGAATGCCGCGGAGAGGTCCAGGAGGAAAAGGGCCGCTGTTTCTCCGTTGCCCATCAGGGTTCGGATGTCATCGGTGGCAGCGATGAGGGCGGTCTCGGTGCTGTGGTTGGCTCGGAAGCCAGACTGTGAGGGGTCGAGGGATCCATTCGTCTCGAGGAAGGTGGTCAGCTGTTTGTTGACGGTCTTTTCGATGACTTTGGCCGGGAACGGGAGGAGCGAGATGGGGCGGTAATTCTTGAGTTCGGTGGGGTCCGCTGTAGGTTTCTTGAGTAGAGCGCTGAGTTCTGCGTGCTTCCAGCTCTCAGGGAAGGTGGCGGTGTCGAAGGAGGTGTTGATGATGTCCCGCAGGAGGGGTGCGATGACAACGTCGGCCTTGTTGAAGACGTGGTGAGGGCAGGGGTCGGTCGGAGATCCGGAGTGGACGGAGTTCATCGTGCGGACGGTGTCTTCGGTGCTGATCGGAGTCCAGGCGCGGAGGGTGGTGGTGGGTGGCGTTGCTGCGGTTGTGGCGTGCGTCGGTTGGATGCTGAAGCTGTTGTGTATGTCCGCGATCTTGTTGTGGAAGTAGGAGGCGAGGGAGTTGCAGAGGTCTTGCGACGGGGTGATGTCGTTGTTTCCGGCGTTGGGGTTGGAGAGCTCTTTCACGATGTTGAAGAGTTCCTTGCAGTTGTGTGCGTTGTTGTCCAGCCGGTCCTTGTATGCATTTTTCTTGGTGGCGCGGATCAGTTGGTGGTGTTTCCGGGTGGCGAGCTTGAGGGTGGTCATGTTGTCCATTGTTGGTTCCCTTCTCCATCCTTTCTCGAGGGCTCGGCAGTTATTCTTGGAGCTCTTGAGTTCGTCGGTGAACCATGGGGCTTTTCTGCTGCCGGGTCTGCTGGGCGGGGTCCTCAGAGGGGCGAGTTCGTCCGCGCAGTTGCTGATCCACTTCGTGAGGTTGTCGGCGGCCTGGCTGGGGTTCGCTGAGCCGGCAGGAGGGTGCTGGCTCAGGGAGGCGGTGAGCTGGTCGGCGGTGATCTTGTTCCAGCTTCTTCGGGCAACCTGTTGCTGGTGGTGGTGGATGGTCGTTCTTTTGAAGGTGAAGTGGACGCAGCTGTGGTCCGTCCAGTGGAGTCCTGTTGCGTGGCTGAAGGCGATGTCTTTGCTGGATGAGAAGACGGCGTCGAGTGTGTGTCCGGCGAGGTGGGTGGGGGTGGACACCAGCTGCTTGAGTCCGAGGTTGGCGAGGTTGTCGAGCAGGGTGATGGTGTTACGGTCGCTGTTGTTCTCCAGGTGGAAGTTGAGGTCCCCCAGGAGGATGTAGTCGGCGGAGGGGAGGGCATGCGGGCTGATGAAGTCGGCGATGTCCTCGCTGAATCGTGTGCGTGGTCCCGGGGGTCGGTAGATCAGGGTGCCTCTGAGGGTGGTCTTCGGGTCGGTGTGGATCTGGAAGTGCAGGTGTTCGGCGGTTGTCAGGGTGTCGTCGGTGTTGGTCGTGATGCGGATGGTGTCCCTGTGGATGATGGCGATGCCTCCTCCCATCTGGTTGGCGGTGCGGTCCCTCCGGGTGATCTTGTAGCCCTCTGGGATGGCGATGGCGATGTCGGGCGCTGAGGAGGCGTTCATCCAGGTTTCCGTGAGGAAGGCGATGTCAGGGGCTGTGGTGTCGAGGAGGTTCCAGAGTTCGATGGCGTGTCTGTGGACGGAGCGGGTGTTGAGCAGGATGCACTTGAGGTGGTTGCTGCTGGTGTTCGGCTTGGCGGGTGCTGGTGCAGGGTAGGTCCGGATGCAGGTGAACTTGCAGTCGTGGTAGCTGAAGGGTCCGTGGGTGTGCTTCGGGGTGGCTCGGTGGCATCCCGGGATGGCGCCGGTGTTGAGTGCGATGAGTTCGGCGGGGTTGTAGGTTCGTCGGGTCGGCTTCCGTCGGTGGGGGCCAGGGGTCCTGGCACTGGGCGCGGTCCAGGCGCGGACGGGCGTAGACGGTCGTAGACGGGCGTAGATGGGCGTAGACGGGCGTAGACGGGCTTACCTTTGGCGCACCTTCGGCGCACAATCGGCGCGCCCGCTGCGCGTGACCGCTGCGCGTTCGCACGGTCGCCATATATGGCGAAGTGCGCGGGGGGGCGGAGCAGCTGGGAGGCGGGAGCGGGGAGGGTTACAGATGGCAAAAAGGGGCGGGGTTAGCGGCGGTGGCGGGAAGCGGGGAGGGAGGACGAAGGGCAGCTAATAAACAGGCAATACAGAAAGGAAAATACAATTAACTGGAAACCAGGCAATACAGAAAGACAAAATACAATTCTAAAACAGCAAAGACAACAGGGGCCGGTCAGGCGAGCACGGACCACGCCGCTCGAAGGCAGGGGGCGTGGTCACGCGGCGGCAGCGAGGCAGTCAGGCAGGGAAGGCGCACGCAGCAGCTGGTGGCCGTGCGGCGCGGGGGTGTCCTAGAACTAGGTCACACTCACCTGCGTCGCACGGTCGCCATATATGGCCAAGTGCGCGGGGGGGCGGAGCAGCTGGGAGGCGGGAGCGGGGAGGGTAGAGAAGGCAAAAAGGGGCGGGGTTAGCGGCGGTGGCGGGAAGCGGGGAGGGAGGACGAAGGGCAGCTAATAAACAGGCAATACAGAAAGGAAAATACAGTTAACTGGAAACCAGGCAATACAGAAAGACAAAATACAATTCTAAAACAGCAAAGACAACAGGGGCCGGTCAGGCGAGCACGGACCACGACGCTCGAAGGCAGGGGGCGTGGTCACGCGGCGGCAGCGAGGCAGTCAGGCAGGGAAGGCGCAGGCAGCAGCTGGTGGCCATGCGGCGCGGGGGTGTCCTAGAACTAGGTCACACTCACCTGCGTTGCACGGTCGCCATATATGGCCAAGTGCGCGGGGGCGGAGCAGCTGGGAGGCAGGAGCGGGGAGGGTACAGAAGGCAAAAAGGGGCGGGGTTAGCGGCGGTGGCGGGAAGCGGGGAGGGAGGACGAAGGGCAGCTAATAAACAGGCAATTCAGAAAGGAAAATACAATTAACTGGAAACCAGGCAATACAGAAAGACAAAATACAATTCTAAAACAGCAAAGACAACAGGGGCCGGTCAGGCGAGCACGGACCACGCCGCTCGAAGGCAGGGGGCGTGGTCACGCGGCGGCAGCGAGGCAGTCAGGCAGGGAAGGCGCACGCAGCAGCTGGTGGCCGTGAGGCGCGGGGGTGTCCTAGAACTAGGTCACACTCACCTGCGTCGCACGGTCGCCATATATGGCCAAGTGCGCAGGGGGGCGGAGCAGCTGGGAGGCGGGAGCGGGGAGGGTACAGAAGGCAAAAAGGGGCGGGGTTAGCGGCGGTGGCGGGAAGCGGGGAGGGAGGACGAAGGGCAGCTAATAAACAGGCAATAGAGAAAGGAAAGTACAATTAACTGGAAACCAGGCAATACAGAAAGACAAAATACAATTCTAAAACAGCAAAGACAACAGGGGCCGGTCAGGCGAGCACGGACCACGCCGCTCGAAGGCAGGGGGCGTGGTCACGTGGCGGCAGCGAGGCAGTCAGGCAGGGAAGGCGCACGCAGCAGCTGGTGGCCGTGCGGCGCGGGGGTGTCCTAGAACTAGGTCACACTCACCTGCGTCGCACGGTCGCCATATATGGCCAAGTGGGCGGGGGGGCGGAGCAGCTGGGAGGCGGGAGCGGGGAGGGTACAGAAGGCAAAAAGGGGCGGGGTTAGCGGCGGTGGCGGGAAGCGGGGAGGGAGGACGAAGGGCAGCTAATAAACAGGCAATACAGAAAGGAAAATACAATTAACTGGAAACCAGGCAATACAGAAAGACAAAATACAATTCTAAAACAGCAAAGACAACAGGGGCCGGTCAGGCGAGCACGGACCACGCCGCTCAAAGGCAGGGGGCGTGGTCACGCAGCGGCAGCGAGGCAGTCAGGCAGGGAAGGCGCACGCAGCAGCTGGTGGCCGTGCGGCGCGGGGGTGTCCTAGAACTAGGTCACCCCACGTCACATCAACGACTACAACCCAGTGATTTTGTCCATGTGGAATGCTAACATGGATATACAGTTTGTGGCTGATAACTGTATGGCTGTGGCTCGGTATGTGACATCTTACATCACCAAAAAAGAAAAGACAGAATTGAAGGATATGTGGGAGGACATTTCCCATGAAAAGAGCCTCAGTAAGAAGGTGTACAGTTTCAGTCTGAAGATGTTGTCGCATCGAGAAATCGGAGCTTACGAATGTTCTGACCGGTTGTCTTCAGCAAGTCTCTATGCCAAATTCAGGAGTATCATTTGGGCGAGTCTTGGTCTTGCTGCAACGCGTAATCGAGTTCTGAAACCTGTACGAGAAATTTAGTATTTGGCGGAAAAGGAGCCAAACAGTACAGATATTTTGAAGACCAACATGTTGGATACATATTATCCAAATAGAAGCAGTCTCCTCGAGAATGTTTGTCTGTATGAGGTTCTACAAAATTACATATTCAAGAGGAACATCAAAGAAGATATTGATAAAGGAGTGTATGCTGTAATTGGAAGTGAGGGATGTCTGGTCAAGCAAAGAAAATGCCACTTGGTAAACCATCGAAAATTGAGTGGCGAATCTTCTGAAAGAAAAGAGTTTTTCTATTTAGCACTTTTGCAACTTTTCAAGCCTTGGCGTGCAGAAGAGGAACTGCTTGGAGATTTCCTCTGTTACGAAGAAATGCCGCCAAGGAGACAATAGAATGTCCTGTTTTTCCCAAATATCTAGAAATGTTGAATGCGGAAATCGAGCAGGAAGCAACGATTGCAGCCGAGATTGCTAGAGACAGTTCTCAGGACAGTCAGAGTTCTGTTTCATTGAGTCAGGATCCACTACGAGGACCAGTTATCGAAAATGAAGCTGCCACTGCCATGATTGAAGTGGAAAGAGCCATGGCACATGCTCAGGAGGATGCGGTTAACTTAGAAGACTTGGAAAGACAACTCAACGTTGAGCAGAGGAAAATATATGACGAAGTTACCAACCAAATAGATCATGGATTAAGTCATGAGAAGAAAGAGTGCTCATGTACGTCGTTGAAGCCTGTCTGACTGTACGTGAGTGGAGAAGCGGGAACTGGAAAAAGTTTCCTCATTAAAGCAATTTCATGTTATTTGCAGAAAAGGACTGAGTCATCGCTGTCTTGTGTTGTCACCGCTCCAACTGGACTGGCAGCACATAACATTAAAGGTATTACTTTGCATCGTCTACTGATGCTGCCAGTGGAGCATGATAACAAATTACAATACCACAAGTTATCTGGAGATGCTTGTTGTGAAGTTTCAAGAGTCTTGAGGAAAATGAAACTTCTTATCATTGACGAAGTAAGCATAGTTTCCAATGTCATGCTTGCCTTTGTGCATTTGAGAATGCAAGAAGTTCTCAAAACAGAGTATGATGTGTTATTTGGTGGCAAACACATCATTGTTTTCGGTGATCTTCTGCAGCTGACACCAGTGAAAGGACAACCTGTGTTCAAAATGCTCGCGCATGAAGATACCAGGAAGTGCCTAGGGAGTATTGGCAACGTCAATATATGGTTAAACTTCAATTATGCTGAACTGCGTGAAAATATGCGTCAAGCTAAGGATGAAGATTATAAGAATATTGTACAAGATGTTAGAATCGGAAAAGTGACCGAGCATGGGAAAGAAGCTTTACATGCACGATTACTGTCAAATTTGTATCCAGAAGAAGACGTTGTGCCTGAGAATGTTTTTCAGAAAATTATTGAGAAGAAATCTGGAATATGTTTGATGCCAACTCTTGCAGAATGTGCCATCTTCAACAACAAAATGTTGCATTTAGAAAACCAAGAGATTGTGAAACTGGAAGCTATTGACAGAGTAGAGCATATGGGAGCAACAATTATTTTGTCTGAGAATTTGAAATCAAAATTGGATTCATTAGAGAAGACTATATCTAAAACCGCTGGTTTTGAAAAGACTCTGAATGTGTGCTTAAATTGCCGTATAATTTTAAGAAGGAATTTACATGTTGTAAGAGGTCTGGTAAATTGATCAATGGGTAATGTTGTTGATTTTGAGAATTACAGAAATAGAGATGGAATTGAATTTATAAAAAATAAATTTGATGGCATTGAGGAAGTACAGCTAATTGGTCATTGCTCTGCTAGGTTTTTGCTTGTAAAAGACTTATATGTTCGCCGTAAGCAGTTTCCTGTTTGCTTGGCATATGCGGTGACAATCCATAAATCGCAAGGTTTAAGTGTAGACAGTGCATTGGTGAATATTGGCAGTTCTGTGTTCAAGGAGGGTATGGCATATGTGGCATTGTCTCGAGTCAGAACTTTATCAGGATTGTACTTGATTGAGTGTGATGTCACAAACATTTGTGCGGATCTAGATTGTGTTAAGGAATACAATAGGTTAAGAAGAGAGTATGCACCACATTTGCCTCAATATCCTTTGTTTGAGAAACGGGTGGTAGGCCGGAAATGAAGAAATGTGACCAATAGTAGAGAGGTTGTAGCAAAAAGACGAAAAGTCGATGAACCAGAAATTATAAGCAGAAAGAAAAAGGATTTTGTTGAAGATGTTGTTGGTTTTCAATTTGAAAACAGTTCTGGTGTCAACTGCTATGCTAATGTAGTGGTTAATGTTTTGTTTTCTCTAGAAAATTTAAAAGAAGAGATTGTGGTCAATTCGGATCAAAGATTTTGCAGTTTGTTGAATTCTGTGTTAGAGAAATGTAGCACTGAGAACAAAAATAGAAAGTGTGTCTGAAATTCGAAACCTGTTAGGCAAATGTTCAGGTCAAACGCAATTCTCTCAAAATATTCAGCAAGATTGTCAGGAGTTTTTAATGTATATGCTTGATGTGTTGCAAGATGAAGGTGTAGATGTAGATCACCTGTTTGGCCTTTCTTATCAATGGCAACATGACTGCGAGAACTGTAGGGTATCAAGTACTACTAGTGTAGACTCAGAAAAATTTATATATTTAACTTTGCCAGACAGTAAATCAGTGTCCTTTAATAAGCTAGTAAAAGCAGCTGATCACAACATGGAGTGTAGCCAATGTAAGTCTGAAATGTTGTCCACATTATTTATACGAACATATGGCCAGTATGTCATTTTAATGTTCCAACGATGTAGGCCTGATGGAACAAAATTGACAACTTTAATAAAAAAATTTGTGGCTTCGCAGTTGTCAATATCAGGAAGGACTTTTGTAACTGCAGCAATTATATATCATGACGGTCCTTCAACAACATCAGGACATTACACAGCTTATTTGAAGTCTAGAAACGGCTGGTCATTCTGCAATGATTCTGTTTTAACTTTAAAAAAAAAAATTGGCTTTTGACCTTAAAAATTCTTACCTGGTGTTTTTACAACCGAAATTTTAGGGAAAGAATCTCGGAATTTGCTCTGAGGAATTTCAAGAGGTTCTAATGGCTCCTACACTATTTGGCCTTGAGGATAAGTGTAGTACAGAGTCAAAAGTTATTTTTCAGTTTTAACTATTTCCTGAAAAAAAAGAAGTTTTTTTTACAGAAAGTGGTGGGCACGGATTAGTTAAAGGACAACAGAGTATTTCCCAAAACAAACGGTGTTCTTACCATAACACTTGACGTCATGGAAAAATAACTGCACTTTGAATGAGTTCAGAAAAACTGTTTCTTTTAATAAGCTAATTCAAGCAGCCAATCAAAACATGGAGTAGAGGTAATGTAAGTCTGCAATGCTGTCGACATATTTTGAACAAACTTTTGGTTATAATGTCATTTAAAAATTCCAACTATATAAACCTGATGAAAATAAGTTTTCAACTTTAATTACAAATGTTATGGCTACACAGTCGTTGATTTTAGGAAGAACATTTCTAACTGCAGCTATTATATGACATGATGGTCCTTTGACAACATCCACTTATTACACATCTTATTAAAAATATTCTTACTTTCTGTTTTCAGAAGAAAGAATTTAGGGTAGGTAACTGGCCTATAATGATTCTAGAGGTTGATATAATGTTATGTACTGTTTTAAATTGCTTTGTGATTAAAAGTGATGTAGAGAATTAAATAATTGTAGTAGTCATAGAGGTAGTGGAAGTCTGCTTCATAGTAAGTAGTATCAGTGTCATAGGAAATGTGGAACATGAGTGAGCAAGAAGGGTAAGATATTACTAGTACAGGATTGTGAAAGTGATCTTGAACGTTTTCTTTCTGAAAGTTGCGGAAAAAGAAAATGACGGGATTTGCTTAGAAGAATTCCAAGAGTTATAAATGGCTCTTACACGATTTGGCCTTGTGGAAAAGTGTGGTAGAGAGCGAGAAGTCATTTATTGTATGTAACATATTTGTCAAAACGATGGAGCTTTTCTTTCAGAAAGTGGCGGGCTGAAAATAATAACAGCACAACAGAGTGTAAGCTGTTCATAGGATATCCTTCGACGTCATGGAAAGTAAGTTAATTTTAAGGAGTTCTGATTTTTGATTGGTTATGTTATATGGGTTTTTTAAACACAATCATTTTGATTGTGTTTTTTTTTCCCCGCTGTTATATGATGAATACCTTCAAGTCACTGTTTTTAGTGAAATTTGATAAATTCTGAGAACAGCAAAAATAAACCATTTAACATGTATAATTAATTCTGTACTTTTTGTATTTATGATATACATTTAGAACTGTGTAGGAGGCATGGAGAAGCTGAGGCTTCTGTAAGTGTCAAAGTTGTTGGATACAGTGCTCACATTCTGCGTAGTCTTTCATATGATAGACTACATCTGCACAATGAGATACCTAAGCAAAGGAAACACAGGTGATGTGATTGTGGAATGAGCAAAAAAAATTGCACTTTTTTCAATTACATTACCTGTGTTTCCTAACATTACGCATCACATTGTGTAGATGAGGTTTAGGCCTGTTCCAGGAGACAGAGGAGGTCTGACATTTGTTCAAGAGTGCAGTGGACATGACTCACTTCGTTGATAGGCCTGCACATGTATTATCTCCTCTGTACTCTTCAACAAGCCTAAATTTCATCTGCAACCCTGAGTAGGCCTCACCTCAAACAAACCTCTGGATAGTCCACACCTTATCAGCATCTAGAAACAATCATTTAAAATGTTAAGGGCAGATTTATGATGGCCGTGCGCCTCTTTTGCGCCGCTGTTCTGTCACTTTTGTGACGCAGCAGCAGTGTAAAAGATGCACCATGTTGCAAGATAGGCCTCACTTCATCTCCAACAAGATACCGTCAGTTTAAAATGTATATAATTAAGACTGTGTAGGGGGCATGCAGAAGTTGAGGCTTCAGTAAGTGTCAAAGTTGTTGCATGCAGTGCTGCACTTCTGCGTACTCTTTCATATGCTGGACTACATCTGCACAATGAGATACCTAAGCAAAGGAAACACAAGTGATGTGATTGCGTCTCTTTTGTGCCGCTGTTGCATCACTTATGTGATGCAGCAGTGATGCAAAAGATGCACCATGTTACAAGATAGGCCTCACTTCATCTGCAACAAGATACTGTTAGTTTAAAATGTATATATTTAGGACTGTGTAGGGGGCATGGAGAAGCAGAGGCTTCTGTAAGTGTCAAAGTTGTTGAAAAACTGTTTGTCCTTCAATCTTTTCCCTTGTCTTTTCTAATTTTTAAATACATGTTTTAATATTTTTCAAATTTTTGTTCTTTCCTTCACAGATTGAAAGTATAAAAATAACAAGTGACTAAGTTAACGACAAATATAAGGTAAATGTTTTGTACTCTTTTCATTACATTTCAATCACATTTAACTTCTATTAGTTCCACCGCTCCATTTCTTTAACCCTCAGTTTCCTGCCTTTGCTACTTCTCTCATTCCTTTCTCTATTACTTACTTACTCTACTCCTTCCACTCCTTTTCTCAGTCTCTCTGTTCTCATAGTTCCTCACTCCTGTTCACTCACTCCGTCTCTATTACTCTCACTGTCTCTGACTGATCACTCTTTCACTAATAGTTCATTATGCTTTCTCCATGTAGTTCAAGCACACTAAGGGGCATATTATCAACACAGGCAATAAAATTATCGCTGCTTTTATTGGCAGAAAACTGCCGCAAAAGCGGCTTTAGCGGCAGTTTTCTGCCGCAAAAGCGGCTTTAGCGGTAGATTTCTGCCGATAAAAGCAGTCATTATCGGCAGAAAACTGATGCAAAAGCGGCTTTAGCGGCAGATTTCTGCCGATAAAAGCAGTGATAATTTTATCACCTATGTTGATAATATGCCCCTATGTTATTTACATTTCTTTGCTGTTTCAATCATTCCTTTTCTGTTACTTCTTCTTTTCTGCTTTTTGTTTTTTCTCTCTGTTATTCCACATGTTTTAATCTTATTTTGGACATTCACTCACATTCTCTAAGAAACTCTTGTTTATTATTCTTCTACTCTCCTTTTTTTCTTTCACTTCCTTATCTATTTTGTTTTTTACTATTATACCCTCTTCCATCTTTTCTTCGGTAAATAGATCTATTAAACAGTATCTCTGTGTTACTCCCTATAGCTGTCTTTCTTTTAACATTACTCTCTGTTTCCTTCCCTTACACTTACTCTTCTTTTTTTTTTTTAAATAATTTGGGTTCGCTCCCGGTTCGCGTACCGGCGAGCGAATCAAAAGAAATAGAGGTTGCCAGAGTGCTAAACATTCTAGCATTTTTTTTATAAAGGGGAGGTAGTTCTGAAAAGAACTTTTTTTTTATTATTTTTGTTGTTTTATATTTTTTTAATTATTTTTCTGAACAATTTTTTTTCTTTTTTTTGTATTTTTTGAACAGTTTTATATTTTTTTGTTTTTTTTGAGGGGGAACAGCGAAAAAGAGGCATTAGAAAGGGCTCAACAGGAGCAAAAAAATTTTTATTTTTTGGGGCGTTTTGAGCACTTGTGGTTTTCAAATGCTCTGTTTATCAAATTGATACTCATATTTGCACATGAGAGTAGGTCACCAAAATAAAGGCACACTATCTTCATGTGCACAAAATTCTGTTGGATGTTTGGGACCGTTTCCCTCGCCTCTGGTCCCGACAGAGTTACCTGTGCCGATGTACTGGCCACAGGAGTTGTTGGGTTGTCTTGGAGGTGATGCATCTCTGCAACGTTGTAATTCAGTGGATGCCACCTCTGCATATGACGGTGCATAGTATAGTTACCGTAACTATACTTTTTGTCTGTACCTCTAGATAAAACATCTTTACAAATGAGGCATGTCACATGTCGGGCATTCACTTTTTTTTGGCCTCAAGGAAAAGAATAAAACTGCCAAATAAAACTGTCTTTGTGGTGGGATTTCCGGGGCTCTTAACGTAAGAACTGCCTCCCCTCTCCTTCCTCTTCCTCTTCTTCTTCCTCTTCCTCCTCTGGGTTGGGAAGGAACTGTGGAGGTGGTCCTTCCTTCCTAGGTGGTTGTGGTGGTGGTGGGGGTCCACCAGCTGCAGCTACTACAGATGCCATTATTTTAATAAGCAAAAACAGGTCTTCCTCTCACAAAGATGAAAGTCAGAGTGAGGAAAGAAGGTGGGGGCTTTCATCATTTGGGAAAAAAAAATGTTCTAAACCAATGAAAAGTGTTATTTTTAGGTCACATGACCTAGCCTTACATCATTAGGAAACCAAAAGTGAAATGAACCAATAGAAAGTTTTATTAACAAGTCACATGACCTGTTACGCTTACGTTACGCACTCCGCGCTGCGCCCCGGATCGCTTCCGGGGAGCTGCGATTCGCGCTCCGGAGCACTTCCGGGTGCGCTAACGCGGCGCGTCATAAGACACATTGCGCGGCAACGCGATATGTCGCGCTTACGCAACGCGTCACGATATTGTTTTCTAACGCGCCAGTTGCGCTAACGGAACGGTTACCGGTTCGCGGACCGGGTCGCGGCACCAAATTTAGCTAACGGGAAGCTACCCGGTGCGCGGACCGGTAGCGAAACAAAAAAAAAATTTAAAAAATGTATGTATATGCATAAAAAAATTATATTGAAAACATATAAAATATATTTTTCGATTTAAAGAAGAATACATTTTAAAGCTTTTGATATTTGCTATTAAAAAATCATTGAAATTCACTGAAAAAACCATAGGTTATAGACCATATATAGTTAGGAATTAGCATTTACAAAACCTTGAAAATTTACTGAAAAAACCATAGGTTATAGACCATATATAGTTAGGAATTAGCATTTACAAAACCTTGAAAATTCACTGAAAAAACCATAGGTTATACACCATATATAGTTAGGAATTAGCATTTAAAAAACCTTATTTTACTCACACAAAACCATTGAAATTCCATATATAGTTAGTTGCACTAACTATATATCGCGCACCCGCAATCCACTGCTGATGATGTCACATATTACATCATTCATGACATGGTCAGTGACATCACTGATGACATCACTGATGACATCTCAAATGACATCACTGATGACATCACTGATGGCATCTCAAATGACATCACTGATGACAACATCCAGTGACTGTATGTTTCTGTAAAGTTAAAATATGTCTTACATATTGAAGAATGAGTGGAAGTATAAGTGTCTGGACGAAGGATTTAGTAGGTGCATGACTGAATGTATGAGTGAGTGATTAAATGTGTCTCACTGAGTGCATGGGTTAGTGACTAAACTGTCTTAATTTGTGCATCATTATGTCTGTTGTTCTGTAAACTGCTGCATGTGTTGATCAGTAGCTATATGAGTAACTATATGGGTTATTGATTGATTGTCCAAGTATTTGTATGGGAGACTGAGTGTGTGTGTGGCTGGCTGGGAGGTGTGTGACTCTGTGCAGATCAATGTGTACTTGTATCAATGATTGTATAAGAGAGTAAGTATGTGTTAGTATATGTTTGAAAATGTAAGGTGCTCTATGTTTAACTGTATAGATTAGAAAATGGAAGTGTGATTGATTCTTTACAGGACTGACTAGGTGTGTGAGTAACTCCATGGATGAGTGGCAGAGTGTGAGTGTCTGTATAGGTGTATGAGTGCATATGGTAGTGTTGTAAAGATGAGTGATTGTATGTATGAATGATTGTATGGGTGAATGAGTGAATGTGTGTGTAGACGTAGGAATCAGTGAGTGCGTATGTAGTAACTAGTATTGGTGTGTCAATGGTTTCAAAAATTATACTCTGTATTTAACACTGGGTGTAACAGAGGTTATATTAAAATGTGAGGAGATGCATTGTATTGTCACATGAATGATATCATCAGTGATGTGGTCATTGATGTCAAATGAGATGTCATCAGTGATGTCATCAGTGATGTTATTTGAGATGTCATCAGTGATGTCATCAGTGATGTCACTGACCATGTCATGAATGATGTAATATGTGACATCATCAGCAGTGGATTGCGGGTGCGCGATATATAGTTAGTGCAACTAACTATATATGGAATTTCAATGGTTTTGTGTGAGTAAAATAAGGTTTTGTAAATGCTAATTCCTAACTATATATGGTCTATAACCTATGGTTTTTTCTGTGAATTTTTCAAGGTTTTGTAAATGCTAATTCCTAACTATATATGGTCTATAACCTATGGTTTTTTCAGTGAATTTCAATGGTTTTTTAATAGTAAATATCAAAAGCTTTAAAATGTATTCTTCTTTAAATCGAAAAATATATTTTATATGTTTTTAATACAATTTTTTAATGTATTTTTTTTAAATATTTTTTTTTGTTTCGCTCCCGGTCCGCGAACCGGGTAGCTTCCCGTTAGCTCAATTTGCTGCTTGTCCAAGGGTCAGAGGAGGTAAGTCCTCTCCATCGCACTCATGGACACAGGCCTCAACTCCTTTGCACCCCTGGACATGCCTCACCTCATCTGCACAATCACTTCCTAATTTGAGGAAACACAGGTGACATGATTGCGAAAGGTTCAAATATTTTTATGTGATCATGCACACACTATTTATTCCTTCTCAAAAATTTAAAAGCCATTCATTTGCCCCAAAATCGTTTTTTAAATAACATTTTAGAAACAAAGCGCAGGTCATATGTACAAGCATTCCAGGTCACTACTTAAACTTCACTATTTCACAAAATACATTTCCTCTCTCTTGCAAACATTCCTAGCAAGCATTATCAAAAAACATGACACAAAAGAACAGCAAAGAAGCTCAACGTGCTTCCTAATCTGAGGTAACACAGGTGACATGATTGTGAATGGTTCACATATATTTATTTAATTATGCAGACACTATTTATTCCTTCTCAAAAATGTAAAAGCCATTCATTTGCCCCCGAATCGTTTTTTAAATAACATTTTAGAAACAAAGCGCAGGTCATATGTACAAGCATTCCAGGTCACTACTGAAACTTCAAATTTTTACGAAATTTCATTTTTCAATCTTTATTTCGACCATTCGGTCATAAAAGATACACAGTACAAATAAAATCACGTGTAACTCTGCCATAAACAGATAAAACATTAAGTGCTTATGTTAAAAATAATCTATACAGAAACTTCTTAAAAAGGAAAAACATTTCTAGATACTACCCAGCATTTTTTAAAAAGCGATTACGCGTGTACCAAACATTAGTAAAAAATTTGGAAAGTGCAAAAACAATTGGGCCGGAAACATCGGATTTTAAAATCCTATACATTGGTGCGTATTCCCTGCCACCCAAATTCTTTATCAAGGGGAGGAGCCAGTATTTCCTAGCTGCCTTGTAAGCTGGGCAGAAGAACACCACATGCAAGTCGTTTTCCTCTTTGTCAACACAGACAGGACAGTACTTTGTGGAGGGGACCAATGACCAAGAGCTTGTGAAGGCCCGAAAGGGCAATGTGCCATACCTCCATTGGAGGAACAGCTTCCTAGCAAGTGTGGGATATATAGGGTCCAGTGCCTTCTCAAATCTATAGAGATCCTTGCTTTGCAGGAATACAGTTGTTAGGGACCCCTCTGGCTGGGTAGTTTTTACGAAATACAATTCCTATTTCCAGCAACAACTTTTTATCAAGCATGTTCAAAAAACATGAAGAAATTCACATTAAAAAAACACATTTTGCTTCCAAATCTTCTCCATACAGTATACAAGTCTCTATCTATATTAAATGAATCATAACTCACCTTTACAAATGCTTTGGTAGATTGAGAACAGTGTCAGATACACACACCAATATTTCTTTAGCAGAGCAAAAGGTATGTACTCCAGGCACTGCAACCATGAATGGCACAGAAAACCTCTAATTCTACACACATATCCCTCATGTTAACCAATTAAAACTCTTCCCTCTCTATTTTCAAACCAACACCCTTCCCCCCCTCAGCCCTTTCTACCTGTTACCATAGCAACTCCTCCTCACTGAACTCTCAGGGTTGAAAGTGTATTCTACAATGTTGCAAATGAACTCAGCAAGGATGTTTGACCTCTCAATACACCAGCTTATCAGGTACAATCTTTCTTTTAATGACTTTTTCTTAACCATTCAAATTACTTCTTTCACAGAACAGAACCATGCACCCTAACTTTCAGTTTTCAACTATCTGAATCTACCAATCATTGCTTGTGATTCAACAGCACTGAAACTCCACAGTTTTTCTTTTGCAAACTCCTACTGTTCCAACTGCCATTTTATTCCTACACTTCATCTGACTGCACCAGAACCTCCTCTCACCATATATTCTGTCTGGATTATTGGACATAGCTACATCCACTGGGCTCAAAGGTATGCAGCTCTCAGAAATTTTCACACCTTGATTTACCAAATGTGCACATCAAATGGATTGGCCAAAGAGGATTGAGATGTCATCAATTGATACCATTGGTGAAAACATTTCACCATCTGCCACACCCTGACCTTATAATTTTGCACTGTGGTGGAAATGACCTAGACACTTTGACTGGGGTAGGTCTGGAAATGGTTTTAAAGGACACCTTTGGGCAATTGATGACACTTTTTCCACAAACTGCCTTTGTATATTCCAATATATGCCAAAGACAGAAATGTAAGTGGTCCAACCAATTTTGTCCACAATTTGAGAAAGCACGGAAACATGTGAATAAATCTGTTTCTGCTTACATGAGAGACTATGGAATGGGTTCAATATACAACAATAACTTGCGTTACAACATGCAAGATATCTAAAGAGGAGATGGTTTGCACTTCTCAGATGAGGGGAATAGAATATTCCTTCTGAATTTAAGACTGTGCATTGGAACCTACTTGTAGGTACCTAAATCATCCACAGAACCCAAAAGCTCTTTTCAGGGCTACCCTACCTCTGATCACTCAAAATGATTACTTTACTCTAACTTTTTTCACTGTTTTTCACCAAAGTACGCTCTCCGGTGCGCTCCCCAGTGCGCGTACCGGGCGCTCACCCCGCGAAAAATTAAAACTTTTTTTTTGGCCTATATGGGCCTCCTAAGCCCCCCTCAGAAAACCTAGGGGGTCAGGGGGTGTCTACCGTGACCCCTTTTACCCATTCCCAACGTTGTTTGTACTCCATCTTGTGTCTCAATTCTTCCGAAACACAAGATGGAGGACTTCCGTAGCGCTGCCGGTGCGCGTACCGGGGCGCTCACCGGTAAGCGCTCCCAAAAGTTTTTTAAAAGGTAATTTACATAAAAACCTCTGTAGAGATGTTCACCATATATAGAATAGGCCATACTACATACCAGTTCCTACCATTTTCCCCTATTTGGTGATATTCCATTCAGCCATTTAGGCTATAGCCCTGTCTAAATATCCTGAGGTAAATTGCATGACAAAAACACATATGAAAGTGTTAGAAATTACAACCAATTAAAATGTTACTTACATTTTGTACTTTTATGTGCTGACATTTCATTGGTTATGTACATGAATATATATAAAAAAAGAGAGGGAAACACAGCCATTTTGACTAGTACTTCCTGAAGTACATTTGAAAAGGATGTTCACTGTAAACTTCAACTGCTTTCACAAAGGTAAGTTGTTAATTTGGAAAGGGAAGTATGTTGTGCACTTTTAGTTAATTTGGGAAAACATGTTCTGATAGTTATATACTATCCCTCTGTAATAGTTATAGATTGAGAGAGGCTTCTCTGTAATAGTTATGGATTGAGCTAGGCTTCTCTGGTATGATTATGAATTTACTTAGGCTTCATCACATGCACTTTTTAATAGTTCTACTTCCTGCCTGAAACCATACACTGCTGAAAATGTACTTCACTGTTAAAAACTCAGAAATACCTGTCTGAACTTAAACCCAAAAGTACCCTAACTCAACTGATAAAGTTATTTTTTATGCAATTTACAGAAAGAAAATGGAAGAAAAACAACAATCCAATGTTATTTCTTTTGAAGTAAAGATTGAAAACAATCCAGATGAAAAAAAAGATGTCTTGGATTTCATGGATGACTCTATAGACCCACAATTAATTGACTGTTTGGAACAAATTGAATCATGCAATGATAATTATGAGGAAATTCCAGACAATATAATGTTAGAAGTTTTATTAAATTTTGAAAATGAATCAGAAGAATACATTTATATTTATTAATCAAAAAATTGTTTGAGACATTATTCATTTTTATATGTAATTCATGAAGTACTACCAAAATGATTATAATATAAAGTGAGACTTATAGTATTTTGTGCAACTTTTTTGTCTTACATGGTAAGTTTACTCATTTTCATCATCATAAGGGAGCAGGATAGACTACACATGATCCCCTAGTCCTTCTCAGGGAGTGCTTAAAGTATCTATTTCTGCTTTCCTGACAGACTATGATATGGATTCCATATACCACAATAACTTCTGTACCAACATGCAAGATATCTACAGAGGAAACGGTGTGTAAGGTGTGTGCGTGGGTGTGGGTGTGTGGGGTGTTTGGGTGTGGGTGGAGGTGTGGGTGTGTGAGGTGTGGGTGTGTGAGGTGTGTGTGGGGGGGTGTGGGTGTGGGGGGTATGTGTGTGGGATGTGTGTGTGTGTGTGGGATGTGTGGGTGTGTGTGTGAGGAGTGTTTGTGTGGGTGTGTGTGGGTGTGTGGGATGCGTGTGTGTGTGTGGGGGGGGTGTCTGCGGGGTGTGTTTGTGTGTGTAGGATATGTGGGTGTGTGTGGGGTGTGTGTATGGAGTGTGTGGGTGTGTGGGGTGTGTGTGGCAGTGTGGCTGGCGGTGTGGGGGTGTGTGTATGGTATGTGTGTGGGTGTGGGTGGGATGTGTGGCTGTGAGGGGGGTGTGGGTGTGTGTGTGTGGGGTGTGTGTGTGGGTGTGTGTGTGTGGGTGTGTGGGGGTGTGGGGTGTGTGTGTGTGTGGGTGTGTGTGTGTGAGAGAGAGGTGTGTGTGTGTGGTGTGTGTGTGTGTGTGTGTGTGTGGGGGGGTGTGTCAGAGGTGTGTGTATGTGGGGGGTGAGGTGTGTGTGGGATGTGTGGGGTGTGTCTGTGAGGGGTGTGTGAGGGGGTGAGGTGTGTGTGTGGGTGTGGGTGTGTGGGGTGTTTGGGTGTGGGTAGAGGTATGGGTGTGTGAGGTGTGTATGGGGGGGGTGTGGGTGTGTGGGTGTGGGGGTTATGTGTGTGGGGTGTGTGTGTGGGATGTGTGGGTGTGTGTGTGTGTGAGGAGTGTGTGTGTGGGTGTGTGTGTGGGGTGTGTGCGTGTGGGTGTGTGTGGGATGTACTTGTAGGTACCTAAATCAGCCACAGAACCCAAAAGCTCTTTTCAGAGCTACCCTACCTCTGATCACTCAAAATGATTATTTGACACTAACTTTTTTCACTATTTTTCACCAAAGTACGCTCCCCCGCGGGGCCCTTTTATGGCACCCACATCAAACCTAGGGGTCAGGGGGGCTCTACCCTGCCCCCTTTTGGTCATTTTCCCCTTTGTTTTTGCCACATCTTGTGTCTCGATCCTACCGAGACACAAGATGGCGGGCGCTCCGGACTGTTTGGAATGTTGACAGACACCCCGAAAGCCAATCAGCTTTCCGCTCGCGAACTCGCGGTGCGCCCCGGTACGCGTACCGGGGCGCGCTTATGTTATGTTATGTTATGTTAAAATCATTTATTACGTGCACAGATGCTCCAGCAAAGGAGCGTCCTGGCGCCCGACAAGGTAGCAACACAATACAACTGGAAAGAAACTAAGGAACTAAGGGAACAAAAAAGTTTTAACAGCTCGACGAAAGGAAAGCAGATCACCAAGGGCACGGATCTCTAGGGGAAGAGAGTTCCACAGTACTGCGGCGCGTACTTGGAATGAGCGGCCGCCAGCACGGCTACGCTTGAAGCGGGGGACAACTGCAAGTTCGAGGTCCGATGATCTTAAAGAACGGACCGGAACATAGAGGGACAGCAGATTTGAGAGAATCAAGGCAGGAGAGCCCTTAAGGATCTTGTAGGCTACACAGAGAACCTTAAACTGGATCCTTTGTGCAGTTGGCAGCCAATGCAGGGCACGCAGGGTGTTGGTTGTGGGGCAGAATCTCGGTAAGCCCACAACTGCTCTAGCCGCTGCATTCTGTACGCGCTGAAGGCGGGTGATTTCGGCCCGGTTTAGCCCTACCAAAAGGGAGCTGGCATAATCGAGCCGAGAAATCACCGTTGCCTGCCCCACAAGTTGCCTGGTCGTTGCATCGAAGAATTTTAATACGGGACGTAGTCCACGCAGGATGCCAAAGCAGCAGGCCGCCGTGCGCTTTGTGTGGCAGACGAAGGTGAGGGTTGGGTCAAGCCACACCCCAAGGTTTTTTAACTCAGAGACCGGAGTTGGCGTGGGACCCAAATCCAAAGGCCACCACCTATCTCCCCAGAGTTCCGTTTGCTTGCCAAAGATCATAATTTCCGTCTTATTTGCGTTCAGCTGGAGACAGTTGGAAGTCATCCAGCTGGCGACCGCCCGGAGTCCATTCTGGAATCTGGGAGCATCCATATCAGCGTCCCCGCTGAGCGTAACCGCTAGCTGGGTGTCATCAGCATATGACACCATGGTCATACCCCAATGCTTGACAACCTCAGCCAGCAGTCTCACGTAAAGGTTGAATAACGTGGGACTCAGCGAGGAGTAGATATATATATTTTTTTGAACCTAAATTACTCAACATCCACTGGAGCACATATCTTGAGACATAGCAAAGGCACATCGGGCTACCAGTCCCTACAATTTTGCCAAGTTTGGTGGAAATCCATTCAGCCGTTCGGGCTAAAAGTGAGTCCAACCGCCCTATGGAAATTAACACGGGGAAAACACGTTTTGGGACCCCCATTTTATCTCGGCCCCCTCTTGACAAATCCCCCCCAATCTTTCAGGGAAGGAGTGGAGCGGGCCCTCTTCTTTGAGAAATTCGCGAAGATTCGTCCACCGGCGCCAAAGTTATTCCCAATAGAATGTTGCGGATTTTCTATGGAAAACAATCCTAACTATAACTACCTACTGGCGACCGCCAGTAGGTAATATGTATGTATATATATATTCACTGAAAAAACCATAGGTTATAGACCATATATAGTTAGGAATTAGCATTTAGAAAACCTTATTTTACTCACACAAAACCATTGAAATTCCATATATAGTTAGTTGCACTAACTATATATCGCGCACCCGCAATCCACTGCTGATGATGTCACATATTACATCATTCATGACATGGTCAGTGACATCACTAATGACATCACTGATGACATCTCAAATGACATCACTGATGACATCACTGATAACAACATCCAGTGATTTTATGTTTCTGTAAAGTTTAAATATGTCTTACATATTGAAGAATGAGTGGATGTATAAGTGTCTGGACGAAGGATTTAGTAGGTGCATGACTGACTGTATGAGTGAGTGATTAAATGTGTTTCACTGAGTGCATGGGTTAGTGACTAAACTGTCTTAATTTGTGCATCATTATGTCTGTTGTTCTGTAAACTGTTGCATGTGTTGATCAATAGCTATATGAGTAACTATATGGGTTATTGATTGATTGTCCAAGTATTTGTATGGGAGACTGAGTGTGTGTGTGGCTGGCTGGGAGGTGTGTGACTCTGTGCAGATCAATGTGTACTTATATCAATAATTGTATAACAAGGTAAGTATGTGTTAGTATATGTTTGAAAATATAAGGTGCTCTATGTTTAACTATATAGACAAGAAAATGGAAGTGTGATTGATTCTTTACAGGACTGACTAGGTGTGTGAGTAACTCCATGGATGAGTGGCAGAGTGTGAGTGTCTGTATAGGTGTATGAGTGCATATGATATTGTTGTAAAGATGAGTGATTGTATGTATGAATGATTGTATGGGTGAATGAGTGAATGTGTGTGTAGACGTAGGAATCAGTGAGTACATATGTAGTAACTAGTATTGGTGTGTCAATGGTTTCAAAAATTATACTCTGTATTTAACACTGGGTGAAACAGAGGTTATATTAAAATATGAGGAGATGCATTGTATTGTCACATGAATGATATCATCAGTGATGTGGTCATTGATGTCAAATGAGATGTCATCAGTGATGTCATCAGTGATGTCATTTGAGATGTCATCAGTGATGTCATCAGTGATGTCACTGACCATGTCATGAATGATGTAATATGTGACATCATCAGCAGTGGATTGCGGGTGCGCGATATATAGTTAGTGCAACTAACTATATATGGAATTTCAATGGTTTTGTGTGAGTAAAATAAGGTTTTCTAAATGCTAATTCCTAACTATATATGGTCTATAACCTATGGTTTTTTCAGTGAATTTTCAAGGTTTTGTAAATGCTAATTCCTAACTATATATGGTCTATAACCTATGGTTTTTTCAGTGAATTTCATTGGTTTTTTAACAGCTAATATCTGTAGCTGTAAAATGTATTCTTCTTTAAATCCAAAAATATATTTTATGTTTATTAATAATTTTTTTTTTTAATATTCTTTTTTTCTTCGTTCCCGCTTCGCGAATCGGGAAGCTTCCCGTTAGCTGACCTTGATGCCGCGAAATAGACCGCGAGCCGGTAAACTTTTCTTTACCGCAACTGCCGCGTTAGAAAACAACATCGTGACGCCTCCCGTCCGCATGACGTTTCGCGTTGTCGCCTGATACGTCATATGACGTGCTACGTTAGCGAACTGGTACGCTTACCGAGTCGCAAAGCACAGGTTTCTGGAAGCAAACCGGGAGGCCCTGCAAAGCGCTTAACGTAAACACAGCAGGTCATGTGACTTGGTAATAACACTTTTCATTGGTTCATTTCACTTTTGGTTTCCTAATGATGTAAGACTAGGTCATATAATCTAAAATGAACACTTTTCATTGGTTGAGAACTATTGTTTTTCCCAAATGATGAAAATCCCTCCTTCTTTCCTCACTCTGACTTTCATCATTGTGAGAGAAAGACCCTTTGTTACCAGTGAGCAATGGCTTCTTTAGTAGCTTCAGCTGGTGCTTCCCCACCACCTCCACCACATCCAAGGAAGAGTGGACCACCTGCTCAAGTTATAATTCAGCAAGAAGAGGAAGAAGAGGAACAGGACGACGAGCACGAAGAGAGGCACTTTTTGCCTGAGGAGCCCAGGACGTCTCACCGGAAAGAAAACTTCATTTGGCAATTTTTTAAAATTCCCAAAGGTCAGAAAAAAGTAAATGCAAGATACGTAACTTGCCTTATATGTCAAGATAGACTGTCCAGAGGGACCGACAAAAAATACAGTTTCGGAAACTACACAATGCATCGCCATATGACTAGGTGGCATCCTAACAACTACAGTGCTGCACAGTTTCGTAACGACCTAGATAATCTCCCTATTATGGCCAGAAGATCTGTTGTACCGGAAGTAACGGGACCAGAGGGCAGGGAGATGGTGCCAAATATTCAAACGAGATTTCATGAAGTAAAACACGTCTGCGTACATTGCAATGGATTCATTTGCTACGGAGAAAGAAGCATCACTCTGATCAACAGAGCTATTGACTATCATATGCAAGTTTGTACGAAACGCCCCAAATAATAAATACTTTTTTTTTGTTTTGTTGCTCCTGTTGAGCCCTTTACAATGAATCGTTTTCATTGCCCCCTGCAAGAAAACCCAAAAAAATATAAAACTGTTCAGAAAAATTCAAAAAAAGTAAAAAAATGTTCAGAAAAATAATAAAAAAAATATAAAACAACAAAAACAATTTTAAAAAAAGTTCTTTTCAGAACTACCTCCCCGTTATTAAAAAATTGGTACAATATTTGGAACTGTGCCAACCTCTATTTCTCGTAGTTCGCTTCCCAGTTCGCTCGCCGGTACGCGAACCGGAAGTGAACCAAAAATTTTTTTTAAAAAAAAGAACAGTAAGTATAAGGGAAGGAAACAGACACTTATGTTAAAAGAAAGACAGCTATAGGGGAGTAAACTAGAGATACTATTACCCGTAATCCACTGCTGATGATGTCACATATTACATCATTCATGACATGCTCAGTGACATCATCAGCAGAGGATTGCGGGTTTTTTGGCAACGTGCCTTATCCACGGTTTAATAACGCTGCCTTTTGCTTTATATAAGTTTTCAAATTGTATGAAATATATACCAATAGGTCGTTATGAACCTTTAGGTAGTGCCTTTCTTCATGAGGTCTGGTCGCTTCCATACACATACAGATGTTTCAAAGATGATCAAGAAGTTTATCTGAATGGAGAGGAATGCACTGAGACGCCAGATCATTCACTAATGTGTAGGCACATACAGTTACACGGTTCATGCAACAAACACCGACCAAATATGGCTTGCGTGTTGCAAGGCACGCCAGTTCCTGCTATCATCCCAACGTTCAAGTTGTTGGAAAATGGTAGTTATTTGATGCTCAATAATGAAGATTGTTCTGGGTTAATTAAAAGTATTCCTTTTATCGTAACAGTAAATGAACGGGTTATTTGCTGCAGAAATGTTCTATTTCCTCCCACACATGAACATAGGGAGTTTTCAATCTGGCCACAAATACCAACCTTGGGAGCACATTTCAACGGCATGGCAAGAATAAGAGCTCTTTTGTCTCAGAGAGAGGTGGCCTTGAGTTCGGCCTGTGAAACTTTCGTGCTTCACATAGCGAACACCCGTACAGAGGTGCAGACCCTTTTAAATACTGATTCGCCTTTGCATTTCAGCGACATGGTTCGGACTATCTTTAACGCATCCTCCACAAAGGCCCTGGCGCACTTTTTTAAAGTTGTTACCAGTGGTCTCGTGACTTCATTTGAGAAAATCTTTGGAGTCATCCCTGCTTTCTTTCATTCTATTTTTTCCACTCTGCTTCGTGGATTCCCATTTTTACTTGCATTACCAGCGGACGCTCTTGTGCTTTTTTACATTTTTAAATATGGATGTCCCTCCTGTGCAAGCTCCCGCCCTGCAGCTGCTGACACTGTTCCGCAATCGCATGCTAGAATATTATGGCACAATGCCGTTGGCGATATTAAGCACGGCATATGGATTATCTTTTCGATTCTCCTACTTCACCTGTGTTCAGCCTGTATTTCACTGCCTGACCTGTGATTTCGATTGGGCCATTGATTTGTGTCTCTGCGGACCGGTTTCTCCTGACGTCGACTTTAATCAGCTGATGACTCCTATCATTACTCACGAGTTGGTTTGTCCTGGCGAAAGGATTATGGCTGTGGCATTGATGCATGGACTAATTGGTCCCTGGAATTTACTGGCGGCAACACAGTCTTTCTTGGAACAGAGCTTTCTTGAAAACCCACCGAGCTGTCCTCTGATGGTGATAGAGGATCCGGTGCTGGGAGAGCACGTATGTTCTTTTCCGCTTTTAAATTGGATGGCTGAACTCTTTTCGGATGAAGACGGTGACTTCCTATTGGAGGTTGTTGCAGCTTATTTTGCATACACAGTTATGTCATAGACCTTTTTCATGTTTGATATGCTGAGTACTAGCATTTCATTGACAATTCATTGACTTATTTGTCAAGTTTTTATTATTTAGCTTGCCTATTGGCTTAAGCCTCGATAAAGTAGTTGGCTGTTTTATTTTTCTTTAGCATTAAATTTTCCTAGTTTTTAATGTTTTACCTTGCGGACCGTCCACATATAAAGTTGCAATCTGCTCTCATGAGATGGCACTTCTATTATCTTATTCAGTTCGTTTCCGGATCATGGGGAGGTGTCATCTAGGTCCTGGATATCTTTACACCGTGTTAAGTTAGCATGGGCTCATTACCGGTTTAAACGCCATTTTTCCTTTTTTGCAACTTCTGCACACGACACTTAGTTGTTGCTTTAGCTTTCAACCTAGTAGTTCATCGTGGTTTACATGAGAATAATATGTTATTGCTCTACTATCTGCTTTGCTTGTTAAACTATATCTGTACAGCGAGTGCTGAAGTTTCAAGAACAACACGATACAGAATTGTTATGAGGTCTGATCTCCACGACTTCATACTCATAACATAAGTGCAGCTTCTGCCAATTCTGGGCATGAGGCGGGTTTTATATTGCTTTGCCGAACACACATACACAACAGTTGATGCGGTTCACATGAAGAGAGAGCTGGTGTATGCTGATGTGATTCCTTCAAATCTAAGACACTAAAGTATGGGCACGCCCTAAACCAACACAAACAGACCTTCTTAGCAAATAATATAATATGTGTATTAGGGAGGGTGAGATATAAGCAGCCGCGGGCCGTGGAGGGAGTTACGGTGGGGCGGGGAGGGGGAGGGGCAGGGTGGAGCCCTCTCCACCCTGCCCCTCCCCCTCCCCGCCTCCCTGCCCCACCGTAACTCCCTCCACGGCCCGTGGCTGCTTATAAGTGTTGCTAACTCTTATTCATTTACAGCATGTTAACATACTGTCACCATTCGCTTTCTATGTACTAGTAACTATGCTGGTAATTTTGCTACTGATAATATGTGTACTTGTATTATCTAAGATACTACGCCTGAGAAGACGGCATTAGTAAATAAACATTTCAAATACACATGTGTTCTTCTTAACTCCATGTTCTGGTTTCTAAGAAATATATAACGACCGACTGTTCATGAGTTCCACGTATCCTGAGGTACTATAAGTTCATATTCTGGATTGTCTAAACATTGAGAGTTTGTTATATCCAATGTGACACTGTACCTAGCTTTCTAAGGGGTTTTTGATTACTAAGGTGAGTTTTGGGACACCCTAATTCGCCGAGGTTCCAATCCTCTGTCCACAGTTCTGTGTGAGAACAGAAACCCTGCGACAGGGGCACCCCCGACCCTTGCTGGAGCTTCATCACACTTGCGATACAACTCCAGCAATGCGCCACCTTTACGGCACAGATACATCACGCATCTGTGCTGTTTTTGCCCCATGATGCGCCGCATTGTAAATGCAGCACACCATAGGTGACGGAACAGCGGCACAGAATGACTAACACATCCCTGGTGATGCGCCAGTCATCATAAATCTATCCCTATGCTTCTTATCTTGTTAGAGATGAACCGCCATATGTATCATCAAAGTTTTTAGCATTTCCTAAATAGCGAACTTTAAGGAATAAATAGCGATTCTTTACCATTCCTAGTTTGCGATGAGCTATTTGCTAATTACAAATTACCCATTCATTTCCTTCATTTCCATAGGGCGGTTGGACTCACTTTTAGCTCGAACGGCTGAATGGATTTCCACGAAACTTGGCAAAATTGTAGGGACTGGTAGCCCGATGTGCCTTTGCTATGTCTCAAGATATATGCTCCAGTGGTTTTTACGAAAATTAACTTTGAAAAATATATATTGGGCTACATTGGCCTATATATATGTTGGAGCCCAAATGTAGCCCAATGTAGCCCAATGAAGCCCAATGAAGCCCAATGTAGCCCAATGTAGCCCAAAGATGGCCGCCAGAGACAAAAAAAACAAATGTAGCCCAAATATCAGCCAGATGTAGCCCAACTATAGCCCAGTGACAGAATGACCAATCAGCTTCGCAAACCTCTGTTACGCGAAGCGGAGCGCTGTTACAGATATATATCTTTTTTTGAACGTTAATTTCTCAAAATCCACTGGAGCACATATATTGAGACCTAGCAAAGGCACATCGGGCTACCAGTCCCTAATATTTTACCAAGTTTCGTGCAAATCCATTCAGCCGTTCGATTATTATTATTATTATTTTTTTTTGCCCCGCGGGGCCCTTTTAAAACCTCCACATCAAACCTAGGGGGTCAGCGAGGATCTACTATGCCCCCTTATGGTCATTTGCCCCTTCGCTTTGGCCTCCTCTTGTCTCTCGATCCTACCGAGAGACAAGATGGCGGCCGCTACGGACTGTTTGGAATGTTTACAGACGCCGGAGAACCAATCAGCTTCGCTTCACAAAGCTCCGTTGCGCGAAAAGTACGCGAAGCGGTGCGCTGTTACAGATATATATCTTTTTTTGAACGTTAATTTCTCAAAATCCACTGAAGCACATATATTGAGACCTAGCAAAGGCACATCGGGCTACCAGTCCCTACAATTTTGCCAAGTTTCGTGCAAATCCATTCAGCCGTTCGATTATTATCAACTTTTGGAAATATTCGAGATAAGCGCGAATATCTCCAAAAAGTAACAGCTGCCCTGAGCAGTTCTTAGCCATGTTATCCAATGGGAGGTGGATAACATGGCTAAGAGCATTAGCTCGGTAATGCATGAATATCGCTGAGTTTTCAGCGATATTAATGCTTTGCGGTCGTTTTTTTATCGTATTTGCGATAAAGCTTGATAATAGCAAGGTTTATCTGCGATAATTTCTGACGGTAAAAAAATCTTTGCAATGCATCGTTAGGGATAAATATCGCTTAACTTTGGTAATATGCCCCAACGTCTGTTAACGTTCGATTCGAAGGAAATCAGGAAGTGTTGAAAAACATTGTCTGCGCCATCTTGTCTTTTTTCAAATGCCACACTTTTGTCGTGCACGGCAGCCATTTTAGATGCCTTGACCAGACCCACTCTGTGCACGCTGTCGGTCCTTAGCATGGCTCCCCACCCTCGCAAGCATCTCACCCAGGCAGTGGTCACCCCCGCTCTCTGTCTTATGCATGGGTAATAAACCTCCCCCCATCTGCGCTGCTCTTCCCTGAGAATCACACCCTGTGCCCGCCCGACACCTCCCTTTTGCCCTATTCACTACCGCACCCTCTGACACTTCTTTTCCTCTGTGTCCGATTGTCCAGGCCGGTCCTAGGCTATCAGCTAGCCCTGCAGATGTAGTTTATGGCCACAGCTGTAAAGAATCACCCCTCTTCAAAGGAGTTATAGTAGATCAAGGCCCACACTCGATGAGATCCGTCACAGCAGAAGCGTTGCTATTATCTGAAAACCATCCTGTATTGTGATTGGGGAGGGGACCGAGCGTGAAGCGGAAGATTCCAGGGATGACTCTTTGTACATCAAAGTTTTTACAATTATGTGTCACATTAAAAATATATAGCACTCCGACAAAGTAGTAAGATTATAAAACTTTAATAATTTATAAATATATACAAGAAAACAAAAATAGTAATAACATATAAACATTTTTAGGGAAAAACAACGAAGTAGCGGTCGGCTGTGCGAATAGTCCCAACGCAGCACAACGTCCAGATTTCCGGCGTGGGGCGTCGCGGGGGGTGGGTCATCAGTAGCAAACTGTTGTGCGAATAGTTCCAAGGCAGCAGAACGCGCCGAAATCTAGATGACACGAAAGTGATGTCTAGTAAGTTGCCACCCAGCAAATAACGGCGTGGGGCGTCGCGGGGGGTGGGTCATCAGTAGCAAACTGTTGTGCGAATAGTTCCAAGGCAGCAGAACGATGGCACCAAGGTGATGTCCAGTAAGTTGCCGCACTGGTTTTGGTATCCTACAATGCTGCTCCGAATAACGGCGTGGGGCGCCCCGGGGGAGGCGGCGTGAACGGGCCTCTCCAGGTGGAGTGTCATCTGTTGTAGTGGGGCGCCCCTTTACCGTTTCAGTTGCCATTCCGTCCATTTTTGGTCCACTGTGTCAAAAGCCGCAATTCAGCTGAGTTGCGCCCACTCTTGCGGTGCAGCGATAGGCGGCTGTCACAGGACTCTCAAAATGGCGGCAGGCTCTTTCCTTTTTGGGCCTGGTCCACTGAAATGGCCCTGGGACACCTTGGAAATCGGACGCTTGTCTGCTAGGTCTTGGACCCCATTCTCGAAAGCGTCCCCTCCGCCTTGAGAATTCATCAAAAGTTTTGGGGGCCCCGACTCCTGCAGGCTTCTGGTGGGGAGCGGCTGCCATGATTGCTCGCGGAATGACCACGACGGAGCTACGAGATGGTGGTGCTCTCATGCTGACGCCAGTTTAGTCTGAAACATCCAGAAACAAGGTGGGGCTTTCATCGTTTGGGAAAAAAAAAAAAGTTTTCATCCAATGAAAAGTGTTGTTTTTAGGTCATATGATCAAGCCTTCCATCATTAGGAAACCAAAAGTAAAATGAACCAATGAAAAGTTTTATAAACAAGTCACATGACCTGTTATGCGGCATAGGGTATAAAATGCGTAGAAAATACGTTGGCACGTGAGGCGGCGTCAGTAGCGGACCGATGTGCGAATAGGCCGAAGGCAATACAACGCGCCAAGATCCGGATGGCACCGAGGTGGTGTCCAGCAAGTTGCAGCACTGGTGTGGCCATCCTACAATGCTGAAAGTCGGCGTGGGGCGCCCCGTTGGCCTGTGAGTTTGCGTCAGTAGCGGACCGATGTGCGAATAGGCCGAAGGCAGCACAACGCGCCAAGATCCGGATGGCACCGAGGTGGTGTCTAGTAAGTTGCCGCACTGGTGTGGCCATCCAACAATGCTGAAAGTCGGCGTGGGGCGCCCCGTTGGCCTGTGAGATGGCGTCAGTAGCGGACCGATGTGCGAATAGGCCGAAGGCAGCACAACGCGCCAAGATCCGGATGGCACCGAGGTGGTGTCTAGTAAGTTGTCGCACTTCTGTGGCCATCCTACAATGTTGAAAGTCGGCGTGGGGCGCCCCGTTGGCCTGTGAGATGGCGTTAGTAGCGGACCAATGTGCGAATGGGGCCAAAGGCAGCGCAACAATATTTTCTGACTGACACCACAAGGCGCTGAGATGCCAAGATCCGGATGGCACCGAGGTGATGTCTAAGTTGCGGACTGATGTGCGAATGGGGCCAAAGGCAGCGTAACAATATTTTTTGTATGGAAGATACCACTAGGCGTTGAGATGCCAAGATTCGGATGGCACCGAGGTGATGTCTAGCAAGTTGCTGTACTGGTGTGGTCATCCTACAATGCTGAAACTCGGCGTGGGTCGCCCCATTAGCCTGTGAGATGGCGTCAGTAGCGGACCGATGTGCGAATAGGCCGAAGGCAGCACAACGCGCCAAGATCCGGATGTCACCGTGGTGGTTTCATAGTTGAGAGGCACTTCATCTGCAGTGGGGTGCCGAGATCCGGATGGCACCGAGGTGATGTCTAGCAAGTTGCTGTACTGGTGTGGTCATTCTACAATGCTGAAAGTCGGCGTGGGGCGCCCCATTAGCCTGTGAGATGGCGTCAGTAGCGGACTGATGTGCGAATGGGGCCAAAGGCAGCGCAACAATATTTTCTGAAGAGAAGACACCAAAAGGTGCTGACATTCCAAGATCCGGATGGCGCCGAGGTGGTGTCTAGCAAGCTATGCAGTTGAGTTGTGTGCGCACTTGCGGCGAATAGGTCGAAGGCAGCATAACAATGATTTTTGAATAGAAGACACCACAAGGCGTTGAGATTCGGTTACCACCGAGGTGATGTCTAGCAAGTTGCCACACTGGTGTGGCCATCCTACAATACTGCTCCGAATAACGGCGTGGGGTGCCCGAAGGGGGGGGGAGCCGGCGTGAATGGGCCTTCCTAGGTGGAGGCTCGTCTGCTGTAGTGGGGCGCCCCTTTACCGTTTCAGTTGCCATTCAGCTGAGTTTCGGCGGCTCTTGATGCTACAGCGACAGGCGGCTGCAAGAGGACTCTCAAAATGGCGGCCTGTTCTTTGGATTTGGGCCTGGTCCACTAAAATGGCCCTGGGACACCTTAGAACTCGGACGCTCGATTTTTTTTTCCTTTCCTGTACATGCAAAAAAAGGTAAATGCCCGGTACGTTACACGCTTCATCTGCCACGATGAACTCTCCAGAGGAACCGAAAAAATATATAGTTGTGGTAACTATACCATGCATCGTCATATGGAGAGGTGGCACCAATTAATTATAGTGCTGCATAAAAGAGAGATTTGGAGGAGAACCCCTGACCTGCTAGTACATTCATCAAAGAAGTGGCACTGAGAGCTTCAGAGGCAAGGGAAATGGTCCCAAATATTTAGAAGAACTTTGGAAAGATTAAAATGACATGATTGTGGCAAATTAATTTCATGTGGACAGATGAGTGTTACTCTAATAAATACAGCATATGAACATCATCATAGTCGATGGTTGGTAGAGACATTTTGACTATATCCTGGACCTGCCCGTCCTCGCCCAAAATGGCGCCGGAATAAATGGGACTCGTAACTCCATGTTGTGTACTGGTTGCAGAACCTTGAAATCACGAGATACGTATGCAGTTTTGAAGTACATGGCGGGCGGGGACGAGAATTGATTGACTATTTCGACATCCCTATTGATATTAAGTTCTGATGTGTTATTGATTACTGTACTGTTGAAAGTTCGAATTAACGTCACCCATGGTACTTGCCCGCAAATGTATATCTAGATAATTTTATTGTAACTGGCCCTGTCGTATTTTAATTATAAAATGTACGTCCACCGATTCCGTAACTGTTAGACACCTTAGTTCTTGCAACCTAATGGCCCGCCCGTTACGTTCCTCTACAGTGTAAATGTCTATTCATCATATACGATTACAGTTTGCTCTGTGGCAGGCCCACGTGGTTATAGGCTCGTATTTGTATAATGACATTTTCACAATAAAGGTTTTTAAAAGAAAACATGGTAGTAGTATATACATTGGTAAAGTTTTTAATAATAGTGACTGTTTTAGAATCATTAAAAGGCAAGTGAAATAAAGCAGACCAATTACATGAAGGGTAAAAGGTATAATACGAAGGAACGCAGTAAAGATAAATGGTCAAGGGCTGTTGTGTTTTCTATTCCTGCAACATAAAGTGATCGATAAGAATCTCATATTCAGGCGTATCGGCGACTAAGACAGCAGGTCGACCCTCTTTTGCTCAACGGCTCCGTCATGGGACGAAGAAACGCTCTTTTTCTCGAAAAAAGAATATATTTTACTTGCAGGACAGTTGTAAAATTTCCGGGAAAGTACATTAGCCTGGAACATTATAACATATATTTAAGAAAAAATAATGTTCGGAAGTAATGAAAAGCGTAATTTTTAGGTCATATGACCAAGCCTTTCATCATTACAATAAGAAAAGTAAAATGAACCAATGAAAAGTTTTATTAACAAGTCACATGACTTGTTATGCTTACGTTACGCGCTGCGCGCCCCGGATGACTTCCGGATGCGCTAACGCGGCGCGTCATATGACGCATTATGCGACAACGCAGGTACAGAATATAGTCAAAATGTCTCCACCAACCAGCGGTCGGAACACAACCCCTTTCAGCAGGCTAAATAGTTCTGTTAAATGGCAACAGAAGGGACAGGCAACAAGAACCATCAGTCAAAGAGGGGAGGGCTAGTTCTTCTCTACCGGGTTACATTGGGGCGCTACCGGAACTGATCGAATTGGTAGTCTACAGTGTTTCTGGATGTTTCAGACTGAAGCTGGGGTTAGCATGAGAGCAGCACCATTTCGTAGCTCCGTCGTGGTCATTCCGCAACCAATCATGGCAGCCGTTCTTTATCGTTATTTTGGGCGGGGTGGGTGGCGGAGCCGAGCTGTTTTGCAGCCATCATTGTGTGGAGTTCAGTTCATCTCACTAGTTTTGTATTTGTCATGAGGGGTTGTTCCTAATGTTTCTATTTTAGCGAGGTCAAAAAGAGATCCCATTAGTGGCCTACTGATTTTGCTCGATTCCTTTTCTTTTTTTTTACACGATTTTTCGTTATCTGCAAAGACTAAACAGAGTATTGCGACTCTGTGTTTGTTTGTAAATAGAGAATGAACCAAAGAGAACTAATTCTAAAACAGTAAATACTTGGATAACAATCAATCAAATGGAGAGAGAAGCAGGCACGACGGATTACAACGGGGGCAAACGCCTGCGTTAACTACCTTTCACTATCTGCAAAGAGAGAGTACTCCTAATAGAAATGAGGGGGGGGGCACCATTCAAAGCAGATCAGTGTGCATAAACACGAAAATGTTTTCACTTACCACGTACTTGACATTCGACAGCTTTTGATATTTGCTATTAAAAAACCATTGAAATTCACTGAAAAAACCATAGGTTATAGACCATATATAGTTAGGAATTAGCATTTACAAAACCTTGAAAATTCACTGAAAAAACCATAGGTTATAGACCATATATAGTTAGGAATTAGCATTTAAAAAACCTTATTTTACTCACACAAAACCATTGAAATTCCATATATAGTTAGTTGCACTAACTATATATCGCGCACCCGCAATCCACTGCTGATCATGTCACATATTACATCATTCATGACATGGTCAGTGACATCACTGATGACATCACTGATGACATCTCAAATGACATCACTGATGACATCACTGATGACATCTCATTTGACATCATTCTTGTGCTAATACGATAAACCTCTTCAGACTCTAATATAACCTTAGATACACTCAGTGTATACAGACACTCACACACTGCCACTCATCCATGGAGTTACTCACACACCCAGTCAGTCATGCAAAGAAACAATCTCACCTCCATTTCTTCAACTATACAGTTAAACACACCTTACTTATTGAAACATATACTAACACATATTTACTCTCTTATACAATCCCTGATACAAGTTCACAATGATCGATACAACCACTCACTCATTCAGTGGCTCTCATGCACAGTTATTTATATATGCCAACTCTCACATGTACTGTGTTTTACATATGTACTTACTATGACATGTAGCATTGAGATATCCATTCACTCATCAATACACTCATGCACACAGTCAACTGCCCATGTAGCTGTTTCCACATGCACTCTTGAACTCATACACCTAGTGAATAAACTGCTCACACATCTATGCATAGAGTCACACACCTTCCAGCCACCCCCACACAAACTCAATCTCCCATAGAAATACTTGGGCAACCAATTAATAACACATATAGCCTCTCGTATAGCTAATGATCAACACATGCAGCAGTTTACAGAACAACAGACATAATGATGCACAAATTAAGACAGTTTAGTCACTAACCCATGCATTCAGTGAGACACATTTAATCACTCACTCATACAGTCAGTCATGCACCTACTAAATCCTTCATCCAGACACTTATACATCCACTCAAGACATATTTTAACTTTACAGAAAAATACAGTCACTGGATGTTGTCATCAGTGATGTCATCAGTGATGTCATTTGAGATGTCATCAGTGATGTCATCAGTGATGTCACTGACCATGTCATGAATGATGTAATATGTGACATGATCAGCAGTGGATTGCGGGTGCGCGATATATAGTTAGTGCAACTAACTATATATGGAATTTCAATGGTTTTGTGTGAGTAAAATAAGGTTTTTTAAATGCTAATTCCTAACTATATATGGTCTATAACCTATGGTTTTTTCAGTGAATATAAATATAAATGCATGCATACATATACATATATGCATACATATGCATGTTATTTACATGAAAGTTTTAAAAACACTAATAAAAGCAAAGCTAAAAAGCCACCTCATTACAAACAGAATGGCTTTAACTTAAACGAGGGCAAGATCTATTGCATTTTCAATGCTTATTTACTTTGGTTCTATCAAGAAGGCATTCAGATGTGTCACACATTTGCCATAAATTCTGAATGTTAGCACTCTAGTTGCTCATTAGATCACTGTAGTAAAGCTAGTGCTCACCAGGGAAGTCTGCTGCTAATCATGGTTTGCAGCCATTTTCCCGCATTTTTTATTCCGCAGACTTTCAGTCCGCATACCATTATCCCGCAAGGTCATTGACCTCGCATACCATTATCCCGCATTTTTTCAAAACGCATGTGCATTTATCGCGCATGCCTTTACAAAGAATTACGTTTTAAAGGCATGTATGGTAAATGCATTTGCGTTGTGAAAACCACGATGACGAGAGAGGTAAGTGGGTTTGTGTTAATTTTTTCGTGGGTTAGTGATTGTGTAGTGTAGTGTAGTGTTGTGTAGTGTAGTGTTGTGTTAGTGTAGTGTAGAGTTGTGGTGGTTGTTTAGTGTAGGGTCATGCTGGGGGTAGTGTTTTAGGGTTTAGGGTTGTGTTGTAGTGTTTGCGTAGTGTAGGGTCATGCTGGGGGTAGTGTTTTAGGGTTTAGGGTAGTGTTGTAGTGTTTGCGTAGTGTAGGGTCATGCTGGGGGTAGTGTTTTAGGGTTTAGGGTTGTGTTGTAGTGTTTGCGTAGTGTAGGGTCATGCTGGGGCTAGTGTTTTAGGGTTTAGGGCAGTGTTGTAGTGTTTGCGTAGTGTAGGGTCATGCTGGGCGTGGTGTTTTAGGGTTTAGGATAGTGTTGTAGTGTTTGCGTAGTGTAGGGTCATGCTGGGGGTAGTGTTTTAGGGTTTTGGGTAGTGTTGTAGTGTTTGCGTAGTGTAGGGTCATGCTGGCGTGTAGTGTTTTAGGGTTTAGGGTAGTGTTGTAGTGTTTGCGTAGTGTAGGGTCATGCTGGGGGTAGTGTTTTGGGGTTTTGGGTAGTGTTGTAGTGTTTGCGTAGTGTAGGGTCATGCTGGGGGTAGTGTTTTAGGGTTTTGGGTAGTGTTGTAGTGTTTGCGTAGTGTAGGGTCATGCTGGGGTGTAGTGTTTTAGGGTTTTGGGTAGTGTTGTAGTGTTTGCGTAGTGTAGGGTCATGCTGGGGGTAGTGTTTTAGGGTTTTGGGTAGTGTTGTAGTGTTTGCGTAGTGTAGGGTCATGCTGGGGGTAGTGTTTTAGGGTTTTGGGTAGTGTTGTAGTGTTTGCGTAGTGTAGGGTCATGCTGGGGGTAGTGTTTTAGGGTTTAGGGTAGTGTTGTAGTGTTTGCGTAGTGTAGGGTCATGCTGGGCATAGTGTTTTAGGGTTTAGGATAGTGTTGTAGTGTTTGCGTAGTGTAGGGTCATGCTGGGGGTAGTGTTTTAGGGTTTTGGGTAGTGTTGTAGTGTTTGCGTAGTGTAGGGTCATGCTGGGGTGTAGTATTTTAGGGTTTAGGATAGTGTTGTAGTGTTTGCGTAGTGTAGGGTCATGCGGGGCGTAGTGTTTTAGGGTTTAGGATAGTGTTGTAGTGTTTGCGTAGTGTAGGGTCATGCTGGGGGTAGTGTTTTAGGGTTTTGGGTAGTGTTGTAGTGTTTGCGTAGTGTAGGGTCATGCTGGGGTGTAGTATTTTAGGGTTTAGGATAGTGTTGTAGTGTTTGCGTAGTGTAGGGTCATGCTGGGGGTAGTGTTTTAGGGTTTTGGGTAGTGTTGTAGTGTTTGCGTAGTGTAGGGTCATGCTGGGGGTAGTGTTTTAGGGTTTAGGGTAGTGTTGTAGTGTTTGCGTAGTGTAGGGTCATGCTGGGCGTAGTGTTTTAGGGTTTAGGATAGTGTTGTAGTGTTTGCGTAGTTTAGGGTCATGCTGGGGGTAGTGTTTTAGGGTTTTGGGTAGTGTTGTAGTGTTTGCGTAGTGTAGGGTCATGCTGGGGTGTAGTATTTTAGGGTTTAGGGTAGTGTTGTAGTGTTTGCGTAGTGTAGGGTCATGCTGGGGGTAGTGTTTAGGGGTTTAGGGTAGTGTTGTAGTGTTTACGTAGTGTAGGGTCATGCTGGGGGTAGTGTTTTAGGGTTTAGGGTAGTGTTGTAGTGTTTGCGTAGTGTAGGGTCATGCTGGGGGTAGTGTTTTAGGGTTTAGGGTAGTGTTGTAGTGTTTGCATAGTGTAGGGTCATGCTGGGGTGTAGTGTTTTAGGGTTTTGGGTAGTGTTGTAGTGTTTGCGTAGTGTAGGGTCATGCTGGGGGTAGTGTTTTAGGGTTTAGGGTAGTGTTGTAGTGTTTGCGTAGTGTAGGGTCATGCTGGGGTGTAGTGTTTTAGGGTTTTGGGTAGTGTTGTAGTGTTTGCGTAGTGTAGGGTCATGCTGGGGGTAGTGTTTTAGGGTTTAGGGTAGTGTTGTAGTGTTTGCGTAGTGTAGGGTCATGCTGGGGGTAGTGTTTTAGGGTTTAGGGTTGTGTTGTAGTGTTTGCGTAGTGTAGGGTCATGATGGGGGTAGTGTTTTAGGGTTTAGGGTTGTGTTGTAGTGTTTGTGTAGTGTAGGGTCATGCTGGGGGTAGTGTTTTAGGGTTTAGGGTAGTGTTGTAGTGTTTGCGTAGTGTAGGGTCATGCTGGGGTGTAGTGTTTTAGGGTTTTGGGTAGTGTTGTAGTGTTTGCGTAGTGTAGGGTCATGCTGGGGGTAGTGTTTTAGGGTTTAGGGTAGTGTTGTAGTGTTTGTGTAGTGTAGGGTCATGCTGGGGGTAGTGTTTTAGGGTTTAGGGTAGTGTTGTACTGTTTGTGTAGTGTAGGGTCATGCTGGGGGTAGTGTTTTAGGGTTTAGGGTAGTTTAGTTGTTTAGTGTATGCTAAAGGCATATTCGTTCTAAAAGTTTTCGTTATTTTAATTTGTGGCCTAATAGTACATGCGGGAATTTTTTTTGCGGACTGATGGTATGCGGGATTTCGTCATATATTCGCTAATCATACTTTCTATGGCAAAATGAACCCCCTCATTTTGTTCCTTTTTAAATTAAATGTTTTAAGAGTTACCACTTTATTCCAATCAAGATGGCTTCAGGTGTGCCATACCTTTGTAATAACTAGGACTGTTAGCACTCTAGTTGTTCTTTAGAACACTCTGGGACATTCTGTCATTGGGCTATAGTTGGGCTACATCTGGCTGATATTTGGGCTACATTTGTTTTTTTGTCTCTGGTGGCCATCTTTGGGCTACATTGGGCTATATTGGGCTACATTGGGCTCCAACATATATATAGCCCAATGTAGCCCAATATATATTTTTCAAAGTTAATTTTCGTAAAAACCACTGGAGCCTATATCTTGAGACATAGCAAAGGCACATCGGGCTACCAGTCCCTACAATTTTGCCAAGTTTGGTGTAAATCTATTCAGCCGTTCAGGCTAAAAGTGAGGCCAACCGCCCTATGGCAAATTGCATGGGAAAAACACGTTTTGGGACCCCCCTTTTTTCTCGGCCCCCCCTTGACGAAACCCCCCCCAATTTTCAGGGGCTGCTCAGAAACAAAATGTACCATTTTCCTGAAAATTTCAGCCAATTCTGTCCTCAAACGCCAAAGTTATTCGACATAGAATTTTCAAAAATCCCATAGGAAAAAAATCCTAACTATATATACCTACTGGCTATCGCCAGTAGGTAATATTATGTATATATATATATATATATTCACTGAAAAAACCATAGGTTTCAGGCCTTATATAGTTAGCAATTAGCATTTAAAAAAACCTTTGAAATTCACTGAAAAAACCATGACATCACTGATGACATCATCCAGTGAATGTGGTTTGCTTCGTTATTTAAATATGCATTATATATTATATATATAGCAATTTGCATTGAAGAATGAGTGGATATATAAATAAATATTTGGATGGAGGATTTAGTAGCAGTGTAATTGACTGTTTACTTGACCAATTTATAATGTCTCACTAAATATAGTGGATAGTGACTAAACTGTGTGAATATCTGTATCACTTTCTCAGTTGTTGTGTAAACTGATTCTACAGTTGGTTACTAGCTATGTGAAAGTCTATATTAGTTTTTGATTAGTTAACTGAGTATTTGTATGGGAGTGTGAAAGTGTGTGTGGTTCGGTGGAGGGTGTGTGACTGTCCAAAGATGTGTGAATAGTTTATTCAGTAGATATATGAAGTTAAAACTACATGTTCTAACAGTTTGGGTGAGGGAATCTCTTTATGGGTGTGGTGATGAGCAAATATATTAAAGGTACAGGTCCAACAAACTAGAAAAATAAAAGGCAGTGTATGTGTCAGTTGTTGTATATAAATAAGTATACATAAGACACAATGATTGTGTGAGTGACTGTATGGATAACTGTATACTTGTAATAATGATTTTATAATTCACTAAGTATGACTTACTATCTAAATGAATAGAAGAAGTGGTGTTTGTATAAGTGTTTTGCTAAGTAAATATGTAAGTATGATCCATTGTTTGCATAAGTGAGTAGGATGACTTCATATGTGAATAGGATGCGTGCTGTTGTTTAATGTCGATATAGATGTATAAGTATTTTTGATAGTGTTCTATTGTTCATTGACAGCATGTATGAGTGAATCCATAGGTAAGGGATTAGATGTGTGTATACATGTATGAATCACTGAGAGGATTTTTAGATACTTGTATTGCTCTGACAATGGATTAAAATATGATACTCTGTATTTTACAAAGAGTGATGAAAAATTGTAATAGTGTATGAAAAGGTGTATGTGATTGTCACGTGGATGATGTCATCAGTGATGTCATCAGTGATGTAATTTGAGATGTCATCAGTGATGTCACTGACCATGTCATGAATGATGTAATATGTGACATCATCAGCAGTGGATTGCGGGTGCGCGATATATACTTAGTACAACTAACTATATAGGAGCAATTTCAATGGTTTTGTATGAGTAAAATGTCCAGCTAACTATAACACCACTAAAACTTATAGTTTTTTGAGTGAATTTCAAAGGTTTTGTAAAAGCTAATTCCTAACTATATAACTCCTGAAACCTATGGTTTTTTCAGTGAATTTCAAAGGTTTTTTTAAATGCTAATTCCTAACTATATAAGGCCTGAAACCTATGGTTTTTTCAGTGAATTTCAAAGGTTTTTTTAAATGCTAATTCCTAACTATATTAGGCCTGAAACCTATGGTTTTTTCAGTGAATTTAAAAGGTTTTTTAAATTCTAATTCTATTAGCGGATAACGTTTAAATATATTAATATCCTAGTGGGACCACCTGAGCAGCCCTAGGGGGTCAGGGTGTTCCTACCCTGCCCCCTTTTTGTGTTCTACACGTTTGTTTTTCTGCTTTCTTGTGCCTAATTCCTAACTATATAAGGCCTGAAACCTATGTTTTTTTCAGTGAATTTGCAAGGTTTTTTAAATGCTAATTCCTAACTATATAAGGCTTGAAACCTATGGTTTTTTCATTGAATTTGCAAGGTTTTATAAATGCTAATTCCTAACTATATAAGGTCTGAAACCTATGGTTTTTTCAGTGAATTTCAGAGGTTTTTTAAATGCTAATTCCTAACTATATAAGGCCTGAAACCTATGGTTTTCTCAGTGAATTTCAAAGGTTTTTTAAATGCTAATTCCTAACTATATAAGGCCTGAAACCTATGTTTTTTTCAGTGAATTTCAAAGTTTTTTTTAATGCTAATTCCTAACTATATAAGACCTGAAAGCCCACCAGGAATCTCCAGTATGCACCAGGGGACTGCATTGCAGAGAGGTGTAACTAAGCCACGGCCCTTTTTACACCTCTCTGCAATGCAGCCCCTGTGCATGTTTGAAGAGGGGGAACTCATTCCCCCTGCATACTGGGGGCCCCTGGGGGCCAACTAGCCCACCTGGAACCTCCAGTATGCGCCAGGGGGCTGCATTGCACAGGTGTAATGAGGCTATGCCCCTTGTTACACCTCTCTGCAACGCAGCCGCCTGGCGCGTTTGCAGAGGGGGAACTAATTCCCCTTGCATAATGGGGGTCCCTGGGGGCCAACTAGCCCACCAGGAGCCTCCAGTATGCGCCAGATGGCTGCATTGCATAGAGGTGTAATGAGGCCACACCCTTTTTTACACCTCTCTGCAACGCAGCCCCCGTGCATGTTTGAAGAGGGGGAACTAATTCCCCTTGCATACTGGGTGTCCCTGGCAGCCATCTTGTGCCTTGTTCAAACCAAGGCACAAGAAAGCAGTGAAACAAAGGTGTGAAACTCGCAAAGGGGCCAGAGTAGAAACACCCTGACCCCCTAGGCCTGCTCAGGGGGTCCCACAAGAACACCCAAGGCAAAAAAAAATATATATATTTTTTTTTAAGTCGCGGGGTACAAAAAAAAAAATATATATAAAACAACAATACGAATAAAAAAACTGTTCTTTTCAGAACTACCTCCAATTTATATAAAAATGCTACATTTTTAAAAAACTCTGTCTTTCTTTTTTTCTCCAGGGTACGCGTACCGGTACGTGTACTGATACGTGTACCGGGGCGCGCACCCCTCAAAAAAATAAATACAAATAATGAGTGTGTGTGTGAGTGGTGTGTGTGGGGGGGTGGGTGGGTGTGGGGTGTGTGTGTGGGGGGTATGTGTGTGGGGTGTGTGTGTGTAGGATGTGTAGGTGTGTGTGTGGGGTGTGTGTGTGGGTGTGTGTGTATGGGGGGTGTGTGTGGGTGTGTGTGGGGGTGAGGAATGTGTGTGTGGGTGTGGGTGTGTGTGTGTGTGAGGTGTGTGTGTGTGTGTGTGTGGGGGGTGTGTGTCAGAGGTGTGTGTGGGGGGGTGAGGTGTGTGTGGGGGATGTGTGGGGTGTGTCTGTGAGGGTGTGTGTGTGGGGGGGAGTGAGGTGTGTGTGGGTGGGGGTGTGTGGGGTGTGTGGGTGTAGGTGGGGGTGTGGGGTGTATGGTGTGTGTGTGGGTGTGTGGGGTGTTTGGGTGTGGGTGGAGGTGTGGGTGTATGAGGTATGGTGGGGAGGTGTGTGGGGGGGTGGGTGTGGGGTGTGTGTGTGTCGGGGTATGTGTGTGGGGCACCCCCTCAAAAAAATAAAAAAAATAATGTGTGTGGTGTGTGTGTGGGGGGGGTGGGTGTGGGGTGTGTGTGTGGGGGGGTATGTGTGTGGGGTGTGTGTGTAGGATGTGTGGGTGTGTGTGTGGGGTGTGTGTGTGTGTGTGGGTGTGTGTGTGGGTGTGTGTGTGAGAGGAGTGTGTGTGTGTGTGTGTGTGTGTGTGTGTGAGAGGTGTGTGTGGTGTGTGTGTGTGTGTGTGTGTGTGTGAGGTGTGTGTCAGAGGTGTGTGTGTGTGGGGAAGGGGTGAGGTGTGTGTGGGGGATGTGTGGGGTATGTCTGTGAGGTGTGTGTGTGTGTGTGTGTGTGTCTGAGGGGGGATGAGGTGCATAGGTGTATGTAGGTGTGTGGGGTATGTGGGTTTGGGTGGGGATGTGGATATGTAAGGTGTGTGTGTGGGTGTGGGTGTGTGGGGTGTTTGGGTGTAGGTGGGGGTGTGGGGGTGTGATGTGTGTGTGGGGTGTGTGTGGGTGTGGGGGTTATGTGTGTAGGATGTGTGTGTATGTGTGGGATGTGTGGGTGTGGCTGTGAGGTGTGCGTGTGTGTGTGTGTAGGGGGAGGTGTGTGTGTGGGATGTGTGAGGTGTGTCTGTGAGGTATCTGTGTGTGCGTGTGTGTGTGTGTTGGGGGGGTGAGGTGTGTGTGTGTGTGAGTGAGTGTGTGTGGGATATGTGGGTGTGGGTGTGGATGTGTAAGGTGTCGGTGTGGGGGTGTGGGGTGTTTGGGTGTGAGTGGAGGTGTGCGTGTGTGAGGTGTGTGTGGGGAGTGTGTGGGTGTGGAGGTGTGGGGTTGTGTGCGTGTGGGTGTGGGTGGGACGTACTTGTAGGTACCTAAAACAGCCACAGAACCAAAAGCTCTTTTCAGAGCTACCCTACCTGTAATCACTCAAAATGATTATTTTATTATTTATTATTATGATTATATAATTTTTTTCACTATTTTTCCCCATGGTACGCTCCCCGGTACGCTCCCCGGTGCGCGTACCGGGCGCTCCCCCCGCGAAAAACGCAAAAAAAAAAATAATTTTGTTTTTTGCCCCGCGGGACCCTTTAATGGCCCCCACATCAAACCTAGGGGGTCAGGGGGGGTCTACCCTGCCCCCTTTTGGTCATTTCCCCCTTTGATTTTTGCCACCTCTTGTGTCTCAATCCTACCGAGACACAAGATGACGGCCGCTGCGGACTGTTTCGAATGTTTACAGACACCCGAGAACCAATTAGCTTCCCGTGCGCAAGTCGCGTTGCGTGTCCGGAGCGCTCCCCGGTCCGCGTACCGGGGCGCGGCCATAGATATATAATTTTTTTTTAACCTAAATTACTCAAAATCTTCTGGAGCACATATCTTGAGACATAGCAAAGGCACATCGGGCTACCAGTCCCTACAATTTTGCCAAGTTTGGTGAAAATCCATTCAGCCGTTCGAGCTAAAAGTGCGACAGACCGCCCTATGGAAATTAACATGGGGAAAACACGTTTTGGGACCCCCCTTTTATCTCGGCCCCGGCTTGACGAATCCCCCCCAAACTTTCAGGGAAGGACCAGAGCGCAGCGAGGCAAAGTTACTGAAAAATTCAGGCAGATTCCTCAACCGGCGCCAAAGTTATTCCCAATAGAATGTTGCGATTTCCCTATGGAAATCGATCCTAACTATAACGACCTACTGGCGACCGCCAGTAGGTATATATATATATATATATATATATATATGTATATATATATATCCGCCCGATGAGACCGCCGTCTCACCCGTGTCCGTTTTCCCTCCAGACTGCTCACAAGAAAGAGGCGAACAGAACAGACCCAAGTTTCTTCGTGCAATTAGTGATTTATTTAAAAAAATAAAACCCAGCAAGTCCGCATGACGCGTTTCGCCTCCGACACGAGGCTTGGTCACATGATAACATTGCAAAAATCAAAGAGGGTACTTATGCAATTTCTTCAAAGGGTAGGAGGAGCCACATTACATCCGCCTTACTTATTTTAACCCCTACACGTATCAATGCTATGCATAGTCGATTTGCAAACACTTGATGCAGAATTCATGGCATAATGCCATATAGTTATTGTGTCACACTCGTAATTATCCTGACAATACATATTCTGTGCAAATTACGCATGATAATACATATATACAAATTATATACAACTTGATAATGTACACAAATAAATATATCCATATATATATACATGATGTTATTATCAAAAATATTCAATATGTTTAGAAAAAATATAGCCAAATGCATAACTATGCATTTAAATTCATTTTCCACTATATACATATTATATACAATGCTAGACCAGTGTCAAAGCATATAAACCAAAACGTAATCCAATTTTACACAAAAGAAAAACTTTTTTAATTTAGCACAATATTTGATCCTTTTAAAACCTGCATATGTAATGTTGTGTCAAGATATGGCCTGTGGTTCTTATGAAAAGACCACTGCCCAATCACCTTTAATGTGGAACAATAACTGTACATTACGCCTGCTAATAGGCTTAAATTTCTTTTACTAATGCATAGCTCTGTATTTCAATTGAAATTGCCACAAATCTAATTCATATAGATCTATTATCTTTAGTTATGTATCCTCAAAAAAACTACCACCCTTGTGTATGTAAACAAATATTATAGTGCATAAATGGTGTTCAAATTCCTTTTCATATATAACAAAATTATTGTTTAAAAATGAAAAAATATATTGTTGAATCTTCGGGAGAAGGACTAGATTTTGTTTTAATTAAAACTACAACCTCCAGAATGCCTAGAGACAATGGACACACGAAACAGGAAATGAAACAATGTTGCTTTAAAAGAACTAACTTCCTGTGATCAGGTGATCGTGAGCAAGGGAGAGGTGCTCCCGAAACGCGTTGATCAGTGTTTTTTCTTATCTGCCTAATGCTATCTGAAGGCTTTAAAAGTAAATAAAAATAGCAAAAGATTTGGAAGTACGACAGTTCGTCCCAATTTTTCTCTCTGGCAAGGGAGGATTGTGTGTATATTTTGGATCGGCGTGGTTCTGCCGCAGGGATCACGAACCGAGCGCCGAGCGCTGCATTTTCCCGGACACAGAGAACCGAAGGAAGGAATATATATATATATATATATATATTCACTGAAAAAACCATAGGTTTCAGGCCTTATATAGTTAGGAGTTAGCATTTAAAAAACCTTTAAAATTCACAAAAAAAAACTATAAGTTTTAGAGGTGTTATAGTTAGCTGGACATTTCACTCATACAAAACCATTGAAATTGCTCCTATATAGTTAGTTGTACTAACTATATTTCGCGCACCCGCAATCCACTGCTGATGATGTCACATATTACATCATTCATGACATGGTCAGTGACATCACTGATGACATCTCAAATGACATCACTGATGACAATACTGATGACATCATCCACGTGACAATCACATACACCTTTTCATATACTAGTAAAATCTTTCATCACTCTTTGTAAAATACAGAGTATCATATTTGAATCCACAATCTCTACTACTCTCTACTACTCACTCTCTACTCTCTATTACTCACTCTCTACTCTCTACCTCTCCCTACTTCTCTCTCTACTAGTCTCTACCTCTCTACCTCTACACCTCTACCTCTCTACCTCTCTCTACACGCACACACATATACACATATATATATGCATATATATGCATATGCATATATATATATGTATGTGTATATTACCTACTGGCGGTCGCCAGTAGGTATATATAGTTAGGATTTTTTCTCTATGGGATTTTTGAAAATTCTATGTCTAATAACTTTGGCGTTTGTGGACGGAATTGGCTGAAATTTTCAGGAAAATGGAACATTTTGTTTCTGAGCAGCCACTAAAAATTTGGGGGGGGTTTGTCAAGGGGGGGCCGAGAAAAAAGGGGGGTCCCAAAACACGTTTTTCCCATGTTAATTTCCATAGGGCGGTTGGCCTCACTTTTAGCCCGAACGGCTGAATGGATTTGCACGAAACTTGGCAAAATTGTAGGGACTGGTAGCCCGATGTGCCTTCGCTAGGTCTCAATATATGTGTTCCAGTGGATTTTGAGAAATTAACGTTCAAAAAAATATATATATCTGTAAGCGCGCTCCGGGCAGCGCCCCGGTTCGCGTACCTGACGCGGAACGGAACTTCGCGAAGCGAAGCTGATTGGCTCTCCGGTGTCTGTCAACATTCTAAACAGTCCGGAGTGGCCGCCATCTTGTCTCTCGGTAGGATCGAGAGACAAGAGGAGGCCAAAACAAAGGGGGAAATGACCATAAGGGGGCATAGTAGATCCTTCCTGACCCCCTAGGTTTGATGTGGAGGCTTTAAAAGGGCCCCGTGGGGCAAAAAAAAAAAATGTTTTTGTTTTTTTTGCGTGGGTAGCGCCCGGTACGCGCACCGGGAAGCGGTCCGGGGAGCGTACTATAAGGAAAAAAGAATGATAGACTATGATATTTTGAAATATTGTATGTTTATTGATTGTTCTTTTTGTTTTTTTTGTTATTTAAGTAGCAGTATTTATGATTATTAAATATAAATTTATTTTTGGAATTGTGCACAGTATACTATAAGTCTGACTTTACATTATAATCAATTTGGTACTAGTTTATGAATTACATATAAAAATGATTAAAGACAAAGAATTTTTTAATATTAAATATAATTTTATTTTGCTGATTCTTTTTCAAAATTTAATAGAACGTCTAACATTTGACTGTCCGATATGTCCTCTTCTTGAGTGAACATAACTTCCCACATTTGACCGTCATCATAATGAAGTAAATGATCCACAGATTCTACACATTGTAGAAGTTCATGGTCTCGTGATTCATCCATGAATTCCAAGTCAATGGGTTCAATTATTTCCTCATTGTTCATGTCTAGGACAATTTCAAAGGAAACGTTCTGTTCTCCTTGCATTTTTGTGCTGAAATTTGAATAAAAAATAAATATATCAGTAGAGATAGGGCACTGTTGGGTTTAAGTTCAGACAGGTACTTTTGAGGCATGAAGTAGTACTATTAAAAAGTGCCTGTGAGAAAGCCTATGTAAATTCATAATAATACCACAGAAACCTAAATCAATCCATAATTATAATAAACAAGCCTTTCTCAATGTCTAACTCTTACAGAGGGATAGTATATAACTATCTGAAAATGTTTTCAAATTTATAAAATAATATCTTACCTTTTAAAAACAAGTTTAAGTTGTGAGTGAAAATGATCTTGCAATGTAGTTCAGGAAGTAGTAGTCAAAAAGGCTGTGTTTTTCTCTCTTTTTTTATATATATTCAGGTACATAACCAATCAAATGTCAGGTAAAAAAAGTAGAAAATGAAAGTAACATTTTAATTGGTTGTCAATTCCAACACTTCAGATGTGTTTTGTGAAGTAATTTACCTCAGGGTATTTAGAGAGGTCTACAGGCTAAATGGCTAAATGGAAGTCCAAACAAATGTGTGAAAATGGTAGGGATTGGTATGTAGTATGAGCTAATTTATATTTGGTGAAAGTGTCTCCAGGGTTTCTTCTGTAAATTACTTTCCCACCTTTTTTAATGGAGCGCTTCCCGGTGAGCGCCCCGGTACGCGAACCGGCAGCGTTACGGGAGTCCACCATTTTGTGTTTCGGTCGAATTAAGATACAAGATGGAGGGCAAATAATGCTCAGAATGGGTGGAAGGGGGCACGGTAGACGTATTTTGACCCCCTAGGTTTTCTGAGGGTGGCTGAGGAGGCCCATATGTGTGAAAAAAAATCATTTTTAAAAAAAAATTCACGTGGTTAGCTTCCGGTTCGCGTACCGGGTAGCGCTCCGGGGAGCGTACTTTGTTGAAAATTAGTGAAAAAAGTTAGAGTAAAATAATAATTGTGAGTGATCAGATGTAGGGTAGCTCTGAGAAGAGCTTTTGGGTTTATTGTACATTTAGGTACTTATAAGTAGGTACCAATGCACATTTTTAAATTCAGAATTAAAATTCTGTTCCCTTCATCTGAGAAGTGAACTCCATCTCCTCTGTAGATATCTTGCATGTAGTAACGTAAGTTATTGTTGTAGATGGTGCCCATTCCATGGTCTCTCATGTAAGCTGAAACAGATTTGTTTACATGCTTCCTCGATTTCTCAATTTGTGGACAAAATTGGTTCGACCACCTCCATTTCTGTCTTTGGCATATATTTGAATATACCAAGGCAGTTTGAGGAAAAAGTGCCATAAATTGCTCAAAGGTGTCCTTTAAAAGCATTTCCAGACCTACCCCAGTCAAAGTGCCCAAGTCATTTCCTCCACAGTGCACAATTAACAGGTCAGGTTTAGGCAAATGCATAAAGGTTTTCACCAATGGTATCAATTGGTGACATTTTAATCCTCTGTGGCCAAACCACTTAATTTCCACATCTTGTAAATTGAGGTTAGGTAAATTTCTGTTATCAGCATACCTCTGAGCCCAGTAGATGTAACTATGTCCAACAATCCAGACAGAAAACATGGTGAGAGGAGGTTCTGCTGCAGTCAGATGAAGTGTGGCAATGAAATGGGAGTTGAAAAAATAAGAGTTTAAAATGAAAAAAACTGTGGAGTTTCTGTGTTAATGAAGCAGTAGCAGTGATTGGTGGATTTTGATTGCTGAAAACAGAAAGTTAGGGTGCATGGATGAGTTCTTTGAAAGATGTAATTTGAATGGTCAAAAAAAAATCATTTTATGAAAGATTGCACTGGATATGCAGGTGTACTGAGAGTTCAGAGTTCAATTGAAACATTGTTGTGTGAACTTGAAAACATGAGAGGTCTTTCAGGAGGTGGTTGCTATGCAAAAAAGGCAGAAAGGGTAGAGGAGGGAAGGGTGTTGATTTGAAAAAAGTGAAGGAAGAGTTTTGATTGGGTGACATGAGAGATATGTGTGATGAATTACAGCTTTTCTGTGCTTTTTATAGCTGCAGACTCTGGAGTGCATACCTTTTGCTCTGCTAAAGACAATTTGGTGTGTTTCTGAGACTGTTTTGAAACTCATAAAGTATTTGCTAAGGTGAGAAAAGATTCATTTAATTTAGATAGAGAATAGTATGGTTTAGGGAGAACATTATGAAGAAAGTTGTGTATTTCAAATTTTGATTTGTGTCAAGTGTTTTACAAATAGATTTTGTTTCTTTGTGTTACATAGCAATGTTAAAAGTGACGCTAAAATAGTGCAAGGGTCTTACAATAATGCTTTCATGTGTCTTAGGGTTTTTTAACTCACTTCCTCATGAATGTAGGTATATAATTGATTTAGATGTTGTGTTTAAAAAAGATTTAAGAAAACAATTAGGTTTCTGGATATGTACTGCTAGAGATTCATAGGTTGCTTGGGGCATATTTATAAGGCCTTTGAGTCTCTCTGATGTTATTTTTCACATTTTAATTTAAGACCTTTCTCTGTGGTGCAAGGTCCTTGTAAATACGCCCCCATCTGTGCTTGGCAAATTTTGATTTTAATTCTTTGACTAACATAGCCATGTTAAAAGTGATCTAAAAATGGAGCAAGGGCTTAAAAAAACGCTTTCATGTGTCTTAGGGCATTTTAAGTCACTTCCAGATGAATGTAGGTATATAATTGATTTAGATGATGTGTTTAAAAACGATTTTTGAAATCAATTAGGTTTCTTGATATGTAATGCTAGAGCTTCATAGGTTGCTTGGGGCATATTTATAAGGCCTTTGAGTCTTTCTGATGTTATTTTTCCCATTTTAATTTAAGACCTTTCCCTGTGGTGCAAGGTCCTTGTAAATACGCCCCCATGTGTGCTTGGCAAATTTAGATCTTGATTATTTGACTTACATAGCCATGTTCCATACAGTTCTCACCTTCTGCGTAGTCTTTGATATGCTAGACTCCATCTGCACTATGAGATACCTAAGCAAAGGAAACACAGGTGATGTGATTGTGAAATGAGGAAAAGAAACTCCACATTTTTCAATTACATCACCTGTGTTTTCTAAGTTTACGAATGACATTGTGCAGATGAGGTTTAGGTCTGTCCACGGACACAGAAGAGGTCTGGCCTTTGTTCAAGAGTGAAGTGGACATGACTTACTTCATTGGTAGGCTTTCACATGTATTATCTCCTCTGTACTCTTCAACAAGCGTAAATTTCATCTGCAACCCTGAGTAGGCCTCACCTTAAACAAACCTCTGGATAGGCCACACGTTATCGTCATCCTGAATCAATCATTTAAAATGTTAGGGACAGATTTATGATAGGTGTATGACTCTTTTGCGTCACTGTGCGTCACTTTTGTGACGCAGCGGCGGTGCAAAAGATTTGCTATGTGGCGACATATTTACAACTTGATGCATCTAGGCAGATGTGTCATGCTGTAAAGTCCCATGCCACATGAAACCGATGCAGCAGTGATGCAAAAGATGCACCATGTTGCAAGACAGGCCTCATTTCATCTCCAACAAGATAAGAAGCTGAATCTTCTGTAAATGTCAAAATTGTTGTATACACTGCTCAACTTATGTGTACTCTTTGATATGCTAGAGTCCATCTGCACTATGAGATACCTAAGCAAAGGAAACACAGGTGATGTGATTGTGAAATGAGGAAAAGAAACTCCACATTTTTCAATTACATCACCTGTGTTTCCTAAGTTTACGAATGACATTGTGCAGATGAGGTTTAGGCCTGTCCACGGACACAGAAGAGGTATGGCATTTGTTCAAGAGTGAAGTGGACATGACTTACTTCATTGGTAGGCCTTCACATGTATTATCTCCTCTGTACTCTTCAACAAGCGTAAATTTCATCTGCAACCCTGAGTAGGCCTCACCTTAAACAAACCTCTGGATAGGCCACACCTTATCGTCATCCTGAATCAATCATTTAAAATGTTAGGGACAGATTTATGATAGGTGTATGCCTCTTTTGCGTCACTGTGCGTCACTTTTGTGACGCAGCGGCGGTGCAAAAGATTTGCTATGTGGCGACATATTTACAACTTGATGCATCTAGGCAGATGTGTCATGCTGTAAAGTCCCGTGCCACATGAAACCAATGCAGCAGTGATGCAAAACATGCACCATGTTGCAAGACAGGCCTCATTTCATCTCCAACAAGATAAGAAGCTGAATCTTCTGTAAATGTCAAAATTGTTGTATACACTGCTCAACTTATGTGTACTCTTTGATATCCTAGAGTCCATCTGCACTATGAGATACCTAAGCAAAGGAAACACAGGTGATTGTGAAATGAGGAAAAGAAACTCCACATTTTTCAATTACATCACCTGTGTTTCCTAAGTTTACGAATGACATTGTGCAGATGAGGTTTAGGTCTGTCCACGGACACAGAAAAGGTCTGGCCTTTGTTCAAGAGTGAAGTGGATATGACTTACTTCATTGGTAGGCCTTCACATGTATTATCTCCTCTGTACCCTTCAACAAGCGTAAATTTCATCTGCAACCCTGAGTAGGCCTCACCTCAAACAAACCTCTGGATAGGCCACACTTTATCGTCATCTTGAATCAATCATTTAAAATGTTAGGGACAGATTTATGATAGGTGTATGTCTCTTTTGCGTCACTGTGCGTCACTTTTGTGACGCAGCGGCGGTGCAAAAGATTTGCTATGTGGCGACATATTTACAACTTGATGCATCTAGGCAGATGTGTCATGCTGTAAAGTCCTGTGCCACATGAAACCTGCGTCAGTTTTCATATAGGTGTTTTGTTGCAAGGTATGCATTAATTTGCATGAAAGCCCTGTAAAACTAACACAGTGAAATTTAGAAGATTTCACTGAGTCAGCTTTATAGCATTGCTGAATCAAATCCTTACGCCTGTTTGAAACAGGCATAAGAAGTGATGCACCATGCAATGTGAGGCTTCCTCCTGTGCATTGCAGTAGACATGTCGCGCTTATGACGTGATTCCTGCAATGTGCTGCTTTTGCGGCACGCATCTGTGCTGTTTTTGCTCAATGGTGCTCCACATTGTAAATGCGGCACACTATGGGTGGCAGAGCAGCGGTGCACATTAACTGGTGCATCCGTGGGGATGCGCCAGTTAACATAAATCTGCCCCTTTACATTTAAGTATGAGCAGGGGACACAGAGTCGGTGAGGGTTATCCAAGGTTAAGAAGAGATGAGTCCTGTTCACTGAAAACTTGGACATAGGCCTCACCTCCTCAGCATCACTGGACATGGCTAAATAATAGCTGCAAAATGTTACTCTTGTTAAACAATTTTACTATTATAGTCTCTGAGATTTGTCTCCTACTCTGCAACATCTCATAGTTGTTCTCTTTCTTTAAAGATAACGACAACATCAAGCATGAGTGATAATGATCAATCTGTTGATCTCGACATTATCATTGAAATTGTGATTGAAACATCAGTGGAAGTAGATCCCTTGGATGATTTAAATCCTGAGGATGATGAAGAACATGATGAGGATGCCGATTTGTCAGAATTGTATGACATAGGGTGGGAAGCTGACCTGCTTGAGCCTATGGAACTATAAACATTTATTTTTAAAATTTACAATAAATGAAAAGTAAAAATGTAAACCGTTTCATTTAAAATGTGTAGTGTCTTCAATAAAATATTAAAATATGCTCATAAAATTAGATCAGATTCACATATAAAACAGCACAGGTAAAATGTAGAAGTATTCCATTTCTTTTCTGCTATTTGTGTATTCTAAATTTGCCAAAGCACTAAAAAATATTCTATGTAAAATGTCAATTAGTGTTTTAAGTTTTTGATGACTGTTATTGATTTATTGATTTACTGTTTGGTAATAGTGGTTAATAACATTTTTTATTATATTTTACCACAGATTCAACTGCAGATCATTTCAAATTTTGAGAATGCCGTCTAAGGATAGAATCAGAAAGGCTACAAAACGTCAAAGACAGCAGATTCATCAATTAATTAAGCAGTCCTCTACAATAAAAAATCGTCAAGTCACCAAGAAAGCACCGGGTAAGACCACGAAATCATTCATAAGAAACATTTGTAAAAAAAAAAGTAGTACTACAGAAAATGTTTTAGTCCAGAAAAAGAGAAGCAATTTAAACGGAAAGGAAAGGCCAATCAAAAATGTTACTGCTAGAGCAAGAGATAACTCTGTGCATGATAGTAGAAGGAAACAACAGTTTAGGGACATTCGTAAACGAATGTTCCGCAACAGGATAATTGGCAATTTATTAAAAAATATTAAGAAAGGTCAACAGAAAGTGGTTTTTTATAAGAGAATAAAAAAAGTTGAGAAAGTTATTGATCAGGCATTCGAAATTAAACAAAAGTTATTTATTTTGATAATCAAAAGAATTAGGAAGCTAAACAAGGCAATTTATGATTTCAAAACAAATAGTAGATGGAAGAGAACAGTTAATCGTAGTAATTTTTGTGAAGTTTTTTCAGGAGAATGGATGCATAGTTCAAGTTGTGAGGCATTTTTTAATGAGGAGAGTTATTTCCAGGATAATGATTTGGTGCATGCAGTTGACACCAATGGTCGAGCTTATGAAGTGAAAGATGGTTGTCCAGTTGAAAAAGAAAAACTTGTGACAACAGAGACAGAAGAGTTGTTAGGTAATGAGGTTTTAGGAAGACGTCCTAAGGGACCTGTGTACACCTGGAAGTGTAGTAGTATTTGCAGTGTGCGACAGGATTCCATCAATTTGCTTTGTGATTTTGTACGGACATTTAATAAGAAAAGTTTGAAGCAGAAAATGAAGTTGTTGCAAGAATTAGATCCTTGCAGAGTGAGAGAAGTGACAGGTTTGCATGGTCATTCACTGGCTTGTCTTTCCAGGAGAGTATGCCAGAGTGTTTTTCATCATTTCAGGATGCTAGCAGTGCATCATAATAAAGTGAGGAAATTAGTTAGAATGTTGTATTATGCTAAGAGTCCAGCAGTTATGCTTAAACAATTATGCGCTGCTCTTTTGCATGGTTCTGAAATAGATGTGAAGAATATGTGTGAAGAAATTGAGTTTTGTTACTTTGGAAGTAAAGAGGAGAATGTTGAAATTGACCCAGAAGAAGAGGGTAATGTGGAAGATAGTGTACAGGTTTCCAGTACAGATAATTTTCAGAAGGAAATTGCCACGTTTCAGGTGAAATCAAGTGAGAGGCCTAATTTGACTTGTGTGTGTTGTCGACGCACTTATTATAAGAATCAGACTAAGTTAGTGGATTTATATGCAAAAAGTGAAAGGGAAAATAATAGTGAATGGAAGGATTTCGCAACATACTTGATGGTAGAAAATTGTTTTGATTTGGAATTGGATCAACGTGTGTGTACTTATTGTTGTAATAAATTAAATCAAAACCAGATGCCTGCTAGAGCGGTTCATAATAATCTGGAATTGGTTGAGATTCCTTCTGAATTGAAGGATTTAAATACTTATGAATCTATTTTGATTCAAAGTATCCATCCCTTTCAGGCTATTGTAAAAATGGAGCCAAAGACAGGGAAATTGCCTCCCTCAGATTTACAGAGAGGATTAAAGGGAAGAGTTGTTTATTTGCCTCTAGACTGGAAGAAAAACATTAACACAATTGGAGTAGAAAAAGTGGAAGAGGAACCTCTGGTTATCTTAGTTAATGGGGTTCCGACAAAGAATAAGAAAATATGGCAAGATTTAGTAGATGTTAGGAAAGTCAAAAAGGCAACATTGTATTTGAAAAAATAATAAGTACTATAAGAATGTATATGTTGCAGAAGAGGAAGTAAGTGAGGAAGAGGATAGCGATTTGTGGGCTGGTCAAATTGAGAAAGTAGAACCCTCTAAAAGTGAAGAAATATATGAACATTATAGTGTTCATCCTTTGCATTCCAAGGAAGTCATGGGGAATGCTATTGAGTTGTTTCAAATGAAACAAGCCAAAGGGAGTCCCATTAGTGTTTGGGAGGAAAGTTTGGAAGCTCGGTGTTTCCCACAGCTATTTCCAACAGGTCAAGGAGGAAGATATGATGAGCGACCTCATCAAATTCCTGCTTCTGAATACCGGACTTTACGATTGTATGCAGAAGATGCTAGGTTTCGACAATGCATTCCCTATTTGTTTCATCTCCTGTTTGAAAGCGATCTGTCTGGACTGTCATATGCAGTGAACCACATCTTGAAAAGTGGTATACAGATGCAAAACATCTCGGCAAGTGACTTTATGGATAAAGTCAATGTCCAAGACATTATTTTGGATTGTCACCTGATTAATCTCATGGCGTGTCAGCGTGGTACTAATGAGTACTGGTACCGTCGTCATGGTGATTTAAAATGTATGCTGAGGAACTTAGGAACTCCCACATGGTTCCTCACTCTGAGCTGTGCCGAGTATGGCTGGGAAGACTTACTTGAATTTCTACGAGAGGCAAATGGAAACATTGAAAACATCGAATTCAAGACACCCGGAGAACTGTGCTCTTTGGATCCAGTGAATGTATGCAGGTACTTCAATCATAGATTTGAAGCTATGATGTCTTTCATCATGAATAAGAAGAATCCACCTCTTGGAGAGGTGTTGGATTTCTTCTGGAGAAAGGAGTACCAAGCAAGAGGTGCTCCTCATATACATATGCTGCTGTGGATCAAGAATGCACCTAAGTTTGGAACAGATCCAGAAGACTTAGTGATGAGTTTCATACAACAGTATTCTACATGTGCTGTTCCAAACGCAAAGGAGGACAAAAGCCTAAGAGAACAAGTTCTACGCTTCCAAAGCCATCGTTGCGGAAAGTACTGTCGTCGTAAATTCAGAAACAAGGACAAGTTCTACACCAAATGTCATTTCGCCTTTCCACGACCGGTGATTTCTAAAGGAAGAGTGAACAGTTTGATGTCTTCGCTGCGACATAATGTGATGAAGAAATCACCTAAAAACACATACAATTTGAAAAGGAACGAAGAGTCCAAGTACATCAATGACTACAACCCAGAGATTTTGTCCATGTGGAATGCTAACATGGATATACAGTTTGTGGCTGATAACTGTATGGCTGTGGCTCGGTATGTGACATCTTACATCACCAAAAAAGAAAAGACAGAATTGAAGGATATGTGGGAGGACATTTCCCATGAAAAGAGCCTCAGTAAGAAGTTGTACAGTTTCAGTCTGAAGATGTTGTCGCATCGAGAAATCGGAGCTTACGAATGTTCTGACCGGTTGTCTTCAGCAAGTCTCTATGCCAAATCTAGGAGTATCGTTTGGGCGAGTCTTGGTCTTGCTGCAACGCGTAATCGAGTTCTGAAACCTGTGCGGGAAATTGAGTATTTGGCGGAAAAGGAGCCAAACAGTACCGATATTTTGAAGACCAACATGTTGGATACATATTATCCAAATCGAAGCAGTCACCTCGAGAATGTTTGTCTGTATGAGGTTCTACAAAATTACATATTCAAGAGGAACATCAAAGAAGATATTGATAAAGGAGTGTATGCTGTAATTGGAAGTGAGGGATGTCTGGTCAAGCAAAGAAAATGCCACTTGGTAAACCATCGAAAATTGAGTGGCGAATCTCCTGAAAAAAAGGAGTTTTTCTATTTAGCACTTTTGCAACTTTTTAAGCCTTGGCGTGCAGAAGAGGAACTGCTTGGAGATTTCCTCTGTTACGAAGACTCTTTCACTGCCGCCAAGGAGACCATAGAATGTCCTGCTTTTCCCAAATATCTTGAAATGTTGAATGCGGAAATCGAGCAGGAAGCAACGATTGCAGCCGAGATTGCCAGAGACAGTTCTCAGGACAGTCAGAGTTCTGTTTCATTGAGTCAGGATCCACTAGGAGGACCTGTTATCGAAAATGAAGCTGCCATTGCCATGAATGAAGTGGAAAGAGCCATGGCACATGCTCAAGAGGATTTGGTTAACTTAGAAGACTTGGAAAGACAACTCAACGTTGAGCAGAGGAAAATATATGACGAAGTTACCAAGCAAATTGATCATGGATTAAGTCATGAGAAGAAAGAGTGCTCATGTACGTCGTTGAAGCCTGTCCGACTGTACGTGAGTGGAGAAGCGGGAACTGGAAAAAGTTTCCTCATTAAAGCAATTTCATGTTATTTGCAGGAAAGGACTGAGTCATCGCTGTCTTGTGTTGTCACCGCTCCAACTGGACTGGCAGCACATAACATTAAAGGTATTACTTTGCATCGTCTATTGATGCTGCCAGTGGAGCATGATAACAAATTACAATACCACAAGTTATCTGGAGATGCTTGTTGTGAAGTTTCAAGAGTCTTGAGGAAAATGAAACTTCTTATCATTGACGAAGTAAGCATGGTTTCTAATGTCATGCTTGCCTTTGTGCATTTGAGAATGCAAGAAGTTCTTAAAACAGAGTATGATGTGTTATTTGGTGGCAAACACATCATTGTTTTCGGAGATCTTCTGCAGCTGACACCAGTGAAAGGACAACCTGTGTTCAAAATGCTCACGCATGAAGATACCAGGAAGTGCCTAGGGAGCATTGGCAACGTCAATATATGGTTAAACTTCAATTATGCTGAACTGCATGAAAATATGCGTCAGGCGAAGGATGAAGATTACAAGAATATTCTACAAGATGTTAGAATTGGAAAAGTGACCGAGCATGGGAAAGAAGCTTTACATGCACGATTACTGTCAAATTTATATCCAGAACAAGACGTTGTGTCTGAGAATATTTTTCAGAAAATTACTGAGAAGAAATCTGGAATATGTTTGATGCCAACTCTTGCAGAATGTGCCATCTTCAACAACAAAATGTTGCATTTAGAAAACCAAGAGATTGTGAAACTGGAAGCTATTGACAGAGTAGAGCATATGGGATCAACAATTATGTTGTCTGAGAATTTGAAAACAAAATTGGATTCATTAGAGAAGACTATATCTAAAACTGCAGGTTTTGAAAAGACTCTGAATGTGTGCTTAAACTGCCGGATAATTTTAAGAAGGAATTTACATGTTGAAAGAGGTCTGGTAAATGGATCAATGGGTAATGTTGTTGATTTTGTGAAATACAGAAATAGAGATGGAATTGATTTTTTAAAAATTTGATTTGATGGCATTGAGGAAGTACAGCTAATTTTGTTCTGCTAGATTTTTGCTTGTAAAAGACTTATATGTTCGCCGTAAGCAGTTTCCTGTTTGCTTGGCATATGCGGTGACAATCCATAAATCGCAAGGTTTAAGTGTAGACAGTGCATTGGTGAATATTGGCAGTTCTGTGTTCAAGGAGGGTATGGCATATGTGGCATTGTCACGAGTTAGAACTTTATCGGGATTGTACTTGATTGAGTGTGATGTCACAAACATTTGTGCGGTTCTAGATTGTGTTAAGGAATACAGTAGGTTAAGAAGAGAGTATGCGCCACATTTGCCTCAATATCCTTTGTTTGAGAAACGTGTGGTAGGCCGGAAACGAAGAAATGTGACCAATAGTAGGGAGGTTGTAGCAAAAAGACGCAAAATGTCGATGAACCTGAAATTATAAGCAGAAAGAAAAAGGATTCTGTTGAAGATGTTGTTGGTTTTCAATTTGAAAACAGTTCTGGTGTCAACTGCTGTGCTAATGTAGTGGTTAATGTTTTGTTTTCTCTAGAAAATGTAAAAAAAGAGATTGTGGTCAATTCTGATCAAAGATTTTGCAGTTTGTTAAATTCTGTGTTAGAGAAATGTAGCACTGATAGAACAAAAATAGAAAGTGTGTCTGAAATTCGAAATCTGTTAGACAGATGTTCAGGTCAAACACAATTCTCTCAAAATATTCAGCAAGATTGTCAGGAGTTTTTAATGTATATGCTTGATGTATTGCATGCTGAAGGTGTAGATGTAGATCACCTGTTTGGGCTTTCTTATCAATGGCAGCATGACTGCGATAACTGTAGGGTATCAAGTACTACTAGTGTAGACTCAGAAAGATTTATATATTTAACTTTGCCAGACAGTAAATCAGTGTCCTTTAATAAGCTAGTAAAAGCAGCTGATCACAACATGGAGTGTAGCCAATGTAAGTCTGAAATGTTGTCAACATTATTTATACGAACATATGGCCAGTATGTCATTTTAATGTTCCAACGATGTAGGCCTGATGGAACAAAATTGACAACTTTAATTAAAAATTTTGTGGCTTCACAGTTGTCAATATCAGGAAGGACTTTTGTAACTGCACCAATTATATATCATGACGGTCCTTCAATAACATCAGGACATTACACAGCTTATTTAAAGTCTAGAAATGGCTGGTCATTCTGTAATGATTCTGTTTTAACTTTTAAAAAAATATTGCCTTTTGACCTTAAAAATTCTTACCTGGTGTTTTTAAAACCAAAATTTTAGGGAAGGAATCTCAGGATTTGCTCTGAGGAATTTCAAGAGGTTCTAATGGCTCCTACACGATTTGGCCTTGAGGATAAGTGTAGTACAGAGTCAAAAGTTATTTTTGAGTTTTTAAATAGTTCCTGGAAAAAAAGAAGATTTTCTTACAGAAAGTGGTGGGCAGAGATTAGTTGAAGGACAACAGAGTATTTCCCAAAGCAAACGGTGTTCTTACCATAACACTTGACATCATGGAAAAATAACTGCACTTTGTATGAGTTCAGAAAAACTGTTTCTTTTTATAAGCTAATTCAAGCAGCCAATCAAAACATGGAGTAGAGGGAATGTAAGTCTGCAATGCTGTCTAGATTATTGGTCCAAACTTTTGATTATAATGTCATTTTGAAAATCCAACTATATAAACCTGATGAAAGTAAGTCTTCAACTTTAATTACAAATGTTGTGGCTACACAGTCGTTGATTTTAGGAAGAACATTTGTAACTGCAGCTATTATATGGCATGATGGTCATTTGACAGATCCGCTTATTACACAGCCTATTGTAAATGTAAAAAAATGTGCTGTTTCGGAAATTATTCCCATTTGACTACGATACAATGTTGCCTTTTTATTTAAAAATATTCTTACTTTCTGTTTTCAGAAAAGAGAATTTAGGGTAGGTAACTGGCGTATAATGATTCTAGGGGTTGATATAATTTTATCTACTGTTTTATATTGCTTTGTGATTAAAAGTGATGTAGAGAATTAAATAATTGTAGTACTCATAGAGGTAGTGTAAGTCTGCTTCATAGTAAGCAGTATCAGTGTCATAGGAAATGTAGAACATGAGTGAGCAAGAAGGGTAAGATATTACTAGTCCAGGATTGTGAAAGTGATCTTGAACGTTTTCTTTCTGAAAGTTGCGGAAATACAAAATGACGGGATTTTCTTAGAAGAATTCCAAGAGTTATAAATGGCTCTTACACGATTTGGCCTTGTGGAAACGTGCGGTAGAGAGCAAGAAGTCATTTATTGTATGTAACATATTTTTCAAAACGATGGAGCTTTTCTTTCAGAAAGTGGCGGGCTGAAAATAATAGCAGCACAACAGAGTGTAAGCTGTTCATAGGATATCCTTCGACGTCATGGAAAGTAAGTTACTTTTCAGGAGTTCTGATTTCTGTTTGGTTATGTTATATGGGTTTTTTAAACACAATCATTTTGATTGTGTTTTTTTTTCCCCGCTGTTATATGATGAATACCTTCAAGTCACTATTTTTAGTGAAATTTGATAAATTCTGAGAACAGCAAAATAAACCATTTAACATGTATATTTAATTCTGTACTTTTTGTATTTATGATATACATTTAGAACTGTGTAGTAGGCATTGAAAAGCTGAGGCTTCTATAAGTGTCAAAGTTGTTGTATACAGTGCTCACATTCTACGTACTCTTTCATATGCTGGACTACATCTGCACAATGAGATACCTAAGCTAAGGAAACACAGGTGATGTGATTGTCGAATGAGCAAAAAAAATTGCACGTTTTTCAATTATATTACCTGTGTTTCCTAACATTACACATCACATTGTGTAGATGAGGTTTAGGCCTGTTCCAGGAGACAGAGGAGGTCTGACATTTGTTCAAGAGTGCAGTGGACATGACTCACTTCGTTATTAGGCCTGCACATGTATTATCTCCTCTATACTCTTCAACAAGCCTAAATTTCATCTGCAACCCTGAGTAGGACTTACCCGAAACAAATCTGTGGATAGGTTACACCTTATCAGCATCTAGAAACAATCATTTAAAATGTTAAGGGCAGTTTTATGAAGGCTGTGTGCCTCTTTCACGCCGCTGTTCCGTCACTTTTGTGTAAAAGATGCACCATGTTGCAAGATAGGCCTCAGTTCATTTCCAGCAAGATACCGTCAGTTTAAAATGTATATAATTAGGACTGGGTAGGGGGCATGGAGAAGCTGAGGCTTCAGTAAGTGTCAAAGTTGTTGCATGCAGTGCATACTCTTTCATATGCTGGACTACATCTACACAATGAGATACCTAACCAAAGGAAACACAAGTGATGTGATTGTGAAATGAGCAAATGAAATTGCACGTTTTTCAAATACATTACCTGTGTTTCCTAACATTACGAATCACATTGTGCAGATGAAGTTTAGGCCTGTCCATGGAAACAGAGGAGGTCTGAACTTTATTGGTTGGCCTGGATATGTATTATCTCCTCTGTACTCTTCAACAAGCCTAAATTTCATCTGCAACCCTGAGTAGGCCTCACCTGAAACCAACGTCTGGATAGGACACACCTTATTGCCATCCTGAAACAATCATTTAAAATGTTAGGAACAGTTTTATGATGATTGTGCACCTCTTTTGCGCTACCATTGCGTCACTTTTGTGAGACAACAGCAGTGCAAAAGATGCACCATGTTCCAAGATAGGCCTCACTTCATCTGCATCAAGATACTGTTAGTTTAAAATGTATATCTTTAGGACTGTGTAGGGGGCCTGGAGAAGCAGAAGCTTCTGTAAGTGTCAAAGTTGTTGAAAAACTGTTTGTCCTTCAATCTTTTCCCTTGTCTTTTCTAATTTTTAAATACATGTTTTAATATTTTTCAAATGTTTGTTCTCTCTTTCACAGATTGAAAGTATAAAAATAACAAGTGACTAAGTTAACGACAATTATAAGGTAAATGTTTTGTACTCTTTTCATTACATTTCTATCACATTTAACTACTATTAGTTCCACTGCTTAATTTCTTTAACCCTCACTTTCCTGCCTTTGCTACTTCCCTCATTCCTTTCTCTATTACTTACTTACTCTACTCCTTCCACTCCTTTTCTCAGTCTCTCTCTTCTCATAGTTCCTCAATCTTGTTCACTCACTCCGTCTCTATTACTCTTAGTGTCTCTGACTGATCACTCTTTCACTACTTGTTCATTATGCTTTCTCTGTGTAGTTGAAGCACACTAAGGGGCATATTATGAACACAGCCAATAAAATTATTGCTGTTTTTATCGGCTGAAAACTGCTGCAAAAGTGGTTTTAGCTGCAGTTTTCTGCCGCAAAAGCGGCTTTAGCGACACATTTCTGCCGATAAAAGCTGCAAAACTTTTATTGCCTATGTTGATAATATGCCCCTATGTTATTTAGATTTCTTTGCTGTTTCAATTATTCTTTTTCTGTTACTTCTTCTTTTCTGCTTTCTGTTTTTTCTCTCTGTTATTCCACGTGTTTTAATCTTATTTTGAACATTCACTCACATTCTCTAAGAAACTCTTCTTTGTTATTCTTCTACTCTCCTTTTTTTCTTTCACTTACTTATCTATTTTGTTTTTCACAATTATATCCTCTTCCATCTTTTCTTCGGTAAATAAATCTATTAAACAGTATCTCTGTTTTGGTCCCTATAGCTGTCTTTCTTTTAACATTACTCTCTGTTTACTTCCCTTATACTTACTCTTCTTTTTATTTTTTTTATTTTTTTGGGTTCGCTCCCGGTTCGCGTACCGGAGAGCGAACCGGGAAGCGAACTAAAAGAAATAGAGGTTGCCAGAGTGCTAAACATTCTAGCAATTATTTTTATAAAGGGGAGGTAGTTCTGAAAAGAACTTTTTTTTTATGTTTTTGTTGTTTTATATATATTTTTTATTTTTCTGAACATTTTTTGTTTTTTTTGTATTTTTTGAACAATTTTATGGTTTTTTTGGTTTTTTTGGGGGGGAAACAACGAAAAACAGGCATTGGAAAGGGCTCAACAGGAGCAAAAATTTATTTATTTTTTGGGGCGTTTAGAGCACTTGTGGTTTTCATATGCTCTGTTTATCAAATTAATACTCATATTGCCACATGAGAGTAAGTTACCGCAATATATACACACTATCTTCATGTGCACAAAGTTTTCTTGAATGTTTGGCACTGTTTCCCGTGCCTCTGGCCCCGACAGAGTTACCTGTGCCGATGTCCTGGCCACAGGAGTTGGTGGGTTGTCCTGGAGGTCACGCATCTCTGCCCTGCTGTAATTTAGTGGATGCCACCTCTGCATGTGACGGTGCATAGTATAGTTGCCGTAACTATACTTCTTATCTGTGCCTCTAGATAAGTCTTCTTTGCATATGAGGCATGTCACATAGCGAGCATTAACTTTTTTTTGTCCTTCAGGAAAAGAAAAAAACTGCCAAATAAAACTATTTTTATGGTGAGATATCCGGGGCTCCTCACGTAAAAACTGTGTTGCCTGTATTTCCTCTTCCTCTTCTTCATCCTCTTCCTCCTCTGTGTTGGGAAGGAACTGTGGAGGTGGTCCTCTCTTCCTATGAGGAGGTGGTGGTGGTGGTGGGGGTGCACCAGCTGCAGCTACTAATGAAGCCATTTTCTACTCAGCAAAATAGGTCTTCCTTTCACAAAGTTGAAAGTCAGAGTGAGAAAAAAGGTGGGGGCTTTCATCATTTTGGAAAAAAAATAGTTCTAAACCAATGAAAAGTGTTATTTTTAGGTCACATGACCTAGCCTTACATCATTAGGAAACCAAAAGTGAAATGAATCAATGAAAAGTTTTATTAACAAGTCACATGACCTGTTACGCTTATGTTACGCGCTGCGGGACGCGCCCCGGATGGCTTCCGGGGAGCTGCGCTTCGCGCCTCGGTTCGCGCTCCGGAGCACTTCCGGGTGCGCTAACGCGGCGCGTCATTAGACGCATTACGCGGCAACGCGATACGTCACGCTTTCGCGACGCGCCCCGGATCGCTTCCGGGGAGCTGCGCTTCGCGTCTCGGTTCGCGTACCGGAGCACTTTCCGGGTGCGCTAACGCGGCGCGTCATAAGACGCATTACGCGACAACGCGATACGTCGCGCTTCCGCAACGCGTCACAATGTTGATTTCTAACGTGGCAGCTGCGCAAACGGAACGTTTACCGGTTCGCGGACCGGGTCACGGCACAAATTGAGGTAACGGGAAGCTTCCCGGTTCGCGAACCGGGAGCGAACAAAAAAAATATATAATAAAAAAAATTATTAATAAACATATACAATATATTTTTTGATTTAAAGAAGAATACATTTTACAGCTATAGATATTAGCTTTTAAAAACCCAATGAAATTCACTGAAAAAACCATAGGTTATAGACCATATATAGTTAGGAATTAGCATTTACAAAACCTTGAAAATTCACTGAAAAAACCATAGGTTATAGACCATATATAGTTAGGAATTAGCATTTAAAAAACCTTTTTTTACTCACACAAAACCATTGAAATTCCATATATAGTTAGTTGTACTAACTATATATCGCGCACCCGCAATCCACTGCTGATCATGTCACATATTACATCATTCATGACATGGTCAGTGACATCACTGATGACATCACTGATGACATCTCAAATGACATCACTGATGACATCACTGATGACATCTCAAATGACATCACTGATGACATCACTGATGACAACATCCAGTGACTGTATGTTTCTGTAAAGTTAAAATATGTCTTACATATTGAAGAATGAGTGGATTTATAAGTGTCTGGATGAAGGATTTATTAGGTGCATGACTGACTGTATGAGTGACTGATTAAATGTGTCTCACTGAGTGCATGGGTTAGTGACTAAACTGTCATAATTTGTGCATCATTATGTCTGTTGTTCTGTAAACTGCTGCATGTGTTGATCAGTACCTATATGAGTAACTATATGGGTTATTGGTTGATTGCCCAAGTATTTGTATGGGAGACTGAGTGTGTGTGTGGGTGGCTGGGAGGTGTATAACTCTGTGCATAGATGTGTGAGCAGTTGATTCACTAGATGTATGGGTTCAAAAGTGCATGTGGAAACACCTGTATGGGCGGTTGACTGTGTGCATGAGTGTATTGGTGAGTGAATGGATATCTCAGTGCTACATGTCAAAGTAAGTACATATGTAAAACAAAGTACATGTGAGAGTTGGCATATATAAATAACTGTGCATGAGAGCTAGTGAATGTGTGAGTGGCTGTATGGATCATTGTGAACTTGTATCAGGGATTGTATAAGAGAGTAAATATGTGTTAGTATATGTTTGAATAAGTAAGGTGTGTATAACTGTATAGTTGAGGAAATGGAGGTGTGATTGATTCTTTGCATGACTGACTAGGTGTGTGAGTAACTCCATGGATGAGTGACAGTCTGTGAGTGTCTGTTTACACTGAGTGTATCTAAGGTTATATTAGAGTCTGAAGAGGTTCATCGTATTATCACATGAATGATGTCATCAGTGATGTGATCAGTAATGTCAAATGAGATGTCATCAGTGATGTCATCAGCGATGTCATTTGAGATGTCATCAGTGATGTCATCAGTGATGTCATCAGTGATGTCATTTGAGATGTCATCAGTGATGTCATCAGTGATGTCATCAGTGATGTCATTTGAGATGTCATCAGTGATGTCATCAGTGATGTCATTTGAGATGTCATCAGTGATGTCATCAGTGATGTCATTTGAGTTGTCATCAGTGATGTCACTGACCATGTCATGAATGATGTAATATGTGACATGATCAGCAGTGGATTGCGGGTGCGCGATATATAGTTAGTACAACTAACTATATATGGAATTTCAATGGTTTTGTGTGAGTAAAAAAAGGTTTTTTAAATGCTAATTCCTAACTATATATGGTCTATAACCTATGGTTTTTTCAGTGAATATATATATATATACATACATATATAAACATATATAATCTGCATATCTATATAAATACAAATATAAATGCATGCATACATATACATATATGCATACATATGCATGTTATTTACATTAATTTTTAAAAACACTAATAAAAGCAAAGCTAAAAAGCCACCTCATTACAAACAGAATGGCTTTAACTTAAACGAAGGCGAGATCTATTGCATTTTCAATGCTTGTTTACTTTGGTTCCATCAAGAAGGCATTCAGATGTGTCACACATTTGCCATAAATTCTGAATGTTAGCACTCTAGTTGATCATTATATCACTGTAGTAAAGCTACTGCTCACCAGGGAAGTCTGCTGCTGGTATTCAAAGTGCATGTTTCAGTCTGCATGTCAGAATTTTTTTAATGAAATAGAAGAGGAGTTGAGAAGTCACTCAAAATGTGCCCTAATTTTTCTTTTTGAAGCACTAATCATACTTTTTATGGCAAAATGAACCCCCTCATTTTGTTCCTTTTTAAATTAAATGTTTTCTGACTTACCACTTCATTCCAATCAAGATGGCTTCTGGTGGGCCATACTTTTGTCATAAATAAGACTGTTAGCGTTCTAGTTGTTCTTTAGATCACTCTTGGACATTCTGTCATTGGGCTATACTTGGGCTACATCTGGGTGATATTTGGGCTACATTTGGGCTCTTTTGTCTCTGGTGGCAATCTTGGGAGACTGCATGTCAGAATCTTTTAATGAAATTGAAGAGGATTTGAGAAGTCGCTCCAAATGTGCCCTTATTTTTCTTTCTGCAGCACTAATCATACTTTCTATGGTAAAATATACCCCTCATTTTGTTCCTTTTTAAATTAAATGTTTTAAGAGTTACCACTTTATTCCAATCAAGATGGCTTCAGGTGTGCTTACCTTTGTAATAAGTAGGACTGTTAGCGCTCTAGTTGTTCTTTAGAACACTCTAGGAGGCTGCAGTAGAACACAAAGGAATCAACTGACAGTCTCTGTCCTTGTTGGATGTAAATGTTTTACTGAGAATGTCAGACTTCATTCTCACATGACTGAGAAAGATACTGTGAATTTACAGAAAATATGCTTTCAGTTTAGCTTATAGACCCCCTTCCAAACCACTGTGGGAAAAGCATGAGATAATAGTTTTCTTTCAAACATGTTTCATGATATCTCAGCAGAAGGCTTTTTCACATGGTAAAATCACCTTAGAACACACCACAATTCCTAAAATGAGTATGGTACCATCAACAAATGATTTATAATGTAACTAAAGTCCTAAAACCCTCTATTAACTACAATGTTTTTAATGAGGTGCTATCATGTATATTGGTCCCAAGATGGCTGCCAACACTTCTTGGATGAAGTGTTGACAGCCAATCAGATTTCACGATGAGATGTGTGGTTAGGCTCCACCCAGATATATATGTGTTTTTTAAGTTAATTTTCATAAAAACCACTGGAGCAATTTTCACCAAATATAGCAAAGGCACTTCTGCGTACCAGTCCCTACAATTTTGCCAAGTTTGGTGTAATTCCGTTCAGTGGTTCGGGCTGTAGACTTGTCAGAACGTCCTATGGAAATTAACATCGGGAAAACACGTTTTGGGGCCCCCCTTTTTTCTCAGCCCCCACTTCACGAATCCCCCAGAAACTTTCAGGGAAGGAGCGCAGCGGAGCTGGCCAAATTTTTTTTAAATTACACGCAAATTCCTCAGCCGACGCCAAAGTTATTCCCAATAGAATGTTGCGGATTTCCTATGGTAGCCAATCCTAACTATATATACCTACTGGCTATCGCCAGTAGGTAATATATATGTATATATATATATATATATATATATATATATATATATATATATATATATATATTACCTACTGGCGGTCGCCAGTAGGTATATATAGTTAGGATTTTTTCTCTATGGGTTTTTTGAAAATTCTATGTCTAATAACTTTGGCATTTGTGGACGGAATTGGCTGAAATTTTCAGGAAAATGGCACATTTTGTTTCTGAGCAGCCCTTGAAAATTTGGGGGGGGTTCGTCCAGTGGGGGCCGAGAAAAAAGGGGGGTCCCAAAACGTGTTTTTAACATTGAGTTTTCCATAGGGCGGTTGGCCTCACTTTTAGCCCGAACGGCTGAATGGATTTGCACGAAACTTGGCAAAATTGTAGGGACTGGTAGCCCGATGTGCCTTTTGTAGGTCTCAATATATGTGCTCCAGTGGATTTTGAGAAATTAACGTTTAAAAAAAGATATATATCTGTAACAGCGGACCGGTTAGCGCTCTGGTTCGCGGACTTTTCGCGCAACGGAGCTTTGTGAAGCGAAGCTGATTGGTTCTCCGGCGTCTGTCAACATTCCAAACAGTCCGTAGCGGCCGCCATCTTGTCTCTCGGTAGGATCGAGAGACAAGAGGAGGTCAAAACAAAGGGGGAAATAACTATAAGGGGGCATAGTAGATCCTCGCTGACCCCCTAGGTTTGATGTGGAGGTTTTAAAAGGGCCCCGCGGGGCAAAAAAAAATAATAAAAATAATAATTGAACGGCTGAATGGATTTGCACGAAACTTGGCAAAATATTAGGGACTGGTAGCCCGATGTGCCTTTGCTAGGTCTCAATATATGTGCTCCAGTGGATTTTGAGAAATTAACGTTCAAAAAAAGATATATATCTGTAACAGCGCTCCGCTTCGCGTAACGGAGGTTTGCGAAGCTGATTGGTCATTCTGTCACTGGGCTATAGTTGGGCTACATCTGGCTGATATTTGGGCTACATTTGTTTTTTTGTGTGTCTGGCGGCCATCTTTGGGCTACATTGGGCTACATTGGGCTTCATTGGGCTACATTCGGCTAATTAGCAAATAGCTCATCGCAAACTAGGAATGGTAAAGAATCGCTATTTATTCCTTAAAGTTCGCTATTTAGGAAATGCAAATAACTTTGATGATACATATGGCGGTTCATCTCTAACAAGATAAGAAGCATAGGGATAGATTTATGATGACTGGCGCATCACCAGGGATGTGTTAGTCATTCTGTGCCGCTGTTCCGTCACCTATGGTGTGCTGCATTTACAATGCGGCGCATCACGGGGCAAAAACAGCACAGATGCGTGATGTATCTGTGCCGTAAAGGTGGCGCATTGCTGGAGTTGTATCGCAAGTGTGATGAAGGTCCAGCAAGGGTCGGGGGTGCCCCTGTCGCAGGGTTTCTGTTCTCACACAGAACTGTGGACAGAGGATTGGAACCTCGGCGAATTAGGGTGTCCCAAAACTCACGTTAGTAATCAAAAACTATTTAGCAAGCTAGGTACAGTGTCACATTGGATATAACAAACTCTCAATGTTTAGACAATCCAGAATATGAATTTATAGTACCTCAGGATACGTGGAACTCATGAACAGTCGGTCGTTATATATTTCTTAGAAACCAGAACATGGAGTTAAGAAGAACACATGTGTATTTGAAATGTTTATTTACTAATGCCGTCTTCTCAGGCGTAGTACCTTAGATAATAAAAGTACACATATTATCAGTAGCAAAATTACCAGCATAGTTACTAGTACATAAAAAGTGAATAGTGATAGTATGTTAACATGCTGTAAATGAATAAGAGTTAGCAACACTTATAAGCAGCCGCGGGCCGTGGAGGGAGTTACGGTGAGGCAGGGAGGCGGGGAGGGGGAGAAGCAGGGTGGAGAATACAAGTACACATATTATCAGTAGCAAAATTACCAGCATAGTTACTAGTACATAAAAAGCGAATGGTGACAGTATGTTAACATGCTGTAAATGAATAAGAGTTAGCAACACTTATAAGCAGCCGCGGGCCGTGGAGGGAGTTACGGTGGGGCAGGGAGGCGGGGAGGGGGAGGGGCAAGGTAGAGAGGGCTCCACCCTGCTTCTCCCCCTCCCCGCCTCCCTGCCTCACCGTAACTCCCTCCACGGCCCGCGGCTGCTTATATCTCACCCTCCCTAATACACATATTATATTATTTGCTAAGAAGGTCTCTTTGTGTTGGTTTAGGGCGTGCCCATACTTTAGTGTCTTAGATTTGAAGGAATCACATCAGCATACACCAGCTCTCTCTTCATGTGAACCGCATCAACTGTTGTGTATGTGTGTTCGGCAAAGCAATATAAAACCCGCCTCATGCCCAGAATTGGCAGAAGTTGCACTTATGTTATGAGTATGAAGTCGTGGAGATCAGACCTCATAACAATTCTGTACCGTGTTGTTCTTGAAACTTTAGCACTCGCTGTACAGATATAGTTTAACAAGTAAAGCAGATAGTAGACCAATAACATATTATTCTCATGTAAACCACGATGAACTACTAGGTGGAAAGCTAAAGCAACAACTAAATGTCGTGTGCAGAAGTTGCAAAAAAGGAAAAATGGCGTTTAAACCGGTAATGAGCCCATGCTAACTTAACACGGTGTAAAGATATCCAGGACCTAGATGACACCTCCTCATGATCCGGAAACGAACTGAATAAGATAATAGAAGTGCCATCTCATGAGAGCAGATTGCAAGTTTATATGTGGACGGTCCGCAAGGTAAAGCATTAAAAACTAGGAAAATTCAATGCTAAAGAAAAATAAAACAGCCAAGTACTTTATCGAGTCTTAAGCCAATAGGCAAGGTAAATAATAAAAACTTGACAATTAAGTCAATGAATTGTCAATGAAATGCTAGTACTCAGCATATGAAACATGAAAAAGGTCTATGACATAACTGTGTATGCAAAATAAGCTGCAACAGCCTCCAACAGGAAGTCACCGTCTTCATCCGAAAACAGTTCAGCCATCCAATTTAAAAGCGGAAAAGAACATACGTGCTCTCCCAGCACCGGATCCTCTATCACCATCAGAGGACAGCTCGGTGGGTTTTCAAGAAAGCTGTGTTCCAAGAAAGACTGTGCTGCCGCCAGTAAATTCCAGGGACCAAGTAGTCCATGCATCAATGCCACAGCCATAATCCTTTCGCCAGGACAAATCAACTCGTGAGTAATGATAGGAGTCATCAGCTGATTAAAGTCGACGTCAGGAGAAACCGGTCCGCAGAGACACAAATCAATGGCCCAATCGAAATCACAGGTCAGGCAGTGAAATACAGGCTGGACACAGGTGAAGTAGGAGAACCGAAAAGATAATCCATATGCCGTGCTTAATATCGCCAACGGCATTGTGCCATAATATTCTAGCATGCGATTGCGGAACAGTGTCAGCAGCTGCAGGGTCGGAGGTTGCATAGGAGGGACATCCATATTTAAAAATGTAAAAAAGTACAAGAGCGTCCGCTGGTAATGGAAGTAAAAATGCAATCCACGAACCAGAGTGGAGAAAATGGAATGAAAGGGAGCAGGGATGACTCCAAAGATTTTCTCAAATGAAGTCACGAGACCACTGGTAACAACTTTAAAAAAGTGTGCCAGGGATTTTGTGGAGGATGCGTTAAAGATAGTCGGAAACATGTTGCTGAAATTGAAAGGCAAACCTGTGTACGGGTGTTCGCTATGTGAAGTACGAAAGTTTCACGGGCCGAACTCAAGGCCACCTCTCTCTGAGACAAAAGAGCTCTTATTCTTGTCATGCCGTTGAAACGTGTCCCAAGGTTGGTATTTGTGGCCAGATTGAAAACTCCCTATGTTCATGTGTGGGAGGAAATAGAACATTTCTGCAGCAAATAACCCGTTCACTTACTGTTACGATAAAAGGAATACTTTTAATTAACTCAGAACAATCTTCATTATTGAGCATCAAATAACTACCATTTTCCAACAACTTGAACGTGGGGATGATAGCAGGAACTGGCGTGCCTTGCATCACGCAAGCCATATTTGGTCGCTGTTTGTTGCATGAATCGTGTAACTGTATGTGCCTACACATTAGTGAATGATCTGGCGTCTCAGTGCATTCCTCTCCATTCAGATAAACTTCTTGATCATCTTTGAAACATCTGTATGTGTATGGAAGCGACCAGACCTCATGAACAAAAGCACTACCTAAAGGTTCATAAAGACCTATTGGTATATATTTCATACAATTTGAAAACTTATATAAAGCAAAAGGCAGCGTTATTAAACCGTCGATAAGGCATGTTGCCAAAAAACCCGCAATCCTCTGCTGATGATGTCACTGAGCATGTCATGAATGATGTAATATGTGACATCATCAGTAGTGGATTATGGGTAATAGTATCTCTAGTTTACTCCCCTATAGCTGTCTTTCTTTTAACATAAGTGTGTGTTTCCTTCCCTTATACTTACTGTTTTTGGTTCGCTTCCAGTTCGCGTACCAGCGAGCGAACTAGGAAGCGAACTAAGAGAAATAGAGGTTGGCACAGTTCCAAATATTGTACCAATTTTTTAATAACGGGGAGGTAGTTCTGAAAAGAACTTTTTTTTTTTTTTTTCTGAACATTTTTTTACTGTAAGGTTCCCGATTCGCGAAGCGGGAACGAAGAAAAAAAAATATTTAAAAAAATAATTATTCATAAACATATAAAATATATTTTTGGATTTAAAGAAGAATAAATTTTACAGCTACAGATATTAGCTGTTAAAAAACCAATGAAATTCACTGAAAAAACCATAGGTTATAGACCATATATAGTTAGGAATTAGCATTTACAAAACCTTGAAAATTCACTGAAAAAACCATAGGTTATAGACCATATATAGTTAGGAATTAGCATTTACTAAACCTTATTTTACTCACACAAAACCATTGAAATTCCATATATAGTTAGTTGCACTAACTATATATCGCGCACCCGCAATCCACTGCTGATCATGTCACATATTACATCATTCATGACATGGTCAGTGACATCACTGATGACATCACTGATGACATCTCAAATGACATCACTGATGACATCTCACTTGATATCAATGATCACATCACTGATGATATCATTCATGTGATAATACAATGCATCTCCTCACACTCTAATATAACCTCCGTTACACCCAGTGTTAAATAGAGAGTATCATTTTTGAAACCATTGACACACCAATACTAGTTACTACATACGCACTCACTGATTCCTATGTCTACACACACATTCACTCATACAATCATTCATACATACAATCACTCATCTTTACAACACTATCATATGCACTCATACACCTATACAGACACTCACACTCTGCCACTCATCCATGGAGTTACTCACACACCTAGTCAGTCCTGAAAAGAATCAATCACACTTCCATTTTCTCATCTATACAGTTAAACACAGAACACCTTACATTTTTGAAACATATACTAACACATAGTTACTCTCTTATAGAATCACTGATACAAGTACACATTGATCTGCACAGAGTCACACACCTCCCAGCCAGCCATACACACACTCAGTCTCCCATACAAATACTTGTGCAACCAATCAATAACCCATATAGCTACTTATATAGCTACTGATCAACACGTGCAGCAGCTTGCACAACAACAGACATACTGATGCACACTTTTAGACAGTTTAGTCACTAACCCGTGCATTCAGTAAGACGCATTTAATCACTCACTCATACAGTCAATCACGCACCTACTAAAACCTTCATTCAGACACTTATACATCCACTCATTCTTCAATATGTAAAACATATTTAAACTTTACAGAAACACATAATCACTGGATGTTGTCATCAGTGATGTCATCAGTGATGTCACTGACCATGTCATGAATGATGTAATATGTGACATGATCAGCAGTGGATTGCGGGTGCGCGATATATAGTTAGTGCAACTAACTATATATGGAATTTCAATGGTTTTGTGTGAGTAAAATAAGGTTTAGTAAATGCTAATTCCTAACTATATATGGTCTATAACCTATGGTTTTTTCAGTGAATTTTCAAGGTTTTGTAAATGCTAATTCCTAACTATATATGGTCTATAACCTATGGTTTTTTCAGTGAATATATATATATATATTTATACACACACACACACACACCAATCCTTCCTCGCAGGGAGAGACAAAGGGTCGCACTGCTGTAGGTCTTTTGTAATTTTTCTTTATTTTTTTATTTTTTACAATACTCATCGTCAAGGTGAAGGCTACTGACCAACGCGTTTCAGTCTTAGCATAAGACCTTGATCACAATCTTGGTTTGCGCTTGAAAAGAACGCCAGTAAAGTACTTTTCAAATGCATTACATCATTTTCTGTCATGCCAAGCACCCCTAAGGATTGTGGGAGATGTAGTGTCCCAAGAGTACATTTCTTTTTTTGCAATTAATGTGCTCAATCTGTGTACGTGAACAAGAAAAGTTATGGTTATATAAAACCGTGAAATAAAATAATTTCGTATTCATGTTAATGGGTATGTTATTCTTCATTTTTATCATTTTTAGACAGTTATGTTCAGTTCACGTTTTCCAAATCCCTCTAGTGGGTGAGTTTGCTTATTCTGTTTTTCTCATTTTATCAATCCCTCCGGTGGGTTGACCATACCCAAATTGTATGTTCTTCGTCATTATGACTCGTTGCGGCCAATTAGACCATTTTGATCCATCATTATTAGTGTAGAAGTGCTCTGTGATAGTGTGATTTTCATTTTTTCTCTCCACAGATAATGGTAAAAATTACAATGAAAATTACAATGAAAATAAGGGAAGTCTCTCTTGTTCATAAATGGATATACAATTTCTCACTCTGATTGAGCCCATGAGGTGTCAATGTTCTTAAATTTAAAATATGTCATGATTCTTTTTGGCGTAATGTTCTTTCTCTGTTTCTGCCATGATCATTTTGAGGCACTGTTTCAATCCTGTAGAACGTAAGCAATTTCCAGTCACTTTTATGATATTGGTCCATGTGTTTTGCCACTGCATTCATTTTGTCCTTGTTTAGGTGTCTCGGGCATGTTAAAAAAAAACTCTTTTTTAGCTCGCAGATCATGCTGGCTAAATATTTAAGGAGGAACAGACATTCAATCACATATATTGTGAATTTGAGCTTGCATGTTATTAGTTCTCTGATTTTCCATGTCTTGTTGTTGTCTAATTTGATTTCTGTTGTTGGTTTTGCAATCTGACAGACCTTGCAGTTATGACAAATCAGATTATTTTATCTCACCTAATGATAATGTCACTTTAATATTTGCTTTGTTCAGTGAATTTCTAGGGTGTTTTTAAGTAGTATTTTACTGCTATACCTGTAGCCAACACCCGCAATGCAAAGCCATGCCTCATAAATGGCAAGAGCACGGTTGCACGGCATGGACTGACCTGTTGTCAAACCCTGAGCCCTACCCATTGCAGTAAATCAACTCCACCCTGCACATGGCCAATTGCCATGTGCTGCGTGGGGTTGGCCTACCCTGCCGTGCTTCAGACCCCCCCCCCACATGCAGCCAACCACCCACAGTGCTCTCTTGTCCCTGCACTTCCACCATTATCTCACTGCCCAAGCAGCCAGCCCCCCAAGAGGAAAAAAAAACAGCTCAGGTGATTTCATTTTTATACTCGACATTAAAATACGGACAAGCATGATTTTGAGCCCTATGGTGGCAGGATTAAATACATAAATAAAAACAACAAAATATTCTTTAAGTATTTTGTTGGTTTTTTTCCTTCCCAGCAACTTCATATAAAATAATGTTCACACCTTAAAAGAAAAATAAAAGCGAGTTAAACTGGTGAGAAATGCTCTCTTTTACATTAAGAAACATCACTTAGTTATTGCAATCACAGCAGATGTCTTTTTGGAATAGCAGAGCAGGACCGGCTCTAGGGTGTTGCGACTGGTGGAGCCACACCTGGTGCTGACCTCGGGGGTGCTGACCTCGGGAGTGGGGCCATGTTTAGAAATGCAACTGCTGCAGAGTTCCTTGCATTTCCAGCAGTTTCCAGGTAGCAATAAACATTTCAAGATAACTCTGGTGTTTAAAGTTACTGCTGAAGAAAGATTGAGTGTTAGCTCATTGCAGTTTTGATCCATCATAAAATAGTGCAGAGGGTTAATATGCCTGCTGCAAAAAAAGGGTATAATTCAACTCACAAAAGTTAAGTTATGTGGCTCACTCATTAGTTTACTGCTTTGTCACAGAGATCATTTTGTTAATTACAGTTCATATATTACAACCCTAAAGTAGCACAGCGACCTATGACGTGTCATCAAAGAGCTCCATGGTGTAGATTAGTACTTAATATTTTCCCTCAAACTTAATATTTTCCCCAGTCTTTCTAGCCGTGATCCATGCAGGTAAGAGCGGTGGGCCCGGGTGTGGTGGGGGAACGGATTTCAACAGACGACGACGAGGGAAAATGAATCATTTATATAATTTTCCCTCATGGTCGTCTGTTGAATCCCCGCTGACCCGGCCCAACCATCCCAGCACTCTTACCCTCATGGGCCACGTCTGATTCTTTCATTAGCCTAAAGCTACTAAAAAGTATTTATTTGGGTATAAATACATTTTTTTTGGTAAAGTCAACCATTGTGGTAAGTTTTAAATCCTGACTTTGTGTTTGTATGGACCAAACACTCCTAAAATATTCTGCCTACTAGTATCAGTGATAAGTGGCTCTACACCTTGAAAAGCTCATTTTCTTCAGTAACATTTCTTGTAGACTAATTTACACAGGAATGAATCATTGGTGCTGTACAAAGTGTGTGCGATATACAGTGCTGTGATACCTTACACTGATATGAGTGCTGCTATAAACAAATGAAATGCATATGAGAGAGGGGTTATAGAGAGATGAGGGGCACAGGTGGAGTATGGTGGTGAGGGATTTTTGTGAAGACTGAGGTTTTTGTGGGAGTCAATAACAAAGATTTTCAAACTGGACCCACAAGCGCTAAAGACAGCCCTGGACCAGACAGTCGCAGAATTTAATCCTGCTTGCTGCAGAGCAGCTAGTAACAGAAAACACTGTGAATATCTAAGTCATTAACTTCAAATTGCTTTATGCACTATATAAGACAGTGTATACAATAAAATAAGTGATTTCCAAGAACACATATTGGTAATAAATAACTAGACTGTACCCAGTGCATATATTATTTTAAGTACCTGAAAAGGTCACTTACATTATCACTCAAAAGTAATAAATGTGTGTCATCATGATACTTCAAATGACTCCTTAAGTTAAAGCACCTGTTAGACCCCTGGTTCACCACTCTCCAAGTACTCCAGGTCTCCATCAACAGTTCAGGAATGGTTGTTTTTACCAAAATGTATGAGAACTGTTTTGGGAAATTAATAACTTCTCGGTCCCATACATCTGGTCAACTTTGACTCTGTTTCATGGAGTTGTCCTCTCTGATGAGTCGAGTGGGAGGCAGGGGGGAGGCCAAAAGGGCCATATTGAGAGCCCTGATCCTCCTCACCCCCTGGGGCCTCGAATTGTGGCCCAGGAAAGAGTGGAATGAAGCAAAGTACATAGATAGCATCAAAGAGTTGAGTGGGGCACGATGTGGGGTCTAAAGTTTTCATTTACAAATGTACAGAGACAGCTTCCCTATTTCCTCAAAGAGTTGCCCTGAAGGTCTGGAGAAGTGCAGGATCATTTTTTCTTAAGTGCCTTCACTTTCATTAGTGCAGCAGGTGCATTTGGCACTGGGGCAATGATATCAAGGACCACTGCAATCCAATTCAGGAAATGCTACTAACAAAAATGAGGGTGGGGAGCCATTTTCCTTGTTAACATTGTAGCTCAAGTCTCCCTTGCTGTACAGGGAACAGGTCCCAAGCAACAAGGGACGAGATGTTGGGCTTTTTCCTGTTTTTGACACAAAGAGCAATAACTGTGTGCTTTGGGCCTCAGGCCTAGGAATGATGGCCCTGTAGTGTGGGTAGAGGACTTGGAATAATGTTGCTGCTGTTGAAGTGGCACCAGGCCCAGAGGTGTGAGGGTCCAAGTAAAACACAATTATGACTGCTTTACTATTATTCCTGGCCTCTATTAGGGTTCAGAGCTCCTTTGCCGTATCAGTGATACTTCGGACATTGACCCAATGGCCCTATACAGGAGAACATTTAAGCAGAGGAGACACCTTAGCTTGAGCCTCAGAGACATGACAGAAAAAAAATGGGGCAGCTTATCACGGGACAGAGGACTCTGCCTGCTTCACAGGGCATTAGCTCACATTTGTGAGGCAGGTGTAGTGACACTGTGGCCCTGGATTGTGAAGCGTCCAATTATGACTGTCTTAGTTTACTATCTGGGCATGGTGAATTGTTTTAGGGCTTTGAGCACCCTTGCGGGTAATACCTGATACATAATTTTTTCTGAAAATGATAAAGGCGGTTTCACGATAATAGTGAGGGCCAGACTTGGTGGGGAAGGGGATGACAGAGGTAAAGAAGATATCTTGTTACTCAGGGCTGCAGCTATCATTAGTGTACACGGTTCAGTTGCATTGGGGCCCAGAAGAGTGAGGGGTTCATAAGACCCCAAATAATGGGAGTAGGGTTTTCTTGGCTATTTCAGTGTTTTTTATGTTTTTTCTCATTTATATATCTTACATTCAGTGTGGCTTTATGAGATACTGAAAAAGTGCCCTTGAAATGATCCTATACGCACTCCCTCTGCACTCTGCCTCTCCCTTCCACCCTACCCCCAAGACTTTCCAGAAAATGTTGGAGGGAGTCCGACTTCAAATAATTTGGGTAGGAGGGCTTATAGTGAAAAAGCTTAACAACATCAACTCTAAAGTATCCCCTGCACTCTTCCCCCTGTACTTCTAGCATTATTTTCCTGCCCAGTACCCCTGTCTCTGCTCCACTTCTTTCCTGTGTGTTTAAAAGGATGTATTTCTTCTCCTCATCAATGCTGAATCATTCTGTGGAAGTATGGTTAGCAGTGCAGTGCGTATTTTATACACCATCCACAGTAGCTATACAGTTAAACACAGGTTACGTTTACTTAACTAATTGTAGACTTGTGACATACACATTTATTATAGAGCACACATGAACTAAGATATATTAACATTTTGCATTGGAGTTGAGTCACTTTTTAGACGCAGCCCCAATGTGAAAGGTATGCCTGGATTTACTAAGTCATGCATAGCTCAATGTCCATGGCTTGCTATTGCTTACTAATTCAAATGTATTTAATTACCATGCAAAGTCAATTAAAACCATTACATGACAAAAGCACACACTACAAGAATCGTGTTACCTATAAAATACATTATGCATACACTAACCAGATGAAATAGATCATTCAAAGCTAAAGTTGAAAGAGCTGTGTGAACGCACATCTGTGTAAATTCGACATGACATCAGTGACTGAACTCCTCTAAATATCAATGAGTCATATACCTACGTCAGGCTAAAAAGTGTGTGTTGTGTAGTGCAAACTGTCAACAAATTACAAACTATAAAAGCCGGATTTGAGCATGCGGTGGGTCTTTGCTGTCGCTTGAGGTGCAAGGGTCAATGAAAGTGGAATATGACTGATGTCACGCCCACCGAGAATGGAATACATTCTTAAGTCCCCACTTTGGCATGCATGCAGTCGTAAATCAGTTGAAGCGCATGTCGTGCTGTACAATTGTGTAGCTAATAAACTGCAAACATGCTATGCTTTGTTAAAACTTCTTACTCAAGCGAATGTGCCCAGTAATCAGCCTTGTCAGCAAGTTTGTCAGATCTAATTGCAGATAACAGAAAACATGAATCGAACTGTAAGGTGACGAGTTCTCGTTCCTGGCTATCCATCAGTGAAGTTACAGCCATTTCTTGAACTGAGGTGTCTATTTATGAGCCAGTTTGCTTCACTCTTGCACCACGTAACGTGGTGCAAGAGCAATGCAAACCTTAAGACAGATTTTAAATCCACGCACTGCCACTTTGCGTGCTACAAACTCACCAGAGCGCAAGTTGCTGTTTTGCTGTACTCTGCCCTGGGAAGGCATTCCATGGGTGTTGTGTGGGTGTTCCCATTCACCTCCCATGGTTTTTGATACATAACCAGATTTACAAGAACTTGCAAACCTGGGAATGCGCCAAAATCTTACGCCATCCCAAGTAAGGTGTAACAAAGAGAAATATCACTATTTCTCATTGTTTCTTACTCTTTCTATGTTTGTTGCATTGTGCAGCACACATAGAAAGAGGAATATGCCTCTCAGGGTTGTTTTTGTGCAGGAAGGTGTCCTTTCCTGCTCAAAAACAATCCTGCATGAATCCCAGGCACCCTTCCACCATGGTCCAAGGGTGCCTGTGTTGGCACTAGGCAGCCAATTGGTGCCAGCGTAGGAACAAGGACAGGAATGCATTGTGTTTCCTTCAATATGGGGAATTACTGCTCATTCCCTGTCACGCAGTGCAGCGCAGCACGGTGATTTTTTGCGCTGCACTATGTCACTTCCCCATAAACAGCCTCCCCCCCTCAGTCCGTTCAGCAGGTCATTAGGTGGTGTGTCAGATTCTAGCTAGAAGATAGCGCCTCAGTCTATTTAGCAAACAGCATCAGGAATTTGACAAAAGATGTGTTGTATACAATGTTGGTTGGTGCCATGCACTTGATGACTGCATGTCTGCAGGGAATCCCCAGCCTTTGTTTCAGCCAGTAGTTTCAGATGAATATATGTTTTGTCGATTAACGTTTCCTTGGCCTCTGCATGCAATAGTCTGATGTTCTGGGCCAGGGATTTAAACTGTCCTGTGTCAGCAGGGCACCAAACAGATACCATATAAACCTACTTTTTTTTAAAACTGTAGGTAACATGCAAACAGGTAGGACTGCGCGTCAAAAAAGAGATAATTATCTTTTTAGTAAAAAAAAAAAAGTAATATGAAGCGAGGGCTTTCCCTGCTTCTTCTTTGTTTCTCCGTGTTAGTTTCTCTTTCCATATTCTGCAGCACCCATAGAAAGAGGAATATGGTTTAAGGAATGTTTTTGTGCAGGAATTAGTTCCTTCCGGCACAAAAGCAATCCTTCCCGTAATACTGATACCCTTCTGTTATGATAGCGCAAGGCCGCTTTTGTGGGTGCTAGACTGCCTGAGGTGCGTCATCGTTGGGATGGAGCAGAAGAGTGCCATATCTTAGTAGAAATGGCACATTTCTGCTCTCTCCCTTTCATGCAATTCAGTGCAGCAAATTCCTTGTTGCCTTGCATTGCATGAAATAACATTAAATCTGCTCCATAGTGTAGCCTGTGGACATTATATCTTTGTACTATGTGAGCACTGTATTACAACATGAAAGAGATATGGCTAGTGTGGTTCATTCTGCTATTGTGGGGAATATCATCAAAAAACATACCACATGACACAAACGCCTGGTAAATTGAATGCAAGACCGACACACTCAATATTCACTGTTAGATACATAGCATTAATATATTCACAAAGTAAACAAATCTGTGGGGTTACAACACTGAGCATGAAACAGTGTTGCTTGGGGCTGTTTTAAATAAATTGCACCTATTAAATAATTTTCTGTGTGTGGTGGCACACATAAAGACCAACAGATGCATCTAAAAAGGTAGTTTGTGTGGACAAGTAGTCCCTGATATAAAACATGAAGTCTCTAGCACACCACTGATATCTGGAACTGTACCTTACATACCCAGGTAGATCACTTGAGTAAAAGTGGAAAACTGCAAATTATTATATTCTTTGAAAAAGTCCATGCAACATGAGAGAATCATGCATCAGTATTTGGACTTTGCCCTGTGACTGCTACTAAGTGGCACATTGTGTGAGCTCTGGTGTTAATATGGACTTGAAAACATTGGTTTCACTTTTGGTGTGATATAACTGTCCTGTAAGCCCATAATGGCACAGAAAATACATGGAAGTTAAATATCATATGTAGGCTACTGTATGTTTTAATACCACCCACATATAGGACAAAAACAGATGTCCGCTAGGAGTACCACTGTGTTTTGGGTGGACTGCAGTTTAAATGTGATTCAGTGAACCTTGGCAGAGAAAAGTGACTTTGCCATTTAAGAAAAGCCTGTTTTTATATATTCATACCAGACCTGGGTGAAATTTGAATTGCGGTAGGGTAATTCACAAAACTTAAAATTACAATGTAATGATGCCACTCTGCCACTTTGCATAATTATGTGCCATTCACTGTAAAGGTTTACTGAAAAGTGCTCCATTGGTGGGAACACAACAGAACACAAGAGGCTGTTGTTTTGTGGTGCTTTGTTTTCAAATGCATCCTCACACCTAAAACTGACATGCCTTTCATGCTAAAATATAGCACAATACAATAAGCAATTACAAGGATGCATAGTCATTGAACTTTGCACACCCCTAATTCATAAGTCACTTCTAAAATGTGATTTCTAAGCATGCAAAGGCAGGGTTCTGTTATAGGAATAGGGCACACTACATATCGGGGTTATTGTGCGCTCACAGTGAAATAAATCTCACAAGCTATATCATTGTATAAACTTTGGTAGATTTTCCTTGAACAGGTGGAGGCAAAATTAAAGCCTTTCTTTGCTAGCTTCACCTGGGGAACTACTCGAATATTGATTCAAAATTATTTCCTACTTTATTTTCAAGATATGATTTATTGGGGAATTCAGATATTTGAAACCTTAAGTAGAAAAGTAACTGCATAAAAATGCTGCTTGAACCTAAGCTCGAACAAAACTAGAACTAGGCAAAATGTGCAACAGTTGCTTTTTGGACATTATGAGAAATGCCCAAAGAATTACACAATAGTATGCATTACTTCACAAAATGTCAGCTTCAGCATTTGCACCATTTCATTAGTGCAAAATGCATCCGTCTGAGCGGCTGCATTTTGTGATAAAAAATAGTGCAATGTCACCCATCACTCAAACAGCAACTGTTTGCTTTTGGTTCCTTTGTGTTCTTCTCATGAGCCCAAAAATGTTTCAATGATCTGATGTGGCATAATGGTGCCATCTCAGGCATTTCGCATGACAATTAACACAGAATGTTGGGAATTACGTAACAGTATACCTGTGTAAAAGAAATTTTCTTTGGGCCTACCTAAAACCAGTTTTGACACTTAGCCCATTCTGAGCTGGAAAATGTATCCTTTGGATAGGTAATTAAAATACCCTGACTCAGAGGACAGTAGCCTGTCTCTGATCCCAGGAAGAGGATATGGGTGTTACCTGCTGACCAATTAGCACAGATTAGCTATGTGGGGTGGTTGAAAGGGTTGGCAGATCAATGGGGAGATTTAGCACAATTTCGACTTGGAGATGCAAGTAAGGGTTTCCCTCATCATGGTCAGGATCTTCACCAACAGCCAACCTTCAGTCACAGCAGAGGAGAGAACCAGTTTGGACACTAACAGTTGGGAAGATAGCTCATTTAAATATGGAAGTAGAAAAGAAGCTGAAGACAGCCCTGCCTGGTGACCAAAGAGTTCTTCCGTAGGGAAACAGATGTTCCTGGGTAATTGTACAGTAAGGCAAAGAGGTAGTGATGCAAGAGAAGGCAAGTAAACTGTGAAAAGATGGTTACTGGCGGGTACTGAATTTCACAAATCAAAGTCTCATGCACCAGATACGACTGCACCTCTACCCCCATCTCCTCAAAACATTCATGTACTGGGAAAAACATCACTTGATGAGGAATGGCTGTGGGAAGAACAGAGACTCCTAACTATTGCAAGAAAAAGAGGACATGCTCAAGGCTTTAAGTATTCATCATTCCTCCTGTCAGCCAAGGACTGGAGCTGCTCTCCAATGGTCAAGTGGTTGACTTCCTTTTTATCTCATCCGGGATACAAAAACAGAAGGACTCCTGGCTCCAAGAGGAACCAGGTGACCACAGAGGACTGTGCTCTGCAGGAGACATGACTGGAGAGAGATGATGCCTTGAAGCCTGCCCTGAGGAGTTAGGGGCTGCAGGACTGCCCACAAACAACTTTTGCAGCATTTGGAGACTAAGGTCCTTATTTACAGTTTGGAGGGCTGGATACTCCATCAGAATGTAACAGATATCCATCCAACATATTACAAGTGCCATAGGCCATAATGGAATTATAATATCTTAGACAGGACATCCACCACATTTGTGATGGAATAGACCATCTTACAGAATATTCAGCTTACCAACTTCTAAAGAATGTCCTAATTTCAAACTAAAATCATTGACCATGATCTGTATCAGAACTCGGCTATATTGCTGTTGGCTAGAATTTGTGTCAAGATCTTGATCAAATGTGTTCTGTTACTTTTCAATAATATTAAGCTATTAAATGATCTCAGTGTCTTTTTGCTCATTACATTTTTCTATAGTTTTCCAAACTGGTTTAAGAATGTTATTGATTCGTGTTCTTTAGTTTATAATACAATTGGTGGCACTGCTTGATCTTAGCACGGACATCTGTTAAGATTTTGTGCTGTCTTTCCATAGTTAACAGATAGTGAGCAAATAATGTCTAAGAACTGTGTTTTAACCTACCCAGAGTTGGTAGTGGTACCACGTTTTCAGATTTATGGCCCAATTTCTGACAGTGGGCCTTTTGCGAAACACAAATTAGGCCATTCAAAATTATCAATTGTGTAAATAAATTGTATTGAACCTCACTGACCAAGCCCTCCAAATGTTGCCATGATTTTTAGTTTACAACTTAGCACCATACACTGACTCATTCAAACATATGCCTGTTTTGTGTTGCACTAGAGAATGTGACTGCTACCATCATTAATGATTTCCACATTAAAGGAATGCCACCATTTTTGATTGTGAAACAAGGTTTTGAGATTGAGTGATGTTCTATTGTAGCCAAGCATGAAGGCAAGTGAACCAAAGACACAGCAAATTAGGCAGAGCATGACATTTCTTTTCATGTCAAGTGTCTTTCAGTACCCTCATAACCAGGACAAACTCAAACTGGAGACAAAAAAATGCAGAAAAAAACAAAGCAACATGATTTTTCCATTGTTAGACCTGTCAGCCTTAGGCTTGCATTCCACATTACATTTTGCCCGTCTTCCTATATTTAGATGAACTTATTTTTGTTTGCCTTAGGACTCTGTGCACTTTATTACTGCTTACCAGTGCAAAACTGCTTCTGTTAACTCCTCGAAAACATGGCATACTTAATTTACGAATAAGTTTCTTGCAGAGTGGTATCCACATACCCAGAAACTGCCAATTAAAAGCTATTAATGGCCCTGCAGCACTTATTGTGCCACCGACTTAAGTAGCAGCTTAAAAAATGTCCGTGACCTGCCACTGCAGCCAGAATGCAGTTTGAAACTGCCATGTCGACTTGCCAAGTAAGCCCCTTGCCAAGCCTTAAACTCCCCATTTATTTAATGTAAGTCCCCTCTAATGTGTGCCCTGGTTAGCACATTGGGCAAAGTGCACTGTAATTAAAAGGTTTAACATGCACTTTATAAGTTTTACCTGTCCTAAATTCATTTTTCTCTACTATGGCCTACATCTCCTATAGGATAACATTGGACATTCCGTATAACATTTAATAAGCTGTAATTTCCAACTGGTAGCAGGTTCCTACTTCATATTTGATGTCCTTGGAATTGTAATGAAAAAGCCTATTTAATGGTAAAGTCAGGTTTCTGATTACAAGTCTGAGTATGCCGCTATTACAAAGTTTCAAAAAGAATGATTAATGGACAGAATGCTGAACAATGCCAAACATTCACCCCCAAAGTGCGCCGGATATGCCTAGACATAGGTCACGGACACAGTGTGCTACTGGATTCAAGCTATCCTGGCTGATGAGGGGTGATACCCTGAAACCGGTCCCAGGATACTTGTTTCTGGTCCAGGGAGGACTTGGCTTGGCAGTTTGGGCTGGTCTGTACCCATGAGGAGCAGGGACAAGAGGGATTTGCATATGGCTGGGTCTAAACTCGTGTGGCATGGTGAGAAAAATAACAATGGATTTAACCCAGATCTCTTGACTGGGGTGCAAGTTTGATTAGTTGATCCCACCGAACTCAAAAACTACCGCCCCATTTCGCTCCTACCATTCCCGGCCAAAGTCATCAAGAAAGCAGTCAACAACCAGCTCGCCGCCTTCCTCGAAGCCAACAAATCCCTCGACTCATCACAGTCCAGCTTCCGAGCCAAACACAGCACTGAGACCGCCCTCATCGCAGCAACAGATGACATTCGAACACTACTGGACAATGGAGACACAGTCGCCCTCATCCTCCTTGACCTCTCCGCAGCCTTCGACACAGTCTGCCACAGCCCCCTTTTACAACGCCTCAACAACATCGGAATCCAAGGAAAAGCACTGGACTGGATCACCTCGTTCCTCGCCGGAAGAACTCAGAGAGTCTGCTTCCCACCGTTCAAGTCGGAGGCCACCGAAGTCATCTGCGGCGTGCCACAAGGCTCTTCACTCAGCCCCACCCTCTTCAACGTATACATGAGCCCCCTCGCGGCCATCGCACGCCAACACAACCTCAACATCATCTCCTACGCTGATGACACTCAGCTGATCCTCTCCCTCACCAAAGACCCAAACACCGCTAAAACCAACCTACATGAAGGAATGAAAGAAGTAGCCGAGTGGATGAAGCACAGCCGTCTTAAACTGAACTCAGACAATACAGAAGTCCTCATCTTAGGTACTTCCCCTTCCGCCTGGGACGATTCTTGGTGGCCAGCTGCCCTAGGAAAAGCACCCATCCCAACGGACCACGCACGGAACCTGGGCGTCATCCTGGACTCCTCTCTCTCGATGACCAGACAAGTCAACGCAGTTTCATCATCTTGCTTCAACATCCTCCGCATGCTCAAAAAAACATTTCGCTGGATCCCCACCGAAACTAGAAAAATGGTCACCCACGCACAGGTTACAAGCCACCTGGACTACGGATACACCCTATACGCCGGTACCACCGCTAAACTTCAGAGAAAACTCCAACGCATCCAAAACGCATCAGCCAGACTCATACTAGACATCCCGCGTAAAGACCACATTTCCGGTCACCTAAAAGACCTCCACTGGCTCCCTGTCAATAAGAGGATAAGGTTCCGCCTCCTAACTCATGCACACAAAGCACTCTACGAACTTGGACCAGAATGCCTCAACACGCGATTATCCTTCTACTCCCCCTCCCGCCAACTACGTTCCTCCAACCAAGCCCTCGCTGCGGTTCCACGCATCAACAAATCCACCATGGGGGGAAGATCCTTCTCCTACCTAGCGGCTAAAACTTGGAACTCCCTTCCCATTCACCTCCGCCTCATTCAAAACCACCCAGCCTTCAGAAAGCAGCTTAAAACCTGGATTTTCGACAAATAATTCCCCACCCTTCCTCAAGCGCCTTGAGACCCTCTGGGTATGTAGTGCGCTATATAAATTATTTGACTTGACTTGACTTGACTTGATTTATTCCTCATTCTGTCCATCAATTGCTTGACTTTTAGGGAGTTACCATTTGTCTGCCCTTAGCCCTTTTAAGTCTGAAATGTGTCTAGGGTCACATTGACTGGGTGTAACTGGCAGACTTTGTGGATTCTTCCCAGAAAGTCACATGATAAAGGGATTAGTTGTACTTGAATTGACCATCTACTGGCAGGGTGAGGGGTGGCTGAGCACAGCCTCTCTTGCAGCTGTGTAGGGAGTGCTCTATCACCTCCACATTGTCACTGTAGCCAGATTAAAGGCATGTCAGGGAGTCAGAAAACTCCATGCACTGCAAACAAACTGTCTAGAAGCTTTTCCCACCTTCCATAAGGAGAGCACAGGGTATAAAATAGGACTCATACACCAACACTTCAGTTCACTCTTGGGCCTGTGGGAGGACTCTCAGAGGACTGCTTGCTGCTGTGGCCTGCTTTGAATTCTGTGATACTGCTTGACTGTACCTGGAATTACTATTTTGCTGCCTGGATATTGCCTTGAACCCTTAGAGGCCAACTCTGCTGTTGAGGCCTCCATCTTCCCCTGAACCCAGAACTACCAGAGTGAATCCAAGGGCTAGTTTGCTGAACTCTGGGGCATAGCCCCAGGGAGACAATAGAGCCCCACCATCTTGAACCTGCACCTGGAGTCTGAGTGAGTGCTGAACCCCAAGTGGTGCTCTACCAGTCCTTGACCCTTGGTTGTGATACTTAAGGTAAACGGATTGCCAAATCCTAAAACTGAGGACTTAGAAAATGTTTGGGCAAAAACTACTCTGAGAATCAAGAGGAGACTTGACCCAACCTGCTTGCCAATCCGCGTGAGATGCATCGCCTGTAAGATTAACCCTGCGTCTTCTCCCGCTGTGTTCTTCACAGCAGCAAATCCTGTTCTGTGGTCCCTTGCAAAACGGGTATCTGGTCTTGTAGAACTGTCTATGGTTCTAGCTCTTTGCCTTGTCCGGCTGTAGATTTTAAAGTTCCAAAAAAGAGACTAAGTCCAAACATAGACCTCTTCACTGTGGCTTCGACCCAAGTCTCCCTGGTGACCGTGCTCCCTCCTCGGAGCATGCATACAGCATTGCCCCTCAGAACATTACCATCTCAGAACATTATTCTCATAATGTCTTCTAAGTCTGAAGGTAAGAGGTGGCCAGGCCCAATCCACTTTTTGTATCCAAGCCATGCTTCATTGCGGTCAGAAATATCTGTCGATTTTGACCTGGTCTCGCGTGATGAGATGTTTGCTGTTGGCGCTTTGATCTTTTAGGTGCTAGTTTTCACTAAAAACTTTTAAAATTCATTACTCCGGTTCTACTGATTGGATTTCTATTGTTTTGTTGTCAGATCATCTATAAAAATTTAACCAATTTGTCTAAATTTGTGTGGGATTTTTCTTGTGTTGTTTTTCACTTCATTACTGTTTGTGTTCTTGCTCTGCATAAATACTTTACATTAGACCTCTAAGTTAAGCGTGACAGCTTTGTGTGCCAAGGTAGCAAGGGTTAAGCACAGGTTAATTTAGTGACTTTTTATAGCTCACCCTGCAAGAGATTATGACTGTTACTTAACCAAGGTTCACAACTCAGTCACCCAGCAACCCAGTTTCTCACAACCGTACATCCACCTAGGATCTGGAACATATTCCCTTGTCAATAAGGATTGCCAAAAGCTGAAATAAAATGCACATCTCTTTAAGAACCAAAACTAAACAATGGGGCAACAGTCCATTCTTGCTCTTAGAAAATAGCTATCAAATTTTCCAATCCCACATATCTGTGCCTTTCCTTTGACTCTGTTGAAAATGCTTTCTAGTGGTATGTGGGGGGCCCCAGGGCTACAAGGCCCAGAAGCCCTGCTGGAAATGAGTAAACACCCTACAGCCCGCTCCAGGCGGGAGGTTGATAAGCTACTACTGTTCCCGCAGTGCAGGATGCTTTTCTGGCAGTGGGTGGGGACCCAGGACTCAGAGCTGTTTCTATGTGTTTTGCTGCCCTAGGCGAAAATTGAAAAAATGCTGCCCCTTACCTTTTACTACCATCACTCTCACTCTCTCCCCCTGTCATCCAGGTGTTGGGGAATAGAGGCCTGCTTTGGTGCCTCTCTACCTGATCTGGACTGTCAAATCTGTATTAAAGATTTCATCCCACATACTACACCTTTCACTCATTCTCCCACCTCTCCAGATTCACTTTGTGCCACGCTCGAACACGGTCGAGCGCTCAGCTGGTAATACATCTAACTTCTTAGATGGTCTAAGCCCAAGCTCTGCATACCCCACCCTTACAAAATGGCCCTCGCTTTACAAAGACAGTTTTCTATACCGCATTCTTAAACACTCCCAAATTAGTCTTGTGAGATCAATATATGACAAACCTTCCCAGGGAATTATGTTCCTCTATCTAACGTAGCTGTCCGTACCGGTTGTACCGGGGTCATCTTTGGTAGAGCTAAAAACAATATGAAGTTCAGTGACGTCGTCAGATCCCTGCTGCTTGCTACCTGTCCTGAAGGCCTGGCTGATGATCTGTGACTGACAAACAATATCGTACATCAAAGGGGAGAGAGTGGGTTTATAACAGCAGAGGAGACAGGCCTTTGCAGCAAGGTACCGCGGTCACATTGTTACTTTGATGCACACTGCCTGTACCATTCCATCCATTGATCATTGTGCTTGTTGTCAAACACCAGTTAGCCCACAGGCCTCTCCCGTCTCCAACCCAGCCCACAGCGCTGTTAGGGCAGACATCTCTGCAGCCCCCGATGGAGCTGCCGCCCCCTCACCTTCATGTGATGTGCACAGTCATGAGGAGATGTCTCCTAATGGCCAGAGCTCTCCATTGCCTTTGAAAAATTAATCCGCCCTTGTGTAATGTAATCTCTGGTGCTCGTGTAAAGCACTGTAATGCCCTTGACCCAAGTTCGCCCTCTATAAAACTGCAACAGCAAAGAAAACGTAGATATATTTACTGGGGTTCTGGTGGTATCCTTTCTCACTGCTCAGAGTTTTTTCAGTTATAACTTGCTTGAGTTTAAAGGACTTGTGTGAGCTTTGCACACATGGGAATGCAACATATGTGATTTAGACACCTGGTGAGATTGTTTGATGGCGTGCGTGACACAGAGTCTAGTCTCAGACCATGCTCTGGGTACCCGTGTGTCCCGTGCTGCCTGCCCCTGAAACCTTGCGTTTTTTTGCTAGCAGGCCATGAAAACTTTGAACGCTTGTAAGCTGTGGTGACTTCAATGACTCAAAGTATTATTCAAGGGGAAAGAATGCAAAAGAATTGTCTAGAAACGCAATCCATTTATTCATTATGTCACATCATGGTTTGGATTAGGAACATGGGGTAAATACATTCTGCAGCGTTACTCCCTTGACCCCGGAAATGAAACACAAATACGTGACGTACTGAAATACAATGTTATAAAAATGATGCTTGCTTGAAAATGTTTTTTCTGTGCTGAACTCAGAGTGCTTACTGCTTAGGTCCTCATTACAAGGTGCAAGTAATTTCAGTGCAGTAATACCGCCCGTGAAGAACAAAACTTCACCAATGGTGATCCATTTCCCTTCGCCTTGACCAGGTCCCTCGCTTCAAGTATCAGAGGTTAGGGGGCAGCTCCTTTGTTGTGCAGGCCGCTGGAGCCTGGAATGCCCTTCCTCTTGCCCTGCGGTCTGTTCAGGACTAAGTTGTGTTTACAAGGAAATTGAAGACACACCTCTTTGCCTGATAGTCTCTCTAGATACCCCTTTAGGCTTCGCGCCGGGACACTCATGAGTATCTGCGCACGTTTTAAATATATGTAACATACCATAACACGTATAGGGGCATATTATCAAGGTATTTATCCCCGCTTTTTTGGCTTTAAAAGCCAAGAAACCGGAGATAAAATTATCTCCCTATCAGCAACAGGGTGCTAACACGCAAATCCGCATGTTAGCACCCTTTTTCTATACGCTTCCCCTTGCATCTCTAATGAGATGCAAAGGGGGCGTTCCAGAGAAAAATAATAGGAGAAATGTTGTTAAGCGACATTTCTCCTATTATCAAGGATTTCGCTAACCCGGTTAGTGATAAAAAAAGCAGTGCTAACCGCGGTTAGCACTGCTTTTTTTACACCTGCTATTTTCCTGACTTAGCCATGATATCCTATGGAAGGTGGATATCATGGCTAAGTTTGTGAGCCCCTATCATCAAGCTAACTCCAAACTTCGAGAGATTATCGTTGGTTTCCCAGTGATAATCTCTCATTTGGCAGTTAGCGTGAGGATTTTTATCACCTCTGAGATAAACCTTGCTAATAGCAAGTTATCTCTGTGATAATTTCCGGCGATGCTTAGCGTTAAAAAATTCGTTGCTAAGCCTCGTTAGCGTTAAATATCGCTAATCGTTGGTAATATGCCCCATAGAGTGTAAGCTGATTCGGCTGGAAACTGCGGCGGCAGAGTTCCCCTCTGGGGGGCCACGCCTGGCTGTAGAACATGGTGAACACACAAATTGATTAGAGAGGCTGCATTGTCACAAATATGAAGCTCACTCAGCCAAGACTCACACAGTGGCAGACAGAGCAGGTTCTCCTCTTGCCTGGTTGATCCATTAGGATCACCATGGAGGAGCGATAAGTGGCCTGCGCTTGGTGAGTGGTACTCTTCTGCACAAAATTATATTCACTATGAACTGACACACCACTATACCTCGCTGTGTCGCTCGCTAACATTGGCGACCGCAGAGGATGTTTTTTCCTTCATCACTGATGTTAGGTTACACACACTCATGCCAGAGCAGAAATCAGAATTGAATTAACCCATCACACCCTTTGAGATACCCGAGGCAATATGTACATTGACGGTAGGCAGAACCCTGGGCCCAGACGGTTTGCCAGCAGAGTTTTATAAAGCCTATGCTCCGTTACTGGTGCCCCGCCTGCAAATCGTGTATGCTAAATTGCTGAGAACGTCCTTCCTCCCAGTTATCCCTCACAAGATGCTATTGATTTCACTGCCTAAGCCCGGGAGAGACCCAGATGCCCTAAGTTCACATAGGCCACTGGCCTTCTTATACAGATTACAAGATTCTTGTGAAAGTGCTCGTGGATAGGCTCTCCCTGCTAATATGCCCATTAATACATGCAGACCGAAACTGATTTGTCCTGACCTGCACCACCTCCCTTAAACTGCGACAATTCTTCTGTATACAGAGATATGCCCCAGAGCCTTGGCCTCGCTCTGGGTGCTGGACCTTGAACGAGCATTCAACTTATTGGAACAGCCCTATTTACTAGCAGTATTGCCTTGCTATGTCTCTGGTGCCCAGTCTCTAAAATACAAAAGGCTTTTGAATACACTACCACTGGCCTGAGTGAAGATAGGGACCCTCATACCAGAGCCCATTTACATAGGACGCGGCACGAGGCTTGGGTGCCCACTCTCACTGCTGCTTTTTTCTTTTTCTGTTGAACCTCTAGTAGCTCACCTACACACCTCAGGAGCGGAATGGGGCATACCACTGGGGGCCAGTACGATTTCTGCTTCTTTGTATGCATCACCTGCTCATATATCTTCGAGATGTCACCACTGTCCCCATGGAAGTTGTGCGCACCCTTTGGCAGTTTGCTTCCATCTCTAGCTTGCACGGTAAATGGAACAAGTCCTGTTCCTTCCCGTTTGCTCCCACTACACCAGGCCCATGCCTCACAATAGACACAACCCCACTTACCTGGCAGCCTCATGTGTTCCGCTATCTGGGAGTAAAAATAGTGTATTACCAAACGGATCTTTTTTAGGGTAACTTGGGATGTTCAGTTACGTCATTGTGGTACCAAATAGTCTTCTCGAGAACGGTACCTTTGTCAGTGAATGGCCATGTGGAGTTACTTAAGATGGTGGCGCTCCCTAGCCTTTTGTATTTTTTTGCAAACTTTCCTTTATATTTCAATGCATCATTCTTTCGAACAATTGTGGGGATGATGCATGATTTTATCGGGAATAAATCTTGATGCCGGGTAGCACTAGCAAAATTATACCAGCCAACAGATCGTGGTGGACTAGCGCTGCCTAATTTTGAACAATATTATTTAGCTTCGCAACTACAATGGGTGGCAAATTGGATTGCTGCAACTCACTTAGCAGACTCAGCCACAATATTACCAGGTTGGAGCCACTCTGATCTACTGCAACCTTTGTATCCATGTGCTCAGCCCTCAATGCCACAGCCTATGCTAGTCCAAGTCGCTCATCCCTGCTACAGTAGGTGCCAATGTATGACAAGCTGCACCATCCCTTATGCCACAGCACTGACAATACTTGCCACACCACGTGGTAGCAGATTTACCACGAGAACGGAACTCATAGAATGGGAGGCGGCTGGCGTTCAGGCAAAAGGCAACCTTTATATAGATGGTACCCTCTTACCCTATGACACCCTGTAATAGGAGCATGGTCTGACTCCCTCCGGCACAGCTCCTATTGCATGCCTCACTCATAAGGGCCTTGAGCCATAGTTGGGGTAACATAGCAAGTGAATTGCCCACACATTTAACCATACAATACCAACATATACAAGAGTGTGGCAAGCACTTAATCCTCTGGCTGACGGAATCATTGTGCACTCATACAGTGCTATCCCTTGTGCAACTGCATGGCAAGTGGAAGACTGACCTGTGCCACCCCTACACTGACAAGTAACGGGAGGCAGTGCTGGGAAGCTCCATTACAATCCCTTGAGACGCCAGATTCCGCTTGATCCAACTGTATGCCATACATAGACCATTTAATAGTGCTCCTCAAGTCTCCATAACCAGTCTCTCAGATTAATTTAGTTTTATAGCGCCACTCATACCAATGTGAGCTTTAAAAGCACTTTATATCATACACACATTTAACAGAGACAATCACATGTGTAAATCAGTCCATAGGAAATTTTACATAATACAGAGGATTACAATATGTAGGAGTCAAATCTCATCCATACTAGTAGGCAGTATAGTTTAAGAGTCCTTGGTCTGGAAAAGCACAAATTCAGAATTTAAAACATAACACTAATTGTTAGTGGTTCTAATATACACCTTGCAGTTTCCATGCAGCTCTTTGATGACAGTTAATAGATCATTGTTCTATATTATGATTTTAACTTATAAACGACAAGTAACAAAATGATCTCTCTGACAAAAGCAGTAACCCATTGACCTATTAACATTATATGCACTTTGTGATCTGCATGGCACACATTCTTAGCAGCAGGCACATTAACTCTCTGAGCGACCTTACGTGGAGACAAACTTCCACTAGACAAAACTCCATCTCTATTCTCCAGGAAGAACATTAATTACTAGAGTTATCTTGACATTTTTATTGATTTCTGAAAATTACTAATAAATAAATCTGTATTTGTAAATTGCAAACTACTCACCCTTACGGGTCTCAAGACACTGGGGCCGTCGTGGAAATAAAGTGAGCTATTGCCCAGAGTCACATGGTGCTGAGCAGAGCTGCCACCGGCGCGGAGGATCGAACCGTGAAGCCTGTGCTCTGAAGTCAGCTGCCTTGGCCGCTGCACCACACCTCTCCACTGGTTCCTTGACTGAAGTCAAGGAACGTGGCAGCAGGTGGTTTTCAAGCCATAATATATTTGCAAACAGGGCGCCCCCTCCTCAAGTCAAGGAGTGGTGCAGTGGCACTGATTGCACCGCCCTAGGACCAGCCCTGTCACAGTCAGTTGATAAATGCTGACTTATTATACATTTTGTGGGCTTGCCACTGACTCATGTGTTACTGGACCCATTGACACATTGCACAGAAAGGGATATCATGTTTATGTGGGAGGTATGCACCTTAGGGAGGTATCGCAGGGGTAAGAAGTACAAGGTCATGTCACGTTTAAATGATCTGGGACTAATCCTGGCCAAAAAACTCATTACCTGCAGTTGGTAATTCTAAGTTCCCCAGATTCTACAGCCTGGCTATACCCATTAACAAATTGGGTCCTTACTTATAGAGGACAAACTGGTTCTTAGGAAACACCCTTTAGCCACACACTGGGGCTCTCTAATGGCAGATCTACATACAGACATACCCTCTGCCCTATGTATCAGCAACTCCAATATGAATGGAGATTCTGCGACTGGGAAGAGATGTGAAACGACCCTTGGCAGCAGAGATAATTCTCTTGAGCACCTTAAGTAGCCATTCTGAGCCAGCTGCAATTGATTAGCAGGACAGTAGGGGTCACTGTTCGGGGAGTCTATCCACACTCACATGTGCATGTAAACAGTATGCAGCAATGATGAGACGTGACTTACTGCTTGGAACATGGAGGGGAAATGTTTTTTATTGGGAGCCACATACAAGTGCATGTTCTATAATGTTATCTTTTTAACCCCTTCTATGCTCATGATGGAGCCGTTTGTCATGAGCCACAGTGGGTGTGGTAGCGGAAGAGTTTCCGCTGCCACACATGACCCCCCCGGGAAATCCCATGATGTCAGCACGCACGATGTGCGGCAACGTCATCAGGAGCAGCCAAACACGCTGGAAGCCATTTGCTTCCAGGCGTACAGCAGGAAGCAGGTACGTTTCCTTGCTCAGTGAGGAGGGTGCACAAATTGCGATGCATTGTGGTATTGAGGGAGAGGAATGAGTTTTTCCTGTCTCCTGATGCCTTTTTGCCGTGCATTACTGCTGCATGATCAAGCATGGCATTGCGATCATGCAGCAGGAATGCCCCCCCTAGGCCCAAGGGATTTCTTTTTTATTTAAAAGAAGCGACCCCTTTGGCAAGGGTCACTTCCTAAAGGGGCGTATTATTTTAAAGAGTTTTCTGCCCCCCTGGGGACAGATCTGCCAGGTTTTTCAGCCTAGAGCCAGTGATGTATTTGAATTACATTTGTATAGTGCGCTACTCACCCGGAGGGGTCTCAAGGCGCTGGGGGAGAGGGGTCCGTTACTGCTCGAAAAGCCAGGTCTTGAGTTGCTTCCTGAAGGAGAGATGGTCCTGGGTTAGCTGGAGGTGGATGGGGAGGGAGTTCCATGTCTTGGCTGCCAGGTAGGAGAAGGATCTTCCTCCGGTGGTGGCTCTGCGGATGTGTGGAACGGCGGCGAGGGCGAGGCTGGTTGATCGTAGCTGGCGGGTGGGAGTGTAGAAGGTCAGGCGGTTGTTGAGGTACTTGGGGCCCAGGTCGTGGATAGTCTTGTGTGCGTGGGTGAGGAGTCTGAACGTGATCCTCTTGCTAACGGGGAGCCAGTGCAGGTCTCTCAAGTGGCCGGAGATGTGGCTGTGTCGGGGGATGTCCAGGACGAGTCGTGCGGAGGCGTTATGGATGCGCTGGAGTCTTTTCTGAAGTTTGGCTGTGGTTCCGGCGTACAGGGTGTTTCCGTAGTCCAGTCGGCTGGTGACGAGTGCCTGGGTGACCGTCTTCCTGGTTTTGGTGGGGATCCACCGGAAGATCTTTCGGAGCATGTGCAGGGTGTTGAAGCACGATGATGAGACGGCATTGACTTGTCTGGTCATCGAGAGGGAGGAGTCCAGGATGAAGCCCAGGTTACGTGCGTGGTCGGTTGGCTTGGGAGCGGTGCCCAGGGCAAGGGGCCAACAGGAGTCGTCCCAGGCGGAGGGCGATGATCCCAAGATGAGGACTTCCGTCTTGTCTAAGTTCAGTTTCAGGCGGCTGTTCTTCATCCACTCGGCGACGTCTTTCTTCCCTTCGTGTAGGCTGGTTCTGGCGGTGGCGGGGTCGTTAGTGAGGGAGAGGATCAGCTGGGTGTCGTCGGCGTAGGAGATGATGTTGAGGTTGTGTTGGCGTGCGATGGCTGCGAGGGGGCTCATGTAGACGTTGAAGAGGGTGGGGCTGAGTGATGATCCTTGTGGTACGCCGCAGATGACTTTGGTGGCCTCGGATCTGAATGGGGGAGGCGGACTCTCTGGGTTCTTCCAGTGAGGAACGAGATGATCCACTCCAGTGCCTTGTCTTGGATTCCGATGTTGCTGAGGCGCTGCACTAGGGTGCGGTGGCAGACAGTGTCGAATGCTGCGGAGAGGTCCAGGAGGAGGAGGGCTGCTGTTTCCCCATTGTCGAGCAGGGATCTGATGTCGTCAGTGGCTGCGATGAGGGCAGTCTCGGTGCTGTGGTTGGCTCGCAAACCAGACTGCGAGTGGTCGAGGGATCTGTTCGTCTCGAGGAAGGCGGCTAGCTGTCTGTTGACGGTCTTCTTGATGACTTTGGCGGGAAAAGGGAGGAGCGAGATGGGGCGGAAGTTCTTGAGGTCGGTGGGGTCCGCTGTTGGTTTCTTCAGGAGGGCGTTGAGCTCGGCATGCTTCCATCTCTCCGGGAAGGTGGCGGTGTTGAAGGAGGTGTTGATGATGTCCCGGAGTTGGGGTGCGATGATGGAGTCAGCCTTGTTGAAGACGTGGTGGGGGCAGGGTTCGGTTGGTGATCCGGAGCGGATGGTGTTTATCGTGCGGGAGGTGTCTTCGGTGCTGACCGAGGTCAAGGCGCAGAGGGTGGTGGTGGGGGGCGTTGGTTCGGAGGTTGGGTGCGTGGTCTGAGCGCTGAAGCTGTTGTGTATGTCGGCGATCTTGCTGTGAAAGAACGAGGTGAATGAGTCGCAGAGGTCTTGCGTGGGAGTGATGTCGTTGTTTTCCGGCGCTGGGGTTGGAGAGCTCTTTGATGATGCTGAAGAGTTCCTTGCTGTTGTGGATGTTGTTGTTCAGTCGTTCTTTGAATGCTGTCTTCTTGGTGGTGCGGATCAGCTGGTGGTGTTTGCGGGTGGCGTGCTTGAGGGCAGTCATGTTGTCCGTGGTCTGGTCATTGCGCCAGGCTTTCTCGAGGGTGCGGCAGTTCTTCTTGGAGTTCTTAACTTCGTCAGTGAACCAAGAGGCTATCTTGCTGCCGGGTCTGACAGGGGAGGGGTCTTCAGTGGTGCGAGGTCGTCTGCGCAGTTGGTGATCCACTGTGTGAGGTTGCTGGCTGCTTCGTTGGGGTCCGTTGTGCTGGCGGCAGGGTTCTGGCTGAGGGAGGTGGTGAGCTGGTCGGCGGTGATCTTGTTCCAGCTCCTGCAAGGAACCTGTTGCGGCTGGTGGTGGGTCGTAGTTCTTCTGAAACTGAAGTGGATGCAGCTGTGGTCAGTCCAATGAAGTCCGGTGGAGTGGCTGAAGGAGATGTGTTTGCTGGAGAAGAAGACTGGGTCAAGCGTGCGGCCGGTGTAGTGGGTGGGGGTGTTCACCAGGTACTTGAGTCCGAGGTTGGCGAGGTTGTCCAGCAGGGTGGTGGTGTTGCTGTCCTTGTTGTTCTCCAGGTGGAAGTTGAGGTCCCCTAGGAGGATGTAGTCAGCGGAGGGGAGGGCTTGCGGGCTGATGAAGTCGGCGATGTCTACGCTGAATTGTGTGCGTGGTACTGGGGGTCTGTAGATGAGGGTGCCTCTGAGGGTGGTCTTGGGGTCGATGTGTATCTGGAAGTGGAGGTGTTCGGCGGCGGTGAAGGTGTCATCGGAGTTGGTCATGATGCGGATGGTGTTCTTGGGTACGATGGCGATGCCTCCTCCAGTCTGGTTGACGCGGTCCTTCTGGGTGATCTTATATCCGTCCGGGATGGCGATGGCGATGTCGGGCGCTGAGGAGGCGTTCATCCAGGTTTCTGCGAGGAAGGCGACGTCTGGTGATGTTGTGTCGAGCATGTTCCAGAGTTCGACGGCGTGTCTGTGGACGGAGCAGGTGTTGAGCAGGATGCACTTGAGGTGGTTGCTGCTGGTGATCGGCTTGGCGGGTGCGGGTCAGGTCCGGAGGCAGGTGTATCGGCAGGTTTGGCAGGTGAAGGGTCCGTGGGTGCGTTTCGAGGTGGCACGGTAGCAGGCGGGGTTCCGGCTGGCGTTGAGTGCGTTGAGAGAGGCGCGTCGTAGGTCCGTCGTGTGGTCTGGTGTCGGCGGGGGCCAGGGGTCCTGGCGCTGGGCGCGGTCTAGACACGGACGGGCGCAGACGGGCTTGCCTTTGGCGCGCCTTCGGCGCACAATCGGCGCACCGCTGCGCGTGACCGCTGCACGTCCGCGCTGTCTCCATTTAAGGCGAAGTGGGAGGGAGGAGCAGCTGGGAGGCGGAAGCGGGGAGGACACAGAAAAAAGGGTGCGGGGCCGCGATGTCACGGCGGCGGGAAGCGGGGAGCGGAGGGGGGTCACCCCAGGGTAGCTAACGTACCAAAAGGAAAACAGAGAAACAGTGCGAAAACAAAGTAACACTCAGAGGCACAGGAGGGCAAAAGACGGTACAACGGGCGGCAGCGAGGGGGCACAGACAAGTAGCAATCAGAGGCACAGGAGGGCAGAGAACGGCACAATGAGCAGCAGCGAGGGGGCACAGACACACCTACAGCTGAGGGCCGTGCGGCGTGGGGGTGTCCTGAGGTCAGGTCACACTCACCTGCGCCGTGCGGTCTCCATTTAAGGCCAAGTGGGAGGGAGGAGCAGCTGGGAGGCGGGAGTGGGGAGGACACAGAAGAAAAGGGGGCGGGTCCGCGATGTCACGGTGGCGGGAAGCGGGGAGCGGAGGGGGGGTCACCCCAGGGTAGCTAACGTACCAAAAGGAAAACAGAGAAACAGTGCGAAAACAAAGTAACACTCAGAGGCACAGGAGGGCAAAAGACGGTACAATGGGCGGCAGCGAGGGGGCACAGACAAGTAACAATCAGAGGTACAGGAGGGTAGAGAACGGCACAACGAGCAGCAGCGAGAGGGCACAGACAAGTAGCAATCAGAGGCACAGGAGGGCAGAGAACGGCACAACGAGCAGCAGCGAGGGGGCACAGACACACCTACAGCTGGGGGCCATGCGGCGTGGGGGTGTCCTGTCCCATATTGGGGCGATCCCTCGGGCAAGGATCGCACCCCAGTTTTTGGGGGGCAGTAGCGGCTCTTTTCTGCTTCCCCTGGGGACAGTTTGGCCTGTTTCTTTACGCTAATCAGTAACAGCCACTGAAAGCAGTGATTTCTTTTTGTTTTTTTTAATGGAAGCGACTCTTGGGCAAGGTTTGCTACCAAGGGAGGTAACATTTGTCAATGTATATTCTTCCCCCCCCCCCCCCCCCCCCCGGGGACAGATCAGCCTGGTTTTTTGGCCTTTCTGTCCCAGGGGGGAGAAAAGGGATTGCCCCCTAATTTATTTTTATACTTGTAGACAGTTTCTGCCCCTCCACCCCCACCTGGGGTGAGTCAGCCCTATTTGAAGACCCATCTGCCCGGGGGAGTAGAAAACACACTTCCACCAGGGATGTGTATATATTTATGTTTTGGCATGGCCCCTTGGGTAAGAGTTCCCCCAATGGGAAGGGGCATTGGTTATTATTTACTTTTGGATGCTTTTCTTTCTTCTTAGGTGGTAGATTGGCCATTTGAGTAGTGACGTAGCGTGTTATATTGTTAATTTTTTTATTTCTTGTGAATTGCGATTGTAATGTTTTACTTCTCCTTTTTATTCTTGTTCAAGGCTATTGACTGATGTTCCAGGTTGTGTTTTTGTCCCTGGTGGTTCTGCAGTTTGTCTAGTTGCATGTGTTTGGTAGGAAAATGTTTTTGTACATTTTACTCTAAATGAGTTTCATTTCCCTCCATGAATGTCTTTTTTGTAAATGATGTAATATTAGCTGAATGTTTAGCTTCTGTTTAGTTGAGTGAGAATTTTTTTTTTGCAATTGTGCTTGATGTGTATTTTGTTGTCTTGTGAGTAATTGGTTTTGTTTTTTCTTCCTAGTGGGATATCATTGGTTTTGCTGTGTCTCTGCAGAGTAGGTGCTGGTGAGTGTGGCTGTCTCTTGCAAGTGAATCATTTAGTTTTTGAGTATATGTATGTATGTGATAAAGGCACACATTTTGTTTACTCACTTGTTTTTCACAGTGTTGGTTGTTGTTGACTTGTTTGGTCAGTCTCCTTTCTTAGTAAGGATTATGGTTAGCTGCAGGATTACTGCTCAGCAGGTTGTTGTTATGCTTTTTGAGTCTTCCCCTGACCATGGTTCAGAGACTGACTCTGCATCGGAGGCAGTGGAGGGAGTGGAAGATTCAGACAGTGATTTTTCTGTCCGTGAGGAAACTTCCGATGATGAAGCTACCCTTAGTACGGATTAAGCTACTGTTAGTGTGGATGAAGTGCCTGTTTTAGAGGAGGACATTGATGTGCCGATAGTGCAGCAAGAGGAATCTCGGCTGCAGCCTGCAAGGCTTCCCGTTGGAAGTGCTGACCTCTGAGTTACCCCAGGCTTTGTGCAGCTAGCATTGCCAGACTTTACTGGTGTTCCAGGGTGTAGAGTGAATACTAAAAACCTTTTGCTGATACATGTTTTCAGTTGTTTATGGATGATGTTTTTTTGGCAGAGATTGTTGAGCAGACTAATTTGTATGCTTAATAGTATTTGAGAGGCAACAGTGCCAGCTTTAGGCCCCACTCTAGAGCTACCCGCTGGACTCCCACAAATCTTGATGAGTTAAAGAAGTTCTCGGGTTACATTTTTTGATGGGCTTGCTAAGAAGTCATCAATGTCTTCATATTGGTCTACTAGTCCCTTGATGGCAACAGATATATTTCTGGCAGTCATGAGTCGTGATAGGTATTTGCTTCTGATTCGGATGTTGCATTTTGTCGAGAATGGTTTAGCATTGTCACAAGATCACCCTGATTGTGACAGTCATTTTAAGATTCGGCATGTCATTGATCACTTAGTAGATCAGTTGTCTGAGATCTTTCTCCAGGGAAAGAAAAAGCAGTGGATGAGTCTGTAGTCTTGTTCAAGGGCCGCTTGGTTTTTAGGCAATACATTCCTAGTAAGAGGGAACGCTATGGAATTAAGCTGTATATGCTGTGTGACAGTAGGACTGGATATGTCTCTAAGTTCAGAGTGTACACTGGTAGGGATTCCAAGATTTACCCCCCTGGTTGTCCGTCCATGCTTGGAGTGACTGAGTAAATTTTGTGGGAACTTGGTCAAGGACTTTTTAACAAAGGTCACCATTAGTATGTAGATAACTTCTACACTGGCGTGCAGTTGTTCAGGGGATCGGCCAAAGTGAACACAGTTGCTTGTGGCACAATCCGCTCTAACTGTAAAGGTCTCCCAAAATAACTTGTTTGACAAAAGCTTGTGCTGGGACAGTGCAGTGCATTGCGTAGCTAGGAACTTCTAGCTGTGAAGTTTTCAGACAGGAGAGATATCTATATGCTGATTACCATCCATGATGAAAGCACTTCACCTGTGACTGTTTGGGGCCAGGTTGCTGAAGCACACAAACCTGTGTGCAATTTCAGACTATAATAGGCACATGGGTGGTGTTGATAGAGTAGATCAGAGGTTGGAACCTTACACTGCTCTTCGTAAGGCTTACATTTGATAAAAGAAGTTGACTATCTATCTTTCCCACTTGGTAACTGTGATGGTGGGAGTGTCGCGGGCTGAAATATCAGGCAAGGAGGCCGGATGTAGTGGGCTATGCCGGTTTTTATTTAAACACAAATGTCCAGCAACAAGAGAACTATGGATCCGTTGGGAGGTCCGGGTCTTTTCCTTCCGTCGGGTCTGTCTCGGTTCGGGTCCTTCGCTTTGGGTCAGGGTCCGATCTGGGTGTTCTTCAGGTCGGGTCTGTCCTCGGGGAGACACCTCGGAGGGCAACAAGAGAAAGAAGGGACCGTTAGTTCTGGACTTGGAGTCGGCAAGTATCCTGTCACCGACACCGGGTTGTGGGGGAAAGATAGAGGAGGGAGTCGTGAGGAAAAGGGAGCTCCCGAGAACGGAAGGGAGGAAGGGCGAAGAAGGGGGGAACAGCAAGGGTATCCGAAGGATGAGTGCGGGGAACAGAGGCAATACCGTGAGGGTGCTTTACAAATTACACAGTTATATATCTACGTGCTCCGTGACTAGGTAAGGGAGAGAATCATACACTATATACACTGAGCGCCTAGCGTGCTCTGAAATGGGTTCTAAGTACTCACGCGGTCCGCCGTAGCTCTCCAGTGAGCCACGGCCGCTCTTCAGCCACCTCCTCAGGGACTCCACCAATCCTCCGACCATACGTCTTCTTCGGGTTTCTCTTCTTCTCCGTCTTCTCCGCCAGTCTGGGTATCCTGCCACGATGCTCCGACGGCGTTCTGGTCGATGGGTTCGTTTTTCACTGGTGCTGCCGCTGCCTTAGTGGTGGGACTTCCGGGGTCGGTACAGAGTGCTTCCTGTTGGCGGCGGCCGCTGGTTGGTTCCTGTAACAGAGAGAGTGGCGGGGTACTTCGCATCATGGATACCACTCCGGCAATGGTGTTAGTCACTGGTGGTTGAATGAAAGGTCTTGTGTTTGGCGCCCCCGATACCGGTGAGTTTCTGGGGGGTTTTAGTCTGGCGGGGGTGAAAGCGGGACTGGATCACAGTAACCTTTAATGCTTTTGTTGTATTCAAGGATTGTTGTCCTGTGTCAAGATTACTTTTTCTAAGTTTCAGGAGTCTGTAATAGGCAGCCTTGTTGTAGTGGAACAGGCAATTGTTCCTAGAGTTGGAGTGGTGGAGGATTTTCCTAGATTGAAAGATATTCACTTTCCTGATCACATTCCTTCCACGCCCTCAAAAGACTTTCACAGTAGGAGATGTATATTCTATTGGCCAAGAGGTACCCGCAAGGAGACACGTATGTACTGACCCGAGTATCCTTCTAACCCTGCGTTGTGTGTGCGTGCATGTTTTAGAATGTACCACACACAAAATAATTTTTAGGAGCATCCATGAGTGGTAAAGTAAACTGCCTGGTCTGTATTGTTTTATATTTTTTGTTCAGTTTCAAGGTTGGCATTTGTGCAATGTATTTAGTTTCAGATTTTCTATTAATAGATTTATATCCATTTACAATTTGTTTGTGCTTTCATTTTTGTATAAAAAACCCTATTAGTGATGGCTGTGTGTGTAGGCTGGTGCTTGGCTGGTGGTGTGAATGGACTGGCGCTTGGCTGGTGGTGTGCATGGACTGGCGCTTGGCTGGTGGTGTGCATGGATGGCCCTTGGCTGGCTGTGTATGAGTAGTAACTTGAAGCTGGTCACTACACACACTGCTAGCCAAACACCAGTCCACGCAACCCGTCAGTCAGCTGGTGTGGTTGCTGTGTCAGGAATGTGGGCGTGTAAAGTGATGGACCATTGAATGTCACTGTCTGCTGCTCACACAAGTGAGGTTTAATTTTACTCGGGAGAACAAGTGGAACGCTGCGTGGTAGGACATTTGTACTGGCTAGGTGTTCCCAAGCAAAAATGTATGGAAAAAGTGGGGTTTTCATCTAAATTTGAGGTTTGCAGGGGATTCTGGCCAGGGAAATTTTGGAGGATCCATGCAAGCCATACCTCATTGGACTCCCCAGGGTGTCTAGTTTTCAAAGATTTGTGGAATTGGAAGATTTCTCTAGATGACCGTGAGCCGGGGCCCCGGGTTCCCCAGCAAAACCAGGAAGTTTTGTGATAGGTAATTTTGAAGTCTCCAAAGTATGATTTGGGCCATTTCCTGTTTCAGCAACTATGCCTACCCACACAAGTAAGGTACCATTTTTATCGGGAGACCTTGGGGAACACTGGGTGGTAGGAAATTTATGTCAGCCCAGTGATCCTACAACATTCCCACACAGAAATTTGAGAAACATTACATTTTTTCAGCAAAATCTGAGGTTTGCAGGGGATTCTGGGTATGGAAACGTTGGGGCATCCATGCAAGCCACACCTCATTAGACTCCCCAAAGTGTCTAGTTTTCATAAATGTGGGGGTTTGGTAGGTTTCCATAGATGGACACCGAGCCCGGGTCCAAAAACTCATGGGACACCCTTGCAAAACAAGGGTGTTTTCGTGACAGGTAATTTTGAGATCTCCTCAATATGTTGTGAGCCCTTGTCTGCTGTGGGTACTTGACCCAAAACACAAGTGCGGTACAATTTTTCGCTGAAGACTTTGGAGAATGCGAGGTGGGTGGTATTTTGTGGATCCACAAAGATCCCAGACCTTTCCACCACAGAAATTTGAGGAAAATCTGTTTTTTGGGACAGATTTTGAGATTTGCAAGGGATTCTGGGTAACAGAACATGGTGAGAGCCAGACAAGTCACCCCATCCTGGATTCCTCTGTATTTCTAGTTTTCCATAATGTATAGGTTTCCATAGGTGCTGGCAAAACTAGGGTTCATAATCTACAGCTAGGCCCTTTCCAAAAAAAGGGTCAGTTTTCATTGTGAAAATGTGGTGTGTCCACATTGCGTTTTTGGCGATTTCCTGTCACGGGCACTAGACCTACCCACACAAGTGAGGTACCAATTTTTTCGGAAGACTTTGGGGAATCCGGGGCTAGTGGAATTATGTGGATCCACGCATATTCCAAAACTTTGCACCACAGAAATATGAGAACAATGTGTTTTTTTGACAAATGTTGAGGTTTGCAAGGTAATCTGGGTAACAGAACCTGGTGAGAGCCAGATTTGTCACCCCATCCTGGATTCCCCTTGGTGTCCAGTTTTCGAAAATATATAGGTTTGCTAGGTTTCCCTAGGTGCCGGCAGAACTAGGGTTCAAAATCTACAGCTAAGCACTTTGCAAAAAAAGGGTCAGTTTTCACTGTGAAAATGTGGTGTGTCCATGTTCGATTTAGGGCCATTTCCCGTCGCGGGCACTAGGCCTACCCAAACAAGTGAGGTACCATTTTTCTATGAAGACCTTCAGGAATGCAGGGTGGGTGAAATTTTGTGGATCCAGGTAGACTCCAGAACTTTCCACCACAGAAACGTGAGGAAAATATGATTTTCTTGACAAATTTTGAGATTTGGAAGGGATTATGTGTAACAGAACCTGGTGATATCCAAACAAGCTACCCCATCCTGGATTCCCCTGGGTGTCTAGTTATAGAAAATGTATATGTTTTTTAGGTTTCCCTAGGTGCCGGCAGAGCTAGGGCTCAAAATCTACAGCTAGGTACTTTGCACAAAAAGGGTCCGTTTTCAATGTGAAAATGTGGTGTGTCCACGTTGGGTATTGGGCCATTTTCTGTCGGGGGCACTAGGCCTACACAAACTAGTGAGGTACCATTTTTCTCTGGTGACTTTCAGGAATGCAGGGTGATGTGGAATTTTGTGGATCCAGGCAGACTCCAGAACTCTCTACCACAGAAATGTGAGGAAAATATGGTTATCTTGACAAATTGTGAGATTTGGAAGGGATTCTGTGTAACAGAAACTGGTGAGAGCCAGACAAGCCACCCCATCCTGGATTCCCCTAGGTGTCTAGTGTTAAAAAATGTATAGGTTTGCTAGGTTTCCCTAGGTGCTGACAGAGCTAGGGTTCAAAATCCACAGCTAGGTACTTTGCACAAAAAGGGTCAGTTTTCACGGTGGAAATGTGTTGTGTCCACGTTACGTTTTGGGCCGTTTCCACTCACGGATACTACTCCTACCCACATAAGTGAGGTGCCATTTTTCTCTGAAGACTTTGGGGAATGCGCGATGCATCACATTGTGTGGATCCACGCAGATGCCAGAACTTTCAACCACAGAAATGTGAGGAAAACATGTTAATTTTTTTAAAAGTTTTAGGTTTGCAGAGGATTCTGGGTAACAGAACCTGGTGAGAGCCAGACAAGTCACCCCATACTAGATTCCCCTGGATGTCTAATTTAAAAAAAAAAATGTATAGGTTTTCTAGGTTTCCCTAGAGCTAGGGTTCAAATTCAACAGGCACTTGGCAAAAACAGGGTCAGTTTTCACTGTGAAAATGTGGTGTGTCCATGTTGCATTTTGGGCCGTTTCCTGTTACGGGCCCTCCACCTCACACAAGTGAGGTACCATTTTTATAGGGAGACTTAGGGGAACACAAAATGTAGAGCAACTGTTATTACCTATTGACTTTCAATGCATTTCTGCCTTCCAAATGTAAGACAATGTGCAAAAAAGAAGTCACTTTGAAAAATGACCTATAATTCACATGCTGGTAAGGGTACCCACAATTTTGGAGATGTGCAAATAGCTACTGTTTCTAAGCTCTATATTTTGTTCCCATTTCAGAAATACATAGGTGACTTTCATACCGACTTTTCCCTGTTTATATTTTCCCAAATTCATTGCTATATACCCGGTACTCAATAAAAAACCATTGCAAAATGCTGCTCAGATATTGGCTCTGCACTCCTCTGGTTCTTGGTGAACATACAAGTCCGATATAACCCCACAACCACAAGGGTGTAGCAGATGTAACCGTATATTGCTTTCAAACATCTGTCATACTTAGTAGAATTTACAAGTCAAAACGTTGGCACAAAATGCTTTTATTTTAACTCATTTTCAATTCTTTATAATTTCACCTGTTAGTTTCTTTACAAACACCTTGAAGGATCTACACAACGGACACCTTGCTGAATTAATAATTTTGTCTACTTTTCAGAAATGTATAGCTTTCCAGGATTCATCATTGCTTTCATACCCATTTTTACCATTAATTGAAAGGTGGTTGAAAGCACAAAAAATAGCAAAAATAGGCTATGTACCAGAAAAATGCCAAAACTGTAAATTATTTTGTTTTTCTGACAAAACTCTGCCTGTCCCTGAAATCCTGGAAGATGTTGATGTCAGCACCACAACCCCTTTGTTGATACCATTTGCAGGAAAAAAACAGACACTTTCATCTGTAGCCCTATTTTCCACAAACCCCAAAATTTAGCTGTATTTTGGCTAATTTCTGGGTCCCCTCCAGGGAAAACAACAAACCTTGAGTACCTTAAGAATCCCCATCATGTTGGAAGAAAAGGATGCAAATTTGGCGTGAATACCTTATGTGGTCAGAAAGTTACAGGGGCCTAAGTGTGAACCACCCTATAAAGCCAAAAGAAAGGGAGGGAAAGGCCTAGCAGCGAAGAGGTCAAGGAAAACTGTTTAGCTCTGTAATCAAAACATACTACAAGATAATGCATCTACCAATGCTAACCAACGGCAATTGCTGTATACATGCCAGAACTGAATTGTCTTACTCTATACCGTGATGTAGCAAGCAGTGCAATGAACTTGTGGATGATTTGTATCATCATTATCAGCATGTTACACTGTCACTGCTAATATTGTAGCGGCCACATGCATCAACCTATTTAGAAAGTGCAAACGGTGCAAATCGGTAAATTCGGCCGTTTGCACTTCCTAAATACGTTTTTGGGATGCATCAAAAGTATTTCAAAATTTGCATTTTTTTGCATTCTCTAAAAAATGCGAATGCATTTAAGGAATCGCATTTGTGCGATTCCTTAAATGCAATGCATCAATTTAAAAAAAAATGCGAATTTTGAATTAGGAAGTGCAAATTAACACGAGGTTGACCCTCGTGTTAATTTGCGAAAATCTTCAAAAACGTAAAAAAATGCATTTTTAAAACTGTCATGTTACAGACACACATGTCCTTAGGACATGTGTGTGTGAAACATCCACTTAAAAATACATTTCAGGGGTGCAGGGGGGGGTCCTTTGGACCCCCCCCTGCACCCATGGAATGCATGAACATTATACGAATTCTAATTTGCAAATTCGCAATTTCCATTGATTCCTATGGGCCTTTTGGCCCATAGGAATCAATGGGAAATGCGAATTAGCAAATTAGAATTCGTATAATATTTGCGATTCGGTAAAAAATGCGATTTTTACCGAATCGCTAATATTATTAGAAAATATTCATGCATCCCGTTTTGCGAATTCCAAATTGCGAATCGCTATTTTTCGCTATTTGGAATTCGCAAACTGCCGGGATGATGCATGTGGGGGAAAGTGTTGTATATGTGCGCAATACTATTTGTAAAACAATCAAGCAGATTTAAACCAAAAAAAAAGGAATGTGCCTATTATTGATTATTATTGAGACCTAACTTGTTGAACTTTCCAAGGCCAAACTAATTCTGTTATGTAGCAATGTATCCTTTTTTTGCATGAGCCAAATGTATAATAGCCTGTACTTTCATACCACAGAAATGCATTTATATACTCCTAAGCTAGCAGCAATTGACTAGTCAGAAAATGTAATGATCATCTCTCTTATTTTATGTTGTAGAGGCAATTACTGCATTCTGAAAATTGAATAAGTGCACGAATTTACCAAAACATGTTTCCAATCTCCTTGTATTTTTCCGTCGTAAAAGTATATAAGCTAGTCAGAATTTTCAGAAAGGGATGAGAAAAAGCGTTCAGTTTGCTATTTTGAGTAAGACGCATCAACGATCTAAATTAAGTCCTCAGTTACTTTGACATGTTTTTATGTAGTTCAACAGCTTCAAAAATATGAGTTGACGTACATCTAAAGGTCAGTGTAAAATACCACGTTTTCTACCAGCGAACATAATCCCAAATCACTCCAACCCGAGTAATAGCAAAGGTTACGTTTTTTCATGCATCTAAATGTGCTTCTCACTGCACATTTATTGCACATGAAGCCTGGCAAAATGTAAACATTTGAAAGATTGGACTATTCTTGCTTCCATATTTTAGTAAACTTTTGCTGTCACTTTAGCCATGTTGCAGGCTACTGTACTATCTAGGTAGTACTGGAGTGCAAAATCAACCCTGGCAAACAAATTCAAACCAACACACACTGTAAGAGGCTTTTACCACTCAATATGTAGTGTATCCCATCTTGTCCCATTCTGGCATGTGCTACAATTTACCAACAACTTCTACCTACATTTCCTACACTTGTTTGTCTACTTTTTATTTACTCCATCACACTTCCATAGCAAAACCCAATTTTGCCCAAGCCCTGGGCTAAAGTAAAAGTTACTAATACTTGCTTGCTTCCTATTCTAGGAACAGAGGGGCATATTATCAAGGGGGTTTATCTCCGCTTTTTTGGCTTTAAAAGCCAAGAAAGCGGAGATAAAATGATCTCCCTATTACCTAGCTGTCGCTAACACCAGTTAGCGACAGCTAGTAGGAGATAGCGACCATCTTGGGCCCCACTTTGCATGTCAGTGTTATTTATCACTAATGACATGCAAAGTGGGCGTGCCAAGATGTTAGCGACTGGAAACAGTCGCTAACATCCCTATCTCCTATTACCAACTTTTGGAGATATTCGCGCTAAGCGTGAATATCTCCAAAAGCTAACACCTGCCCTGAGCAGTTCTTAGCCATGTTATCCAATGAAAGTGGATAACATGGCTAAGAGCATTAGCTCGGTAATGCATGAATATCGCGGATTTTTCAGCGATATTCAAGCATTGCGGCCGTTTTTTATCGCATTTGCGATCAACCTTGGTAATACCAAGGTTTATCTGCGATACAAATCGCCGCAGCTCAGCGGTAAATTTTTGTCTCTAACCAAGCAATAGCGATAATTATCGCTATTGCTTGGTAATATGCCCCAATATTTGTTCTACTGTTAATTAATTTGCGGCAAGAATGTGGTGTGGGTTGGGTCTCAGACGTCAGGTAAGGAAAGGGCAGGGTACTAGAATCATTATCGTGTGAAATAGTTGTGCCTGGTTAGCTTAATTAATTATGTTGAATGTAAAAGTAAAGAAAATGGTTTTGCATAAATACATTATTTCATGGCTGTAGGAGAGTAGGGTCTGCAATCCTATGATCACCCAGATTTTTGCTTTTTGCTGCACTGGTTTACGACTTTCCCTGGCTGTGGGCCTGCTAATCAGACCCACAGCCTAGCTGTTCTCTCTATCCAAATTGTACTTAGGTACTGAATTGGCACTGGGCCCTCTCCAAGTCCCTGTACCCAGGGCTGAGGTGCACCCAGAAGTCTCCCAGGGGCTGAAGCATGTATTATGCCACCCCTGGATTGACTAACTAAAACTGACACAACTGGCTGCACGACAGCTGGGGCAAGGTGGTGTACTCACCCTTTGCTTTAGATATAGTATACCTATATCTAACCCTAAAATGGACACACAGATCTCCTATCAGTCACTCCTATGGCAGGCCTTAACAATCCTGAAGGCAGAGTGCTTGGAATCGTGTGAGATGGTGCTCTGGCATGAGCTGAGCCTGTCTGCGGCTTTCGGGATCCATCCCTTAGCCGTTTCCATGATATCGCATACCATATACTCTTAAGTGCATTATAATCCTCGCGGTTATGTGCCAACTCTGGTATCGCTTTATCAAAACATGTCGAGTAAGGTGTCATACGAATTGGAATACTAACCCCTCGCCAATTCTGGCGACGGGGTTAGCATTCCACCCTTCTAGAGGGACACGACATGCATGTAACCTATAACCCGGTTAAAAGTCAGACAGAGCCTTAGCATCCACAAAATGGATGCTGCCACCGAGACACAAGTCTGCCCTCCTGCTGCTGGGAGTCCTCCCAGAGCAGGAGATAAGGACAAAGGGTTTCCTGCCAGGGGCGGTGCCAGCACCGTCCCAGACAGGGTTTTGTGTATTGTAGGTAGGCAGGGCTTTAGAGGAAGGTGACTGCACATGGCACCCCGGTGCTCACTGTGCATAGGCTGGCTGGAACCAGTTCCAGGGGCACTCCAGCCCCTGGCCTGGGGAAAAGCCCGCCAAGGAAGTGGGTGTAACCACCCCCCTCCTGGTCCCACCCCTAGGGCAGGACCTAGTCGCGTGCCAGCCCCCTTTTCCCAGATAAAGGTAGAGACTGGCCCCCTTCCAAATCAGATCATCTTTGGAATCAAGACACGACTTTCTACGAAAGGACTTCAAGATTTCCTTCTTCAAGATTCTCCCTTGTGACTAAGGAGTAGTCACCCTGCATCCGCAGGCACCATCTAAAGAACACTGCGGTCTGCTGTAAGTCCTTCCTCCGGAATCCGACTGCCCAGCTCGACGAGAACCGGCTTCCCTGGCACCTCTGACCTCTACCCACCTCTACAGCCCAGCTGAGAACCGTGGGTGCGACGAGACCTCAAGGGACCGGCCATCTGCAAGACTGCACGACTTCTTTCCAGCAAGCCCGCCGAGTAATCTACTGGTGAGTGCTTTGGGGTCCGAGAAGCCCCGACTCTGAGCAGCTCCAGCTCCGAAGTGCAGCCCCCCAGCATCTCCACGATCTGCGTGGGGCCCTCCTGCTTTCCGCTGCTCACCGCGTTGTTTGGCTACTAGCCCGTTGGCTTGTGGCCTTCCTGACGACGCCCGACGACATTTCTGCTGCTGGTCTGGTTGCTCCAGACTGGCCCTTGCTCCCTTCCAGAAGAGGAGCACCCCGGACCCTCCTGGTCCACTCAAGACGCCATTTTGAGTCCACCGCGTGGGCTTGAATTAGCCAAGGCTTGTTGCCCAATCCTGGGTAACTTCGACGCCAACGACTTCATCCTTCGGGGGACAGCTCGCACCTCCATCCTGGTCGCCGACAACGCCTCCTGGTCCGAGAGACTGCAGAGCCCAGCAGCGCCCACTCACCTGACTGCGGTGACTTCGCCCGGTGCCATCCTGGTGCCCACTTAATCACTGGCTAGTGATTCAAGAACTTGGTCCCCTCTGCTTTCAGGTTTTCTTCTTCCTTGATCCAGGCTTGGATCCATCGAACTTTTCTTCACTGGTCGCCTGCCAGCAACTTCTTCCTTCCAGGCTCCTGGTCCGGCAACGAGATCCCCGACGTCTTTTCAGACCTATGCAGCTGCAGCCCCTGGGCTAGGTAACTTCGGCACTCCGGTGTCCCAGCATAGCCTCACTATCCAAGGGTCAGGATCCACTGTCGTTTTCTTCCTACCAGGTCGGGTTCGCCCGTGAACACTAACTTTGTGAATTCTAGCTTCCATAGACTTTGTCCCGCATCCCGCGTGAGAGTGCACACTCTGCACCCGAGTCCCCTAGGTCTCCTAGAAGTAATCTAACGATTCCCTAGTCCAGTCCTAGCGATTCCAAAGCCTATTAGAACTGTTACTTACCTGCTAGTAATTCGCATTCCACTTTTAAAGTATATGGTTTTTCGTGCCCCTCGGGCATTTGTGTATAACGTGCTAACTTAAGTATTTTCATAAGAGTTTTGTTGTGTGCTTAGCACCCTGTCCTCATAAAGAGTACAGGGTTGTTGTGATTCTAATAAATACATTGTTTATTTTCATAACACTTGTGTGGTGTCCTTTCACTGGGTGTTCAAGGGGTAATGTGATGGTAAAACAGCTGGCTTAACACGCCCTCTAGAGTCTTAGCCTTAGACTGCTCGTATCCATGCTACTAGGATAGCTGGTCTATAAGGTTGACTTACAACCAATCATCAATAAGGGTTGTTTGGACTGATATATAGTGATCACTAGAATAGTGAACACTGCACATCAGGCCAACTTCTCACATTGGTGAGCAGCGGTTGGGATTTGAGCTTGCTGTTGTTTTACCACACATGCCCTAAGAATATCTTGTGAAAGATCACATAAGTACTAAAGGTACATATAACTTAGCTTAGAATACCCTGAGTTCTACTGAACCAGCTGTTGTAGCTCCTAGGGCCTAGCACACCCTAAACTACAACTCTAGCAAGGGATCAGTAGGCAAACATATAGTGTAGGTAAGTGCACCACTTACACCTCACTAGAAAAGCATGTCGACTCAGGGGGACTCTACTGAGACTCCCCTGGTCAGTGTTGACCCTCCACAGGTCACTTCAAGATATGCAGCTCTCAGCTTTCAGGAGATGAGACAAATCTGTGTCTCCAGGAAACTGAAGCAGGGGTCTAACCCCACCATTCCCTTTCTGATAGGTCTCTTAGAGACATATGATGCCAGAAAGCTCTCTCAGTTACATGAGAGCATGCCAGCCTTAGAGGGAACCTCTGGGGATCCAGACCTCCCCAACACTGATTCAGCAGTTGAGGAGGAGGATCAGGAGGTACTCTCTGGGGATGAGGTAGACAAAGGTCTTGAGGTAGTCAGAAGGCTAACTAGGACCAACTTAGACTTACTTGGGCTAGGATCTGGGGGACCCCCAGTACTAACCCGAAGTGGGCCTAACCTTGGAGTTAGGAGAGATAGATCTCTTTCTAGGGACTCCAATAGATCTCTGCACTCTAATGCCTCTTCTCAGGGAAGAAGGAATCCTCCACAGAGGAGGTTTGCTTCCCCTCAGAGAAGGGAGCATGAAGCTAGGATGAGACAAGCTGAACTGAGGATTGAAAGGGAAGAAATTGCCCTGGCCAAAGAGAAGCTTGCCCTGGCAAGAGAGCAGCAGATGAGTGGGCTAGCTCCCACTGGTGGCAGCAATCTCCCAAGAGATAGAGAGAAGGGTTTAGATACTAAACACCTGACTAAAATAGTGCCCCCCTTTAAGCAAGGGGATGATATCCAGAAATGGATGGCTGCTCTGGAGAGGGCCTGCACTGTGCAGGGCATTCCCCAGAGTCAGTGGGCAGCTATACTGTGGCTCTCCTTTGATGGTAAAGGTAGAGATAAGCTCCTCACTACAAGAGTGGAGGATGCTAACAATTACCAGGTCCTGAAGAATACACTGGTTGATGAGTTTGGTTTAACCACTGAGCAGTACAGGTTGCTGTTCAGAGACACCCAGAAAACTCAGTCTCAGGACTGGTCTGATTTTGTGGATTGTGCCCCTAAGGCTTTGGAGGGCTGGTTGCTGGGTAGCAAGGTTACAGATTACACAGGATTGTATAATCTAATGATGAGAGAACAAATTTTAAACAATTGTCAGAACCAGTTGCTGCACCAGCACCTTGTTGATTCAGATCTGACCTCTCCCCAAGAATTGGGAAAGAAGGCAGACAAATGGGTCAGGACAAGGATCAAGCAGAACCAGAACCAGAACCAGGGTGGTCAGAAGAAAGCAGACCAGAAGGGTAATGTTAAGAATGAGCAAAATGACCAGAAGTCTTCACCAGGTCCCCAACAAACCAAAGAGGGTGGGGGTCAGGCTTCCCAGAAGAAGAAGACTCAAGAAGGCCAGTCAAAAAGGTGGTGCCAGTACTGCAAAAGTAAATCTCACTGGTTTAGTGAGTGCACCAAAAGAGGAGGACAAACTCCTGCCACTACAGCTCCTAAAGCAACTGCACCCCCTAGTACAGTCAGTAGTGGTAGTGTCACTCCCAAGGCATTAGTTGGGTTAACCTTGGGTACTGAGGGGTCTGACAACTTAGTTGGCACACTCACTCAGGCTGTCCTTGTCTGTACAGGGGATATGGATATGTCCCCTGAGATAAGTCCCAATACTTTGGGCAAATACAGGCAGACACCTTTGATTAATGGCAAAATGGCTCAGGCCTATAGGGACACTTGTGCCAGTGTCACCATGGTGACACCTAACTTTGTGGACCCTGGACAGATCATGCCAGGTACTGATTTCCTGGTGACCAATGCCAGCAATGTCACTACTAGTCATAGTGTGGCAATTGTGGCTTTCTCCTGGGGTGGAGTGAAGGGACAAAAGAAAGTTGTAGTCAGTTCAGACCTCCCAGTTGATTGTTTGTTGGGCAATGATTTGGAGTCATCACAATGGTCAGAAGTGGAGCAGAGGACTCACATGGAGATGTTAGGCTTGCCAGCACATGTGCTTGCTGTGACTAGGTCACAGGCCAGAAGATGCCCCACTGAACAGGTGCTGGATCCTGAAATTATGGACCAGACACCTTCCAAGAAGAAGAGCAGTAAAGGTAAGGCTTTGCCTTCCCCCTTGCCCCAGGTTGAGGATCAAGTCTCTGAGGAGGCTGATCTAGAAGAGCTGAGGGAAACTGAGCCTAAAGAGCTTGAACTTGATCAAGTTGAGTTTCTGGGCTCAGGGGGACCCTCCAGAGCAGACCTGGGGAAGGAACAGTTGAGCTGCCCTTCCCTTGAACCCCTCAGACAGCAGGCTGCTGCTGAGGCTGCAGGGAATGCCACAGGTGCCCACAGGGTATACTGGGAAGATGGACTCCTGTACTCTGAGTCAAGAGACCCCAAGCCTGGTGCAACCAGGAGGCTGGTCATCCCCTTGTCTCTGAGAGGTTTCCTTCTCACCTTGGCCCATGAGATTCCCCTTGCAGGTCATTTAGGTCAGACAAAGACTTGGGACAGGCTTGTCTCACACTTTCACTGGCCCCATATGAATGAGAATACCAAGGAGTTTTGTCGCTCATGTGTCACTTGCCAAGCCAGTGGTAAGTCAGGTGGCACAACAAAGGCCCCCCTCATACCACTACCTGTGGTGGGGGTTCCCTTTGAAAGAGTGGGGATTGACATTGTTGGTCCAATGGAACCCCAGACAGCATCAGGACACAAGTTTATACTGGTGGTGGTGGACCATGCCACCAGGTATCCTGAGGCTATTCCCCTTAGGACCACTACAGCCCCTGTAGTGGCAAGAGCCCTAGTTGGAGTGTTCTCCAGAGTGGGTTTCCCTAAGGAGGTCGTTTCTGACAGAGGTACAAACTTCATGTCAGGATATCTGACTGCCATGTGGAAAGAGTGTGGTGTGAACTACAAGTTCACCACACCCTATCATCCACAGTGCAATGGGCTTGTTGAGAGATTCAACAGGACCCTGAAAGGGATGATTCATGGACTACCTGAACCTCTTAGGAGAAGATGGGATGTCCTGATCCCCTGCCTCTTGTTTGCTTACAAAGAGGTCCCACAGAAGGGGGTTGGCTACAGCCCTTTTGAGCTTCTGTATGGGCATCCTGTAAGGGGACCCCTGTGTTTGGTGAAGGAAGGATGGGAGAGACCTCTCAAAAAGCCTGCAACCAACATAGTGGACTATGTACTTGGTCTCCGCTCCAGGATGGCTGAGTATATGGAAAAGGCATCTAAAAACCTTGAGGCCAGCCAGGAACTTCAAAAAGCTTGGCATGACCAAAAGGCTGTACTGACTGTGTACCAGCCAGGACAGAAGGTGTGGGTGCTGGAGCCAGTGGCCCCAGCAGCTCTGAAAGACAAATGGTCTGGGCCCCACACCATCATTGAGCAAAAGGGAGAGGTTACCTACTTGGTGGACCTTGGAACTCCCAGGAGCCCTCTCAGAGTGCTCCATGTTAACAGGCTCAAGGCATATGTTGACAGGAAGGACATGAGCTTGCTCATGGCCACAGATGAGGGACAGGAGGAAGAGAGTGACCCTCTCCCAGACCTGCTCACTCAGAATCCTGATGATGGGTCAGTTGATGGTGTTGTCTTTTGTGGCAGCCTCACTGAACATCAGCAACAGGATTGCAGGCAAGTTCTGCAATCCTTTCGACATATGTTCTCTCTGACACCCAGCCAAACTGATTGGTGTACCCATGATGTTGACACTGGAGACAGTCTGCCTGTCAAGAGTAAAATCTACAGACAGCCTGATCATGTTAGAGACTGCATCAAAACTGAAGTGCAGAAAATGTTGGAACTGGGAGTCATTGAGCCCTCAGATAGCCCTTGGGCTAGCCCAGTAGTTCTAGTGCCAAAACCTCACACCCAGGGTGGTAAGAGAGAGATGAGGTTTTGCGTAGACTACAGAGGCCTCAATGCAGTCACTAAGACTGATGCCCACCCAATACCAAGAGCAGATGAGCTTATAGATAGATTGGCTTCTGCCAACTTCTTAAGCACATTTGATTTGACAGCTGGGTATTGGCAAATCAGGTTAGCTGAGGAAGCCAAACCTAAGACAGCATTTTCTACCCCTGGAGGGCATTATCAATTTGTGGTAATGCCCTTTGGACTGAAAAATGCACCTGCCACCTTCCAAAGGTTGGTGAATCAAGTCCTCACTGGGCTGGATGACTTCTGTGCAGCTTATCTTGACGATATTGCTGTCTTTAGCTCCACCTGGGAGGATCACCTGGTCCACCTGAGGAAAGTGTTAGAGGCCCTGCAAAAGGCAGGCCTCACTATCAAGGCCACAAAGTGCCAGATAGGGCAGTCACAGGTTGTATACCTGGGCCACCTTGTAGGTGGAGGCCAGGTTCAGCCACTGGAGAGTAAGATACAGGCCATCAAGGACTGGACTCCTCCAATCACCCAGACTCAGGTTCGAGCTTTCTTGGGCCTGACTGGGTACTATAGGAAGTTTGTCAGAAATTATGGGTCCATAGTGACCCCCCTTAATGACCTGACAAGCAAGAAGATGCCAAAGAAAGTTCAGTGGACAGCAAGCTGTCAGAAAGCATTCAATGACCTAAAGCAGGCCATGTGCACAGCACCTATCCTCAAGAGTCCAGATTACTCCAAGCCATTCATTGTCCAAACAGATGCTTCTGAGTTGGGTGTGGGAGCTGTTCTGTCTCAACTGAATTTTGATGGTAATGATCAGCCTATTGCTTTCATTAGTAGGAGGTTGACACCCAGAGAGAAAAATTGGTCAGCTATTGAGAGGGAGGCCTTTGCTGTGGTCTGGGCCCTGAAGAAGCTGAGGGCCTACTTGTTTGGCACTCACTTCACCATTCAGACAGACCATAAGCCCCTCTTGTGGCTAAATCAGATGAAGGGTGAAAACCCCAAACTGCTTAGGTGGTCCATTTCCCTACAGGGGATGGATTTTACAGTGGAGCATAGACCTGGGACTGATCACAGCAATGCTGATGGGCTCTCCAGGTATTTCCACTTAGAGCAAGAAGACTCACCTGGTCAAGGTTAGTTTATTGTCCCAAAGTTTGGGGGGGGGTCATGTAGGAGAGTAGGGTCTGCAATCCTATGATCACCCAGATTTTTGCTTTTTGCTGCACTGGTTTACGACTTTCCCTGGCTGTGGGCCTGCTAATCAGACCCACAGCCTAGCTGTTCTCTCTATCCAAATTGTACTTAGGTACTGAATTGGCACTGGGCCCTCTCCAAGTCCCTGTACCCAGGGCTGAGGTGCACCCAGAAGTCTCCCAGGGGCTGAAGCGTTTATTATGCCACCCCTGGATTGACTAACTAAAACTGACACAACTGGCTGCACGACAGCTGGGGCAAGGTGGTGTACTCACCCTTTGCTTTAGATATAGTATACCTATATCTAACCCTAAAATGGACACACAGATCTCCTATCAGTCACTCCTATGGCAGGCCTTAACAATCCTGAAGGCAGAGTGCTTGGAATCGTGTGAGATGGTGCTCTGGCATGAGCTGAGCCTGTCTGCGGCTTTCGGGATCCATCCCTTAGCCGTTTCCATGATATCGCATACCATATACTCTTAAGTGCATTATAATCCTCGCGGTTATGTGCCAACTCTGGTATCGCTTTATCAAAACATGTCGAGTAAGGTGTCATACGAATTGGAATACTAACCCCTCGCCAATTCTGGCGACGGGGTTAGCATTCCACCCTTCTAGAGGGACACGACATGCATGTAACCTATAACCCGGTTAAAAGTCAGACAGAGCCTTAGCATCCACAAAATGGATGCTGCCACCGAGACACAAGTCTGCCCTCCTGCTGCTGGGAGTCCTCCCAGAGCAGGAGATAAGGACAAAGGGTTTCCTGCCAGGGGCGGTGCCAGCACCGTCCCAGACAGGGTTTTGTGTATTGTAGGTAGGCAGGGCTTTAGAGGAAGGTGACTGCACATGGCACCCCGGTGCTCACTGTGCATAGGCTGGCTGGAACCAGTTCCAGGGGCACTCCAGCCCCTGGCCTGGGGAAAAGCCCGCCAAGGAAGTGGGTGTAACCACCCCCCTCCTGGTCCCACCCCTAGGGCAGGACCTAGTCGCGTGCCAGCCCCCTTTTCCCAGATAAAGGTAGAGACTGGCCCCCTTCCAAATCAGATCATCTTTGGAATCAAGACACGACTTTCTACGAAAGGACTTCAAGATTTCCTTCTTCAAGATTCTCCCTTGTGACTAAGGAGTAGTCACCCTGCATCCGCAGGCACCATCTAAAGAACACTGCGGTCTGCTGTAAGTCCTTCCTCCGGAATCCGACTGCCCAGCTCGACGAGAACCGGCTTCCCTGGCACCTCTGACCTCTACCCACCTCTACAGCCCAGCTGAGAACCGTGGGTGCGACGAGACCTCAAGGGACCGGCCATCTGCAAGACTGCACGACTTCTTTCCAGCAAGCCCGCCGAGTAATCTACTGGTGAGTGCTTTGGGGTCCGAGAAGCCCCGACTCTGAGCAGCTCCAGCTCCGAAGTGCAGCCCCCCAGCATCTCCACGATCTGCGTGGGGCCCTCCTGCTTTCCGCTGCTCACCGCGTTGTTTGGCTACTAGCCCGTTGGCTTGTGGCCTTCCTGACGACGCCCGACGACATTTCTGCTGCTGGTCTGGTTGCTCCAGACTGGCCCTTGCTCCCTTCCAGAAGAGGAGCACCCCGGACCCTCCTGGTCCACTCAAGACGCCATTTTGAGTCCACCGCGTGGGCTTGAATTAGCCAAGGCTTGTTGCCCAATCCTGGGTAACTTCGACGCCAACGACTTCATCCTTCGGGGGACAGCTCGCACCTCCATCCTGGTCGCCGACAACGCCTCCTGGTCCGAGAGACTGCAGAGCCCAGCAGCGCCCACTCACCTGACTGCGGTGACTTCGCCCGGTGCCATCCTGGTGCCCACTTAATCACTGGCTAGTGATTCAAGAACTTGGTCCCCTCTGCTTTCAGGTTTTCTTCTTCCTTGATCCAGGCTTGGATCCATCGAACTTTTCTTCACTGGTCGCCTGCCAGCAACTTCTTCCTTCCAGGCTCCTGGTCCGGCAACGAGATCCCCGACGTCTTTTCAGACCTATGCAGCTGCAGCCCCTGGGCTAGGTAACTTCGGCACTCCGGTGTCCCAGCATAGCCTCACTATCCAAGGGTCAGGATCCACTGTCGTTTTCTTCCTACCAGGTCGGGTTCGCCCGTGAACACTAACTTTGTGAATTCTAGCTTCCATAGACTTTGTCCCGCATCCCGCGTGAGAGTGCACACTCTGCACCCGAGTCCCCTAGGTCTCCTAGAAGTAATCTAACGATTCCCTAGTCCAGTCCTAGCGATTCCAAAGCCTATTAGAACTGTTACTTACCTGCTAGTAATTCGCATTCCACTTTTAAAGTATATGGTTTTTCGTGCCCCTCGGGCATTTGTGTATAACGTGCTAACTTAAGTATTTTCATAAGAGTTTTGTTGTGTGCTTAGCACCCTGTCCTCATAAAGAGTACAGGGTTGTTGTGATTCTAATAAATACATTGTTTATTTTCATAACACTTGTGTGGTGTCCTTTCACTGGGTGTTCAAGGGGCAATGTGATGGTAAAACAGCTGGCTTAACACGCCCTCTAGAGTCTTAGCCTTAGACTGCTCGTATCCATGCTACTAGGATAGCTGGTCTATAAGGTTGACTTACAACCAATCATCAATAAGGGTTGTTTGGACTGATATATAGTGATCACTAGAATAGTGAACACTGCACATCAGGCCAACTTCTCACAATGGCTGTTTACTGTTCAGTGATTAAAAAAAACAACAACTTAGGAGCCTGGTAAAAGTGTCACTTTCTAAATTTATTTTTAAACTTTGTTCAAACATATGGGCAAAACAAGTTTTTACTTATGTGGGCTGTTGTAGATTATTAATGGCAAGTACCACAAATAGTAATTATGCATAATAAAAAAAATCTCAGGGACGCAGAATCATGTAATTCCAGTGGACTCTGAGAACAAGCAAAATTGTGATATTAGGATACAACAAACACATGCTTGTATTGGGTCTTCTTTCCTTAAACCATTCTGCTGTTATCAACAGAAGCCAGTAGGAAAAAGAGAGACCTTCGTGGAAAGAGCCAGTGGGAGAAAGCTCCTCGGCTGCACCTGGAGAACATCTCGGACTATGTAGCAGTCCTTCTTTTGCTGGAAGATTTGAAAGAGGAGGAAGCAAAGACTTATGTTTCCTCAACATCCCAGCCATGAGTCATCCCAGCTTCCATAACAGATAAGCCATACCGCCCCTATCACCTACAGCAGCTGGCAACATCCCCAAACCACTCACACACACAGAGGTTCTTCTCCAGTATATCCTATCGGGTATTCAGACAAACAATGGATATGTTGAAAAGACTAGAGGGTTTCTCTTGAGGAAGGGGTGTGTGTTCATTGCCAGTGGAATGAGTGGTGGGATGGGCCAGTTATTTTGTGTTTTATAGCATTTAGGGAAGCGGTGGGTTTGTTAAAGGTGGGGAACATGGCATGAATTGAAGTAGGTACAGTTTTGGATAGGGTTTTGGGGTTTAGATAGGGATGGGTCTGTTGTCAGAGTAGTAAATCAAATGACTTCGGGGAAGAGACAGTTTAGGATACTGGTTGTATAGGTTTAAGGAGGCGATAGGCATGTTGTGGGTCAAGTGAGTGGCTGCACTTTAAAAAAATATATATATTTATGTGGTAAACAGAAGAACCACTTACTAGTCAAGTCAAGTCAAGAATAACATTATTCGGTTTGAACAAACCATACAAATATATCATTCAGATAGAATATAAAATTACATTTCAAGTTAATACAATAACATTTCATTTAGCTCAAATACTCCAAAGTTTATCAATGAGATTTAAAATGCCTAATCATAAAATTCTATAATACAAAAATACAAAAACGGAAACACTAGTTTTAATTACATTTCATACCGTTTTCTTATTAAAAGTGCAATCCTGATAAAATGTAGTACTCCCGTACAGATTGCTTCGGTAGACAAAGATAATGAAAGGTTAAAACCTTCCTAGTAATGTAGGGGACAGGTTTCTCTTAGAAAAGGAATAAGGAGCCGGGCCCTTGGTTCCTTGTAAATTGTGCAGAATAGGGTAAAGTGCAAAGTGCTTTGTTGTGCTGTATTGTCACAGGGACAGGGAATGAGGTTATTGCACCAACCAGCCTGTTTAGGAAAGGCCACTAAAAAGTGCAATGTGCAAAGACCAAATCTAGTCAAAAGAAATCTAAACTGCATGTTTGTGGTAAAAGATAAATAATATTGGAGATGTAAGAGTGGCTGATCGATGTGGGGTTGCAGCCATGCTGATTGTAGATGATTTTCAAGCCCACGACAATATGCATTTTTTATGATTGATTTCATATTAATGTCTATGCTGTTAGGATTGTCCTAATAATGCCCAAGTCCTATTTCGTTAACTGTCCTTTTTACATAGCAGAGCCATGGGATAGCCTTGGCTTTATCCAGCATCATGCAGTCCTTAACGATTTCTCTTGTTAGCTTTAGATCTTACGACAGCCAAACTTTAGCCCAGAGGATCAATGGGGCAATATTAATCCGATCAGCAATGATATCCACCCCTACCTCAGAGTGAGGTAGGGGTGGATTGGGGTGTTGGGATCATCAGCAATCTCTTTAGGAACTTATTTTCTAACCTTGGTAGTTGCGTGCTTTTATAGTGTCCCCATACTCCTGCCCCATAAGTTGCAGTAGACGGAGATGTTGATCTATATAAGGTTAACAATTCCGCTACTGGCTTGTGGCCCAACTTACATGCAGAGCGGAAAAGACCTTCCACAGCGCGACTAGCATTCTGCACTCACGATGTAATAAGATTTTCCCAATTCAATTTGTTATTAAAAACATTCCCCAAGTAATTAAAATTTGAGACCTTGTCAATTGTCTTACCATTTACCACAAACTGTCTTGATTTGGTATGACTGGGTCCATAGACCATAATATAAGATTTGGTCAAATTAACCTTTAGATCCAGGGCTGACATAAAATTAGTAAGACTTCTGTAAGTTATTAGCGGTTAAAGCCATTAGTACCGTGTCGTCCGCATATGACAACAACGGAATCGTCTTTCCCCCAATTCTTGAAAAGTGTAGCTCCTGATCTTTTAGGGTGGATTCAAGGCCATTTGTTTACCGGAGGAAGAGAAAAGGGCCCAAAATGCACCCCTGACGGACTTCCTCTGTGGACACAATTGGCCCGTCCTTTCTCCCCCAGGGCTGAATCGTATGGCTACCGTGGTGGATGCGTGTAACCTACACAAAAGGTTAATAATTGGTTCCTCGAAACCCATATCCTCCAACATAGACCACAGTTTGCTCCTATTAACTGTATCAAAGGCACTGGATAAGTCCTTGAAGGCAAGGCGTATCAACCCCTTCCTTCCTTTCACGTACTTGCTCATGATCAGTGCCAAATTGAGGTACTGTTCATTAGTCCACATGCCTTTTCGAAAGCCGTTTTGGGTTTAGGATATTAGCCCTTTATCGTCTCAAGGTTTGCTAAGATCACCCTCCCCAGTACCTTGACCGTAGCGTCAATAAGATAAATGGGCCTGTAACAGGCCAGATCTTCCTTCTTTCCCTTTTTGTACCACTATGACTTCATTCCATGTTGTTGGTATGGGGCCAATTATTGCTGACCTAAAGACATTCGTCAGGGGGGTGCCCACAGCTTAAGATTAGTTTTAAATAAATCAAGAGGCACCCCATCCGGCCCAGGGGCTTTTAGATGTATCCCTTTTTTAAGGGCCTCCTCCACCTCCCTCACTAAGAGGGAAGTGCTCAAATGATGTGCAGATGTTAGGTTTAGTAGGACCTCCTGGCTTGTTTCCTGAATAATAAAACCATTTGGATTAAATGTCTTGATGTAATGAGATTCCCACACATCCCCTGGTATTATTGAGTCCATACTCCTTGAGTTGTTTGAGAGCAATAGGCAGTTTATTTCCTTTTTTATGCACTTGCTCTCTTTAAGTCCTCCCAGGCCAGCTTTCTTAGATCTTGTTTCCTTTGTGCAACTATGGTCTTATAGGACTGTTTTGCGCTCTTAATTAAGACCTTATCTTGCAGGTTTGTATGTAGTGCCTTCTTTAGATTCTTTTGGGCCCTTGTGCACTCGACATTGAACCATTTGATACCTCTGGGTTCCCTCGGCACCAATCGCTTTGTCAGGTTTCTAGATATAGCCCTACAAATACGGTACCCTGACATCCCTGTATAACCCTTTGAGCTGAGGAATCATCATTAAGGCATTTCAGGATGTCACTTAAGTTTGGCTTGACCATGTTCTCCTCGAATTCAGGTGGATTTATCTTATTGCATTTCATTCTCACCCCTTGATTTGTATTGTACTGGAGGGAGCGACAGTCACCTTCCTTCTCCTGGGCAGCTACATGTAAAAATACGGTGAGGGGGTTATGGTCGCTGGCATTGTTTGGCTCCACCTCAAAGCTATCTAAATATTAACATAAAGTCAATAACACTTTCCCTGCCTCTGCCCATATAGGTGGGGTATTGGATTTCAGAATTGCTGGCCAGGGTATCAACAAAGGACAAAACATTGACAACAATTATATCATTTAAGGCGTCTCCCTGTGGAGTATATCTAAAATGTATTAGAGGTTGACCCTCAATGTCTGTTATCCCGCATACCTTATCTAAGCTATACCTATATAAGGTGCAATTAAAATCCCTGACCCAATAGATACACAGTGGCTGCCACTTCCCTGCAATCTTATCACTTTCTTCTTTAAGGTTTACGATAATATGACTTCTATTTGGGTCAAAAACATTGTAATACCAGTTAATTAAAAGAGTCTTGACCTGAAACAAGTAATCAGTTGGTACCAAGGTGAATTAATTACAGACTTGACATTAATAGACTCATATTTGAGAAAAATCAGGGTCGCCAGCCCTCCTTTCACTCTTCCCGCAGGTGAGGCAATTGCATGCACATTTAGGGAACAATAACAATCCAGTTCAATATTCTCCCTCACCCATGTTTCCTGGATACAGATAATATTGAAGGCCTTTACATACTTTAGCCACATTCCATCCTTTAATTTGGAGACGATGCCTGCAACGTTCCAGGAGACCAATTTAATTGGATGGCGTTTGCGTGGCCTTCTAACCCAGTCCTCCCTATTACTAGCAGACACAAGGTCTAAACAGGTGCCCCCCCTACTTGGGTCAAACAAGGTAGAGGGGCCAGGATGGTAATCCCCAATCAACCACTTCTCAGTGCTGATAGGAGTATCAGCTGTTGAATGAATGTCATAAACCGGGTGGTATGGCCCCAGCCTATTCCCTTCTGTTCTTCTCACTTGGCAGCGGGTTTCCCTGGATAACCTTCCTGTCCCCACCACCTTGCTTGGACTATGTGGGTCCGAGGGTACTCAGTCAATATTTGTTAATCCTGACAAAGCTTCAAAGCGGTTGGGGTGAAGCCATGTGGGGGGATCAGGAGGGGGGATTCTGTTCAGGAGGTGCGGGCAGGGCATGGTGCCCCTTTGACAATGCGGATAAAAGAAGAGCAGTGGGCGGGCCTGTATGTGTTCCAAAAGGGAATTTCTAAAATGGCATAACGCAAACTCCACCCATCTCTTATCATTAATATTTAGGACTACACAATCACCTTCTATATCTTTTTGTGTTTTCCCCACCCAGCTCACTTGTCTAGCCATTATGATATGCTTACACCAGTTTACATTGGGCTGTATATTCTTAGCACACCAGAAGACAGATGTATACTACTAAAATAAAGGAAGAACTTTGCACCTTTGAGGCGGGTAAACTTGGGAACCACAGCGCCAATCCACACACCCGATACATCATTGTAATCGTCAGGGTGTGCAGATAGACATAGGCTATATAAATTTAAAAAATATACGTTATTTAAAAAATTGTCGATAAAAAAAAGTAGTTCCTTGCAAGTAGCGCCGGCCGCGACCTACGTGGTGACATTATGAGCGTGGGGAGGAGCGGCGTGCAGGAGCGGAAGAGGATCTGTGGACATGGCACGGGGGAGGAGCAGTGACGAACGGCGGAATGGTGGTGAGGACCGGCGGACAGGCGGGAGGAGCGGTAAGCGGCGAGGAGCGGCGGAGCGGTGAAGTGGTGAAATGAGGAGCGCGGGGGAGGAGCGGCAGCTGAGGTAAGGCTCCGGGCAGGCGGGGATCAGGGCAGGCAGGGGTCGGGGCAGGCGGGGGACGGGGTGGGCAGGGGCCCGGACTGCTTCACAATGTCAGGGCGGGCGGGGGGCCGGCCTGCTGCACAATGTCGGGGCGGTTGGGGGTCTGGGAAGCCTGATGGCTCCCGGAAAAGGTCGGGACGGGCTGCTAGTTTATTTATAAGGCTCTGGCAGCTTTCATTGTGACCTGGGTGAAGGTGTGGGACCCCTGTCAAGATCAGTGTGTAAGGGGTACATTCTGGCGGGAGATCTAAGACCATATTATCATCTCGCAGATTTTGTTCATGGACTTTATTGGACCCTTTCTTGTTACCATTGCTTCCGCTAGGATCCCTTTTGGTGCTCGGGGAATTTGATTCCCTCTGAGCACTATTGGCCCTCCTAACTTGCCCGCCTGCGTGTGTTTGCAGCCCTGTTTGGGAGCCTGTGTAATTAGTGCTACCCTGGTCGGAACGTGATCTATTAACCTCTACTCTTGTAGCTATTCGTCTATATATAGCTGACCTCTCACACTCAGTAGCATTGGGGTTGATGTTTTCTTCTATCTCTGTCAGGTATTTGCCCCAGGAACCTCTTACATTAGGCCCAGTTTGTTTCGCCAAACACCCTAGTGGATATAAGAGTTGGCCAAGCTGCTCCTCCATGTGGGCCAATCGCAGAAGAACAGGCTTTAATGCATCTACTACTATTTTCCCAAGTTGAGCTGCCATAATATCCATGTTGGGTGAGGGTTTTACCTTTGCACACCCACCTCCCCCTCAAGGTTTTCCCGCAGGAGCTGGGGTTTTTGCTTTGTACTATTGACCCTAGGCAGTTGGCCCAAAGGATGCTGTTCATTCCCAATAAAGTCAGCATGCTTCCTTTTTTCCCCGCTGTGCTAAGGACCCCGTACTTTTTAGTGTTGCAGTGTCCACGCATTTCAATTCCATGGATTGCTAACAGAAAGAATAAAAGATTTGGAGAGAGACAGAGCATTCAGCCACTTGAGGATCACATCAGGTTTATTATAGGACAATGATAGTCAATTTAAGCTACTTAAACTGTATTTAGCAGCCCACAGACTTCCAAGTTAGTTGCCAAGACTGGAATGAAATATGGGGAGAACAGTCACAGTTCAAACATTTTTATATCAAGGACTCAACCCCTTGGGTGCATCGGATGGCCTTTCATCCGACGCACCATGCTCATGTGTGTTGTATGGCCCACGGCTGTCCGATTACATGGCACAGATAATCCCTCTGGTGCGGGGCCCAGAGGTTATTCCCTTTCCCCCCCAACAGCCTCGGGTGATGGGGAAGAGCTACCCTAGCTTCGGTGGCTGTTTCCCTGGTTTCTGTGTAATGACGTTCATTGTGCATGTCGCGCTGATGTCCTTGCACAGAAACCGAACTGAAATGAGCCGATAGGCTCATTTCAGTCTCACTTTCTACATGCTCAGGCGGCTATCTTAGCACCGGAGCATGTAGAAAGTCCGGAGGGGTATCGTTGGAAAGGTGAGAATCTCCCCCCCTTTCCAATGGTACCACTCCCTAGTGGATCCCTGCTTGGGGAGGGGGAGCAGCCCCCTTGGGCAAGGGTATTGGCTCCCCTCAAAATATTTTGAAAAAAACAGTTTTTCTGCCCCCGGGGGTGGGGCAGGGAAGGGGGTAGAAAGCCCACTAAAAGCCAAGGACTTAAGAAAAAGTTTGATTTAGGAGTGGGGGCTGCCCAAGATGGGCATGCCAATCCCTCTCCCAGCAAAATTCCAGTGTTACTGCTCCCCTGGGGGGCAGATGGGGGCAGTAGTCCCCAATTTACCCCCGGGGGGCAGAAAGCCCACTTGAAGCCAGGGACAAAAAACAAATTATAATTTAGGCATGGGGGCTGCCCAAGATGGCCATGCCAAAGCCTCCCGGGGGCAGAAATTCCACTAGAAGAGAGGGATTTTTTTTATTTGATTTAGGGGCAGGGGCTTCCCAAGATGGGCATGCCAATGCTACCATTCTCCCAGCAAAATTCCAGTCTTTCTGTGCCCCCTGGATTGCAGATGTGGGCAGTAGCCTCCAATGGGGCATAAAGCCCACTAGATGCCAGGGACTGTTTGCCTTATTTTATTTAGGGGTGGGGCCTCCCCGAGATAGGCATGCCAATGCACCTGCAAAGTTCTACAGTCTTCCTGCCCCCACGGGGTGCAGAAAGCACCTTAGGCACTAGGTATTTTTGTATGTGTATAGGGGTTGGGGCTGGCCAAATGAGCATGCCAATGCTCCTCCAACCACATAAAATTAAACAGTCTTTCTGCCCCCCAGCTGCAGAGGGGGCAATTGCCCCTGATCTACCCCCTGGGGAGGGCAGAAAGCCCACTAGGCACCGGGGATTGTTTTTTTTATACATGGGGTGGGGACCATCCCCCAAAAGAAATGTCACAGCCTTTCTACCACCCCCAGAAGGCAGATGGGGGCAATAGTCCCTTATTCGTCCCCCGGAGGGGCAGAAATCCGACTAGGCACCAGGGCTTTATTTTTATATGTAGGGATGGGGGTTGCCGAGAATGGGCGTGCTAATGCCCCCACCCCCAAAAAAGGATCTCTACCCCCCTGAAATGCAGATTGGGGCAATAGCTCCCTATCAGCTCCCCGCAAGGGGGGCAAAAATCCCACAAGACACCAGGGATATGCATAAGGACATGCCAGTGAGAAGCCCCATAGGCAAGGGTTGCTCACTTTTGTTAGGCACACATTACGGCTGCAACCAGGCAGGGCAGAAATCCACTAGAAACTTGGGAGTGTTTGTGTGTGTGTAAACTGGAGTTTGGCTCGCATTCTGCATGTTCTGACCTTTTGTTGGCATTTTGCTGGCAGTGTGTGAGGACCTGTATTTGGCTAATGGTATGGGTGGACTTGCGCTTGATGATGGTGTGTGAAGATTGACGCTTGCCTGGTGGTGTGTGTGGAGTGGGCTCGCTTGGCTGGTGGTGTGCATGCATGGTATTTGGCTGCAGGTCCGGACTGGCTGTAGTGGGAACTGGGCATTTCCCTAGTGTGCCGGAGGGGTGGGGGCTGGTTATTTGGCCATGGGGGTGGTTTTGTCACTGGGGGCCCATTTTGCAGCAGTGCTGCAATATCAGGCCCCAGTAACACAAGCGGGAGCAGTGCTTTTTACTAGCATGCCCCCTACCTCCCAGGGCTGGTCGAGCAGCAATCTGCCAGGGCTGGTTGCTGTCCCCAGTCCAGCCCTGCTTGGTTGGCGGTGTGCAGGGATGACGCTTGGCTGGCAGAGTACATGTGTGGCACTTGGCTGGCAGTGTGCGTGGAAATTGCTTTGCTGACTGTGTGCATTGATAGCATTTGGCACCCGGTGTACGTGGATGGCACCTGCCTGGCGGTGTGCATGGATGGTGCTTGGCTGGTGGTGTGTGTGGATGGAGCTTGGCTGACGGTGTGAGTGGATGGCACTTGGCTGGTGGTGTGTGTGGATGGTGGTGTGCGTGTACTGACTCTTGTCTGGCAGTGTGGCTCTCATGGATCCCCTAGTGTTTTCTTACCCAGAATCCCCTGCAAATCTCAAATTTACTTACCAAATCATATTGTCCTGACATTTCTGAGTGGGTAAGTTGGCAGGCATGCATTTCCTAATACCCAGTGTTAGACCTGGCATCTTTGGCGTGGATTCCCCTGTCTTTTTGCCTCTACCTAATGTGTTTTTGACGCTGTGCTGGATTTCGTTTTTGCTGGTTTAGATGTTTTGGGCACTTTGCCACTGCTAATCAGTGTCAAAGTGCATGTGCTCCCTGTGTAAATTGTTATTGTAATTGGTTATCCATGATTGGCGTATTTGTATCACCAAGAAGTCCCTAGTAAAGTGCACTGAGTGTGCCAGGGCTGGTGATACAAATGCTACTAGTGGCCCTGCAGCACTGATTGTGCCACCCACATGAGTAGCCCTAAAATGCTGTCTCAGGCCTGCCACCGCAGTTCCTGTGGGCAGTCTGTGAACTGCCATGTCAACATGGCCAGTGTCCCCACTGACCAGGCCTAACCTTTCCCTTTCTGTACACATTGGTCACCCCTATGGAGGGCCCAAGGTACCCCCTTGGACAGGGTGCAGTGTATGTGAAAGGTAGAGCATGTACCAGTGCAGATGACATGCTCTGGTAGTGATTTACAGCCATTTTTGTTTTTCACTATTGTAAGGCTATCTTGCCCATAGGCTATCATGTAGAATGCTGTGTACAGTGGTTACCTGCATATCTTCCCATAGGAGCAAATTAGGACATACAAGTCTGGTATCCCTGAATTTAATAACACATCTTTTAGGAAAGGTGGTTTTTAAATACTGTGTTTGAGAACAGCACTTTTAGAAAGTTGCTGTTCTCTTGTCTGACCTGTCTGTGTGCCTTGGCCTGTTTGTGAATTGGCTGTCTGGTTTGTGAGTGCCAGGGGCTGGGTGGCTCCCAGAGGCTGAGTGGGCCATCCCTGGGCTGAATAGCTCCATCTGCATCTAGAGTGGTGGAAGGGGGTAGCACCTGGGCCTGGATAGGGCAGTGCCTGCCTTCCATGATGCTGGCTCTACCTCCTGCTGGGCGGCTGACAACCCTGCCCCTCTCTCTGAAAGGAGAGGAGAGGCCAGGAAAACAAAGTGCTCAAGGAACACACAGAACTGGTTCAGACCGGGCTCAGAGCCCTCCTGCACAAAGGGAACAAAGACGTTTAGGGGTATAAGTATAGGACCCCAGACTACAGAAAATTAGATCATTCTGGAATCAAGAAGGAACCTCTGCCAAGGAGAAATCTGGAAGACTGAAGAAGAAGGACTGTTCTGCTGTGTGTTTGTGGACTGGCCTGCAGTTGCTTTCCTGCCAAGGCGAGGGGAAGGACTTTGCTTTGTGCTGTGTCCCCTTGCTTGAAGAGATCTCCAAGGGCCTGAGTTGAGCTGGCTCACTGTTAAGAAGTCCCAGGAACAAAAGGATTTCACCCCCAGCTTCCCTGAACTCTACTGAGAGAGTTCTGTCCTTCCTAGAGTGCTTGGGCCAGTTGTGGTGCCTCTGGAAGTTGTACCTGAGTTTGAGAAGCTGGAAAAGAAGATACTAAAGACTTTCTGCAAAGTTTCACGCATCGCTCGCTTGCGAAGCGCATCCCCGTCAGTGCGAGGAAATTCCCGATGCCGCGAAGATCGAGATAGTCGCAACGCCTGTTGCCGCTGCAAGAACCGACGAATCCTTCACTTGCGGAATGCATCGCTCCTGGAAAAGTACCATTGCTGCCAACATCCGCTCCTGGACCACACCCAGTGCCAGAACCCATGCTCCCTCCACGACGACCACCGCCACTACGATGCCAGCACACTCCACGCCCTCAACCCCAGACGGACCCACACCTGCTTCGAGGCCACCCCGAAACACACACACGGTCCCCTCACCTGCCAGAACTGCAGCTACACCAGCCTCAGAACCAACAAACCACCCGCCAAGAATGACCGCACCCACCTGCGATGCATACTATTGAACACCAACTCTGCACGCAAACACACCGTCAAGCTCTGGGAACTGCTCTACACAACATACCCGGATGTCGCCTTCCTGACAGAGACCTGGTTGAACGACTCCTACGCACCCGACATTGCCATAGCCATCCCAGCCGGCTACAAGATTACTTGCAGAGACCGCACCAACGGGGTCAGAGGAGGAATCGCCATCATCCACAAGAACAGCATCAGGGTCTCGACTAGCACCAACGACGTGCTTAGCACCGCCGAACGCATGCACTTCCAGATCCACACAGACCCCAACTCCACCCTCAGAGGCACCCTGATCTACCAACCCCCCCAGACCCCACCCCAGTTCAGCGACTCCATCACCGAATTCATCAGCACGCATGCCCTGACCTCCACCGAGTACATCCTCCTCGGAGACCTGAACTTTCACCTTGAGAACAACAACGACAATACCTCCACAACCCTGATCGATAACCTCACCAACCTCGGACTAAAGCAAATCATCACAATGCCCACCCACTCTGCCGACTACATGCTCGACCCCGTCTTCCCCTCAAGCCTGCACGTCTCCGTCAGCCACGCCACCGAACTCCTCTGGACCGACCACCGCTGCATTCACTTCACCTTTCATAAGCCCACCACACACCACCGCACCCAACAGATCCCCCGTCGCTGCTGGAGGAAAATCACCAAAGACCAACTACATGCAAACCTCGCTTTCAGGCCACCCACCGAACCCTCCAACACCGACGACACTGCCCACAGCCTCAGACGCTGGATCGAAGACTGCGCCAACACCCTCGCCCCGCTGAAGAAACCCTCCCACAGAGACACCAGCAAGAGGGCCAGCTGGTTCACCCCAAAACTCCTAGCCTCCAAGCAAGCCTGCTGAAAACTAGAGAAGAAATGGCACAGCAAACAAACTCCGGACAACCGCGCAACACACAAGGACGCCATCCGCAACCACCACAACATCATCAGGGCCACCAAGAGAACCTCGCTCAAAGACTGCCTCGACAATAATGCACACAATAGCAAGGAACTCTTCAACATCGTGAAGGAACTCTCCAACACCAGCTCCAACACCAACAACAACATCCTTCCACCACAAGATAGCAGACATCCACGACAGCTTCAACACCCAGACAGACCCAACAGACAGCAACACAAGCCCTATACGACTCCCTCGCCACTTTCTTCCACCACAAGATAGCAGACATCCACGACAGCTTCAACACCCAGACAGACCCAACAGACAGCAACACAACAGACTCTCCACACACCATCGACCATGACCACCTGCTAGCCTGGACTAGCATGAGCACCGATGACACCATCAAGACCATGAGCACAATCCACTCTGGCTCTCGGTCAGATCCCTTCCCACACCACGTCTTCAACAAAGAAAGCAGCTCCATCGTACCCCACCTGCATAACGTCATCAATCTCTCCCTCGAGACCGCACCTTCCCAGAGAGCTGGAAACATGCTAAGATCAACGCCCTACTGAAAAACCCAAGGCTGACCATAGAGACCCCTAGAACTTCCGGCCCATCTCTCTGCTCCCCTTCCCGGCCAATGTCATCGAGAAAATTGTCAACAGACAGCTAACCCGATACCTTAAAGAAAACAGAATCCTTGACCCTTCCCAGTCAGGGTTCCGCAGTAACCACAGCACCAAGACTGACCTCATCGATGCCACCAATGACATAAGGACCCTGCTGAACAACGGCGAGACCACAGCACTAATCCTCCAAGACCTCACCGCCGCCTTCGACTCCGTCGGCCACCGCACACTACGCTCACACCTCCTCGCTGTAGGGGTCCAAGACAAGGCGCTGGAATGGACTACCTCCTTCCTCTCCGGCAGAACCCAGAGCATCCGCCTCCCCCATTCCGGTCCAAGGCCTCCGAGATCATCTGCTGCGTATCCCAGGGATCCTCCCTCAGCCCGACACTGTTCAACATTTACATGGCCCCGCTCGCACGTCGCCTGACAGCACAACCTCAACATAATTTCCTATACTGACGACACTCAACTGATCCTCTCCCTCACCAAGGACCCCATCATCACCAAAGCCAACCTCCACGAAGGAATGAAGGCCGTCACCGACTGGATGAAGACCAGCCATCTGAAGCTGAACTCAGAGAAGACGGAGGTCCTACTCGACGGCTCCAACCCTTCAGCCTGGGACGTCTCCTGGTGGCCGACGGCTCTGGGAGCAGCCCCGACACCCATCAACCACGCACGCACGCAACCTCGGAATCATCCTCGACTCAACACTCTCAATGAGCAAGCAGGTCAACACTGTCTCCTCCTCCTGCTTCAACACCCTCTGCATTCTCCGCAAGATCTACAGATGGATCCCGACAGCTACAAGAAAAACAGTCACCCAGGCCCTCGTCAGCAGCAGACTCGACTACGGAAACGCCCTCAACGCGGGAGCTCCGACCAAGGTCATCAAACGACTACAACGCATGCAAAACGCCTTGGCATGACAGGGCCTCGACGTACCACGCCACAGCCACATCACCCCCCACCTGAGGGACCTGTACTGGCTCCCCGTCAGCAAGAGGATATCCTTCAAGCTCCTTATCCATGCACACAAGGCACTCCACAAGACCGGCCCAGCCTACCTCAACAGACGGCTCTCCTTCCACATCCCCAACTGCCAGCAACGATCTGCCGACCTCTCACTCGCCATTGTCCCGCGCATCGGAAGAACAACCACCGGCGGGAGATCCTTCTCCCACCTCGCTGCCAAGACTTGGAACACCCTCCCAATGAGCCTATGACAGACCTAAGACCTGCTGACCCTCAGGAGGATGCTCAGAACCTGGCTGTTCGATCAGGAGCAGCCCCCCCAGCTCCAAGAGACCCTCGCGGGTATGTAGTGCACTCTACAAATGACTGATTGATTGATTGATTGATTGATTGATTGATTGATTGATTGATTGATTAGGGGCCACCCGGGTCACTAACAACCACCTGCTATGCCTTCCCAAGTAATGAAGAGTCGGTCAGACAGTAGAGATTACAAACATACATTTATTAGCAATATTCTGCAGAGAAGTCCAATCTGACCTGTACCCTAAGATGTCTGCTGAGGGACTTACCCCCCAACAGTCTACAACACGTAATGATTCTTCCCCAGAGCATCCAACCACGCCCACAGTGGAAAGTTACTGGCCTGGGCCGAATATGAACAAAGAGGGCACAAAGGGATGAGCTACCACCTGCCAGATGGGTACATACTATCAGCAACTCAAGGTTACCATGCTGAGCCTCAGCGTCTCCTAACGTGGGAGCAGAACTTCACACTCGGAGAGGTATGTGAGAGTAGAATGGCCTATTCATTAGTAAGTTGATAAACAGCCTTGAACAGAAGAGAAAATAATAACGAAATACAGTGTTCTGCTAAGGCAAGCAATACGAGTAATGAGGCCTAGTTCAGGCACAGTCTAAGCAGCCTAATAGGGACTACGACATATAAAATGAAGTCACACTCGCTAACTGAAGCCTGTGCCTAATGGGGATAACTCAGTGGGTTGCATAACGTGAATACAAATGGCATATATTTAGCCACACACTGCTAACCTAATATAGCATGAAACAAGTGCATTGCGGGAATGGGAGTTTCAAATCTAACAGACCCTCCTTTTAGCATTGGTACCTAAATACTTTATTGAGGCAATTCTGTAGAGTCTTTACAATTCTAGGTGGGGGAAAGAAAATGCATAGTCACTCAAGGTACAAGGAAGAATAAAGGAACACACTTAATATCAAAATCCACTTAGTATTTAAAATGCCCTAGTTGATTAGCATTATATCCTGGATATCCTGCACCATCATAGTAAAGACCTTATTATCACATACTGAGAACTTAAGGGTAGGGGTGAGCTTGCTCACACAATAGATGCTACATGCTGGTAGGCATTTAATACATAATCAACATGTAAAGATGACCCCTGTGATAGCTATAAGGACAAGCATCTTCCAACCCCATGATATCAATAGACCCCAAAACCACCCTGTGAGGGACCCTGAACCATTATCCTGATGGATATCTGAAGCAAGTCTGTTTAATTTCTGTATTGCCGGGTATACAGTAGAGGCACTATCGGGAATGTACACACAGCTACCGCTGCCGATGATACAGCAGGCTCCACCCCTATCAGCAAGAATGACGTCTAAAACAATCCAATTTTAAAGATCAACGAGCCTTGTACCCTGAAGCTAGACCGTAATATTAGTCGGTATACCTGCAGTAGTATTGATAGCACCCTCAACTACTCTGGCAAGCGGCGAATATAACAACTATTGAACATGGGACCCAAGAACGGCAGAATGCCTTCATTATGTCAGTAAATTTCTGTAGGAAGGTAACTGTCTGATCAATATCGTCTGGATTGACAACTCTCTTAACTCGATGCAAATGGAGATCCCTACGCTGTAGCCCATGATCATTAGAAGGTGCAATGTAAACATGAGGCAAAAGGAAAGAGACACAACACAGGCCAGACCCTCCCCTGGATAGCCAGGTATAAGCCTGTTTCCCACAGATGAAGTATACATTCGGAGATAAAAGCAAAGGTGCCCTACTAGCAGTGTTCAATCGGTAGGTGTAGTTACAACTGCTTTGTCCTACAGGAACGTTTCCTGAGCCTTCAACACAGAAACTAGCTGTTGCATTAATCACAGGGACGGGCTCCTGGAAACATTTGAAGTATTCAGTAACATTAAATACTTGGAAATGCAGCATTTCATTCTGTAACCAAGTGACATTCTCATTAGTGTTCCCTCCTTGCCATCTGCCCCAGGAGTATATCCCTGATGTACCACTATATACTCTAACACTGCTTCATAATCAGACGATACCATTTTCATTGCGTCAGCATGATAGTGCATGTATACCACAGAAAGCAATTGGAACCATGCCTCACAGCTACCCAAGTATGACAGGGGCAATGAAACCAGCAAATCATGCTTAACGGAAGGGTGTAACCCACGCACCCAACAATAAGTGGCATAAGTGGTACTGGGTAATTGATGAAGCATCTGCAGAAAACAGTTCTCGGTATAAGGCACGTCGACCAACTACAGCACACACTAATTTGTGACTTGTGACTTGGAAGCATAATATCCCAGCGAGTACTAGTTAGTTTGATTTTAACTAAAGTATGGGACCTCCAGAATAAAGTAATTCCCGGTACTCCTAGCTTTATTTTAAACCACTTAAGACACGTCTACGCATCTCTGGCCCCCAACCCGCACTTCATCTAAATAGCTGTTGGATAAAAGATCTCCGCCAAAGAGCCCCTCTTTGAGGTGTTGCCAGTTGGGTATTGCACCGCCGACCCAACGAGGAGCAAGCCCATATGATGAAGCATGACACCTGAAAGGGTGTGTGAGGGCATTACATCCAACAAAATGGATGCCCAATCGTAGGACTCCACGAGACCCTACAACATCACACACATTTAGAGGTTTGTACATTCCTGATAATCTCTAGGAACAGCACAGCCTTTTTGTTATTACTCTGAAGCTAAGAAAGGCTCATCCAACGAAATCTAAGATTTGGAAAAGGTATTTCAGCTCAATTAACCCAGTTGAATTAGCTGACCACTGTAAAACTGCCCTCTCCTCCCAAGCCGACTTGAGTGAGCTTCAGTTACTAACTGACCCCTACAACTCGACCATCTCTAACATCCTGGATGATATTGCACCACTTCAACTAAAAAATACTTCAACAAAAAAATACAAACCATGGTACAACTGTGGTATTGGGTTTTTTGTCAGGTCTACATACTCTGCAAAAAACTCTCGAACACCATAGAATAGAAGTTTGCACGGAAACTGGAAATGCAAAAGACAAGTTTATTAGGACCCCATGGGGTGGTGGTACATTCCTACAGCTCCCTTCGGTAATGCAAGAAGTATCACACCGAACATCAGTGCGCGACCTCTTTTATACAGTTTTACAGCAATAAAAAGGGTAGGCGGTATACTTTGAACAGTTTAGGTACATATAAGGGCATTTTTGGAACACAGCCAACGTGTGGGAGGAGTCTAGTATCACTGGTCAGTTTTGGAGAACATTCCTGAGAGGTGACCATCACTAATCTAAATGTACGAGTACGCATGCGTGAGCTTGACCAGTGCTACAATTAGCCTGTTGCTGAGCAAGTTGAATGGTCATTGGTATAAAGAAAGGACAAAAGGGCATGCTGACCACAAGGCCGCATCTTCATACAAAATGGAAGCCAGGAAAATACAAACTGCCCCCCGCAAGTTTGGTCAAGTTAAACACGAAAGTTCGTGTAGCTGGGCTAAATGCTAACCTAGTCACTGCCAAATTACGACAGTTGGCCATTTTAGCATTTAGCTGAAGCTACCTCATAATGGAAGTAATCTGGATGTTCATCGTCAATATTAATCATCATTATATTCCCTATTTCTTTGTTAATTATTTGCTCTGTTTTGGCAATAACTCGTTTGGACGGAATGCAGGCTGTAATACATACAGAACATAAGGTAGGGCCACATTGAATACATAAACAAAGGAAGAAGAGTATTCCAATAATCATACATAGGATCGTTAATAGTTTCCAACCCCAGGTACTAAGCAGAGTCCAGAACCAATTAGAGAAAGTCCATGTACTATTTTCGGGATGAATTTCAGCAGCAATTTTGTGCAACTTAGAAATGGCATCATACACAGAAGGCGAATTATCTGGGACGTACACACAACAACTACTACAGATAATGCGGCATGCACCCCCACGATCAGCTAGTACTACATCTAAAACCATCCTGTTCTGAAGCGTTACAATTCTGGTAATTTGGAGTTCCTCAGTCAAGTTCCCTAAGGCAGAAGCAGTTTCATTAGCAACAGCTTCCACAACACGTGTTAGCCGTCTTATTTTCCTACTATTTAGGGCAGCACCAACAAAGGAAAACAGGCCTAAATTAAAATCTACATATTGCTGTAAAGAGGTGTCAGTTTGGTCTACATTTTCAATCTCTAACGTTCTCTTAACCCTATTTAAGATAAAATCATGATATAATACAAAATCATTATGGTACATAGGCGGGGCAATAAATACAGGGGGTAGTACAAAAGAAATGTAACAAGTTCCTAACCACCCAATGGGGAGACGGTGGTATCCCTTATTTCCACAAATAAAATAAGTATTTCGTGAGGCTACAAAGGCAATACCACTTGGTGTATCAAATGTGAGAGTAGTATTACATTCGCTCTTCCCTACCGGAATTGTACCTTTATTTCTTACACACAAATCAGCTTTGGTATCAATGACTGTAATGACATGTAAACTAGACATATTTGTAATTCTTTGATTAGTGAAAATACGAGGCGTAGATACATTATCCGGTCGATATTCTTCCCATTCAAACTTAGTTTCTTCTGCCTGCGGGTAACCATCTCTATCATTATAACAAACTTTATTTAATCGAAAAAGTAGTCCACCTTTTGTTGGCCATCTCAAGGTAAAAAGAAGAGTGTACCAAGCATTACAGGAACCATTATGAGAGAACGGAAGAGGAATAAGTGGAGTTCCTCCTTTCTTCTGATGTCCAGGCAACATTCCACATACCCAACAATTCGAAGTGTTCGTCATATTATGGGTATGATGTAGAATTTGAATGAAACTGTTATTTAAGTAAGTCTGTCTATGTCTCTCTTCATGATAAGGCAGAGTAAAATGGAAATGTTCAGATGGGATTGGAGTGGTAGGCAGTAAGTATTCTCGAGCAGGAAGCAATCGTTCTACGACCCAAGCTATTACTGCTATTACCACTATAGTCGCAACAAAAAGCACTGCACCAAGAATTCTTCTGTTTCTCATTGTCGTAGTTGTCATAATGTAAAGAACAAATGTTTCAAAACAAAGCTAAAAAATAAAAATGAGTGCTGAGATCCGAGGTAGCCGCTGGTTTCTTCTCCGAGATTCAAGACGGGTGTCGCTACACTGGACAGAACTGATCCCCCCCCCCCCTTGATATTCTCGGCTTCCGTTTTCGCAAACCTCAGAACGGTAACTCAACCAGTCTCGCAAAAAAAAAATTACTTCCTTGGAGGTAGGTTATACTTCGCTCCACCAGAAACAGTGTGGTCCGGGAAGGCTCCCTCCGACTCGTGAGGCGTAGTAGCTGGGCTCTTCTCTGCATCCAAGATGTCTCGATAATCAGACAGCACCGCAGGATTCACCAGGTCCGGAGAGACACGACGACAGTGAGTGGAATGTACCCACCGCTTCTTATTCGTGACTCGCACAGCCGTCCGAGTTGCCAGCAACACTTGTTCAGGGCCACGCCACCTTGGCTCCAAACTGCTGGATCTCTCGAACGCGCGAATCATAACATGATCCCCAGGACGGAGATCATGAGCCTCTCCAATGGAATTGTTGGAGAGCGCTTCTCGAACCTGTTGATGAATAGAAAGTAAATCATTTGTTAATCGTGCCAAATAATCGTTCATCATTATACAAGGCACATCATGTATTAAACGAGGCTTAGGGACTCCCCATATATTCATAGGCCTTCCAAACACCACTTCATAAGGTGTGAGGCCAGGTCGGGAATGTGGTACTGATCTAATAGACAGAAATGCCAAAGGCAAAGCGTCCGGCCATTTCAAAGACGTAGATGCCACGATCTTTGCTAGCTTCAGCTTCAGAGTTGCATTATATCTCTCTACCAGACCTGCTGACTGCGGGTGAAACACAGCGTGGAATTTTTGTTTAATTCCCAATCCTTTCAGGACATACCCACTATTTTCCCAACAAAATTAGGACCATTATCATTCCACAACAATTTACAAACACCATAGCGTGGGAAGTACTCCTTGAGTAACACCTTAGCTGTTGTCAATGCAGTATTATCCTTCGTGGGGTAGGCCTCGATCCATTTACTGAAGGCACACACCACCACTAAGACATACTTCAAGTTATTACAACGCTCAAGCTGGATGTAATCCATCTGTAGTACTTCAAATGGTGCAGTAGGTGGAACGAACCCTCCTTTAGGAGTATAAGTCCCTTTAGCAGGATTGTACTGTAAGCATATCAGACAGGTCTGCACTACTCTCTTAGCCGTGCTGGCAATCTCAGGATGCTCCCAAACTCGTGTAAGCAATTTAGCAATTGCGAGAGCTCCAACATGTGCCAGCCCATGTGTCATTTGAACCATTGCTTGCAAATAAGCGACAGGCAATTTCCATCTCTCCATATCTTTGCTACGCCAACAATCCTCATCATCCAACACTCCCTCTGTTGCCCAGGTTGCAAGTTCTGCTTCAGATGCTGATTTTTGTATATCCAATATTTCCTCTCTAGCATCATGCCATCGCTCAGCCTGTGATTTTATCACATACATAGGAGAGAGATTTCGTAACTTAGCAGTCTCTCTCGCTATGTGATCTGCAAAAGCTTTTCCTTGTCCGATTTTGTCTGTCACCTTCTTATGTGCACTACATTTGACTATCGCCACTTTCTTTGGACATAATAGTGCATTCAGGAGATCACGTACTAGTTCTCCATGCATAATATGCACTCCATGTGAGGTCAGGAACCCTCGTTCCTTCCAGAGTAGGCCAAAATCGTGCACTACTCCAAAAGCGTGACGACTATCAGTGTAGATATTCACACATAATCCAGCACTTAACTCACATGCTTTCGTTAAGGCTATCAATTCAGCTGCTTGGGCCGATTTCTGCGGTATTCGTGCTGTTTCTACCACTGTCTTAATTGTCGTGATCGCATAGGCTGCGGAAGTCGTACCATCTGGCAGCTTTAAACACGATCCATCAACCCACAGTTCCCCGTCTACATCTGGAAATGGCGTATCCTGTAATTCGATACCACCCTTTGTTTGTTCTTCGGTCAGAAAAACACAATCATGATGTTCTTCCTTCTGGGTCTCAGCAACAGGATATGGCAATAAAGTAGCAGGGTTCAAAGTGGCGCACCTCTTCAGTGTAATATGTGGTGCCAACAGCGTTAACTCATATCCTGTTAAACGAGCGCTAGTTAGATGCTGCGTTTTCGTTTGGTTCAATAAAGCATCTACCGCGTGGGGAACTAACACCAGCAATTTGTGTGACAAAACTATCCACTCACTCTGTCGTATGGCCACAGCTGTTGCTGCAACTGCTCAAAAACATCCAGGCAATCCTCGAGCCACAGGGTCGAGTACTGCTGAGAAGTACGCACAAGGTCTCTGTTTGTCTCCGTGTGTCTGCACTAGGACTGACAATGCGCACCCATCCTTCTCGTGTACATATAATGTAAAGATCTTTGTATAATCTGGTGTACCTAACACTGGTGCAGAACAAAGGGCTTGTCTTAATTGTTCAAAAGCATTCTGACATTCATCTGTCCATTCAAGGGGAATTGGTGTAGTTTTGGACAACAACGCTAACAAGGGTTTTATAAAGTGCGAAAATCCTAGTATCCACTGTCTACAAAAGGACGTCAAACCTATGAAAGCACGAACATCTTTCTGAGTGCAAGGGACTGGTGTATCTAAAATCGCTTGAATTCGATCTGATGTCAATGCGCGCCCCTCCTTAGACAAAAGATGACCGAGGTAGGTCACCTTTGGTCTACTATATAGCAACTTCTTCCTCGAGACCTTGTGATTATTCTTGGCAAGGAAAGAAAGTAGGGAGAGAGTACTCTCCTCACATTGTTCCTGTGTATCTGCTGCAAGTAAAATGTCATCAACATATTGAATAAGAGCCACCCCAGACTGTAAGTTAAAAGAATCAAGCTGTCTTTTTAAAGCCTGGCTATAAATGCTAGGGCTTTATGTGTAACCTTGAGGAACTCGACAAAATCTATATGATTTGGTATTTAATGTGAAGCCGAACAAATATCGACTATCGGGATGAATGGGAATCGAGAAGAAAGCATTCTTCAAGTCAATAACAGTGAATGTAGTGGATGTAGGTGGAATCAAGGTAAGTAAGGTGGTAATGTCACACACCACTGGATACTGGGGTACCACTATCTTATTATTTTCCCTCAAATCAATAATGAAACGATAGATCTTAGTGTCTGTGTCTTTCTTGAGGATCGGAAGATTTGGGCAGTTACAAACATTATAGGGGACTTCCTCCACCACCACTGCCTCAATCAAGTCATTTACGATATGCGTCAAAGCAATTTCACCTTCTCTTGATATTTTATACTGTGGTACGAGGGGCAAAGACACTCCCTCCTTTACAGTAATACGTACGGGAGGAATAATCATTTGACCCACATCAGTATCGGAGGTGGCCCATAAAGTGCTTGGAAGAGAAGCTAATGCATCGGCCTCCTGCATGAGGCACAATCTCTCAACCTCTGGGTAGTTCTCATTCAAAATAACCCGTACCCCTTCAGGGGCACAGCGTATAGTTGCTCGAAAATGTTTAAGCATATCAAGTCCCACAATATTATCTGGTGTGTTTGGAGATAACAAAAACGGGCATGGGGCAGTGAATTTATCAATGTGAAATGTAAGGGGTTGAGACAATGGGCTAAGAGAAGGTGTTCCATCGAACCCTATTGATGTAATCGTTTTGCAAGACAGGGGAGCCCTTGGAACCAAGTGTTTGGACAGAGCGCTACGAGTAGCTCCTGTATCGACCAGAAACTGATCAGTAGAACCCAAAACATGTGCTGATATATATGGACCCCTTTGATCAACTGGTACCTCAACCGATTCCACACCCCATCCTACGCACTCCTATGCATAATTATTATCCTGAGACTCGAAAGACTCACCCTCAGCTATCTGATATTGATTCCGTAGATCAAAAGTATTATGATCAGCCTGACCACGACCCCTCGCTTCAAACCTACCACGATCATTCGCTCCACCTCTCGGTCCTGAATATTCCGAGACCTTCCACTCCCTCGACCATGCTGATTACGCTGTTCTCGAAGCACCGGACAATCTGACGCCCAATGTCCAAACTGTTTACAGTATGCACACTGATCCTCAGAAATATCGGAACGGATGGAAGACGTACCATACGATCCTCATCTACCCCTATCATTCCCTCTCGGCTGTGTAGCGTAAACCTGAACCAACATCACCTTCGTTTTCAAATCCTTCCCTTTCTTATCACTACTTTCCTTAGCCTCCAATTCCTGTCGTTCATAATACTGAGCCATAGTCAATAAAGAAGCAGAGGTTGCCGTGGTCCATGAACTTTCACTAGTCTTTAAACATCGTGCAATCTCCGGTAGGAGATTAGCCACGTACTTATCAACAAACAAATGCCTGCCCGTATCCTCTGTTAATAATTGACCACTGTAATCATGAAACGCTTCCTCGAAACGTGAAAAGAAGTCAGAGACTGATTCATCCGGCTTCTGTTTACAAGAAGCCAACATTGTCCAATCAATTTTCTTAGGGGGAACAAGCGTTTTTAATTTATTCAAAATAGCCTCCGGGAGGTCCAAAATCAATCGGCATGGCTTACACGCAGGTTCCCTATCTAAATCAGCTCGAGCTAAATCCTTCCAATCTGCACCCAAAACCGCTCGATCATCGAACTTACGAATCGCCCTCCACATATCAGGAGGCAGTATCAACCCAAAGAAAAGATCAATATCAACTAATGTCATAACACACAAAGAAAGAGCACCTTTCACACCTTCATAGAAAGCTGCTGGATTTTTGCGGGGGTCAGGCAAAGCATTCTTAAGCGCCATAACATCTGTTCTATTCCAAGGCGTATAAACCCAATTATATATAAAATATCCCTTCGCATCTTTAGACATCCTATCATCATCTGTGCCGTGCCCTTTAGGAGGAACATACAAAGGCGCAGCTTCTCGCATAGGCATAACATGAACTGTAGCACTCTTATCTGTTTCAAAGATAGGACACTGTTTGGATACTTCCGTCGCTCCAGACGCAGACGAACCCGATGTCTTTTTCAACGCCCGTAGTCGTGACGCTTCATCCCGTAGCTGAACCAAACGCTGAAAGAACTCATCCGCATCTGCAAGGACAAAAATACCTTTACGTAAATTATCACGACCCACTGATATATCCTTAGGTTCTAACTCAGGTGAGTATTTTCTAAACCTTTCAACTACTTCGTCTCCAAAATGATCCAGAAAATACTATCGTTCTTTTTCAGACCACTTACGCATAAGATCATCAATCTCTGAAACAGTCATAGTATTAATATTAAGTTTACGAGCAAACCCGCGTAATTCCGCGGTTCGATCAGCACTTAGCCTGGTACGAGCATCTCTCTGATCATCCTCATCCGAGTCCTCATCCGGGGCCATAGGCGAAACATACGGAGGCGGGCAACGATCTAGCAATGCAAAATCATCTAATTCATTAGTAAGGACAGGATAAAGAGGACGTCGAATAGGAAACTGACCATAAGCCTGCAAATTACGTTCTCGAGTCTCCCTCTCTTTCTGTTCCTGCAATTCTTTTTCCTGCAACTGTAAAGCTTTTTCACGAGCAGCCTTTCGCTGCTCCTTGTCTGCCAAGGCTTGTTCATGCTTCATTCGTTCACGCACCGCTTTCTCCCACATACGCACACAATCAAACATATCCTGTCTAGACCTGCGCTGAAACAAACACTGCTCCACATATTGAACCTTTCGCAAATCAAACGACCCATGTAGTGGCCATTGCAACTCACGATCAGTTTTTGTATATTTATGCCACAACGTACTATACATTATGGGAGGAAGGCCAAATTTTATGTACATTTCACGATTAGGTGTCCCCTCTGGGGGAACCGGCTGGGATTCATTTAATCGATAACTGGTACCATTCCCAAGACAGCACATTCCTCGAAGTCTGCTGAGAACAGGCATGTCAAAATATCACGAAAACACGATATTACATAAAATGGCACTTAGATATGTTTTACACACGGTGTGCCGTTCAAACAAATACAAAGTCAGAGAAATATCTCTACATGCCTGTCTATGTGAGGTGCACTCCACATATAACTCAAATCATAGGTCCAAATGTTAGCTAACTCAAACAAATCAAAAGCCACAGTAAGTGTCAATAGACTACCTTACCAATCACAAGCTTACCAAATATTCTCAAACGACCAGGTTCCAACTGCCAAGTTCCTTAATCAAATCAGCCAAACGGGCACTGCACGACAACCCAACCGATCAAGATCTCAGTCGAAGACCGGCACCACCTGGAAGGTCGGGTCAGAAGGAAAGGAAGAAACACCGCGGGTGCCAAGACTCGGGTCACTCAGTGGCAGCGTACGCGTCAATGGCGAGTTTCCAATCCTTCGTCACGACCTCTCCTTCGGGCATCCGAGTCGCCGATGAGTCCAATCTGGGTCGCCAATTTGTGGTATTGGGCTTCATCAGGTCTACATACTCTGCAAAAAACTCTCGAACACCATAGAATAGAAGTTGGCACGGAAACTGGAAATGCAAAAGACAAGTTTATTAGGACCCCATGGGGTGGTGGTACATTCCTACAGCACCCTTCGGTAATGCAAGAAGTATCACCCCGAACATCGGTGCGCGACCTCTTTTATACAGTTTTACAGCCATAAAAAGGGTAGGCGGTATACTTTGAACAGTTTAGGTACATATAAGGGCATTTTTGGAACACAGCCAACGTGTGGGAGGAGTCTAGTATCACTGGTCAGTTTTGGAGAACATTCCTGAGAGGTGACCATCACTAATCTAAATGTACGAGTACGCATGCGTGAGCTTGACCAGTGCTAAAAATAGCCTGTTGCCGGGCAAGTTGAATGGTCATTGGTATAAAGAAAGGACAAAAGGGCATGCTGACCATGAGGCCGCATGTTCATACAAAATGGAAGCCAGGAAAATACAAAATGGCCCCTGCAAGTTTGGTCAAGTTAAACACGAAAGTTCGTGTAGCTGGGCTAAATGCTAACCTAGTCACTTCCAAATTACGACATAACGACAATCTAAACATGGAACAACGCAATCTTAGGGCAGCTGAATGAGCCTGGAAGTCCAATCCCCCTCTGGAACACCTAAAATTCCTTGAGATGTCAGGATATTTACAACAAGCAAATCAAGTGCGCTAAGACAGAATACTTCAGACAACAACTTAATCAAGCCGCAAATCGCCTCAGGAGACTCTTTGATCTGGTCAAACAACAATCAACTGCTGGTACAAATCACTCTGTCTCTATTGTCAGACCACCATCTGGAGATGAATTTTCTGCTTTCTTCATTGAGAAATCACAACTTCTCTCAAGTCAACTTGCATCCAAGAAGGCTCTAATACCAGCTCCTGGGCCCGCACCACCTCTTGTCATTGAAAAGCCTGTTCCCACTAGCCCGATCATCAAGAGCAAGGCCTCATGGAGCTCATTTACCCCTTTCAGTGAAAAAGACATCTACAGGATTCTCCAGAACATCAATCCATCCAACCCCTTCAGTGACCCATTGCCCCCCACCATTTTCAAAGAGATCAAGAACGCTCACACCTTCACATGGACAAGGATAATAAACACCTCACAATCCCAAGGCACGATCCCAGAATGTCTAAAAGCAGCACAGGTATCAACCATACTAAAAAAAAATAACCGCAGAGAAATCTGACCTCAATAATTTCTGCCCCATATCTAACATCCCCACTCTGGCTAAACTTCTAGAAAAATGTGTACAATCCCAACTTTGCGCACACATGGAGAATTTCCAACTCCTTAACCAACATCAATCAGGTTTTCGGAAGGGGCACAGCACAGAATCGGCACTCACGCACATTATGGACCACATACTAAATATACTCAACCAAAATTACTCCTATCTCCTGATCCTCCTAGATCTTTCCTCCGCATTCAACATGGTTAATCATGTCAACCTCCTTTCCACTCTGAAGAACAGGATGGGATTTTCAGATCTGGTGCTTCAATGGTTCTCCTCCTTCCTCCACCAAAGAACACAAAGAGTTAAGGCAAACTACTCCCTCTCCCACCCCTCTACAGTACTCATGGGTGTCCCCCAAGGCTCCGCCCTCTCCCCTATCCTTTTCAACCTCTTCTTAGAACCTCTTGCTAATTCTCTAAATGACAAGAACATTCCCTTCCATATATACGCTGACGACACACAACATTACTTTAAAATTTCATCCCTGGATAACTCTACCTTAACATCTACTCAAAATTGGTTAACTGAGAACCATCTCCTGCTCAACACCTTCAAAACTTAGTTCCTTCTCAGATAGACCTTTGGTTGACTTGCCTCACTTCTTTCAACTGCACCTTGGACAGGCACCTGAATATGAAAAATCGTATCAGCAATGTATGTAACGGAGCTAATCACTTGTTGAGGACACTAAGAAATAGCAAACCCCTCCTTCCACAAAATGATTTCAAACAAGCAATCCAAGCACTGGTCTTGCCGAGACTAGATTATGGCAGCGCTATGCTCTGTGGCCTTCCCATATACACCCTGGCTCCTCTAAGGTCTGCACTAAACGTTGCGGCCAGACTAATCACTGGTACTAAATGAAATGAGCACATTTCACCAGTCTTAACGTCTCTTAATTGGCCGCCCTATGAAGCTCGAATCCAGTTCAAGATTATTGTTCTAGCCCACAAAGCCCTGCATGACAACACCCCCAGGTACCTAGCACAAAAGCTTGAACTATCATATGGCGAGAGAGCCTCAAGAAGCGCTAACAACTTCCTTCTGAAACCACGTATTATGAATAAAAAAAGGAAATTATCGTCGAGCCTTCTCAGGTGCGGCACCAAAGATCTGGAACTCTCTTCCACCGGAATTGCCCAGAATATCATCAATTACTGCTTTCAAACTTGAAGCCAAAAGTTTCCTAATGAACAAATGTTTACCTTAATTTGGCATTGCCTCCTGTAGCAGCGTGTTATTGACCTGTTAATCACATTACTCACTGTGTATCATTTGTTGGTGATTATTGTGACTATATCTGTTTGGTACTCTTATCCGATATTGTGCTGGAGTTTTATTCTCCCTCACTTTCTCGCTGTGTATCACTTATCTTTGATTATTGTGATTACAACTGTTCTACTGTAAAGCACTCTGATATTCCTCGGGATCTGGTTCACGCTATATAAAACTTTATAAACATTTTTTTTTTAAAAGTCCTACACTAACTCCTGAACTATTCTGCTGGTGCACTGTCCTTCTTTTGGGGCCGCAGGTTGTACCTGGTGATTCTAGGCACTGTCTCATCAACAAAAAGGGGGTGAAACTCAGGGTCAGATGGGTATTGAGACTCAGATTCTGGTGTATTGGAAAGGGGGTTATCCGGGGTGGCCCTTATCTCTGGTGGGACCGCCTACAGCAAAGCGGTGTCACTTTCTTTGTCCATCTGCGCCCACCCCAATCGAGCATCAGAGAAGGGAAGGAAGTGTGGCACCCACTCTCTTTCCTGGTCAACAATGCCGTTGAGGGTCCATTGGCACTCGGGAGTGGTAGAGGGACCCGTTTGATGTGAGTGCCATGCACTCAATGCTTTCATCCTATAAGCTTGATGGCTGTGTGGGTGGTGAGAAGGACAAAAAGGGGCCCCTTCCACCTCGGCTCCAGGCAGGTCTTCCATTGAAAATTTTTGACCAATAAAAAATCTCCGGGCTGTAGCTGAGGTCCGGGCCCCTCTGGCACTGGTTGCAGCGTGGCGTGTATCCGTTTGTGAAGAGAATGGAGATCTTTAGTCAACTCATACAGATAGTCTACAAGCAGGGGGTACTTTATCTCTGAGAAGCGCTTGGGTCTTTGGACGCTGCAGGCGTTGGCGGGGCGTCCAAAGACCACCTCATACGGGGACAACCCTGTTCTAGAATGCGCTGTTGCTCTGGAAGATAATAAAGCCAAAGGTAACGCATTTGGCCATTGCAATACTGTGCTTTCTTGAATCTTTGCTAGCTTCAGTTTGAGAGTACCAATGTACTTCTCAACCAGGCCTGCTGACTGGGGGTGATTCGTTGCATGAAACTTCTGCCTATTAGGCAAGCCTTTGCACACCAATTCAATGACTTTTGAATTGAAGTTACTTCTGTTGTCATTCCAAATCACATGTGGCAATCCATAGCGCGGGAAAGACTCTTTTAAGAGTGCCATTGCCGTCGCCATCGCTGTATTCTCTTTGGTGGGATAAGCCTCAATCCATTTATTGAATGCACAAATCATTACTAGCACATACTACAAATTGTTAACTCGTTCCATTTCGATGAAATCCATCTGGATAATCTCAAAAGGGAAGGAAGGCGGTGCAAAGTTACCTTCGGGTGTAGGAGTACCTTTCCCAGGATTATGTTTCAAACAAATGATACTAGGCTTCACTAGGTGTGTGGCTACCTTAGAGATATTATTGTTCTGCCATACTGGGTCCAGTAGGTTACATATTCCTTTGGCACTAATGTGTGCTGGGCCATTGGCCATGGTAACAACAGGGAGCACATACACATTGGGCAACAACCACCTCTGTTTCCCAGACAAGTCTGTCCAGCACCCATCCTCATACAAAACGCCCTGTACTCTCCTTCCACATTGCCAATTAAGCTAGGGTTGCCTCACCCTGGATTTCCTGTTCATTTTCCAATGTGTCCTCAAACATGCCATTGTCTGGGACCCACCTTGCGGGACCCGCCACAAAAAAATGTTCATCTTTGATCGAGTTGTCTCCCTAGCTATCTGGTTTGCGAAAGCATTTCCACTCCCAACATCGTCTGTGATGGCTTTGCGAGCGCTACATTTTATGTTTGCTAACTTATCGGTAAGTGTCAAAGCAGACAGCAATCTATGTATCAATGGGCCGTTCTGAATTCGCAGTCCATGAGAAGTTATGAATCCTCTCTCCGCCCAGAGGTGCACAAAATTATGGGCCACTCCAAAGGCCTACTGGCTGTCGGTGTAGACATTAACAGCCAGTCCCTCATTCAACTCACAAGCCCTAAGGAGAGCAACCAACTCTGCAGCTTGAGCCAACTGGTGTGGGATAAGATATGTCTCTACTACAGTATGTAACGTTGTGAGTGCATAGGCTGCAGTGGTAGTGCCATCCGGTAGTTTTAAACAAGAGCCATCAACATATAGCTCCCCTGGGTCAGATAAGGAAACAAAGTCAGGTCTACCCGTCCTTTCATTTCTTCCTCAGTCCAAAATAAACAATCATGGACATCAGAGTGGCACATCGTTTGATGGTAATGTGCGGAGCAATCAATGTTAATTCATAAACAGTCAGATGCGCACTAGTAAGGTGCTGTGTCTTTGTCTTATTCAATAACGTATCCACAGCATGAGGTATCATTACTGTGAGATCAGTATCAAGGACGAGCCCTGCTGAATGATAGAATCCGCCACCGCCGCAGCAGCTCTCAGGCAGCTCGGGGGAGTTCTGGCGACGTTATCAAGAATAGCAGAAAAAGAAGCGCAGGGTCTCTGCTTACCACCGAAATCACCACGCAACCATCCACCTCTTGTACGTAGAGCACAGTAGGCTTCTGTTAATCAGGAGTACCAAGCACAGGAGCAGAGTAAAGCGCAACCTTTAATTGCTCAAAAGCTTCCTGGCATGCAGATGTCCAAGGCAGGGGTCATGCACATCTTTGGTGGTCAAGTAAAGGAGGGGTTTCGTTAGTAGGGAGTAATTAGGGATTCAGTGGTGACAATACGAAGTTATGCCAATGAAAGCGAGCACCTCGCATTGAGTTTTAGGAACAGGTATTCTAGTGATAGCAGCTATTCGTTCAGCTGTTAGTCTGCAAAACTCCTTCGACAGTAGGTGACCTAAATAGGTACCTCCTTTCGACAATTTTGAATTTTCTAAAGTGACACCTTGTGTCCATGGTGTGCCAAATGCAGCAATAATTTAGGTGTGGCTGCTTTGCAACTATCCTCAGTGTCCGAAGCCACAAGGAGGTCGTCAAAGTACTGCAACAGCACATTATCAGGGGAAGCTCCAAAGAATCCAATTGAGCATTCAAAGCTTGGTTATAGATACTAGTACTTTCTGTATAGCCTTGTGGAGCACGGCAGAATCTAAAGCTCCGACCAGCTATTGTAAATCCAACCAGATATCTGCTATATATATGGATTGGTATGCTGAAGAAGGTATTCTTCAACTCAATCACGGAGAAGAATGTTGCTGAATCATTTTCAAGATCTTGGTAATGTTTGGAACCACAGGGTAATGGGGAACCACAATTTTATTTACCTCTCTAAGGTCTACTACAAAATGGTAAATATCAGGGTGGGCATCAGAAGAATCCAAGGATGCCTTTTTAAGAATAGGAAGAATAGGGCTATTACACACATTCACCACTGTCTTTTGAACCACCCCAGACTTAATCAAATCCTGTAATATTTGTAATAAAGACTTCTCCCCTTCCTGAAAAATCTTGTACTGGGGATTGCATGGCAATTTGACGTTGTCCTTTTTTTGGATGGAGACTGGTGGGATCTGGAGCAACCCCATATCTGTGTCCCCTGTAGCCCACAATGTGCGTGGCAAGTTTTTGAACTCTGCTGGGAGGGGAGCATCTTTTGCAAATTGTGGTTCCCCATTACCCTGTGGTCCAACAGTCATGTATACACCATCAGGAGAACAAAAGATTGTCACATGTAACCTTTTTAATACATCCAAACCCAACAAATTCTTCCCATAATTGGATGTCAATAAAAATGGTGAATCAACCCTGAGGGGGTCAATAGTCAAAGCAAGATGTTTGGAAATTGGCATGCCTGAAAAGCCTACCGACACATTATTTTGGCCAGACAGAGCTACCCCCTGGACTCATGAATGAGAAACAGAGCTATTCATAGCCCCTGTATAAACAAAAATATTTCCTTGCAAATCACCATAGCATAGGGTCTGCGCTGATCTACAGGCTTGAACTGGTCCTGTCCTAGCTATGGGACAACCCCGTCACCTCGACCATGTCATAGTTATCTTGATATTACTGTCGGCCTTGGTGGTCATCAAAATAGTTCCCGCTCTGTCTATTGTGTGATGTATTCTCTGACTGTATCTCCCCTCGGCCTCCTCCTCCTCTTCCACGCGCTCTAAAACCTCGACCTCTCGGGGTCTCACCTTTCTGCAACAACTCCGGAAACTCCTTCTACCAATGTCCCTCCTGCTTGCAATACACACATTGGTTAGACCCAATGGTTGCACTCGGAGCACCACCCCTATTAGACTGGGGTAGCCGCTGGGCCGAACCCGAACCTCCGCCTCTTCCCCTCGCAACTTGCTGCATCAACACCCTTGTCTTCAAATCCTTTGACTTTTTATCATTCTTGTCTTTATCCTCATTCTCTCTATGCTAATAGTACTGTGCCATACTCAAAATCACTGATGGGGATGATGTTGTCCAAGTACTTTCCAAAGCCTGCAACCTAGTTGCAATGTCGGGAAGCAAGTTAGTGACAAACCTGTTAACAAACAAACAAACACCACCCTCCTGTGGTAAGTCCTGACCACTAAAGTCTAAAAACACCCCTTCAGAGATAATAAAGAAATCAGAAACACGTTTATTCTTCTTCTGATGACATGCAGTCAACTTGTCCCAATCTACTCTTTTCGGCGGGATAAGGGAGTGCATGTAAGTGATAACACGCCCCAGCGAAGCTAGGAGCTCCGCTTTCGGCTTCTCACCTGGCTTACCATGCCTTGATCTCATCCCATGTGCCACCCAACTCCAGTGCATGATCCTGCATATGAACCTGTCTTCATATATCAACCGGTACCAGTAGACCAAAAAATAACTCTATATCTTCTAAAGTCATCACTGTGGAGGAGGCCGCCTCTGTCAACTCTTTATAATATGCACTACCGTTCTTCCGAAGGTCCAGCAGCTGTCTTTTAAAGGATAGGACCTCACTCCCCTTCCAAGGAGAACAGATACACTGTTCCTGAAACCGAGCGTCAACTCGTGGCCTAATTACAGTGTACGTGGAGTTGTGCAATTCTGGTATTTCAGGGTGGTAAATGGGATGGACTTCCCTCATAGGGTGCTTTGTCCCTATCGTCGGAACGTTTTGGAGCAATCTGCCTCGATAACCCACCAGTGTTGTTACATTGCTTAAACCCTCATTGGGAGCCATACCTGCAGCAGATACCCTGTCCTGTATGTCATAGATGATCTGCGGTGCAACACTCTGAAAACACTGTTCCCAAAGTCCTATTAGCGTGGCCAACATGTGCTTGAGAGCATGCTGCTGCGTGAAGGGCTCATAATCTTTCATCACACTCTACACATCTCCTACACTATAGATCACATTCCGGGGCCACTGAGCTGCTTGATTTGCCACCATTTTCTTTTCCTCATTACCCACAGCAGAATGCACCAACACTTTCTCCATGCGGTCTTCAGCTGCTGCCCAATTCGCTTCAAGCATCCCACGCATAGGCTTTTCGACATTCGACAGTGTTTGGGGTGTCACACTCAAGGGGGAAAGAGCAGATGCAGAGAAAGGCACCATAATATAGTGAGACAGTGTTGTAGGGATAAAAGGGGGCATAGCAGTTGAAACGGAACCAATAGATAGGACAGGAGAGCTAAGGGGTCCCACCTCTGTGGCTGGCGTGGGTAGAGGAGAAACAATTGTGGCCGGGGCTGAGGCAGTAGAGCCATAAACACTAGAGAGGGCAGCACTTGGGGCCAAAGACTGGGACTTCGGTACTGTTGGGTATATCCATTCAGGGGCTTAAGAAGGTGGGGGTGAGAATCCATTAGCCCTTCAACAAAATCATAACCTTCCTCTCTAGTAACATAGCATTCATAAGTCTGTAACTGGAGCTTTCAATCTGCAAATTCAATGCCTTTCTCTATCTCTTCCCTTTCATAGGCCACTGCTTTCTGCGTTATAGTTTGCATCTGTCTTTTCCGGGCCTCTTGCTCTGTTCTCATACACCGTTGCTTTGCTTCTTTCTGCCAAACTCTTGGAGAGCTAAACATTGACTGCCTGCTCGTTTTAGTGAACAATTTGTCCTGCAAAAAATGTAATTTTTGTTCATCAAACAAACCAGTAAGTGGCCACTGTAGCTCAGCGTTGTCCCTTGTATAATTATGCCACAACGTGCTAAACATAATAGGGCCGATACCGTGCTTGATGTATACGTCAATATTTGGGGAACCCTCCGGAGGCGCAGACTGGCTTTCTTCCAATCGAGCATCAGTGGAACTACATCTACATCCAAAACACTCTAACTTACTTAAACAAGGCATCTTAATAAAAGACACATACGCTGTCCCCAACGGACAACTATAACACCAACAAAAATAATAAAAGGAAAAACAAACAAGAGAATAATAGTTCAAGAACCAAACAAAAATGGTCCGGAAAACCCCACTGCAGTCCGGAGACTGTACCAAGTTCAAGAAGAAAGGCTCTAGCCCCAAACCTTTTCGAGGCAAGACCAAATTACCAGTTGGCCTGGCTGATTGTTCGCAAACACTCTATGTCTTTTAAAAGGGTCCGCAAACCCACCAAGTTCAAACCAAGACAGCCCAAACCACCCTACCAAGACAGAACCCATTGGCTCGTGCTGTTCAAGCAAGGCAGTTCAAAAACTGCCCCAAGACAGTCAGGGGCCACCCGGGTTACTTACAACCGCCTGCTATGCCTTCTAAAGTAATGAAGAGTCGGTCAGACAGTAGAGAATACAAACATAAATGTATTAGCAATACTCTGCAGAGGAGTCCATTCTGACCTGCACCCTAAGATATCTGCCGAGGGACTGATTCGCCAACAGTCTACAACATGTAATGATTCTTCCCCACAGCCTCCAACCACGCCCACAGTGGAAAGTTACTGACCTGGGCCTAACATGAACAAAGAGGCCACAGAGGGAAGAGCTACCACCTGCCAGATGGGTACATACTATCAGCAACTCAAGGTTACCGTGCTGAACATCAGTGCCTCCTAACCTTGGAGCAGAACTACACACTCGGATAGGTATGTGAGGGTAGAATGGCCTATTCATTAGTAAGTCAATAAACAGCCTTGAAAAGGCAAGAAAATAGGAACGAAATACAGTGTTCTGCTAAGGCAAGCAATACAAGTAATGAGGCCTAGTTCAGGCACAGTCTAAGCTGCCTAATAGGGATTATGACATACAAAATGGAGTCCCACTCGCTGACTGAAGCCTGTACATTATGAAATAACTCAGTGGGTTGCATAACATCAATACAAATGGCGTCTAGTTAGCCACACACTGCTAACCTAATATAGCATGAAACGAGTGCATTGCGGAAATAGGATTTTCATATCTAACAAGATTTTAGAGGAAAATGTGAATTTTTAGCTAAATTTGGGGTTTGCACAGAATTCTTGGAAGGAAAATGTTGGGGTATCACCTCAAGTCACACCTCCCTGCACTCCCACAGGTGTCTAGTTTTCAGAAATGTCTGCGTTTTTTAGGTTCCCCTAGATGTCTCTGAACTTGGGACCAAAAACACAGGTGCCCATTTATCTATCACAAAACATCTTTGTTTTTCAAGGGGGTTACCTGGATTTATGGTCCCGGGCTCAACTGGCATCCAAGGAAACCTACCAAACCCACACATACCTGAAAACTAGACACCCAGGGGAGTCCAGAGAGGTGTGGCTTATGTGGATCTCCCAACATTTTCATACCCAGAATCGCCTGCAAACCTTAAATGTTTTCTAAAAAAATCTAATTTTCCTCACTTTTCTGTCTGGGAATATTGTGGGATCACTGTGCCGACACAATTTTTCTACCACTCAGCATTCCCCCAGATCTCCCAATAAAAATGATACCTCACATGTGAGGGTAGGCATAGTGGCCACAACAGGAAATGGCTCAAATCATACTGTTGAGACTTTAAAATTACCTATCTCAAAACAATCTGGTTTTGCATGGGGGCACCTGGGTTTTTGGCCCCCGGCTCGGTGGCCCTCTAGGGAAATATACCAACCCCACACATTTCTGAAATCAAGACACCTGGGGGAGTCCAGGGAGGTATGTTTTGTGTGGACCCCCCAATGTTTTCCTTCACAGAATCCCTGGCAAACCTCAAATTTAGCTCCAAAAAATTAAAATCTTCTCAAATTTCTGTGTGGGAAGTTGTGGGATCACTTGGCTACCACAAATGTCCTCTACCCAGCGTTTCCCCAAAGTATTAGGATGAAAATGGTACCTCACTCGCATGGAAGTGCCAAGTACCCGCGACAGGCAAGGGCCCAAAACTTATTGTGGAGACATCAAAATTACCTATCACAAAACAACCTGCTTTTGCAAGGGGGTCACCTGGGTTTTTGGCCCTGGGCTTGGCAGTCATGTAGAGAAACCTATACATTTCTAAAAACAAGACACCCAGGGGAGTCCAGGGAGGTATATCCTGCATTTACCCCGTCAACGTTTTTCTACCCAGATTTCCCTACAAACCTCATTTTTCTCAAATGTATGTGTGGGAAAGTTGTGGGATCACCTGGCTGACACAAATTTCCTGGCACACAGCATTCCTCCAGGTCTCCTCATTAAAATGGTAAGTCACTCATGTGGGTGGGTCAAGTACCCAGACAGGCAAGGGCCCAAAACTTATTGTGGAGACATCAAAATTACCCATCACAAAATGACCTGGTTTTGCAAGGGAGGTTCACCTGGGCTTTTGGCCCTGTGCTCAGTGGCCATATAGGGAAACCTACCAAACCCACACACTTCTGAAAGCTAGACACTGTGGGGAGTCAAGGGAGGTATGCCTTGCGTGGATCCCCCAACAGTTTCCTACCCCGAATCCCCTGAAAACCTAACATTTAGCTGAAATAATCACTTTTTCTACATATTTTTCTGTGGGATCACTGTGCCGGCATACATTTCCTACCACACAGCGTTCCTCTCAGTATCCAGAGTAAAATGATTCCTCACTTGTGTCGGTGTCCAATGCACTATTGGTTAAAAACGTATTAAAAAAATATATAACACTTAGAATTTGCTGTGCTATACCCTGATGCCTATGTTTTTGGCCCTTCCCAGTCACAGGCCATTGCCCCACCCACAAAAGTGAGGTATCATTTTCTATTGGAAGACATTGGGGAACGCGGGGTGGGTGGAATTTTGTGGATCCATGCAGATTTTCCATCACAGGAATGTGAGGAAAATGGGTTTTCTTAAAAAAAGTTTGAGGTTCCCAGGATATTCTTGGTAACAGGACCTGGTGGGAGCCACACATTTCACCCCCTCCTGGTTTCCCCTTTGTGTATAGTTTTCAAAAATGTAAATGTTTGCTAGGTTTCCCTAGGTGCCGGATGATCTAGGGTTCAAAATCCACAGTTAAGCACTGTGGAAAAAAAGTGTCTGTTTTCACTGTAAAAATGTGGTGTGTCCACATTGTGTTTTGGACCATTTCCTGTCACGGGCACTAGGCCTACCCACACAAGGGAGGTACCATTTTTATCTGGAGACTTAGGGGAACTCAGAATTGTAAAGCAACTGTTATTACCTATTGACTTTCTATGCCTTTCTGCCTTCTTAATGTAAGACAATGTGTAAAATGTAAGTCACTTTGAAAAATGTCCTACAACAACACAGGCTAGTATGGGTACCCACAATTTTTAGAAATGTGCAAATAGCTACTGTTTCTAAACTCTATAGTTTTCTTTCATTTTCGGAAATACATAGGTGTTTTTGATACCTATTTTTCACTCTTTATATTTTACCAAATTAATTGCTATGTACACAATGAAAAAGAACTGCATGACGCTGCTCAGTTTTGGGCTCTGGGTTCCTCTGGTTCTTGGTGAACCTACAAGTCCTATATATCCGCACACCACAAAGGTCCAGCAGATGTAACTGAATATTGCTTTCAAACATCTGCCATATTTAGAAGAATTTGGTATAGATGGCTGTTTCTTTCAACTCATTTTCATTTATTTTTATTTTCAACTGTTAGTTTCTATAGAAAAAACCTAAAGGATCTACACAAATGACCCTTAGCTGAATTCAGAACTTTGTCTACTTCTCAGAAATGTATAGCTTTCCGGGATCCATTATTGCTTTCACACCCATTTCTACCACTAACTGGAAGAAGTTTGAAAGCACAAAAAGTAGCAAAAATGGGTTATCTTAGTGAAGTGCCAAAACTTTGTAAAATATGTTGGCTTTCAGAAAAAAGTCTGATTGCCCCTGAAAGCTGGGAAGATCATGATTTTAGCATTACAAACCCTTCGTTGATACCATTTGCAGGAGAAAAACCAGACACTTTCATCTGAAACTCTTTTCCCCTATTTTTCTACCCAAAAACCAAATGTTGCTATATTTTGGCTAATTTCTGGGTTTCCTCCTGGGCAACCCACACACCCTGGGTACCTTTGAAATCCCCATGATGTTTGAAGAAAAGGCTGCATATTTGACATCGGTACCTTATGTGGACAAAAGATAAAGGGGCCTAAGCTCAAACTACCCAAAAAATGCTTAGCACAGGTGGGGGGGACAAAGGCCTAGCAGCGAAAGGGTTAAAAGTAATAGAGTATAAAAATGGTGCACCTGAATTGGGCTGGCTTACAGACGGCATCGCTGACCAGGTATGCAAAAGGGTGCCACGTTTTGTCCTTTTCTCTGACGCCTGATTTAGGTTGACGCAGAAGAATGAGGAGAGTGACGCTGCCCTGTCAGAGGCGATTCCCCTGGAGATAAGTGCTGCCTCAGATCACTCTGTGTCCAATACACCCAACTTTGAGTCGTGGTGCCTCCCTGATTCTGAGTTTCTGCCCCTTTTTGTTGATGAAACAGTGCCTGGAGTGAAGAAATACAACTTGAGGCCCCGGAAAAAGGGTGATGCCCAAGCCGAAGAGTCCTACAAAAAAATAGGAGGGGGAGGCAGAGTAAATAGAGAAGGATTCTTACTCCACAGACTTACTTTCATAAACAAAAAGAATCCAACTAAGGGTCAAAGGTAAGTGTTCCCCACAGTGGTGTGGGAGCACTTAGTGTTTTGTAAAATACCCCTCACACACCAAAAGACCCCTTGGTGTCATGCTTCATCATCGGGGTCTTCGCACCCCTCTAACGGAATGCGGCGTGCTACGACCTACGACTACGCAGGAGCCCTTTTTTGGTTTTTGACTATATGTGGTGCATGTGTTTGGGGTTATTTATATGTGAGTGGTGGGACGTGGTGGAAGGTTAAAAAGTACCTGGCTCGTAAGTATAATCGAACATTTTTTATTCCTAACTCCGGCTGGTACTATTAAAAAGAAGTGCAGTGCGAGGTCAGATCTGTCGTGTTAATGGACAGTACCTCATGTGTGCGTCGACATGTTTCGGAGACAGGGCTCCTTCTTCAGGACAGGGGCACAACTTCCCCACCTTACTCACGTTTCATTAATATTACCAAAAAATGTATTAATGTTGATAACAAAAAGTGAAAAATAGTTAAAAGTCTATATGTATAGTACTTAAGGCTATGGTGTGCCTACAGCGGTTTTTTACAAGTTCAATGCGACTTGCATGACCGGAGAGGAGAAAAAGAACAAAAATGTAATGGTTACCCATGTACCGGGTAGTTCAGACAGGTGCAATCACCTGGAACCATACCATGTGCTTTAATAAGCCCTGTAAAGAAAAGAACACTGACAAAACACACAACATAGAAACATGAATAACTAGAAATATAATTGAAGCTTAGGTCATACTTGTAAAGTTTGCTTGCTTGCTTCATGAGCATTGGGAACGTCTGGGGGTGTTTGCTAATATGCAATCTGAAGTGAGAAGTAATGCAGGTATAAGTATTCATTCTCACTTACTTAGTTGGTCTAAGAAATGCTTGTTTTTTACTCCATACTCATGAACTCGGGATGAGTTGTCCTCCGTCTTACCCCACACGCTGCTCCGCTGAAGTGGGGAGAGCTCAGGGTCCTTTTAAGGGACAGACACAACCTAGTTGGGTGAAATGGTTTAATTCTACATTGGTTGTGGGAAAAATATTATACACCGGGTTGCTGGACCTAAATAGGTATTATGAGCTCAATGCTATACACAGATGCATCTATAGATGAATTTCACATACAAAAAAAAGCAATGTATATGGAGGGTTACATCTTGGAAGAAAGTGCATGTGTTAAAGTGTCATAAAATTGGAAGCAAATAGCAGACTTTACTGTGACATGAAATAACAACTGCGAAAATAGCAACAACTTCAGATAGCACATTGGGGCACTAACAAAACACAATATTCAGTCAAAATACAGTTGCTAATCATCACAACATCCAATACATTGCATCAATTTCAAACTACAATAAAAAACTGACAGAGAGAAAGAGATGACTTTGTCAAAAATACGTTAGCCCGCCCGCTCCTTGCGCATGCTATCTTGTTACCAGGGGAAGCCCTGCTTGGTACAAAGGACTAAGTGGGCCTGATAGTAGAAAACATTTTTATCATGGCGAAAAGAAATAACTTAACGAACTACGGGCCCCTCTTGGCCAAAAGCAAGCTACATCTGATCTCCCAGATCCAAATCTTTCCCTAATGTCCGACTTGCACTACAGTTCATGCCCAGGGACTTAGAGTACCATCTGTGTAATACCCAGCAGTCCAAGCGAGAAACACCTCTCACTTCTTTCAGATACCAACAGTTTTTAAGGGACCAGTAGTACTGAGAAAATCCTTTTAGACTAAAAAATAACACTGCAGTGTCGGCCCTTTATCACATCCAGGACCAGTACCATCTGAAGCACACTCAGCAGTCCAAGAGTTTAGGCCTCCATCTGTGTCATGTCCAGAGGTACAAGCAACAATCTATTCACCCTTCCCAGCATGCTGACTATTGAAAAAGTTGACCCCACAGGAATGTCTCTGAGGCCACCTTGCGACTACTCAGTTCTGGCACATAAAAAAGATAACATGCCAGTTTCTATGACTGACAGGGTGCTCAGGTTACATTTTTGCGCTTTTTCCTATGATGCCATACAACAAATGTTGGGGACTAAGGATGAGATGTGGTCGCTTACCCTCTGACAGCTTCAGGATGGACCTACACCATGCGGATTCAGCAGAACTTCCAATCAACTGCAGCATCTGCTCATGTACCTTGCTGCAGAGATGTGTATCCGTGCAGGTGGTGTCCCTTTCCTTTGGATGCAGTCGAGCTCGAGGTACCAATCTCTCCTATCTGGCTCACCAAAATGTTGCTCAAATATGGATTTACCGTGAAAAAACTGAAGAAAAGAGGGGTTTGAAAAAACAGGAACAGTTGTTTTAGTTAAACACTTTTGCTGGGAGTAAGGCTTAAAGAAATGGGTCGTGTACTGTGTCAAAGTACAATCATTCGGAGTGACTTTTATACTATTTTTGGTGCCAAAAAAATACATCCGGCGATCCTTGTTTGGAAAAGAATGCAGGCCTTGTCTGTGGAGTCGTAAATAAAAGGTCCCTGATAAAAAATGCAGGTGGACTTCATCCTTGCGTGGACACAAGTGTGCCAGCGGGTAATGTGTCCAGATGTCTGGCATCAGTGGCACATGATCACTACATGTACTGTGTGTCCTGATTGGCTTTGTGTTTCTAGCCTCTTGTGGGATCTGACTCTATGGTGTTTTGGGAATGCGCGCACCCCTCTGGCCTTATGTGCTTTATTGGGGTAATTCCCTGGACCATTGTGGTGTTCTGTGCTTTTCTGGGGAATGGACCTGAGTTTCCTGTTTGTGCGTTTGTCTTCCGCCTACGGGCGACCCCACCTGTGACCTGTCAATCAGTTACAGCAGGCCTAGGTCGTTACAGAGCCTACCTGATCATGCATTTCTGAGTCAGGTTGATGGAGAGCTCATGACGGACAAATTTGATAATAATGATGCAATTCCGTTTGTGTATGAGAGTGTGCCATCATAAGCATTGGCAACATTTTTATCAATATCAAAACTTTCATGACATTAATCAGATTGCCGCGATACAAAAGGGGATGATGGACGGAGCGTTTGTATAAATCAAACACTCACCCCCAGTCAACTGATCTGGGTTTAATCCATCACCATTCTTTAGTTCACTCAGCCACCCCAGTTCAGACATGGCTATATGCAAATCAGTCTGACCCTGTGCCTTATGGGTACAGTCCAGCCCGAACTGCCAAGCCATGTCTTCCCTGGACCGGAAACAAGCATCCTGGGACCGGTTTCGGATTCATAATCCTCATCAGCCAGGCTATCTTGAATCCAGTGGCCAAGTGAACAAGGGACTCACGTCTGAGCATACCCTGCCACACTTAGGGCGAACAAAGCGATACAAAAGGGGATGATGGACGGAGCGTTTGTATAAATCAAACACTCACCCCCAGTCAACTGATCTGGGTTTAATCCATCACCATTCTTTAGTTCACTCAGCCACCCCAGTTCAGACATGGCTATATGCAAATCAGTCTGACCCTGTGCCTTATGGGTACAGTCCAGCCCGAACTGCCAAGCCATGTCTTCCCTGGACCGGAAACAAGCATCCTGGGACCGGTTTCGGATTCATAATCCTCATCAGCCAGGCTATCTTGAATCCAGTGGCCAAGTGAACAAGGGACTCACGTCTGAGCATACCCTGCCACACTTAGGGCGAACAAAGCGATACAAAAGGGGATGATGGATCAGATTGCCACCCCCTTGGTCCCTTTCCCTTCCCACTTCTGAACCTGCGCAAGAAGTATCCCCTGGGCCTTGATTTCTCAGCCTCTTTCTTCATACCCTTAGGTTAGGTATTCCAGCCTTTTTTTTTTTTATTGGGAGTCATAATACATCACTTGAGTAAAATACATTATTAGATTAATCCGGACATTAAAAAAACAACAATTGATCAACAGGTTCATTAAATAAATACTTAAGTCCATTAATTGAAAAAGTGCATAAAACCATCAATATTCAGTTATAAAAAGCCTATTTCCAATAAATATTCAAAGACTGTGCAAAGTAGCAATTCATACAATTATTGCATTAATCTGCCTCCAATTAGTGACCGGGGCCAAAAACCTTCTTCCAAAGTCCCGTGTTTTCACCCCCTTTCGCTCATATAGGCAGGTCTCGATATTATGTATTCCAAGAAACCTGGATAGCCACATTTGGAAGGACGGTGCAGCAGTATCCTTCCACCCCGCTGATATCAGAATCCTAAGCACAGCCACAGGTATAAAGACCAGAGCCTCTTCTTTCTTGCCCAAATTTAGATTAGAGTCAGTGCCCAAGATCATCAGGGTAGGGGATAGATCGATCTTGTGACCTAGCAGCCCCTCCCAAAATTTTTCGATCTCATTCTTCACTGGGGTCAGGAGTCTGCAATTAAAAAACATATGCAGTAAGTCTGCTTGTGCCCCCCCACATCTTGGGCAAGTATCATCTGCTCTTACCCCCCATGCAAATAATTTAACTGGGGTGTAGTATAGGTTAAACACCGTGTTATAATGCTGGGCTCTTAAATTTGTGGCTCTAAATATCCTTTTGTTCAAGGCCAGAGCCAGGTCAACGTCTACATTTGGGTTTCCAAGTTTATTGGACCACGCTACCTCGGTCTTGTCAACATCATCTAGAATCTCTAAAATGAGAATGTTATATATAGACTTATTTTTTTTTACACCCATTAGTCAATGCGTCCAGGAGGGGACTGTTACCTGGAGGTGGCAGCTTTGGTTTGATAGCCTTCAGGGAGCAAGCAAGTTGGGTATATACAAACCAATGATTGTCTGGGATTCCAAAGCCCTTTTGTAAGGCCTCAAAGCTTATAATCCCATCCCCATCCATTAATTCCCGTAGAGTCTTAATACCCATCCCCCTCCAAATTTTTAGGGTCCTCTCTATCCCTAATCTTGAAAAAAGACTAAAATTACAAATATTGATATATGGATTAATTTTGGGGATATTGCACAAGTTTCTACTAGACTTCCATACCCTCCAGACGCTGTCAATGATCTTGTATCGTGCTTTGGCAAGATGGCCGCCGCTTGAGTGGCCAGTGCAGATCAGCGATGAGGACGCAGTCTGCTTTGTAGCCCAGAAACCGGATCTAAGCTAGCGCACACGAACGGCACGATTTTTTTCAGCATGAAACGCACCCGAAAGTAGCGACCTACTGGTTTGGAAGAGATGCTGGTTCTCACCCACTTCGGAGTATCGAGGTTGCTGCTGAGGACGGTCCGGCAGGCATTGAAGTCCCTCATTCTTGCCAGCTACGCTTCTGGAAGAGGGCGGAGTCAGCCGCAGAGCCGAACGTGGAGTTCAGAGTGGAACCGCAGGAGTGAGGAGAAGCGGCACGGAGTGGCTAACGGCGCTCATAGCCGTTCAGGTTTACAAGAGAGGGATCACCCGCAAAGAGCCCAGCACGGAATGGCACCGAAATTGAATCAGGGCACAAAATCCGCCAGCAGCAGAAATAAAATGCAGAAGGAGGAAGCTGGAAATGCAGCCCCGGACGTCACTTGTGGTGACGAAAACTCTCTGCCTGAGCAACAAAAAAAAGGCAACAAGGGGCACCGAAGACCCGGCTGGCGACGGCGTCAGTTTTGGAATTGCTGGTGAAAGCGGGTAAGGAGAAGTGGGTTAAAGACATGGGAGGGAGCAATGCTCCAGTTGTAGCTCACGAGCTGGGCGCCCACTGTATCCCCCCCCCGATCCAAATGCCAGAAGAAATAATTTTGACAGAATCACAAAATAAAGCAGAGGCAGAGGCAGAGGCGGCAAATCCAGCACGTCTACCTTTAAAAAATGAAAACTTGGTGGTTACTGATACTCCACCAGCTCTTGAGCAGCAAATAAATACCCTGCACCCTCAGGCTAAAAATACTAGGGAGGATATTATTAATGCTGAAGGGGAGGCAACTGTCTCTTTAAATCCCCCTGTAGCCAAAGAGGAACTAATGTCAAACGGGGCAACAGAAGGGATTGGAGGCGATAAAGAAAATGATCCAAGCGAAGCCTTCTTCTCTGTCTCCGATGGGGGTGAGTGGTCCGAAGAAGATGAGGAACATAGTTCTTGTGTTGAGACTGACACTGACTTGGAGGATAATGCGCCGGCCACCACCATGAAGGCAAAGAAAGCTGTTTGGGGTCAATAGATGGGGCAACAGGAACTAAGTTGGGATCATTCGTCAGCTCAGCCCCTATTAGGTAGCCCCTTGATAGAACAGGCGCAAATGTCACTACTTGAGACAATACATCAGGAGATATTGGCACATCGTGAAGAAACACGCCAAGACAGCCGGAAATCACAGGCTGCAATGAGAAAAATGCAGGTAGTAGTACGGAAACTTTCTAAGGCATGTGCTACCACCGGGGACAGAGTGTCAAATTTAGAAGAGAGGGTGGTTGCAACAGAGACTGAGATGGCAGCGGCCACATTCAAGGTAGATGCTCAGAGCTCCCAAGTGATAGATATGCAGTGGAAGCTGGAGGAGATGGAGAATAGGCTCCGGAGAAACAACCTGAGAGTCCTAGGTATTCCTGAGGGAACAGAAGGGACAGATATCCGAGCCTACACTATCAAACTCTTCCAGCAGGCTTTCCCTGAATTGCCCGGTTGGGACTGGTCAAAGGAGATACAAAGAGTGCATTGCACTCCTTTTAGACTAAGAAGAAATGCTAAAGAGGGGGATAAACCTAGGGCGGTGTTGATATTTCTGGGCAATTTCATACTTTGCCAGGCAATCGCGTAAAGGGCTAGACCTGATGCCAGGAAGAACTGTGATGGGGTATCTTTTTTTGTTCACCCGGACTTCTGCCATGTGACAGTAGAAAGGCGCTGGCGTTTAAGGGGGCTGGTAAAGGCCTTTCAAGATAGGAAACTCCAAGCGTATCTAATAAACCCATCCCAGCTAAAAATCATTAATGAAGGGAAAACAATATACTTCTCATCTGAAATTAAGGCCAAGGAGTATCTGGACAGCCTTGATAAATAGACATATATAGTATCTGTTCTCCTTTGGCTTAACGGACAGAGTCCTTATGTGCACTAATGCTTAGAGTGTTGTTGTTTAATTTTTGTTTTCACTATCCGTTTTCTGGTTTTCTTGGGTTGTTTTGTAATTGAGTAAAGGTGTTTGATATCCTCATCGCAACTGCATGTCCATCACATGCACAAACTAGAGTTGTGCACCTCACAGTGTGGGTGGGCGAGCAGGGGGGTTGGGTGGAGGGAAGGGAGGGTGGGGGGGATCGAGGGGGGTGGAAAGATGAGAAATGAAAAAGGGAGTTCAAAGTGCATCATCACGGTTTTGAGTATATTCGGACACAGGGAGCAGTTGAGAATAATTAACAGGATCAAGTGGCAGAACAGGATGGTATGTCAAACTAAAAGCAAGGATGTCAGACATTAAAATATGTACAGTGAATACGGGGGGGTTAAATGATTGGAGGAAGAGACAAAGACTGGCCTACTTTGCTAAGTTTAATAAAATTGATGTGTTATGCCTCCAAGAGACACACCTCCCATGGGCAAAGAGGAACCTTTTGTTAGTGAATGGGTTTGACCTGGTCGCCTGCTCACTACAAACTTCAATGATTAGAGGGGTTGCCATTCTGGTAAGGAAGTCTCTGGGAGGTGTTAAAAAGGTGAAAGCAGATAATTGCGGTAGATGGGTGATTGCAGAGCTTGAAATGGGCTTTACCATCTGCGTAATCTATGGCTCGAATGGCGATGACCCAGAGATCTTTGATTTCCTAGAGATTGAATTGGTGGGCTGGTTGGCACCCCTAATAGTTTGTGGAGACTTGAATATCTCGGCCAGCTGGGAGGAGAACGTAAACTATATTGGTCGGAAGCCACGGGTTTATAGGGCAATCAAAGCTTTGATGGAATCAATAGACTTAGTGGATATTTGGGGGACCAAGGAGCCCCTTAATTCTGGCTTTACATACTTCTCAAACCCAGCTCAGAAGTATTCTAAGTTGGATAATTTGTTTATTTCCTCTTCAGAGATTAATAGAGTAGCTATATCTAAACTACCGAGGGTGCTTTCGGATCACAATCCCTTAGTACTTACATATCAGAGGAGCTATAGCAGAAGAGCTAGACCCCCATGGTCTTTTGAGAGGAGACTACTGGAGGATGTCAGATTTATCCCCCACATCAAGAGCTGGTCCGATGACTTTTTCTCTGCTAATAGATATAGCTCCTCCCGTAATATAGTATGGGACTCCTTTAAAGCGGCTCTGAGAGGAGAAACTATTAGCTATTCGACAAAACTAAGGAACGAAGACAGGAAGGCCGAACTGAAACTGTTAGAGAGACTTACAACTATAGAAGAAGAGCATGTTAAGGTTATTGCTTCGGGCGGGGATGGTAGTAATAGTCATAAAGCACTTATGACTATTAAGGCAGATCTTCAGAAAATGACTACTCAGAAGGCGATGGGGGAATACTAGGCTTCAAGAACTAATCGATATGAAACTGGTGAACATGCTGGTAGAGCCCTGGCCCTCCGACTTCGGCAAGAGGGGTCTAAAAACACTATTAAGAAGATAGTAGAAAGGGGCAGAGAATATACAGAAACCAAAGACATCTTGCATGTTTTTAGAGACTTTTATCAAAGTCTATACGATGAGGAAATTAGGGATGGAGAACAACAGACAAACTTAGAGGATTCAGGCCCACGTCTTGATGCCTCTCTCCAAGAGGAATTAGACAGGGACATTACTGAATTGGAAGTTAAAGCCGCCCTTCAGGAGTTAGCCCCAGGGAAGGCCGCCGGTCCTGACGGCTTCCCCCTGGAGGTTTATAAATGCATTGAATCAGAAATCGCAGGTCTGTTGGTAGACCTTTTCAATGGGATAGTATATACGGGACAGACCCCGGATTCGTGGAAAGAGACAAACATCATCATCTCTCATAAAAAAGGGAAACCTAGTGAGAATCCGGGGTCTTATAGACCGATCTCTTTGATTAACTCTGATACTAAGTTATAATCCAAGATATGGACCTCGAGATTGGGCAGGATTATTGGCGGCCTTGTCTCCCCTTGGCAGCATGGGTTTGTTCCCGGACGTGGCACGACGGACCATACAAGCAGAGCAATAGCTATATTCGACGCCCATGCTGCCACGGGGGGCGAGGTCGCCATGATCCTGCTCGACGCGGAGAAGGCTTTCGACCGTGTGGTTTGGAGCTATCTCTGGGACATTCTGCTAGGAAGAGGGTTTGGGCAGAAAACTATTGGGGCATTGAAAGCAATGTATCAAGATCCTGTAGCCAGAGTCACGGTTATGGGTGAAAAATCTAATATATTCTCTATAAAAAGGGGAACACGCCAAGGATGCCCGTGCTCCCCAATTCTTTTCTCCCTATATATTGATCCTCTTATTCAGGCTATATTGGGGTGCCCTAGGCTAAAGCCGGTGATAATTAACAGTTTTGAAAATATTAGCCTATGCAGATGATCTGGCTGTATTCTCCTCCGACCCCCAGCATGCAATGGCAATTTTGGTTGATCTGACAAAACAATTTGGTGCTAATTCAGGATACTTATTGAATGAAGCAAAGACTCAGATTATATGCACAAAGAATGTAGTAAAGACAGATTCCAGATATGTGGATGCTGCAGTGTACTTAGGGGTAACAATTAATGCTGCAGTAGAGAAAATAGTGGAAGGAAATTTTGTACAACTCATTAAAGCAATAGAGACTGACCTGAGAAGATGGGATGGTCTGCATCTCTCATTGATTGGAAGGATAAATGCGGTCAAGATGTCAATGTTCCCCAAGATATTATATCTCTTCCGGGCCATACCACTATTCGTTGAGGAAAAAATAATGCTGAATATGGAATCTGTGTTTATTAAATTTATTTGGCAATATGGTAAGATTAGGCGGTCTACAAACCTCCTCTCTCTCCCAAGGGAAAGGGGGGGATTAGCTCTTCCTAACCTAAGGCTATACCATTGGGCTTATTTACCAGCGCCTTTTTGGTGCCAGCCTAGTTTGTGACCATGTTATCACCTGGGCTTTTTCCTCACCTGTTATGTTTAGCTAAACATGTATCCCCCTAGGCCCTTGCCTTTATGACCGTCAGGCCTATGCTCTCGAGGTGGTAACCATGCCCCCCAAAGTCTTGCAGGACTTTGGGTATCATGTGGTTTTGGCCACTATTTTGTCTGGCCGCTGTACTACTAGCACACCCAAACTATGAGGCATTGCTTAGCTTGACCCAGATAGAGAGCAGATTTGAGTACAACACCTCCTCCGGCTGGATGCCATTACAGTGTGGGGTTCCTCAGGGTTCTCCACCTAGCCCCACATTTTTTAATGTTTACATGCGCCCCTTAGCTGAGATTGTTGAGCCGTTTAAGGTTAAGATTGTCACTTACGCCAACAATATTCAGCTTATTGTGTCTCTTATCTTGATGAACAACAAGTTAACCCTGTCTAATTGTTTGGAGAAAGTTTCTGCTTCAATGGACTCTTTTTTTCTTAAACTAAATTCGGCTAAAACTGAGGTTATGTTTTTGGGAAGGACTACCAGCTTAAACAATGACTCCCTCTGGCCAAAATGCATGAGAGATATGCCTTCCCCCAAAGACCAACTTACAAAGCTTGGGAGTTTCGCTTGATCATAATCTGAGTTTCAAGACTCAGGAATCCAGGGTTGCTGGCTCATGCTATGGCATGTTGAAGATGATTAGGAGGATCTTGCCCATCCTGCCTTTCAATTCCAGGAAACTTTTGGTTCAAGCCTTGATTTTATCAAGGCTTGACTACGCCAACGTGCTTTATCTGGGCTCCTCCTGTCTGACCATAAAAAACTCCAAATGGTCTAAAACTGTGCGGCACGACTTCTGATGCATGCCCACAACAGAGAATCTGCCAAGCGACAAATCAGATGCAACAAATTGTTTTTTTTTTACCTATGCCTCTGTTATGAATGTCACAACGAATGCTGAATTTGGGTAAACCAAAATGTATTAGTTTATCCAGACATTTATGTCTTTTAGGTTCATTCAACTTTAGGTTTTTCCATTATTTTAATAAAGGCAGAAAGAAGAGCATCATCAACTTCATGTACTACCATATACTACCACATTGCAGAAAGTTCAAAAACAAATCATGGAACTTTTACAATAACAAAACATTACTACACAAGTAACATATATACACAATTACAATATCAAAGTGCTCTTAATTACAGTGAAACATGGAGCTATTACTCAATAATACAGTCACAATCCAGAATATCAAACCATCTCTTGAACAGAAAAAATGTAAAGAGTATTTCAACCCAATACAAAGTGCATCTACTTATTATGCAAATCAGAAACGTTCTGCATTAATCATTGGCATTAAATGTCAGACAGTAAAAGAATGCCGACGCGTTTCGAGTCCCATGTATAAATCAAGAGACTCTCATCAGGGCTGTCAGAGTCTGGTCCATGGAAACTGTTTGGTAAAAAACAAAAAAAACAATAAACTTAATCTATCTAATCCTCAATCCATTATATATTTACAACAACATTTCTCTAATAAACAAAGTGCTGCGTACCTGGTGGTTTCAAGTTCCAGGGCTGCACTTAAGATGAACTGTGGTCTAGGCCGTGGGTACTCACTGTAACAAAGTGGTATAACTTTAGTAAAGATCTCTACCATTAGGGGAACTTAAACTGGGGCCAAAAATGGCAATGTTTTACCTTTCGTGTTTTCGCACGGGCGGCGCCTCTAATTTCAGCCACCGGTAAAATAATTCTTCTAGCGGATCACATTCTGCAACAGTGAAAATGTCCGTTTTAAAACTTGCACATAGTCTATTTCAATTGTGCATTATCACCAGTTGTAAGGCTGACTTACTTTACAAGCACCCGAAAAGGGTTTAATTCCGCTATTGGTTTTCAGGTGTGTTCGATTTCTGTGGAAATATATAAACAATGCGAGCGCATGTTAGCCTGACCGCGTTCTGGCGCTGACAACATCAGTTATCTATTCCTTCTGCCCTGATTGGGGACCTACCTTTGCCTTCCTTCCCGAAGTCGTCTCCCCTTTGTTCCTTTCCGCTTAAAGCAATTCCGATTTCTGTGACAATATATAAGCAGAACAAACGCGGGTTAGCCTGACCGCGTTTGTGGTGTAAAGCGCGCCACTATCTGATATCTTCTGCCCTGGACGGGGCTTACCTTCGTTTTTACTTCATGAAAACCGATACCACTTGGCTCACAAACGCAGGTTCAGTCTCCTTACCGGTTGCACGTTCATTTCACCAGTATTGAAAAAACGGGTCATGTGATTGTCATGTGACCTGTGGGGGCGTGTGGGCCTGAAGGATGGCTTCTGGGAATCGTAGTGCTGCCAGAATGGATTATGCTGAGTACTTCTCATGCTCTGTTGATTTCGCTGAGGCAATTCAGCCCATTATTCACACTGTCGAATTTCATAATTAGGTAGGCTTCCTTTTGAAGCAGGGCCATTTCCACATTAACGTAATGTTTTGGATTAATCCAAAACAAAATCGTCCACCTGAAATCATTCTCACAGTGGTTACAGTTCACAAAATGTTCCACCATGGGCGCAGTGAGGACTTTTTTCTTTATCCTCGAGCGGTGCTGCGTGATCCTCACGTTGGCCGCCTGGGTAGTCTTCCCTATGTACACCCTGTTACAGGTGCACACCACAGCGTAGACCACGTTCTTAGTTCTACAATTTGTAAATACATCGTGTCTCCATGTCACACCATTATGAGTAAAAACATTTCCTTCCAATGTCGCTGCACAGGACACACAATTACCACATCTGCGGTGCCCACAAATTGGTTTTAAATTCCACTGAGCTATAAGGTCACTTTTTGGCTTTTGGATAAAGCTGTCAGCTTTAACCAAATGTTGCCCTATGCTTTTGTTTTTGCACATGGCAAAAATGGGTTTTTGGAGCGGGGGATCCAGCGTTTCCAATAAATGCCAGTTGTTTAGAATAATACGCTTGAATTGGTTTGTGTGCTGGCCGAAGGTCGACACACAGACCAGTCTGTCAAGCTCCTCCTTTTTCTTAACTTTGAGCAAAGTGTCCCTCGGGATAAACCTTACTCTTTTTTTCGTGTGAGAAAGCAGTTTTTTTGGATACCCCCTACTCGCCATTTCTCCGCAAAATAGGGAGGCATGCGTCTCAAAGTCCGACATATTGGTACAATTGCGCCTTATCCTTAGAAGTTGCCCATAGGGCAAATTTTCTCTTAAACATTGTGGATGTGAACTTTTGAAATGTAAGATTGTATTTCTGTCTGTGGCCTTTTTATGAATTGTTGTAAATAGCGTTCCTTCGCTGCTGCCTACTGTGACATCCAGAAAAGTCATTTTTTGTTGACTGGAGTTCAGTGTGAATTTGATGTCGTTATGTCGAGAGTTAAGCCAATCATGGAACTGATCTAACTGAGTCTGGCTCCCCTGCCACAGGAGCCAGACATCGTCAATATAACGTAGCCATTGATGTATATTGCTCAAAAATGGATTATTGTTATATATGAACCTTTGTTCATATTGGTCCATATAGAGCACCGCCAGCTCCGGTGCATAGGGACAACCCATGGCTGTCCCTTTGACCTGGATGTAGAACTCATTCTCAAATTTAAAATAATTGCTCCGTAGCGTGATTTCTGCCAATGACACCATGAATGACGTGGGTACCCTGTGTGGTCTCTCTCGTTGGTCCAAATATATTTCGATCACCTCTAGTGCCTCATCCTGAGGGATTTGGGTGTATAGAGAGGCCACGTCTAATGTAACCATTAGTTGTTTGTAATGGTTACATTAGACGTGGCCTCTCTATACACCCAACGGACCAACGAGAGAGACCACACAGGGTACCCACGTCATTCATCGTGTCATTGGCAGAAATCACGCTACGGAGCAATTATTTTAAATTTGAGAATGAGTTCTACATCCAGGTCAAAGGGACAGCCATGGGTTGTCCCTATGCACCGGAGCTGGCGGTGCTCTATATGGACCAATATGAACAAAGGTTCATATATAACAATAATCCATTTTTGAGCAATATACATCAATGGCTACGTTATATTGACGATGTCTGGCTCCTGTGGCAGGGGAGCCAGACTCAGTTAGATCAGTTCCATGATTGGCTTAACTCTCGACATAACGACATCAAATTCACACTGAACTCCAGTCAACAAAAAATGACTTTTCTGGATGTCACAGTAGGCAGCAGCGAAGGAACGCTATTTACAACAATTCATAAAAAGGCCACAGACAGAAATACAATCTTACATTTCAAAAGTTCACATCCACAATGTTTAAGAGAAAATTTGCCCTATGGGCAACTGCTAAGGATAAGGCGCAATTGTACCAATATGTCGGACTTTGAGACGCATGCCTCCCTATTTTGCGGAGAAATGGCGAGTAGGGGGTATCCAAAAAAACTGCTTTCTCACACGAAAAAAAGAGTAAGGTTTATCCCGAGGGACACTTTGCTCAAAGTTAAGAAAAAGGAGGAGCTTGACAGACTGGTCTGTGTGTCGACCTTCGGCCAGCACACAAACCAATTCAAGCGTATTATTCTAAACAACTGGCATTTATTGGAAACGCTGGATCCCCCGCTCCAAAAACCCATTTTTGCCATGTGCAAAAACAAAAGCATAGGGCAACATTTGGTTAAAGCTGACAGCTTTATCCAAAAGCCAAAAAGTGACCTTATAGCTCAGTGGAATTTAAAACCAATTTGTGGGCACCGCAGATGTGGTAATTGTGTGTCCTGTGCAGCGACATTGGAAGGAAATGTTTTTACTCATAATGGTGTGACATGGAGACACGATGTATTTACAAATTGTAGAACTAAGAACGTGGTCTACGCTGTGGTGTGCACCTGTAACAGGGTGTACATAGGGAAGACTACCCAGGCGGCCAACGTGAGGATCACGCAGCACCGCTCGAGGATAAAGAAAAAAGTCCTCACTGCGCCCATGGTGGAACATTTTGTGAACTGTAACCACTGTGAGAATGATTTCAGGTGGACGATTTTGTTTTGGATTGATCCAAAACATTACGTTAATGTGGAAATGGCCCTGCTTCAAAAGGAAGCCTACCTAATTATGAAATTCGACAGTGTGAATAATGGGCTGAATTGCCTCAGCGAAATCAACAGAGCATGAGAAGTACTCAGCATAATCCATTCTGGCAGCACTACGATTCCCAGAAGCCATCCTTCAGGCCCACACGCCCCCACAGGTCACATGACAATCACATGACCCGTTTTTTCAATACTGGTGAAATGAACGTGCAACCGGTAAGGAGACTGACCCTGCGTTTGTGAGCCAAGTGGTATCGGTTTTCATGAAGTAAAAACGAAGGTAAGCCCCGTCCAGGGCAGAAGATATCAGATAGTGGCGCGCTTTACACCACAAACGCGGTCAGGCTAACACGTGTTTGTTCTGCTTATATATTGTCACAGAAATCGGAATTGCTTTAAGCGGAAAGGAACAAAGGGGAGACGACTTCGGGAAGGAAGGCAAAGGTAGGTCCCCAATCAGGGCAGAAGGAATAGATAACTGATGTTGTCAGCGCCAGAACGCGGTCAGGCTAACATGCGCTCGCATTGTTTATATATTTCCACAGAAATCAAACACACCTGAAAACCAATAGCGGAATTAAACCCTTTTCGGGTGCTTGTAAAGTAAGTCAGCCTTACAACTGGTGATAATGCACAATTGAAATAGACTATGTGCAAGTTTTAAAACGGACATTTTCACTGTTGCAGAATGTGATCCGCTAGAAGAATTATTTTACCGGTGGCTGAAATTAGACGCGCCGCCCGTGCGAAAACGCGAAAGGTAAAACATTGCCATTTTTGGCCCCAGTTTAAGTTCCCCTAATGGTAGAGATCTTTACTAAAGTTATACCACTTTGTTACAGTGAGTACCCACGGCCTAGACCACAGTTCATCTTAAGTGCAGCCCTGGAACTTGAAACCACCAGGTACGCTGCACTTTGTTTATTAGAGAAATGTTGTTGTAAATATATAATGGATTGAGGATTAGATAGATTAAGTTTATTGTTTTTTTTGTTTTTTACCAAACAGTTTCCATGGACCAGACTCTGACCGCCTGATGAGAGTCTCTTGATTTATACATGGGACTCGAAACGCGTCGGCATTCTTTTACTGTCTGACATTTAATGCCAATGATTAATGCAGAACGTTTCTGATTTGCATAATAAGTAGATGCACTTTGTATTGGGTTGAAATACTCTTTACATTTTTTCTGTTCAAGAGATGGTTTGATATTCTGGATTGTGACTGTATTATTGAGTAATAGCTCCATGTTTCACTGTAATTAAGAGCACTTTGATATTGTAATTGTGTATATATGTTACTTGTGTAGTAATGTTTTGTTATTGTAAAAGTTCCATGATTTGTTTTTGAACTTTCTGCAATGTGGTAGTATATGGTAGTACATGAAGTTGATGATGCTCTTCTTTCTGCCTTTATTAAAATAATGGAAAAACCTAAAGTTGAATGAACCTAAAAGACATAAATGTCTGGATAAACTAATACATTTTGGTTTACCCAAATTCAGCATTCGTTGTGACATTCATAACAGAGGCATAGGTAAAAAAAAAACAATTTGTTGCATTTCACAGTGGCCCAACCTACCCTCTTTCCCAGTGGGCCCAACCCCTAGTTGCTTTCAAGCCACAAATCAGGGCATTGCACTGGCTGCCAGTGGATAAAAGAGTTAAATTTAAGGCCCTATGCATTGTCTACAAATCACTAGCGGTAAATCTACCTCCGAGTCTTTGTATGTTCCTAGAAAAACCCTACGGTCTGAGTTGAAGCATCTTGCCATTGTCCGGAGATTTAATCGAGCCCGGAGTGGGGGTCTTCTCTTTTCTGTCAATTCTCCTCAAAGGTAGAATCAACTACCTGATTTTATCCGTCTCGAGGCAAACCATCTTCGCTTCTGAAAATTTCTTAAAACGTTTCTGTTTTCTTGATTGTGTAACTATCTCTAGTTTGGGTGTGTCTTGCAGCGCTGGGAGGCCTTTGGTAGCCATGCGCTTTACAAATGCCCCTCATTCCTTCATTCATTCATTCAGAGCTCTTTCTTCTTTTTTTCCCCCTCACATGGACACAGTGCAGCGCCCATCAAGATTCCACTTCAAATCCCCTCAAATACCCACCTGATGCTGCGTGTCCTCCCACGATGTCCTCCCAGACTTACTGAAACAAAGTTAAACTTGCATTAACACCATGTCACCGACACCCAATTCAACTAATTAAAGGTTAGTCAGTAATAAACAGTGATAATCTATAAACAACCCTTTAAACTTTTGAACTGTTTATGAACTTTTACACAATAGAGACATTGTTTAGTGCAATACTGTCTTCGTGTTGCCAAGGACTAACAAGATTACACCTGCAATTTATGATAACCTAAGCAAGATTGTTATCATGTTCAATTACAGGCAAGTTCAGCGTATTCCTCATAAAAATCACCCATTGTAAGTCCCTCTATTAATGTAATGATGATTGTGAAGTACCTTGATGCAGGGAGTGTTGCCTTTGGAAAGATGAAGTATCACGTTCTCTCTGTCTCTATTCATAGCTAGTGCTTGATACAGTCCAGATCTGAGACGGGCTATGGTCTGCAGAAAAACGCCAGCAATCAGATTGGAAAAGATTTTCCGACTGCTGCCCACACCAGATCTTGAAGTTAAGGCACTTTCTCTTTCTCATCCTATTCCCACTATTCCAGCTGAGATGCCTCCTGACTCAGGATATCCTTCCTGGTTGGAGGTGAGTGAAGGTCCAGCATGGCTCTTGCGGACAAGTCTCCAGGTGAGTGGCCATGACAGTGAGTCTAGACAGGAGGGACTCCGTGATTTCATCCAAAGCACTAGGCATGACAATGCTAGGGATTGTGTTCAATATTTCACTATGGTAAATGTTAACTAGTGTGTATAATAACTACTTGTTTCACCACAAAACTAAGTATTGGGCTGAACCTGATTTATTGGTTTTGCTAGGAGGCACATTGATTTATTATGTCTATACTGACACGTTACTTCCCTCTGTGAAGCACTAGACTGCTTGACCAATGCTTCCACTGAGTCAAGTGCTTGAGGGATAGTACTTGGCACAGATATGCAGAGCTCATAGTAGGCAGGCCCACCGGATAGCAGGAGTAAAAGGTCAACACAGTGGGGCCCAGTAACCCCTGCCTACCCTGTGGCCCTCTAAAAGAGGTTTCTCACACATAAACGTATCAGTAATGATAGAGATTATTAGGAGTTTGGATAATTAACTGAAGTTAGTTTTTAAGACTAAAATTGATTTCAATAAATGGATTATGCATACACATAGAAGAAACTATTTGGATTTCTAGCAATCTGGTGAATGTGAAACTAAGTGTGCATATATGACGTATTGTGAAGGCTGCTAGCCCATTAAGAAGTGCATCAAATGACTTTCAACATTTACAGATAAAGCTATACCTAGATTTACTTTTGTGTATGATGTGGTTGATGGGCAATCTTTGACAGTACCGAATAACCAGATATTGATTTGGGTTTCACGAAGTGATTAAAAGGTGTCCAGATGAGATGGTCTCATGAATAATTACGTTTTTCTTTACCCCCTGCCAATAGGACAATGGCTCTTTTGAATTAGCATTCTGTGGAGTCATCTTAAATAGTCTTGTATAATCTTCTCTATTGTGACAGTTCTTAGCATTTGCTGTTTCCAAATTTCCTATGCACTTACAGAGGTTTGTTCAAGTGATACCGTTGGTGTCTCTTGAAATTATTATTGTTGTATCACTGGCTAGTGCTGGTGCTGCAGTTGTGGCATGCTTCTGAACTCAGAGCAACCACAGTACTCTCCAGAGGCAAAGACATAATTTAGTTCTTGTTTTCCATCAAAGTTGCAATATTTTGTTTTCCAGGTAAACCACTTTCTTCACAATCCGGTTCTTATAAATGGTAATATCCAGTGCTGAAAAAGCAATGCAAGTAGATTCTATGCAGAGGGGATCCAGCATAGTTGCACAGATCAATTCTTTAGAGGACATGATCTTTTCTTGCAGTTTGACATTTGTTCCAGACTAAGGATTAAGGTGCTGACCAGCCCAGTTGCATCTTCATTGACAAAGGTACATGATTCTTCCATCTTACACAAATGGCCTGCAACAAGTGCAGCAACAAGATGGCTTGGCCTATGGTACGAAACTCCTTTCTGACTTCTTGTATCAAAATCAAAAAAGACACTAACATTAGAATCAAGTCCCTATTTTGCAACTTCCATAATCATGGCTTTGGAAGTGTTATCCCCTCTCCTTTGTAGCACATAATCATTTATGGATTAGTACTGCAGAAACAAGCATTGCAGCGTATAGAATGCAGTGCTTAAATAGATTGGGACCTTCTACGTGTGAGCTCTTATGAGGACACTATTAGCATGCTAAATGATCCTCACCAGCTTCTGGGCTTTGAAAGAATGGCTCAATTACCTGCAAATTTTGCGTCAGGTGACCAGTATACTGGTGATTGCTTCTTCTTTCTGGCTGAAGTAAGCTTAATATGAGCTAAACATAGAACTGTGAAATAGCCTCTATTTTCCAAGGCTTGCTCAATTTTACAGTCATTGTCACAGGCAACGATTCCAATGCTGAAGCCTTTCAAAGAATTTTGTATAGAAATCTCTGCGAGAAAATTGCAACTGTTGAATGTGAATGAATGCCTTGAAAAGCTTCAGCAGTGGTCGAACCAGTAGCATATATTTGCTTAACCCCTTGGAAGGTGGGCCAGTGTGCAATGATGCACATTTAGTCAGTAGCTTGATAACTGGTCCACATATCTGTGGTGCAATGAATGGACTTCAAACTGATCTCCTTCATTGTTTCACTAACCAATTCCATCTCTTGCTGCTGTGTATGCGACAGTTGAAAAATAGGTCCAGTTTGGAACCACCTCAAGGGGCCTCAATTGAGGTAGGCTTCGGAATACTTTGGGATCACTTTGGCATCCCTCTTCTCCCTGTGTAAATCTGAGGTTGCTGCAGGTAATGAATACACACTACAAATGGCAGGGCTGCTTCTCATGATGATGGAATCTTGTCCATTATCAAAACGTATGATGTTCTTTTTCTATCATACATTAACAGTTATTAAACATGATGTACATTAATAATATTTTTTTTGTTTAAAGTTTTTATTGGATTTTCAAGGACAAGAAATACAAGAGAAAATAAAAACAATAAATGAAAAAGTCATAATGAACACAGCATATTATAAATATGGGTAAAAGAAATATTATAATGGTGTACTATAAGCATAACAGTAGGTAAGTAAGGGGAAGGAAAGAAAAAGATAGAGAAAGTAAAGATGGAAAGGAAAGAAGAAGAAACAGAAGGGTATGAAAAGTCCAAAAATTTGCAGAGAAAAAAAATAAAGGAAAGGAAGAAGTAGGAATTAGTGTACAGGAGTATGATACGTTGAAAAGGGAAACCAAAGAAGGTCAGATTTAATTTTTTGTGAGATAGAAATGGAGGAAACAGTTGCTATTCTATGTTCATCGCAAATAAAATTCCACCAAGTTAATGAGGATAATTTAGAATTATCTTTCCAGGATGATAAGATAACTTTGAAAGCTAATGCAATAAAACGATCAAATAAAATGGTAACAGAAGATGAATCAACAACATCAGGTGAAGAAGAACCTAGAAATACATTTTGTAATGATAATGTAAGATCACACTTAAAAATGTTCATGCATATAGACCAAACAGATTTCCAAAACATAACTACATTAGAGCAATCATAACGTTGATGCTTCATTGTGCCAGTATCATTAGAACAAGACCAACATAGAGGAGATGAAGAGGGAGACAAATCAGAAATAGTAACAGGAGTAATAATAACTCTATTATGAATAACATATATAGATTGGGTAATACGAGCAGCAGCAGAAACTCTAAATAACTTAGACCACAATTTATCCCAAGTTGTAATGGGAAAAGAAACTGATAAGTCAGTTTCCCATGCAATTTCAGTAGGGGATTTAGGTCTCTCAGTATCATTTAATAACAGTAACTTATATACAAGAGCAGCTTTGGGTCTGTGTGTTGGAAAGAAAGGATATAGGTTAGAGGATGGAGTAAGAGAGGGTAAAATATCTGGAAGGTCAAAGGTATTCAAGTGTGATTGTAAGGCGCTGGAAATGATAATATAGTCTTGAATACAGGGGTCAGGTAAATGGTATTGTGCTTGTAAAATAGAAAAAGGAATGACAGCATTCTGAGAATCCAATTGGTAGACAAATATGATTCCCTTCTCTTTCCAGAACTTGTAGTAGAATGATTTACCTTTATATTTACGATATTTATTATACCAAATTGTGGAGGATAAAAAACATTGAAAGGGAGTAAAAGCATTAGAAAATCTATTATATAATAAACTCAGCGAATATTTTAAAATAGGATTATTTGACAGGAAAGTGCAGTTAGACATAAAAAGTACACTTTGAAAAGAAAAGTCCTTACGTAAGGAGCGTTCAAAAACAATCCATCTAGGAATAGGGGTGGCAGCAAAATCATAGGATAAGGCAAAGGCTTGCTTGATCAGGAAAGCTGATTAATAAGCTCTAAAATTTGGAAAACGAATACCCCCTTCAGATTTAGGACAAATAAGCCTATTAAGAGCAATACGTGGATGTTTCTTGTTCCACAAAAATTGTATACAGGTGGAGTTAATTTGGGTGAAAAAGGAGATGGGAATTCGAAAAGGTAACATAGATAATGTATAGAGAACATGGGGAACAATCATCATTTTTATGGTATCAAACCTACCCCACCAGGAAAGATATAAAGGGGACCAAGTGTGAAGAAGTGATTGAATTTTAGTGAGTAACATGTTAACCGTAAATTTAAGTGTAGCAGCCAATGAGTTAGAACACCAAATACCAAGATATTGAATTTTTGAAGGACACCAAGTAAAATTAGTATCATCAAACATGAACTGATAACATACAGAGTTTAAGGGTAAAACTTCTGTCTTTGAGAGGTTTCATTTATAACCGGATATGCTAGAGTATAAATTGACTTATTCCATAAAAGGCGGGGGAGATTCAGTAGCGTTTGACATGTAAATTAAAATATCATCTGCATAAGCAGATATTTTGGTTTCAATATGTGAGTTAATACGCAGACGCTCCAGGAATGGCTCAAGGCATAAAACAAAAAGTAAAGGTGAGAGCGGGCATCCCTGTCTTGTACCTCTGGATAACGAGAAAAATTAAGAAAAATGATTATTAACAAAAATACTAGGTCGAGGACTGGAGTATAATAATTTAACATACGAAATGAAAAAGTGTGGCCAAAACCAAACCATTGAAGTTTCCAATTAATGTAATCAAATGCCTTTTCAGCTTCCAGTGACAAAGCTGCAAGGGGAGATTTGTATTTTTTAGCATGAGAAATAATATTTGCGAACATTCGTGCATTATCTGATGCTAATCTACCCTTCACAAATCCAACCTGGTCAGTTTTGACCAATAAAGGAATAAGTGATTCAAGTCTTGTTGCAAGAATCTTGGCAAATATTTTACAATCATAGTTGATTAAAGATATAGGATGGACATTTTTGCAGTGAGGATGATCTTTGTCTGGTTTGGGGATGATGATAATTGAGGCAACCATAAAAGAGCCAGAGGCTTTGGCATCCTTAACAAAAGAATTAAAAAGTACTAAAAGATGAGGGACAAAAATGGAAGCAAAAGTAGCATCAAATTCAACGGGTAGACCATCAGGACCAGGGGCTTTGCATTTTTTTAAAGATTTAATAGCATTAATTATCTCCTGTGAAGTGACCTCTTTCTCCAAAGCATTAAAGTCATCAGGAAGAGACGGGGGGAAGGGAGGCCAGAAAAAAAGGTATTTACATTTTGATTAAAGGGAATTGTGTTATCAGAATAAAGAGAGTTATAATACTCATGAAAAACCTCTGCAATATCTTCATCTGATGACACCATTTTTTAGTAGATTCATTAAAGATGGGATCAATATTTTTACATTCAGATCTAATTTTCAAATAATTGGCAAGCATTTCACCTGCTTTATTTTGACCAGCATAATATTTAGATTTAATTTTGAGAAGAACATTACAAGCTTCAAGCGTTGCTAATTTATTGAGTTCAGATTTGGCCTTAATTAATTAATGAAGAGTAGAAGGAGACTTGGAAGTGAAGTAACTATGTTCTAGTGATTTGAGATGTTGTAGCTGATCAGTATATTTTTTCAGCATGGCCTTCTTTTTATTCGAGACATATGAAATAGTAAAGGCACGAAAAGAGGCATTGAAGGCATCCCAATTATTAGAAACAGAGGTGTCCAATGAATTATTAAAGTGAAAAAATTCATTAATAAAAGTGGTGGCTTCTTTAACAAAAGCAGTGTCAGATAATAAAAAAACATTTAGTATCCAACAATTAAAATGGGGGGAAGTGAGTGAGTGATAAAGTACAGCATGGACAGGAGCATGATCAGAAATAAAAATGGATCCAATTTCTGAGGATTGAATAGAAGGGAGCAGAGGTTTACTAACAAGAACATAATCAATCCTAGAACGAGTTTGGTGCACATTACAAAAAAAAGTATATTCAAGTACATCAGGATTACATGTCTTACAAACATCATAAAGTGGACGAGGAGGTAATGACCGATTGAAATGTTTTATGAGATTTGTCAGGGGTAAACTTACACTCAGATAATCTATCGGGAAAAGGGTCTATCCATTGGTTAAAGTCACCAGCAACAACAATATTGGGACAGTCGATGGAAGAAATTAAAATGTTAATGTTATTCCAAAACTGTGATCTGGTTTAACAGGGACATAGATATTTAACAAGACTTGTTGTGTATAACAACCTTTGCAATTACCCATTGTCCATCATCATCACTTTCCGTAGATAAAATTTGTACAGATAATGACTTATGAAATAATATGGCAACACCACCTTTTTTGCTAGATGCAGGAGAGTAAACAATTTGCCCCACCCACTGCCTTTTCAACTTAAGTGATTCTGCATCAGAACAATGAGTTTCTTGGAGAACAGAAACCTGAGAATCAAGCTTGGATAAATGAGATAATACCTTTTGTCTTTAGACGGGGTGTCCAAGACCACGAACGTTCCACGTGACAAACTTACATATAGTGTAGGGTTAGGAGGGTACGACACGAGTGGATATAATACACAGCAGGATTACAGCTACAAAAAATAAAACAACACACATGAGAAGCATATATAGTGAACGTCGCAAAAAAACAAACAGTACCATTATATACAGACATCAAATTGAGTAAAGTGAACAGCTCAAGAGTAATCAACAAGAAGGCAGGAAAAGATAAGAAGATTGAAGGAAGAAGAAAGGGAAGAAAAAGACATGAGGAAAAGAATAGAAAACAGAAAAGAAAGAAAGGAAAGATACAAACAAACAGATCAAGGCTAAACAACCAGATCTGCAAGAAAAGAGGAAAACAATGGAAAGGGAACATGGTGACGCAGGAGAAAGCGGACCTCAGAAAGAAGAATAAGAAGATAGTAGATAGAGAACCTCATACTAATGAGAAACAAGAAGAGAAGGAAGCAATTCATATCAGAAAAAAGTAAGGAAAACAAAACAAATGAGTTGAGAGAGGCAATCCTGAAAACTAGAAAAAGAAAGAAGAAATAAAGTGTTAGTATCCATTCCACTGGGAGAAAGGTTCTGAAGGAAAAGTTTGAGTTTTTCCGTATCATCAAAAGAGCGTGAACATCCATTATGGGTAATCTTGTAAATACAAGGATGGAGTATTCCTTATTGAATATTAAGATGTCTCATCTGAGGACGCAAGGCGAGGAATTACTTACGAAGTCCATTAGTTGCAGTGAAGAGGTCCTGTGAGATGAAAATATTATGACCAGACCAAATAAGTCGGCGTTTGAGTTTAGTTGCCTTCAAGATACTCATTAGTTCAGTAAACTCCAGTAAAGCATAATAATGCCACGAGGTTTCGTAGCATTGGTGTTGAGGAGCCCCAAGCGATGTGCTCTTTGTATGTTGAGTGGAGAGGTTGAGGACGGAAGACCCAAAAGCTCTGGAAGGAATTTCTGAAGAAACAAAACCATATTTGACCCTTTAACATTTTCCAGAAGGCCATAAAGGCGTAAGTTGTTTCTACGATTTCGATTTTCAAGGTCCTCTGTGTGGAGTTTCAGTTTATGAATCTCTTGCTCTAGTATTGGAATTTGTGTAGATAAATACTGTAGGTCACTAACACGTTGTTCTAGATTTAATACTTTGCCCTCCAGAACAATTCAGCGCTCCTCAATTTGTTTTAGCTTTTCATTTGTTGCAGACATAAATGGTGGCAGACCCCGAACTTCATCTAGGATAGAATCCAGCACAGGGTTCGGAAAGGAATGGATAGGAGATGGTGGGTCATTTTTATGTCTCTTTGGTTTAGTGCCTGTTACAGATGCTCTAGCAGAGTGGGAATCATTAGCCATTATAACGTGAAGGAGTTACCAAAAAAGACAACTGAGTAGATAAGTCAATACAAAATCCAATGAGAGTAGAGCTTGAAGTGTGGATATAAGTAGATAGGAGCACGAAATGCACAATTACAGTTCCTCAGAAAAGAAAAACAGCGATGGTATGGGTTTCTTCCTTCAGCTTTAGCGTAAGAGAAGACATGCACAAGTGGGTCAAATTGGCAATCTTGAAGGATCACTTGGCACTTGAAAACACAAGTTTGCGACTTTGACTATTGCAGAGAAATACGTATTGCCTCAATAATGTAATGGGTAAGAGAATACATCTGATCCTTAGTCCCAGCATTTGGCGTATGGCAAACAAGGAAGTAGTGCAAAAATGTTACCTGAGCACCCTGCTAGTTACATATTACCCACTTTATGTGTCCGAACTGAGTAGTAACAAGGTGGCAATCCTGCAGAGGTCACCTTCTTTCAACAGGAAGGTTGAAGGCTGTTTCTGGATTGGACCGCTGGACATAACACACTCGGTACACTTGTCCCCTGGGTGTGATACTGGGGCGAGGCGTTGCCACTTGGACATCAGGGCATGATACAGATGGTACACATAGGACCTGGGTGTGTTATAGGGTCAGGACCTTGATTTTATTTTGTAGAAAATTGTTTTTCTCAGAGCTTTCGGTTTCTTGACACTGTGGTGTGATACAGATGGTACAGATGATCCCTAGGTGTGATCTTGTGTGTAAATTAGACATTAGGGAAAATTTGGACTTTGGAGATTAGGTCTCGCTTGTGCATTGGCCAAGGTGGTCCTGTTGTTGTCAGGTTGTTCATCATTTCCGCATAAAATTATTCTCTTTGTCTCAGAGCCAGTATTGACAGACTCTCAGTCTCTGCTTTGTCCCATGTACCACGCAACACCTCCCCTCATCATTGGCCAGAGGACCCCTACTGAACAACAAATGGCTAGATCTAGACAGGGGAGGACAACAGGCCACCTAACCCAGGCAATACCAGCATCACCCCAGTCCAGTGCTAGAGCTCCCTGAAGCTCAACCACTGTCAGTCGTGGTTGACTCATCAAAACCCAGTGACGAAGGGAAAATACATACTGGCTGGTTCAGGAAAGCATGGTCGGGAGACAGTGAGATTCATAGCAGGCCTGGACAGTGATATGACTAGCGAGAGTGAGGAGGAGGACACCAGTTCCTTGAAATATGACTCAGAGAGTGAAACAACAGGGTCAGCCCAGCAGACTGAAGGACTGGACTTTCTCTAAGGTCCAGCGGTGCCAGGGAACAACACCTGAAACCTTCGTGGGATACTTGTTCAGCGCACAAATGACAGAGACACGGGACACTTCCTTCGGCGTCAAAGATCAGCGTTTATTACTGCAGGGAGGCAAAAGTCACAAGAAGTACAACAGAGTGTAGGTTCTGAGAGTCTGCTTCAAATTGCAAATGTGGATCGCTCCTTTTATACACATTTTCGTCATTGCACAACACACGAACAAAAGGTTACAACTCAGTTCCCACAGTAAACTTCAAAAGGACTTCTTTCATGTTTTCAGAACCCCAGAACATAATTTCAGTAACATTGCCGGTTCCCAACTGTAAAAGCACATCTTCTCACCATTAGCCACATTCCACTCTAGTTGTAAACGAACGAAAGAAAGAGACAGGAACAGCTGCAAGGAAGACAGACAACAGTAAAGAAAAGAGTGTGAGGGTAATATTGGAAGCATGATCACAGGATCAAGGGAATCGATCCTAACATATGCGCGGCTGAAACAATAGACCGGCACGGCAAGATTACCCTCAAGCGGAGCCATCTGCCTTTGCAGTGTCATCCCCTCGTCATAAAAGACGCACAAAAGGAATATGCATCTTCCGCAAGGCTTGGGAACTAGGGGTCATAGCGCGGACAGTTGCCTGCTCGCTGACTACGTGAGGGCAAGAAACAAAATGGGTGCCGTATCTAAAATGGAACCCGAGGGTTCAGAAGAAGAAACGCGTAAATAAGGTGAACCCTTCCAAGTAGTGTAGCGAAAACGCGTACACTTACTAAACTCGTTATTTACGGTTCATAGATACCAAACTTGCCCATATTCGACCATGCCCAGAACATCATAACGATTCTCACGGAACCTCAGACGCTCCTTTTGCCCTCATGTAGGCAAGAACTAGTCGAAGTCGGAATCGATCTCGATGTTCATCAGATCATTCAGATGTTGCTGGAACATTATTCTATCCATTAATGTCTCTTTGGTAGCAGGTGGCCTTCTTATACACGTTGTAGCACAAAGGCGACATAAGGCAGGACCACACTGTACACAAAGACAACACGTGAACAGAAACGGAACAACAACCCCTATGATCATCAGACTCTTCCAACCCCATGTCGGCATTAGGCCCCAAAACCATCCTAGAAGCGTCCAATCTCCCTCGTCCACGTGTATGGACTCTGAGATTTTATGCAACTTTGAGATGGCTTGGTAAACGGTTGGAGCGTTATCAGGTATGAAAATGCAGCAGCTCGAATGGATCACCTTGCACACACCACCTCTATCTGCTAGTACAACGTCTAGAACCATACGGTTCTGTAGCGTCATAAGTCTATCCGCCTGAAGCTCTGCTGTCAGGTTACCAAGGGCACTTGCAGTTATGTTAGCGGGCGATTCCACCAGACGAGTTAACTGTCTCAAGTTCCTACTATTAATCATAGGACCCCAAAACGGTAGGAAACCCTTAAAGAAGTCTCCTGTCTCTTGACCGGCAGTATCTTCTTTATTATTAACGCCTCTCACAACTCTGGTCTTGTGATAGTCTGAGGCGACGGTAAAAGTCGGAGGTAAAAGATTCGCGATATAACATGTGCCCGAGAAGTCATGGGGCAACCATGTGTATGCGCGGTCATAACACACAAAGTAGGTCCCCTTGGCAGTCAGAAAGACAGGGGAAGAGAGCATCGGTAAGACGTACGTGTCAACACAAGCGCTCTTCCCAAGCTGAGCTCTCGGATTTCGACCATGACCTTGCAGACAGAAATGACCCAAGTGAGGTACGATCTAGATCGGAGACGAGCTTTTAAGCTGTCTATCACCCACTGATACACTATACTCAGCGTCAATAAGATCCTTATATGCTCGTACTTCTTCCTCTGGGATAAGCGATACGTCAAAAATATCTCTATCTAAATCAGTAATAGCTATCACCAAAGACTTGTGGTACGGGCCAGGACCAAAACCTGCTGAGCGTGGCTCTCGATGGGGGTAGGAATCTAAGGCACTGCGAAACATACTTTGGAATGCTCGAGCTGACCCCTGGGGACTATAAGGAAGAACTGAATACGGAATACCCTTATCCATGGTATGTGGCATTAACCAACACACCCAACAATTAGTGGTATTCACCACCAACTGATGCTGATGTAGGAGTTGAACAAAGGAATTGTTCATAAATTCCGCACGTCTAACCTGTTCATGTTGTGGTAGAAGATGGAAAGAATGTGGAGAAATAGTGGGAACAAAATTTAGATCATAAGAAGGAGAGGTAGGTGAAATGGTATCCAATAGTAACTGACTCCCAAAGTACACTCCACCCACCAATAGCATAGAAACAGTTAGAAATAATATAAGAACTTGCAACAGGAAATATTTTGTTCGGAACATCTTATGCAATTTAGATCTTTGTGCCGTTACTCTCTCTATTTCCGACAGCTTAGAAAACCCCATCTTCTAAAAAAAAAACGTCCGTGACGTTCTTGACACACTTTGTTCTGAGTAGCGATTATCAATTTCCAGGAGTTCCCAGAAACCGATAAAGGAATCGACCTAGTGTCAGAAACCTGCTAAACAGAAGGAAGTACCCGCAAGGCCCTACGGTCAACCCAGATGGAAGGTTCTAACTGCTTGAGCATTCAGTTTAATATCAGTCTTCTAGCTGTACTGGAAAAGAAAATACACATATAACATAAAATGTCCACAATGTTGATGGCAACAGTAAGGTGGTACTGCTAATTCAAAAAAAATAAAAAATGAAACTTTATTAGTCCTTATTGCGCGGTCGAAGAAAATATCGACTTCTTCCTGGTTGAGTCTGCTCTTCAAACAACGGTTCAAATGGCAAAGCAGGATTCGAGTGTTCAGGTAATAGTTCAGAACTCGAACTCTCCAATGTTGCTGACGAAGGTCTTGTCTTAAATGATTCGACAGAAATGTCTGATCAGACTGTATCGTTTTCTACAGGCTGAGCATCACTAAATGGCATAAAGCCCGGGACCGTACTGGTCTCTGTCGAGGCGACTCCTTTCTTGATCCATGCATCTGCAGGCAAAGGAAACGGAACTTTCTTGGTGTGGGTGGCATGCACCCAATGCTTTCTGCCTTCCAGTCGAACCGCCGTCCTTGTTGCCAGTAACACCTGGTGGGGACCCACGAACCTTGGCTCAAGATTTCGTTTTCGTCCAAAATTTCGGGTAAGCACCCAGTCACCTGGTTGGAGCCGATGACCAGGTCCCTCAGTTTGTGCCGGTAAAGCTTCAAAGACCTGTTGATGAATCAAACTCAATTTAGCAGTCAGATCATAAAGATAGTCAATCAACATTGGATATTCAATTCTGTTAAACTCCTTAGGCCTCGGAACTCCCCAAATATTCGCAGGACGGCCGAACACAATCTCATATGGGCTAAGCCCTACTCGAGAGTGCACGGTTGCCCTGGTCGATAAGAGAGCTAAAGGCAAAGCATCCGGCCACGATAAACCAGTCGTTGCCTGGATTTTGGCAAGTTTCAGTTTCAGGGTGCCATTATATCCTTCCACCAAACCAGCCGACTGAGGATGATTAGCGCTATGAAATTTTTGGACTATGCCTAGGCCACGACACACACTCTTCATCACACTTCCCACAAACTCACTTCCGTTATCTGACCATACAATCCGTGGCATTCCATACCTAGGGAAATATTCCTTGAGCAGGATTTTTGCTGTTGACAGGGCAGTATTATCCTTAAGAGGGTAGGCCTCAACCCATCTGGAGAACGCACAAACCACAACTAGAACATATTTCAGATTATTGCATCTCTCCATATGGATGAAATCCAATTGGATAACTTCAAAGGGACATGTAGGGGGAGCAAAGTGACCAGGTGGAGTGGGGGTGCCCTAACCAGGATTATACATCAAACATACCATACAGTTCTTAACCACTCTCTCCGCACACTTAGTAATCCCATCATTCTTCCATACAGGAGACAACAACTTGCATATGCCTTTCGCGCTAATATGTGCCGTGCCGTGGGCCATTGTAACAACAGCAAGCACATATGCGTCCGGTAACATCCATCTCTGTTTTTCTGACAAGTCAACCCAACATCCATTCCCGTCTAACTTCCCCGTGCTTTCTTTCCACTTAGTCTTTTCCATCTCAGTGGCCTCGTTCTGTATTTCCTTCACACTTTCAATTGTGTCTTCACACATGCTAGTCTCCGCTGGCCATCTCACTGAGCTCGTAACATACATTCGATTTGTCAGATCTCTGGCTGCCTCCTTAGCAGTCTCATCCGCAAATGCATTACCACGGCCCACATCATCTGTCACTTTCCGATGCGCACTACATTTAATTATGGCCACCTGCTTAGGCAATGTAAGTGCATCCAAAAGGTCGTTCACGAGCTGTCCGTGTTGGATCTTCGTGCCATGCGACGAGAAAAATCCTCTTTCTCTCCACAATCGACCAAAACTATGCACTACGCCAAATGCATACTGACTGTCGGTCAACACATTCACTCGCTTTCCTCTGGACAACACACACGCTCTTGTCAGTGCAATTAATTCAGCCGCCTGGGCCGAATTCTGACTCAATCTCGCAGATTCCACAACCGTACTCAATGTCACTATAGCATACGCGGTTGTCACATCACCATTCGGCAATTTAAAACATGAACCATCAACATACAAAGTACCATCGGGATCTACCAATGGAGTATTTTTCAGGTCAATACGACCCTTCGTCTCTTCTTCAGTTCTTGAATAGCAATCATGTGGTACTGTATCACCTGATTCCATGTCAATCGGCAACAATGTTGCAGGGTTCAACACATTGCAACGTTTTATCCGTATATGACTCGCCAAAAGGGTTAACTCATACCCAGACAACCTTGCACTCGTCAAGTGTTGAGTTTTTGTTCGATTCAAGAGAGTGTCAACTGCATGCGGAACCATCACCGTAAGCACATTATCCATGACCAGACCTGCGGACTGTCGAATGGACACCGCAGCTGCCGCTGTTGCTCTTAAACAACTCGGCAAGGCTCTAGCTACTGGGTCTAAGGTCGAAGAAAAGTATGCACATGGACGCTGTTTGTCACCAAATTGTTGGGTCAAGACACTAAACGCACAACCATCCCTCTCGTGAACGTATAGTGTAAACGGCTTACTGTAGTCAGGGGTACCTAACATAGGAGCCGAACACAACGCATCACGTAATTCAGAAAAACTTTTCTGACACTCTTCAGTCCATGGTAAAGGAGTCGGAACATCCTTACACGTGAGGGCTAACAATGGTTTCGCTAACAATGAAAAATTTGGAATCCATTGTCTGCAGTATGACGTAATACCTAGAAAGGCACGTACATCTCTCTGAGTTTTTGGCACAGTCATTCGGGCAATCGCTGCGATTCTTTCTGGGGTCAACCTTCTCCCTTCTTTTGACAATAAGTGACCTAAGTAGGTTACTTCTTGACAACAGTATTGCAGCTTAGAAGGTGACACCTTGTGATGTAAGTCACATAAATGTCGCAACAACGATACTGTAGCAGTTCTACAAATATCCTCGGTATCGGCTGCCACCAACAAGTCGTCAACGTATTGAATCAAAACCGCACCCGTCGGTAACACAAACGCATCAAGTTGACTTTTAAGGGCTTGACTGTAAATCGATGGACTTTCACAGTAGCCTTGAGGTGCGCGTTTAAACCTAAAACTTCGATCTCCTAATGAAAAACCGAATAGATCTCTGCTTTCCTCAGCGATCGGAATACTAAAGAAAGCGTTCTTTAGGTCGATCACCGTGAACCAGGAGGCAGAAGCTGGAATCAGGGTCAACAAGGCTGTGATGTCAGGCACCACAGGAAACTGTGGGATCACTATTTTATTTACCTCTCTTAAATCAATTACAAAATGATACAGAGGAGGTTTAGTTGGATCGGTTTGTTTCAAAATGGGTAACACAGGAATATTACACACATTTCCCCGAGTTTCTTCGATGACATCTTTTTCGATCAGGTCATAAATGATCGCTAATAGCGCTCGCTCACCATCAAGAGAGATACGATACTGAGGTATACGTGGTAATCGAACATTCGTTTTCAACTGGACCACATAGGGTGGAATGTTTAACAAGCCCACATCATTGGGACCTGTTGCCCATAAAGACGTAGGAAGAGAACTCAATTCCGGTGGGAACTTATCCATTGATAGGTACATAGGAGAGATAACCCTCTGACCTAACGTAAGCTCCACTCCTTCAGGAGAGCAATACAAAGTCGCCTATAACCGTTTTAACAAATCCAGACCCAAAAGATTCTCACCACACCCAGTGGATAGAATCAATGGAGCCTCCAGCTCACGAGGACCAATCGCAAGGGACAAAGGGCTAGAGACAGGATTGCTAACAGGGGCGCCAGAGAATCCAATGGAAACATTTGTTAAGCCAGACAAAGGTGCGCCAGGGAGTTTGAAATGCATGATGGAACTTTTTGCTGCACCAGTGTCCAACAGAAAAGGCTCAACTACGCCAGATGTGGCAACCTCGACGTAAGGCCCTCTCTGATCAACCGGAACTGACACTACTCCCTCCCTTTGTCGATGGCTGTCCTAGTAACGGTCGTCTGCAACAATCTCATGCTCAACAAAATAATCGTCCACATGGTACTGTGCAGATTTATCGGACCCCGCATTTCGCTGGCCCAAACAATTATTCGCGTCCGATGAAACAGTAGAGCGCTCATGATTTTGAACGAAACCTCGACCTCTACCTCGAGAGGCCTGTTGAGGACCACCACGACCTCCCCGAGCCAAAACATTATTATAACGATCACGTAAAGCGGGACAATCAAATTTTATATGGCCCTCTCTCCTACAATATGCACACTGATTATACCCGAGCGTAGATCTAAAGTCAGAGGAGTCAGAGCGCGACTGCATCCTAGTGAACTGGGCTCGTGGTCGATACTGCTGTTGTAAATCATTTTGATTTGAACGTGGAGGATATGCCTGCTGCAACAAAACCTTTGTTTTGAGCTCCTTCGTTTTCTTGTCTGAACGATCACTTTCTTCCTTTTCCCTATTCTCATAATATTGGTCCGTCGCTAATATCTGTGCAGTGGTTGAAACAGCCCATGCACTTTCCGAATTTTTCAATTTGTTGCATAGCTCTGGCAACACATTTAACACAAACTTATCAACAAACAACCGCTGGCCTCCTTCGGTGCTCATGTCCTTACCACTATGATCGACAAATGCCTCCTCGAATCTAGTAAAGAAATCGGAGACGCTCTCGTCTTTCTTTTGCTTGCAAGCCGATAATTTATCCCAATTCACCCTCATCGCTGGCATGAGTGTTTTCATAAGTGTAATGATTTTCCGGGGTAGATCCAAAATTAACTGCTCAGGCTTAGCCCCACCAACTTGTAGTCCATCAGCCGCTATTAGTGCAGGCCAATAACCGCCTAACTCATTCACATGATTCGTTTGGCGAATTTTCGCCCAAATCGGTTGCGGTACGACATTACCAAACAGCATGTCGATGTCAGCGAGGTTCATAATAGTAGCATCTACCAATTGGGACAACTCCTTATAATAACACGCCGGATTCTTACGCGGATCAGGCAAAGATTGTTTCACCTGCAAGACTTCTGATCGCTTCCATGGGAGGTGTATCCAAACACGTTGGAAATGTGGCAAAACTGGGGGATTGGCAGCAGGAGCACCTGGCATCCATACTGGCGGAACCTCTCTCATAGGATATTGACCAGAGTTCGTTTTCGTATTATCGGTGTCATCATCAAATGACACACGAGAAGGCACTGTGGAGCTAAAGGCTAACAATCGCTCTAATGCTCGTCGTACATTTCCACCCACAATCATACTGTTCGAAAACTGACTCTGGAGTTCCGTCATCTCAGGCGGTACATTATCCAAGTCATCATTATACCATTCTTCTCTCAAAAAGTTACACATTTGTTCAAACATGAATCTCTGAGTGGGCTCATTAAACTGAGAGAATGTATCAAAAACCATGCGCGGAGGGTAGTTAGCAGGGTGTCTTATCCATCTACGCGCCATAGTTACCAACGTGGCACTTTCCCTTCCACCAGGGATTTGACTTCGTCTCTGGGGAGTTTCAGAGACATCGGATCGAAATAGCGATCCAGAAAGTGGGGAGTAAAGGGTAGCAACAGTATTAGGGATACGATTACGAACAGAAGGAGAAAGAAGAACAGGAGCAATAACATTATAAGTGAACGTAGGGACAGCAGAGGTAGCCAGGACAGTTGAGGTAACAGGAACAATGGACTGAGGAGGTACAGGCAAAGGAGCAGTAGGAATAGGAGCAGGTGGTGGGACAAACGCAGGACCAACAACAGGCCGACCAGCAGCCGCTGGAACAACAGAAGGAACTACAGGAGGAACTACAGGGGCTGTAGCACCCTGTGCATAAGGAGGTGGTGATTTCAATAAATAGGCTAACAAGGGATCCTCCTTCACATCTTCTTCCTTTTTAACATGATTAGATGGTAAAACCGGAAAACATTTATCTACCTGCATGTGATGCAGTCTAGTAGAAACTTCTATCTCTTTTTCTGCTTTATCTCGCTGATATTGTTCTGCACCTTGCATCATCGTAATGATACCTTCTTTTTTATTTTTCTTAAGCTGTTTGATTTCTTTCTGCTTGGCCTCTTTACGCCATAACCGAAAGGAATCAAACATAGCAGGCCTAGCTTTCTTTTTAAACAATTTAGCTTCAAGATGATCTAAAATCGTAATTTCAAAACTTCCATGCGGTGGCCAACTAAGGTCACCATCGTTTTTCGTATAACGAACCCAATATTCATTATATATAATAGGGCCTACACCATGTCGACTATAGAGCTCATAAATTGGAGTTCCAACTGGAGGTATCGGACACGAGTCCTCCAACCGGGAATCAGTGTTATAACATTTAAAGAAACCAAAGAAACCACTACGGCTAGGCATCTTGCTCACTAACCAAGTATCAAACTTCAAGGGTTTTCGAAGCGCTAAATCTTCGAGAAAGACAAAACCCTCGGTTTTTGGCAATTGCAACTGTCAAATAACAACTAAGAACCAACAACTAAGCACCACAAATGCAATGGAACCATGCAAAACAACTAAGCTTCACCAACAACCAAGGATACTGGGAGCGACCCACAAATACTTAACTGAGAGTACAATGGCGTCACTAGGAAGGCCCGTTTATCGTCTCGCCGTACAAAGGACTACGCCAGGCGCCAAAACAGGTCGACAGTCAGGGCATCGGTCCGTCGCAGCCATCAGGAGGCGGGAATCTTCGCGGGAAAAATCTTCGGACCACTTATTTCGACAACAGGATCGATGAAGCAGGGTGCACCTTCCCTCGGAGATTTCACACGAAGTTCCTCACAATCATCAGGCTTTGGACCGGTACCGCTGATGTCGCCCCACGTTGGGCGCCAACTGAAGGACTGGACTTTCTCTAAGGTCCAGCGGTGCCAGGGAACTACACCTGAAACCTTCGTGGGATACCTGTTCAGCGCACAAATGACAGAGACACGGGACACTTCCTTCGGCGTCAAAGATCAGCGTTTATTACTGCAGGGAGGCAAAAGTCACAAGAAGTACAACAGAGTGTAGGTTCTGAGAGTCTGCTTCAAATTGCAAATGTGGATCGCTCCTTTTATACACATTTTCGTCATTGCACAACACACGAACAAAAGGTTACAACTCAGTTCCCACAGTAAACTTCAAAAGGACTTCTTTCATGTTTTCAGAACCCCGGAACATAATTTCAGTAACATTGCCGGTTCCCAACTGTAAAAGCACATCTTCTCACCATTAGCCACATTCCACTCTAGTTGTAAACGAACGAAAAAAAGAGACAGGAACAGCTGCAAGGAAGACAGACAACAGTAAAGAAAAGAGTGTGAGGGTAATATCGGAAGCATGATCACAGGATCAAGGGATTCGATCCTAACACATGCGCGGCTGAAACAATAGACCGGCACGGAAAGATTACCCTCAAGCGGAGCCATCTGCCTTTGCAGTGTCATCCCCTCGTCATTAAAGACGCACAAAAGGAATATGCATCTTCCGCAAGGCTTGGGAACTAAGGGTCATAGCGCGGACAGTTGCCTGCTCGCTGACTACGTGAGGGCAAGAAACAAAATGGGTGCCGTATCTAAAATGGAACCCGAGGGATCAGAAGAAGAAATGCGTAAATAAGGTGAACCCTTCCAAGTAGTGTAGCGAAAAGGCGTACACTTACTAAACTCGTTATTTACGGTTCATAGATACCAAACTTGCCCATATTCGACCATGCCCAGAACATCATAACGATTCTCACGGAACCTCAAGACCAGGGGATAAAATAGGGGACCTAAGTCAGAAACCAACAAAACATCTAAAAGCACCCACATACTACTGTCCACCCCATCCCTATTGGAGGAAGACCCTATGATCATTGTGCTGTTTAACAAAGTTCCTGGTGGACATGGGGGCAACAAGGTCACCTATGGGAAGGGAAGGTCCACATATCAAAACACAGTGCAACTATACAAGGAGCCTTGAGTACAGAGGCCAGGGCCCCAATTACAGAACCCCTCAAGTATGAGATGGGGGAAAGGATGAGTGAACAGTTACAATATTTTCCCTCATCTTCGGCTAATATCTTAGGGCGAGACCTTATGACCAAGTTAGAAATGTCCATTCATTTTGCTCGCAACTGAACCATAACATGCTCCTCCCTTGGAGCTCCTTCCCTAGAACCCAGACCAAGTAAGCATTCCTGCACTTCATGTATAACGGTAAGGACAGTTTCAGCCAACCAGACCCCTTCACTGAGGCAGTCATGGAATATATAGGGAGTTTCTTCGTATTATGTGGTTTAGCCCAGGAGTGGGCATGTCGCACACAGCACCTCCTAGTTGAAGTAGCTGAAAGAACAAAATATGTCCACCTTGAGGGGCGCATAATCGCTATGTGTGCCATGTTATGATTGGCTATGTGTTCCTAAAATGTGGCATCTGAATTTATGGCGTTTTCGGAATGCGTGCACCCCTCTGGTAGTGTGTGCTTTATTGGGGCCAAATTCCCTGGACCATTATGATGTCACAGCGCTTATGTGGGGGGGTGGACCTGAGTTTCCTGTTCAAGCATTTGTCTGCCTGCTACATGCCACTCCACCTGTGACCTGGCAATCAGTAACCTCAGGCATAGGTTGAAGAGCCTGCCTGACCATTTAACTCTTAGTCAGGGTTGATGAAGAGTTAATGAAGGGCAAGTTTATTAATAGTGATGCGATTTCACTTATATATGTGAGTGTATTATTATAAACATTGGCATTGATTTTATCAATATTAACATTGCTCCCTCTAGTTACATTTTCAACTTACTTTATTTAACCCATACTTCAGAACAGCTACATTATTGAGGATTTGTTTTTCTTCAGCTTTGAATATTAACATTTTGCTAGTTACTTGCATTCTACCCTATTTGAGGACTGAATTTTTACAGCAGGAGTCACTATTTCAGAAATGGAAACGATAACCTTAGTACATCTGGCTCTTGGTCTCTTACCAGGAGATTAGTTGGGGCTGAGGGGTGATATTGCAGCTGTCACTTTAAGCGGCTGCCTCCCACATATGTCTCTGGGGGTTCATGAAAAGGACCCTCAAAACCGTGCTTGAGTCTTTGTATAGGGGACGATCCCTTACTTAAGACATTACTTTATTGCCTCTGTGTCAATTAGAAAGCTATAATATGTGTTTTATCAATACTGTTATGGTAGGTTTTTTCTCAAACCATTGGGTAATTGACAGCATGGGGCACATGAGAATGGGGGTATGTGTGTCATCCAGCGGATGCAGGACTGGCACATGTTGGTACAACACATTATCTAGTTCTGGGAGAGGAGGGGGATTGCAACCCTGACCCGGCTTTGGGAGATCTCTGTGCTACTTCCTTGAAACCTGCTACTACATGCTATATCCTTCCCGAACCTCTGCAGAGGCACACTCATTGATGCTGCCACCTTCTGCTCCATTGCGGCCACAGCTGTTCTGACTAGGACTGCCTGCTCTCAGCTCAGGGGTTTCATGGTCCCGGTGCCATCCCAACCTCTTCCAATTATCATCATCATCATCAATGTACTCTATTTCAGTCACGTGACCATAAAAGTGTAAATGCAATAAATACATACAATAGATACAAATAGTAGCCGCGTTACATGCACAGTCCCATATTCAATAAATAACCAATTACTGTCATACAATATCCTCTGATGGGGTGGTAAACTCAGATCAACATAAACCTCCAGAAATCCTAAAACTAGACTAAAGGGGTCTGCCACATTGAATGTTTGGTCCCTACCAATCTGGGGATATCTTAATATTAAGTATAAATCTATTTACATACATCAAGGTTGCAAAATGGGGTCTTGAGTCATCTCTTTTAATTAAGCATTACTCTTCATTCCCGGAGTAATTTGTTGGTGTTTCTAAATGTGACAGGCCTTTCCTTCTAGTGACGCCCGATGTAATGAAGGAAGAGACAGAAAAACATATAACCTCATTTTCTAGTGCACATATATACTTAAAAGCTACCTAATAATAGATGTATCTTCCTATTTTAAACATCGGTAATAAAAAGTGTCTTCTAAAATCATTGTATATTTACAAAACAGAATAAAGTGCATCATGCTATGATTTGATATCCAATCACACGGGCACTCACGTAGCATCTGTACCCAGGATGCTATTTTTGAAAAAACAACCCTAATATGCTAAATACCTAGGCGTAATCTGGCGACATAAAATTGATGTTGGGTATTCTGCACAATCAAGAGGTACTTTTGCAGCCCATCATGTACTGGGCCAGACATATATTTTCGCAGAGTGGGCTTGTTGATCTCGCAAACTTCTCTTATTGCCTCACTTTTTCCCCTTAAAATGAGTTTAACTTCCTTCTTACTATACCGTTGTATGCTGATAGGATCCTGTACTCCAGTGTTCTCATCCACTTTTTTCAAAAGGCTATTGAAGTACGCCAACCATGTTATCTTTTTCCCAAAGTCTAAAGATACACAATCCAATATTATTTCTTTGGTAAGTTTTGTTCCAACTTTCCCCTAAGATTGTGCAAAAATACAATAGGGCTGGCTTGCAGGTCATTCTCCAAGAAAGGAACTGTCACTTCCTTATGTGTAATGTAAGACAAAATAGACTTTGGTACAATCTGCAATCTATCTAGAAACAAGTTCTCATGGTTTGAAGAAGAGCACCGTTTACACACTCCCAGAAAGGGGCCCCAAACCAACACTCGGGAGACAGTTATTTTTATACAGCAACACTATTTCTCAGATCGTTTTGTTGCCTACCTTAGCTGCAAATCTAAAAAGGGATTCTGCGGATCTTAGGAAATTCAGTTTTCCTGTGTGCAACTGAGTTACCCAGCCCCCATCACTGGTAAATTGAATTTCTAAATATGAGGAATATTGAGTCGCTACCAATCAATCTTCCTTAATATGATGTGGCCTTCTTTTTGCCCTTTCCAGTCTGCCTACTATTGTGTATTTTTTCATTAGGTTGATTTTCATAGCTTTATCCTCCATACAAGAGACAAAATTATCAATCAGTAGCAAGAGCACATTTGTGGTTCTGGAAATCAGTGCAGCACTGTCTGCATATAATAAAATAGGAACTGGGCAGTTCTTAACCCAGGGGGCATCGGCCTTCACTTTTTGCTGATACTCATCGACCCCATTAATATATAATGAGAACAGCAAGGGGGCGAGAACACACCCCTGCCGAATCACCCGAGAAACTTTAAAATGGGAGGTACATTCCCCATTGGGCCCATACCGCACCCAAGCAGTTAGGTGAGAAAACAACTGGGACAGAAAAAGTAATAATCCCAGTCGGCGCGCCCATCTCCATCACTGCTTCCCACAACTTAGGAAGATTCACCAAATCGAACGCGCTGCTTAGATCTGCTAAACACGTGTATATAACCCTCTTTTGCTACTGTATGTTTACTAATGAGAAGGTGTAAACAGTGGTCAATCGTGCCTACATCCCTCCAGAACCTATATTGTGAATCAGTGAGTATAGGTTTTTCCAGCCTATCCAGGAGGATTCTACCCATTAATTTAGCACTGGCGTCTAGGAGGGATATTGGACAATAACATATTGGATCTCCTCTTTCTCCCTTTTTATAAATTGTCATGATTGTACTTTCTGTCCAAGTGGCAGGGAGAAAGCCATCTATTTCTTAATACAATAACATAGTGTGTTGCTTCTGGTGGAAGGGGCAAGGTAACATTCACACGTACTGTAGTGCCTCCGGGGTAGTTATGTACTGGGGGAAGTTGTTGGGAAGCCATAAGGAATGTAGGAAGTGGTGGTTGGGTGTTCAAAGCAGTCGCCTTCATGGGAGTAGCCCCAGTTATTTCCGTCCTTTTGATCAGTGCTTGCACTTCTTTTACAGATTTTTCCAATTTTAAGATTCCAGATTTAATGTCCCCAGCTCCTTCCTAAATGTTCCCTCCAAGATCTCCATTCTTTTATGCATTTTTTTAGGGTTTGGTGTCTTATCCTTGTGTGGTACCTTTACAGGCCTTAGGGATACCAGTATTTCCATTCATCCTAGTTGCTATTCTCCCCTTCTTCAGTCTAGGGGCTAACATATCCAAAGGCTAGCAACATTTCTTTCCATGGAGGGAGGTTGACTCACTAATATGTGATTCTTCAGAAATCAAAAGAATATCAAGTGAAACACAGTTGGCTTGAGTAATAATAATGAGTAGGTTTTGGGTCATTCCTCCTTTTGGTTGCAGTCCTGGTTCTAATACAGTAGCTTATTTGTTGGCGTTATCCATTGCACTATGTAGAGATGATTTTGTTGCAGCCAGCCTATCCTTTGCATTAATGACTTCATTATTCAACAAGCCCATGGCGTAGGTGAGGTAATTAGTTATTGCATTAGTAGAGGCTGCAGGCTTTAGGAACCCCTCTCCCTGAGCTTGGGCCAATTTCTGTATACCCATGACTCAGACACACTAGTTTGTATCCAAATTATAAATGAAAATATAAAAGTCAAAAGAAAAACAGCCCTCCCAGAACTTCTGTTCAAATTTCCACATCCAGACCGGAAGGACTAAGGAGAGGGAGCCCAGCCCATCCTGAATCGGCCACGGACGGCCACAGATGGGGCTGCTCATGAACTGGGCTTCTCCTGGGTGTGCCCACAAGAGTCTCACACCGTGGGTGTTAGCTGGTGCCCTTATGGCATTGGGGAGACTCCTCTTCCCTTCTAGGCATCAGCAGCAGTGTTGTCTGGTGGACGAGTCCCACCCCATCAAAATCAAAAAACCGTCCTGGCAGCACGGTCCTCAGTACAGCCCCAAGACTTTGCGTCCACTACCACAGTAGTCAGCTGGTGCCTTATGGCATTGTGGAGGCTCCTCCTCCCTTCAAAGCATCAGGAGCAGTGTTGGCTTGGGGACTGAGTCTCAAACCAACAAAATCAAAAAAACAGACCAGCATCACAGGCCTCAGTGTGGCCCCAAGACTTCTCATCTTTCTTTTCCCATCTTTCCTAAACTTGCCTTTTCTCCCATTTATGAGGCATTTCTGCATGTAGAGGAAATTCCAATTGGGATTTCACCTCCGGTATCTGATGCAATCCTCTGCCATGGCCATCTCCTCTGGCTCAAATGACCCTCCATTAAGCAGCACACATAGAAGTTACAAAACGGCATTTCAAGTTTGTTTATGTGCAGGATGGATGACCTTCCTGCACATAAACAATCTTCCCCTGCCCGCAGACATGCTTGCACTATGGTGCAAGGGTGCCTGCGTTGGTGCTAGGCTGCTAAGTGTACCGTCAGCGCAGGGGGGAACACTTGGCTGCACCATATTCTTGTAAATATGGTGCAGCCATGCATTTCTGAAGTGGCGGATTGAGGCGTTAAATCAGAAAGGCTAATCTCTCACTCTGCCATTTCCCTTGTAAATATGCCCCTGACTGAGCCCAATAGTCAATATCACCTCTGAGACAAAGAAAATGAAAAATTTTCACAGAGAAATAGAATACCTCAAAGAACCACTCGCCCCAGAAGCTACACCTTATCTCCCAGAGCCAAATGCTTTTCCACTATTTCAGAATTGCACCCAGTGTCACACCCATGGGCTCTATGTACCATCTGTGCCAAGGTCCGAGCAAACAACTCCTCTTACTTGTTTCAGATACCACCAGTGTTATGAATCTGGTAGCACTGAGAAAACCCTTTAGACTAAAAAATAGGATTGAGTGCCAGCGCTATATCACACATAGAGCCCATGTGTACCATCTGTATCATGCCCAGTGGTCCAAGCAGTGAGGCCTCAACCCTGTATCACAACCAGGCGACAAGTGTACCATCTTTGTTAAGCCCAGAAGTCCAAGCGACAACCCGTTTTACCCTTCCTAGCATGCATACTATAGAAAAAGGTGACCTCTGCGGGAACACCTCCAAGGCTGGCTTGTGACTAGTCAGTTCGAACACATAAAATAGGTAACATGCCAGATTTCTGATAGTGGCAGGGTGCTCAGGTTACATTTTTGTACTTCTTCCTAGTATGCCATATGCCTGATGCTGGGAACTAAGGATCAGATGTGGTCTCTTACACTCTGAAGGTGACTTAAGGATGGACATCCGACCCGCAGATTCAGCAGAACTTCCAATGAATTGCGACATCTGCTCACCTTTCTTGCAGCGCAGATGTGAAACCGGCCTGGCGGGGTCCCTTTTCTTCAGCTGCAAAAGGGTCTGAGGTACCAATCTCTTCTGGCCAAAATGTTGTTCAAATATGAATTCACCTTGAAAAAAACAAAGACAAGAGACGTTTGGCCAAACAGGAACAGTTGGTTTAATTAAACAGTTCTGCTGGGAGTACAGTTACAGAAGCGGGTCTGAGGGCTGTCTCAAAGTACAATCAAATTTGGTGAGTCTTTATACAGTTTTTGTGTACTGTAAAAATGCTTCTGATGATCCCATTTTGGTAAATAAAATGCGGTCCATGTCTGTGAAGTACTAAATAAGGCCCAAATGCAGGTGGGCCTCGACCTTGCATGGACAGAGTGGTGGCCAGTGGGTAACCTGTCTAGATAACCGGCATGAGGGGCACGTGATCACTATGTGTGCTGTGTGTGCTGTGTCCTGATTGGCTATGTGTCCCTAACTTCATGTGGCATCTGACTTTAGAGTGCTTTGGGAATGCATGAACCCCTCTGGTGATGTGTGCTTTATTGGGGCAAATTTACCTGGACTGTCCTGGACTGTCATAGAGTATGGTATTGAAGACTAGAGTAAAGTGGAGTGGGTTAGGGTGGAACTTTTAGTGAATTACAGTGGAATAGATTACAGTGAACTGTTGTAGAGTGGAGTGGTGTAAAGTGGAGTGTTGAACAGTAGAGTCTGTTACTTTGGAGTGACATATAGTGGAGTGGCGTAGAGTGGATTAGTGTATAGTGGAGTGATGTAGACTGGCATACAGTAGAAATGCACACAGTGGAGTAAAGTAAAGTTTAGTGGCATAAAGTGGAGTGGGGTACAGTGTAGTAAGGTACAGTGTAGTGGCATACAATATAATAGTGTAGATTGGAGTGTATGTTCTGGAGTTGCATACAGGGGGATTGTGCATAGTGTTGTGTTGTACACTGGAGTATTGTAGAGTGCAATGGTATAGAGTGGAATAACACAGTGAAGTAGCGTACAGCGTAGTTGCATACAGTGGAGTGGTGTACAGTGGAGTAGCATAGAGTGTAGTGGGTAGAGTGAAGTGGCATGGAGTGGAGTGGCATAGAGCAGAGTGCAGTAGACTAGAGTGGCATAGAGTGCAGTGGCATCTAGTGGAGTGACGTATCCTGAAATACCTTATATTACAGTAGCGTACAGTAGAGTGGTGTGCAATACAGTTGAATGGGGTGGAATAGCATACAGTGGAATGCCGTACAGTGGAATAGTGTTGAGTGGACTGGCTTACAGTATGGTGGTGTACAGAGTACAGTTGTACACTGGAGTGTGGAGTGGCATACAGTAGAATAGTGTAGAGTGGAGTGGAGTACAGAGGAGTGACACAGAGTGTTTTTTAAAGTACACCTCCATAGAGTGAAGTGAGGAACAGTGTAGAGGCATACAGTGGAATAGCACAGACTGTAGTAGTGTAGAGTGGAGTGGCATACAATTCAGTGGCATAGAGTGTAGTGTAGTAGAGTGAAATACCAGTAAAACAGGATGTTCCCTTGAGGGAACCGCAAAACAAGTTGAAGCTGCCTATAGAGTGCTCCTGATAATATAAGCTTCGTTTTGAAAAAAAACTTTTTGTATTCTCAATAAATTGTAAGAATTCTTGACTTAATTTGTAATTATTTTCTCTTGACCCTTTGGCTCACTTCATCTATCCACACTCAAGGGAACATCCTGTTTTACTGGTTAGCTAACCCCAATTCCCTTGACTCTTGTTAAGGGGTACCTCTCATACCTACCACCGTAGAGTGAAATACACCAGTGTGGAATATTGTAGAGTGGAGCATGGTAGAGTCTAATGTGGTAGACTGCAGTGGCAGCTTATGACATTTGAGAGTGGTGAGGTATAACGATTCTGGATAAGTGACCAGCCAAACTGTCATAAGGGTGGGGTTGGAGGGTGTTCTCTTACCCAGAACTTTTTGAAAAAAGAGTGGACAAAGTGTGCATTTTAAAGCAAATTTGAAAAAGCAAGAAGGTGAATGAGGCAATTGTGAAAGTATAGTGCTGACATCAATAAAGAGATTTCATATGATAATGATGTAGGTAGCTGCTTATTCAGTTTCAGACTTTGAGATAACAATGCTGACTGCCTCACAGATTTCATTATTTATTTATATACCTTACTACCAAGGATTGAGATTTGTCGACTGGACACAAGGAGACAGCAAAGAATAAACATTAAAAGGCAGTAGGGAACCCAACAAGGCACTGTACATTTGTCTCATTCAGTTACCACATTAGCCAGTAATCATTCTGCATGCGTAATAAAGATGACTTGATTTAACTTGCTTACCATTTGCTATTCAAACTAAGAAAGTGAGTCAATTCATTAATACTAAACTCATTTTGCTACTAGTTGTTAGTATTGACAAAACTATACAGGGAAATATACGGTTACAATAACTGACGGTTTACTCCTATGTGGATGAATCCACCAGCATATGTGTACCAAGGTCTCAGCACTATATATCAGTTGCTGCTGCAATATAAAATACGGTGCTAATTTAATAATAAGTATGTATAATGTTTTGTGGTTATTAAGTACATGCTCAACGAACAGACAAAGGTCACTTACAGAATTGCTGTGTCAGCTTTCTTCAGATACACAATTCCTATTGCCTTCTTCTAATGGGACGGCAGCAATAAATAATAGTTAGTATTTTTAATATTAGCTCCTTATGTCAGACATATGTCCTTTTAAATAAAATGATACTATACTTATACTATTACCCAAATTCCTCTCTAACAAGAAGGAAAGGATGAAAAAAAATACAAATCTGCCTCACCATGATTATGCATGTCACTAGCAGAACATTGAAGGTTTCAGCATAGTACTTTCAACCCTGTGTGACACCCAAATAATCTCTCAGCTACTACCAATTGGAATAACTGTAACCAAATTGGCTGCCTGTTCAAATATAAACACAGCACATGAATGAATAACTATTTTTTTCGTCATCCAATAACACCAGTCACTGTGTTATTTGGAGCAGAAAGGATGCAATTTTTCAGGATATATGTTTGGTAAGAATGAATAGCCCTTTGCACAGAAACAGGCATTTTGCTATAAGAATTGTATTGCTGAGGTTAAGTCTTTCTCCCTCCTGGGCTCAACCCCACCCTTGCATGACCCTCGCCTTGTACACATGATGGAAAACAATGTTTAACAGTTCCTGATATGGAACATACTTTTCAAATGTATTGCTGCAAAGGTTTCCACAGTGGGGGAATATACTGCCCATGTGGGAGTATGAAAATATTCACACAATGAGGGAAGCACTCTTTATGTGGAAATGAGGAGGAGGTTTATACACTGGGAGTGTGTTGGTATCACCACAGAATAGCCTCGATTGGTGGTGGGATCTGTTTGACAGTTTTCAAATGTGGGACCACAGCAAAGTCTGTCTGCTCTTCCATATGCCCGTAGTGACTAACCCTAATAATCTAATACCGTATCTCACACCCAAAGTACTCAATACTGCATGCGAAGGGTGACTCTTAACATCAGCTGACAAAAGAGACATTGATAACATCAGAGAGACCATTGCTACCTTTAGAAATGTATTTGACAGCAGAGTTCGGAACTTTTAATTTTTTTTGTTTTGACTCAATTTCTTTGAAGATGATGATGGACAACTTGGCAATAATCATGCCCATGTTTTAAAGAGATGGTAACACCACGTGTGATGGAAAATGATGGCTAGTTTCCGTAATTTTAATCAAAATAATAATAAAGGACAGATCCTATAAAAAGCGATCGTATATGTCTTGCACATTTAACTTCTAGTTACACACGTAAGCACCCAGCGATCATTGAGAAATATCATATACACACACACACACACACACACACACACACACACACACACACACCCCCACACCCCCACACACACACACACGCACACACACACACACACACACACACACACACACACACACACACACACACACACACACACACACATATATATATGTATTACCTACTGGCGGTCGCAGTAGGTAGTTAAAGTTAGGACCTAGTTTCCCTAGGAAATCTGCAACATTCTATTAGGAATAACTTTGGCGCCGGTCGACGAATACACACAAAATTCTCCAAGAAAATGGCCTGCTCTGCTCTGCTCCGTTCCTGAAAGTTTCGGGTTGATTTGTGAAGCAGGGTGAGAAAAAAGGGGGGTCCCAAAACGTGTTTTGTCCATGCAATTTTCCATAGGGACCTTTAAGTGAGGCAACAGCCCGAACTGCTGAACAGAATGACACCAAATTTGGCAAAAGGGTAGAGTTTGGTTCGCAGATTACGCTTTTTGTTAAATGGTGTAAATCTGTTCAGTAGTTTCTGGGAAAATCTAAAGTAAAATCATAGATATTTCTATAGACGAAGTACCATACGAGTACTGTCCGAGGATACTGTGCGTACCATTACGAGCACAAGCTGCATGCTAATTGGCTGTCGACTGTCAGTCAACACTCCAAACCAGGAAGTGTTGGCAGCCATCTTGTGCCTCGGTAGAACCGAGGCACAAGAAAGCAGCGAAAGAAACGCAAAAAACACGCAAAGGGGGCAGGGTAGAATCACCCTGACCCCGTAGGCCTGCTCAGGGAGTCCCACAAGGACCCCCTAGCCAAAAAACATTTTTTTATTTTCAAAAAGTCGCGGTATACGCGTAAGGTAGGGGATTGCTGTGAAAAAGAAGAAAAAACCCCGAAGCCCGCTTTATTGTTAATTAGCCCTCGGGGACCTAATCCCGGGGGGAATGTTTTTATTTAAAATGGGTGGCCCAGAGGGGGGCCCACTCCTCTGACCAGGCCTTGGCCGAAATCCTCTGTAAGAGATAACCAGATAAGAGGCACACTCTTCTCGTACATCATGGCCAAGACCTGGAGAGAACTCCCCCTCAGCATCAGATGAACCCCCACACTGAAAGCATTCAGGAAGAGCCATTACACTTGCCTTTTTGAATGACGAAAGCTGTACAAATCCACCCCACATTCTCCACCAGTGCCTGGAAATCCTCACAGGTGAATAGTCTTCTTACAATGCTTCACAGCTAATCAAAAAGAGATGTTGAAAGTTTCTGTTTTTAACATACGAGCAAACCAGATATGTTTGCATGTACTCGCAGCGAGAGGCAATTATTAAAGATGACTTGCTTTCGCAAGACCCCGAAAGGCTTCTTCCAGAATAAGTACGCACTTCACTGCAAGACCCCATTTTAAGATTATCCAGGCTCTGAAGCCTAAACACGTCAGAAATCATCACTCATCACTTTCTCTTTTTTTTTAGTGTATTGTTTGTGGCAGAATGCGTGACCCTTATGTCCAGAGCCCTCGAAGGCCCAGGAGAATGCCACGCCCCAAGTCCAGCTTCTGCAGTGTCTCGGAGCCACGCGGCCCCCTTCCCAACATTTAAAAGCCCCGGGGGAGGAGTAAATTAATCGAGACTGAATACGTTGGTACAGCCCACTGTGCTTACGCTACCAGGAACAGTATATGGCCCAGATTTCCATTTTAGTGATTTCTGAGTTCCAGGTCTAGTTGTCAGATCAGCATACACAGTTCCTCATGGCTGGTATACATCCACACTACACCCATCCAGCACATCCGTCACTACACACGTGACCCTATCTATAAAAATGACGGAGCGTACAATGCCCCCATGGTCCCGCCAACTCCTCGTGTCCTTCTGGAGTCGGCATTGCTTTTAGACATGAGGAAATGCTAAGTTGCATGTAGAAATGCAATCTTGTTTGGATTTTGAAAGTGAGAACAGATTTCACTGCTGTGTCTTTCAAAGTTGAAACTAAGTTTGCTATGGGAAGGCGGGAGCTGCAAGACTTCCGTCCTCTCATAACAAACAGCAGTATCCCGGGGGTAGGCACCCCGGGTCACTGTAGGAACCGGCTCTGGGCGTGGTGGTCTCCAGGGCTCTCGAGGGCACCAGGCGGAGGGCCACCGAGCCCGTGTCACACAATACAGAAATCTCCAGGGGGTGGTTTTCCCGGGGTTTGAGGTCCACTCACTTTTAATTTTGTAGGGGGGGCGTGGCCGCGCAAGTGGCGCATGGCGGTTGTAAATGTGGTACACAGTGTTTTGTTTTAGTTTGCTTTCCTTTCTGTCTTGTAGAGGATCCAGGGTAAATATAACGGTTTTTGTACAGCCAGTACCTTTCAACGCTACTCTCAAACGGCTTTCTGCCTGTTACCATAGGAACAGTTCATGGAACACTTGCGTGAGCACCGAGGTTAGAAGTTCACCACAATGTGTTGCTAATTGAAATAGTTACTGTGCTGGAGATTTATATATTTTTTCATAGGAACCGTTAGTCGTAGAAGAAGTCAGTGGAAAAGTGCTGTTAGCGATTCCTTCCTGTTCGGGAAGTATTAGGGTAACGTGCTCCATGCGGGACTTTGCGAAGCTTAATGTTCATTGGCTGTGAGGTATTAAAAATATAAATTTTGGCAGTCATTCCTTCCTCCTGTGCGGAACAACATGGACATTCTATTGGCTAAAGTGTTCCGAGCACAAGTTTGCTCCTTATTGGGTGGGAACGGTTCACTGTTGTCAGTGATATTGTGACGCATTTCCAAAGGAGTAAGGGAAAAGAAAGTAGTAGAGGGCAGGTTAGGAACACTATTAACTCTGTACAGTGCCCATAAGGTGGCGGAGAGGGATTATGAGGGAAAAAATTGTTTTTACATGTTTCAAGGGCCATTTATATAATTGCCGTGTGGTGTAAAAATCACGGCGGAAAAATGAGTGTCGTGCGCTGTTTTTTTAATCAAGTTTGTGGGTGACATACTTCTTAAGAGTACTATTTACTTATAATGTGGTGTTTACTTTCCTGATGGGAAGGTGTGGTTGCGCAGCAAAAAATTACGTCTAGGTTTGAAACAGTTTTTATTAAGCAAATACAAAGAAACTTTCTTCAGAAACTTTCGCTGTATATATGAAAGGGGTGACAATTAAAAATGGAATTTCATAAAATATCAGTTAAGCGAGCTACATCCTTCTTTTTTCTGCTACAGTTTGTAAAATTGTTTCCCCACATTCTTGATGATGTAAGAGGGCATCAGTTACTTTTAGATAAAGTAGAATAAAAGTGCTACAACAAACACTCCCGCACTACATTATCTGAGATCAAGAGAACACGTAAAAAACAGTTAAATACAAGTGACTTCATATTACATAGAAATGTATGGATTATTATTTTTCAAATTTGTATTCTGTACAATTCAGGAACGTGCTGTCATAGTGCTTAGAGGTTGCAGGCTGTTCCGCTAACAAATCACATACTCACTAAAGAATATATAGGATGGTACTTTTATAATATAAAGTACAGGTCCTATATATTCTTTAGGGAGAAGGTGAATAGGAACTGCAAATAAGAATAGAAATTAGAAAATAACATTCAGAAATGTAGGGTTTATTAAATATTTAAAGTAACAAAGTATGCTTGATAGCTCTATTTTTTTGAAAAGCAGTTTCGTAAAATATGATTCTTGAAAAAAATATCTGATCAAGTACTTTTTAATGTTTTAAAAGTTATATTACAGATGGAGCTGAAAAATCTCCCATTCCTCTTCTGTAGCAATAGGACAATCTATTATAATATAATGATTGATACCATCATTACAGTAAAAATAAAAGGAAAATAAAGTTATCTATTTAACAGAACATCCATAATGAAATACATTTGAGCGGTAATTATTTACTGAACTTCTTTTCTCCGGGAGGTGAAAAAGTTTGATCTTCGTGGCGACGGGTCATAAACTCCTTTGAGATCAGGACGGGGAGAATTATAATATGTATATATTCTCACAGCACATGATCACAAGGGGGAAACAGACTGAAAACTGGAAGCCGGTAACGTTGCTTACATATGGTTACTCTTTGTGACGACGGATCATGAACTCCACTGAGATCACCATAACTGTTAATGTTATGATATACATATTAACAATATATGATCTCTAGGGGAAAACACGATAACAACTGGAAGATGGTGACGTTGATTGTAAATGTTTAGGGTTTACGTCGACAGGTCACCAACACCTCTCAAGCGAAGTACAGTGTCAATATTATAATATAAAAAAATATAAAAGCTGAAAGGAGCCAGAAAAGGAGCATTGTTTGTTGTAATCTATCTGTTTCTAAAAACAAGCTGCTGACGTTACAGAAAAAAAGCGAAAAACATGCAATAAAAATTTTTCCTAGATGTAAATGTTTAAATATTGACAAATAGCCACAAATTATAACTAAGTACTATTCCTATGCCATATTGAAACAACTTACAACTCCAGAATATGTTTGTTGACGCAAAAAGAGAATCCGATGCTAGAAAACGGAACCTGCAACACAGATCGGCGACTATGAAGTAACTCGCGAAAACGAAAATAATTGCACAGTAGGTGTGGTTTATATTGTTTTTGGTTGTTTAGTAGTCTACGGAAGGAAGATGTGGCTCCGTCTATTTAGATGGCACGTTTTGCAGTTTACACGTGCTCGCGTTTTAACTGTTTTACTTCTGCACGTGTTGGGAAAAGTTACAAACTGTGAAGCTGTAAAGGTTTGGATTTCAACAGTAACACGTATAAGGTATTATTATCTACATACGTTGGAGAGTTTAAAAAGTGTTACTCGGTTAACTGTGTTCTTTGCATTTTCATGATTAAAAACATCTAAGTAGAAGACCAAAAAAAAAATATTGTTAACCTTAAAAGAAAAAAAAGTATTAATATTTGTTAGTATTATGCTTCTTAATTTAAAAAATGCTAGCATTTGTAAATCGTAAACCTACCCTAGGAAAGGTGTGCTGGAGCTTGGGGCATTGGGAAGATTAAGCAAGGTATTACTTACAGTGGGATAGTGGTGGGCTAAGATGCTGATGGACTATTGAATCGAACTGTGAACGGTGTTGTTGAAAGTCAGGTATTATAGGTGCAGTGTCATACTTTTACCACACTTATATGTTAATTACTGCTAATTAAGTTGAAAATATTCTTAAATTGTAAGTAGGGTTGCTTGATTTATGTTTTTACTGATGTTTACAGATAAATACAAACAGAAAAGTATTTATTTTCCTCTTTGTATTTATTTTAAACTGTGCATGAATACGGAAATTGGGTTACTTTTTAAGCGTTTGTAAGTGCTGTCAATGATGAGTAGTAGGGCAATAGGTCTGTTGTTCTAAAAGTTAAAGGGTCAAAACAATAAAAGACTTTTAGAAAAGATCCTTAAAGAGCAATATAGATCCTCGTGTAATAAAAGTTGCACATTTTAATATGAAGATTGTGCATAGTTTATCATGTAAGAGTGTTTACATGAGTGAAAACGTTCAGTCTTTCAGCCATGAGTGCATATTTATCAGTAAAATAAATGTGGGAATATACTAATTTCAGATTAATTTTTTTACAAAATCCGAAATATATATGTGTAAACAGATATAGAATTATTTAAAACAGAAATATGGATAAATATAGATGGAAATGTCCCAAAAATAAATACCATAAAACCTGGAGGTATAATTATAAGTAAAAAACCACTACTGTTAAATTTTTTTTACTATAAAAAGTATACACGTGTTTTTTAATTTTATTTAAGAAACACTATAGGATATAGGGATATTGTAGTTAGATATTGACATTTAACAAACCTTTGACATTCACTGAAAAAATCATAGGTTTCAGTTACGTTAAAGTTAGAAATTATCATTTAAAAAACCTTTGAAATTCACTGAAAAAAACATATTTTTTAGCCACGTTATAGTTAGGAATTAGCATTTAAAAAACCTTAGAAATTAACTGAAAAAACCATAGGTTTCACACATGTTATAGTTAGCTGGACATTTCACTCATACAAAACCATTGAAATTCCCCCATTATAGTTAGTTTAGCTAACTATAACGCGCGCGCCCGCAATCCACTGCTGATGACATCACATATTACATCACTCATGACATGGTCAGTGACATCACTGACAACATCTCTGATGACATCTCAAATGACATCACTGATGATATCACTGATGACATCATCCATGTGATAATTGTATGCACCTCCACACACCCTACTATAAGCTTTGATACACCCATTCAAAAATAGACTACCAGTAGTAGTAGTATATCTTTATTCGGTTTTTGTTATTTTAAAAACCATAAAAGCAATATAACACATAAAATTCATTTTCACTTTTTAACATTAAAACACAGTGTTACCGCTAAAACAATGTCTTATAAAAAGCTTATACAAATTCTAATGTATATACAACTTAAAAACAAAATCATAAAAATATATATGGAACCTTATAATGGGCGATCCTCTTACTTGTTACCTACATGATTGTCTTTATCGATAAGTGTAACTATACAATACTATTTACAAGTTAATTCGATGTCAAAAAATACATTTCAGAAACTTAACGATATACTTTGCTACCCACTCCTCACCCAGGAACTGTAGAGATAGCAAGGCCAGATGGCATCTTCTAATACGCATAATTTTTATTAGCGGAATAAACCAAGTCTTTCTATACCCACTGTAGTATTTACAAAAAAAGAGAGTAGAAATCTCATCACACGGACAGAGAGATAATTCCGGGTCCCAGTTGTTTCTTATTGGGAAGGCAACCAAGCAATGTAAAACGTTTAACCCGAACCTAGTCAGGAGAAATCTCTCAAACAGAGTAAAATCATAGGTTAGATAAGGCTGGATTAGAAATGTTGTTTGAACAGCCATACAGTGTTGGACAGAAGGTTTAACCGCTTCTTTGGTTATCCATAATTCTTCTAAGTGTGTAAGGGACAACGCCTATAGTGCCTTCCTTGATAATGACTGAATTGAGATTGGTTCTAGATAATGTTTTTCCAATCCTAGGTCATAGAAGAATCTTTTTATATATGACAACCAACCTATTTTATGTGAGTGTTCCAAGGCCATGCAGTCTGAAATCATTTGCTGTGTAAATTTATTTTTGTCTGTCAACCAAATTCGATGCCAGAGGAGGAGTGGTTGTATTTCAGCTAGATCTGATAGGTAAGGGATCCCCAGTTCCATATGACATGCAAAAGTAGATACGATCTTTGGTACTGCTAACAGGAATCTCAAAAAAACATTGTCAGCTACTTGAAGATTATTAGTATTTGCATACCCCCACACTCCCGCCCCGTATAACGCTACTGATTGACATTTGGCTCTGTATATCTTTAGGAGCTCTACCGGGGGCCTCTTTCCCAGTTTTTTTGAAAAATTTACGAGGGCCATAGTGGCTCTCATAAGATGTACTTTTCTGGACTCTATTGCTGATTTCCAGTTAAGTTGTTGGTCAATAATTATTCCCAAGTTTGGACATTGTGCTGTAATAGCAAGTTTTTCCTTGCCTAGATGTTAGGGGTGTTCCCATAGCAACTGGTCTGCCCACGTAATCCTGAGGTACATTGGCTCGCTAAGTTTCTAATTGTTAAAATGTAGAAACAACTTTGTAATTTTCTGTTATTAGTTATAAATTGGAAACTTGAGCCATTTCTGTTCGTTGTGCAATGTTATTGTAGATTTGTGTAGATTTGCTTCAGCCAATGCTTTTTTGTTTGTTGTTTGAAGACATGTAAATCGTGTCCCAGCGCGAGATAGCTAAGAGACTGACTCGTGCAGCTTCTCGTGAGCGGAGGCTATAAACGACATTCTTGTTAACGGCTCTGCGCTTCGTCTGTTGTTGACGTGACGAGGAGCGCTTCAGTTACCTAGCCGCTCGAGATCTAGAAAACCAGGAAACCCTTTCTTTTTCCCATTCAAATCGTTCGAGACTTTTAAACAGTCCCGCGATAGATACCTGTTACCCTGATAAAATATTATTCCCTTTAATAACCTCAGTTTGGTCAAGAAGAAGTGTTCGAGGACTTGTGAAGAGAAACGCGCGCAGACGACAGAGGCTGCATTCCCTACGCGGTGTTTCATTTTATCGGAGCTTCCTTCCTCACCCGACCTGAATTCGTCTTGTAAAGGACAGTAAGATTTAGGAACTTTTCAACTGAAGAAATTATCTTCCTGAGACAGCGCAGGAGTGCGCTTATTTACGAACAGTTTAAAATCGCTTGACAGATTTAAATCTTGGTTTTAGGACTGTAGACAGAAAACAAATAAGCCTTGGTAAAACCAAATGGTTTAGTCTGTTCAGATTATTTGATAATTTCTAAAAGAGGATTTAAGGCTGAAATGTTAAAAGATAAGACATGTTTAAAGTGTAAATTGGGAGTTAAACTCAAAATTATTATTGAGCTAGTAAGTTAAGGAGTAGGATGCAGTTTGTCTCTTTCTGCTTTCTTTATAACTACAGACTCCCAATTGAGTAGAAGAAGACTGGGACCTACAGGTATGAAAAACTGCATGAGTTAGGAGTTGAATTAATCTGAGTTAATCTAATAAGATTAACCTACTAACTTTCAAGTTATCTAAATGTTTATTGAATTATTAAAAGTTTTATTTAAGGAGTCAGAAAAGTTAATCAGCAACGTTAGACTCAAGTCCCAGCAAGTGTGAACAAAGGCTGTTAATTTCAATGGTCAGTATATAGAGGTGCTTAAAAACATTTAGTAAAGGATTGTTTAAAAAAATAGAATTGTTAATTAATTTATTGCATAACAGGATTACGTGAGTCCAGTTTGTGAAGGAATTAATAACGGCCTGGAACACTATCAAGAGAGACATCAGCAGGAAGCAAATTGTTTTGTTGTTTGTTTCTAACTCCACTTCCCCTTTCCCTTTCGGACTAGTTAACATAGTCAGAGTAGTAACATTCCTGATTGTGTTGGTAAATCCTTGAGGGAGCTGGGAGTTTGCGTCTTCAAGAGGAAACGTCTGAAGTGATCTTCGTTGCAACTCAACAGAAGACGAAGCCTTTAAAAACTAAAATCGTATCCTCTTGAATTCGTTAATTCACCCTCATGGATGTTCCTCAGTTGACTCAGTTAGTGCAGAAGTTGAATTTGGAAATGGAGAAAATGCGTTTGGAGAATCAATCGCTTCGTCAAGAGTTAGATGAAACTAGGGCGGGTTTTTGGGTTTGGAGAGATCCAACTGAGGAGAGAAAACCAATCCTTACTCCAACTAAGTTTGGAACAACCTCTCATCAGACTCCCACCCTAAGAGATCAGTCTAGTTGTCAACCTGTTCAAGTCTCAGTAGTTACTCCAACACCAGTTCCTTTAGCAAACCCAGAAAGATTTTCAGGAGACAGTAATAGATACACTACTTTCATTAGTCAATGTCAATTGCATTTTATGTGTAAACCTCAGGTTTTTAACACTGATTCAGCCAAGATAGCTTTCATAATTTCTTACCTTGGAGGAGTGGCTGCAGACTGGGCTATGCCATTGGTTGATAACAATGATCCTTTGCTTCACAATTTACAAGATTTTAAATTAGCCATGTCCAAATTGTTTGCCAAACAAACTTTTATTCAAGCATCAGATAATGAGCTTCTGAGTTTACGCCAAGGAACTAAGGACCTTATTTCTTATATAACCACTTTCAATAGACTTCTTACTGAGACTCATTGGCCTGAGGAGAAACGAATATGTTTGTTTTATAGGGGTCTCAAAGACGATCTGAAGGATTCCCTTGCACATATTTTCAATTTGCCAGATGATTTTAAGAAATTTCAAGATCTAGTGGTAAAGTTGGATCATGGATTAGGAGAACGGAGGAATGAGAAACCGAGAAATGATTTTAGAAATCCTCAACATAGAGTAGATAAGAAAGAGATTGATGAAAAGCATTCTTTGGTTGATAAAACTCAAATAGGTGGAATCAGGGGACCCTTGACTCCAGAAGAAAAAGAACGTAGACGTAGGGTAATCTATGTTTGTATTGCGGTAAGTCAGGGCATTTTGCTAGAGATTGTACTGTAAAACCAATTAAAAAGAAGGCTTTGGTGATTGAGACCATTTCTCAAACACAGTCGGAAAACTAGGAATCTCGAAGAAAGTTGAGATCGTTTCTTCGAGTGATTCTTTTTCCAAGATCTCTCAGTATGCTAATAATGTAACCTCACTCATTCCTAAACATTTTACAATTCGAATGGTTTTTATTTTTGCCACATTACAAAGGCATAGTATTCCAGTACTTTTAGATTCAGGAGCCACAGGGAATTTTTTCGATTTGGAATTAGCTCAAAAACTAAATTTGAAATGTATTCCTAAGAAAGATCCTGAGCCGGTAAGAGCCGTTGATGGATCAGTTTTAACTTCAGGTCTAATTCGATTTAATACAGAGCCTCTGACCATAGTAACAGACAATGGTCACACAGAGAAAACACTTTTTGACTTAATTGACACACCTACCTTTGGAGTTATTTTAGGAATTCCCTGGTTGGAGTTACATAATCCTAAAATTGATTGGATTAGGAGAACTGTTACCTTGGAATCCTCTTATTGTAATTTACATTGTTATCAGGAAATTAAGGATCCAGTTATGCCGTTTTTTTGTGCAACTCTGAAATCTGAAATTAGTTGTCTACCAAAAGAGTATCAGAATTTTTCAAAAGTTTTTGACCCTGTTGAAGCTACCAAACTCCCACCTCATAGAGTCTATGATTGTCGGATTGACTTAGTTCCAGGAGCTGTTTTACCTTGTAGTAGAGTTTATTCTTTGACAGAACCTGAGAATGACTACTTAAGGAAATATTTGGATGAACTTTTAGATCTAGGTTTCATCCGTCATTCAACCTCGCCCGTCTCGTCACCACTTTTCTTCGTTGTGAAGAAGATGGGGGATTTGAGGGCGTGCATTGATTATCGCGCAGTCAACAAAGCAACCATCAAAAATAGGTACCCTTTGACTTTAATTCCAGTATTACTTAATCAAATTAAAGGCTCCAGTATTTACACCAAACTGGATCTCAGGGGAGCATACCATTTGATACGTGTTAAAGAAGGCGATGAGTGGAAGACAGCTTTTCGCACGAAGTTTGGTCTTTTTGAGTATAGAGTCAGGCCGTTTGGCCTTTGTAATGCTCCTGCAGCTTTTCAATATTTTATCAATGAGGTGCTACACGATTTGTTGGATGTTTGTTGTATAGTATATATTGATGACATTTTGATCTATTCAAAGAGTACCGAAGAGCATGTGCAACATGTTCAGTCAGTTCTACAGAGATTGAGGGATCATTCTTTATTTGCAAAATTAGAAAAATGTGTATTCCATGCCACCAAGGTGGAATTTCTGGGTTACTGTTTGTCTCCTGAGGGTATTCATATGGATCCCAAGAAGGAAGAAGCAATTTTAACTTGGCCAATTCCAACATCCATAAAAGACACTCAAAGGATTTTGTGTTTTGCCAATTTTTATCGACGTTTTATTTCTAAATTTTCTGTAATAGTTACACCGATTACTGAGTTGTTAAAGAAAGGGAAAAACATTTCTTGGAATTAGGAGGCGAATCTGGCTTTTTCTTTGTTGAAAAAGGCTTTTACCACCGCTCCTATCTTGGTTCATCCAGATCCAGATAGACCTTTTTATGTGGAAGCAGATGCTTCGCAAACTGCCATAGGAGGTGTTTTGCTTCAGAAAAATCCTGAAAATGGTCATTGTCATCCGATAGCTTTTTATTCAAGGAAGTTATTGTTAGCTGAACAGAATTATATTAAAGATGTGTTTCAGGAATGGAGACATCATCTCTTAGGGGCAAAATATACAATCACAGTATACTCAGACCACAAGAACCTGCAATTTTATTCTACTGTGAAGGCTTTCACTCCTAGACAAATGAGGTGGTTACAATTTTTTAGTGAATTTGATTTTTTAATCACTTATCGGCCTGGAAACAAGCAGTTGTTGTCTGACACACTCTCGCGATTATTTTGTGAAAGAAATTCCAATTTGAATAAAGAACCACCAAGTATTCTTCCAAAAGAGAAAATAGCAGCTGAAATTCATTCAGAAAGTTTCTTAGATTTAATTAAGGAAGAATTAAAGATTTGTAGTTCTCAGGAATGGTTATCTAAGGAAGGAAATTCAATTAGAGAGGGTCTTTTCTTTCATAATCATAAAATATTCATTCCCACAAGAGATTTACAAAATAAGGTGATGCAATGGAATCATGATTTGGCAATTGCTGCACATCCAGGAATTAACAAGACCTTGGAGTTGTGCCAGCGTCATTTTTGGTGGAACAAAATGGTTCCTGCTATTCAGCAGTTTGTTAAAGCTTGTCCAGTTTGTTCTCGTCAGAAGGCCTTACATTCAGCTCCAATGGGTTTACTTCAACCTATGGCAATATCCCCGCAGCCTTGGCATACAATCAGTTTAGATTTTATTACGGATCTCCCTAAATCCAATGGGTATACAACAGTCCTGGTAGTAGTCGATTTGTTATCTAAGATGGGACATTTTATTCCTTTGCAAAAAATTCCAACCGCAGCAGAATTTAGTACAGTTTTTCTATCTACCATTGTCAAGCTTCACGGTTTACCGACTAAGATAATTTCAGATAGAGATCCTCAATTTGTATGAAGGTTTTGGTCACAACTTAGTAAACAACTGGGTATCGAGTTGGCCTTGTCATCCTCTTTTCATCCGCAGACAGATGGTCAAACTGAAAAGGTTAATCAACATGTAGAACAAGGTTTACGTTGTCTTTTAGCAACTTCATCTAGTCATTGGGATGAAGTCTTACCTTGGGCAGAATTTTCTTATAATAACGCTACACATTCAGCTTTAGGTTGTTCTCCATTTTATTTTCTTACTGGACAACACCCTAGATCTCTTCCTATTCTTCTACCAGATTTATATAAATGTAAATGTACATGTATTTATATAGCGCAAATCACCGACCCGGTATCTAAGCGCTTGCTTAGGGAACCCGTCCTGGTATTCCCCTGTGAGATACCCCGGCAGGGTATCCACAAGGTGAAAGCCAGGCATCCCGCCGCGAGGGGCCGTAGTGGAGATTAAGCAAGCTATTGCCCAGAGTCGCAGAGTGTGACCCCGTGAGTCGAGTAGACACCGGAGCGAGAATTGACGAGTCCGTGGAATTTTTTGAGCCCGAGACCCGCCAAGGCGGGGAATCGAACCCTGGTCCACGGCCGATCTCAGCTTCCGGGTCTGCCGCCTCTAACCACTGAGCCACGCTTCTCCACCAGGTTAACACCACCAGGTTAACATCTCTGTTAGACATTCAGGAAAAGGTAAGAAAACAGTGGATTAAGAGTAAAGAAACTATGAAGAGAACTGCAGATTCTCATCGAAAACCTTCACCTTTATATCAGAACGGTCAGTTGGTTTGGTTATCTACAAGAAATATTCAGTTAGAAGGTCCTAGAAAGTTAAAACCAAGATTTTTAGGTCCTTTTGAAGTTGGGAACATTTTGAATCCAGTGTCTGTGAAATTAAAATTACCTGATGATTATGCCATACACCCTGTATTTCATGTATCCCTTTTGAAACCCTTTGAACCCTCCACTCGACCTGATAATCCACCTCCTCCAGTGATTATTGGTGATCATATAGAGTATGAGGTTAAAGCTATTCTTGATTCAAAAAGAGTGAGAGGAACTTTGTTCTATTTAGTTCATTGGAAAGGGTACGATCCTTCAGAGTGATCTTGGGAACCTGAAAGGAATGTTCATGCCCCAAGACTCATTAGGTCCTTTCATGCTTTACATCCAGACAAACCAAAACCTGTGAGACGACCTTTGGGGGGGAGAACTGTTAGGGGTGTTCCCATAGCAACTGGTCTGCCCACGTAATCCTGAGGTACATTGGCTCGCTAAGTTTCTAATTTACTATTGTTAAAATGTAGAAACAACTTTGTAATTCTCTGTTATTAGTTATAAATTGGAAACTTGAGCCATTTCTGTTCGATGTGCAATGTTATTGAAGATTTGTGTAGATTTGCTTCAGCCAATGCTTGTTTGTTTGTTGTTTGAAGACATGTAAATCGTGTCCCAGCGCGAGATAGCTAAGAGACTGACTCACGCAGCTTCTCGTGAGCGGAGGCTATAAAGGACATTCTTGTTAACGGCTCTGTGCTTCGTCTGTTGTTGACGTGACGAGGAGCGCTTCAGTTACCGAGCCGCTCGAGATCTAGAAAACCAGGAAACCATTTCTTTTTCCCATTCAAATCGCTCAAGACTTTTAAACAGTCCCGCGTTAGATACCTGTTACCCTGATAAAATATTATTCCCTTTAATAACCTCAGTTTGGTCAAAAAGAAGTGTTCGAGGACTTGTGAAGAGAAACGCGTGCAGACAACAGAGGCTGCATTCCCTACGCGGCGTTTCATTTTATCGGAGCTTCCTTCTTTACCCGACCTGAATTCGTCTTGTAAAGGACAGTAAGATTTATGAACTTTTCAACTGAAGAAATTATCTTCCTGAGACAGCGCAGGAGTGCGCTTATTTACGAACAGTTTAAAATCGCTTTACAGATTTAAATCTTGGTTTTAGGACTGTAGACAGAAAACAAATAAGCCTTGGTTAAACCAAATGGTTTAGTCTGTTCAGATTATTTGATAATTTCTAAAAGAGGATTTAAGGCTTAAATGTTAAAAGATAAGAAATGTTTAAAGTGTAAATTGGGAGTTAAACTCAAAATTATTATTGAGCTAGTAAGTTAAGGAGTAGGATGCAGTTTGTCTCTTTCTGCTTTCTTTATAACTACAGACTCCCAATTGAGTGATGAAGACTGGGACCTACAGGTATGAAAAACTGCATGAGTTAGGAGTTGAGTTAATCTAATAAGATTAACCTACTAACTTTCAAGTTATCTAAATGTTTATTGAATTATTAAAGTTTTTATTTAAGGAGTCAGAAAAGTTAATCAGCAACGTTAGACTCAAGTCCCAGCAAGTGTGAACAAAGGCTGTTAATTTCAATGGTCAGTATATAGAGGTGCTTAAAAACATTTAGTAAAGGATTGTTTAAAGAAATAGAATTGTTAATTCATTTATTGTATAACAGGATTACGTGAGTCCAGTTTGTGAAGGAATTAATAACGGCCTGGAACACTATCAAGAGAGACATCAGCAGGAAGCAAATTGCTTTGTTGTTTGTTTCTCTCTCCACTTCCCCTTTCCCTTTCGGACTAGTTAACATAGTCAGAGTAGTAACATTCCTGATTGTGTTGGTAAATCCTTGAGGGAGCTGGGAGTTTGCGTCTTCAAGAGGAAACGTCTGAAGTGATCTTCGTTGCAACTCAACACTAGATGTGTATCCTTTGTCCTTTTTTTCCCTGAACCTGCTATCATGACAAAGGTTTTTTTGATATTTATACGTAGATCCAGCTTCCCCATAAATTGGGAATATCTATTTAGAGCCCTCTGGAGTTCTAGGGGTGTGCGGGCCAATATCACCGCGTCATCCGTGGAAGTAGAGCAGGAATCTGACTTTTTTTATTATCGGAAGATCCTGGCTCCCCTCCAACATGGCCCTTTCCAGACCGTTAGTGTAAAGCATAAAAAGAAAGGGAGCCAGGACACAACCTTGTCTGACTCCCCGCGCCATTCCAAACGGCGCGGATAGTTCGCCCTTTACCCCGAACCTTACCCTAGCTGAGGCATTCGAATACAGTTCGCGCAGTAAATTTACTAATGATAGATCTATTCCCATATCCAATAGCACGGACGAAAGTTTGGCATGACAAACGCAGTCGAAGGCTGCGGACAGATCAACGTATACCATATACATCCTACCCGCCTTTGCACTTACATACTTGCATAGTATTATTGTCAGGTTTAGGGCCTTTTCGACTGTCCCTAGGCCTTCACGAAACCCGAATTAGAGGTCCGAGAGGATCCTGGCAACGTCCGCCCACCGCTGTAGCCGCTCGAGAATTACTCTGCCTGCCACTTTACCCACGGAGTCCAGCAGTGAAATGGGACGATAACATGATACCTCTTGACGGTCCCCCTTTTTAAAAATGGGCACCATAATTGATTTACTCCATGAGTCCAGTAAGCCCACCTCACAGGCTGCCCTTAGGACCCTAGTCAAAATTGGGGCCCAGAGATCTAGATTTGATTTAAAGAGATCTACTGGTACCCCATCTGGGCCAGGGGTCTTGCCGTTTTTGCTGGCATTTACGGCCAAAAGTACCTCATCAATAGTAATTTCTAGTGGAATAGGATGAAAGGGCGCAGGCCGTACGGGGGTTATATCTTCTTGCCCACCCATGTTGACTAGGCCTTTCTCAAAGATCTTTGAGAAATGTGCCACCCAGACCGATTCATCAATGGCCACATCTATAGCAGGCAAATCTTTATGATCAGATAGTAACGGAGATTTGATCACAGACCAAAAGACTGAACTATTTTTATGGATACAGCTTTTATATAACTGATCCCATAAAGCCTGTTTTAGTTAGAATTTCCTGTCCTTTAGGGCTGTGTTATATTCCCTCCTGAGAATTGCTATTTCATGGGCCACCCTGTTGGATTTTTACTTGGGTTTTTTTACTTTTACAGAAAGTGCCTCTTTTATTGCCGTTAGAACCAGCCCAAAGTTACTTAGTACTACCTCCTCTTGTGTCGACTCATCTAAACATTTAAGAATTGGAAGATAGGCTTTCTGTATAACTCTCCTTTTGATTTCTAAAGAATCAACTTTCACCCATTTTATAGAGAATCCATTTAATCTATGTAGGTGTAAAGTATTTTGTTTCAATGCACTGGTTATACTTTGCGTAGTGTGCTGATAGAGTGGTCGAAATGTTAGACTAAGAGCACAGTGATCGCTTATTACATTTATCAATGTTGCAAAATGTGTGGCACGGTTACCCACAGTGTTTGATATCAAAATAAAGTCTATGGTGGTCTGCCTTCCCCTCCCTAGAAATGTTGGATCCAACAACTGGGTTGTGGGGTTCATTTCATTTGTGATTACAAGATCCAGATGAAAGATAAGTTCGTTTAAGCAATTTCCAATGTTGGAATGGGAAAAATGGAGTATAGGCTGTTCATTTTCATCTGTAATCCCACACAAATTCGAATTACTATGTTGGCAAGGGTGTTGGTTAAAGTCGCCCGCCCGGATGATGGTAGTTCCATCAGCAGACCCCCTTGTCAGGAGAGATAGTTTAAAGTGCATCTTACGCAAAACTTTCAACAATTCTCCATCTTCTAGGTTGTTGTAAAAGTTTACCAAGAGAATGGTATCCTCTCTGTTAAAACGGAGTCTGAGTATCTGGTAGTTCGCTTCCAGTTCCAAGGGTGTTATTTCCACCCCTCCTATGGAGTTTGAGATGAATGTACTTAAACCACCTTTTGGTCTACCGAATAATGCAGGTAGTGCTGGGGAAAAATAGGTTTTATAACCTACGAGATGTATTTCTGTGGTGGACCAAGTCTCTTGAAGACAGATTATACTATAATTCTCAGAAATATTCAATACAGTGCCACTTTCTATCTTAGGACGAAGACCAGCTATATTCCAAAAAAGAAACACTATGGGAGGACCAACTTTAACAGGGCTATTGTCCGGTAACGTTTTGGCCTGTTCTAGCTGTGGGTCATTGATCTTTCCAGATGCCATATCCTTACCAGAGGGAGGAATGGATGGGATACTTCCCGGGGGCCTAAAACTTTTGCTACCTGCTACTGAGTTAGCTAGTACCTTTTCTGTAGAGTTTAATTCTTCTGATGGGGTACCAGGAAGTGTTAATTTAAGCTGACTATCTTCTCGAACATTTGACAGGAACTCTACAATTAATGGATTTTTAAGTGCATTACAGTTCCCGATGTCCTGATTGGAGAGTCAATCAACTCCTTCCAATCCAGAAAGAGTGGAAAAGTGATTAAAGGTGGGGATGTTAAAACCAAACTGTTCTGTGCTGCACCCATATAGGGCGCGGGATCCCAGAGGATGTACCATCAATGATTACGGGTAGAAATAACCTAAGGTGTGTGTCGAAATTTCATCCCTGCCTCTCTCAGTGTACCAGTCACCAATGTGTCTGATTACTCCTCGATCGCTAAAATTAATGATAATCACGCCCCCCTTATTTCCTTGGGTCTCTGGCCAACCCATCCAAGTCTTCTTACGTTAAGGTTGGGAGGTAGTGGTCTATTTTTTCTCAACCAATAAATCACTTTGTTTTCACGCTCTTGATAGCCTTCAGTTTTTCCAAGCGCAAGTTCCGGGACCCCAGTCAATACCACAACATAGGGTGTGGCCTCTGGAGGCAGATCTATTTTTTCCTCTTTTTCTCTTAGGTGCTTAACGGCGGGAGGGATCCTACTTACAGATATTGGAAGATGATCTCATTTATTTGCCTGCCTTTCCCCTCTTTTTTCCCTAGGGGTGGGATGTCCCTTATCTGTTGTACTAGAGGCTGATATGTTCTGATCTTGTACTAGAGATGGATTCTTGCTGTGTGATTTGTCAACCAATGCTGGCCCCCGATGATCTATTTCTCGTGAGTTCTTTTCGTCTGCTCGTTGTTAGTTCCCTAATTGAATCTGTGTTTTTTATCATTTCCTTTTCTATACAGCCCAATTGTGCTGCCATTCTTTTAACTCTCTCTAGTATTGGCAATATTAATGACTTAACCAACTGCTCCATACTCTCGATTAGATCTTTAATGGTATGGGAGGATGGAAGATGATGGTCTGACATAATCATACTTGTTGTTGTTGTTAAATTCCTAGGAGGGCTATGAGACAATTTAGATGTTTTGCATTTCTGCCTTTCTAACTAGTCCCTCTGCGCGTTCGTTTTCTTATAATGGACCCTTGGCCAGTTAGTTTAGATTGTGTTTTACGTTTCGTAATGTGCTTGAGAGATACTGTGGATGATTCTGCCTCAAATGATATTTCTAACGGTTCTTCCACATTTGAATCGTTTTTATCAGATTCAATTAAATAAGTTTGATCTCGAGACTGTACTGGATCGCTAATATCAACAATTTTGGGCCTTTCCCCTGCTGTTGGCTGGTGGAGTGACCGCTAATTGGATAGTACCCAAGGATGAGCGTTTTTTATAAAGATGTTCCGAGGATAGGCGCTTTTCCGTGATGGCTATTTCTCGCTCAAGCACAGAGGCAGCTCTAGTAATAAAGCTATCCAATGTCCCCCTAACAGACCCACCAACCAGGGATTGCCTTCCTTTACTGAGTCGTGAATACATACTCCTAACGACAGTTAGTGTCAAAACGACAAATAGAATGAAGGGATAAAGGATTACAGAATAATGTCACAGCAATTAATGATGATATTAACAGTGTATGATAACACTATGGTAAGTTATGATAGAGTAGTAACAGTCAATACTTAATAAAGTCTATGATCTTACTATAGAATCTTGGAGCCGATCTTTAGGAGGGTGGCCCAGCCCAGCCTCGGCCAGCCCCGGACGGCCACAGATGGCCCGTCCTTTGCCTAGGCTTAGCCCGGCGCCGCCCGCATGCGTCCCGCGACGTGTAGGGAGTGCCGGTGTGTTGTGCGCCACCGGGCGCGTAGGTGGGCGTGTGCAGGCAGTACAATCCCGCTATGGCTTGTGGAAGGTGTAGTTCCCCCGCTCAGCGGCCGCTGATGTTCCAATGAGCGGCGGCCAGGGGGACTAGTAGGCAGCAGGTGAAGCTCTCTCTGCGCTAACCAGCGCAAACCAGCAAAACCCAGCAGTAGACAAAGTTTGTTTGGGCGGTGGTTAATTCTCCTGTGGCGTCTCCCGCGTGGCCCAGCAACAAACAAAGATCCTTTTGGCAAGTGAGTAGTTTTTTCAGCAGCGTCTCCCACTCCTCTGCGGGAGCGCCAGTGTTTTGTGCTCCTCCGGGCACGTAGATGGACGTGTGCAGGCGGTACAATCCCGCTATGGCTTGTGGGAGGTGTAGTCCCCCCGCTCAGCGGCCGCTGATGTTCCAATGAGCGGCTGCCGAGGGGACTAGTAGGCAGCAGGTGAAGCTCTCTCTGCGCTAACCAGCGCAAACCAGCAAAACCCAGCAGTAGACAAAGTTCGTTTGGGCGGTGTTAATTCTCCTGCGGCGTCTCCCGCGTGGCCCAGCAACAAACAAAGATCCTTTTTGCCAGTGAGTAGTTTTTCAGCGGCGTCTTTATCATTTTTGAAACCATAGAAAAAACAATAGCAGTTACTACATACCCACTGAATGATTCCTAGGTATACACCCACATCCATTCATTCACCCATACAGTCACTCATACATGCAGTCACTCATCTATACACCACTATACACCTGTACAGACACTCACACACTGCCACTCATCGATAGAGTTAGTCGCACACCTAGCCAGTCATGTAAAGAATCAATAACACTGCCATTTTCTCACCTATACATTTATACATTCACTACCTAACCTATTCATACAGATACTAACATATACTTACTCTCTCATACAATCACTGACACAAGCACACACTCATTTATGCAGCCACTCTTACAATCACTCACTCTCACATATAGTAATTTATATACTCTAACACTCACTTACACTGCCTTTCATATATGTGGTTGCACACATATATACCACTGAGATATCCATTCACTTACCAACACACCCATACACACACTCACCCAACCATACAGCTATTTCCACATGCAGTCTAGAACCCATACACCCAGTGAATCATCCACTCACACGTGTATGCATAAAGTCATGGTGGGGGGGCCTTTGAGTCCCCCCACCCTGTTAAATTAAGCCCCGGGTGTGGCGGTCCCCGGGGCTGGGGGCCTCAGAACCCCTCCGCCAATAATTTAGTAAAGCCCCAGGGGTGGCGGTCCCCAGGGCTGGGGGGCCACTCTGGGCCAAAGATACCATTACCCCCGAGATTTGGCACCCTTGGGGCTAAAAAAAATAAATATATATATATGCAATTGTTTTGTTTTATCGGCAGGGTACGCGTACCATACGTGCATCCCGTTATTTAAAAAAATATTTATATATTTTTTTTGCCCTTGGGGGTCCTTGTGGGACCCCCAAAGCAGGCCTATGGGGTCAAGGTGTTTCTACCCTACCCCCTTTTTGTGTTTTTTGCGTTTCTTTTTCTGTTTTCTTGTGCCTCGTTTCTACCATGCTCTGGAAGGTACGCATACTGTACCCGTACCGTACTTCGTCTATAGATATATCTATGATTTTACTTTTGATTTTCTCAGGAACTACTGAACGGATTTACATCATTTAACAAAAAGCGTAATCTGAGAACCAAACTCTACCTTTTTGACAAATTTGGTGTAATTCCGCTCAGCATTTCGGGCTGTAGCCGTGTCTAAAGGTCCCTATGGAAAATTGCATGGGGAAAACACGTTTTGGGACCCCCATTTTTTCTCGGCCCCCGCTTGACGAATCACCCCCAAACTTTCAGGGAAGGAGCATAGCGGAGCGCCCCATCTTCTTTGGGAATTCCGCGAAGATTCGTCAACCGGCGCCAAAGTTATTCCAAATAGAATGTTGCGGATTTCCTTTAGAAACTAGAACCTAACTAAAACTACCTACTGGTGACCGCCAGTAGGTTTTATATATACATATATTCAATGAAAAAACCATAGGTTTCACACATGTTATAGTTAGCGGGGCATCACTCATACAAAACCATTGCCATCTACACTGCCACCTTTTCTTCATTTTTCACTTTCTTTTACTGTTTTCTTGTGACTGAGTTTTACTGAGTTACAAAATGGATGCCAGCACTTCCTGGTTTGGAGTGTTGGCAGCCAATTAGAATGAAGCACGTGGTCCAGAGGGTTCATGAACCCCGCGACCCCTAGATATCAATATTTTTATTTTTTGATCTTCCCAGCAACTACTGAATGGATTTGCACCATTTTAAAAAAGCTCGCTGTCTGAACCATGAACTACCTTTTTGCCAATTTTGGTGTAATTCCGTTCAACAGTTCGGGCAGTAGCCTTGGCTAAAGTTTCCTATGAGAATTAGGATAGGATAGGAGCTGTTCTGGGTAGACCTTTTTTTTGGAGAATTTCGCGAAGGTTCGTAAAACGAAGCCAAAGTTATTAGCAAATCAAAAAATGCTTTTCCTGTGGAAACTAGTGGCATATTATCAAGAAACTGAGTTAAAATTATCGCCGCTTTAGCAGCAGAAAACTACAGCTAAAGCGGCGACAATGAGCTTGATAATATGCCGTTGAGAATTCCAATAGAAGCCCATGTTCTGGTGTCAAAATGGGCTTCTATTGGATTTCTCAAGGGCATATTATCAAGCCCATTATCGCTGCTTTAGCAGCAGTATTCTGACACTAAAGTGGCGATAATTTTATCTCCGTGCTTGATAATATGCCCCTCAGTTCTAACTATAACTACCTACTGGCGACCGCCAGTAGGTTAAATAGATAGATCGATATATAAAGATATATAGATATAGACCATATATAACGCACACTGTACATAGTCTCTTACTCGTTCAATAGCTGGTGGTGAGGGTACAGGGTAGGGACTCTTCCTATTGGGGCCGCCAGAGCTCCAGACACACCTTGGCGAGTCGGGACGCTGGTTTCATGCTGGTAATACTATTACCCAGCATGAGACCAGCACCAGGATTTGTCTGGGCAGCCTGCTTTTGCGCTCACTGAGGGACTGGAAGTAATGTCAGGTTGGAGGCTGCTAAGTGTGCACGTCGGTTTGGCTGTCCGAAGACAGCCGGCCAAACCCAAATGCACACTTCTAGTGCCCACCAATTCTCCACATCCTGCTGAAGCTGCTGTCCATCATGATGGCCCTGCCCTTCTGGCTCAGAAGCTCGGCAGCCTGCAGGACCAAAAATAAAATGATAATAACATTGTTTATTATCATTTAATTTTTTTGTTTTCATTCTTGAATTTGCAGTGGTGCAACTCTCGTCCACCCTCAGGGAGGAGGTGCTGCTGGTAGACTGCAGTGGTAAGTTAACATGGAAAAAGATAGTGGTAACATGGAAAACAATACATTCTTGTATGGAAAAGAAATTACGTCCCTATTAACAAAATCACACCCTTGTGAACTCCACATCAAACCCAACTCACAAATACAAAGTCAGGCAAGCTCTGAGACCCAGGGTGGAGGTTACTGATTTATAGGTTGCAGGTGGGATGGAGGATAGCTAGCAGATAACCACATGAACAGGAAAGCATAGATCATTGCCGCAGATAGGCACAGCATCATTACAATGATTAGGGGAGAATGACATAGAAAAACAAGCTAAATTAGGGCAAGCCTAAATTCACGCATACTATCAGTAGAGAATCACTTACATTCCCAGAGAGAGGGACACTACAGACAGATACACATCAGAAACCCACTTCAAAGAACTCTTTGTTACACTTTGACAGTTTTCACCCACGTACATCGTGTGAAAATCTTCTGCGGTGGAACTACAGCCATATAAACAACTTTAAACAACCAGCAGACCTTCTGTCAGACAAACTGCGGGTACGTAACTACCCTGCAAAAATCATTCAGAAAACAAAAAAGTGTGCAAAATCAGAAACGAGATGCACTACTAGAAACACCAGCAAAGGAAAAAACAGAGCCTCCTCTACTATGTGTCACCACATACAGCACTGCCTCAGACTGCGCCAAAAATACCATTAAAAGCAATTGGCACATTCTAAATACAGGACCCAGACAGTGGGACTATCCCCTCTTTTCTAACAAAAGAGCAAAAGACTTGCGGGATGCACTTGTCCACACCAGACCCAGAGCCAAATTAAAATCAGATAATACAAATCACAGTGCACTAGGCCTTCCAGAAGTATCAGTCTGCTCAATACAGCGTTTGCCACTTCACTGCACCACAAAAGAAATTAAGAAACGAATTTCGTAGCGCACTGCATCGCATTTTGCGATGCAAGGCGCGCTACCAAATTCGTTTTATTATTTAAATTGTTTACTTACCTGCAATTATCCATGTGCCGGTTTTTAGCACCCTCCACCCTGCCCCTCAGCCTCCCTGCCCCACCGTAACTCCCTCCACGGGCCGTGGCTGCTAGTGGAGTGTGGAGATCACACCCCTTTAGGTTAAAAATACAAGGGCTCCAAAAATCATTACCTACTGAACGTATGTGACGTTTCTGAGTTAACTATCATGAAAGTTTTTTTCAAAACCAGGTAACAGAGAAGCCAACAACAGTGCACCAAACGCGATGCATCATCAATTTTCACTAAGCAAGAAAGAGAAAAAGACAATTTCAGCACTTACGCCAATGGAAGGAGGAAAAATCCACAATCTGTTCAACATCCAAGTCGATGCACCGTTCCTTCATGTCGTCGAACCCTTCCATGGAGATGATATCCATTAAGTAAACTTTGCAAACATTTTCCGATTGGGCAAAAACAAAATAGCCAGCGGAAGTGCACAGATTACGCCGAATCCCACCTCGAACGACCATATCACCCCCTCCTACATAACAGTTGGTACTAACGAATGACTTTAGTCATCTCCCAAGCATAAGCCAGGTCATGCTATGTCTTTTCGCTGATCCCACATGCGATAGGCATGGATAGGTTTTACCTGTCCCAAGAGGTAGCCACTGAAAAAACAAGATGCCCTACTCACCTTTACGTATGTATGATAAGGACCAACATTAAACAAACTATTCCTGCTTTGCCAAATGCCTCTTGTCTCTTATTTTTTACAAGGTATTTCATACACAAGTAACAGGTACACAGTGTAATAACATACTGTGGAGTATGCTGTAGTGATGTACATTGGAGTGGTGTACAGTGGAACAGTGGGTTGATTAAAGTAGTAAATAATCTGTCCACAGCTAGCACGTTCACACCACCCCCCTCCCTTTCTCAACAACAGTGTGACAAACTTGCGTTTTTTTTTCCTAAAAAAAAGTTGAGCAAATTCATCAGTAACTAGAAGCAGATACTGCTATGTTAGTGACCCTGTCTGCTACTGAGACCCAGTAGCTCAGGTCACTGGTCCCACATCCAGTGGATAGTCAGTCCACAGCCAAGTCAGATAAGCCCTTAAAAATTGATGCCTGGCCCCTTTTGGATCTTGCACTATTGCAACCCTTACTGGCTACCATCAAGTCTGGCTCTCCCCTTGATCACCTCCCACCATCCAAACTCAGATTGTTAGAGGAAGCTGCCCTTACAGTAGTTCTGGACCTTCTGAATTCCTGCTTGATGATGGATGTGTTACCACAGAATTGGATACATGCTTTGGTACTCTCTGTGCTCAAGAAGAATGACCTTGATGCCCAGTGTTGGTCAAATTTCAGGCCAATCTCACTTCTTTTGATTTTCTCCAAAATTCTGGAAAAACATGTTAACATCGACCTCACTTCCTTTGTTACTGCTCACAACCTGCTGCCCCCATCCCAGTCTGGGCTTGGGGCGGGCCATAGCACAGAATCTGCCCTACTTGGAGTCAAAGAACTCCTAAGACAAGAACTCGATTCTGGTGTGACAGCAGCCCTTATCCTCTTGGATTTAGGTGCGCCTTTCGATACGGTCTCACACTCCATTCTTCTAGATAGATTGGAGGCTTTAGGTATTGTTGGCACTACTTGGAGATGGCTATCTTCTTTTCTGAAAAACCGAACGTTTCAGGTCTTATTAGCAAACACTACGTCTACTACCTTGATACTTACCTCAGAAGTTCCTCAGGGATCTATCCCGAGCCCTCTGCTTTTTAACATTTACCTTCGACCTTTGATGGAAGGGATTGAAGAGTCTGGTTGCACCGTATTTTCATATGCAGATGACTCTTAGATTATTTTCTCACTATCTGATACTCAAAACAAAGCTCTGCAGGCAGTATAGTGACTTAGAGAGGAACGACGTAAAGTGCAGTGACATACAGTGGAGTGGCATCAAATCCAATAACGTTCAGCGGGACAGTGTACATTGGAATGGTGTACTGTGGAGTGGGGTAGAGTGGCATGGAGTGGAATAGTGTAGAGTTCAGTGCCGTAGAGTGTAGTTACATACAATGGAGTAGTGTATAGTGAAATGGTGTTAAGTAGAGTGGGGTATAATGGAGTGGCATAGACTGAAGTGACGTACAGAGGAGTGGTGTATAGTGGAATCACGTAGAGATGATTCTTGTAGAGTATTGTGGAATTGGGTGGAGTGGCATACTGTAAAACAGCGTACAGTGGAGTGGCGAACAGTAGAGTGACATAGAATGGCGAGTGGTAGAGTGTACTAGCATACATTGGAGTAGCTTATTGTACAGTGGCATGGAGTGGAGCATCTTACAGTGAAGTGGGATACAGCAGAATAGTGTAGAATAGAGTCTCTTAGAGTGGAGTGTCATAGAGTGGAATAGCGTACAGTGGAGAGGAGTGGTGTAGAGTGGAGTGGTGTAGAGGGGAGAGGCATAGAGAGGAATAACAGAGTAGACTAGCATACATTAAAAAAAGCGTTCAGTTAAGTAGCATAGATTGGAATGGCGTGCAGTAGGGTGGCGTACACTTGCGTGGCGTACACTGCACTGTTATAGATTGGAAAAGCATATAGTGGAGCAGGGTAGGATGTTGTGTTGTAGAGTGGAGTGACGTGCAGTGGAATAGTATAGAATATAGTGGGTAGAGTGAAGTGGGATAGAGTAGCATACATTGAAGTAGAGTACAGTAGAGTGGTGTGGAGTACAATAACGTTGAGTGTCACTGCGGGACAGGATAGTGATGTAGAGTGGATTGGCATAGAGTTGAGTGGTATACAGTGGAGTGGTATAGACTGCAGTGATATTCAGTGTACAACATACAGTGGGCTTGTGTAGAATGGAGTGGGGTAGAATGGAGAAGTGTACAGTAGAATAGCATAAAGTGTAGTGGTGTACAGTGGAGTGGGGTAGAGTGGGGAGTCAATGATTGAAATCGCATAAACTTGAGTGCTGTAGAGTGTAGTTGCATACAATGTAATAGTGTAGAGTGGAGTGGCATACACTGGAATAACATATAGTGGAGTGTTGTAGAGTATAGTGGCATAGAGTGAAGTGGCATACAGTAAAATAGCAAGTAGTGAATTTGCAAAGAGTGGAGTGGCATAGAGTTGAATGGTGTAGAGTGAAGTGACGTAGAGTTGGGTGGCATAGAGTGGAGTGGCATACAGAGGCATGGCGTACCCGCGAGTAGTGTACACTGGAGTGCTGCAGATTGGAATAGCGTACAGTGGAGTCTGGTAGTGTGCAGGAGCATACAGTGGCGTGGCGTAGAGTCAAATAGTGTAGAGTTAAGTGCCATAATATGGAATAGCACTTAGTGGCATAGCGTACATTAGAGTGAAATAAGGAATAGGTTGGACAAGGGTAGAGTAAGGTAGCATATGGTGGAGTGAAGTACAGTGGAATAGCATACAGTGAGTGGTGTACAGTGCATTGGCATACAGTAGAGTGGTGTAGATCGGCCTGGAATAGAGTTTAGTGAGTTACAGTGTATTGGTGTAAAGTTGAATAGCTTAGAGTGAAGTGGCATACATTGGTGTGTTATACAATGGAACAGCATACACTGGAGTGGTGTAGAAGGGAGTGGGATAGAGTCGGGTGGCATAGAGTAGAATAGTGTAGAGTGCATTTACACTATATTGGAGTAGGAAACATTGGAGTCGCATAGAGTGGAGTGAGGTGAGGAACAGTGTAGGGTCATACAGTGAAATAGCGTAGACTTGAGTGGCATACAGTGAAGTGGTATACTGTGGAGTGGCATACAGTGGAGTAGCACAGAGCAAATTGACCTAGAGTGTAGTGTTGTACAGTATATTAGCGTAGAGTGTAGTTGCGTAGAGTGGGGTGGGGTGGGGTGGCATAGAGTGGAGTGACTTAGAATGTATTGTACAGTATAATTGTTGGACGATTGGCATGGCGAATAGTGCATAGCATATAGTAGAGCATTGTAAAGTATAGAGGCTTACAATGGAATAGCATATGGTACAGTGTATTACACTGAGATGGCATAAAGTGGTATGGCATAGAGTACAATATGTAGAGTGTAGTTTTATAGTATGGAGTTGTATACAGTGAAATAGCATACAGTGGAGTAGCGTAGAGTGGAGCGTTGTACATTGGTGTGGCATAGACTGGGGTCTCATAGAATGGAGTGGTGTAGAGTACAGTAGTGTAGAGTATAGTGGTGTAGCGAGGAGAGGAGCAAACTGGAGTGAAGTGGTGTACAGTGGTTTAGCTTAAAGTGTAGTGGTGTATAGTGTAGTTACGAAGAGTGGAGTGGCATATAGTGCAATTGTGTAGAGTGGAGTGGCACATAGAGTGGAGTGTCAATGAGTGGAATAGCATAAAGTGGAGGGTGTTAATTGAGACAGAAATAGCATGAAAGTGTGAGAATGGATGTAGATGTAATTTGACAGGAATATTTTGGTAGCATGAGTGAATAGTCTAAGTAATGCTAAAGTTATATGTTTTAACAATCTTGTGATATATTTGCAGCAATATATCGTCGTAAACGTGTCCTATAGAGGGGTACATGCAGACGAGAAGTAAATATATGATTAGCTAATGACTGTTTTAACCTAAGGGAAAATGCAGCCATGCAGTTTTGCTGTGTTCTATGTCTGCATTTGCTGCATTCTGGGTTAGGGTCTTGGATATAGGTAAGTAGTAGGTCTTATTGTTGTTACCTACCTACTACCACTATAAAGTGGTTATAGTTAAAGAAATAACTTTATAATTTTCTATACATTTTGTAGCAGTCTAGGGAGAGCTGCACATTTCTTTAAGAAGCACAGTAATTCTTAGATATTGCTGCGCTACTCCATAGACATTTTTGTGCATATTTAAATCTGTTAAAAAAATACAATTTAGTACACTATATTTTTGAAATACATTGTATTATAGTGTTTCTTGAATTTTTTAACTAATTTGTTTTTGTTTATTTATTGTTTTTGGTACTGCAGAATTCACGAGGAAGCACCATAGTACTATGTGCATTTAAAAAAAAAATATAGGAACTTACCAATATTTTCCCTACCTATATAATAGGTAGTCTAAAATACCAAAAGGAATATTTAGCTAGATTTGAAGGTGAACTCCTAACACAGCCAAAACGTTCCAAAAATCAACATGCCTGCCTTTATCTTTTGTAAAATGAGTCTCTAGACAATCACCTCTTAACTTGTTATCATTATATATCGAGGTACTTCTGAGAAATAGTGTGACATTTTGCAGAAGTACCGCAACAACAGATATCACTTGATAAAAAGGGTTATAGCTTTAAAATACTTAACTTATTTATTTAAAGAGTTTTATATAGCGCTGGCTAGGCCCGTGGGTATCAGAGCACTTTACAGTAGGAAACATATTATTACACAGTTAAAAGCAATTACAGTTTACATTGGTTAAACGAAAACACAATTAAGGAGTATGGAGGAAGGATAAAATTGGGCGGATAGGGGTAAGGGGAAGGAGGGAGATAACGGCAGGAGAGAAGAAGGAAGGTCTGCCCAATGTCCGGCTGGGTAGGTGACGGCCGAGGATCATCTGTACATTATGATGTCTAATCCTGACAAATTTCATGTGATCTGGTCAGATGTTTTTGTACTCCATCCAATAAAAAACTCTGTGGAAAATGCATTGGTGGAAAAAAGCATGTTGGGACCCCCTTTTATCTTTTCATCCCTTTGACCAATAACAAAAACTTTGCATCATCCTCCAACGTAGAAGGAAGAATAGGTCTGAAATATTTTGTGGAGGTTTGTCAATAGGCAAAAGGTAATTAATGACTGCATATCTTGTATGTTGCAAGTTAGGATGAAGTTGGTTTGCTTTTTCGAAGTGGAAAATTGGTACTATGCATTTTTGTTTTTTGAGAAATGTGTTTATGCACGCTCGTCTTTGAACTAATTGAGGAACTTGGATTACGGAAACCTAGACCGGCGGCGGTCCCCTGACTTTATTTCGATCTATTGTTTTCAGATTTTAAAGACCACACGTGTGGAGTACTACCATGGAGTTTCTAACGCGGCTTGACTGTCACAGCCGTTACCTTCGTGCTGATTTGTATCCGATGGGCAGAAGCCATTCATGAGCTTTTCCCGCTTCATTCCCTGGGTAAGTAGTCTCTTTGAGGCACACATCTCGAAATGGGGTATCTCTAGGCCCATGACATGATCTGTAGATTTTTGGAATTGTATTTCCGAGAACATCTTTGCATGTTTCCTGTTCTCCTTTCAGGATGTGGACCTTTTCATCCAAGGGCAGTTATCGTAGAACCTGACAGTCAAGATCAAATCTGATTGTGGATACCTTAAAAAGAAAATAATTGCTTACTATAGTAGGTATCCATTTCATCCGTCTGTTCGCGGGATTTCGAGATTGTATTGATCATATTTTATCAACTGACTGAGTTAGTGTATTCCCATGATATCTCCTCGTCGATTTTACACAGGTTTTTGTTTTGTTTAGCTTGTGAAATGTTATGTTACTGTGTATTGTCTCACTATCTAGCAGCAGTGCAGTCTTAGAAACTGTTTATATTACCTGTTGCGTCTTCGGGTTCCTGATATGTTTTTCTTTTTGAATTGATTAAATTGTTTATCATGCAGTTGGTAGGCTCACTGTACTGACCAGAACAATATCATATGCTTCCAGCGTTATCCAGATATTAAAAACTATGAAGAACTGCTTTATTGAAATGCAGGCTTTTATATATATTTCTTTAAAAGTATCTGTTTTTACGTATTACATATGCTGTTTTTCGTCCCCCTCCCTTGTGTGCCCTGAAGAAGGTGTGGCCTGAGATCCGGCCTAGCACCGAAACGCACGTTGGCGCTTCGAGGCTGTCCTGCTACTTGGACATCTGGTCTTCCATCTCCATTTGTTGACCTTTCAGGATGCAACATTCGTCTAACATCTGGCTATTTGAATATGATGTATATGGGATGATTGAAGAATGTATGAGTTTGTTTGGTTCAAATAAGTTATTTGACTCTTGTGAGAATGTGTGAGCTTGTTTGGACACTGATTGAATGACTGCAGGGTTGTGTGGGATGTTATTTGAACTTCTTTTGTATTATCAATGTCCTGTTTTGTAAACCTTGTCTTGTTGTTTTGAAAAAGTAAAGAAGATATATATATCTACACTAAAGAAACAAAATAAATAATGTATATTTTTCTACAATGATTTTTCTCTTGAAGTAGTTTGCTTTGTGTCTGGTCGCAGTGAGTCTACTATTGCCAAGTGTATTATAGGACTCTAGTAGAGCTTTAGATATAGTTGAAGGGGCAGACTGTTTTGGTCTATGAATTAGCAGTTGTTTTCCCTGCTAGTCTGCCCTATATTGTTCTCTCCAGGGGCCCCCTTTTTTGCCTATTGGTATAACTACGGAGTACTCAATGGGTTGTCACAGTGAGGATCTTGTTTGCATAGGAAATACATTTATTGTTTTGCTAATAACATTGGCCCCGTTTGATGAATCTCTGGGAAACTTTCTCAAAAAGTGCAACTGTTTGACTAGTATGGACATGAATAGTGTAGGGATGATCCATCAAGGGGGTGGAGTGGCTGAGAAAAACGGGGAGTGCCAAAATGCATTTTTCGCTAAGAACTTTGTACACCACTATAGTCTAAACGGCTGAACAAATTTGACAGACAGTCAGATCAAGGTCTACAAAGAGTGCTCTGTGTCTTCCGTCCAGTAGTTTTGGAGAACTTAAGGTTAAAAATATATATATCACGCTGCTAAGGATCCGTGGAGCTGGCAGATTTCCCTCTGAGATCTGATTGGCTGAAACCTCCTCAACCAGAAGTTGTAGCAGTTATCTTAGGACTCAGGACTCGGTCTGAGTCCTAAAGAAATGTAAACAAAATACATGGAGGACAGGGTAGGAATACCCTGACTCCCTAGGCCTGTTTGTGTGCTCCCAGAAGGACCCAGCCAGGGGCCAAAACTTTAAATTCGTTGAGGATCCTGCACTTTTTCTTTACCCCCACCCGCCAGGGATGAAAAGTTTAATTTTGGGGTGATGGATAGCAAGTGCCCCCCGTCCCAGATAAGTTTTTTCCACAGGGCCCAACCCCTAGACCCTGAGGTATTTTGCATGGGAAGGGGGCATGTGGCCCCACCCTCCATGCCCTTTTCAGTTCCAGGGACCCTACCCTAGGAACCCAATATATTTTAAAGGGGAGGGGCATGTGCACTCTTCTCCCGGTACCACTTTTAGCCGATGTCACCACATTTGCTGGGGCCCACTGTATTTTGTAAAAGGAGGGGGTGAACGCAACACCTCTCCCTGAGCAATTAACAATAGTTTTCCTGCCTGCACCAGTGCAGAGAGAGAACCCCACACCGATGTGGACAAAGGAGCAGATCAAGATATTGCTCCCACCCAGAGGGAGCAGCATACATAGCTGTTCCCTCCAGGTGTGAGCAATACTGACTCCTGCTGCATGTAGGGAGCTCGTACAGGCCCCCAACATCAGCATGGGTTCTGCCCTGGGTGGGCACCCACATTTAATTAATGATTTCAAAAGACTTGGCCTCTCCGACTGAATATGGCATGTAGAGGAGGACCGTAACCCTTTCACTTTAAAATACCTACAGCCCTGGGGGATGGGGACCCTTGGCCCTGGGCCATAATAGGCTCCGGGAGGGGGCCCACCTCCCACTTAACAAAACGGCCCTTCGGCATGGGGACCCTGAGGGCCTAATAAGGCTTGTGGATGGGGTCCCTGGGGCCAAGAAAAACCTGAGAAGGGGGCCATATGGCCTCCTTGTTTACTTGCGTTTGGCCCCAAGGGATGGGGTCCTTGGGGCCCAAATGCCAATCCTACACTGCATGACGAAGGCTCAAGCTTTGGGGCCTATTATGATTGAGGTTTTTCCGCATCCTCCGGGCCACCGGAAGCCACCGCCGGCCCGGAGGATGCGGAAAAACCGCTGCGGACCCACCAAAGACCCAACGCCACATTAGGATGGCTGGTGGGTCCTGGTTTCCGTCCGCAGCTTTTCCGCCGCGGTTGGCTTACAACCGCGGCGGAAAAGCTCTAATATGGTGGCGGTGTCTCTCAGACACCGTCCGCCATATTAGGAAGGGCTTTAAATAATGCTTTTCCGCTGTGGGTTTTCCGCCGTGGAAGAGCATGTGTAACTTCACTGCGGGGGCCCGTTGCGGGCCCCCTAGGTGAAGGGGGTGTGGGGGGTGCACATGGCCCCCTGCATTTGTATGCAGTAATCGGCAGGCACCGCAAGGTGCCTGCCACTTACTGCATACAAATGCAATGTATGCATTTTTACCATTGCGGCGGATGCAGCTTGAAGCTGCACCCGCCGCAATGGTAAAAATAGAGGATGTGACCGCCAGGGTGGCGGTCACATCCTAATTGCACAGGAGGGAACTCCGCAGGCCATGCGGAGGTTCCCTCCTACTCTATGGTGGCGGACGGACTCAGGTCCGTCCGCCATCATAATCGGCCCCATTGTCTCCATTTGCCCTGCAGGGCATGGGGTTGGCTGACTGCGGGGAGTCGTCAACCAGTCCCTGTGACCAACACCCACCACACACAGCCGAAGACCCTCAACAGCATGGGGTTGGATGCCTTTGAGGGGTTTGCCATGCATGGCTAAAGCTCGTGCGCAGTGAGGGGCTGGCTGCATACAAGGGGTTGGCCACAGGCCCTGCAACCAATCCCATGCTGCCTGCAGCATTCAGCCGTGAGCAGTCAGGGGCTCGAATTACGTATGGCAATAAAATATTACTTTACATTTCAAAAACCCTGCAATGTCACTGAAAAAAATGAAAGGTTAAAGTATCATTATAGTTATCTGTAAACTCTAAAAACCATAGAAATTCAACAGTTCTTCCGCTTTACTCTTTGACGTGGAATTATTGATAACTCCTGCTTGCGTTATTAAAAAATAATTTGAGGGTAATAATCCTATTGCAAGAGTACGTTTGTGTTCTGTTGCATTTACCGATAATTATTAATGCTAAATACATCCTTGAGTCCATTTTTGATGCAAAGGTGCATTTTGTACTAAGAAAATAGCGTTAAATGCATGCAATAAATTGCTGGTAAGTTATATCCCAAGTGCAATTTCGATATTCATGTTCTCTTGCATTTGACGCTATTTCTTAATGCAAAATACATCCTTGTGTTTATTTTGGATGCAGGGGGCTAAATGTAGAATTAATCTTCTCTCATAATTCTGCGTAATCTTGCAGAATTTTGGGGTAATTCTGTGTGATCATGCTACACGGAATTATGCAAGTTACGCTCACCCCAACTCAACTCCAAACCAGTTTTGAGAACTCATAAATAGCCTTAGAGAAGATCAACATGCGTTCCACTATCCGGAATGACTGAGCAACAGTTTTCACTATCGCCTATATTCTCCGAAATGCTATAAGGCTGTGTTATATTTATTCATTGTATCTTTTTGCTGATACTATTTTTTTCTTTTCTGGAAGCGTTAATTGATGGCTAAGAATTAGAAAATCACGTTCTTGTTATATGCAAATAAATAAAAAAGTAACTTTTCCTTAATCACTTTAAAAAATAATGCGCGAACGATAAACGTACCAAAGTAGCAGAAAAAATATTTGATTCCCTAGCAGGTTCATGTTGACTTTATTCGTCTTACATGTAAATGATTACGTAGAAAACTTACTTTTAATACTTCAAATAACTCAAACGACCATCGAGCGTGTAGCAATGAAAAGACATGCTTCTCTTCAGCTAAGAAATATTAGCAGGTTTTCTTTACGGACCTGGAGTTAAAGAAGATATTATGGGTTATCCGCTTCCAATCCCCGACTTTTTTAAAAGTCTAAACCCTCACTGTTTCTTTCTGCCACTGAAAACCTTTCGTAAATCACTCGCAATTTATTCTAAAACCAACGTCTAAAGCGTCCCTGAGCCTTGCCATTTCTGGACCACTTACACTGCGGGATTAATTTATTGAATAGATGAATGCATTCACATTTTAATTCCTTTTTTAGGAATACGAGTTATCTAAGCTTTGAACTCAGTCCAACAATCATCAGCCAACTGTTTCTGAATTCATCTGCACATTAAAGTGATAAAAAAGAACATAAGCATTTTAATCAGTCTTAAACATATTTCAGCAGAGACATTTGCCTCCCTTTCTCGAGTTCAATAGTCCGGTGCCCTAGCAATGTTTACGAAAAACAAGTAACAACACTGAAGAGGCTTGTTTGATTAATGTTGTTTGATTAATGTCGATTGAGTTTTATCTCTGAAGTATCCGAATAAGGGCCTCATTTACAAGAGACCTGAGCTGCCAGAGCGTCACTTTTATTGACGCTCTGGGGACGCAGGCCTTTCAATCATAGCTCGAGGCCTGTGTGGCTTTATATGGCCTCATAGATATGGTGTAAGGCAACACCGCGCAAGACGCTGCCTCACAGCGTTTCAAGGAGGCGTACTATGGACTTTGCACTGGGTATTACCATGCAACGCTCATGGATTTCGACACATTCCCAGGTTTACAACACATCATAAATCTGAATGTGTCAAAACTATGCGCCTGCCCAGGGGTGTTGTAACAATGGGAAATAACTTTATTTCTCTTCATTGTTTCCTCTTTCTATGTGTGCTGCATTATAAGGCACACATAGAAAGAGGAAAACGCCTCCATTTATTGTTTTTGTGCAGGAAGGTCCTATACAAAAATATCATTCCAATGTGGACACCTTTACATCATGGTGCAAGGGAGCCTGCATTTACGCAAGGCAGCCTTTGTGCACCAATGCAGAGAAAGAGGGCAGGAATACACCATATCTTGTAGATATGGTGCATTCTTGCCCTTTTCTACTGAAGCAGGGCAGCACAGCAAAGTGCCTTACTGCACTGCCCTGGGTCAGAATCTTGTAAATGTGGCCATAAATGTTTATCCTAATTAAATGTTTGAATGAAAATATTCTTCAAACTTGGTTTGTTGTAGTTCTTGGTAATTTGCAGTGTATATAAATTCTGGAGAAGGGCTATTTTTATCTTCATGTGCCCAATGATTCTTTGGATTGGATGTGAGACTACCGCAAATAATATGGCCACAAGTGTGTTAAGGTAAAACACAGTTTTAATAATTTAAACCTGGCTGCAACCCCTAATAGCCTAGTAGCCATGGCAGAGAACAGTCTTTCTTAATTTAGTTCAATAATGTAAACCTGCCTTAACCCTTGTAGCCATGACACAGAACAGTCTGGCTTAATTCAGGAAAATTAGTAAATTTTTAACTGTAACAAATCAGTTAAAAAAATGATATCAGCAAAATAAAAAATAAACCAACCAATATAGAAAAAATAGAAAACAATTTAATGAGCAAAATGATTTGTGCATGTCACTTGCTTCACACCAAAACAGTCTGTAAAAGTAAAAGAAGAAGGCAAGCTAGAGGAGTACCTTTCTATCCTTCATCTGCACAGGAAGATACACCACTGGATTTCCCATCATCCATCTCTAAAGGAAGTGACAACACTGGATGTACAATAATCCACCAGCACAGGAAGTGACATCACTTCCTGTCTGCTCCCCTTTTCAATCAACTATTCTGGGCATCCCATTCCTTGGTGTCCCAATCAAAGGGTGAGTACAAACAAGGGCATTGCTTGTCTGGGCTCTAAAGGTCTTGGGCCAGAATCACTGTTCCAGCGAAACTTACATGGTATAATGAAATTATGTGTATAACCTAGTAATTCATACTCTCAATCCCCAGAGTCGCACCCAGATGCTGATGTAGAAAACCCAGACGCATACACAGCATTCACACAGTGAACATACCCATGCATCAGATATCATAGACCTCATCACTTGTAACAAGATTAATGCACTCCACAGAAACACTGTTCATGCCCACTTCCTAGACATCTTTCTTCCCACACACTAGAGCATCCATTGTGTCAACTATACGCAAGTCCAGAACCTTCAGCAAGTATGTAACACTGAACTCAGTGGAGCCACTGACATGCCATTTCCTACACACTGCAACTCAGACCATCACCTTCAATCTCATCGCCATGTAGCTTTCAGGCTTAGTCCAAAGAGAGTGTAAAGAGGCTTGTTTAACCAGCACTTAATCTTATGGTATAGGGTAAGTGAAAATGAGCCACCCAGTGTAGGTATACACAAAAATTCTTTATTATTAACACTCACTAACATAATACAGTATCTTCTACCCGGAGATATATGCTCAATACATACTTGTCAATAGAATAAGCAAGAAGCAAAAATACACAGTAGTCCCTAGGGGAAGACCAAACAAAATACTGAAATAGTTGAATAAGGACCACAACTCAAGTCGAGTGGACGCAGAAGATATAGATGAGTTGGGGACCCAGGGAACAACCTAAGGTGAGTATCTAGGAACCCCACGGAGGTCCGGTGCACTGTTGGAACAAGACTGCATACTAAATCCAAGTCAATGGGTAAGTTGCATGTTAAAAAATAAGAGCTCTTTCTAGTCGACCCCAAAGGAACCCCATGGAAGCTGGAAGGTTGGAGAGTCATCCCACCCTTGGTTACCCCTGAAACCAGGATACGTACAGCAGTGAAGCAAGGTGCATACTTGTGAAGTGACGTCGGACACAGCCATAGACCATAATGGTGGACTTCGGAAAAGATGACGCTGGAGAGGAAGGTGAAAGTGTCCGGTGGAATCAAACTATGGATTCAGGATGAGAGGTACATACAAACAGAGGAGACAGAGTCTATGCCACTCAGGAGTGACCCAGAGGCACATAAGTCAAGTGCACTCTGATGTCAGGGATGCAGGGAGTTGACTGACAGTGACCTTGAAGTTGCAGCTGTACGGACCAGGCAACATTGAGGAAGACCAGGAGCACTTTATGAGCTGTCCTACGTCTGATGTCAGTCATGTCTTAGAGGTCAGTGTCCGGCAGGGGCACCAACAAGCCTTGTCAGCGGCAAACAACGTATTTGCGGAAAAAGGGGTAGTGTCAGGACCAGCAAAGTCCAAGTGACTCACCATGAGTAGGTAAGTCAGAGCAGGCCCCTAACAAGCAGAAGAACCCACTGGAGCCAAAAAACACTCTCAAAGGACCCACAGGCCGGAGGCATAGGAGTCTCAAGAGGGCCTCGAGCAGCTCACCACGGTGGAAAGGATGTGGTGCAAGCAAATATCTTGGTTGTAGGAGATGCTTGAGGCTGGAGCCTCTTGGAGCCCAAAGATCTCTGGAGTCAACAAGCCTTGGCAACGGCAAGTCGACTTGCACAGGGGTATTGCTCCAGCGCTTCTGACGAGGGATAATGGCCTCCATCTTGCTAGGAAGACAGTGCAGGCATGTGTTGCTGATCCTTTTAGAGTCTGTAGGAGCTCAGGAATAGCAAACTTGTCAGCTTTGTTGGGGTGCCTGCAGATGCAGGGAAGTGACTCCTTCACTCCAAGGGAGATTTGTTCAGGTGTCTTGGATGTCCACAGGCCTTAGGAAGAACCTGTATGGAACACAGGCACAGACATTGCAACAGACTTGCACAATGACAAGACCAGGAGCAGCAGGAGTCTTCCCAGTTGTAGTCTCGGTTCTCAAAAGCAAAGTCTGGCAATATCCAGAGTGCCCAGATGGTCGAAGTTGAAGTGGAATTGGATCTGAATTTTGTCCCATGACGAATCTAGTGATCCACCCACAGGTAGGCCCTTAAGTTCCTTAAGGAAAGGGTTGAGACAATTCAGGAGTCCCTCCCACAGGAGGGGCTGGACAGTGGGGAGCATAAAACTATGTCCTTTGTACAGTTTCTCATCAGAGTAGGAGTCAATGACTCCCTGAACTGGCTTGAACAGGAGTATGCAAGGAGGGCACCAAATGTGCTCTTTAAGGAGTCTCAGTGGCGCTAGCAAGCACCCCAACCTGTCCTAATACACTAAGTCATGTCTGGGAGGTGGTCACATCTTCCTGTGACAGGAAAGCTATTATCGTGTCTCTGGTTGGCAGCAGCCATAGTATGCTGTCCGGGTCTAGAAGCCTGGTACCGGGAGCACTTAGGGCCTCCTGCAGGAGCTTTACAGTGCATGGAAGCATACCTCCCACACTGTTTATGGTGTGGGGTATGAGGGTATGATTCCAACATGTTTGATACCAAACACAGCACATTTTGTTACAGCCAGTTTAGAGATGGTCATCACATAAGGACGCATGGCCATTCTATGTATATTAATGGCTGATACACTTACAACCCGGGAGAATGGACTCCAAAGGTTGCTGGGGTGTCCTGCTCATGCAGGGACACCCTCACACTTAGAACCGAGCACCCTGCCTTCAGGATTGAAAGTCCAGCCTTATAGGTGACTTATAGGTTTTAAATGCAGTGACCTAAGATATAAAGGAACTTATATCTGTTGTAAGTGGTGCTAGAACCACCTTATATAGGCTGCAATGGCAGGACTGTAGTCACAATTTGAGTGGTGCCTCATGGGTGTCATAATACATCCTTCAGCCCATGGGAGAACCCTGGTGTACCTATGCCCTGGGTACCTTAGTACCATATACTAGGGACTACAAGGGTACCCCAGTAGCCAATATGGAGTGTACCTAAGTACTCACCTTGTCCTATTTAGGTAAGAAGCACAGAGACTGGGGTCCTGGTTCCAGTCAAACTAGTCAGTAAACATAATGACACCAGCATACAACCTAATGCTTAAATTGATTCCTCGCCCAACCTACTCCACGTCCAATGCCAACACCCTTCTAAGCAACTTCATTACCTTTTTGGAAAGCTATGTAAACATCCACACCCCAATTAAAACACACAAGTGCAGGGAAATGCCTTCCGCATCCTGGTACTCTAAAGACCCTGTTGACAAGTGTTGCTAAGTCACCCTGTGTGTCCTGTGCACCCCATTTTACACTGACTGATACTGGTGGTAACTGACTCTGACTGTCCCTGGGCTCTGTCTAAACGGGCCCAGGGCTAGTGCTATGTTGAAAACACAGTGAAAACATACACATGCATTAAGGTGCAGGTAACTATAAGCAGAGTCCTTATCAAATATTTTTCATATGCCCTGGTGATGAAGAAATTACACATATCAGTTTCCCCGTTGTAGAGGGCTAGTCTCGTAGGATAACACTGCAATAGTTTAGGAACACCTAAATATTACTAGGAATTGAATACAAATATTTAACAACTGAGGAGAATGGTATTGATAAATCCAACAAAATGCTATTGTTGAAGTTATCTTAAATTGTGCAGAAAAGGAGTTATAAGATTTTCTTGTCTTTAAGCCAAAATTCAGCCTTCATGAAGTCTTCCCTGATTAATCAGAATTAAGAAGATTAGCCAGGCTGCTTTGATGAAGTGAATAATGGCTCTCCCACGGACAAGCTATATGCTGGAGCGAGCTCTCCCACATAGGAATGTTGTAGAAGGGGGAGGGGTCATAAAGGATGACGCTTCAAAGGAGGAATAGGACTGGCAGGGAATGCCAGGCCTACCTACCCCATCCACTTCAACCCAGCAGAAAGCGGACTTCAAAAAGGAATCTCCAGATGATAGGGGGTGGAGAGATATGGAAATGAGCCATACTGAGAGTTGGTTTAGTTACCTCTTCATGCTCTGCTGAGATTGCAGCCATGTTACATTTTGGAAGAATATTACTTTCTGGGAGATGATCATTTTACACTTTGGAGGAAGTGGTCATGTTCTGTGGTGTTGCCTTGCACCTCATTGGGCAGACATGCTCTCCTGCTTGACCCCAGACAACACGGAATAAATGTTTGAGAGATGCAGAACCTCTCAGATGTGCTGATTGAAACCAAGAGAAGAAGAACGACTGCCATGCTGGAAAGTTGATTTGAACCTCCAGGCCCTGCATTCTGACTGACTGCGCCTGCTGCACAATCTGGAACTACAGCCCTGTGGACTTCCTTCAAGCTACTGGTTAACAGAGCTCACATGCATCAACTCCACCAAGAGTACCCTGCCTGGAATACATCCAGTGGATATTTAAGGGTTTTGACTGGGTGCATTGTGGTAATTGTGATTCCAAACTTTCCAGGACAATCTTGGAGCTTCCAGATCCTTGGATTGTGTTGTGGACCATTTGGACACTCAAGAGGAACTTCAGGAAATAGTTTCAGAAGTTTGTAGAAATATGGAGTAAATTTGGAGAAAAAAAACATAAGGTGACTAAGTACTAGCAAGTACTCATACTTTAAAATGTATATCTCCAATTCCCTACTCAGGATGTTTGTCATTTTGGTTTCATTTTAACAATAAAAAGATGTATTATTTTATAAATGGTGTGGGATTTTTATTGTGTGTTGTGTCTTAATTATTTACTGAATTGGTATTTTCAAATGTTTTGCATAACTGTCTCCTAAGTTAAGCCTGTCTGTTCGCAGCCAAGCTACCAAGGGTTGAACTTGGGAATAATTTATTGAGACCTATACTGAGCCCTAGCCTGTGTTAGTGACCTTTCTGCCAGTGGTAGATGTATATTTACCACTACTAATAAACTACTTTACAACAACAGTAAATTAACCCGCTGCAAACTAGCAACATTAAAGGGAAAAAAAGAAATCCAGAGGACTTCTTTGTACTGAAGTCCCTCAGTTCAACACACACACACAGTTCTTAACATAAGCCAAAGCAAAGTAGTATTCCAAAACCATCAATGAAGTCATTACCAAAATCAGGATGCTGTTGAAATCACTCAAGCACTGCATCACCACTCTTCCGGACCAACCTATTCCTCCCTCCTATTGCCATTAACCTTTTCTTCATTGAACAAAAACAGAAGATCGAACCGCACATCAAGGACACCAAGCCTGCGTCATCCCTTACACCCGCTTCTTCCCAGAGAAATCCCACAATAATCAGCCTTCAAAGACCTATCTCTCCCAGATCTCTCTGACATGCTCAACTCCCCGAAAGCCACTTCCTTTGAAGATGATGTCTTATCATCATCATTCTTCAAAGTTCTCTCCGGAGACACTCTCCTCCGCCTATGTACCATTGTCAATGCTTCCCACTCACAAAGAAACCACTAGTACCTGACCTTGTAACCTTGCCAAATACTGACCCATCAATCATCTACCAACCATCGATAATATCGCTGAAAAAATATACTATGTACAATTAACAGTGGCTTCAGGTTATTTTGCAGCATGGAGTCTTCTACTTTATATACCTTAGACAATGCCCTCTTGAATACAGATGTAGATGACCCTTCCTCATTATATTGCTAGACTTCTCAGCTGAGTTCAACATAGTCAACCATTCTACCCTCATGTGCACCCTGCAGTCTCAAATGGGATTCACAGGCATTGTTCTCCACTAGTTCTCCTCCTAGCTCTCTAACCAATACAAGTGTGTTCACATGGGCAGCTGCAGGTCATGAAAGATCACTATCACATGTGGAATCTTTCAAAGTTCCATACTGTGCGGCTTGGTGCTCTACTCATAGATAACAGCATCAAGATTCACCAATATGCCAATGGTACACACCTCTAGCTGAATGTCTCCTTTGCTTCAAACATCAAGTGCCTCAAACACTACTTGGACATTATCCAGACAGTGCCCACATAAAGCTCAGCCCAACCAAGAGAGAATTGCTGTTATTTGCAAAGAACCACAAACGAGAGACTACAAATCTGCCTTAATGGCCTGACTCAAACCCAAATATTCATTGAATGTCACATCAATTAGATTCACCCTGGAAACCATCCTCAACCTTAAGGAACACTTCACCAAAAAAGCAAAGATGTCATGCTACCAGTTTTTTCTTCTGAACAAAGTAAAACTGCTTCTTCCAGAAAGAGTCTTCAGAACTGTTGTTTAAGACCTCCTAATGTAACTTCTAGAAAGGACCTTTATTTGTCCTATCAAAGCATTAATGCTTCCCTAAGCATTTCTGACAAGAGTTCTTTTTCTAGTACTTCATTGCACATATTTAGAGGAGAGTGTGCCAATACGACCACAAAGTTGCTAAAAAAAACGATTTTATAGTGTTTCTCTGTATGGGATATTTCAATAATTCCTTAGTTCCCACTTTCAATACAGGTCGTTTTACCTCGGTTAAAATCCAGTCAGGACCCATGCAGTCAAATGTCACCTGTTTAGTGTAAAGAGTAGAATAGAATTGTTTAAACCTATTTTTATTTATCAATTCCTATTCTGTCATTTGTGTTGTTTCCTATTGGCACAATTGTGTTATACCCCCTCCCCCCCTTGTAGCTTAACCATACATGCTGAGAGGTGTCCAGGCTTGTCTACACTGGTGAGCTGCATTTCTACAAATGCTCTGTAATCAGGTTTGTCTAACTTCTAAACATTCTACCCTTGTATTTCCCTCTGTGCTGTCCCCTTTACCTTGGGTCATACAGTTGAGTTTTCCATACATCATTTGTTAGCCACATAAAATTCCCTAATGATAACCATAAAGGCTTCCCAAAGGGTCAAAGTTAAGTTTGTGTTGTGAAAGAAAAAATTGCTATTGGCATTCCTAAGTTCCTCACTATATGGGCAGTCTGATAATGCTTTTGGTTGTAATGTCTACATTGATATTGGTGTCACTAATGGGGTGCATTATCTGATATCAGGGCATCCAGAAACTCAGTTTTCTATATTCCTCCAAATGATCAGGGCATGTTAAGGCAAGATCAACCCTCAAGAAGTTACCATATGGCAATTAATACAAGGATTACCCTTGTACCTCCTCATTTTGCACCCTCCATATTTGTATTAATTTCAGTGTATCTGCTATCTCTAGAAGTGCCACCAAGGACTAATCTAATGCTCTGATAGAGCTGCCCAAACAAATATGCTAACCAACCAAGTGCAGAAATCTTAGTAAACTGAAGTATGCTAGGGCTAGGACTACAAATAGGAGGGAAGAAATAGGAACTCAGATTTGGCATATTCACAAACTGCAGAAGGGTTACAAGGAATGCTAAATTTAAGATAATTTACTATGAATGTATACATAGAACTAAGATGACCCCTCAACTGATGAATATGATCAACCCTGAGATCACTTACATGTAGGACACATAAGTGTACATATATTCATAGGTAATGGGAGTACAGTGATAATTAGACTGGGGCTCCTAAATGGAATGACTCTGTGACCATGTGTGAAGTTGTGTCTCTTGGGCCTGGTACCAATCAATAAGCATACACAAGTCTTAACCAACATGGTGTAATTAGGACTAACTCTGACAAACAAAGAGAAGCTCTGAAATTGAAAAAATAGTGAAGAGCTAGAATACAAAACTTAGAAGCCAACATGATGAAGTAACTGCGGAATGTGGAGTGAGGAAGATTTTGAAATATTACAGTGTGGTATTATGCATGTATTTCTTGTGGGAGTTGAAACTAACAAGCCTGGAAGGACACAGGGAGTCGAATAAAGATGAACTTGTTTGGACGCAAATGAAAAATGAGGGATGGAAAGATGACTTCATAGATGAGGACTAAATGATCAATGGTTTGAAGGACCATTGATACACATTGATGATTGATGATGATAGATATCAAATTTATCAGTGTTCTTACCTTTGTTAGGTTAACAACTGGTGTATGTTGTGATTGCTGTTTATTTGTTAGAAGGAAAACCAAAGTATCTACATGAGATCGAAAAATATGCAATAAACAGGCTCACAAAATAAATGCAGTTTTAATATTATAGAACTGCAAATTAATTAAACTATACTCAGCAATATATGTATCACCAATGTATTGAAATATAATGTACTAACATAGTTTCATATATGGGAATTCTAACATCTACAGCACACGTTTACAATTGCTGACTCATTTTTTACTTACTTAACAATGGCAAATATATTTTTCCATATAGAGAAAGTCCATATCTTACATGTCCAACAAAGCTGAGGTTGCTCTGCTTGAATTTCTCGTTGAAATGGGATTTACTGCTGCCCATTTCAAGCTGGTAAAAGGTTGAACAAGAATTTGCAGATACAAAAACATATGTAAACTTTCCAGTTCAGGAATGCCCCCCTCCTCTCACTCACTGTGTGATTTATTCACATGAATGTCTTTTTATGGGTGAGGTGAGTATAATTAATGTTCATAAAAAATAATCCCAAGTTGTTTTGTATATGCATAAAAAAGCCATTTGTATTTGCAAATAATGAGAGACAGAGATGGTGCACTGTTCTCCTGTGGCTAACTAGCTTGAACCGCAGAAGCCACGCAGGAGTCCAGGTGATTGTACTGGCTCTAATATGTGCAGGTACTCAATGGTTTAACAGAACCAACAAGTAAGCAAATAAATTCAGTTCTTAGATGGCACATTTTTTCATACATATAGGCACCCTTGGACCAACTCTCCAACACTGACAGGTAACACTGGACCAGGTCAGCCACCAGGTATCTACAAGTCCTGATGAGAACTCACTACTTCAAACAAGTTTGTAACTTTATTGATGTTTAACCACACAAATATATTTAGATCAAATAATTTGCCACTACTCTGAGCCCTAACTGTGTGTAAAAAGAAGCACACATTGAAAGTTTCAGCTTGTTCATAGAACCACCTCTTGTTAATTCTTTCTGCTTTTCATTGTGGGGCACAGTGCCTGTTTGCTGTTTTGTCTATTTGTCTTTTATCTATCCCCCCCCAGTGTCTAACTGGTTCTGTCACACTCAGTGATATATCATCGGCATAATGCTATATAACACGCCTTGTATGGTCAACCTAAATTCTAGCTTGTAATTGTGTATTACATATTATTTGTACTATGGGCTCAATTACCAATGTCAAACACCAAAGAGGAGAGTGGGCATCCCTATCTCATGCATCTATGTACTTGACAGTTATCTCTTACTTGTTACCCTGTCTTAACCTGTGCTGTGACATCCCTGTACTATAGTAATACCCTTGTAAGAAACATTGCATCTCTCTAGCACCCTAGACACAAACCTTCAATTGACTATATCAAATGCTTTTTGAGCTTCTAAACTTACTATTCTGCTAGGTGGTCATTGTTTATTTCTGTGCTTCATTAGTAGAAATACTTTTTCTGATGTCTGAACTCATGCTATGTCCACTCACAAAACCCTAGTGGTCTGTATGTGATAATTCACCGGCCACCACTTCCAGCGGTCCAGACAGAATTTTCCTCAGGATTTAATTGTCTATGTTTATCATTGATAGAGGTCTATATGATTCACAGTGTAAGGGGTCCTTTTTTAGGTCTTACCTAGCATTGCAGCGTGTAAGCGCTGATCACTTTGTGAGGCATGCAGTATACAGTATAGCGGGGTAAGCTCTGCCCACTTTTCGGCCATCTTTTTGATTGGCTTAAATTGTAAATGCTGTATTCTGATTGGTTTTTGGATTGTTAGTCCCACCTCCTGACGGCCATGTTGTCATTTTTCTCCTGCCATGGCTATTGGCTCCTTCACTTTAAAAACAATTTTGTTCCCCTGCCTCTCCTCGTTTCCTCCAACAGTCTCTGACTTCTCATCCCACTCTCGTTCGGGCCTTCTTCAACGCCCACACTTTCATTTCAAATGCAACAGGTCTCCTGTAAATAGTCCTATTGCATTTTAAATGCTTGTTTTGTCCTGGGATTGGCTGGGTGAATTTGCACTCTATTCTGCCTGACCTGTCCAGAACACATGCGCAATACAGATGGCTATCTTACGCATGCGTGAGGGATGTCTATTGCCAACATCACAGTGGCGTAAATGTGCCGAATGCATGCGTCCCAGTAGCTCTTTTGCTGCCCAGGTACCCCGACCGGTATTTATTATATTTTTCACGTCTCCTAAAGTGCCTCTTCTTGTTCAGACGGGGACTGCAGGTTTACTTGCCTGCAGGTTAAACTGTTGACAAACTCTGAAGAAATGTTGCCTTGAGTGCACGAGGCAGCCAGGTAAGCCCGAGACGCTCCCACGAGCCCGGACTCAGAAAAGCACCCTTACCCCAGAGGCTAATTTACATTTTAAGCAGGGGGGCTAGAGACAATGAGCAAAGATTCACTTTTTACAACTATGGACTCATAGGCAGTAATAACAACAATTCTTCTGCAGGTGGCTGAATGCACTGAGCTGGCATGGTTTTATTTTGCAAAAACATTCTTTAAGGTGTGGAGCTCGAAGAGCTGCTCCCCCCTGGCACTGTTGTATAGCATTGTAGGACCCTACTGTAATTTTCCTGATTCATGCCCTTTTATAGGTATAAATCACCATATCCTTATATAGGCATAGAAATCATAACCATATTTAGACATAGCTCATGCAGCCCAAATACAGCAGGGCTACTTCCACTAGTTCCGAAAATCCACAACGATTTCTTGGAAAACTCGGCTTCAGCCGCTAGGGACTTCCCCTTGCTTGAATACTGACTTGTCCAAGAACTCATGGAGTTTTCAAAGAACTGAGACTCTTTGATGATGTTATTATGTCCACCTTTACGTCAAACTCAGCACCTTCAAGGTATAAATAAGCCCACACTTGCCATAGCAAAGACACAATGGTTTTTGAGCAGTTCGACTATCTACTTGCCCGACGCATCCCAATACAGCAAGTGCCAAAGGAAGCCGACATTACAGCAGACACACTGAGAGAGACGCCGTCTTTTCTCTTGCAGAGAAATCCAGCTCCAGTGTTTCCATGCTCATCTTGCGGGTTGTTGGGAAATCGAGTCCTGAGCCTGACCTTCTTCATTCTAAAGCAAGGTACGGAGCTGATTAGACCCTTAGAGAAATCTTGGATAGATTCTTGGCAAAGAATACTACATTTATGCTACACCTCACTTACGTCTTCACTCGTACCAGGCTTAGGTTAGGTACATCAGGGTAGGCGTATTTTAGACACACCAGTTTAGTACTTTTTAGCTTTTGTTATTTATGTATGTATTTATCTATGGTCGAGGAACCATTCAATGCTCTTACAGTATTATTTTATGCTACTCCTATTACTGTACGCATTATACTTTGCAACCAATATTACAATTGTAGCAGTGCATTTCTTCTGCTTGAGAAAGAAGACTGTTCAATAAATACCTTTTCTTGAAAACGCCCGTCTATCTACTTCTCTGCAAACTCTGGTGAAACGAAGCATGCACGAATGACTGAGTAAAATATCTATCTATTGTTTCCACGACTCTAAAGATCAGTTTTATCTTGGGGAAACAAAGTTGTCATGTTTATGCGGTTGTCAGAAACGAAATCCCTTCTTGTGAACTCGAGAGAGTTTTTAGTGACCTCTGAGCTAGCTGGCACTCACAATTAAGTCTAATTCATTCGATAGAGACCTAGCAGACATAAGTCCTACGTCAAATCTATAGGATATATTATTCCAATGCGCAGAGCCTATTGGGAATATAGGAACTACACTACATGGCGCCCAACATTTGGTAAGGCACTAATTTAACACTAGATAATAGAGTAACTCAGTCGTGCTTTTCACAGAGACCCCTTTATCCCGTAAAATGCTCCAAGAGACGTCTGGAGTGGGTTAAAGGATAAAAAATCCGCCATTACTGAGTAGGACGAAAAATCCTATTTATTAGTTTTTGGTTTGTTCAACGTTAAAGGATACAGTGTTCCAAAATATTGTGCACCTTATCTTTGTTTCCTTGATACTTGCTCTACAAAACTTTTTAACAAAATGTCAGACGATGATAATCCTGGGGGTAGTGGAACTGCAGTAAATGCAAACCAACCAGGTCTTGATGTTACAGGTTTCCGACATGACGATGCGGATGCTATAAACATCCCGGAAAATGTACGGAAAACAATAGCTATAAAGCTTATAGAAAATGGCCTATCATCAAGAGGTGGTAGAGTAATTTTTGGCATAGAGGCTCATGAATATCGGCAGACAGAGGTATTCTATTCATGGATTATCTTTCCACAAGCAAAGCCAACAACACATGTGTTCCACTTTTATAAGATAGAAGAACATCCAGCGGAATACGTTCCTTTCGAGGACATTGAAATTCCACTAACTTACCAGGAGCATCAGATCTGGTTTAAAGGCGCACTACAACATCAAAATCACATTACCAGGCTCGGTCCACTGGATAGACCAGAAGCAACATGGCCGGTACTAGCCAGCTATACACCACATCCTGCCATTGAACAAATGACAGGTCCAGAACTATAAGCTCAGCTAAAACAATTGATTAAAATCCATAGACAATTGGTACAATATGTCATGCGGACTCTAACAGTCTAACCTGCTATAAGAATTCCACAGCACACCCCTCATCAGGGGAACACAAACAAAATTACACCACATACTATGCAATCAGTCATCGGTAAATTACCTACAAAAAGGGAACAAATTCCATTCTGGTTAGCTCAAAGAAATACTCAGATCGAGGCAGTATTTCCTGACAGTACACCTCATGAGAAACACAGGATTCTTACAATCTGTTTACCAATGGGGATTGCACAACACCTGGAAGACTGTGACACTTGGGGTACAGTCTTTGCTGCAATCTACACAAAAACACACGGTGTTCCGTCCATGGCAGTAATAACAGACGTCCTGAAACAAATTCAAAATGAACACGGGGCAGAGCCTGCTTTAAATCTGGGTATGGAATTACTGAAAGATTTCAAACAGGTCTCAGCTATAATATTAGCTAATATTAAAGGTGAAGCAGCATCCGCTGCAATCTGCCAAAAACTAAAAGAACTTGATGTAACTGAGCAACCATATGAACTGGCCAGAATAATAGAAAAACCTATGAAGAACTAGGAAGAGATAGTTATTAAGGGAAACCAGTAAAGCCTGAACTAACAGAAAGTCCTGAAAAAGTTTTTATTAAAAACACACTCACTACTAAAAAAGAAATGGGAAAATACTAGACAGACACTTCCTAAAGATAAGCGTTCTCAATCCAGAGGTAGGTCTCCTCAAAAGGAGCCCTCTGAAAAGAGGTATAACCTCAGAAACAGGGATAATTTGAGAAAACCTGATATATATCAAGATACTGATACACGTTCCTCTCGTACCTTTCAGACTTCCTTGCAGAAATCCGAAAGAAGAAGATGATCAGAACACAAAGAAACATGCGTGAAGTCCAAAGACGATCAACGCGTTCTGAAAAATAAGAAAACTCAATTCACCAAAAAGAAGGTAGCAAGTCTGAAAATCAGGCATGCCGAGGATCTTGAGTATACAACTCAAGAATGGGGAGTGGGCCCAGACAATGCTGGACAGCGCAGCAGAGGTTACCATAGCTTGCAAGATCCTGAAGGATCATCTGGAGACAGTGGACCTGAATGAATGCATTCAGGTTGAAACTGCAGATACCAGGGTTAGTGTACCAAATAAGTTATATGAAGTCACACTCCGAATAGAGGGGGACATAACTAGGAAAATAAAAGCACTCTTTTGGGAAAAACTATCTAAGGGTTATGATATTCTTCTGGCTGAAAAAGACTTCCCACCTGAATTTGTCAGGGAGTGCCCACATAGCGAAGAGATAATTATGCCAGCCTTCTCAAATCATATTACTATTCATAAAAAATACACCTATGCCAGAAAATGGGCTGTGGCCCCGGCACCAGCATTATATAAAAATCATGTGGGATGGGATGAGGATTCTTCTCACCACAAGATCCAGGTTAAAAATCAACCAACTGCTCTGTACACAGTCAGATGAACAAACGTGCAAAGGGGTCCTGAGGAAAGGTACGTGAGCACACAGATAACTACCCAATAAGTATGATGCAGACTGGCTGGTGAGAGGTAGGTGTGACAGGGGTAGAAGTATGAGGGAGACGGAGACCTTGGCATCAGAACTCATGAACTGTAGCTGAAAAGACGTGCATCTTGGAGGTACAGGCTTTTTAATCAACTTCTTTTCATAACATTTCACAATATTGGGAGTGGGATTTTATGTGTTCACAGTAATCCAGGCAACTTTAGCATTTCGCGATTTTTACCTAATTTTTCAAAAGGGATTTAAAACAACAAAACAGTTTTCACATTATAATCCATCAATTTTTACTGCCTTTACTTATTACCAATGTAATGCGGTTACTAAATATTTTAGTATATATTTTTTTGCTATTGACAACATTATTAACAAGCATTTGCGAAGCCACAGGTCTGGCATTTACGTGAGTTTCAGCTATTGGCATTGTAAATAACAATGACTTTTATTTATGTTTTAGTTTTAGAAACTTAAATTACAATGCCAATAGCTTGAACTCGCGTAAATGCGAGACCTATTGCATTGCAAATGCTTGTTGCTTTAGGGAGTACGGCAATCAATGCTTCCCTAGGTATTTCCAGAAAGTGTCCTTTCTCTAGTACACATTTAGCGGTAATGATGTCTATTGGTCCACACATTCCATGTAAAACTCAACTGAAAGACAAGCACTAAGCAATGTTTTCCCAGTTCTAAACTGATGAGAAACTAATTTTACATATTCTATCTCTATGGGATTGATCAATATTTTTAAGCTTCCATTCTCAAAGGAGGTAGGTGTCCTTCATATGAAATCAGTTACTTTGCATGAGGTCAAAAATCACCTGTTCACTGTAAACAGCAGAATAGCTCTTCCAGTTATGCCAGGACTTCATCTGAGTGGCTTATTGGAAAAATGTTCTTATTCTTCCCCCATTAGACAGTCATGTTAAACGGTGTCTGAACTTTTCCCCACTAAGATGCTGCATTTCTACAAATGCTCTGCAAACATTTTTGCCTACACTTGCTCTAGCTTTCTATAAAGATTGCGTCTTTTTAGGTCTCGCAAAGGGCAGCGCATGCGCTTCCTCTACGAGGCATCCTGTAATCAGCATTAGTAGTTAAACTCCACCCATTGCATTTCTCTTTGCTTCCTCACTTACCATTGGTTAAATCTGTTATTGCTCTTCTTAACGTGCTCTTTGTTGGCTGGTGGTCCGTCACGTCATTTCCGTTTTCTTCATTTCTGGCAGGTAGCAGCAGCGATCCACTACTGTTAATTTGTGCTGCAGGGCGGACTGTTTTAATGTATGCACTACTTAGTTTTTCCATGATGCCTGATTCACGCCCCTCGCTCCTTGTTGTTCTCTGTAGGCTGAGCCTGTATGAACAGGGAGCCGTGTTGGCTCTGCTGCTCCAGCCGCCTACCCTTGTTGTTACATAGCCTGTCGCCATGACCCCTCCCACTCATTAGCAAGGAGGTGAATACGGGAGGCCACGTGCCTTTCATATTTCCTACACAGCTGTGCTTGATTAATTCGAGCTGCGTCTACATTCTGCACAGCAATGCTTGTTATTTCTGTCCCTTTCTCCTTTATCCTGAGTCATATGATTGTCTATTTTCTGGATCTCTTTTCAGTCTTGTAGATTTACTCACAAATATTTTCTGCACACCATATGTTAGTCACATACATTTTACCCTAATGGTGACCTTAAAGTCTTACCCCAAGGTCAAAGCAGAGTTTACCAAGTTTGCAATGTGAGAAAGCATTTTAATGGCATTCCTAAGTTTTTCTGTGCAGTAGCAATCTAATAATTAAACCTTGGCATAGCTTAGGATACTCCAGAGTAATTAGAGTAATTGTGGTAATTCCGCACTACTCTTTGCTGTGGAATCCCCGATAATTACACAATTACTCCTCCTTTAGTAATTAAGAGTATTTTGAGGGGGGGGGGGTCTTCATGACAGCACATTTATAGTTTCTTAGCAAAAAATTAATCCTTGCATTAATTTTGGTAGTAAGCTGTGGAATAATCAAACCCTGAGAGCACATTTAGCAAGTGCAAGGAGTTGCTTACTTGCTATTTGTGTTCTGTTGCTTTTAGCACTATTTCCTAGCAAAACATGTATCCATGGGGCCATTTTGGATGTGAGGGGGCATTTTTGTGCTAAAAAAAATTCACTAAAAGCAAAATTACTCTTCACACTTAATTCAAGCTAAATCTTGCAAAATACTTATCGGTATTTACGTGTGATTACACTATACTGAATCACATCCCCACCAACTATCGCTCTTAGATGTAATATTCAGTGTGGATATTGGTGTCACGTGCCTTCCCCAGGAGCACATAAGTGAATTGGGTGCATAATCAGACAACGGAAGATCCAAATACTCAGATCTCAGTCAGAGGAAAATGATCTGTCCACACAATGTTCAAGCCACCCCAATATGTTTATCATTAAGCTCTTGATGCATTTTGTACAGGTGTATTGGTACACCAGGAGCGACCCATATTGCTAGCTACTCCCCTAGACCTTTAGCTGAATTTGGCACACCATTAGAGAGTTCTATCCTTTAAGTTTCAGCTTCTCATGTTTCTGGGCTTTAAGGTGTGTCACCTGCAGCATCACTATCTGAACTTGCCTGTAATGAAAGTGTGAAATAATACAAATTCTCCTGAAGACTCTATTTATCACCTACACAATTCCATTAGTCCTTTCCTGCATAATGCCATTTCGATTCACTGTTCTATCAATTATTCGGTATGAGTGCTCTATCGTTTCGCTTATTTCTAAATTTTCACTCCCTACCCCACCTGTGTGGCTACCACAAATAGGCCACCACATCTAAAAAATATGGAACCTCCTTCCCCTCCAAATATCCCAAAGAGCACCAAATTAAAGTAATCATGTAGCATTGGACTGAATATATCTGTACAAAGTATGAGCAATTTCCAAAACAAATCTTCCCAATTTCCAACCTTTTTCAACCTCTTTTGCCTCAGTAAGCATATGTGTTTTGCATTATATTCTTGAGGCTTCCCCCCATGTAGCAATCAGTTATGCATTATTCCTTGCTGTAGCAGCAAAGTTATCATACGTGACGTGGTATTGAGTCATAGGCCTTCAATGTAGTCCGTTGTATTTTCCGCATGCTCAAAAACTGTCTATTATCTTTAATATCCATTCTCAGATGTTCCGGTGGCAATGATGCACATGGAATATTTAGCTGTCAATGATTTCGCTTGAATTTGTCAAATGTCTATATTTTGTGTATTACAATCGAAATCGGAAGGAAAAGATATGCAATTGCGTTTGTATGTCATCCTCTTCTCTAGCGGGATCAGAATCCTTGTTTTGTCAGTGTGATAAAGAACTATGCACTCCATCCACTAACACCCCCTCAATCAATATATTGTCTATAAAGAGTTCCGGTCTGAACATTTCCAGAACAAATTCCCTGGGATGTGTCTCCAAACTTTCTGGGACATTTAAAATATGAACAATTTTCCACTTCAATCTGTCTTCCAAGTCAGTTAGGTTGTTCCCAACGGTCTTCATTGATAGTTTCAGTTCGCATACACATTTCATTTGGCCATTGCCATTATCATAGCAAAACAGAAAGCCTAAGCCCTGCCTCAGGTTTGAGTTCCCCTATTGTATCCAAATCTTGTCTAAGAAAAGTTACACTGAACATTACATTATCACTCTTTTCAACAATATCTTTTCCTCCACCCATTAAAAGCTGCTTATGTTCTGAGATAGAAGTCATCACAATTGAATAGCGTAGCAAAAGCTCCTGCAAAGCCTGCAGTTCAGGGGGTCCCTAACCTACAGGGGGCCCCCTCAGCAATAGTGGTAGGCCAGAGAGTAGGGCCCCCTCCATGTACTTTGCAGGGGGCACCCTCAAGTATCATTACGCATCTGAATGATCCAGTTCCCACTGTTGTGTAATGCCTTTTATCCACTTTGAATCATGTATCCCCTGGTCGTTTGCTCTTTTTGGAAACAAAACTCTGTCCGGACAGGATCAGACAGAAGCAGCAGGCCCTTCACGGGCTGAGTTAGGGTATACACAATTCAACTGGATTCAGAACTCAGCTCCGGCTTTATATCAACTAAAACTTTTCTTATATTGCAGCAGATCATTGCTGCACAAGTAGAGATAGACAGAAAGCACGACTGGTGCAAAGAATGAAGCGCGAAATAAAGGAAAATATAATTAATGCATATCCATAGTGAAAGCAAGGAAAACATCTTCTTGAGAATATGGAATCACGTCACGAAATAAACACGAGGGGAAGAGAATGATAGAGAATGGAAACAATGGATGAGGCTAAAAAAGAGAGCTGCAAGGTGAAACAATATAAAAACGTGAGAAAGATTAAAAGGCGAAGGAAAGAAAAATGTACTGGGAAAAAGCAAGAGATTAAAACTAGGAAATAAAGTGTTTTGTTTTTTGCATAATGAACATGTTAAAAAGTGATATTGACTAACAAACAACTTGCACAGTAAGTTCAATAGCAGTGCATGTTTGATTGAATTCATACAAGTTACCATGGTCAATGCGTGATGCAATAGTGTAATCCAGATGTGTTTGCTTTGAATTCTGGAATTGCAGTCATCTTCTATAATGGAATAAACAACACTACAAACCCAAGAATCTGAAGGAAAAATCTTTGACTGGACTGCACCTTGCTGGAACTTTACCAGCCTGCCTATATGTTGTGCCCATGCTAATAAAAACCCACAAGTATGTATTTATTTTTTACTTATAAATCTAAAACACAAACCACACAAAGAAATACTTTAAAATATCATTTATTGTAAGAAATTAGATTATTATTTGTGGTGGACGACTGCCCACTTCAAGGAATAATCATAATTCAAGTCAGAATGAACCTTCAAAGTCACTAATTAAATGAGCTCCACCCCCTTGACAACAATGGTTCGGAGCAGACAAACCTAATTTAGGGCAATGTGTGACATATTTATCCAATGTCAGAACAGCAATAAAGTAAAAACACCAAGCAATACAAATTTAGAAAAATTATGTAAAATTTTATAAATAAAATGACACCAAAACAACAAACATCCATTAAGGTGTACTAAAGATATGAATTTTTAAAGATGGAAGTGGAAATATACCCAAACAGCTTTACGCACTAATGATAGTCAATGGTCACTGTAGAGTTTTACCTTGGGAGTCAGTTTGTGAAACTGAAGTAAAAATCCTTCATTGGGTCAAGCGGCAGGCTGGATCTGAAAATTGGTTCTATTCTCACAGAGGGCCCACTGATTTGCTTCTGGGGAGAAGCTTTGAGGGTGAAACCTCTTTCTTCAACCCAGCACGGCTGCTCCTTGTGTGGATAGGCTTGGTTTGTTCATTCTGGTTCTCCAGAAGTCTGGAAATTTAAAATGTTTTTAAGTTCCAGCTTCTCAGCAATTGTAGGACAAGTCCAGTTAGTCATAGCCCAGGTTTCCGCGACATGAGGAACAGCACTTGGGAGTCAAGACTCATTCCAGAAAAGGCCATCCGCAGGTTTCAGGTCAGGAAAATCTGAGCCTAAATATAATGTCCCTGTAACCTTTTTTTTCAGTGAATTTCTTAAGTATATATATAGCCTGAATGGGCTGGGTTAATTTGAAAATAAATCTGGTGACCGCATTCTTCGTGTTTGATTCCTTGCTGCCAGTGAACAAGGGCATTAGCCCAAAACTCGTTTGGCTGAGAACTGTGGCATTGTGCAGCTGCACCTCTCTATGCACCTTAAGGAGTGGTATACTTGCAGATGAGGCTTTTTCCAAAGCCTCCTCCTCCTCAGTTATCGCGGACGGACGAAAGTCTGTCCGCGATCATAATCGGCCCCTAAGTGTATTCCAGCAACACTAGAATACCTACTGATAGAATTTCAGGTGGTCTTTGTTGATTATTCGTACTTTCGCAAGAGGAGGATTAGCCCACCGTGGTGCTGAGTGGCATCTTCACTCCCTTTTTTTGATATCCCTTAATTTGAAAATAAATCAGGTGACTGCATTTGTCATGTTTGATTCCTTGCTGCCAGTGAACAAGGGCGTTAGTCGGAAACGCGTTTGGCTGAGAACTGTAGCATTGTGCAGCTGCCCCTCTCACTACACCTTCAAGAAAGGAGCGGTATACTTACAAGTGAAGATTTTTCCAGAGGAGCAATTCTGTGTGATGGATTTAAGACAGCTGGCTCAGTCGTGGAAATCGCCCACCGGGGAACAGCTGATCTTGAGACCATGAAATCGTGGTTCACGTGACTTGTGAGATTTTCCCTGGAGGCATTGGTTATTGGCAGAGGTTGTCTGCAGACTGCTAAGCCAACCCACTGTGTTTTTTTTTTGTATGAGTTGGGGATGAACATGAAACCCGCTGGGGTACTAATGTGCAACACTGCAAGTAAGAAAATGCCCAGAAGCCTGAATGGGCTCAGTGTTGTCGTTTGAGATGTCATCAGTGAGGTCATTAGTGATGACACTGACCATGTCATGAATAATATATTATGTGACGTCATCAGCAGTGCATTGCGGGGGCGTGAGTTATAGTTAGCTCAACTAACTATAATGGCCGGATTTCTCTGGTTATGTACTAGTGAAATGTCCACCTAACTATAAAGTCCCTAAAACCTTGGTTTTTTTCAGTGAATTTCTAAGGTTTTTTAAATGCTAATTTCTATCTATATCGTCCCTGAAACCTATGTTTTTTTCAGTGAATTTCAAAGGTTTTTTAAATGCTAATTTCTACCTATTCCTACAGAGGTAGGACATGTGCAGAAAGAGGAAGAACGGTGTAGAAAGAAGCAAGCAAAATGCAGAAAGAGGCAACATAAGTCCAGAAAGACGAAGAAAGGTGCAGAAAGAAGCAAGAGATATGCAGAAAGAACCAACAGAGGTTCAGAAAGATGCCCTGTTGCAAAGTCATCCTATGCTTCCAACTTTTTGCTGACTAGTACTGGTGGTAACTGACTCTGACTAACCATGCCCGGAGCCAGTGCTATGCTGAAATATACTTAGAATACAGTGAAAACACCTACATACAATTAGGGTACACTATGGATTGGGGTACCCCTCTGATTGGCATAACCTCCCCTGTAAGGCCCTAGCACATATTAGGGCAGGGGGATCAAAACTACCTCCAAGTCAGAGGTGCAGAAAGAGGACAGAGAAGTGCAGAAAGAAGCAACAGAGGTGCAGAAAGAAGCAAAAGATGTACAGAAAGAGGTGGGAGAGGTACAGAAAGAAGGAATATATGGTGCAGAAAGAAGCAAGAGAAGTACAGAAAGAGGCATGCAAGGTGCAGAATGAAGCAAGAGCAGTGCAGAAAGTACCAACAGAGGTGCAAAAGGAGGCAAGAGGGGTGCAGAAAGAGGTAGACGAGGTGCACAAAGAGACAAGAGAGGTACATAAAGAGGCAGAAGTGGTGCAGAAAGAAGGAAGAGAAGTGCAGAAAGAAGTAACAGAGGTGCTAAAAGAGGCACAAAGGGTGCAGAAAGAGCAATGATAAGTGCAGAAAGAGGGAACAGGGGTGCAGAAAGAGGCAAGTGAGGTGCAGAAAGAAGCAAGAGAGGTGCAGAAAGAGGCAATAGAAGTGCAGAAAGGAGCAACAGAGGTACTGAAAGATACAAGTGAGGTGCAGAAAGAGGCAAGAGATGTGGAGTAAGAAGCAGCAAAGGTGCAGAAAGAAGCTTGGAAAGTGCAGATTGAAGGTGGTGAAAGAGGCACGAAGAGAACAGAAAGAGACAAGAAAGGTGAAGAAAGAAGGAACAAAGGTACAGAAATAGGCAAGAGTGGTGTAGAAAGAGGGAAGAGAGGTGTAGAAGGAGGCAAGTGAGTTGAACAAAGAGGAAAGAGGGGTGCATAAACAGGCAAAAGGGGTACAGAAAGAAGCAAGTGAGGTGCAGAAAGAGGCAACAGAGGTTCACTAGGAGGCAAGAGTTACAGAAAGAGAAAAGTGAGGTGCAGAAAGAAGCAAGATAAGTGCAGAAAGAAGCAACAGAAGTACAGAAAGAGGGAAGAGGGACGGAGCGAGAGGCAAGAAGGGTGCAGAATGAAGTAAGACAAGTGCAGAAAGAAACAAAAGAAGTGCAGAAAGAAGGAACAGATGTGCAGAGAGAGGCAAAAAGGGTGTAGAAATATGTAAGAGGGGTACAGAAAGTAAAAGAGATTTTCAGAAAGAGGCAAGTGAAGTGCAGAAAAGTAAAGAAACCTGCAGAAAGAAGCAACAGAAATGCAGAAAGAGGCAAGAGAGTCGTAGAGGGAAGCAAGAGTGGCTTGCACACCATTAGTACCAATTTAACACCCACATTTAGCATTAAGTAACAGGTGACCATTCTTGGTTTGCAAAGGGCCTTACACCACGCTGTGATACTTGTCGCTGCATTTTTGGTTACGATTGAGCAAGAAACAAGGCTTTTTTTGTTCAAATCTGCTGATTAGGGAGCAGATGATGAATTATGTGGCTAATGCAGAAAATGTATGATTGTAGGAAAGTTGGTGCATCCAAACAGTCACATATTTCCAGTGGCACTGCTCATACCTCTGACTAGGTACACAAGTGCTCCTAATTGATTCCTTCTTTTTGGTCTCAGTGAGTTCATAGTTGAGCTTCCATGGAAATGAGGAAGTATAAACCTGAGGTTACCACTCCACAACAAAGACTACCATACCACATAATTATCCTCCATAACACATAATCCCACTCTATATAATTCCTATACACTAAATACCACATACTTTCTGTACACATAATCTCACTGCACAACATATCACATAAAAACTTACATCCACTCCACTCCCAAAAAATTAGTAAAAAACTTTTACATTTACAATGCCAATAGCTCTAATTCTCGCAAATAAGAAACCTATTACATTTCAAACACTTCTTTAACTAGTAGTCGCATTTGCAGAGTGGTGGAGCCTCCGAGCAGCGCTCAGGAATTCTGCTGCATAGGACTTACAGGAGGTACTATGAGGGCTTCTTGGACCCCAAAGTCCCTCAAGAATACATTGGACTTTACCCCCCCATCCTGTAGTCTGCCAGAAGGTGCGTTTGCAGAGTGGTGGAGAAAGGGGAGCACGGCCTGCCGAAGGCGCCTTAGCAATCCCACTGTGTGGGACTTACTGGAGGTAACAAGAGGGGTAGTTGGCCCCCAAGGACATCCTTCGGGCCAACTACCCATCCTGTTAACTCCAGTAAGTCCCACACAGCAGTATTGTTAAGTTCCCATAGCATGCCATGCTCCCTTTGTCCACCACTCTGCAAACACGCTCCCTGGAATGCTCTTGGATGGGTATTGAAGTACCATTTCGCTGCTGAGGGTCCTTTAGGGGCCAACTAGCCTACCTCTTTCCACCAGTAAGCTCCATACAGTGGGATTGCTGAGAGGTAGACAAAGGCCATGCCCCCTTTCCCCACCATGATGCAAATGCACCTCCTGGCGCATTCTAAGTTTGGGTATTACACCCCCTACAGTCCTGAGGGTCCCTGGGGGCCAACAAGCACACCAGGTACCTCCAGTAAGCACCACACACCTGGAATGCTGAGAGTGGTCCGAGGCATGCTCCTCATCGGGTCAGCACTGCAATACCTGATGGGCACCCTATCCAGGGACTCTGTGGTGGAGATCTTTTATTCCTTGCTGTATGGTGCAGTGGGTGTAAGGGGCCTTGAACGTATAGGAGTGCAAGTATATGGATTAAAACAGGGAAATGGAAGAGTCAGGTAAATCAGACTTTAATGATCCTGCCTTCCCACTGATTAAAAATGGAGTTGGCGACTCACTGCAATATGCTGCAGGGTGTTGCGCTCAATCTTGTGTGGTCGACATGTTTCTTGCCCGTTTAGTCAGGATGATCTAGCGGGAAAGAGCCCCTGCATAGGGTGCCCGTCTGGGAATTGCAGCACCAACCCGACGAGGAGCATGCCCGATGATGAAGCATGACACCCAGCAGGCTGGGTGTGTGAGGGCCCTCATTCCGAAAGGAAGGACTTCCCAGTCCTGCCCCTTTCCCATCAATACTACCAGTGTGTAGTCAGGGATCTCTCCAGTCCCTTGTCCTGCCTCCTCATCCTTCCCACAACCGGAACTGAATAGCTTCTTCGTTTGACGTCTAACCAGGGCATGCATGCTGGACCTCTCTAAAAGCCCTTAGTCCCCCCCCCCCTCTTGTTGGGTTGGAGTATTGGCAGCCAATTAGAATGAAACTTGTGCTGGGGAGGAGATTTGTAGTTAGGCTACGCCCAGATATCAATATTTCTTTTTCCTTTAATATTTCAAAAACTACTGAATGGATTTATACCATTTTAAAAAAAAGATGCTTTCAGACCCAAGAGCTACCTTTTTGCCAAATTTCGTTTAGCAGTTCGGGCTGTACCCTGTTCCAAAATTTCCTATGGAAATTAACATGGAGAAAATGAGCTTTGGGACACCCCTTTTTTCACGGCTCGCGCTTCCTGAATCACCCCGAAACTTTCAATAGAGAAACTGAGATGGCGGACCCATCAGTTTTAAAAATTTCACAAAGATTCATCAAACAGCGCCAAAGATATTGGCAAATCAAAAAGCGTTTTTATTTGGGAAACTAGATTCTAACTATAACTACCTACTGGCGGCTGCCCCAGCACTTGAGTCTGCACTCCCAAGCACATAAGTTGACAACAACATTCATTGAAAGGAAGCAAGCATTTTAGTCAGGAACATTTTCCCATTTTCTGCCAACGTGTTTCAGAGATTCTTTCTCCTTTTTCATAGGCACATGAAGTTACAGCAATTCAGGCTTTCACAGTTCCGCTTCCTGCTTTTTAAATTAATTAGGCCTCCGGTGTGCCCTCCATATAGGTTCTCGTTCTGCAAAGCATTGCAGTACTTGTGTTTTTTTGCACTTTCATTTTTGCCCTCCAGTGGGTTTCTGTAAGAGTTCATCAAATTAATGGACACACAGTTTTCAGCCCTCCAGTGGGCCCCAGACTGAAAGTGCTGCTTCAATTGATTTCTTCACCTTTTTGTCCGTCATTTGATCTGGCATAATTTCAAATCGCAGTCCCTCCTGCTCAGGGTGGTGCGTCAACTCCACGACCGGACCCGCCGTGTGTTAACATACACATCTTTTGCCCTACAATTAAGTACGCACTCCCAAGCACGTAAGTTGACAACATTTGATATATATATATAATTTCAAATAAAGCGATCACTCAGAGTTGTATTCCTCATCGGCAGATGGTTTAATCCGTAATGCATTTCGCCTGCACAGCAAGCTTGTTCACACACTGTATTCCGGGTACTGGCTGTAATAAATATAGAGTGAAAACATAGACACAGGACTACTGTGGATAAATCCATCTACATGTCATTGTGGCATCCATTTTGGAGTGGCCAAAAACTGCATAGTGCCTTAACAAAATATATAGATATTTTTAACCAACTGGTGATCGCCAACAGGTAGTTATAGTTAGGACCTTAGTTTCCATAAGAAAAGCATAGCTACAACCCAAACCGCTGAACTGGCTGCAACATGACAAAAAAGTTGTGCACACCATTTAATATCTCAGTAAACGGTCCCTAGGGCTGAAAAGTTGCCTGGATACTAATTGAAGGGTTCAGGTGAGAGCTTCCCTGACTACTTGTGTATGCTATAAATTAGATGAAAAAATTAAAGTACCTTCACCTCAAATTCATTTGGAAGTTATTAATACTGTCAGGAAAAAACGAAAATAAATGCGTTTTTCCTAGCCTTCAATTTTGGCTGGTTAGTTCAATTTATTCTTCATATTATGATACATTTTCAAAGAAGAACACATAGTCTACTAAACAAAAAAGTCCATTCTTATACTGTCACAAATACAATACAAACACAGTGTACATTTGATCAAATAAATTACACAAAAAGAAAGTAATCACAAAAAAAACAGTTGAAATATGTACACCAACATAGCTTTTTGCATAGTTAACAATACATTATAATCCAAAAGTGTGATGAAAAGTATTTTACAAAGACTCCTATGGTCCAAAGATTAGACTATACTTAATATAGTAGCCAATCCAAAAGTGTGATGAAAAGTATTTTACAAAGACTCCTATGGTCCAAAGATTAGACTATACTTAATATAGTAGCCGACGCGTTTCGAGTCCTGGTTTTTTGCATTGCCGGACTCTCATCAGGGCTGGATGAGTCTTTAAATGAAGGCCAACTGTTTCTATTAAAAAGAACAAAGACAAGCTTGTAGCTATCTTCCCAACATTATCATTAAGAATGATTATGCTTTTTATGAAAAGCAAAGACCTACGTACCTGGCCTTCACTGGCAAGGGTTAAGACCTTCTTAATCTGATTAATGCAGTGCTCGCCTGTATATGACAAAGTAGCAAAGGCTAAGTCATCGTGCTTCCCTGACAGAACATGATAAGCATGATGTTTTTGTTTATCAAGATAAAAATTGAAAATTACCTAAAAGGTGCTTCTATGATGCGTTGTGTTTTCAAGCATTCGATTTCATAGCGGTGATCGCGCATGGGTTTTAACCGATCTAAAATTAGTGAAAAACGATTCAAAAGAAACATAAGCAAGCTGTACCTCGAATCTTATGAAAATGCTGTCGGCGCTTTCATTTGTTTGACTTACGTAATGGGAGCAGGACGCCATGAAAAGGCAATGGTCAGGTCTGGGCCGAGCTCGCAATCTGAAAACAGAAAGCGGTACAGATTTGTATACGGCATGAAGCCAGACGTGTTAAAAAATGCGTGTGCGCGTGGTACTTTGTTTAGAACAGCATGACTCTTACCTTTAAACAAAGTGTTTAAGTCCTATCCAGTAATTCACTCCAATGCTGGTGGAGCAAGGACAAGCCTACATTCTCCTGTCTCCTTTACCGATCTATGATCCACGTGGGCGTGACAAAGGGGCGGGACTATTCATCTAAACCACGCAGTGCATTATGGTATTTGTGGTTTATTGCCAAACAAGGGTGTCTAAGGACGAATTGATTCAATTGTGCAACATAGGAAACCATGCTTGAAGTCACCTAATCATGAAGGCATAGAGTGGACCAGTGGATTACACCCTATTGAGTTCACTCATGCTATTTAAACCTCGACTTATACTGTCGAATTTCATTATCAAATACGCTTCCTTGCGTAACAGAGCACTTTCAACGCACAAAGAGCGGTGATTTGAATCAATTATGGACAAAACTGTCCATTTGAATTGATTCTCGTTATGATTTAAGGCGATGAAGTGTTCAACCATAGGTGCAGATTGAACCTTTTTCTTTATTCTTGATCTGTGTTGGGTTATTCTTGTGTTTATTTGTTGACTTGTTTTGCCGATGTATACCTTATCACATGGACAAAGCACTGCATAAACCACATTTTTGGTTCTACAATTAGTAAAGCTTGTGTGCTTCCATACAATGCCATTATGGTAAAAAATCTCACCCTCCAGTGTTGACGGACAGGCGATGCAATTTCCACATCTGTGGTGTCCAGTAATGGGTGGAAGATTCCATTGAGTTGTCAAACTACTTATAGGTTTTGAAATGTAGCTATCAGCACGTATTAACTGCTGACCAACACTAGGATTCTTTTTCATTGCGAAAATGGGTTTTGGCATAGGGAACTCCAGATTCTCCAACAGATGCCAATTTTTTAAGACAATTTGTCTGAACTTGTTCGTGTGAGGCCCGAAGGTTGTCACACAAACAAGTTTTTGTAAATCAGACTTAATCTTTTTCTCTAATAGGGTCTCCCTGGGAGTGAACCTGGCTCTTTTTTTAGAATGTTTCAATAACTTTCTAGGGTATCCCCTCCCTTCCATTTCCTTACAGAAATATTCTGCATGCTTTTCAAAATCCATGAGCTCAGTGCAATTTCGCCTAATCCGTAGCAGTTGACCGTAAGGCAAGTTTTGTTTTAAGCACTGTGGATGCGAACTTTTATAGTGCAGAATAGTGTTTCTATCTGTCTCTTTTTTATGCAGTGATGTGACAAGTTGTTCATCTTGACAACTAATTAAAACATCTAGAAAAGTCATTTCACTTTTGCTGGATTGGATTGAAAATTTTATATCATTGTGTCGTGAATTGACCCAATTGTGGAATAGGTCCAACTCGGTCTGGCTCCCCTGCCACAGGAGCCAGACGTCGTCTATGTACCTCCACCACTGCAATATATTGCCTGAAAAAGGATTGTTATTGAAAATAAATCTTTCCTCATATTGCGCCATGTATAACACTGCCATTTCCGGCGCATAAGGAAAAATCATGGCCGTGCCCTTGACCTGTACGAAAAATTCATTTTCAAACTTGAAATAATTCATTTTAAGTGAAATTTCAGCCAATGATAGTATGAAGGATGTAGGGACCCTATGCGGTCTTTCTCTGGATTCCAAGTATACTTCAATCACCTCAAGAGCTTCATCCTGAGGGATTTGGGTATATAATGACGTAACGTCCATTGTGGCCATAATCTGTGTCTCTTTCATAAATTGGAAACCTTCCACCTTCGTGATGAAATCCGTTGTGTCTCGGAGATAGGATGTTACACTCTGGAGGAACGGCTTCAAGAAAAAATCGATATACTTAGATGCAGGTTCTAACACTGAATCACAGCCCGAGACTATCGGTCTTCCAGGTGGTTCTAAGTTGTTTTTGTGTATTTTGGGTAAAAAATACAGGACTGGTGTTCTTGGATGTTTCTTATTTAGGAACTCATATTCATTGGGACCTAGGAAGCCTTCTTCCAATGCCACTTTAGTTAGTCTGTCAATTTTGCTCTGAATCTCATGAACAGGATCTTCCCTGACTGGTCAATACCATTCACGGTTCTCCACGTGTGATTTCCCAACTGATAGATACATAGGGCGGGGCCAGATGACTACTGCACCGCCCTTATCAGCTTGTTTGATGACTATTGAGTTATCTTCTTTCAGATTCCGGATGGCTGCTAGTTGTCCACTGGTAATGTTGTTTTTAACATAACATTTGGCTTTTTCCAACTTTGTAATGGAAGAAAGTACCGCCTGCTCGAAGGCGTAAACCTGTTTAGGTATGTTAATAGTAGGGGTGAATTTTGATTTTACTCTCAACCCGGTGATTTCAGGATTTTTAGCCACTTCGGAACCCGAAAAAAAAGATTTTAGCCTAATCTTCCGGCAAAATTCAAGTGCCTCTAGTTTCATTTTGGTAAAATCAGTACGTCTGCTAGGGACAAATTTAAGGCAAAATTCAGTATGCTTATTTCATCTGCTGTGAGGTGTTTGTCAGAGAGATTAACTGTAGTGGATCGCTCTAGTTGTTGTACTGCCTGTTCCTTGTGCGCATCTCCCAGGGTTGTTTGAAACGAACCCGGTTTTGTTGTCCCCTTCCTAAAAAAGGCTGATTGGGATTCCCTTGTTTGTTTTGTTGACCCGGTCGTGAATCAGGGGAGGAATCAGAGGATGACGTATCAGAGAAACCAATAAATCGATTCCTTGAACGCCCTTGAAAGGAAGTCAATGCTCGCCTAGAGTCTGTTGTTGTGTAATAGTCTTCTTTGAGAAAAGGATAGACCTGCTCTATTTTAAATGCTTTAGAGTCTCTCTCGAATTGTGTGGTTTTCACATTAATTGTATGATCTTTAAAGGTACTGATCTCTTTTTCAACCTTCTCAATTAATGCCTTTGCATCAGAAATTGTTGGATTTTCAGCAATCGCTTTTAGAAGATCATCTATCTCTTTTCCTTCTTGGCTACACAATCTCTGTGCCGTTTCTATGGTGTGCACCATCAAATCTCTACTACATTTAGTGTTGATATAACTAAAACCCTTTTTATATTCTGAATCTTCTGTGAAGATAACAGGAATGTTTTTAATCTGCAATCCCCAAGGGATGGTGCCTGCCCGCAAGTGTTGGAGGAGAAAATAACCATGTAATTCAGTCCTAATATGTTTCTTGCGTAGCCTTGTTAGTTTATCAACCTCATTTTGCTGTTTAGCTGAGGTACTCAAAGATAAAGATGAGAAAGGGGAAGAAGCAATTAAGTTTTGGATGTGACTCTCTGTAAAGGACAATGTGTCCTTCTCTGCCATATTCCGCAATGGACGAATCCACTGCTATCGATGTAATCGTGCAAAAGACACCTCGGTGTCCAAATACCCACTCGAGTAATGATAAGCATGATGTTTTTGTTTATCAAGATAAAAATTGAAAAATACGCATGGGTTTTAACCGATCTAAAATTAGTGAAAAACGATTCTCCCATTACGTAAGTCAAACAAATGAAAGCGCCGACAGCATTTTCATAAGATTCGAGGTACAGCTTGCTTATGTTTCTTTTGAATCGTTTTTCACTAATTTTAGATCAGTTAAAACCCATGCGCGATCACCGCTATGAAATCGAATGCTTGAAAACACAACGCATCATAGAAGCACCTTTTAGGTAATTTTCAATTTTTATCTTGATAAACAAAAACATCATGCTTATCATGTTCTGTCAGGGAAGCACGATGACTTAGCCTTTGCTACTTTGTCATATACAGGCGAGCACTGCATTAATCAGATTAAGAAGGTCTTAACCCTTGCCAGTGAACTTAATTGCTTCTTCCCCTTTCTCATCTTTATCTTTGAGTACCTCAGCTAAACAGCAAAATGAGGTTGATAAACTAACAAGGCTACGCAAGAAACATATTAGGACTGAATTACATGGTTATTTTCTCCTCCAACACTTGCGGGCAGGCACCATCCCTTGGGGATTGCAGATTAAAAACATTCCTGTTATCTTCACAGAAGATTCAGAATATAAAAAGGGTTTTAGTTATATCAACACTAAATGTAGTAGAGATTTGATGGTGCACACCATAGAAACGGCACAGAGATTGTGTAGCCAAGAAGAAAAAGAGATAGATGATCTTCTAAAAGCGATTGCTGAAAATCCAACAATTTCTGATGCAAAGGCATTAATTGAGAAGGTTGAAAAAGAGATCAGTACCTTTAAAGATCATACAATTAATGTGAAAACCACACAATTCGAGAGAGACTCTAAAGCATTTAAAATAGAGCAGGTCTATCCTTTTCTCAAAGAAGACTATTACACAACAGACTCTAGGCGAGCATTGACTTCCTTTCAAGGGCGTTCAAGGAATCGATTTATTGGTTTCTCTGATACGTCATCCTCTGATTCCTCCCCTGATTCACGACCGGGGCAACAAAACAAACAAGGGAATCCCAATCAGCCTTTTTTAGGAAGGGGACAACAAAACCGGGTTCGTTTCAAACAACCCTGGGAGATGCGCACAAGGAACAGGCAGTACAACAACTAGAGCGATCCACTATAGTTAATCTCTCTGACAAACACCTCACAGCAGATGAAATAAGCATACTGAATTTTGGCCTTAAATTTGTCCCTAGCAGACGTACTGATTTTACCAAAATGAAACTAGAGGCACTTGAATTTTGCCGGAAGATTAGGCTAAAATCTTATTTTTCGGGTTCCGAAGTGGCTAAAAATCCTGAAATCACCGGGTTGAGAGTAAAATCAAAATTCACCCCTACTATTAACATACCTAAACAGGTTTACGCCTTCGAGCAGGCGGTACTTTCTTCCATTACAAAGTTGGAAAAAGCCAAATGTTATGTTAAAAACAACATTACCAGTGGACAACTAGCAGCCATCCGGAATCTGAAAGAGGATAACTCAATAGTCATCAAACAAGCTGATAAGGGCGGTGCAGTAGTCATCTGGCCCCGCCCTATGTATCTATCAGTTGGGAAATCACACGTGGAGAACCGTGAATGGTATTGACCAGTCAGGGAAGATCCTGTTCATGAGATTCAGAGCAAAATTGACAGACTAACTAAAGTGGCATTGGAAGAAGGCTTCCTAGGTCCCAATGAACATGAGTTCCTAAATAAGAAACATCCAAGAACACCAGTCCTGTATTTTTTACCCAAAATACACAAAAACAACTTAGAACCACCTGGAAGACCGATAGTCTCGGGCTGTGATTCAGTGTTAGAACCTGCATCTAAGTATACCGATTTTTTCTTGAAGCCGTTCCTCCAGAGTGTAACATCCTATCTCCGAGACACAACGGATTTCATCACGAAGGTGGAAGGTTTCCAATTTATGAAAGAGACACAGATTATGGCCACAATGGACGTTACGTCATTATATACCCAAATCCCTCAGGATGAAGCTCTTGAGGTGATTGAAGTATACTTGGAATCCAGAGAAAGACCGCATAGGGTCCCTACATCCTTCATACTATCATTGGCTGAAATTTCACTTAAAATGAATTATTTCAAGTTTGAAAATGAATTTTTCGTACAGGTCAAGGGCACGGCCATGGGTTGTCCTTATGCGCCGGAAATGGCTGTGTTATACATGGCGCAATATGAGTAAAGATTTATTTTCAATAACAATCCTTTTTCAGGCAATATATTGCAGTGGTGGAGGTACATAGACAACGCCTGGCTCCTGTGGCAGGGGAGCCAGACCGAGTTGGACCTATTCCACAATTGGGTCAATTCACGACACAATGATATAACATTTTCAATCCAATCCAGCAAAAGTGAAATGACTTTTCTAGATGTTTTAATTAGTTGTCAAGACGAACAACTTGTCACATCACTGCATAAAAAAGAGACAGATAGAAACACTATTCTGCACTATAAAAGTTCGCATCCACAGTGCTTAAAACAAAACTTGCCTTACGGTCAACTGCTACGGATTAGGCGAAATTGCACTGAGCTCATGGATTTTGAAAAGCATGCGGAATATTTCTGTAAGGAAATGGAAGGGAGGGGATACCCTAGAAAGTTATTAAAACATTCTAAAAAAAGAGCCAGGTTCACTCCCAGGGAGACCCTATTAGAGAAAAATATTAAGTCTGATTTACAAAAACTTGTTTGTGTGACAACCTTCGGGCCTCACACGAACAAGTTCAGACAAATTGTCTTAAAAAATTGGCATCTGTTGGAGAATCTGGAGTTCCCTATGCCAAAACCAATTTTCGCAATGAAAAAGAATCCTAGTGTTGGTCAGCAGTTAATACGTGCTGATAGCTACATTTCAAAACCTATAAGTAGTTTGACAACTCAATGGAATCTTCCACCCATTACTGGACACCACAGATGTGGAAATTGCATCGCCTGTCCGTCAACACTGGAGGGTGAGATTTTTTACCATAATGGCATTGTATGGAAGCACACAAGCTTTACTAATTGTAGAACCAAAAATGTGGTTTATGCAGTGCTTTGTCCATGTGATAAGGTATACATCGGCACAACAAGTCAACAAATAAACACAAAAATAACCCAACACAGATCAAGAATAAAGAAAAAGGTTCAATCTGCACCTATGGTTGAACACTTCATCGCCTTAAATCATAACGAGAATCAATTCAAATGGACAGTTTTGTCCATAATTGATTCAAAGCACCGCTCTTTGTGCGTTGAAAGTGCTCTGTTACGCAAGGAAGCGTATTTGATAATGAAATTCGACAGTATAAATCGAGGTTTAAATAGCATGAGTGAACTCAATAGGGTGTAATCCACTGGTCCACTCTATGCCTTCATGATTAGGTGACTTCAAGCATGGTTTCCTATGTTGCACAATTGAATCAATTCGTCCTTAGACACCCTTGTTTGGCAATAAACCACAAATACCATAATGCACTGCGTGGTTTAGATGAATAGTCCCGCCCCTTTGTCACGCCCACGTGGATCATAGATCGGTAAAGGAGACAGGAGAATGTAGGCTTGTCCTTGCTCCACCAGCATTGGAGTGAAATACTGGATAGGACTTAAACACTTTGTTTAAAGGTAAGAGTCATGCTGTTCTAAACAAAGTACCACGCGCACACGCATTTTTTAACACGTCTGGCTTCATGCCGTATACAAATCTGTACCGCTTTCTGTTTTCAGATTGCGAGCTCGGCCCAGACCTGACCATTGCCTTTTCATGGCGTCCTGCTCCCATTACGTAAGTCAAACAAATGAAAGCGCCGACAGCATTTTCATAAGATTCGAGGTACAGCTTGCTTATGTTTCTTTTGAATCGTTTTTCACTAATTTTAGATCGGTTAAAACCCATGCGCGATCACCGCTATGAAATCGAATGCTTGAAAACACAACGCATCATAGAAGCACCTTTGAGGTAATTTTCAATTTTTATCTTGATAAACAAAAACATCATGCTTATCATGTTCTGTCAGGGAAGCACGATGACTTAGCCTTTGCTACTTTGTCATATACAGGCGAGCACTGCATTAATCAGATTAAGAAGGTCTTAACCCTTGCCAGTGAAGGCCAGGTACGTAGGTCTTTGCTTTTCATAAAAAGCATAATCATTCTTAATGATAATGTTGGGAAGATAGCTACAAGCTTGTCTTTGTTCTTTTTAATAGAAACAGTTGGCCTTCATTTAAAGACTCATCCAGCCCTGATGAGAGTCCGGCAATGCAAAAAACCAGGACTCGAAACGCGTCGGCTACTATATTAAGTATAGTCTAATCTTTGGACCATAGGAGTCTTTGTAAAATACTTTTCATCACACTTTTGGATTGGCTACTATATTAAGTATAGTCTAATCTTTGGACCATAGGAGTCTTTGTAAAATACTTTTCATCACACTTTTGGATTATAATGTATTGTTAACTATGCAAAAAGCTATGTTGGTGTACATATTTCAACTGTTTTTTTTGTGATTACTTTCTTTTTGTGTAATTTATTTGATCAAATGTACATTGTGTTTGTATTGTATTTGTGACAGTATAAGAATGGACTTTTTTGTTTAGTAGACTATGTGTTCTTCTTTGAAAATTTATCATAATATGAAGAATAAATTGAACTAACCAGCCAAAATTGAAGGCTAGGAAAAACGCATTTATTTTCGTTTTTTCCTGACAGTATTAATAACTTCCAAATGAATTTGAGGTGAAGGTACTTTCATTTTTTCATGTCAAATAGGCCCTACCTTCCCTCCTTTACCCCTTTGGGCCAAACCCCTTCTTTACATAAAAATAAATTAGATGAAAGCATATTTACTGACCAGTTAAATGCCTGAAAAAGTTTTTGGGTGACTTGTGAGATCCGCTGAGCTGACAAGAGGCCCAGTGTGGCCCTCTGTGTAAATCCAGGATGGATCTGAAAAGTTACATGGGGGGACACGCTGAGCATCGCAATAGATCCATGGATTCATGAAAAAAACGAATCAATTTGGGCTGCTTCACAGGAAACATGGAAAAGGTAAAGAAATACTGACCATTTAGAAGTGGTATAACAAAAAAGAAAGATGAAAGGAAGCCTGTGATGTGTTAACTAAAGCAGTATAATTAAGAGCACATGGTAAGCAGTAGCCTTTTTAACTGCTTTTCTAATGGGAGAGGAGGTGGTTTACAGGCATCTGACTGGAGATTTCAGATGAAAATGGATGTTACCAGACATAGAAATAAAACTGAGAGAACAAAACAAACCTTTTACAGGTTTATTAATTAGGTTGTAGTACATAAAAGTATATTTAAAAAAAATAGTGAGTGTATGTAAGGTGAAAGAAAATGTGTATCTTCTAGACGGTATACTAGAAAGGAAAATAGAAAGCAGCTTAGATGGGAATACTATCTAAAAATACAGTGAGCAGGGAAGGAGATAGAGGAATTGCTATACTGAATGTATATTAATTGTATTATTCTAGTAGGAATTAATTCATTTGAAATTAGAGGTGTGTGTTTTTCTTTAGTATGTAATCTAAAAGCCACTTACAGACCCAGTTACACTCTCAAAAAAAGCAGTTATGTACCCATCACTCATATAGCCAGACAATGACTGTCACACTAGACTACTAGTTCAACCTTAGAGCCTCGGGGGACATCTGCAGAATGCAACTTTCACCACAAGAAGAGTTTGAAGACGACTACTTCAGCACTCTTGAAAAGGGTAAACCCTGATTGTAGTTGACCTCAAAGAGTAGTGGTTTTCAGATGGAGGGAGACCAGTGGAGAAATGAGTGGGTAAAGTCTGCAAAGGAGAAAGGGGATCTCTCAGAGAGAAACTTCCCTATTACATACAGACAGGAAGTACTGTTTCCTCAAGGACAGACAGACTGTGTGAGACCTGGAGCTGGCCCAGCCTAGTGCAGAGGAGAGAAAAGGTGAGGCTAAGAAACCCTAGGAGGGGAAAAGGGTCCTGCATGTGTTGTGTTTCGATTTAGATATCATATATAGATTTCCCGATTCATGCCCTTAAAGAGGTACAATTCACATTGCCCTTATTTACGCATAGAAATCCAGCCCTTATTTAGACTTTGCTCATGCTAACCAAATACAGGCATGGCCAACTACATCCATTCATCTTCATCACAACAAGTTCTTGGAAAACCAGACTCTTAAGCCTTTAGGACTTCCCCTTGCCTGGATATTGATTTCTCCAAGAACTCATTTATTACGCATGAACATCTATTCCTTCAGGGGTTCATACAAGACGTTCTGATGACCGACTTGTACGTCAATACTGGCATTCCTAAACACCTTCAAGGTATAAATATACCTTCACTTCCCATGGAAAACCACGGTGCGGTGCGGCTACCTACTTGCACGACGCGGCTCGCCACAGCAAGTTCAGAAGGAAGTCAAGTCCCCAACTGACCCACTGACCAGACGCTATCATCCTCGCCTAGAATCCAGCTCCAGTGTTTCTGACTTCCCTTGTGGGGTGTTAGAGATCGAGTCTCGGAAAAGAGATTCCAACCTCTCTCATTCTAAGGTATGGAGCATACTAGAACCTACAGAAACTTTTGGCAACTCTAGGCAAAACTAAACTTAAACTTAAACTAAACTAGACCATAGCTAAACAGCATCTACTTCTTCCCTCCTACTACACTTAGGTTGGTACACTGGGGTAGGATTATTTTAGAAGCACCTGTTGAGTATTTTAGCCTGTGTTATTAATGTATGTATTTTTATATATGTCATAGCTACAGACCATGCTCTTGCAGTATTATTTTCTCTTCCTGCTAACGCTGTACGTATTATACTTCGCATTCTGTCTTACGATTATAGCATTTCATAACTCTTGCATGAGAAATACGATTGTTCAATAAACCCTTTTATTGAAATGCCCGCCTCTCTATTTTTGTGCAACTCCGAAGAAACAAAGCATGCACGATTGACTGAGTGAAACTGTTTTCTATTGTTTCAACGATTCTGAGATTGTTCCGATTCTAATGGGAAACAAAGTTGTCATGTTTATGCAGTTGTCAGAAACAAATCCCTTCTCGTTCATTCGAGACGTTTCTAGTGACCACTGAGTTAGCTGTCCCACACAAGTATTTAAGTTTAATGTACTCGATAGAGACATACTGACCTCAGTCCTATGTCAAAACTATAGTGTATATTATTCCAATGTGCAGAGTCTATCAGGGATATAGGAACTGCACTACACATTATAGTTGTAGACCAGCGAAAGTCCCATGGTACACCAAAAATAAATAATAAATAAATAAATTAAAATAATTTGATTAATTATACACAAATCATTTACTTTACATTAACTACATATGGGATTTTTATGGTTTTAAACATATACAAAGTGTATTTGTAAAAAAAGAATGTGTACTGTACAAAAAAATAAATTAAAAATAAAGCTAAATTGTAATACACTTTAGGCCCCATTACATTGCGGCGGGCAGTCCTGTAAGCAGCACCCTTCGCAAAGCAAAAGATGCTTGGTGTGCATTGGCATGCACAACGTGACAGGCACCGGTGCCTGCCACCTTGTGCATGCCAATGTAGGGGGTCACTCATGACAGGGTCAATTGCATCACTGATGATATCTCTGATGGCATCTCAAATGATATCAATGATGACATACACCCATATATCCACTGATACACCCACTTGCACACCCACTCAACATACAAACACTCAGATACCCATTCACAAACTCAGTCGCATACTTACCCACATACTCACTCATACATCCAAATACAATAACCAGTCTCTCACCCATACACCCCCTTACACAGCCATTCACTCACCCATATAGCTACTAACAGAGCTACTCACTCACCCATACATCCACTCACACATCCATTCACTCATCTACAAAAGCACTTTCATACCCGTACACACATTCCAACAAGCACTCACATGCCTACTCACTCACCTATACAGCCACCAATACAAATAATGACTGGGCATTATAGCTATTCACACAATCACTTCCTCCCCCACATACCCACTTACATACCCAGTCATTCACCCATAGAGCCACTTATAAAATCACTGAGTCATTGCCACTGCCACTCACTCACCCACATATCCACTCACACATCAATTCGCTGATCTACAAAACTACTATCATACCCGTTCACACATCCATCCAAGCACACACATGCCCACTCACTCACCTATACAGCCACCAATACAAACACAGCAATACAGCTACTCACATAGTTACTCATGCCATATGCCCATTACATACAAATATGTGATGTTACAACACAATCAAAATGATTGTGGTATGTAACATTGCAGTTTTTACAACGCAAGTCATTGGCGGGCGCTGGACTTAGGAATAGTATGATTTACTATTCCAACACCAGTCTATGTACAGTAGGGAAAGTGTTGGAATAGTAAATTGTACTATTCCTTAGGTTAGAGCACCCTCCAGTGCAAGTCAATGTGACACCTATTTTGTAATGGCTGCGTTCTAAATGCATCGCGGTGTAATCACCATGATGTAAAGGATGTTTCCCCTTACATACCCAGTCGTTCACCCATAGAGCCACTCACATAGTCACTGACACTGACACTCACACACTCACTCACAGACCCATGCAGAAACTCACACACCCACTCTTCCGACCCATGCAGACACTCACACACCTCTCATCCACTTATACAGCTACTCACATACTCACTCACTGACCAATTCAGTTACTCACTCACCCAGTCACACACCCACTTATTCACCCATGCAGCCATACAAGCACCCATTGACCCACCCATATACTCACTCACTCACAATACAGCTACTCACACAGCTGCTCAGTCACTCACACCCACTTTTTCACCCATACCGCTATTTACACACATACCTATTCAACCATACAGTTACTCACACACCCACATATTCACTGGTACAGGCACTCACACACCCACTCACATAGCCACACATACACCTACTCACAAATGGATACAAACAGTCACACAGCCACTCACATAATATATCTTAGAAATATTATCACTCATTATTTGCACACAAACTATACTAATTCATCTTTTTTGGTTCTTTGGTATATATTTTTAACACTTATAAACGTTTAAAAAATACTCACAATCACTGGATGATGTCATAAGTGATGTCATTTGAGATGTTATCAGTGATGTCTCTGACCATGTCACAACCGATGTAATATGCATGCTGGGGCATAAGTTATACTTAGATCAAGTAACTATTGCTGCTGAACATCTATGGTTTAGTATGGATGAAATCTGAGCTTAACTAGAACATCCCTATAACCTTTGGGTTTTTCCAACGTCATCCAATGTTTTTTCATGAGTGTGTATAAACTGAAAAAAAGAAATGTTACAAGGATATTATAGGTAGGAAATAGGACTTAAACATTCACTGAAAAAAGCTAAGGGTAAAAAGATGTTATAGTTAGGAAATAAAATTGAAAAAAACTTACAACTTCACAGAAAAATCACAAAGGTTACAGAGACATTATAGTTCAGCTCGATTTCCCTCTTACAAAAACAGTGAAATTCAGCATATTTATCTCAGCTAACGATAACTTACACTCCCACAATGCACAGCTTACAACCCCACATTATACATCACTCACAATTTGTATATCTGCAATCGTGGCTAATACAGGAAAAATAACAAGCTTGTGATTGGCTTCAAGCACTTCAACCAGGAAGTGCTAGCAGCTATCTTGGGACTCAGCATCAGTTGAGTACCAAAAATAAAATGCAAAAAAAGGAAAGGGACAAGGTAGGTATGCCATCACACCTTACTTCTGGTCTTGGTGCCCTGTGTGTCCCTGCCAGGGCAAAAAAGCATTTCTTAAGTTCAGTGTGATTTTCACAAATAATTAGCAAATATCAATGTGAATACAACAACCGTGGTCTCCTTCACTTGTTTTTATTGTCACCCCTGTGTGGGTCAGGTACCCGGGGCATGTTGAAATTCTAAAATACAGGGGAGTTATAAAGCTGAGGTGCTTCAAAGCATCTCTAAAACATGATGTTCTTTGAACCTATTCCCAAATGTGTGCTTGGCATGCTTCGTTTGGTGCTGCTCTGCCCAGCGTTCAAGCACAGCCAATGTTCTCATAGCATTGGTGCTTGTTAGGTTCCTTTTGTCCAGTGCATATGGCTGTTGGTGCTAATAAGGCACCGCTGTTTGGAAGGTAGCAGCACACAGGTTTGTTTGAGCATGCAGGATGAGCCACAAACTTGTAAGCAGCACTCTGGCTATCTCTGAGGAGGAAGGGATGGGGCAGCGTAGAGGTCGGATCATGAGGGTGAATCCTTGGAGAGTGCTGTTGCTAGTGCCTGGATGAATGCAATTACATGGGTCATGCGTAGTTTTGCAGAAACCAGGCAGTGTGATCCCTCCCTGTTAACTGTAGTGCTCCCAAAGGACCCACACTCTACTCTGGAGTGGACATATATGTTATCTAGCAAATCACAGAAAACTTTTTTTCCTTGGCATTTCTATTATGTTTGCCTAGATAGTATGCGTCTTCAGCCCTTCCTCCCCCCTTCTTGACAGAGCTGCTTTGGCTGCCCTTGTATGTTGACCCCTTTCTCTTCTGGGCAAAAATAAAATTGCCATGGGAGATTTTGAAAAGAACTGGGAATATATTGCCCCCATGGTTATAATTGAAGCAGATGCAAGTTCAGGCAACAGACAGTCAACTGAATCAATTTTTTGCTTGAACAACTGGACCGAATTAAAGCAGAATCACTGCTGCATCCTCGTCGGACGAAGTAACGTGGCGATTCAGAATGGCATGTATGATCTATGTGTAATAGGCACTAGCACTCGGTCACTGACCTCAACACACGGTAACTCGACATCATATCGAATACAAAATATAGAATGTACATAATATTGAAGAAAAAATACAGAATGGACAAGATATCGAATGGACACAATATAGTGGTTTAAAAATATCGAATTGAAGGTAAGTAATATATTATTGATTGTCAAAATATAGAAGTATATAATATAGGCATTAAAATAAATCGAATTTGTGTTTTGTATGTTAGTATATGTGTGAAAAGTGTATATTATTTTTGTAATGTATGTTTAATTTATTTTAAGTAATTAATTTTATGTTATTTAATTTTTGCGTAACTTAATTCTTTAGCAGGTTGTGAGTTTATAGGGGAATAGGGTGGGAAGTAATTTAATTATATTAAATTAAATATTATTTTTTAGCAATTCTTAGTAAGAGGTGTGGCGCCGCGGCCAGGGCGACTAACTCCGGAATCTGGGGATCACGGTTCGATCCCCGGCTCCGGCGGCAGGTTAGACCAGCACCATGTGACTCTGGGCAATAGCTTGCTTAATCTTCCCGAGGGCCCCCAGCGCCTAGAGACCCTTACGGGTGATTGTGCGCTTTACAAATGTGGATTATTATTATTATTATTATTATAATTATTTTCAATTTAATTTAGCTTTTTAGTTCTTTAGCGGGTTGTGGGTTTTTAGGGAAATAGGGTGGGAAGTAATTTAATTGTAATTAATTAACTATTTTTATTTATTTATTGGTATTCATTTTGAATTCATTGTTAATTAATTTGTAATTGGTAATTAATTTGTATTAATTGGCAAATAATTGTTATTATTGGATTCATTGATAATTATGTTAATAATTATTTTTTATTTATTGGTATTGATTTTTTATTTATTTTTAATTAATGTTAATTGGTAATTCTTTTTTATTTATTGGTAATTAATTGTTATCAATTAATTATTTGATAATTATGATTACTTTAGTAATGTATTTTCTGTAGTAGGTTATGGGTTTATTGGGGAATATGGTGGGAAGTAATGTAATTGTAATTATTTACATATTAAAAATAATGTGTGTGTATTGATAATCAATTTACTTTTAATTATTCATTGGTATTAATTTTTATTATTAATTATGTATTGTTATTGACATTTAATGTGTTGTTAATTAATTATGAATATGTAATTAATTTTTAGTAACTAATTATTGTTAATTAATGTTTTATTGGTATTGATATTTAATTTATTTTTATTAATATATTAAATCATTACTTTCCCTACTTTAAACTTACTGAAGTGGGATTAGCAATTTTTACCCTTAAGCTATCCAACGCTTTCCCTACTGTTGCACTCTCTGGAGTGGGAATAGTAATTTTTACCCCTACGCTATCCAACCCTTTCCCTCCTGTTGCACTCTCTGGAGTGGGAATAGTAATTTTTTCCCCTACACTATCCAACACTTTTCATACTGTTGCACTCTCTGGAGTGGGAATAGTAATTTTTACCCCTATGCTATCCAACGCTTTCCATACTGTTGCACTCTCTGGAGTGGGAATAGTAATTTTTACCCTCCCGCTATCCAACACTTTCCCTACTCTTGCACTCTCGGTAGTGGGAATAGTAATTTTTACCCTCCCGATATCCAATGCTTTCCCTTCTGTTGCACTCTCTGGAGTGGGAATAATATTTTTTACCCCTACGCTATCCAACGCTTTCCCTACTGTTGCACTCTCTAGAGTGGAAAAAGTAATTTTTACCCCTACGCTATCTAACGCTTTCCCTACTGTTGCACTCTCTGCAGTGGGAATAGTAATTTTAACCCTACGCTATCCAACGCTTTCCCTACTGTTGCACTCTCTGGAGTGGGAATAATAGTTTTTACCATCCCGCTATCCAACGCTTTCCCTACTGTTGCACTCTCTAGAGTGGAAAAAGTAATTTTTACCCCTACGCTATCTAACGCTTTCCCTACTGTTGCACTCTCTGCAGTGGGAATAGTAATTTTAACCCTACGCTATCCAACGCTTTCCCTACTGTTGCACTCTCTGGAGTGGGAATAATAGTTTTTACCATCCCGCTATCCAACGCTTTCCTTACTGTTGCACTCACTGGAGTGGGAATAGTAATTTTTACCCCTACACTATCCAACGCTTTCCCTACTCACTGGAGTGGTAATAATAAATGTTACCCTCCCGCTATCCTACAGTAGAAATATTGTATATTATTTATTAATATTACGTTAATATATATATGTGTATTACATTTTTTTATGTTTTTTCAACTTAAATTAATTATTTATTAATTTTAAGGTTATTTGAGTATTTTTAAGTATGTTTCAGTGTATTATATTTATTATTTTATTAATTTAAATTACTTTTAATACATTTAAAAAAACTCGATATTTTGACTAACTATATTTTTTACAACAATATTGTTGATTCGATATTTTTGTACTTACCTGTTTTTAGAGAGGAATTTGATATTTTTGCATTCTAATTTTGTCAACGATATTTTGGTAAGTCTATATTTTTGTATTTGATATTATGTCAGTGGTCCCAACACACACCTGGCCCCACCATACCATGGCTTCAGTGACACAAAATTAGTGGCTGAGGTCGAATAGAATGTTGCCTGTGGTCAATTGTACAAAAATAGCTGTCTGGTCTCCCTTCAGTGCCTCTCGACCCAGCCCGCGCATTCCCTAGCCATGACCAGGTCATATTATACAATTTATTTTTCTTAAGTTCTCATATCACCCTTCAAGTTCTTGCGTAAAGGCTGTTGTCTGTAGTTTGGCCTAAACAGGGACCACTGAGTATAATGTAGGAGGTTTGACAGAGCTGGAGGTAACAAAAGTGTGGAGTGTTATGAAGAGCATGAAAACTCACATGGCACACATGCAACTACTCACCATCTTTGTTATAGAAGAAACGTTATTTATGGCATAGATGTGGGCTGCAGGAAGAAAGTCTGGATGAGTTCTGAATGTTTAACAGCATACGCTATTGATAAATTCAAGCTTTCTCCATATTTTGAAATGGTGATGTTTGTGAAAATAGCCCACTGTCAAATGTATCACTTTCCTTACACTAGCATTCAGTAAGTCATTTGTATAGGTGCAGGAGATCTACCCAGTGCCACTGCTAGTTTAATTTAAGGATTTATGAAGTAGACCAGATGCTGGGATTAGGTCAGTCCACCACAGATAGGAGGACTGGACAGGGTCTCCACCGGTGTCAGGATAAAGTTCCTGGTAATGGTCTACCTAATTCCAGTGTATGCAGTAGAAGCATTCAAGGATACAGCTGCTGCATGTAATAGAGGCATGAAAAGGGCCCTGTCAGAAAAGGGTTTCTAGTAGGACAGCACAAATATGCATTGTGATGAGGACAGTAGTTTCCCAGCGTTTGCCCACAAGAGATATGCACTAAAAGATTCAAAGGTTTCAGGGTTTGTTATAGTTAGGAAATGGAATTTCAGTGAAAAAAAACAAAGGTTAAAGGCTCAGATTTCACTCGTACAAAACCATAGGAATTCAGCAGCTATAGTTAGGCTCAGATTTCCCTCATACAAAACCATAGAAATTCACCAGCCATAGTTACCTGAGCTAATCATAACTTATGCAGCTCCACTTATTACCTTACACATTTCATCACTCATGACATAGCCAGTGACATCACTGATGACATCACTGATGACATCTCAAATGACCTCAAATACTCATGCACCCACTTACAGACCAGTCACTCACGCACCCATGTACAGATCCACTCAAAGACTCTCACACCCACCTATAGATCCACTAACATACTCATGTATGTACTCACCGACCAACTAGGACACACATATACCCACTGACAGACCCACTAAGATACTCATACATCCACTCATAGATCCACACAGCCACCCATACAGTCACTCACATACTCAGTCACAGACGCTCTTAGAAACGTATCTACTAGGAGGTGGGGTGGGGCGAAGTGGAAGATGGCAGCTTGATCCAAGCTCTCTGCCTTGTACGGAGATATCATGCATGGATTCTGGAGTTCTCGTGACTGGATTTAAACCAAAATAACAGGCTACGATATCTGGTGGAGCGCTGCCACAATGGTGGTATCGTGGCTTGTTGTAAGGTGCTGATTAAAGCAGAATCACTGCTGCATCCTCGTCGGATGAAGTAATGTGGCGATTCAAAATGGCAGATTACGAGAGACATCAGCAAAACCAGCACAGAAGGCACTGTATTACAACTGAATAGCCCTCCTGAGGGCCTGCTTCGTAAGGATTTTACCGACCTTACTTTGCGACAAGGCATAATTACTTTTGTTGCCATGACCAGTGTTTCTTAACCTTGCAGCAATCGTCAATTAAAGTGGCCTGACCCTAAGATGGCAGCTGAAGGGTAAGGAAAGCGCTCTATCTTTCCGTGTGGAGCTGTGCTGTGAAGATCAGCAACATAGACCAATATTTTAAGTAGGACTGTGTCTGCTTACTTTAAGGAATGCTTTTTGCACAAATCCGATTCCACCAGCACGACGTTCTTCCCCAGGACAGGTCCTGGCCCTTAGATGGCACCCATTATGTAGGTATTGGTAAATCAATGAGCAATATAGACGTCTGTGGTTGCTGTGACGCTGACCTTCATTTCAACCCTTCCTTACGGCACCAAGCTGTGGAATAAATCTGCCAATACTGTTCAGCCGGGTACTAGCTTGTCCCACAATGTTTATCATACAGGATGTCTACAAGATGGCCGACAGATGATCAGCGCCAGCCATGAATCTCCCCGGCTAGGGATTGCCTTTTTGCCTTTGATCTCTGGAAGCTACCCCCTTCTTGGGCCCTTACATACACCTGGGGTTAGATTTGACTGCGGTTCTCATCTCTCTAACTATCGCATTTAAACTCAAAATCTTCAGAGGAACCGTGATTATTACCCTGACCGCAGAGACCGAGCACTATGGCCAATGCCCAGTGAAGCTACCTAGACAGCTATAGAGGAGATCAGCTCTGGTTCACCTCCTCGGCTGTCACCTACCCAGCCGGACATTTGGCACTGTTCTCCTCATCTCCCTGCTGTGTCTCCTTCCTTCCCCTTCCTCCGATGACGTACCCCTCCTTGAACCTTGATACACACCTGGGGTTCTAATGACTGCGATACTTTGATTCTCCAATTCCCCAATTGAATTTGAAACAAGCCTCAGCAACTTCCGAGGAATTTGTGAACATTCTACTGACTGCAAAGACCTAGCAATTTGACTGATCCCTGGTGGTGCTACCTAGGTAGCTATAGAAGAGATGGGCTATGTATTTCCACCTCGGCCATCTCCTACCCAGCCGGACATTAGGTAGACTTTCCTTCGTCTCTCCACAGTGTCTCCTTCCTCCCCTGCCTTCCGATGATTCAGCCGGCTTGTTTGACTTTCACTTTGTCTTTTTGGTTCCCCTGAATTACTTTCCCCCTTGCCGGTCTTTTCTGACCTGATATTCATTCCAACCCCTTTTTACTTTTCTCCTCTTCCTCCTATACCCCATACGATATGTGTATTTGTTTAAGCTTTCACCAGTAACTCATGTTATTGTGAAACACTGTTTTTTTCCAATGTTATACTAGGCTCCTGTAACTGATGGAATTTTGTAACTTGATAATCCTCGTGTAATCGCTCTGATACCTTCGGATCTAGCCAGCGCTATATGAAACTCTACAAATAAATAAATAAATAAATGGACTGAGTCACTCACTCGGAGACTCACATACCCAGTCACAGACTCACTCAGATATACATGCACCCACTCAAAGGCTAACATATCGATTCACAGACACTTGCCTTCCCAGTCACAGTCCCACTTAGACACTCATGAATGCACCCATTCCGTCACCCACTCAGAGACTTATGTTCACACTCATAGACCCATTGACACACTCATACACCCACTCCCAGATTCACTCAGATACTCATACACCCACTCACGTACTCACTCAGAAACGATGCACCCTGTCACTGATACACTCAGAGACTCACACACCAACTCATGGTATTCGCTGAGTGTCCTCAGCAATAGCAATGTCATCCCAAAAACCAATAATATCTTGAAATAAGCCGATGATTAATGCACTTTTTAAATGAATAGATAACAAATAAAAAGTGGTGCATCATGCATATGTAGTGTTCAATATCTAATTATATACAAAAAATAGGACGTTATAGTTTTGAAATAGAAGTTAAAAAAACATAGAAAATCACAGAAAAAAACAAAGATTACAGGGATGTTATAGTTAGGAAATTGATTTTGAAAAACCATAGAAATTCACTGAAAAAAACGGAGTTTTTGCAGTTAGAAATTGGAATTTAAAAATCATTGGAAATTCACTTAAAAAAAACAAAGGTTAGAGGAACATTATAGTTAGGCTGACATTTTGCTCTTACAAAACCAGAGAAATTATCAGTTATAGTTAGCTGACCTAACTATAATTTGTGCCCCCACAATGCACTGTTTATGACCTCACATATTACATCGCTCATGACACATTTCAGAAAGAGGGAACAGAGCAATTCACATGGAGAGCTATGGAGTTTCTGGAGGCTTAGAGAGGATAACACCTCACATTTGATTTCCATAATCCTATGTTTTCTCTCTACAAAGCTTTCTCCTGCTACAATGATTCAAGCTAAGCTTGCCTGGATTGGAGCAGCTGACACACAGCAAGTGACATGAGCGGAGAGTGGAGGCGAGTGCCCAAAGCTCTGGATTCAGCCTTGGCCTTGCTCCTAGTCTCACCCCCTAACCTCTAACACCCAACGTGCGATTCAACATTTTGCAGTATCAGGCGTCTGCACTGCCAGTAGTAATGCGGGGCAAGGCGTATCATCATGCTCTGAGCTCCGTGAGCGGAAAAGAGCACTGGTATTGACACGATACAAAGAACCTCAGGGGGAGCAAAATCGCTGGTCGCCTCCTACAGCGCAGTCTGCTGCCTAAGTGTGGTATTTGCTTCTTGCAGTTCCGGGATCCAGAGCAGGAGACGAGTGACATCGCAGCAGTGTCAGCAAAGAGGGCAGGAACAGTACCAGCAGTGAGATTCAAGTGTCATCAGTGCCAGTAGAAAGAGCAGCACCAGCGTCAGCACCAGTGCCAGCAGTGAGAACTTTGAGTAGAGACACCGTCGAGAGCTGGTAAAAGCTGGTAAAAGCAGGAAACAAACTTTGCTCCTCTAAATGTGACAATCAAAGGTGCACTCTGTTACATATTCTTATATTGTTAAAGTAAACGCGGTGAGTGAGCAGTGCGATGCACACCAGTAGGTATGGGGTAGAGATTGTGCACAGCCGAGCTCCCCCGCTTTCACAAACAAGATTGCACCCACCACATGTGAATTGTATTTGATAATAATAAGCAGACCACCACTCACCCCCAATAAAAGAAGTGAGACGATATAGTTCAACATTTGGAGTGAGGAAGGGGTGAGCCACGAGGTGTGAGGTGTGAGCCAGAGACACTCTCTCAAAAACTTGGTACAGTCCAACTAACCAAACAATCACAGACTAAAGTTGCATAAAGTCTCTCATTCTTATAACAACTAAACAAAAGTTAAAGCTGAGCATATTCAAATTTAATAAAAGAACAGAGTTATAACAACCCAGACATCAGGAGACCACAAAAAACGAGAAGAAGAAAAAAGAAACTAAATTATCACAATTAAGATTAAAAAGAAATTAAAACATGAGGTCAGTAGAACAAGCGGCACAAAGAAATCCAAAAAAAGCTGTCACAAAACCAAGGAGGCTTTAGAAACACTGACAACATCATGCCAAGTTACAACAAGCCTGTTAATATCACCAATACACTCGCTCTTTGGGAAAATTCAAGTTTCTAAAGGATTCAACTACTGAACCCACTGACACCTCAAAAATTATTACAGCCATAGCCCACGATTCTAAGATTAAAAATAATCTCAAAACATAGAAAAGGCTGCCAGTGATGATCAAACAGTTAGCAGTCGTCCAGGCACAAGTACACATGAGGGATTGTCCACATTCCACACCAAAATCAGTGCCAAAAGAGGGGGCACTCATTATAAATATTTCTTGGCTTCACTCAATATCATTAACACGCAATACAGACCTCCTACTGGCATTAGAGGTCAAAACCATCACTCAATCTGATAATCTGACAAATATTGCAATAAGTGATAATGTACAATTTTTATTTATTTATTTATCGATTTGTTGAGCGCGGTTGCTGCCCAGAGGCGTCCAAGCGCTGAGATTAAACAGAGACGTGGCGGGCCGGGAGTGTAAGAACTAGAGGGAGTTAGTGAATAAAAATGTTTTCAACTTCTTACGGAAAGAGAGCAGGTCGGGTGTGGACCGAAGAGTAAGGGGGAGGGCATTCCAAAGGGCACTCACAGCCATTAATCAAGATATCAAGTATGCTGGAACAGATTAACCAAACTGAGGGGTTTATTAGGATGGCGGACAGGCTTTGCCCGCCCACCACCCTTTCGGTAATGTGGATTGCCCGCTTACAGGGCGGGGGTCCCGATTTTGATATTAGGATGCGCCCGCCACACAGGCAGGCGCATCTGTATATTTACCATTGCGGCGGGCGGAGATGAAATCTCCGCCCGCCGCAATGGTATAAATGAACGTTGCGCATTTCAAAGCACAACATGACAGGCACCGCGCGGTGCCTGCCATGTTGCACTTTGAAATGCGGGGGGGTACCATAGGTCCCCCCATGTGCACCCTCCAAGCCCCGGACTCCCAGGGGGCCCGCAAGGGGCCCCATGCAGGGAGTCTCCACATGCCTTTCACGGAAAAGCATTTGAAAATGCCCATAGTAATATGGCGGGCGGTGTCTAACAGACACCGCACCCATGTAACTCATTGTCAAGGCGACCGGGGCGGAAAACAGGCAGGCGCTGTTTGACACCACCGCGGTCCCCGCCGCCATCCAAATATGGTGGGGGGGAATTGGGCAGTGGATGTTGGGCAGATTTCCTCCGCCAGGCTGGCGGTGGCCACCGCCAGCCTGGCGGAGGAAATCCGCCCGACATCGTAATGACCCCCTGAGACTCGGAGAAGGCACAAACAGGAGGGAAATGAACCAAAGCTTATAACACAGATGCCATTATACACTAATCATATCGAAACAAGTGCAATAGGGAAAATAACGAAGCAAAATATAATTTCAAAAGAACACACTGAGGAGGTCAGATACAGGAAACAAAAAGCGGAGAACTATCTAATGGTGCATACCTCGCTGCTAAAAAACGTAGAAACATCAATAACTGCACTTAACATGCAGTCAGATTAGCTCGACATACAGATCGGTCGGATGAATATTGTAGCTATACATATTGCTGGAATAAACACAAAATTAGAAAAACTGACAGACCTAATAACTGAGGAACATGAAATAAATACAGCAGCAATCAGAGAGCATACATGTGGTCCAATAATAGACAAGCTGCGTACAGTGGCAGCCTTTCTAAAAAGTATTCTAAATGAAAGGCAAATGAGCTGTACTAACCAGATAAAAAGCACAAGCCACTCTGATGTGAAGCGGAAGCTCACCCAACAATTAGCACCCAATGAACAATTAAAGACACTGGACATTACTTAAACATTTGGGAATACCAAAGGAGGGCAAGGAGTCAAACCCAACACCAGTGAATAAGTAAACCAACAACCCGATCCATTAGTTGAGCACTATAATTAAAAAAATATGTATGCAAACTAAGAGACAGAAGAAACAAGCTAGGAAACCGAGAAAGAATAACCAGTGTCTAAAGAAAGATACTGACTTTGGGAAGAGGTTGTTCCCTATTTTTGATACAAAAAATGAGCAACAAGCTCCAGAAATGAGGAGTACTGATACAAATCTATCGATGAAAGTTGAGAATGAGATAATAGAAGAATACCTCTCACTGTGAATCTCATTAAACCTTAGCCCACAAATTTTACGAATCAACTGATACAACATGCACCCACTAAGTAAAAAGATGGATGCGAAGCAGATTAACTGAAAATAAACAATCATTCATAAAAGAAGAAATTCTGTTGCACAACCTACGTGATAATTAGGAATAGAAAGGAATGTACCACAGGTAAGGCAGGAAGATTGACACACCAGCATAACTACAAAGCAGGCAAACCGGAAAAATCTAAATACAACCAGAGTAACCATACCACCTATAACAAATAATAATAATCAATACAAATATGAGCTTGAGGAGGTCCAACAGGAATTTTCACAAATAGAAGAAGAACTTACCAAAGGTCTGTGGAGCAGGGACACAGCCTAGAACTGTGGTGCAACAATCTCTACCCATACCACAAATATCTGACACAAACCAAGACAGTAGTCTGAACAAGTAGATCGTAGTAACAAGCCATTATTTCTCACAGAGTCAACAAGATCTCCTCAATAGAGGAAATGAGATTATTTGCTGAAATTCCTCCACTAAAACACCTCACTTCAATAGATCTGCTATCAATTAAATTCATTCCCCAAGAAGAAAAGAATAAGATGGAGAAGATCCTCTCGACTTGGAGAAATGAGGAAATTGTGACATCTATTATGAGTGCCAGACAACAATTTTAAGCATGAGGCATTACCCTTTCGAAACCTCTAAGACCATGTTACCCTTCACCTTTAACAATGCCATCTAAGAGGCATAGCCTTGACCCATAACATACTCCAGTATACTCAGTGCTACAAAATGCTGAAAAAATAAAGAGCAGATCAATACAGGAACAGGATACAAACAAATGGAAATGGATAGCCTCAACTCTCAATGCCACCAGAAGTGAATGACGTCCTGTACAAATAAAAAGTGTTTTATTGATTCTTTAAAGCTTTTATCTTGGATCATTGCAGGGGCAAAAGGAGAACTACAGGAAAATGTCTCCCCCCACAAACTGGAACAACTATGCGATCATTGTGCTCCAGGAGACTTGGCTAATCGAGCCACAGGAAGTGGCCAGCTACATACTACATCACATAAAAGCTATAAGAATGCATCGGTACAGGAGATCAAAAGGCAGCCTTGCAGTGTATGTATCCACAGCACTGAATATCAGGTCAGAATAGCTTTGCAGTACCACATCAGAGCTACATGTAATCAAATTGGATCAGTGGTCTAATTACCCAACAATAACAATAATACTAATAAATGTCTACATGCATCCAAATGCAGGGAAAAAAGTGATACAATATGATGGGTCACTCTTTATAATAACCAATATTGGATTAGGGATCCCTGCTCGTAAATAATAATAACAGGTGATTTCAACGCAAATTTAATTTACACCCCGGATGAAGACGAGCACTTAGTAGAATACAATGTGTTCTGGATAGTACCTCCACAATCATCCTCAGCAGCAAAATGACATGATTTGAATGGGCAAAAGATAGTTCTGGCCCTGAAACATCTAAGCCTGAGAGTAATAAATGGCAGAACTAAAGATGACACCCCCCACGATGGACTTATCATGGTGCAAATGCACAGTCAACAATATACTACACAATTCTAACGCTACCACTACTGAAATATATTATCAAATACACAACCTGAAGTGACCATTTATACCAGCACCTGGAATTAAAAATAAACCCTCCTAAAGACCAGCCAGCCCCTTCAGATTTGGGTCAGTTAACAACAACTAATTTGAAACATATACAATGGTCTGCAGATACTCTACCAGAACTAACAATGCTAGCTAAAGAGATAACAGAAACTAACACAATTTCAGAAAGCAGTCGAGTTGTGAATTGGACAACTTTCACAACAAACTTGGTAATACAGGCATCAAAAATCGATTATGCAAGGAAGACAAGGAATAAGCACCCCTAAATCCTCTCAAAAGAAGGCGTCACATTAAGAAAAGAACTGAGAAAGGTGGTCAGAAAGAAGAGAACCCTCAATGCTTCAAAACACTTTTGGGATAATATGAGCTAAACAAACCAATATTAGACCCTTTTGGAAAATAATAAATGGGACAATGAGATAACTGCTAACTATAAAGAATGCATGTGTGACAGAATCAGGCTGGGTAGCTCACCTAAGTAAAACATTCAAAAGAGCTATACCAATAGTAAACAAAGAAATGGGTAACAGCCACAAAGCCTTGGAGCCCAAGATATCTGGACACACCATTATTAGGTCTCATGACATTAGCTAGGTGTGCGCAGTTTCAGACACCCCCAATAGCCCTGGATAGCCAATTCCATGCAGTAGAAAAGGTATCCAAAGTAATAAAACCGGGACCAAAGGATGGGGCTCCCGGGCCAATTGGCATCCTGCAGGCCATCTTCAAATGTGAAATGGACTATTGGGCGATCCCGCTGACTGAGCTATATAGAGAGGTAGGAATAATGGAAATCTGCGTAGGAGTTGGAGAGAGTTAATAATCAACCCGATATTTAAAGGTGGTGACAGGGCCGATCCGGCATACTACAGGCTAATCGCACTTATCAATGCTGAAAGCCAAATAAAATGCATCATTAATCCTGGAGGATCTCGTGGAATGGTCCAATAACAACAAGTTGATCTCACTTAATCAGACAGGGTTTCTCAAAGAGTTCAGTACAACAACAAACATATTAGCCATGGTTTTAATAGCGGAAATGTGCAAGCGCTTGCAGAGAAAATTACTATTCTTTTTTTATTGTAAAGCAGCGTTTGACTGTATAGACTGTGGCTTGTTGTGGAGTAATCTAAAGATATCTGGACTTCCTAAAACAATACTATGAGCCTTAGTACAATTGTTTACTGACACAAAGGATCTTTGTAAAAATAGTTAATGATACAAGACTGCCAAGGGAAATACAGACAGAGGACTAAATCAAGGCTGTGCATTAGCTCCTCATCTATCCAATCTATTTATGGGGTTAATTTCCATCCACCACGCCTGGGCCCTCTATCCATAACGCATCTTTCCTATGCTGACAAGATAGTTTTGCTTAGCCTAACAAGAGTTGGCCTCCAAAGAGCACTTAATGAATTGTCATCACACAAAAACGAAAACCATGTTTATCAGGAATCGGCCCTGGAATCAATGCCCAATTAAGCTTGGAGAAACAACCTTAGGGGTAGTCAGCACTTACAAATATTAGGGGCTGTACATAGATGATCAAATGAATTTCCAATTTCACAAAAAATACCTTGTAAAAAAGGAAATGGTATAATCTATGCCTTCTATGCAGTTGCAAAAATATTAAGGAGCCCATCTTTTAAACCAATAGTGGCAGTTATGGCTGCCAAACTGTTGTCAACAGTAGCTCATGCAAGCATTATTTTAAATCGTAAACATGCAAACTGTTTAGATAATCTTCGAACAAAATGTACAAAGAAGTCTTTGGCCTACCAAAGAATGTATCCCTGGCACAGGTGCGACTGGAATTTGGACTTATGCAACAAGAGATAGCGAGAAGATACGCTGCTATTAAAATATGGTATACAACCTTTTTTCACTAGTGGTCCAGCACACACAATACTGTCAGTAATATATCCAATTTAATGAGAGTCTGGCTTATATTCATCAATGATTTGCACTAGGAGCATATCAAAGAAAGTAGTACACAACGTTAATCACAGCATCTGACGACAGTGTCTCAATTCAAATATTCTTTATTCTTTTTCTCCATCTTTAAAAAGAAACTCCATTGTATAATGATTATAGTAGCAACACATTTTGGGGCATATTACCAAGCAATAGCGATAATTATCGCTATTGCTTGGTTAGAGACAAAAATTTACCGCTGAGCTGCGGCGAGTTTTATCGCAAATAAACCTTGGTATTACCAAGGTTTATCGCAAATGCGATAAAAATCGGCCGCAATGCATGAATATCGTGAAAAGTCAGCGATATTCATGCATTACCGAGCTAATGCTCTTAGCCATGTAATCCATCTCCCATTGGATAACATGGCTAAGAACTGCTCAGGGCAGGTGTTAGCTTTTGGAGATATTCACGCTTAGCGCGAATATCTCCATAAGTTGGTAATAGGAGATAGCGATGTTAGCGACTGTTTCCAGTCGCTAACATCTTGGCACGCCCACTTTGCATGTCATTAGTGATAAATATCACTGACATGCAAAGTGGGGCCCAAGATGGTCGCTATCTCCTACAAGCTGTCGCTAACTGGTGTTAGCGATAGCTAGGTAATAGGGAGATAATTTTATCTCCCCTTTCTTGGCTTTTAAAGCCAAAAAAGCAGAGATAAACCCCCTTGATAATATGCCCCTTAGTTCTTTCACACACTTCTTCAGGGCTTCGATTTGTATATGGAAATATTTTGTTGTGTGTCAATAGAACGGTTCTGGTGTTTTATAGTATCAAGGCCTTCTATATAATGGCAGGAATGTGAGTTTGTGTGCCCATATTTCTACAGCGTTTCGGGTATGGTCGTAAAATCTGGTTAAGTCGATCTAATGTCTTACATGATGCCTTGTGGCGGGCCCAAGAACAAGATCCTCATTTGAGTTATGGCAAATTCCTGAAAACAGGACTGGAGGAAGTAAATACAACAGAACTCTGGGCTCAGAACTGCGTATTCCCAGTTTTTGGCAGAGTACTTAAACACAACAAATTCACTTCATCTGCAACAAATGTTACTGGGTACCAGGTTTGGGTCTCTACCAAGTTTGACCGATCAACCGACATGGAAGTATAATTGTCCCAAGACATGTAACTTATGTGGTGCAGCAATGTAAGATTTTATTCATCTGATTGGTTAAATGTCCATTTTAAAAATCTATTTGGGTTTGGTATTCACAAAGCTTTTAACAATAGGGGCCTTTGGTCCTGAAGATCAGCTATAATTATAAGTCTTGATCGAAGAGACCCCCCAACTGAACTGTAAGATAATGACATTTTTGATGCTTTTTGAAAAGATAATATGGACCAAGGAAAAAAGTGTCTCCTTATGATCCACTGATGAAATAATGATCATTTACGCCCATTAAAACTATCTTAGCCCTTTGTTAATAAATCAATTTACTGTCTGGATTTGAATAGTACTAATTTATTTTATATCAAGAACCAATGTGATAGCTATATCGTACACTAATTATTTATATGCTATAGTAATACATTCTGCTTTTGTTTGTCTTAAATGACACCAAATTTGTTTTAATTTAATTTTAAATGTCTTTAAAAATTAAGGGGCATATTATCAAGGACAGTGTCAAAAATTATCGCTGGTTTAGTGGCAGAACACTGCCGCTAAAGCGGTGATAATGGGCTTGATAATATGCCCTTGAGAATTCCAATAGAAGTCCATGTTCTGGAGTGAACATGGGCTTCTATTGGAATTCTATAATGCATATTAGCAAGCCCATTATCACCGTTTTAGCTGCAGTTTCCTGACGCTAAAACTGCGATAATTTCAACGAGGTTCTTGCGAATATGCCCCAATATGTTTTAGAGACAATCCATTTTCTATTAACGACTTGATCGCCATAATTAATTTGCCCCAAATGAATTTGTCTGTTAAAATTTGTATGAGTTTTCAAGATCTTTTTTAGCATTGTTTGAAAAGAATTCATATTTTTAGTTGTTAAGATTTATAAAACTGTTTTGATTTTGTATTTATTTTAAATGTCAATCTCTGCAGAGGTCTAAATCAACAAAAACTGTTTGATCATATGCAGAATTAAGGAGCATATTATCAAGAAACAGAGTTAAGGTTATCGCCGCTTTAGCGGCAGGAAACTGCCGCTAAAGCGGCGATAATGGGCTTGATAATATGCCCTTGTGAGTTCCCTTAGAAGCCCATGTTCTGGTGTGAACCTGGGCTTCTATAGGAATGCTCTATGACATATTATCAAGCCCATTATTGCCGCTTTAGCTGCAGTTTCCTGTCTCTAAAGTGGTGATAATCTTATCTCTGTTCTTGATAATATGCCCCTTAGACCTTAAAATTAGTTTTATTTTTAAGAATAGTTGCTTCGTCTAAATGCATTGCCTGGAACAAAAGTCTGAGGGACAAAAGTGGTTTCAGTGAAACCTGAAACTTGAAATAAAATAAAGGAATATTTAAAACATAGTAGCTGTGTTCGATAAGCGATTCCAAACTTCCAAGTAAGGGGTACCACTGAGAAGCCGTGCGTCTCCTAGTGCACATTTTTATTTCAAACATAAAAATGCAAAGAAATAAAGATGTCTGAAGTGCCGGTGAGGTGAAAACAGCTTCCATATTAGCAGGTATGTAAATCTCTGCGGGTGCGCTTGCGACCACACTGCAAAATGTCAAGGTTTAAGATATCTGTGTTGGAGTTTAGCTATGTATTCCCAAAGCTCAGTTTGAGGCGGCTTCAGCTGCAATTTTCAGAAATGTAGTGTCCTGATGGGCTCTATGAATACAGGATCAGAAACCAATGGGGGTCAATGTCAAACAAGCTGAGCTAATCCATTAGTGATATTCTCCTCGCTAACACTACAGGAGCGGCTCTGCTGTGCTGGCGCTGTACGAACATTTAGTAAGCAATAGACTTTGTATTCACATTTTGCATTTAAAAATGGGAACTAAACGAATGCCCTAACAGCAAATAGCGCAGTACATTTAATTCATCATGTTCTGACTACAGCTGTTGAAAAACAAATTATATTGGTTTTATAACCATGCCCTTTTATATACTTTAGATTAGATAGCTGTGGCAATGGGATTTAAAGACAAATACAAACACAGGCACTTAATGATCTTGTTATTCTTCACCTGTTTATCTAAAGATAACCAGATTCTTGTTCAGAAATGAATGATCTTTAATCACATCTATTCTGAGATTTTGCATTCACATTACAGCACGTATTTCCTAATTTTCACACAACAACCCAGCATCCAAAGGCAGTAAACATAGAGGAGTCATAATTACGAAGACTGGTCTGCTGCACCTGTCATACCATCATTGGTGCTGAAACAAACTTGCCTTGAACCAAGCACAGCTTTGCACCATGGTATAGAGGTGAGTGTGCGTTGTCTAGTGTAGGGTCTATCATTGCAGCACAAATTCCTATGTAGAGACAAACTATGAAAGTTACTATGCATTTGATGTGTGCTGTGTACTGCGGCACACATGAAATGCAATAGTTGTTTGGAGAATGGAGAATTTCCCCTTCTTTACGCCTCCTTCAAGTAGGCGTTAAATATTGATGCAAAGCTCTGTCTGGCTGTCTTAGTAGGTGGAGATTTGAGTCACAACCTATGAGTGTCCAAGTTTAACAACTCCAGTAACGCTTCCTTGACAACACAAAGCAGTATAAAGCACCACATAGAGGTTTTTGTGCTGCAACAAAAGCACCCTTTCCAGCACCACTAAACATCTTGTTAGCTGACTAGTAAATAGCATGTACCTCTATTAATCAAATTGTGTTGCTCAAGTGCTCGGACTGACATCTTCCTTAGTAAATCTGTTTCCATTTTTCTAAATTAACCTTCCCAACTCTCACAGCTATAACCACAGAACATCCTACCCTGAGTGGATGTGTTAGTCTCAGGATATGCTTTTCTTCAGATAATTAAATGTTCGCATGGCCTTCTGCGTTCCTCAGTAACTGAAAGTGTTCAGCTAGCATATTATAAAACTCCACAATATCTTCATAAATAACTCAAAGTACAGACTAGTACCACTGTTTGTAAACTTATCAGGACAACCCATAAAATAATCAAGTCCTGTGGGTTATGCCCTACATAATTTTAAGAGAGCTCCCTGAACAAGATTGAGCCCAGACAGATTTATCATCGTCATTGGAGTGAGGGTCCCAATGATGATGCATGCCACAAATAAACTGTGAGGGAGGGACCCTTTCTAAATGTAGACAAGTTTTGTCTGTTCAACATTTGGGGCATGTGGATGGAGTTCCTTGGTGTTTACTACTCCCCTGCCCCGGCTTTTCGCCCCATGGATCTCCCTCCACGGGCCGCAACTGCTGTTCAGAGCTGGTATTTGAAAAACTACGGGATCATCTCTTGACTTTCCCAAACAAATAAAGGTACTGTATCTTTTTAACTAATGGACTGCGGTCTGGGAGATGATAAGGTTCCAGGTGAACAGTCCCTTTTCCGTTAATGTTGTTGTAAAAGGAGTCACATCCACCCCAACCAAGGTAGAGAGGGCAAAACATGTTTTGGAGGTGGATCGATGATTCAGAGCTTAAGATGAAACTTTAAATTGGTGTTCTGGAGGAACAGGATGGTTGAAAAGGTAAATCGTATGTATGTCTCAAGTCATTTACAAAATATCCTATTCCTTATTGGGAGCCAGTGTAATGATCTCAATTTGGCCAAAATAAATTTTCGTAACTCATACATCCATACTTTGGATAGATGAGCCCTATTTGCTCAGTGATATGTAAATATACCAGGTTACAGGCATCAAGCCAGAATGATAAATGCACTAACCACTGTGGTTTTCTGCAAGAAACTCAGAAATTATTCACTATTGCTTAAAGATCTACAGTTATGGAAGCAGACCTTCTTTACACTGGAATTCTGAAGCTTGAGCAACAGCTGAAGATCAATCGCAATCCATCTCTTTCTTACCTCATCTTAATGTATTGGAGGAGTCCCCAGTGGTTAAATAATAAAATAAAGTAAAAGAGTGCCAGTGCCCAAGCTCCGCTCAGAAGCCCACAGCCGGTGATTTTAAATGCCAGCCTGCCGAGCACCGAAGCTGCGTGGTGTTGAATCCACCTCATGCTGCTTTAATCCACTATGATCCACTACCTTTTAGTATATTGGGGTGACCCAGTGCCCTTCATACCTGGGTGTACAAGAATGTGGAGAATTTGGTTCTGTCGGGTACAGAGCTGATTCCTGGTATACTGAATAATAACCAATAAAACAACAATACTCAAAACCTTTCAGCAATAATCAATAAAATGGAAAGACCAAATGAGTCACAAAACAAAAAACACACCAAAATCAAATCAAACAAAATTTGCCTTTAACAAAAAATCCATATATTTTTTACATTTTATGGTGTTGAGCTGAAATTAGAAGACTGTCAAAGTTCATGAACATACAATTTGTTCCAATGGCGCAAGTGATATGGTGCAAAAAGTGTGAAAAGTGCTAAATGTGAACAAGATATATACAGAGCTGCAAGAATTGTTGAAATTAGTCTTGAATTAGTCTTTCAAAGGACATCCATCCTTAGGTGCATGAAGCTCCACAACGCTTAGGATTTTCAATTTCAATTTTGCATGGGCTGGAGAGAGTAGGGTCAGGATTATCACAAGTACGTCAACAGCTCAACCCAGAAACATGCTTGATTGACAAGTAGGTACAGCGGGTCTTCCTCAGGGCAAGACGAACCAAGGGACAGCCTGAATCAAGGGAGATTTGCCAGGTATGGTCCACCGTTTGGTTGGATTCAAAGCAATGACTGAAGTGAGGTCCTTGATAGTTGGGAATCACATCAATGGCATGGCACAGTAAAGTAGCTCTCCGGCACAGCTCTGGAAATAAGAAGTGTATATTTTTAATCCATTACCAGGCCCATTTATCTAACATGTGACAGTTCCTGCGTTCTCCCTTTGTAATGGTGTATCTGTCTTTCTCTTCCTCTGTCTTTCTGTTTCCTCTGTTTTTCCTTTTCGTGCTCTTGGAAAATGTCTGATGAGGAAGAATAAGCAATAGTCCACCAAAAATTTGTGTTGGTGGCCCCCACCGGCAGCCCCCGGATCAAAGTATGCTATGGGAATTTCTATGGAAGAAAGACAGTAGGAAGAATTCTAAAGAATTCTAGATATCTGCGATGTGTGTATTAGGAGAGAGCGTAGTATTTGAATGATTCACATTTTATAAACTTTTGTAAATTAGATCGAGGACTGGAGGTAGTATAGAAAAGCCCTCCAATGACCAATGTCAGTCTCACCTTAACGATTTTTATAAATATTCATGTGTTGAAATATTGCCATTCTTACATAGACATGAGTGTTTCAGACTGTTATTTTTTTTTAGTTTAGAAAGCTTTATTAGATCAAATATGCCAAGTAAAACATTAGTACACCATCACAATTCAAGATGAAGGAAAATTGGAGGAGTGGTAAAATACAAAATAATTGAGAATTGTGAGGAGAAACAATAAATCCCAAAAAGGGAAAATCTAATGTTTATACTCAGAGAAAATGCCTTTTTAGGTTTCGCCTCGTTGAAAGCTGTGCCGTGCAGCTTTTCGGCGCAGGCGAAAACTTTTGTTTACCAGTATGTGGCTTATTCCCGCCTCTCTGTTCTATTGGCTAGCTCCATAAATGGAGGCTAGCCATTGGAAGAGAGAGGCGTCCGTCATTCGGCGAGGCGACTCGTGGGCGTTCCTGAGATTTTTTCTCATCCAGCCTCTTTTATCACGTCAGTGCGGCAGTGGGCGGGGTTTATTTTTTGGTCGTCCATGTTTCTTTTGGTCATTCCGCGGCTGACCGCCACCGGAGGAAGTCCAGGTCCAGATGAATTGCTTTTGATTGTGGCCGTTCCAGCCGCCCCCTCCCGCTGTCCGTGTGCCCGTTCCCGTATCCCCCTCCCGCTGTCCGTGCCTTTCCCCCACCCCCCTCCCGCTGTCCGTGCCTTTCCCGCCCCCCCTCCCGCTGTCCATGCCTTTCCCGCCCCCTCCCGCTGTCCGTGCCTTTCCTGCCCTCCCTCCCGCTGTCCGCGCCTTTCCACTGTCTCATTTTACAGGTTTATACTTTGCCTACTTTTGTGTCGTTTGTGCATGAGATAGTATAGCAGGTCTGCTTGCATCAGAGCAGGAAGTTACAGGCAGTCTCATTGACCCTCTTTTAAAAACATTTTTAGGACTATCGGCACATATCCGGAAATGGACAGTCAGCAATGTTTGATCAATGGCTAGGGGTTCTAGACAAGTAACTTACTGTTCGATATGTCAGGTTAGATTGTGCAGCTGTGCTTGATGGATTCTTACCAATCCTTTAAAACAGAAGTGCCTTTCCCGCACCCCCCTCCCACTGTCCGTGCCTTTCCCGCCCCCCTCCCGCTGTCCGTGCCTTTCCCGCCCCCCCTCCCGCTGTCCGTTCCTTTCCAGCCCCCCTCCCGCTGTCCGTTCCTTTCCACCGTCTCATTTTACAGGTTTATACTTTGCCTACTTTTGTGTCGTTTGTGCATGAGTTAGTATTGCAGGTCTGCTTGCATCAGAGCAGGAAGTTACAGGAAGTCTCATTGACCCTCTTTTAAAAACGTTTTTAGAACTATCGGCACATATCCGGAAATGGACAGTCAGCAATGTTTGATCAATGGCTAGGGGTTCTACACAAGTAACTTACTGTTCGATATGTCAGGTTTGATTGTGCAGCTGTGCTTGATGGATTCTTACCAATCCTTTAAAACCGAAGTGCCTTTCCCGCATCCCCCTCCCGCTGTCCGTGCCTTTCTCGCCCCCCCTCCCGCTGTCCGTGCCTTTCCTGCCCCCCCCTCCCGCTGTCCGTGCCTTTCCCGCCCCCCCTCCCGCTGTCCGTGCCTTTCCCGCCCCCCTCCCGCTGTCCGTTCCTTTCCACTGTCTCATTTTACAGGTTTATACTTTCCCTACTTTTGTGTCGTTTGTGCATGAGTTAGTATTGCAGGTCTGCTTGCATCAGAGCAGGAAGTTACAGGAAGTCTCATTGACCCTCTTTTAAAAACGTTTTTAGGACTATCGGCACATATCCGGAAATGGACAGTCAGCAATAATTGATCAATGGCTAGGGGTTCTACACAAGTAACTTACTGTTCGATATGTCAGGTTTGATTGTGCAGCTGTGCTGGATGGATTCTTACCAATCCTTTAAAACAGAAGTGCCTTTCCCACACCACCCTCCTGCTGTCCGTGCCTTTCCCCCCCCCCCCCCTCCCGCTGTCCGTGCCTTTCCCGCCCCCCTCCTGCTGTCCGTGCCTTTCCTTGTTCTCCTAGGTGCTGGTCAGATGATTTTGCTTACATGGATCCCAAACTGTCGAAATAGCTGCCACTCTCCCTACAGAATCTCCCCTTCCTGGTCTGCTGAGTCCGCTCTGCTAGCACAGTGTGCTACTCTGTATTGTAATGTATAAGACCTTTTTCTAACATGTGCTCTGCATAAATCCTGCATAATGTTGTTATTAAAGGAACCGCTAATTTGTTTAGATTGCACATTTTGACCGTTCTCCTCGCCCATAGCTGAGTAAAACAGAAGAGTAGAAGAGATTTAAAACCTGTATTGTTCCAGCAATAAACTTGGAAAAACGCATTGGTAGATTAGGATAATTTGCTAAAAGTTTATGCATGTCTCTTAATTAACAATGTTATTTGGTGCTTGAAAAGCGGCATATTGCAAAACCTTTCCACGGTTGCCAGCAAGTGGGTTTGGTGAGTGTGCCTCTAAAGAGCAGCAGAGGAGAAACTGACTGGGCTACCATGGGAACAGATCATAAGATTTAAATAGTCATCTGCGCTCATCAAGATTTCCAGTGGAGTCGGTCGCGCGGGCCATACTGCAGCTCCTCACTTACGCAACACCCCCGCTCCAAATGGATGTGGCTGCCAGTTATTCACTACCTGAAATCAAGACACTGAAGTTGAGATCGAAGGTTGGGCTTGTATCTTGTGCTTTCAAAAAGGGGTTCACCCTATGTTTTCCTTTCAACATGTTTACCTAAAATGCATTTGCAAAACGTGTTTTGTATTTCCTTACTTAGCTCAGAATTTTTCTTTGGTGTATGTGCGCGAAAGCCATCAGACATACATTTTTTCGTGACAGAGGACTGTGGGTGCTATTCCATTGATTTGGCCTGATAGAGCGCAGGCTCACCTGCTCAGGATTTTACCATACTCACCTGGGCCCATAAACACATGCTGCTAATGGCAATGTAAATGACAATGCCATTTATTTATCTGTTTTCAAAACGAATACATAAATACAAATGTTGTCATTTACAATGCCAATAGCTCAAACTTTTCCAAAGGCGAAACCATTGCATTGTAAATGCTTGTTTAAATTTTTGTGAATTAGAAAGGAAAGAAAGAGGGAAAGAGAGGAAAAGAGAAGGAAGAAAGATAGAGGAAAAGGGAGACGAAAAAGAAAAAAGGAAAGAAAAAGTTAATATAATCAAAAAGAGAAATTTAAGGAATATTATAATACACGCCTGGAAAGAAAATCAATTAAAGGTAACCATAACAAATCTCTTTTAATCAAAAGAGAAGTAGTTGAAGTATGGGCACGATCGAGTCTGTGATGGTGACATAACAGATTCCACCATGCGGTAAAAGAAATCTTTGAAGTATCTTTCCAATTAGTGGTAATAATCTGCAAAGAAATGGCTATGGACTAGTCAATAAACAAACAATATTTGAAACATTCCAAATAGGGAAAGAACCACCTAGAAAAACATGACCAATATCAAAAGTGTGATTAGAGCTTAAAATATCATTCAGCTTGCACCAAATATGTCGCCAAAGGGAAATAACCAAGGGGCATTGGAAAAACTTATGAAAGAAATCACTATCAGGATGAGGACAGGACCAACACTGACTAGAATCTAAGGTCTTAAATTTGAATAGGTCAGAAGGAGTAAGGAAGAGTCGGTTGTAAAAAAAAAAAGGGTCTGAGTGGTGCTAGCTGAATGAGATACGGTGTGAATTTTAGACCAGATGGATTCCCAGGTAGGAAAGGAAAATTCCTGTGCAAGATCCTTTTCCCAGGCAAGTTCGGGTTTGGATTTAGGAAGGTCGGGGATGGACCGGGAAAGGATCTTGTAAATAGTGGCAGCTTTGTGTGGGGTGGCAAAATCTAATGGAATAGAGTCTGATGGAACATTGTCAGATAATGAGTTGTGGTAAGAGATGAGGGTAGAGAGAGCTAGTTTAAAGTCAGGGAACTGTGAAGAATATTTGCTGGATAATTGAAAGGATGAGCAAATATGTGAAAAATCCATTAAGGAACCATTAATAAAGAGCTTATCAGAAACATAATACCTTTGTCAATCCATTCCTTCCAAAAGAGAGCTTTGTTATTAATCTTAAGGGAATGATTGTACCATAACGGTGTGAGGGAGTATAAATGAGCCGGAGAAAAAGAGGAGCGAAACAGTGAGAGCCCGTAAAAGAGCTCTGATTAACAGCAATACTTAAACAAAAGGCCACAGTGGGCAGTCAGGAGGGCGGGGCTTTGGGGTGCTAGATAGTGAATAGTTTAATTTACTATTCCAACTCCAGTCCCCATGAATAGTAGGGAAGGTGTTGGATAGTAAATTAAATCTATTCCCTATCCTAGAGCGCCCCTCAGCGCAATGCATTGTAATGGTTTGCGTTGTAAAAGTTGCGATGTAAAAGCACTGCGTGGTAAAAGTTGCGTTGTAAAGGATGTTTCCCACCGTCACTTAAGTCTGATATAGAGCTGTTCATAAATGGATCGTGTTTGAGCGATTCAGAAGGATGTTTGCCAGCTGCATATACGACTTGCACAGTGGCAATTGAAGCATCATGAGTGAGTTCAGCTTAAGTAGCTGAACTAAAGCCCTAACTGTAGCTTTTTGCCTAGTCAAACAATTGGCCATTTTTACACATAGTCAACATGATTTTGGGCAGTTGTGGTATCAACATGGATACTTGACCTCTTCGGGGTCACCTATATGAAACAGAGAGAGTGTAAAGGATCTACTGATGTCACTACAAATGCCGACACAAATTGGGGTGGTGAAATGTCAAGCACACAGATCTGGTTGTGAATACATTACTGTGGGCAACCGCTATACAAATGAAATTGCACGTTTTTGTGCTTTAAATTCATATTCAAATAATGTGTAACAATCAAAGGAACAGTTTCTTTAAACAGAATGTAGATTGATGTACTCATCTGTTGAAACTTGGGATGAAATAAAAAAATTGCAAGATGAAGCAAGCGATGTAGAGAAAGAAGGGTCGATCAATTCAGGTTGCAAATGCAGATCAGATGATAAAGTGTGGATCTATACCGATGGAAGCCCAATAATGCCAGATAGTTTGTTGTCCCAGATAGCGAGAGTGTATCATGGACCAACACACATAGATGGAGATGCAATGATCAGGCTTTTTAAGCAGGTATGGAATTACCTGAAATTTAGGGTTATTGCAGAAAGTCTCTGGCCAAGAAGTGTAATATGTCAGCAGAAAAATGCAGGAAGGAAAACAATTGTCAGTATGGGATGAATTGGCAAAGCTGCAGGTCCATTTACTCGAATTCAGCTAGATTTTATTGAAATGCCTCCTGTCAAGGGCTAAAACACGTCCTAGTTATTGTTTGTCTGTTTTCTCATTGGGTTGAAGCATATCCAACAAGACGTAATGATAGCCTAACAGGTATTAATTGCTTCTTAGAGTGATGATACCTAGGTCCAGTTTCCCAGTCTGATTAGAATCTGATAGGGAACATACTTTAATAATGAAATAATTTGGATGATTTGTGAAGCATTACAAATTGAACAAAAGTTGCATTGTGCCTGCTGACCTGAGGCTTTTGGTGTGGTTGAACAGTTGAATGGCACAATGACATCTAGATTGGCTAAGGTTTGTGCATCCACAACACTAAAATGGCCTGACACATTGACATTGGTGTTAATGAGCTTAAGAAGTATTCCAGACAGAAGAACAGGACTGTACCCAAATGAGATTGTGATGGGAAGGGTTATGAGACAGCAAATAATTCCGAGCAAATCAGCTAATAAACATTGATGATTCAGTACTGGTTTATTGCATAGGAGTGTCTGATGTGGTGCATTCTATGTCTCACCAGGTTGGAGAAGTTGCAACAACAACACAGCAAGAACAGGAGCATGATCTAAGCCCTGGGGACTGGGTGCTTATCAAAAAGAATGCAAGGAAGTCTTGCCTAGAACCTCAATGGCATGGTCCGTATCAAGTAATACTGGTGACGACAACTGCTAAGTGTGGTAGTTTACCAATCCAATCCAATCCAAAAATTCTTTATTTCGGTCATATAGACCATAAAAGAGACAATAAAAACACACATACATTAAAATACACATCATATTTAAGAGAATTACATATTATAAAATGCTCCATCCCGGCATGGGGATGATTTAAAACACTAAAAATTCAAGAGGGTTCAGCAGAACCTTTCTTTTTTCTGATCAACCATATAGCCATGAGAAATTTTGAGACAGCAAACACGATGTGACCCAGGGTACTAGTTTTCAAAATCCTATATGCCTGTGCATATTCTCTGAACCCTAGGTTTTTACAAAGTGGTGCTATCCAGCGTTTCCTGGGCCTTTGGTAGGCGAGGCACACGAATAAGATATGAAGATCATCTTCCAAGTGGGTTTTACAGCATGGGCAAAATTTATCGGCCGTGTTGGACCACTTGGATGTGAAAGTTTTAGTAGGCAGTGTGCCAAGCCTCCACTGGACAAAAAGTTTTCTGGCCAGGATGGGAAAAATAAAATCCATAAAAGGTTCGAAAATATATGAATTTTTGGATTCTAAAAATCGCAGAGTAAGGGTGCCACTGTGTTGTGCATTTACCAGCAGTGCAAGTGACCTGTCCTTGAAAATTTTTGACAGGGCTTTACGCGAGATTGCTTGACAGCCTCGCGCTGGGTCCTCCCAAAGGTCACGGAGATTCATTGAAGTTAGTTCATTTTTAACAGAGACAAGCCAAGGAATTTTTCCACCATAATTAAGACTCATGACGTGGGTGAGGTCCTCCCTATAATGGTGCAGTTCGTTCGTGGACCAAAGCCTGTGCCAAAACTTCACTGGTTTGGACACAAGCTCCTCTGCAATAGGGGGTAGCCCCAGGTCCATTCTCAGGGGCAGCAGTGGCGTTGCACGCGGAAGGGTCAATAAACGCCTTAAGAAACTGTTTTCGACTGTAGACAAATCCCTCGCCGCTTTATGCCCCCAAAGTTCACAGCCATAAGTGGCCGCTGCCTTGGCCTGGGACCTATAGGTTTCAAGGGCCGGGCTCACAGGCTTAAAGGACGAAGAATTGGCCACCTTCAGAATTGCACCAGACAGTTGAGACAGTTTTACCCTTGAGCGTGCTATCTGGTGGTCCCAAGATAAGTGTTCCTGTAATGTTACCCCCAAATATATGAAGGGGGACACCCTCTCGAGGCTGGCCGTCCCCAGGGTAGGATTAGGTCTTGTTTTAGTGGGTGGATTAAAAATCATATACTTTGTCTTCTCTGTGTTTATCTCCAACCCGTGCTGAGCACAGAAAAGTCCAAATCCATCCAGGATCCTCTGAATCCCCATGGGGGATTTGGAAAGAAGGAGGGTATCGTCGGCAAACATAATTGCCGGTACCCTCCTTCCTGCCAGGCAAGGGGCGTCGTTGTTATTTACATTTTCCAGGTGGGAGATGACATGGTTGATGTACAAGCAAAACAGGGTTGGTGCCAGGACACAACCCTGCCTCACTCCTCGAGAGACGGGGAACCTTGATGACAATTTGCCATCCTTCCCACACCTGACCTGCGCATAGTTGTTCTCATGCAGCCTGACTAAGATGTTAAGTAGCTGGGGGGGAACTCCCAGCTTTTCCAGCACCTCCCAGAGCTTTCTGCGCGGGACTAGGTCAAAGGCTGACCTCAGGTCTACGAAAACCATGTACAGTCTTCCCCCCTCGATGATCACGGTCTTCCAGTAAAGGAGGACGAGGCGGAAGATCTGGTCCATGGTCGACGTATTCTTCCTGAAGCCAGCCTGCAGAGGACTCAAGATGTCATTGTCCTCTACCCAGTCTTGTAGATGGTTCAGAATGAGACGCGCAAAGAGCTTTTGGGGGACATCTATAAGACTAATTGGCCTGTAATTAGTTGGATTTAGAGGGGAACCTTTCTTATGGATTGGGACAATTTCGGCCCCTAACCAAGAGGAAGGAACCGCCATACCTCCTAGTATAGCGTTAAATAAAATGAGAAGGTACGGGGCCCAGATATCGGGATGGTACTTAAACAAATCCCCGGGAAGCTTGTCCAAACCCGGTGCCTTCCCCAAGGCCAGACACTCCAACGCTGTCTTCACCTCGCCTAGAGAGAATTCCAGGGGCGAGTCTGAGGGACATGGAAAATCCGTCGCCAACCCATCAGGCCATAGTGTAGTTGCATGGTATAATGCTCCAAAGTGGGCCTCCCACACAGAGGGGGCAATATTAGGCTCTACCGCAGGCGTGAGCACCCCAGTACCGTTATTTACCAGAGCCCAGAACTTCCTAGAATCTCTGCACTTCAGGGCTTCAAACAATTCCTGCCAGTGGTTCCAATCCCACTCAGCCCTAGCACTAGCCACCGCAGACTTGTACTCCCTCCTCAGGGTTGCAACCCTCTCCCTATCACTACCTTCTTTGATAGCTGAAAGTAGGTCGGATTTGATTTTTCTACAGGTGGGAGTGTACCAAGTCGCAGTACGGGTAGCTTTCCTTCTTGCGGGCACCACCGGGTTGAAGACATCAGCAAGGTCCCTGACCAAAGTCTGATGGATGCCGGAAAGTCTCTCATTATAGTCAGAGAGTCTGGGTTGACTAATTAGAGCATCCACCTCCTGAAGCATGGGGAGTGCTATACCATATAACTTATTCATGGCTTTTTCGTTATTGACCAACTTCCCCCATTTCACCCGTCGTCTACTTGAGGTGAGGAGTATGTCCCTCTGGTCACCTCCTGCATCAGTGACTACCAACCCTACAGCGAAGGTTGGGTGCTGAATTTCCAAGAGGAGACAATTGTGGTCGCTATCTGTTCTAGATACCACTTTGAAGTCCTGCACTTTAGGCCATAAGGATATATCAATAAAAATATAATCCAACCTGGACTCGTGCCCCTTTCTATTAAATGTGCACACCGATGGAGTATCGGAGGGAGTGCGCCCATTGCACGCCCTCAGTGCAAAGTTCAAAGTAAGGGAGGTGAGTTGTATCGCCAGCGGGGACCACGCTTTAGGGTGGGGCGAGGAGGAGGGTGGGACACCCCAATAGTCATCCTCAGCTGTAAATGGTCCCTCCATTAGACCCTCGAGTGGTTCGAAATGGCAATTAAAGTCCCCTCCCATCACTATCTTCAGGTCTGCAGGTAGTTGACCTAGAAAGGATGAGAGTTCGACTAAGGTGGAAGATTCATTGCCCACAGCAACTGGTCGGGAGTAGACATTTACAATTGCCCAAGTCCCTTTACCAGGCCAAATGAGGCGAAGACACTGGATGTCCTGGGAGAGAGTATCCATACTCTCCACCTGACACCCAATGTGACTCGCCACCCAAATTGCCAACCCACCCGAAGGTCTCCCCCTACCATTCCATTTTGCCGGGATTTCGTATATGTCGTACCCCCTCATATGATGTGGTTCCCTTGCCCACGTTTCCTGTAGGAGAAGAATGTCACTCCCCTCGAGCAGGGTCTCCCACTCCGGGGTACCCACCTTATTCATAATACCCGCCACATTCCATGACAGGATAACTAGCCCTGGGCTTCGGGATTGCAGGGAAGCTTCACTTAGTGCTAGGCCTTGGGGTTGGGGAAGAGCTTCGCTTAGTGCCGGCACAGTATCGCCAGTGTGCATTGCCAAACCACCCAGCCCAGGTGAGGTAGGCTGCAGGATGGATGGTGCAGCACACTCCTCCTGTTGCAGTATAGGGACAGAGCTTGGGTAGAATGGTTCCTGTACTTGTTCTTGGGTACAACCCTCAGAGGCCCCCCCCTCATTGTAAAAAGCCTGGATCTTAACCTCAGCTACTGGGTGGAAAGAGTCCACCCCTCTAACTGAGATCACATGGGGGGATTTTACGGAATGTTTTGGTATAACTCCCCATTGTGGTCAATCGACGTGGTCCAGGCAGGAAAATCTATTCCGGTGAACAAAGTTACCAAGGGCGGGGATTGGGTTGTGCTTGGGTCTGTACCGTGAGCCATCAATTGCAAAGCCCACTCTAGTCCAACTCTGCTCCCTCCCCGTGGGTAAGTTAGTCACTTGAGGATAGAAATCTGAGAGTGGCACTAGTTCTATATTAGACTTGTCCGGCCTTACCAGCCAGTTGCAGATGTAGGGAGCAACTAGTGGGCTTTTGAAGCTAATTATGACACAGTCCCCAACCCTATTCTTGGGAGTGACTCCAATCCATGGAATCCTTCTAACCATTAGGACGTCTCCTTTGATATTGGGGGGGAGGGGTCTGTTAATATTGAGCCAACTAATTACCTTATTGCGAAGTGAGTCCTGCGGCTCTCTGGAACCACCAGTGAGCTCAGGAACACCCACCATTATTGCCGTATAGGGCACAGCCTCCGGGGGCAGATTAACCACTCTGCGCCTGGTATTGGGACTGGTAGTATGACCAGAAGGTGCATTAGTATCCCGCCCCACACTCCTTGGTTCAGGTGCTACTGGTGGCTTAGATCTTCTCGGCGCGGGGATAGGAGGCCTACGGGTTTGTGAGGGAGGAAGTGAGGGGGCATGGTTAGCTGTAGTTCCTGTTAGTACCCCGGTCTGGGACTGTATAGATGTTTCAACAGTAAGGTGACCGTTCCCCCCAGGTTCTCGAGGAGCCAGCTGCGCGCTTGCACCCAACCCCCCTCCAGAAGTGACTCGCGTGTGCGCATTTTCTATGGCCGTAAGTCTAGCATCTATAGAGTCTAATTTCATGGATAGTGGTTCCAGCAAGTTCTTAAAGATGACTGTGAGTGAACTAATTAGAGCGTCTGCAGGGTTAAAAGAGGGCCCTCCAAATATGAATGGCCCCAAACGCCCTGGTTCAGCTGTGGCACAAGGTGTGTCTGGTTGGTCAGACTCGAATCCCAGACCAGTACTATCAAAGGATGCCGACATATCCGTGCTGACATCCAGTGTTGGAGCAGTCGCGTCCACTTTAGCCCTTTTTGAGCCTGTTATCTCTCTTGACCTTTTCCTTTTCGGCGGGTGAGACCTTCGATAACCTGCAGGGTCTGTTGCCCGTAAGGCCTGGCCCTCCTCCGTTGGCTCGATTGATACCACACAGTTCACATACGGAGTGGTTTCCACTACACCGGAAGGACACAAATGCTGGCTGTCCCTTGATTGGGTTGTCGGGGTCCTGAGTTGTTGGAGCACTGACTCAATTGTCTCATCAATGCTGTCCAGGAGTGAGAGGTGAGTGTTGTGAAGAATTATTGGAGTGCTGGCATCATTAGACGGAGAAACCAGAATTTCCTGGGACAGAATTTCAGTATTCGCCTCAAGCAGTGACTCTTTCACTGTGGAATTTTTCCTAGCCCCAGCGCTAGCCTTGGGGAAAAAATTTTCAAGAGTGTTAGCGTGCTGCAGGGCAGACTTACTCCGGGATCCTCTGGAAGCCATGATGGTATTTCAACAAGAAGAGCAAACTCAAATGCAAGGATAAAAACCGGAGAGGCCAGGAGTCAGAGAGGTGGCCCGGTCCGGTCTCTGCCGGCCTCTAACGGCCTAGAACGGCCCGCCCTTTGCCCGGGCTTAGCCCCGGGCTATGTCCCGCGCGCGTCCCGCGTGCGCGCTTACGGCAAAAGTTAAATAGGAGAGTTGGGGGCGGGAAGAGACACCAGGTGCGCTGGAATCACAAGGCGCTAGGCACCCTGGGTCTCGCAGTCCCGGCCCCAGCAGCGTCCACGTAGTCCCGGGTCCTCGTTGCTTCAGGATGCCAGGAGCGGGCAGGAAAAAGTCTTTAAGCACTTTTAAAGTGCGCCGTGCAAGTAAGAAATCCCTCTGAGGCTGCGAGCGGCACCCGCGGAGCGGGGGCCGCGAGCCTTAAAGCTGCAGTAAAGGGCGGAGAGCTGGGGGCGGGAAGAGACACCAGGTGCGCTGGAATCACAAAGCGCTAGGCACCCTGGGTCTCGCAGTCCCGGCCCCAGCAGCGTCCACGTAGTCCCGGGTCCTCGTTGCTTCAGGATGCCAGGAGCGGGCAGGAAAAAGTCTTTAAGCACTTTTAAAGTGCTCCGTGCAAGTAAGAAATCCCTCTGAGGCTGCGAAGCGGTAGTTTACCAAATTGGATACACGACAGCCACACCCGTCGAGTCCTAAGTCCACTTGAAAGTACAGAATGTGTTGAAGGTGAACAAAGAAGAGTTCTTGAACACGCTGAGAATCAAGTAGAATGGGCACAAGCTACTGGGTCTCATGAAGCTGAGATTGTCAAGGAAGAGAAAAGAAAAAGGCAAATGTAAGTGAAATAGACATTGCATCTGGAAAAAGAACAAGAAGAGACAGCAAGTGGCCATAGTGCGCTACGAAATTGAGATACTCTCTGAAAGAAAATATTCCAACAACAGTAATTGAAATATCTAGCCAATCTGAACAGAGTGGGACAGAAGAAGAAGAAAATCCAGTGCAAAGAACAAAAAGAATAAAAATACCAAATAAAAAGTACACTGCACCAGAATGGACATATTTGGCTGCAGCAACTAATGACTGGGAAATAGAATTTATAGAGATCTGTCCGAGAGAACATCGTTCATATGAGCCACCCTAAATGAGCTGTTCTTTTTTTAAAAAGAGGTGCAGAAAAAGATTTATGGAAATTTATGGAGATTTATGGAAATAAATGAATCTCTGAAGAAGAAGTAAAAAGCTGTTAAGAAAATGATTAATGAATTTTGAAGAGATTAAGGGCCAGATGTAGGTATCCAAATACCGGTCGGTAACGGCCGAAAATACCGATTTTCGGCCGTTACCAACTGATATTTGGATACTGAGATGTAGGGCCACCTAAAATACAGATTCAGTACTTTTACAGAATCGGTAATTTTACAGATTCGGTAAAATTACCGATTCTGTAAAATTACTGAATCTGTATTATGAGATGTAGGTAGCACTGTAATCAGTGCTACAGGGCTTTAAGAATTTGGTATTTACCACCAACTAGAAGTTGGTGGTAAATAATAAAAAGCCTTAAAAAAGCATTTTTTTTGCTTTTCAAACGCTGCCATGTTGCAGACATACATCCCCTTAGGGCATGTATGTCTGCAACATGTGCACCCATACACGATTGAGGGGTGCAACACGGTGTCAAAGTGACACCCTGCCACCCTTCAATGTTTCCCCCAATTACCGAATCGGTATTTACCGATTGGGTAATTGACATTCATTCCTATGGGCCTCCAGGCCCATAGGAATGATTGTCAAATTACCGAATCGGTAAATACCGGTTCAGTAATTACCGAATCTTACCGATTCGGTCATTTAAAAAGAGAAATTACCTACATCCCATTTACCTACTCTTAAATACCGAATCGGTATGATTCGGCATTTAAGAGTAGGTAAATCGAGATTACCTACATCTGGCCCTAAGCCTTTAAAGGTGTGGGGTGCACAGCCTGAAACTAGTGTAGCAAAATTTAGTTCAGCATATTTTTTTTAACTTTTTGCATTTTTCTATTTTATATATATACAAAATGGATAGAAATAAAATTGAGGATGGGAAACAGAATCACGGCTGATTTAGGTGAAAATGTCATAACGTTTGTTTTGCATGTTTTTTCGTGACAATGTTTGTGTGGCTGATACGAACATTTATAGTGCCATACTTGGCAGTGGCAAACCGCCCGACCTCCGTCCCCGTCCGCCACCCATTTCCCCTGCCATGTTACTATGACAGGGGGACCACAGTGGACGGAAAGACGGTCCGCCGCTTTTGTGCCCCGGTCGACAAGAGTTGAATATGGTGCTAGACACCTCCATCTACATTATGATGGGGCGGACACATGCCATTCCGTGGTGCCATTGCGGCCACGGAAAGACATGCGGGAATCTCTTGCGGGGGCCCGTTGCGGGTCCCCAGGGATTCTGGGGGGTGCACATGGGGTGGTAACTATGGTACCCCCATGTACAAAGTGGCAGACACTGCACAGTGCCTGTCACGTTGTGCATTGAAAAGCATGACGTGCATTTTTAGCATTGCGGCGGGGGATGCTCCCGTGGGGGCCTAATGGCCCCCACGGGACCCCAGCCCTTAAGACGGGCAGTCCCTTTTTAGATCGGGATGGCGAGCAGACATAGTTGGCCCACCATCCTAATGACCCCTTAATGTTTATTGATGTAGTTAATTCTACTAATAATAATGAGCATACAACTATAGATGTTAAAAGAGATCCTAAAGAAGATCCAGAGGTTAATATAAAAGAACTAACAGGAAGCAACTTACATCAAGATAAATAAATTATTGATTTTCCTTTAAATGCCTTTACTAAACTACTCTATGAATACGTAGACACTGTGGTTGTTATGTGTGCATGGAAAATTACCTATGTTTGTGTCCGAAGAAGTGACTTATCATCACCTTCCATTAACATATGGAATTTCATGTAGTGTATTAACCAGTTTGTTCTATGGTAAGGAGGAGTTCCAATACTATTATTCTAACTTCGACCTAGTTTTTTTCTGAAGTTCCATTTAGAAAGAACATGAATATAGTATATAGTGCAAGGTATGCAGAATATATGGGTGACATTTTCCATACTACTAAAATTATAGATATCGTATATGTGCATCAAAATAATCTGACCTGTAAATTACATGGGGTAGAAATAGAATGTATTAATGCTGTGGAAGATAGGTGAAGAGAATTTAAGAGATAGGCAGCAGAGGAGAAAACTGGAGAACATCCTTGGACACACAAATAAGGTAATTACAAAAAGAGTGAAACTTATCCTGCAATGACCCTGGATTGGCCTCGTAGAGGAAAGCTTCGCTTATTAAGGCAGAAAAAAGATTATAATAATTATTATTTCATTGGCTTCAGTGAATGTGAACATACCTTCCTAATAACAGGTGGTTGGGGATTGAGAGGTGGCACTGATCCTGTTTATCCAGGAGTTTATTATATGTGGTGAAAGAATGCCTACTATAGGTTGCCACAACATTGTTATGGATGTTGTTATATGGGGTTCGTCTTCCCTAAAATTGACCTTGTAAATGACAAATGTGGAATGAATGAAAAGAAACTAACACAAATTAAAAGGGGAATAAGTGCTACAGAAATTGTGGGAGATATATTTGGAGCATTGATACCTTCACTAGGGGGGATTCTAAATTCACAAAAGAATAGAAAATTGTATACAGTGGTTGAACCATAGTTTTGCAAGATTGACTTGCACTCGATGTATTATTGGCAAAAGAGGACGGAGTATGCTGAAGACTTTGTGTGACTGTGTATGAATGTATTTGAATGGTGGATGTTTTAGAGCAGAAATTTTAGGAAGGATTGTGTTGGGTGGGCATGAGAACATATATAATAATGAATGTATTACATTTGTAAAAAACATGTTGTCATTGTAAAGAATGACAATAGATTTTTGTGATGAAATAAAAGTTATTTATCGAAAATAATTGTAATGTTTAGCTCTGTGTTGGCTGGATATATGAACATTTGAAAGTAAAAGTGATTGATGGGTTTGACTTGTGATTTATATTTCGTTCACCTACTCCTCACTACACATTTATGATTTCAGGGGCCTTTTGTTGTAGGTATATAAATGCCACAAGTTCAACTGCTAAGCACCTCAGCAGCTCATCTACGCTGAAGCTGCCATTAAGTAGGTCCTGGGAAAAAGGTAGGAGTAATGCCACTTTCTGTGTAAATTGATTATGGGAAATCCAGTGATGTCTCTTTCTGTGCAGATTGGTGATGGAAATGAGTCATCTTGCTTAGCTCTTTCTTTTAAAGGTCGTTGGGAAACCAGTGACCATCTACACCTGTACACATACTCCTTCTATAATGGTGAAGTAAGGGTGCCATGAGCTCTAGTAAAAGCAAGACAAATGATACATGACTGCTCGTTGTTTTAAAATACAGCAATGATCGGGATGCCGTAGACCCCTCAGGCTCTTAGGCCCACATGCTGCTGCACCATTCACAAATACTGCCCTGTCCTTCACTCATGTGTAGATTTACAAATTGAAGATTTTCACAAAACCTTTCCCAGTTCTATAGCTAGAAAGCTTTACCCATCGCAGCTTTCCTGACTAAATCCTGAAGAGTTTATGCTACTATTTACACGTCCTTATAGTACCATTCCACATTGGGGAAGACAGCACCTTTGTGCAATTTGATATCTGTTCTTTTTTTGTATATGCAGGGACAGCATTTTGACCTACGGAGAAACCCCTCTCACCACACACCCCCACCAAAGTTTGATGGTAGTCTCTTTTCGTTCATACCATGAAAAGAGATTTACTTCCACTCTTGGTTTAAATCTCTGACCATTTACAGGTGAGGTAAGGATCTGAAAGAAGTTTGTCAATGTTCACAAACATTGCACAATAGGTTCGAGGGAATTCTGATATCTTTCAAGGCAAATTGGTCCATGAACCGCTGTTACTTATTTACTCCTGCATAACATTATGCTAAGTGATGGGTATATTACACAGGCGTCAAAGGATTTACGACTGCAAGACCATCTTTTGTGAACAACTACCAACCTTGAATCCTGTCATTTTCGATCGTAAAAGTACTTTAATGAATGTAAATGTCTTTTTAAACTGTACAACGTGTTTGTGCCTTTTTAATCCACGGTTTGCCTTGATTATTACAGGGTTATTTTAGAAGTCGATGTCTATGCAGATATGGAGACTGTGATGAGCCTGAATCTGCTGATACTTGATAACTAAAGAAAATGGTTTTGCAGAGGAAATATTTACAGCAGGAAAAGTGTTACACCTATTATCCTATTTTCCCTAAAACATTTGGAGTTGGTTGTACTGACGAACATGGACCACATTATTTGAAATGTTATAGGTGTACGGACGAACACTTATTTTTGGTAATTTGCAGTATAATTTTGACTGAAAAAAGCCAGAATAAACTGTGATATTTTAGCTGGCATAAGAGCTCAAATGAAAGGTTCCAAGCAAGCACTCAAATTCTTGGAAAAGCATCAGCATTCTTAAAGAACAAACAACATTCCCAGTAAAACCTTCCCTCTGGCAGGTGATAGATGTCTAAGTGTGAAGAAAAAACCTCTTTGCGTTGTGTTCAGTCAATCACTTTTGGCATGTTCACTGCACTTCCCTTATGAAGCATCTAAACCACTTATAAACCTCATATAAATGCCTTGCTCAGTTGGTTCCGAGACTCGCGTTTAAAGGACATTCTCCAAATGATAACTGTTTTCAAATCCTGTTCCTTTTTTAAGTTCAGTAGAAGATTCACCCTTAAGGAATGCTTCTCTGGAAAGAAATATTTTATGTGTTTCACCTCTTTTTCATCTGAGATAAAATATGATTGTAATTGGAAATGCTAACTGCTCTGTTATTTCATTACATTTTGAAGAATACATTCATATTTTCTGCCATAAAAACAAGCACACAATTAAGACTTGCACCAATAAAATAAGGGAGTAAATCAAGTGTAACTGAGAAATCCCCATTTCTGGCTTCTACTTGTTGCCTTGTATATTTAGATTCCCATTTCTCACTTTCGAGATCGTGAGAATTGCTACACACTTTCGTTGTAATATTTCTCACCATTTTGAGCCTTCATATTTTATGTGTCGCTATTACTATCTTTTCGTCCTCATAGAGCTCTTGGATTGTGCTAGTGTGAAGAATGATCATTGTCTCTCTCCACTCCCACATAAAAGTGAACCCTTAGCATAGTACTACGCTAAAGCAGCATACGTAGTTTGTACTAATTCGCACTCCGCAAATTGCACGTAGCACAGTACAAAAACTGTGCTTGATCACATAGCGTAGCAGTTAAATTAATAACATCCGCAGATGCTTTGATAAAGCAATTTTACATGCTAAAAAGCATATAACCAATTCATAAAAGTGAACTTTTTCAATGAAAACATTAGGCAATGAGAGAGGTGATGATTTTGGGGTCCCCCCTAACCTAGGGTGAGGACCAAGCAGATGCCTTGAACACAAAGAGCATAAACTAAAAAGCACATCTTGTTGAACTTTGGTGGTGGTCCCATCCTCTTAGGACCATCCCAAGCACAGATATTGGCAAAAAAACAATCCCAACCGAAAGGCCCTGTAAAGCATTATGGACGAGATTAGCAGTTGGCAGTGAATATTATAGTATCCAATATCAACATAATTCTACAAAGAGCTGCAGTTCAACTAGTTGTTACTAGATGTCCTTCACGAGTCAAATGCAAAGTATTGAAATTATTCTTACATCAAGCTGCAGTTTGACTATACTATATGATATTCACTGCCCACTGCTACTCTCATCCCATATTGCTTCGCAGTGCCTTTGGTTGGGAATGTTTTTTTGCCAATAGCTGTGCTTGGGGTGTCCTAAGAGGATGGGACCACCACCGACTTGCACAATAAGATGTGCTTTTTGTTTTCAAGGCATCTGTTTGGTACTTCCCCTAGGTTAGGGAGGATCCCAAAATCATCACCTCTCTCACTGCTTCCTAATTTTTCAATTTCAGTTTTGTGAAAGTACTATATGCTCTTTAGCATATAAAGATAGAGATACTTATTTTATCATACTTGGCACTGTACAGGATGTTATTTGCAATTATTTCACAGTGCAGACAAGTACACAGTGCCATCAGCTACGCTACGCAGTACTACGTGTAGTTCAAAGTATACTACGTGAAACTATGTGTAGTGCTGCTATGCTAACTACGCCCAGGGTTAATAAAAATGTGTTGCCAGTGACATTATAGAGCAACTTGCCAACTGCAGTGGCTTCCATTGAATGCTACATTGCACCGTAGTCATAAGAGAGAGCCCCAATCCATGCTAGTAGCATGAAGATCAAATTGCAGGCTCCAAATGTAAACGTTCGCTGTGGTGAATCGTACACTAGCAACAATAGGAGTAACTCTGATATCTGTGCTAAATCCTAGTTTTGCAGGAGTTGGAATTATGACTTAAGTACACTTAGGGCCTGATTTAGATCTTGGTGGATCTGGTCCTGCCACCGCTTTTTTGATGGTCTTTCAACTCTCTCTAGGTTGTGCACCAGCTCTATTTAAATGCTGACGGTTCGATAGACCAAAGACCGTCGGAGTGCCGCCGACTCCGTCAGGTATGCTCACCAGTGTCAACAGAGCAATAGGCAAAAGAGGCTGCCAGTATGTCTGCTGGTCCTATCATGATGTGCCTTCCTGCTAACGAGATTGTGGCAATAAAACATCCACACCTGAGTTGGCGGATTGGAAGGGATATAAGGCAGAAACTCACCTTTTCTCACATTCACACTTCCCTTTGCGCCATGGACCTGATCTTCCAAGTTCTGTTGCTGCTGGTTGATGACAAACAAAATCAACACCGTTGTGGATGGAATCGACGGTAAGCTCCACTTTTACCTGTTACCTTCAGGGCTAGACTGGCTACTGGGCGTTTTTGGGGTGCTGCCGAGCTGGGGGCTAATTTCACTGCGGTGGGGGCTGATTTTGTTGGTGGAGAACTGCGTGTGCTTCAAAATAAACAAAGCAAAACTAATGTTTTTCAGCACACGCAGGTCCTCATCAACGAAATCAGCCCCCATCTCTACAGCACACCAATACGCCTGGTACCCAGACCGGCCCTGGTTACCTTGTGACTTGTCTGTTAACATTTGCGCTGGACTCGTGCATTTTTAAATCTCACTTACAAGCAATAGCATACCAATGTGCAATGAATATGTCTATATTGTTGACGTTTAAGAACTTAAAGAAATACACCCGTATGATCACATTATGTGTATGAATTTGGTGAAAGCTGCCTTCAAATCAATTAACACTTGCATTAAAAAAGGATATCAAATTAAAAATCAAAAAGTCACAATACAGGTGTGTTTAAATACATTTTGAAAATTGTCACATTAAAAATATATGCAACATACGTCATTGGGATAAGTGCAATGTTACATGATGTACAAATTGCACTAAACATAGTGTAACATTTACCTCATAAATTACCAGTAAAGTCAATGTCAGTCCTAAATTTGAAGTATTTAACATATGCATCCATGTAACATTTCCCCTTGTCCAGTACAAGCCCTGTACAGTATCCAATTTCAATAGTCACAATATTTCATAAGGTGTAATGAATACATGCTCATACTTATCAGTAATCAAGGTGAAACAAACACCTGTAGTAACACATCCCAAAATATGTTATATAAGTGGCCATTACTACGATGAATGCGTGGACCTACATTCAAATGATCAACGCATACAATGTTAAGCAGTGTAAGTAGATGTTAAAGCAAATCTGTTGTATTACCCACCATCATGGTAAATAAAAATAAGTCCTTCACATTTAAGTCAGAAAAAGTGCTAAGAATGAAACAATTGCAAAAGAAAATTAATGTCAGGGCTAATTTGGTGAAATGAAACTTATGAATTTATTCCAAACCATTAAATATGTCCATAAAGTTTCAACAAAGCCCTGTGCACTGTTATGCGTTGACACAACGCTTACCTCCTAATTCATTGCCAAGGGAAACCTCCTCAGGAAGGGGAATTTAGTGGGCAGAGTAGCCACCTCAAAGATCTTACTTAAGGAGGGGATTGGGCTTGGGAGGGGTACTCTTGGGTTTGGAAGGTGGAGTTACTTTTGACTTTAGTAGGGTTGGTTTCTTTTTTTAGGAGATGTGGGTCTAGATGTGGAAATGGTAGATTGGGGCATGGAAGGGGTAGTGTTGAATTTGGGAGGGGTGGTTTGGGCTTTGGCACGGCTCAAGGCAGGGGAAAACATGTTTCTCAAATATGCTCCATACAGACTAGGAGCATACATTTGTCCTACAGGACCAAGCTATCACCTGAGTATAGCAAAGAAGATTGGTTAGTGTTACTGCTATTGCACATAACTTCCTCTGGAGGTCAGGTTAACATGCTGTGATTTTAAGATTCTTCGCCATTCTTAATGAACTCTTTCAAAGGTACATGGAGAAGACCTGAGCACTGACTTCTCTACTGGAAATGTCAGCCACAGGACTACAACCTGTTACATGTACTTTGGTATTAACCCACATTCTGCACTAACTGGTCTGATGTTAGTAAAACAGTGGTTAAATCCTGCCGATACAATGTTGATCCCATAAATCATGTGGTTCAGTGCTACATAGTGTGCCTAATATTGCACACATTGTAAGAACTGTTTTTCCACATCCCTTGTGGTGGCAAAGATTTGTATTTTCCAGTACTGGATGTAACCTCAGGCTCTGAAGAGCGTATTTTCAACCTGATGCAAAGGTTCACCCATGATCAGCTCTCATGCAAGTTTCTTGTTCTGGTGGTCATTATCAATTGAATCTGGGGCACTTTCTTACTACCTGTGACTCTGTTTGACAGTGCACTTAGCGCTACTGTCTGAAACGGTTACTCCAGCAACTTTTCATCAGTGGACCTGATGGCATTGATGATGTGTATTCACTTATCTGTTATCTCTTATCCTACATCTCCTGGTAGCAGTGTGCATAATATAAATCATTTCTCAACATTTTGAAGAAAGGTAATTTAACTGAAGATTCCTTATGTACACAAAGTAATACCAAATGTTCGCTATTGAAACAATTGAAATGACCTATGCAGCAATCGATCAACTAATGATATTGCAAAGGTTCTTGTTTGCCCTGACTGCCAATTAGAATGGTCTGAAATGCATTGACATCAAGTGAGGCTATGTAGGAAAAGACTAAAGACTTAACAATGATCAACAGCAAAAGAAGAAATCATGTTTCAAACTCCATCTTGACACGTTGCCTCCAGTTGACAATTAACACACACTTTCAATATTTGTGTCGTGAAATTTGAAGTATTTAGTTAGGACTGTCAAAACTTACATTTGCTAAAACTTAATTTTAGCTTTTTCTTCCCCAATCTCTACAGTATTTGAAATAAATAAAAGATAAGATAAAGTAATAATTCATGATCCTCATGTGAATCTTCTTTAATTAAAGACAAATATAACTGGAATTCCTTTTACATTTGATGCAGGTGAATATTCTAAAAATTGCCTTCTACAACAGCGATATATCGGTTTGTTCTTGCTCCATAAGTAAATGGAATGTATGTCCTGATGAGAATACCTCAGTACCTAATAGTTGACTTCTTTGAGTTTCTTCGTCCCTATGTTGTCAGCTGCAAGACTTTTCTCTCCTCTTCTCTTCTATCAACCTGCCTCTCTCCTTTTTTCCCACCGTTCCTACTCATACCTCTGTGATGACAGATATTTCACAAATCTTTATGGAGCGTCAGAGTCAAGATTCACTTATACTTTGGCTGTATCCTATGCCTAGGGGTGTGCGGTCCTCTGCAGTGCAAGTCCCCCTCCCCAGCCAATCAGGAGTTCCCTAAGAAATTAGTGGGCCCATTCAGCCAAGAGTTTATTAATCAGTGAAATATTGGATGCTCTGACCCCTCATCAAATTCAGCAGTGATGACCTCCATTTTGCGTTATACCCCTGCTTGTGTCATGCATGCACTTTGTTGAGGCTACTTTGTACATGTGCTATATTTAATGTTGTTTGTGTTTATTTTGAAAATCCTAACTAAACCTTTGCAGCCCAGGAAAAGAATAAAAGCCAATCTCGAGTGCTAATGCGGAAACAAGGTCACTCGTTCAAGGTCATAGGGTAGATACCTAGGACCTTTCTAAATATTTGCATGTTACACCACATGCAGTATTCTGGCACAGCATGTGGCACAGATTCCAGAAAGAGACCATGAGGTTGACAGCTGTTCTTCAGAGTTCACAGAATCAGCCCATGCCTTGCAATCAGACGTCTGTGGTTCTAGAAATGTAGAAGGAATACTTGTAAGTTTGTGTCAAAGTACAACTCCCAAGGTATTTGCCTGAGGTGGAGTGGATCGATGACCAACTTTGCCCAGTTGCCAACCACAGAGACAAACTCTAGTGTATCCGGAATGGGTGTTAAGTCAGCCTTGATGTCACTAACATAGGGGAGCGAATCATCCACCTGCAGAGACACTGCATGTGTCCTGTCCGCTAGCAGGATGCCCCATCACAGGCTTCACCCCGCAGTCATGTGGTGAGGGGCTCCATAGTGGGCGAAAATAATAGGGAGATAGTGGGAAACACTGGCGTTTTACTCGCTACACTGCAAAAGTCTCTGATATAAGGCTACACAGGCAAATCCGAGACATTGGACCATCTCACAGTAGCTTAGTGTAGGCTAAGAGTATAAGTCCCAACCCCAGGCGAGCATGCACAGCAAACAGGTAACACCGCAATAGGGTGTAGAACGCCTTTCTCAAGTCCGTATTTGATCTTGCACATGAAAGAGTCTGTGGAGGTTCTGAGAGGTGCTTTCGCCCACAATCAAACCGCTGCTCTGTACATTTTTGCTGACCTGGGCAATAAAAGAGACTAGAAATGGTGATAATATTCCAGGGGTAGACCGTCTATCCCAGGACTCTTATTTTGAGAAAGGTCAGAGATCATCTGTTGTACATTATTTATTTATTTATTTAGCAATTTATAGAGCGCCTGGTGACCCGGAGGCATCCCCGCGCTGTAGCATTTGTGGAGACCAGAGGGGAGAGGGGACTTTATTTTGGGAACAGCAGCGTTTTCAATTTTTTCCGGAAAAGGAGATGGCTGGGTTCCTGCTTCAGGGGGCGAGGAAGTGAGTTCCATCCTGAGGATGCTTTTACAGAAAAGCGTCGACCGCCGGTGCGTGCCTTCCTGTATCTGGGGACGTTGGCCAGACGCTCATTGTTCGAGCGTAGGGATCTGGGGGCCTTGTAGGGGGTAACCAGGTCTCTCAGGATAGCAGGGCCGAGACCGTTGAGAAGTTTGTGTGCGGTGCACAGGGCCTTGAATTCTACCCTTTGTCGTATTGGAAGTCAGTGGAGGGCCTCTCTGCAGGAGTGACATCCACGATCAGGGCAGTCTTTGTCAAGGCTCGGATCCGGGTGAGCAGAATATCAGGCAGGAATCCATTTGGGCACTCCATTTGTGAGTCCTGCAGCAGACTATCTACAGCTGAGTAATAACTGTAGAAGGCATGCAGCATCTCAGCTTGAGCACAAACTGTGATACCTGCAAGTGTTATGACCACGGTTGTAGGGTGAGTCATTGAGTCTTGTCGGACAACCCTCGCTAGAAGTCAACTCGGTCTATAGCCCTTTCGGTGAACTCAAGCAGCATAGGCCGCAAAAGTGTAGTGATAAAAGTTCTCCAGAAGAGCTGCATGGGCAAGTCTGGTGTCTACTACTTGCAGGGTAAGTGTGGGATTGGCATCCACCATTGTGCTAAGGTCCACAGGATGTTCCAGTGCTCTCTATATCCCTCCAAAGAGTCATGAGCACTCCGGCAATCTGTTGGAGGCATGTACCCCAAAGAACCACTTTAAAAGTGCCCCATTCCAGCATCCTGGTGGATGCAGTGTTGTTGTTGTCAGTAAAGTATTGCCTAATGCAGACCCCTGCTCCTTTCAGAACACCTGATCAACAAGGCAGTTCTGTGTCAACCTCCAGACAAGTGTTTGGGGTAATGGAGGTGCCCACTTAAGATCTTTAAAGTGCACATCATGATCAGAGACTATCCTGCCCATGTATGGAAAGGTAATCCTGCAGTAAGGCTACTAGTCCTGGAGAGCAGGGGAAGCAGTCAAGGACTACTTAAAGTTTGTGTGAGACTGAGTGGAAGGAGTAGACCCGGGACATGGAGTGATGAGAGTACCACATGTCTGTGAGCTCCCAGTGGTGTGCCTAAGTTCAAGCGCATGTCGGTCAGGGTATGTGAGGGGTTTGAGGCAAGGGGGCTTGGTCCTGTCTAATATAAGGTTTAATACGCATTTATAGTCTCCACCTAGATTCCATGGTGTTGCTGTGCTATGTGCAAGTGTGATAGTAAGGGTGTCTCAAAATGTCCCTTGATCGGTGTTGGGTGGGTAAACCTGCCCAGAAGGACAGGCCGCCTATCCGGATGGCTCTCCAAAAGGCATAGTGTCAATCTTTGTCAGCCTCTTTGTGGGTTTCTAGAAAGGGGACGTCGGGGTGAAATCAGACCAGCGCGCAACATGCATATGCTGATTAAGTTGTGGCACAAATTTTACCCCCCCAGTGCGTATGTAAGTGGTCTTGCTCCTTCGCTGTGCTACGTGCAATTTGCGTAGTGCGAAGTAGCGGAAACTTCGCAAGCGGTTCTCCAGCTTCAAGGTAGATTGCTCTAGCCATAAGACCACATCCTCTCCTCTATGAACCAAACGTGTTGCATCTTCTCTAATCAATTTCTAATTCTTACTAATGCAGTATGTCATCTTGTTTTGAGATATTGACTTATTGATTATTTGAATCTGTAACAATGATGACTAAATATAATTCTTACTAATCGATTAAATCAATTAGAAATATGTTGTTGATAAACCCTTTAAAGTCACACCAAAGTCTCTATTCCAATACTTGTGAAGCCCCAATTGGACTTAACTGCTTATGGTTTGATGTACAGGTTTGCTTAATATCATCTCTCCTTGTTGACAAACAAAGGTCTATATGACCAATGGTGGGAGTTACTTAATGATTATATTTGAAGTTTGAGATACAAGAATCCCCACTTCAGCAAATGTATTCACAAAAGTCATTATGGGGCTCATTATGATGTCAGGCGGAATCAGTTCCACCAGACACTGACTCTGTCATAGAGCCGACCGACATCCGGTCAGCGGTCCTGACCACACCATTAGGATACGATCGATAACTGTCTGGTCACATATCTAAATTTCACTATGGTCATAAAACGCCCTTTAATGCATGCTCCCATAGTGAAATGGGAGGTGGGGTTCATCCCTGAACCCCATGGTAGACGCCCAAGGTGCTTGCAGCAAGGTGGAGGGATCAATAGGGGGGCACCATAGGTGCCCCCTCAACCTCCAACCGTAAGCCGTGCACCAAAGAGGGCCCCCCTAACACGCTTTCCAACATGGTTTCCGAACCCGTCAGAAGCAAGCTGGAATGACTGGCTGGTTTCCTTTCCGACCGCCTCCATCATAATGAGGTGGTCGTAAAGGAAACCGACTGGCCCATAATGATGTGGCCCTAAAGGCTCTGACCAAAGCCCCCTTAGTGTTATAAAATAACTGCAGCTTTCATGTCTCAATATCGGTGGCTGGCTAAATGTACTCTGTGCATCCCAAGCTTAGGCTGTGGAGATGGAGAACGATCAGTGTTAGGCCCTCAGTTACTGAAATGCAATGTGCATATGTGAAATATCAAAGTAGTGGTTTTCCACATACAAAACAATTTTTTGTAGTTTTGAATTTTGCATAGAATCTGTAATGTTGTCATCTTTGAGAAAAAAAAGATTTTCCATTGAAATTCAATGATGATGTCTTCAAATATGGATAGCTTCTAAAACCACAGATCTCACCAGGGAATTCACATTAGGCTCTTTCTATTCTATCACAAGCAAAAGAGAACTATGTAACCTGTTTCTCATAACAATCACACAATTATCATTCTGTTTTTGCCTGGAAGTCCTTTGCTTTTCAAACTGTACACACTCACAAAGTTATCCTCCATTTACATAAGAAGTTGCCATTCTATAGCGACCAACAGAAGAAGAGGATGATTCTTACCAACAATTCATTTAACAGGTCATAAATGAATCATGAATGAAATTCAAACTTGAATATAAATTTCTCTGTTTCAATTGGGGCGAAAAATTATATGCCCTGGAAATAACGCGAGGAGAAGCCGAGTTAGGATAAACTGGGCTATTACTTATTCAGAACATCAAAAATGAAAAATCATTTAGGGGTTGATTATGATGGCGGTCAGACGAGTGTCCAACCACCATCGTAATCAGACCATCAGATACTAAGCCTGAGTGTAAAACTCTTTACTGCTGGCTGAGATTGTGGACTTTTGCCAACTTCGCGTTCTGCGTAGAATGGGGAGTTCGGGAAAAAAGTTTGCACTCCTCAACGGAGCAGGGATCTTTTGTGTTGGAGTTCCCGAAATGCGTTTTCACGCGCGCAGATGAGATTTTCCAAGCTCCACGAGATTTGCTAGGTGCCCAGATTGTCCCGCTTGAGTTTGCAGTCGCCAACACACCAATCTAGCGCAACAGCAGACTCTTTCTGAAGAATGCGACCCCGAACGTGCAGGATCTACCACAAATGCAATCTGGAGAAGGTTCTCTCCGCAAGCAGCATGAAATCCTTCTCAAAATGATGATTTTGTGCATGGAATCTCTTTTCTTCGTTTCCCTTTTTTTCCAAGAGGAAGGAAGTGCCACAGAACTTCCTGTTCCTATCCAGCAGGCTCCTCCCAGTGTTTTGTCCATCTCCTGGTCACTTTTCATTTGGTTTTAGAGCTGGAAGGATCACTTTTTGTGTCTGCTGCTTAATATATCATTGGATTTGAGGACTTTTGAAATTGAGATTTCACAAGTAAGTTGGAAAACTGGTGTTGTTTGTTTGATTTGGGCCATGCACGTAGATTTGTTTGTACTTTTCATCAATTCATCAATTATTTTCAGATGTATTGTGGAGGGTGGCCTGTAGTTTCAGTTGGGGCCTAGTTCTTTCTTTATAAGCAATTTTTCTTCTTTTATCAATGAAACATGTTGCACAGTTCACTATTTTTTCTCCCTGTTTTGAAATCAATTTGCAATATTATTATTTATTTAATCTACTTTGTATGTAGCCCAGTAGTCTGTCAATCGGTCTTCCTCAGCCAGTAGGCCCAGAGCTACTCATGGGTGCATGAAACAACAACTGTTTCTTTGGTGTGTGTTGAATTTAAAACATAATTAAGGGCATAGATGGCTTTGGATTGAAATACAAAATCTGTTTGTTGTGATATTTTACTTTTTTTTCATGAGATGTGTTGTTTAGCTTTGTCTGGCCAGTGTGTGTGTGTGTGTGTGTGTGTGTGTGTGTTTGTAATAGTAGGCCCTAGCATTTGCCTTGGCTGCCCATCTGACCAGGGGCCATTTTGTAAATTCTGTTCCCAAAGGCCTGATTGTGTTCATTGTTTTCCAGAACTCTTGCTTGTTGTTGTGACCATGTGGCTGGTGGCCTTTTCATGGAGGCAGATTTTTTTGCTATGAGCTTTTTGCATGTCTTCCCTTTGTTCCTCTTGGCTTATTGCTTCTTGTTGTGATTGACTGGCCATGTTACTGCTATCTATTTTGTGAAGGCAGCCAATGTGCTTTTGATATAGGCCTGCAATGTCTTCCCTTTGTAGCCTTATTGCTTTTTGTGGTGGCCTGGCCATGTAGCTAGTGGCCATTTTGTGAAGTCAACCAGTGTGTTTTTGCCATAGGCCTGCTTTGTCTTCCCTTTGCAGGCTTATTATTATTGTTGCTTCTTGTGGCCTGGCAATGTGGCTGGTGGCCATGTTGTGAAGGCAGCCAGTGTGCTTCTGCCATATGCCTGCATGCCTTCTTAGTGGTGGATATGTCTTCTTGCTGGTTGTTGTTTTGCATACAATTTTGTTTCTTCTTTTATTCATCACAAGAATTGAGCACAGTTCACTACATTTTCTCCATGTTTTAATACATTTGCAATATTGAATTGATTTGATTCAATATGTGGCTTAGTCTGCCAATGGGTTATCCAGCCAATAGATCTAGAGGTATTCATGGGTGCATGAAACAACAGTTTCTGTGATATCTGTTGAATTTAAACATCATTTTGGCTATGGAAGTCATTGGTTTAAAATTAAAACACAAAATATGCTTTTTCGTGGCATTTCACTTTTTTCATGTGTGTTAAATTAATTAAATGCCTTTGTTGAATGTGTGTGGTTGTTGTAACTTGCAAATTGTTTTAGCCCTGTTATTTTTTTTGGGGCGTTGTTGCATTAAGGAGTTGTTGTTTAGCAAGCATGCCTTTTTGTCTGGCCAGTGTGTGTGTTTTCAAATAAGCAAGCAACACATTTGCCTTAGTTCCCCAGGGTCATGTGGCGGGGCCATTTTGTAAAGTCCGTATCCTCCTAAGGCCGCTTGTAGTCATTGTTTTCCAGTCCTCCTGCTTGTTGTTGTTGTGATGTGACCATTTGGCTGGCGACTATTTTGTGAAGGCAGTCAGTGTGCTTTTGCATTAGGCCTGCAAGTCTTCCCTTTGTTCACCTTGGCTTATTGCTTCTTGTTGTGGCCTGACAATGTGGTTGGTAGCCATTTTGTGATATTCAGACAGTGTGCCCCTTTGCCATATGCTTGCATGGATGGTTGATCAATGAGTTAAGCAGCTTAATAAATTAACAATTAATTAGGCACTTGAGGGTGATTTTTACTTTTTTACTTATTTACAATGATTTCATTATTTTAAATTCTTTTTTTCATGTTTATGTTTTAAGTTTTTGAATGTGTTTAATTCTTTCCTTGTTTATATTTTCAAATTTCTCTTTTCTTTCACATTTTAATTTTTGTTGAAAAAAGATTTCAATTTCTTTTACAATTGTTTTTTTTTCCTGTTCCAAATAACATGATTTGGCATCAATGAACCATTAACATAAACACCATGTCTGCTATATGACATGCACAGCAGTATTCAATGTCTAGGAATTTTTCCATTCCATTGTCATTTGTCAGCTGCAGCTCCCTGAGTGCCTCATCCCACATGACATCATGTGATGCACAATGCCGAACAGTTACATTTGTATTTTTGTTGTTCTTTTTTCGTGTCCTTCCTGGGTGTACAGCCTGCCCTTGCTGTTGACAAAGTTTCACAAAAGGTTACACTGTATTGTTAAGTTTTTTAGAAACTAAGGTAACACTAACAAGAGTGGCCACACACTAAATTATCTATATATATATTATTTTTGTTTGTACTAGTAATTATTGAACTGCAACAATTACAGATGTCACTGATGTTCTTCTTGCTTCTTTGGTATTAGGTGCACAAGAGGAGGAGACAACATCACCCATTGTACTGCCAGACAGAAGACCTGTGCACTGCACACAACGTCACAAGACCACAGACATCTCTTTAACTTCCGAATCTAAACCAAGTGCTGCTGCATGCTAACTGACAGCTTCAAAATGGTGCCAAAGAAAGGTATCAAGTCCAGTACCAAGAAAGTCAAAGTTACCAGTGAGAAAAAGGCACTGCCACTTACCACCACCGGTGTGTCGACTTGGACCTTTTTTGGGAAATCAATTAATTGCGCCTGTAGCAGTGGTGTCCGGGGAAAGCTGGGAGCAGCACCCCCGCATCAGGGACCCACCCCCCAACCTAGGCCCACGCCCATGCCTGTCTCAGAGGCAGCCAGTCTAATCATGGCAACGCGGACAAGCAGTGACGCTGAAATTGATTTATAGTTATCGCAAAGTAGTACCCGATCAATGCAGGAAGATCAGATAAGTGGGAAACAACAGCTGCAACCAACACCTATAGTAGAAGTCCCTCCCGAAGTAGGGGCAGTTCACGAGATCAAGAATCCTGCTGAGGAAGAAGAGCAAGCCACTCTTAGAAGATCCATTGTCTCCCAGATCCACAGCAAGGAAAAGGAGGGTTAGTCCCTTAACTTCTTCTCCAAGCCCCCTTTCTGGTGATCTAGACTCCACTTGGATCCCAGCTCAGTCTGAGATGTAGACAATCCACACCCATGAGACAAGGCTAGGGAAAAGTAAAGGTTCTGGATAGCCTTAGAGATATGGAGGTAGATGTAGAAGAGTAGGAAGATGATGGTGAGCCAGTCATCATGGTTGTTAGCCCCACCCCAGTGGAGACTGACATTACCCAATCCCATATTGCTGTGAAGGGTGTGGTACGGATACCACCAACACAGATACCACTAACACCCCCTCCAGCTGCCATATTTATAAAGTCCTGGCAGCCACCTACATCCACCACAACCACCTCAGTAGAATTAGGTACTGCAGACAGTCAAACGTAACGTCCAATTACCAGTATATCCGACATTGCAAGTGGCACCAGCTTCTTCAGAAAGTTGACCTCCCCGTTTGGGGCTACTTTTCAGTTAGCCAGAAGGAGGTGAACATTGCTACATGCTACATTTATGGAGTAGGGGTTATTTGGGGTAAGCATGGTACAAACTATGGTATCGGAGGCCAAACAACTCATCTGAGAAAACACCACTTGATCCAGCTAAAAAACTGCAAGTGTTGTTGGTGGAGGGTATGAAGATCCAATTACAGTGGAAGGTGAAAAAGATGGAGACATTTTCGCCAGTACAAAAAGCAGCCCTGTCCCCAGCAGTGCAGTGGTACCGCCCGCATCATCATCAGCAACAGCGCAATTGGACAAGAGTCAGGTCGAGGCACCAAACGGTCCAAGGCAAGAGAGTACCATAATGAAAAAACACGCATTGAGCCTAATAATATCAAGAAGTCACCTGCCTGAGTGGCACTAGAAAAGAAATAAATCCAGGCTGCCATGCTCAGCATGTTTAGCCCGGAGGGGCAGTACAAACGCAACCACCCTATTGCACTTTTATACAACACGAAGCTGGTTAAAAGGTAAGCACTGGACCTCTCCCTTTTTCTTTTGGTGCACTGCATTAACATCAGTGTTCAAGACTTTCTAAAAAAGAAGACCAAGCCAGCAATTTACTGACCAACTGCAGAAGAATCTGCACACATTTCAGACATTCTTTTAAAGCCCTGAAGCAGCTGAGGATAATTTTTTTTAACAGTTATTTCTATAGCACATAATCACCAGAATGTCTCTTAGTGCTTAGAGAGGGAGGCCCAGCTCACCGGCATTCACAACGCCTGTGTGGCAGATGATTAGATTGTATCCAAAACCTCCCTGAACAGGAGCATTTTGAGACGTTTCCTGAAGGGGAGGAATGTGCATTCCTTGTGGAGGCAGTCAGGCAGTTGATTCCAGAGCTGCGGGAGGAGGACAGAGAGAGCTCTGCCTACCTTAGATGCAGTTTTGAAATGTGGGACAGCCAAGAGGCAGCTCTCACATGTCCGTAGTTTACAGCTGGCACATAATTCCCAAGGCGCTCATTGATGTCGGCAGGGGCCTGGCCGTGGATGGCTTTGTGGGCAATGCAGAGGCTCTTAAATTTTGCTCTCTGCTTGATGGGGAGCCAGTATAGCTTACACAACAAAGGGGTGGCATGAGTCCTTCTGGGAAGCCTGAAAATCAGTCTAGCTGCATTGTTCATAGTCACCTGTAGTTTGTTGGTTAGCTTTTCCGGAAGGCCAATGAATAGGGCGTTCTCATAGTCCAGCCTGGACACGATTGTGGCTGATACGATCATCTGCAGCGCTACAGTTGAAAGGAGAGGAGCAAGCTTCTGCATCTGTTTCAGCAGGCCTGTGCAGGTTCACACCACTGTTGCAACTTGATTGGTCATGGAAAGATTGGCATCGATCTTGATGCCCAAGCTTTTTACGACTGTTACTGGTGTAGGGGTCTTGCTGAGCTCTTGGGGCCAGAACAGATCACTCCAGCTGTTAGTCTTTGAGGTGATGACAAGGACCTCTGTTTTGTCGGATTGACTTTTAAGGAATTGGCTGTCACCCAATTCACAGTGTATCTGAGAATGTTTTATACCTGTGAGTGGGTCTGGTGGGAGTTGCCAAACTGAAGGATGAGCTGTGTGTCATCCGCGTAGGTAAAGACTTGGCAGTCCATGCTCTCTTGGGCAATTATCAGTGGCTGGAGATATGTGTTAAAAAAGAGTGGGGACAGTTCTGAGCCCTGGGGGACGCCACACGTGAGGGGGCCCCTGTCTGACACCTGCTCCCCCAGACAAGAAGGACTTGAGCCACTGGTGTGCCAGCCCGTAGATGCCCAGGCAGGTGATACAGGCCAGGAGCTGTGCATGATTGACCGTGACCGGTAGATCTAACAGAACTAGGGCACACAGTTTTTTATTGTCGCCATAACTCTGAGCTCATCATTCAACGTGATAATAGAAGGCCAGTTAAAGCACTCATCGAAGAGTTGCCAACAAATTGGAACTCAACTTTTTACATTCTTGTAGGTCTGTTTGAGCAGTACAGACCAATCAGTCATTATATGTCATGCAAAAAGGGGATGCAACTGTGAAACTGTGAAAAAAATTGGGCCTAGTTAAATGCCTGACAGAGATGCTACTTCCTTTCGGGCTCTTCACAAGTGAAGTCAGCAAGGAGGACTATACCATGGGCCAAGCTATCCCATTGTTGCAGATGCTACAGGAACAGCTAAAGGAGGTGTCGGCAATGTACGTGGGTGTGGAGAAAAAAACTGAAGAAAATGAGTTGGTGGAGAGCTTAATCTTTCACTTATCTGAAAATTCAAGGGTGCAAGGAGGCATTGTGACATCCAGCCACTACATTTGTGCCACATTCCTTTTTTAGACGGAGATGTTGCCAACTACAAGAGAAAAAGAACAGCTGGGAATTAGAGGCCCGCTCCTCCAGGGCACAACAAGTACTGCAGGGCATCCTTCAAGTTCAACTTCAGAGCCGGAGGGAAGTGCAGTTAGGTCACTACAGCCAAAACAACCAACAACAGCAAGAACAGGAGCATCAGCCCCAGAATAGGCAAAGGAATGATTCTACTGGCAGAGCTTAAATCCAGTGCCGAGGGAAAGACAAAAGAGGCTGAGAAAAGCGGACCACCCATAACCATTGAGCGGATGGTCCAGGCCTATGTGGATGACCAACAAATACCATTGCTGTATTTTTATGAGAAAATGCGCTAGTGTTCAGCAGGCTGGTGATAAACTATCTAGCTTGCCCAATAGCAGGTTTCTCTGTTGAGTGTGTTTTCAGTGCTGCTGGTACCGTTCTGACAGTGAGAAGGACCAGTCTCTCACCCCAAAATGTGGAAAGGTTAACCGTGATAAAAATGAATCAGCACTTTACACTACCGGATTGCACCATACCTGAAGTACCACAGCAATGAGGTGATGATCGCAACAGGACGAGCTCTACTTCCTAGACATCTAGACTTTGTTTATAGTTAGTTTCTTTTTTCTTTGACCCCCCAAAAAGATATAGCTAAGGAAACTAGCTATTAATTGTGTGTGTCACTGTCTTTCTGGTTCACAAATCCATCCCCATGTCTTACTCTTTTATTGCTGGATTGGAGTTGCAAATGTGTTCAGTCAGTAAAGAAGTAACAGTATGTTCACTCTTGACTCACCCTAAAGCCGTTTCCCTCAAGCCAGACATTGGATGGAGAATACGAACAAATATGTGTCTGCCTCCAACCCTGTGCCCTGACTTCTCTATCTATCCTTTCCCAGCCTAGAGGAACTGCCCCGGAAGAACAGGTCAATGATGGTATACATTACACACTGAGTGATTGTTGTTTATTGTGAATGATGTCTACTATTCTACACACAAAAAAGTGACTCACTTCAATCTTTCCCTTCTTGTTGTTTATTAATAAAATTGGACAACTAAAGGCCCATACATTGCATTTTGAGCTGGGAAGGTCTGGACTCACCAGGATACTGTTGATACAGAGTTGGACACCATACTCAGAGTCAGAGTCAGGATAATCGGAGATGGTTGATATAATAACTCAGGGCGTGGGCATGATTGATCGTGACTACTTCCAGAAATGCCAGCAGAAGAAGATGGGCATTTTCAAATTCACTGAAAACCAACAGATTTGGATGATGATGCTTGGAAGTGATTTTTTTATCTCATTTTGAAAATGCTGTGGTGCTCTATGTATGTGTGATCAGTGCTGTCTGGCTCAATTTCGAAGCTAAGTAGAGGTTGGGTGGGAGGCCTGTTGTTAGAGGTAACTGCCGGAAACAGACATGATTTTGCCATGCTGCCTATGAAAGCCTGCTTGTTACACTCCTTATGCAGTTTAACTGTTTTCTCCTTGATATTTCAATATCCTTTTTTGTTTTTTCCATCTACAGACCCTTTACCCTGCGCCATACTGGAAAAACATCTCATACTTACCTTACCAAACCGCTTCTGCCAGGCACCCAAGAATGACAGACGGACAGTCCAAGAAGAATGCAGACGCAACTTCCAATTTGGCAATACAGTATCATTTTTTTCTCTTCAATCATTACGACTGTATGTGTTGTTTATGTTTGCTTATTTGACTCCTACAGACATTTACATTTTATTTGCTATCTTTGAAATGCTGGTACAACAGAACAGTATGCAACTTATGTGGGTCTCCCTGGGTGCAGACAGAAAATTGCATGATAAACATAATGCCCTGTATTAGTCTAGTACTACTCATCTTCATGCATGCACTTCCTTTTCCTCCTATAACAGATTTATGATGGTCAACTGCCAAGATGAATGAGTTGATCATGTTTAGTGTTTATCTTTATCACACTTTTCCCTCAAATCCCCTTCCCATCCATTCATTGAACTCCTAACCCTCTTATCCTGGTCCGTGTGATTTACTGAGGTCTGACTAAATTTAAATTTACACAAGTTTTCTAGCTCCATGATTTACATTTTTTGATCACACACTTGCTGGGGTAAATGTGGTGAAAGCAACGCCAACTCAATACGTGAAGAGGATCTTCTTCTGCTTTAGGTATAGCTCACACTGGCAATATATAGATTTCCCACCCATGGACAGTATTAAATATCTTTTTTTTCCAGATGAACATGATCCATCATTATTAATTCATCATCCTTCCAGCACTAAAGGTTACGCTTATGCACTTCACAGCTTGAGTCGACTTCAGTTTGTAACTTATACTAGGCTAGCCTGCCATTGTGTTATTTTACTTTAGCATTGCTTATCATGGTTTCTCGTTTGGCAGTCTTCTCTTTTGTACTGTACTTCTACTAGTCGTTCTCTAGTCTCCTTCAGGTGACGGTCTCATTTTCTTTTTTTGCAACTGCTACTGTCTACCACTACTACCACCATGGCACATTGGGAAACCATCACCATGCAGCCATCGCTTCGCCTAATCATCATTCACAGGTAAGAGAAGAAGTGTGGGGGATGCAGTAATCTATATACTAAGGAAATTCATTGATTCCCACACCCACTCTGAGTACATAAGAAAATAGTTACAGACTGCATAGACTCGGAGGAGAGAGTAGTAGGACAAGTGAGGGTACCAAATATATCTGTTGGTGGGTTACATTATATCAGCAGATTAAAAAAACTAGCTGCATCCCTGCTGAAAGGAAACTATGCGAAATAAGGGTAACCCCCCCCCCAAAAAAATCATCATATTGTAAAACTAAATATGTATTTCATTAACACATGTAAATCTAAAAATGCCAACAACACCTGACCCACCCCTCCCTATCCCCAAACAATGTCCAATCTGAGTCCAAAATCCAAACACACATAATAAATCCCCAATCCAATTTCTACTACATTCCACCCTCTCCCCAACAGGTCCCACTCCCATCCACCAAAGTTTAAAAAAGGGGCAAAAGAGAGGCATAGCGGTGGATTAGGTGTCGGATCTTCCTCTCTTGGTTGTCAAAGTGCTGCTCTGTCTGTCAAGTAGTGCCATCCAAAGGAGCATGTGGCTGTGAAATGTTCTAACGGTCATCACCAAGGGGGTAGCAGCAGTATATAATAAGTGTTGGCAGGCAGATGCCAAACCCCTGTGCCGTACCACTGGAGGCACTACTGGGGCTGGCTGGAGCACGTGCATTGGAGGCTGCAGCTGCTGCTGCCGCCTCTTCCTCCTCCTCTGGGACAACCAGCCGCTGATATTCATCCCTTATGGCCTCCAGCTTCCTTATTCGGGTCCTGGCTGCTCTCTCCTGCCTGTCATATTGTGGATTGGCAGGAGTAGCTATATCAAGAAAGAAAAAAAGAGATATTGTAAGCAGTACACTTAGCAAAACAGTAACACATAAAATTATTATATAGTGGTACAGTAGCACTAGTACATAACATTTGTGATATCCAACTATCCACATTGATTCCTCACCCCCTACGATTTGGATGAGATTAGAGTTTCAGGCATTAGGCACTACAATTTAGATACAGAATAGGCAAGTATTCTTCTTCTCGCTCTCTTGTTTAACTACATTAATCTTGTAGGCATGCCAGCTCAGCTTGTGCAAGTTGTGCCCTAGACAGACATACCTGTGTTACTTTTTTACTGTCTGCAGGTGGGGGATCAGTACTACAAAATTATCTCTGTTTCTATGCAGGCCATGCTCTGTTAAATTGCAAATGCTCAGTTTTACTTTTATCATGATTCCTGATTAGTCGACAACAAGGCAGATGAATAGGTACTAATTTGAATGATCATAAATGTCACAATGTCACATGAGGTACTACTTTGTACCATGCAGCCTATAGGCCACCCATGGCTAACAGTGTCGAAAAATGCCATGGGTAGGGAGTGGGCCTCGGAGGGAGGTGATTGATGATGGGTGATGATGATGATGATGGGTGGGTAGGGTACATAATATCATGTTGTACTTGGAAACTACTGTGAGTCAAGGGAGTAGGCCTAATTACAACCTCAAACCTTTGAATAAAAAACCTTGGTAAAAAACATTCCTTGTTTATTCTTTTTCCCAGGGATTTCTCCATTTATCATTGCTTTGTTCCTCTAGCATTATTGTGTCGCCCTTGGTTTTGCTACTCAGGCACGGTTTAAGTTTTACATTCTCTTCATCCAGTCTTCACCTATGATAGAATACCATCAATCCATTTCAAGCATGGCTATCATTCTCAACAAACCTTTCACCAACATACATTTGTAATTTGACTGCCCCATGGCATCTGCCCTCCTTACCCAGAGGATTCCTTTCACTCATACAGTTCTTTCACCCACACAGGCAGACATCCTTCCTTTCAGGTGTCACCCATCCTTCAACCACCCATGCATCCTATGAACCACCTATGTAATTACCTTCAGCCTTCATCCCTGCATCCTTCTCTGCCAGTCATATTTCATTTCACCCGTCCTTCTTCCTTCCATCCGTCTTTCCCTTTTCTGTCAGCTCATAAAGGTCGGAGTGTTCTTCACAAAACTGTCCATGTTGGGTTGAAGATAGCAGAGGCCATTAGTTACTCAACTCCCACTGTATGTGATAATAATGCTATGTAAATGGTGTCTTCAATTGTTCACAACTTAGTCTCACAGTACAGTATGCAGTGAACTCCCTTGCAGCGAGTGTATATACATTCAAATTGTCAATAAGCAAGCAATATAACTTTCCACCACCTGCCACTGCTGCTGGCTCACCACCTGTTGCTGCCACATCAGCTCTCTGAAGGCTGGCGTTGCCGTCCCCGCTGGCCCCAGCACTGTTGTCGGTATGCCTAGAAAACACATTACACATTTTTGAATGGCATGGCATATATAGGCCCTCCCCCTGTTTATTTTTTTCCATAGCAAGATTGAAAATACATATACCCCGCACACAATACTCCAAATCTGGTGCAAACTACAGAAAGCAGGATGTCCTATCAAAATAATAAAATCCGGTTGAGCATTATATTGGTAGCAAATTTTGAAATGCCACTCAAGAAGAAGACAACCTGTAAAGGACTGGACTGTGTGGCTAGAGCTAAAGCTATTGCTGAATCTGAGTTTTTGAAAAGAAATAAGAGTGGGCAACTGGATGGACAATCAGACCAAGGGTCTTCTATTCTGTTCTTGGATGGAAAATGTAATGGTCCATACTCAATTCGCAATACTCCCTTCCGGTCATGGTGCACGTAATCAGTTCAACATCAACTGTTGCTAATATATATACAATACTAGGCCTATATGAGAAGAAGACACAACTTTGGGGTGTCAAACGTGACCATGGCCACTCTTGTTGTTTGTTTTACTAATTGAGGCTGAGAAAGTAAACAAAAGCCTTCTCATTCTCAATCTCAGATCAACAAAAATGTATAGAATACCTTACTTGGGATTGCAATCCGCACAGCAGAGTAGTAGTACTAGTAGTAGTAGGAGCAATGGGTTCTCTGAGCCTTACAGTATCATCACTAGGCAGTCCACAAAATATATGAGAGAGGGAAAGCTGACTAAAAAACCAGAGGAAAGCAAGCTACAGACAAACTAGTACAGACAAAGGCAGTTTGAGGTAAAAATTAAAATACAGACATTAGAAATATAAAATAACGAAGTTGGTAAATAGGATATTGCAGGGATAGCAAGAATTTAGAAACAGTAAATTGATCGAATAGGATTTTAGAAAAAATAAAATTAGGAAAGGTAAATAATAGTTCAAAAAGAGGAGCAGTAAAGGTAAGGGAAATATATATAGATACATAATTTTAACAACTGAAGGACTTACTGGCGCGAGAACAACCATCAGATGAGGAACATTGCTGCTGACAGGCATCACCCGCTTCGGCCGACCTCGTCTGTGTCTCACTCTGGCCCTGGACGCTGATGATCATGTAAGACATAATGAAAGAGACAAAAAAAATGACTGGTGTTAATTATTAAATCACTCCAAAAAGATTATTTGTCAGGAAACAGCAATTGCAATAACATTGACTTTTCATACAAACAATCCGATTCCTGAATCCTACGCCTACCTAACCAGTGTATTCCAAAGACTTTGGAATGAATTGCAAGTTCCAATCTTGTTTGCAAATCACAATCATCTCAACCACCTTTGACAGACTAATAAGTCTGCATTTAGTCTTATGCATAGATGAACTCTTGCATATTGCATACACCAAATTGGTTCGTCGCTGCTACTTGCTTGTCACTCACTATACGAACTACAAAAAAAAAGGTTCTATTAATTGAGAGAGTATGCAGCCTGCTAAATTATTGCTAATACTACTGAGTAACTATCTTAATGACAGGACACAGGAAACCTACATAATCTGCCTAAGCGAGCGCAAAGTTGCAAACAAGTACGATTAGGTAGTGCCGAACACCTGTCTTGAATAATGATCACATCACATAATGTAAGATTTTTAAACATAACTTACCTGCATGCGAGCAAATAATATTCACAATAATATAGAACACACAATAATAATTATAATTAGCTACTCACCAAACCCCACAACCTCAACACCTATCAGGTCCAGCAGGTCGTCCTCTCGGTCCAAGATATTGGACCACCGGCGCGCCCTTGCCCACCACTGGTGAAGCTACCGGATCGGGTACCCGGACTCAGGCCTGCCGCCTGCTGCCAGAGTGGACGGGAGGTGGCGCTGCACAAAAAAACAAGTGCTGCCACTCCATAACCAAGGCCGGGGGCTGCACCACTGTCGTGTGCCGCCTTCCGCAAGGAAAGCTGCTCCTCTTTGCCCGGGTCTCAGTCTCTGCCATTATGCTGGGGGGCGGGGCAGAAAAGTGTGTAAAAAGTAAGAAATTAAGGGAGGAGAAGAAGAAAGGAAGTAAAAAAAATGAAAAAGCAAGTCATATAGAATAACAGTACAAAACACACTAAAAACACAAAAAGTAGAAAACAACACAGAATATACACTTAAGAAGATACAGGGAAAGATAAATAACAAAGATCAGAAGAAAACTTTTCAGAATGAAAGAATGAAAAGATTAAGGCAGGATTGAAAAAGGCCCAAGGACCATAACAGAGAGAGAAAACAAGATGGCCACGGCCATGCACAACCATGTGGTGCAGTTCACACTATGTTTCTCCCGAACATGGAGGTCTTGTTGCCGTATGGCAGAAAAATCACATGAATGGGTGGAACAAGCAACTCCGCCCGCTCGCGGAACTCTGAGTTTTTTTTACCGTTTCGCAGAGTTCCACGTAGCGCTGCTATGCAAACTCCGCACAGGCTTAGTAGATATTAAAAAATTTTAGCCATGTAGATTAAAGTGACAAAAGCTGCCACACCCAAAACAGACCTCAGTATCTGTCACTGCATCTTCCATTCATGAACTTGTAGAGGTGGTAAAAAGCAGAAACAAAAATGATTATAAGGTTTCAGTTCATTGCTCAGTACTGCACAATAATGAAACACATTTTTCACATGGCGAAGCAAACTAAATGCCTTGGACACTACTGCCTTCTTCTACACTGGAGAAACATGTGAAATAGACTCTGCATTTCATCATAGCAGTCAGTAAGTCATGTTTTCCCCTATGCCAAGACAACATTGAAATTACTGGGCAAAATTCAGATTTATACGTGAAATTTGGGAGATTTTAGATTATGTGATTTTTCATACTTTTCAACTTAAGAGGGTGTTTAACTGAGGGTGTTTTTCTGCTCAAACCAGACTTTTGTCAGTATATTGTATGATTTTTTTCATGTTTTTTATGTAATGTGGCCTCGTGTGTAAAAGTCATGTGAGATACCAACAAACCATATTTCACATTGAAAACGTGATTTTTTTTTAATTAGTGGAAATATAAAAAATTCACGGAAAAATAAATCACTATTACTTGCTTACCATGACATCATTGCTACTGAAGCCCTTAAGTCAAAGGCAATATCTCAGTCCTGGAATCTATAAATTTGGCCTCCGCTGCAATCATAGTAACAGGCACAATCACATCCATTTCTTCTCTATAACACAAATTGTGTCAGCTTGTTTTGGAAGTTTAGTTATGTCATATTGTTCTACAAAGGGGCAGTATAGAGTGTAGTGATGTATGTTGCCAAAGGGTGGGATAAAATGTTGTGCAGTGGAGAGAGTGTATCGCAGTCCAGTATAGTGGTGTAGCATAGAGTAGAGTAGCGGGTTCTAGAGTACAGTGGTGTGGAGTTGAATAGAATGGAGTGGAATAGTATACAGTGGAGTATAGTGTTTTAGATTGAAGTGATGTATGCTAAAGTTGAGTTGACTGGTGTTATGTAGCGTATCAGAAAATGTTGTAAAGTGGAGTAGAGTACAGTTTCATCAATTAGCTTAAAGTATTGTACAGTCGGAGCGTGGCGTGGAGCAGAGTAGAGTGTGACACAGTATGGTAGTCTGGAGTGGGATAAACTGTTGTAGAGTTGAGTGTCATGGAGTATAGGGGTGGGCGATACATTCCACTCTGCCAGCAGAGTTTTGCTCACTCCGCAAAGCAGCACAAAGCAGAGTTTTTACTTTCACGTGGCTCACCAACATTAGGTTGGTGAGCTAGAAACATCATACACTAGACCACCTCCTGGTGAGATTTCTCAATACATGTGGCCTGTGGCATGTCACAACCACTTGCGTTGAGAAATGTGCCACTCACGTTGAGGACATTGCCGCTCTAGTAGAACACCTACTCGAGCAGCAGAAAGAAGGAACGCCCTCTTGCACTATGCATCGTGCGGTTCATGCTGATTTTACAGTGTATGTCAAACTCCGAAAGATCAGCTTGACCAGTGTGACTTACGGTGTTCCGCTGATTGCCAAACTCAGCACAGTGTGGCATAGTTTTCTCAGTACTTCATGGAATTCTGCGTAGCAAAGCTATGCAAACTCTGCCCAGGCCTAATAGAGTAGTTTACAGTGGAGTGGCAAAGGATGCAGTAGTGGAGTACAGTGGAGTACAATTGGGGAGTGTCTCACAGACTATACTATATTAACTGGGGTGAAGCGGCACACATGGAGTTGCATAGAGTGTTGTAGAGTGGAGTAGAGTATCGTAAAGTGCTATAGATCAAAGTAGAGTACTGTACAGTGGCATTGAGAAAGGTACATTGTTGTGCAGTGTAGTGCTATACAGTGGAGTATAGTGTGCTACAGTGGGGAGGAATAGTCTGTTTTTGAGTGGAGTATAGGATTGTTGAGTAGAGAATAGTGGAGTGGCATAGAGTTGAATTGGGTAGAGTGGAGTGGCATAGAAGGGAGTAGTGTACAGTGGAGTGGCAAAGAGTGGAGTGGTATGCAGTTCAATAGGGTACAGTGGAGTGGCGTACTGTTAAGTGACACCAGTTAAGTGGCATAGAATGGAATAGCAGAGTGAAGTGGGGTAGAGTGGAGGTGCATATATTAGAATAGCATAGTGTGAATGGAGTGATGTAGAGTGCCGTGGGGTAGAGTGTAGTCGTTTACAGTGGAATAGCGTAAAGTGAGTGGCTAGAGGCGATTGCGTAGAGTGGAGTGGCATAGTGTGGAGTGGTGTTGAGGGGAAGGGTAGACTGCTGTGGTGTAGAGTAGAATAGCATACAGTGGAGTGGTGTAGAAGGGAGTGTTGTAGAGTAGGGCAGCATACAGTAGAATAGTGTACAGTATAGACACATACACTGAAATGGCGTACAGGTGGGTAGTGTAGAGTTGAGTGGCATAGAGTGGAGTGACACACACTGGAGTGCAGTGGAGTGGAATGGCATAGATTCAGAATAGTGTAGAGTTCAGTAGTGTAGAGTGGAATGGAGTGGCATCCACTAGAGTAGTGTAGAGTTGAGTGCCGTACATTTGAATAGCATACAGTGGAGTGCTGTAGAATGGAGTGATATAGAGTGGAGTGGGGTAGGTTGGAATGGCATGCAGTGGAATAGTATAAAGTGGAGTGGCGTACAATGGAGTGTCATAGAATGGAGTGGCATAGAGTGGAGTGGTGTCGAGTGGAGTGGTATGGTGGAACAGCATACAGTGGAATAGCGAACATTGGAGTAGTGTAAATGGGAGTGGTGTAGAGTGGAGTGGCATACAGGAAAATAGTGTACAGTATAGTAGAATACATAGAAATACACAGAAATAGCATACAGTTGAACAGCGTAGATTGGAGTGGCATACAGCGGAGTACCATACACTGGAGTGCCGTAGAGTGGAGTCACATAGATTTGGAATAGCGTAGAGTGGAGTGGTGTACAGTAGAGTGGCATTAACTACAGTGATGCCCAGTGGATTGGCATTCTGTGATATAGCATAAAGTGGAGTGCTGTAGAATGAAGTGTTGTAGAGTGGAATGGGGTAGAGTGGCATATAGTGGAATAGTATAAAGTGGAGTGGCGTTCAGGAGAATAGTGTAGAGTGGAGTGGCATAGAGTGGAGTGGTGCAGAGTGGAGTGGTAGATTGGAGTGACATGCATTAGAATAGCATACAGTAGAGTGGTGTAGAGGGAAGTAGAGTACAGCTGAGGGTGGTAGAATGGAGTGGCAAACAGTTGAATAGTGTAAGGTTGAGTGGCATGGAGTGTAGTTCCATTCTGTGGAATAACGTAAAGTGGAATGTCATAGAGTGGAGTGAAGTACAGTGCAATAGTGAACTTTTGGAGTGGCAAACAGTGGAGCAGTGTAGAGCAGAGTAGCATAGATAGGAATGGCATAGAGTAGAGAGTGGTTGAGTGGAGTTACGTACAGTGGAATAGCATAGAGTACAGTGTTGTGGTGTAGAGTGGAGTGGCATTGACAACAGTGGTGTAGAGTGAGTGGGGTAAAGTGAAATAGTGTGAACTTCAGTGCTGTAGAGTGGAGTGGCATAGAGTGAAGAGTGGTTGAATTGAGTGGGGTACAATAGAATAGCGTACCATGGGGTCATATAGAGTGGAGTGACATATAGTGGAGTGTCATACAGTGAAATTGTATTCAGTATATTAGGAAACACTGAAACAACATGATGCGGTGTAGCGTGGAGTGGAGTATCATAGAGTGGGGTGTCGTACACTAGAGTGCCACAGAGTGGAGTTGTGTAGATTGGAATAACATACTGTGGATTGGTGTAGAGTGGAGTGGTGCCCACTGGAGTGCCAAAGAGTGGAGGGGCATAGCTTGGAATAGCATACAGTGTAGTGGCGCAGAGTAGAGTGGTGTAAAGTGGAGTGGCATAGAATGGACTTGGGTATAGTGGAGGAGTGTACAGTGGAACAGTGTACAGTTGAGTGGCATACAACAAAGTGTGGTAGAGTGAAGGAGCATAGAGTCAAATAGTGTAGAATTGAGTGGCATAGAGTATGGTTGCATATAGTGGAATAGTGTATAGTGGACTGGTATACAGTGAAGTGGGGTTGAGTAGAATAGCATACAGTGGAGTGTTATAGAGTGAAGTGGTGTACAGTGGAGTGGCGGACAGTAGGGTGTCTTAGAGTGTACTAGTGTACAGTGGAATAACATATAGTGGAGTTGTGTAGAGTAGAGTGGCATAGAGTGGAGTGGCAAAAAAGTGGAATAACATGGAGGCGAGTGGTGAGAGCGGAGTTGAGTACAGTGGAATCGTGGAGACTGTTGTAGAGTAGAGTCGAGTAGAAAAGAGTGGAGAGGCATAGAGTGGAGTGGAGTGGAAAAGAGTGAAATAGGATAGAGAGGAGTGGCATACAGTGGAGTTGCATACAGTGAAGTGGTGTATTCTGGTGTTTCTCTATATAGTGCAATAAAATGAAGTACACTATGCAGCGAGTCAAGTGAATCCCCAATAGGTGTGCAGAGGTAAAAGCAAATAATTCTAATGTTCTTATCGTGGTCGTGCATTTAGGCTAAGCATTTGTTGTCACACACAGAAGCAATAAATGAGACACACACACAAGAATAAGTCTGAGACCAATTAGGACAGATAAAAATCATATCTTTATATATATTTTTAGAATTTGTAAGTTGATTTTTAACCAAGTGCAGTTCAAGACACAAATGCTTACAAGTTGTTAAGCAACAGCGGTCAATATCTTCAGCCAGAGACCGTCATAGTCAAAGGGAAGAAAATTATAGGGTTAGATAGTGGAGTACCACCAGCACATATAGCATAACGGTCCATTGAAGCAACACCCTACCATTGTGTTTTGGGGAAGTTCTACTTAGATTGAGCCACAGTTTTGGAAGTCTGAGGCCTATGACACATCAGGCAGTTCTGGGATACTTGAATCGGAGGCGCAAAAGGTTTTTGGATGCAGAATTGGTTCTTCACCGACTGCATTCAGCTACAGGTAAGGGGAGGGCAGTCTGTTGCGGTCAGGAGGGTTGTACCCTGGTTGCAGCTTTCACACAGTCAAGTCACCAGCATTGGTTGCAGGTACTGTGAGGATCCCTCATGCTAATGGATGCATTGAAGTGGTCGGGTACTGGACTGGTGATCAACAAGCCTTGGCTGCTTCACCTTTTTGGTGATGAGGTGAATTGTGTCAACACAGTCTGTGCCGGTCTTCACCTCGTGGCGATATTTTACCGGCAGTCTGCCAGGGATTAGTACCACTAGTCCAAAGGGAGCTCCCAGGAAATCGGAGAAAGGTGGCAGGGCTCCAGGGTTCTTGAAGGCTGCACAGGTCTCAGGTGGGGACAGCAGGCCACACTTGTTGAGTCCTTTTGGAGTTGGCAAGGTTTGGCGCCGGTTTCTTCTGCAGCAGGGCTCAGTTCCTGGATCAGCAGCACAACTTCTTTCTTTGTCTTCTTTGGGTCAGTGGAATCTCAAGTCAAGGTCTTAGGGAGCCACCTAAATACTGAATTTAGGGGCATTACAAGGGAAGACAGGTAGTAGCCAATGTGCTACTTAACGTTAGGGTGTCTACACCCTCTAATGACTACTTCTTATGGAAAGAGGTACTACCATGTTGTGAGGATTACTCACCCTCTCAAGATGGTGAAATTTCAGGAGAGGAGTTCACCTTGCCTGCCACTAGGTGTGGTGTACGTTACAGATAACGGGTTAACCCAATGGTACTGGGACCTGGGTAGATCAGTTTTACATGTAGAGGGGGTCCCAGTTGTACACACAATTATTAAACGAACAGTCTCAAAAAATGAAAATCAGAGTGTAAAGACGTTCTCAAAGAGGAATGTTATTTATTCACACCCTCTATATTGATTGGTTATGCATACAATTTCACATTTTTTATCACAATTTTTGCCCAAGAAGGGGGGACGTGGGTGAAAGGAAGGACAGGGAGAGGGGTAAGTGGATTGTGAGGTTTAAGGATCTTCCTCAGGACTGGTGATGCGTGTGGGTGGGGGTCAGGGTAGGGCATCAGAGTTACCACTACACTGGGTGTGGCAATGAGTGATAGAAGAATGAAAAAACGGGGAGGGCCCGTGGGCTCCAGTCAGGCGAGCGATCAGCAAACTGGATGTATATTCAAAACTCCCCGGTCGTGGCTGGAAAACGGTGGTGCCTGGCTACGCGACTAGCGCGTCTCATGCTTGGGTCTGGGGGTCTGTGGCGATTACTCAGATCGTTGGAGAGAAATTAATATCTGTATCAGTCTGCACATCTATAGGCGTTGCGTGAATGAATCTACGGATGCGGCCAAAAAATGCGACTATCTTCATCTTCAATCACTAGGTGTGGTGTAGGCTGAAGGGAGACCCTCCTCCTCATCTAACTCATTTAACTGATTTTCCTCCTGGGAAAAGTGGAGCAGGGACTGGGGCATGGCCTCCCCCACAATCTGGGGGTTCTTGGGTTGAATTTCAAAGGTGGCATTGCCTTTGAAGCTTCCCACATGTGAAGACCTTCCTGTCCTACAGAGCAGGTATTGTGTCTGTCCTATGAGAGTACTGGCTCGCCCCCATGAGGGCAGAAACATGTCTGGTGGTGGCAGGCTGTTGAAAACCATCCAAAGCCCCCACTAGTGATTGGTTAGGTTCTCAGGGGATGCTTTTTCATGGGACCTCTGAAAGGGTCTCCTGTTTGAATATATTAATTCATCCATTACTGAAATCAGTGGGTATTTATTAAGACAAGATGTTTGGTAGCAAACACCTTGGAAATCAGTGAAGCCATCATGGAGCTAGAAAACTTGTGATGACAAGTATATAGTCCATGTACTCTTTATTGCTTCCCTGTTCACTTGCAACATCACAGATTAGGCTGGACATTGTAGGGGCATACCTGCTCCTTCAGGTAGGCCCAAACATCGGATACAGTGCACCCTGCCTGAGGGGTGAAGGACTGGAGTAGGGGTAGCTTAAAATCCCTTATGCAGTGCATGGGAGGCATGGCACACAGGTCTTTTAGCCATGTCAGCTCTTTGGATTTTCCTACACCAAGACACATAGTCTGCAGTAGCAGAGTGCATACCCTTGATGAGGGGACCCAGGGGTGACACAACCAGTGCTGCAGCTCCTGGGGACCCACTTCAGTTCCATTTACTAGGGACATTTATGGGTGCTGAATTTGGCAGATCAAAATCACATCAGGCAAAAAGTGGGCTAACCATACAAAAAGAGGTGCATTCCTACAAAGAGCAAACAGTGGAACAGCATACAGTGGAGTGATGTATAGTGCAGTGGGCTACACTGGAGTGTGTTAGAGTGGAGTCGTGCACAGTGGAATAGCATAGAGTGGACTGACATAGAGTGGCATGGCATAGAGTGAAGCGGAGTGGAGTAAAGTGGAGTGGCATACAGTGGAATAGTGCACTCTAGAGTGGGGTAGACTGAAGCGGTTTACAGTTGAGGATATAGAATGGAATAGTGTACACTGGAGTGGCATACAGTGGAGTAGCATAAAATAGAGTGTCATAGAGTTGAGTGATGTACAGTATAGTGGTATACAGTGGAATAAGGTAGACTGGAGTGGCGTAGAGTGAAGTGGCAAACAACGTAGTGATGTAGAATGGAATACTATACAGGGGAATGTTGCAGACTGAAGCAGCGTAGAGTTTAGGTTGGTAGACTATAGTGCCACACAGTGTAATAACTTACTGTGGAGTGGTTTAAAGTGGAAATGTAGAGTAGAGTGGCATATAGTGAAATAGCATACAGTGTAGTGGTATAGAGTGGAGTGGCATAGAGTGGAGTGGCATCCATTGGAGTAGCATACAGTGGAATGGGGTGGAGTGGAATAACAATGAGTGTTACTGGCAAACAGTGTAGTGACCAAGAGTGGAGTGGCATATAGTGGGATAACATAGAGTTGCGTAGCGTAGAGTAGAGTGGAGTGTCATACAGTGGAATAGTGTAGAGTACAGTACGGTAAAGTGAACTGGTGTAGAGTAAAGTGGGATTGAGTGGAGTGAAATAGATTGGAGTGAGGTACACTGCAATAGTGTACAGTTGATTGTCATCATCTGGAGTGGCATATAGAGGAGTGGAATACAGGGGAGTGGATGAAAGTAGAGTGGCGTACAGTGGAATAGCATACAGTGCAGTCTTGTACACTTAAGTGGGGTACAGTGGCATAGAGTAGAATGCCATAGAATGTAGTTTTGTAGATTGGAGTTGCATACAGTGGAATTGTGTACAGGAGAGTACCATAGAGTGGAGCGGGGTACAGTGGAGTGGCATTCACTGGAGTGTCATAAAATGGTGTGGCATAGAGTGAAATATTGTTTAATGAAGTGGAGTTGGGTAGAGTGGAGAAGCATATAATGTATCAGCCTAAAGTGGAGCAGATTAAAGGGGAGTGATTTCGCGTGGAGTGGTGTGGACTGTAATAGCAAAGTGTAGAGTGGCATAAAATGCAGTGGCATAGAGTGGAATGGCATAGAGTGAAGTGCAGTAATTGAAATAGACGTAGATTGAAAGTTTTTGACTTGATGTAGATGTTATGTGGCAGGAAAATATGTTATTAGGAGTAGATAGTAATTTTTGGTACTATGTGTAAAGCAGTGTTAAAGTTATACGTTTTAAAATACTTACTTACATATTGTGGCGTGCATACTGCAGTATGTTCGCTGTAAACTGTGGTACATGCATCTGATAAGGCATGCACAAAGCTAATGGCTGAGTTTACCAAATGCAAAAAGCAGCAAGGTAGTTTTCATCAGTTTGGCCATGTTCTGAGTTCTCTATTTTGCTGCGTTCTGGTTTAGGGTCTTGGATATAGGCAACTAGTGGGGATTATTGTTGTTCTTTACCTATTTTTATTTTATTTATGTAAAGTTTTATATAGCACTCGCTACGCCCGGAGGTATCAGAGCGCTTTACATGAGTATCAGACCATAGTTGCAGGTTACATCGTTACAAAGTTTACTCAGATATTAGAGCTTGGCAAGCATAGTTACATGTAAGGTTGAGACAAACAAAAAGGACATATATGTAAGGGAAAAAGCAGGCAACGGGAGAGATTCAGGGGAGGGGGTAGGAGCAGGAGAAGTAGACAGAGAATGGAGGAGGGAAAGAGGAGGGAGGGGTCAGAGTTCCAGCATGGAAAGAGGAGGGGGAGGGTGACGGGGACACAAACCGGTAGACGAGTCAAAGCTGCGTCCAAAGTCCAGTATGCTGTGATCCCAGGGGAAGTGGTATAATTTCCCCATCTCTGGTGCGAGAGGCTCCCTATACGCATTGGACTCTCTCAGAGGGGTCTCTGAGACTCCAAGGACTATATACTGGATCCTTTCTATTGCCACGTTATTGTGTTAAAAGGTAGAGCAATGTTTCATAACTTGATAGATACTTTTATAGCGGTTTAGGGAGAACTGTATTTTTTTGTTAATGCAAGAACCGCAGTAATTTGTAGGTATTACTGCTACCTAGAATTATTGTGAAGATGAAAATGTTAAAAGTAGAAAATACACTGCACTACCCTATATTTGTGAAATATACAGTAATGCCGTGTATTTTTTTACTTTTTAACATTTATTTTAGATACCACTGTACTCCTGAGGTGTACATTTTGTTTAACATCTATGGAAGCATATAAATATTTTTCGCTACCTATTACTACTTTAATAAAGTAGTAATAGGTAGGGGGGAAATATCAAATCTAATATTTGTCTATATCTAAGGGAAAAATGCAGAACGCACCACAAGTGTACCTAAACGAAAGATGGTTAGCTTTAACATTTGTAATGGCAAACATTAGACAATCACTTAATGTCTTGTCATCACTATGTACTGTGGTACTTTTGCAAAATACATAAAAATTTCATTAAATACAGTGAAAACAGATATCAGTTTAAATGCCTTATAACTTGAAAAAATAATCTCCTTATCTGTGGTATTCAAAATTGATGATCTGTGGTAATTTCATGTATATCAGTTCAGACATTTTATCACTGCTGGCAATACAAAAGTCTATGGAAAATGCATTGTGGGAAAAAGGTAATTGGGGACCCCCCTTATTTTTGCACCCTCTGGATTCATCACGTCAAAACTTCCCATCCTCTGCCGGTGTAAAAAAAGCTATGGGTCTGGAATGTTTCATGAAGATCCATCAAATAGGGCAAATTTATTACCAACCAAAATTCAAAGGTATTCCTATACCTGAATGGAATATGGTTTGCTTGGAATAGGGTCCTCTACTTTGGAGGAGTCTGTGCGTGTTGAGCAGGGCATGTGCTTTTTTAGGCACTCTCATTTATGAAGGTAATTTATTGTTTTTCTTTACTTTCGTAAGAACTGAGCTTGACACATTGTCAGCACCAAATTATTGGGAAATGGCCACACAACATCCTGAAAATCTGCATCCATTCCCCATTCCTGTTTAGGGTGGATCAAGCAGTTAAGGGGTAATGACATATATAAGGATCCTGTAATAATTAGACCTCAGTGACATTTTTGTTACGCCAAAGTAATCAGAGTAATTTCAGTAATTTTACATTATTCGTGTGACAAATACCTACCTACCATGTTAACAATTATGCCTGCTCATGTAATTTGGAGCAAAAATGCCCACAGAATAGGAGCTCGGGCGGCTGCTGCTGTTCTTGTTCTGTTGCATTTAGCTGTATTTTCTTAGTGGTCAATGCATCCTCTAATCCATTTTGGAAGCAATGGAGCATTGTGCGCTAATAAAATAGCTCTAAATGAGTTACACTCCTTGTGTAATTCTGCAACAGGTTGCATAATTTTGCTGCATTTTCTCGTAATTATGTTACAGAAGATTATTCGAGTTACGCCCACCCCTAGTACTGATGCTTTGTTAATTGCCAAAAATATCTAATCATGCTATTGTAGTAAATTATTTAAATAATACTAATGATACAATTTACGAAGTGCATGGCTACCTCAATGCTAAGTGTGCCATCGCTGGAAACAGATCTCCGCACCCTGCCTAGCGCTTTCAAGCTCTCTAACACTCTAATCTAAAAAATACAAGTTTTAGGTTTCTTCGTTAAATGAATATTTTAAATAGATTAAATTATATTTTACGCCTAAAACGGCTCATAATAGTAACAGAAACAACACCATGCTTTTTGTCTTTTTACAATAGTCAAAATTAAGTACAAGAAAACGCCACTGATTTAAAATAAGTACGGCAAATGTTTAAGTTACAGCTCTGAAAGAAAAAATAGGTTTAGAGGTCATCACATTAAAGATATCACATCCCCTTTGCAAGCACTTTTTAAAAGTTATTGGCTGCCCTTCCAGGAATGTTCCTGCAACTATCTATCAGGTCACTTTCATAGGAGGCGATGCTGTACTCTACTCACTAATTATTGGAAGAGTGGATTAGCAGTATTAGAGCTGCTGTAATTGTTGCTATGCTCATCTGGTGCACAAACTCTGCACATCCCTCCTTAATAAGCCCATTAGTCTCCTCTTATATTAGTCCCTTAATTCACCTTCACATTATTTACCGCTCCAGTCAACAAAATGGCTCAAACATTCATTAACGAAGGAAGAGTTGTGACTTGATGCCAAACGACATTCGAGAGTTGGGCATCAAGCACCAGGCAGATTTCTTTCTTTAAATAACATTTTTTCGCTATTTGTGTAGCATACCAGTACAATCAGAGTATGTACTGCTGCAAGTCATAACGTGTATTCCCTGTCTACTTTTTTCAATAAAAAAAGTATTACTGTAAAATTAAACCAGTTAGCCAATCTGCTTCATCATAGGTATCCCTTTCTATCTTTTCATCACCTTCCTGAACGCAGTGGTAATACACTGGAAAAGTGTTAACATAAGAGCCATGTACTGGTCTCTACAAGTTGAAGAGGCTCAAAGTGCCACTACAGCGTGCATTACTCAGGCAGTTAGTGATGCCACAAATGATCATATGGTTCTTTTATCATCATCAGCACTTTGTTATCGATTTCGAGCTTAAGATTCACAATATGCATGATTACACTGGCATTTGGTTTTCTTTATACAATGTGTATTAACTTAACGTATATCTCTCTACCTGGTGTATTCTATAGGCAATTAATACAGGCTGAATTGACTTGCCCTTCAGTAAACATACACACTGGCACTGACAACATAAGAATGCACAATTTCAGTATTGCACCACGCCTATATGTTCAAGCAAACACAGATCAACATAGGGACAGACACTCAAAAATAAATTTAAGTATGGCTACAGACCTATAGAGATGCCTGCATGTAGACCACCAGACCTATGTGCCACCATGCACACAGAACACCAGGCTTTTTATTCACTCATACACACAGACTGTAGGACATCTGTGATGGATGATGTCCGCCTAGGGTTTATACTCTATTATCTTTGCTGGTTTTAGAACACTGTGCATGTTACCCCTGATAACCGATGGTAGAGGGCCACTTGAAGCACCTATTGTGCCATCCACTACAGTGGCAGGGCAATTACTTTCAGGCCTACCTGTCGTTTCTGACTCTTGCAGTGTACAACCTGCAGTGCGACCTGCCACAATAAGCCATTCTCACAGGTAAAGACGTCACTTTTAAATATTAGTAACTCACCCCTATGTAGGCCAGAAGCCAGGGTGCATGGAATTTCAAAGCGGATCCTTAATTTCACCTGATCCCTGCTGTATCAAGGCTCAAAAAGCAATTTTTACGGTATGGAGGCTTACCCTTGTTCATAGAGAACCATCGGGAACAAAGATTAAATATTACTTGTGTTATCTGTGTATTGGGATCAGCTGGAAACCTGATTAAACCACTCTTAACAATATTCATTGAAAGATCAACTCAATGGTGATGCCTACTTTTTAAAAAATAATTAGAAATAGTAACTTCTATGAAGTTACCTTTTCTGTGCCAAACGTTTATGGTGGCTGATTTGCATTAGCTCTCTAGAAGTAAAAAATAGTCAAGTATTAGCTCTAATGAGGCATGAAAACCACTCCCAGAGCAAAGCCGATGGATTAAGTGTGGGGAGGCTCTTCATCTGACAATAGGGCCAGTTGAGGTGTATCCAGGTATTTAATTTACTGCAAAGGGGCCTACCCGGTTACAATTAAATTCTAGGTGCAACCTGGAAATGCCTGAGCTTTTGTCATCCCAGTCCCCAAGGCACTAGACCCAGTGGGGGAAAGTTGCCCCCACAACTTTCTTAGAGTGACCACAGAGGAGGGGACTGCTCATTACCATGGCCACACCTCTGGGAGAGAACACCAGCTCTGCAAATGAGAAGAAGGGTTTTCCATTGTGGATTTGATTACAGAAGAGCCAGGAGTCACCCCCACCCGTTAGATGATACCAGGCTTAAATTTACCATACCAAAGCATCTTCTTCAGAACACTTTCTTGACCTGTGGAAGAGCAGGAGAGTGATGGACATGTTTTCTGTGACCTGAGAGGAGCCCAGAAGGACTGGGAATACATAAGTACATTGCCCAAGGCCTCCTTGTACCCAAGACAAAGAAATGGACTTCAAGGGTCACTTAGCAGGCCTCCTACGTTACTACGGGAACACAACAAGCTGCAAGAGGCCTTTTCGATGAAGTGCAAAGATGAACAGTATGAACTGGACCTTACCTCATGGACTCCCATCGTCCCTTCGCGGAGGAGTTTCCAAGTACTCCACCAAGCTGGAAGTATCCTGCCCACCGTGTTTAGATGTGTGCTGGCTCAACCAGCATTCGCATCGACAGACTGTTTTCCAAAGTGTAAGCAGCACACTGTCATCGAGGAGGTGGACTAATTTGCTGGCTAACAGTACTTCTTGGCTAACAGGTCAGCCGGTTTTCTCTGAGGCTAATTAGATGTCCCCATTGTGCTGGCATTGTCCTAGAGGTAAATTACTGATGGAGTTAGTCCCTGATGGAGTGGAGACTGGTAAGGCCCACTGATTTATGTGTCAGTACACATATATGTTGTGTTTGCTTCTAAAATATAGTAATGTGTTATGCCCCTTTTCTTACATATTGCATAGCACGCAAACAACACACACACACAGTATTGAAAGCACAGGCACCACAAGCACAACACTCACAGCCAGAACAACAAACCCTATTTTCAAGTGTCAATACAGGTGTGTTAAATTGACCTTGATAAGTTAAAAAATGTACACTAATGCATTACACAAGATAGAAAAGCATGTAAAAGCAATGCAAAAAATACACAAGTATAAAGCAACTAGCAACACACTATTCATAGTGAGACAAGTGTAAAAGAGGCTTACATTAGATGCCAGTGAACACAGAGTTGATTAGTGTCAAGGCCATGTAGTAACAGCAAAGGAAGGAATAAGACAATGGGGTTCAAGATGGAAATAGAAGAGGGAAACACAAACAAATGTATGTTTCTACCTCATTTCCTTTGATTCCACCAAGTAGGAGGTATCCGTGCTACAGTTTTCTCGACAGAAATGCACATTGTGATTGGTTCAGCTGTAATCTTGGCTGGACTCCTGCCAACAGCCACTTCTGTATATAATACCATCAACGTGGTGAAAATTCCTGGCAGACTTGTCAGCACTTGGACAGTCTTTTGTCCATTGACCCGCTAACATCTTATAAGAGCAGCTGCACCGCTAAGTAGGAGGGCGGTGAACCCGTCGAAAAGTGCCAGCTAGACCAGGTCCACCAAGGTCTAAATCAGGATCCTAAGTCTAAAAGTCAAAACTTTGACTGTGGAAAGGCACCAAAAGTATACAGTTATCGTGAGGACTTCCCTAGGAGTGAAATTTGAAATTCTCTGTCTCTGTGCTTTTCCTATCAAAACCAACAGATTCAGCAGAACCTCGTACAACACCCATCAGACTTTTCGAGGACTTCTTCAGATACAGCCTGCTAACTTGATCCGCTGAAAGATTTTACCTTCCAAAAAAGAGAATAGCTTCCACGGTAAAACGTCTGACAGGGTTAACTCTAGTTTGTGTGTTCGACAATGGCTCCTTCGCAGTCAGCCTCAACTTGCATTTAGGTCCCAGTCAAACATGAACATTGACTACAATAGGAGCATTGCTTGTTTTGGTGCTATTTCCACTCAAAGTTTTAAAAATTCATGTATCTTGTTCCCTTTATTAGATTTTAGACATTTTGGTCTTTACTTTATTAGTTTCAAGATTGTTTATTATGTTTTGGAACTCCGAAGAGGTCCACATAAAAAGAATCATAATACAAAGTACTCGTACACATGCAAAAGACATTAACAAATTTTTACCGAAGTACAAAATAATCAGCACAACACAGTTAAATGAAACCCTCTAGTAGATATCTAAAAAACATTTAAAGAAATTAAAAATGCTAAAACAGAACATTTCATTAGGAGGATTATATAGAGCATGTAAGAAAGAATTGGCTGTAAGGATATTCAATTTCAAACAAATTTGTCTTAACCACTTGCGACGAAATAAACGAAGTACAGGACATATAAAGAGAACATGTATAAAGTCCTGGGTAGACAAATTACAAAAGTTGCAAATTGCAGAGCAACCATACCACCTAGCCATAAGCTGATTAAGAGGGAGTAGATCATGCCTCAAGAGAAGCCAAAAACGCCGTATGCCATGGGATAGGTTCCAGGCGACATAGGGTTGCATGCGTTTTAGAACGCAAGTATCAGTGAGGGGGGATACTCCCTTCTTTGCAAGAATAGATCCCCTGTCCAACCTAAAACTGAGATCCACGAGGCCTGTTTCAAAAGTGATTTTAACTGTACGGCAGACAGAGTGAAAAGAGTGCTCTCCTCCAATTGCAAAAGTACAACAGCCCTTCTGAAGTTCCTTACAATTGAGGAGAACTCCCTTAAAGTGCCCAACAATTCCGACTTCATTAAGTGTCTCAAAGTCCCCACTTCCCCTCTGGCCAGACTGGCTACCCAACGTACTAGCCCTGCCAAGCCCTGCACCCAACTACTACGGATGCCGAACTCAAGTCTCAGGGACGCCACTGTGCAGGCAATGTTAATAGAGGCTAAAGACCGTAGAATTTTTCCTTCTGCAACGTGTAAAAAACCCCATTGCCCTAAATCAACTATTTCAATTCCGTACAGAAGAGATGACGGGATTTTCGCCCTAAAACCCTCTAGCAGGTAAGAGAAATGTCTTCTCCTAGTGGCAGAGTACAGTGCACTCAAGCTTTTACCCTGAGACAGGGCCTTCCGGGAGTTATTATCGATGTGGGCCTTGTCGCTTAGGTTATCAGATATTATTTTCCCCAGGAAGACATAAGACTTAACCACCTCCAGCTTATGACCTCCTACGGACCAACCAAAGTTCTCATATTTTGTTGTTTTCCTCCCTGAAATACTCATAATTTTACTTTTAACTGCATTTATCTTTAAAAAATGGAGTTCAGCATAAAGATGTAGAGCGTGCAGACGATTATTTAACCCTTTGGGCGTTAAGTCCAATATAAGGATATCGTCCGCATATAACAAACAGGAAATTGGAGTTCCCCCTAATGATGGTGCAATACCATCACAAGCAGATAAAGACGTAGGAAGATCTGAAATGTATAGGGAAAAAAGCAAAGGCGCCAAAAGACAACCCTGCTTTAGTCCGTTGATGGTAGGAATGATTTGGGATAACCCCCTTTCCCCTCCTAGAAGGACTTGGCACCATGTATCAGAGTGAAGGGCCTTAACCAAATCTAACAGGAGAGGAGGCATGCCTAGAGCGGCTAATTTTCTCCACAGCAACGGCGGATCCACTTTGTCGAACGCTGTGGAGAAATCTATAAACGCCGCATATACTCTTCCTCCACGAACCCTTACATATTTATCGGAGATTATCTGAAGTGCGGTGAGGTTGTCCAAAGTGCCATGTCCCTTGCGAAAACCTGTCTGTTCTAGAGGTAATATATGATTCCTCTCAACCCAGTAGTTAATAGAATATAGGAGACATTTAGAGAAAACTTTGCCAATTGCGTCAAGAAGGGCGATTTGCCGGTAATTCTTAGGTTCATTCCTGTCTCCCTTCTTGAACAATGGCACCAATATGCTCCCTTTCCAGGACGAGGGGACAGATTTATTCAGGAAACAAAATCTAAATATGAAGAACAAAATTTTGCTCCAGGAGACTGGGTCTTGCTTAAGGACAGATATAGGGAGCTCATCAGGCCCCATTGCACCTGAAAGGCGAAGCTCTTTTATGGCCAATTCAATGGTTTTTTCAGACGGGAAATCTATTAGAAAATCACTATCATTGCAAAATCCCCCATTCTCGGCCACGGACCCATTACTGGCATATAAATTAGCAATGTAATTAACCCAGATTTGCTCAGATATGTGGATAGGGTGGGGACTAACTCTTGTTCCACAACCCTCACCGATTATAGCTGGCCCCGCATTGCATAGAAACTAAAGTGCACACAGAATTATTGGGCCCACCGACATGAAAACTTCGAGAAGTGTACACCAGTAAGATTAAGACGAACCCCAGCCTAAATAAAGAAAACCCCAGATTAACGAATCAAAGAATAATAAGCAGATGAAAAAACTTTCAGCTTGAAAGAAAGTCAGAACAAGAAAAATAGAGAGCCCTATTGAGAATCTAGGAAAGGATACCCTAGGATTCGAAACGCGTCGGCATTTCAGCAAAGAGCATAAAAAACGAATTGATTTTTTCTTGTAAATACCTTAACAATGGATTTATTGAATATATGCTCTTTATGAATTTGATTTGGTCGATGTATGAGTTATTCTCATGAAATGATAAGTGATTTAGTGGTTTTTTTTGGTCATAATTGTGTGTGTATTGTAATGTTCAATTTCTTTGTGAATTATAGCGACGTAAAATGTGTTGTCCAGTCCAATGTGGTTGTAAATAGTGTGTTGTAAATATATGTAAACTTTGTATCATTTTTTCCTTTCACATACACAGAATGGAATCGTAAAGGAGAGGTTCACAAGCAGGCACAAATATATGTAAAGGATACTGGATAAAGAGACAGAGACATGATAGATGGATGAAGGTATGGCTGGATGGATGGAAGAACGAATGGACGGTTGGGCAGACAGACAGATGGACGGATGGACAGAAGGATGGACAGACAGGTGGACTGATGATGAACAATGGATGGGTACCCGGATGGGAGCTACATGTCCACTTAACTGTTACCATTACTCCACAGGAAGTAATATTTGAAGTGGAGAATGGACTAAAGCATCAATTACCTTTACTACTTCACTTTGATTTTAAAAGATCACTTCTACTAGGTTACTATTGTTGCCATGTCCCCACTGGCCATAGTACAAACTAAACAGTGATGATGTGAGCAAAAATATGATGTGAGCAAAAATATCATGTCAAAGGACATGTCAAAAAACAAAATTTACTATGGCTGTTGCCATGCCCCAGTATAACAATACTCATAAGAAGCACTCGTTCCTGCTCCCTTGGATTCCTTAGAAGTGGTTGGCGAATATGAGCATACTTGATAATTACTAATTGTTGATTTGGAAACTGGAGCATGCAATGAATATTACTGTGCGATGAGTGGTAAAGCGTATTATTAGTTATTGAGGTTTCTGGTTGGCAGAGTAAACACCCTGTCCAAGCAGGAGCCAGACTCCTATTTATGGTAAGTCAAATACACATCCTAAATTAACCTGTGCTCACTATCTGGTAGCTTGGCACAGAGCAGTCAGGCTTAAATTAAGAGGGAACGTGTAAAGTATTTGTGTACACTTTAATTACAGTAAAAAAAGTGAAAATACCACAACTGTTTAGACAAATAAAGAATATTTACATGAGATCGAACCAACAAAAATCCAATTGGTAGAAGTCGAGATATAAATTTTTAGAGATTAAATCTCAAAACAGTGGTTAAAAATCAATAGCACATGAACTTGCACTAGACCGGGGTAAATCCAAAGTTCAGACCGACCCCAATAGAAATCCATCAGCGCGGGGTGTCCCCCAGGGGTCAATACTCAGCCCCCTATTGTTCAATCTTTATGTAAAACCCTTGGCTAACATCATTGAGCAGGCGGGGCTGACTCTGTTCTCTTACGCGGATGACACCCAGATTGTCTTCTCCCTATCAGGGCGAGACGAGAATAACCCCTCTGCACTAAAATCTGGCCTCACTCTTGTGGCTGACTGGATGCAGAGGAACTGTCTCAAACTGAATGGGGAGAAGACAGAGGTGGTCATTCTGGGGAAAAACAAGAACCTCTGGGGCCCTCAGCACTGGCCAAATGAGATGGGTTCACTTCCTGTGCCCACACATGCTGTACGTAATTTGGGCGTCCAAATTGACGACAAATTAACAATGAAGCAGCAGGCCACTAAGGTCGCAGCAACCTGTTTTTCTACTCTTAGGTGGCTACAAAAGATCCTATGGATGCTTCCCATTCCCTCCCGTAGAACGGTCGTCCAGGCATTGATAACATCCCGCCTGGACTATGGCAACATACTATATTTGGGCGCTGATGTAGCCACTGTTAAAGTACTGCAGGTGGTACAAAATGCTGCCGCGCGACTTTTGAAGAATGTTCCTAGAAGAACTTCGGCATTATCTGCCTTGCATGATCCCCATTGGCTTAAGGTCTCTAGTCGCATAAAGTTTAAGACACTGTGCTACATGTTTAGAATCAAGGAAGGCATTGCACCTACATACTTACAAAAGCTGGTGCAACCTTACAGGCCCAAACGTACTTTACAATCTTCAGGAACTGGGAATTTCATTGTACCAAGATTTAAGCTGGTAAGGATGGGGGGACGCTCCTTTTCCTATCTTGATCCTAAATATTGGAATGCCCTGCCCACAGCCCTTACATTAGAGACCAGTCTTCTTCGCTTTCGTAGAGCACTGAAAACGCTGTTGTTCACATAAGTAGTTGGTACCTGTATGCTGGCTTATCTGACATCTTCTTCCCCAATCTGTCCCTAGCGCCGGGAAACCCACTGTGGGTAGCTGTGCGCGGTAAAAAGTTCAAATAAATAAATAAATAAATAAAATCAGGCTGGCTACAGGACCGATGCACTGCCTGCTGAATAAGTATATTGTTTGCAGCAAACGTCGGTATTGCGGACTCCCTAGCCTGGTTCCGATTCACACAATCACGTCGATGAGTCAGAGTCAATCCTCACAGTCAGTGTCGAACTATCAGTGCTGCATTGAAGGCAAGACCCCTGCAGCATCTTAGAATCAGCACTTCCATCATTGTCAAACATGGCAATTTGAGCCCGCGTCGTCGTCCAAGCGCCCCTGCATCGGCATCAGAAGGCACTGCATTGGTTCGGATTGGCGGAAAGAAGTCATTACGTTCATTTTTGGAGACGACAGCTGCAGATGTAATTCTGAGGCCCAGGACTAGAGGGGGCATCTCAAGCAAGATGGTGCCATTACAGATGGCAGAGCCCAGCAGCACCAGCAGAGTTGCAAGAAGTATTTTGCAACCCTGAGACATCAGAGAACAGGAGGCAAGCAAACAAGCCCTTGGAGAAACTTGGGTTAAAGGATCTTTAGAGCAGGTCCAGTCCCTGTCACTCCCAGGCAAGATGCAGCAGGCAACAGGCCAACACAACAGAACAGGTAGCTAAGTAGCAGCCCTCCTACAGCACAGCAAGCAGGAGGCAACAGGCAAATACAGCAAAGCAGTTACTAAAGTGGCAGTCCCTCCTACAGCACAACAGACCTTCTTCCAGGCAGAATGTCCTTGGTTCCAGCAAAGTTCTGATTTGGTTGTGTCAGTGGTCAGTACTTATACCCAAATGTGCCTTTGATGTGAGGTAGACATCAAAGAGGCCTTTGAAGATCACAAGGTCCCTACGTCTTCTGCCATGGTTCCAGACTAACTACAGGGGTTATGCAGCTCTTTGTGTTGAGACAGAGACAGCCCTATTCAGGTGCAAGTGTTAGCTCCTCCTTGCTAATCTACCTAAAAAAAGCCCACCAGCCTGGTGATGGGCCTTTAGGATGAAAACTTCACACCCCTTTTCCCTTTGTGTGACTGTCAAGAGGGAGTGCACAAAGCCCAACTGTCACCCAACCCAGACGTTTATTCAGCGACAGGCAGATGCAAAGAATGGTAAAAGTAAGAAAATGCCCACTTTCTACAAGTGTCATTTTCAGACATACAATTTAAAACCCATCTTCACCATAAGTAGTGATTTTAAATTGTGAGTCCAGAGACACCAGACTCTACATCTCTGATCTTTTCCCAAATGGAAATTACACTGAACAGATGTTTTAAGGAAATAGGCCTTGCATCAGTGAAAAATGAATATAGCAGTTTTTCACTACCAAGACATGTAAAACTCAAAAGTACATGTCCTACCTTTAAAATACATTACACCCTCCTCATAGTGCTGCCTTTCAGCAGTGCAACAGTGTGGTGCAGGAGGAAAGTGTCCTTTGGGAGATATTTTTCACAATAAGCTGTGATTAGGGGCGTGTTCATGGCTTCTGTTCGCACGCATTTCACATATCGAGTTGGATAAAAGGATAAATGATTTAAGGGAAGGAGTGCATTCTCTCAACAAGTACTTAACGACTTTCTACAAGTGTCATTTTCAGACTTACAATTTAAAATCCATCTTCACCCTGAGTAGTGATTTTAAATTGTGAGTACAGAGACACTAGACTCTACATCACTGATCTTTTGCCAATTGGAAATTACACTGAACAGATGTTTTAAGGCATTAGGCCTTGCATCAGTGAAACATGAATTTCACGGTTTTTCACTACCAAGATATGTAAAACTCAAAAGTACATATCCTACCTTTAAAATACATTACACTCACCTCATATTGCTGCCTGGGGCCTACCTCAGGGGTGACATATATTAAAGGGAAAATGTTGGTCCTTGCAAGTATCTTTACATGCTAGGTCGAAATGGCAGTTTAAAACTGCACACACAGGCTCTGCAGTGGCAGGCCTGAGCCATGTTTAAATGGCTACTGAGTGGGAGTCAAAATCAGTGTTGCAGGCATTCTAGTAGAATTTGAATTTACAGGAGGCTCTGGGCTCATATAGTGCACTCTATTAGGAACTTATAAGTGAATTAAATATGCCAATTGTGGATAAGCCAATTTCACCATGCTCAGAGTACAGAGCATATGCACTTTAGCACAAGTTAGCAGTGGTAAAGTGTCCAGATTCCTAGACAAAACTAAAACAAATTCAGCTAAACAAGTGAAAAGGACGGCAAAAGGTATGGGGTTGACCCTGCAGAAAAGGCCATTTCTATCACAACACCCCTCCAACCTAAAGCTAGAGTGAACTAATCAATACCTTGATGGACTTCCCTGCTTAGGGCGACATACATGGACAATGTCCCACAACTGCAGGGGCACTTGCCAGTTCATTGCCTCTCTGAACCCAATTGGATCTCTTTGTCTATACGCTCTGGCCGACAAACTGACACATGGGGAACCCTTCTCCTCATCTGCGGATCACATCTGTGCAGCACCTAACTGAACTCTACTTCGAGATGTATCCAAGCCAGTTGGCACACAGTTCCACTATTCCAACAGTATGATGTGACCAATTCCACCCCTTGGGTCTGACTTCTGTCCCCAATCCAGGGAAACCTCTGTCCAACCTCTGTCCACCAGCACAATAATCAACAGAAGCCACTGACATCCAGGGCTCTCTGACTGCTGTGGTTTCTCAAAGTGTGGGGCATTAGCCCCACATGCCTTGTACCCTGTTTCCACTTCACCTCCCACCAGTTGAGTGGAAGTATCCTGAGACTGGTCAACCAGCCAATGGTCTGTACCCAGAGACTGAACAGGATACAGGCATGGACTCTCCCTCACCCTCTTCCTTCCTCTGGGGTCCTGTGCCCTCGGCTTAGGAGTAGTACCCCCTGAAAACTGATTTGAGCCAAACCATTCCACAGAAGGCAGTCTATGGGCATCTGGGGACCAACTATGGCCCTCCTCTGTGTCACACCACACCCCAAGTCAAGGAATATCAGGGCCATAGGTTGTAAAAAATCATGCCCGTTGGCTATAGCTACTCTACACTCTTGAAGGGTTTACTGGTTTGGGGTGGCCAGCCTTTCCACAACCATTGTGCCGCTAGCCTCGGTGTACCCAGAGCAGTGACTGGGACTCCATTCACTGGTACCTGATGGAAGTGCTGACTGCCAACCTCAGGGATACCCAACTCACCCTCTGAGTCCATCTCCCAACTTTGGGCGATCATGGCATGGTCACTTCCCTGCTCCTGCAGTCTACTTACCCCTAAGGCCACATTGGTCACCCCTGTACAGGTACCACTAGTGGGTGTTTTTTTACGGCAGACATGGCCCCCCAGCTTTTGTCCTAGATGGGAACACTCAAAACAGCAGGTTTGGAAATGGGGCACCCTGGGACACCGCCCACCAGAATCTCCTCCGTGTTTCTCAGAAGCATGGTAACGCTTTTCTCCCCCTTTACACTGAGACCTATCTGTGTCTCCCTTGACCGCCCCCTCACTTCACTGGGGGTGCCTCAACAACCCTTCATGGGGTCACTCCCAGATATCTTCCTTTCGACCCTGGTGCAGACCCAGTGGTCTGCCTCCTTAGCAAGCTCCGGGGTCTGTTAGCTTATGAGCAGCAAGGTGCCATTTCAACACTTATGATGCCCTGAGAATTACAAATTAAAGGGTGGAACATATGAGCCAACATTGATGTCTGGACATCAACCCATGATCAAGAAGTAACAGGCATTACTCAAAACAGGATACCATAGAATGGCAATCCTAGAAGTATACAGAACAGGGGGATTTGGGGTTTGATGGGGCTCAAGTGTTGCATTTGAACCTGTTTTCCAGGAAGGCTCATCAAAGTATATCTAACACACAAGAGGCAATGGGAAGAAAGCCTGGCAGTTTGGGATGGATGGTTCCCATGAGGAACAGTGTCAGTACTGATTTGCATACGCCAGCACAGTGGGTGAAAAACGATGCTTTGGGATGCTACTCAGCGCAATTGCCAGTGGTTTAGACTATTCGTAGGTCTATCTTTCATAACCATTTCAGTTTTATTAGTCGAAGAATGAACAGTCTTTCAGCACAGGCAGTGGAAGAGTGAAATACATTACTTAAGAAATTGCCATCTAGAAACAACATGGGAACAAATGTTCTGGACGAAAGGAGAACGCTTGAGTGCACGAAGGGTCTATGTGTCATGAACAGTCAGAAAACAGATATACGAGAATTGACTAGAAGTCTTTAAAATAACTTTAAAACTAGTCAGAACTTGGAACTATAATACTGTAAAGCAAACGTGAAATCCTGAAAAAGTGTAGGCCATTGATCTCATTTAGTCAGGCACATAATGTTCAGATCAGAGGGGAGATGCAGACTTCATCTGCTATCAAATTATATGTTTCAACAAGTAACACCTTCCAACTGCTGGCTTGGCAAGTACTGCTTTTACTGAGTGATTAACACAGCAGATATATTAAACATATTGTTCTTGCTCTCCTGCATGATTTAATATTGTAACCTCAAAGTAGACGTTCCTTTAGCACAGGGATTGCATTGTAAATGATTATTCTATACTGTTTTTTAACAAATAAGCTGCTTGTTTAGGTTTGGATGAGAATAATTCAAGCGATTGCTTTAAAAGTCAGAAAGTCAGATCAAATAATTAGTTTCAGAATATCTATTTCAGGCTAGTACGCTACTGTTGAGACAGTGATTGCCAGTGGTTATCATAAGATAGGCATGTCGAGCTCTCCGGACAACTGCGGTGCCTTCGCACTCGTAAATTTAGTGAAAATGCAGTTTTGTGAATTCCTGCAAAACTCCATCTAGATTACCTTTAAAAATCAGGCGTTTAGTTTATACAAATGGTGTTCAGTTCAGCATGTGTATGCCTGACTGTCGCACATCTGCAATGACATTAAGAGACTATTGTATGGGTTTGTTCACTTTCTCCTGCATTCAGTAGGTTACATATTTGCTCATTTCGATTCATTTTACACTGTTGCTTGTACAGAGTTGATTTCAGCTGGTCATTTGATGAGTTTAAAAGAATCTGAAAGTTTTATGCAGTGATAGGGCCAGATGTGCGACCCTTTCATATAGCGCCTCAAAATGTGGTAATCATTGTGAGTCGCAAATTGCGAGGCGCTAAATGAAATGTACAACAGTGCTATCAGACTGTTTTGTGATTCCCAATGGGTGCACAAATTGCGAGGCTCATTAATATTGATGAGCCTCTCGGAATTTGCAAGCCCATTGGGAATGCCAGACCTCCCAGGGATGGTGGCTGCTGAACTCATCAGACCACCGTATCTGGGACTGCTTTTTAATAAAGCAGCTTTATTTTTTTAATTGCAGGACGTTTTCCTTAAAGGAAAATGGGCTGCATTTAAAAAAAAGAAAAGAAACGTTTTTGTTTCATTTTTTAAGGGCAGACAGTGGTCCCTGGGACCACTGCCTGCCCTTAAAAAATGTTTTTAGAGACAGTCACAAAGTGGAGGGGGCCCCCTGGGGACCCCTTCTAAATTGTGACTGCATTAGCACGCTCTTAAAGAGGGTGGTAATTTGGGACTTTTCTGTGGCCACAATTGCGGTCACAAAACATTCACACATATCATTGCGGATGCAATTAGGAAGGGTGCGCCCCATCCTAATTGTGGATCACTGAAAGAATATCGACTACCAAAATATCGACTACCCAAAATATCGAGGAAAAAATATCTACAGCAAAAATATCGAGTTTGTATGTACAAACAGGTAAGTACAAAAATATCGAGTACAAAATATCGTTTACAAAACTATAGTTGTAAAAAATATCGTATTTACTAAAAACAGTGTTAAATTAAATTAATATTAATGATTAATTACTAAAATATACTTAAAATTACTTAAATTAACTTATAATAATTAAATAATTAATGAAAGTTAAATAAATATTTTTTTATTTCATATTTATTAAACATATATATATAGTAATAAAATATAATAAAATAATACCCAAAAACTGAAAACTGACCCTGAACCCTAAAAATACCCCTTTACCCAAAAACTGAAAACTGACCCTGAACCCTAAAAATACCCCTTTACCCAAAAACTGAAAACTGACCCTGAACCCTAAAACTACCCCTTTACCCAAAAACTGAAAACTTACCCTGAACCCTAAAAATACCCCTTTACCCAAAAACTGAAAACTGACCCTGAACCCTAAAAATACCCCTTTACCCAAAAACCCAAAACTGACCCTGAACCCTAAAAATACCCCTTTACCCAAAAACCCAAAACTGACCCTGAACCCTAAAAATACCCCTTTACCCAAAAACCCAAAACTGACTCTGAACCCTAAAAATAAAAACGATATTACTTCACTTACCTTAAAAACGATATTACTTCACTTACCTTAAAAACGATATTTTGGCTGTCGATATTCTGTCCAGTCGATATTTTCTCCAAACGATATTTTGGAGTCTATATTATGTCCAAACGATATTTTGGAGTCGATATTATGTCTGTGTACCCCTAATTGTACCTCACAATTCCTAAATTGCAAGTCGCAAACAAATTGTGACTCGCTATTTAGGAATTGTACATGGCCAACAGTGATTTTGCATGCGCAAACCAGTACACAGACCCGTTTGCGCATGCAAAATCACGTCGTACTTCTGGCCCATAGGGTCTATTCCTTTTCAGTTGCAGAGAAGTCAAAAAGTAAATTCAGGAGGTGGCCAGCATTTTGACGACTAATGGCCTGATTTAATGTATGAAGGGCGAATAACTGTCCGTCATGGTGGTGGAGGTAATTTCCTCTGTCATCTTGGCTTGTTTCATGTCCACCATACCTAGAGACCACCACAGGCTATACGATGAGCACTGTCGCTTCGAAGAAGACACCATGCTCAAAATGTTGTGATCTCCATTGATGCTCCAGTGACCATTGAGCTGACAGTCAACAGGTTCAACAAAGCTGGTGGAACCATGATGATTCACCTGATTCTGAATGGAGTGGGCAGACTAAGACATTGCCGGATAATGCGCTTCACCAAAATGTGGTGGATTTTCCACCCACCAAACTCTAAGTAAGGCCCAAAACCATTAGCACTTGGGTTCAATGAGATATCATTCTACCTGCCTGAAAAGCATGTGTGTACATCATTTGGAGTTGAAAGCACTACATAATTATCCATACAGTACCATGTAGTAAGAACATTCTGTTGCAGTTGCTTCACATTATTGGTTAAATAGTATGATAGCTGTTCATGTACACATGACTTTATAGTCAGCACTTTTACTAAATGCTCCACTGAAGACTCCTCCATGAGCTCACCTTCTCAACCCAATCCCTTGGAGAAATAATACGGAGTCTAACCTAAAACTTTTTTGGGGCTCAAATTTCTAGTGTGTCCCAGCTCTCCTGGCACCATCAACTAGGCTTCATGTACCGACATTTTATTCTAAAAGAGGACTTGCAGATTTGTCTGAAAAAACTGTTGGTATTTAGTTATTGACAACCTAAACCATGTTAATTCCATCCATTAGGGTCGGTCGGACTGGGACAGAAAATAGGCTCAGGCATCAAAAACAAAAGTGTCCTTAACTGGAGAATCAGATAGCTAAAGAGTGCCCCACATTTGTAAATAAGGTCAGTTTTGAACTTGGGAAGTGCATGTGTTTGTGGTAACACCAGAGAAAAAAACGGGCAAAACAAACCATAAAACAGGGACACAAACAGCCAAAAAAGTGTCCCTAACACTGACCTGTCAGACAAGCGCTTCTGGCTCTGCCAGATTGCCCTATAGACCAGTCCATCACATCCATTCATTAGATAAAAACTGGAGAGACCACATTTAACCGAGGAGCAATTTAATAATCACATTAGTTACAAATAAACATTCAAGTTTGAGTTCCTGTGCATCAGTTGACAAGAAACAGACAATAGAAAAATATTTAAAATCCTTTACTTAGTCGTTTTTTTTCCAAATTAAAAAAATGTTTACATATTGAGCAATATATTTCTTACCAGGTTCTTTCTTAAAACATTTGTAGGAATAAAGCATTGGGGGCCAGGTGTATGGTGTGCAGAATAGTGCCTGGCAAATTGTGAGTCTTTTGCGACTTGCAATTTGCGAGGCGCTATTTTGTATGTACAACAGTGTTTTGACCACTGTATGCGATTCCCAATGAGGTCGCACATTGCGAGGCTCATTAATATTAATGAGTCTCTCGCAATTTGCGAGCCCATTGGGAATGACAGGCCCTCCCAAGTATGGTGGCCTGCTGGACTCAGAAAACCACCATGTTTGGAACTGCTTTTAAATAAACCATTTTTTAGGTTTTGACCTGGGGAGGGCACGAAGTGCCCCTCCCAGATCGAAAACTTTTGTCAAGAGTATGGATGTCGGCACCGCCTCTGTCTCTCATTGGCTAGCTCCATAAATGGAGGCTAGCCATTGGGAGACAGAGACTGTCAATCGCGCTTTCTCGGGGAAAACGCGATTCGGGGGCGTTTCTCGGGCTTTTTTTAAGCCCCGCCCCTTTGTCCCGGGCCGCGCTGCGATTGGCTGCCGGCCCGGGACACCCCCGTGACGTCATTTCCTGGGCTGCGCTGTGATTGGCTGCCGGCCCGGGACACCCCCCTGACGTCATTCCCGGGCCACGCTGTCATTGGCTGCCGGCCCGGGACCTGACTTGTTTATTTTTGGTACTGTTGTCTGGGGAGGTATGCCAATAAAGTTCTCCAAGGGTGGCGGTGTAGTATTTTAGAGGCTAGACGTAAGAGGCCCAGGTCGGCTTAGCAGACAGTAGGCTGCAGCACGGTGACCGTAAGGCTGTGTATCATAGCCATTATTGGCCGGCGATTGAAATTTGTGTTCAGAAACAGCGCTTTCAAGCCAGTTATAGGACGTTTTTTTCGGAGGAAAATCATTAGGGAGCTGAAAGGAAATTCCAAATCTTGATCAGATAAAGCAGGTTATGCGAGGGCGATAAGCATAGACAACTCCCCTTTCAGTTGCTTCCTGTTTCGGGCCCCGCCTCTCTGGCAAGGTTTAGCCTTCTAGGAAGGCTGGCGTCAGAAAGTTTCTCCCGCCGGCTTTACCTGCCAGTCCTACCTCTCCGCGGTGTTCCCACCCCTGGGTGTCGACACTGCCCGCTGGGGGCATGGCGATTTGCCACCCGCATGTTTACGCCACGACATGCCCTGCTTCCTTAGACCACGCATTAGGCCCCACCCTCCCAGGTGTAGTCCTGCCCAAAGGCAGGTGCGGCGAGTCTTAGTGTGGCTCCGCCCCAAGGTATAGCCCCGCCCCTTCGTCTTTCCCGGAACCACAACAGGAGCCGGGCCATGGAGTCTATCCGAGGGTGGGGCCCCGGAGAGAGCGCAGCCTGGCTCAGAGGTGAGGGGTCTGAACTGGCTCTTGAAGTGCGAGTGGGAGTTCCGAGGGTGCTAGTGGTTCACAGAAAGATATGAAAGGCAGCTCTGAAAGGGGGGAGAGTGGTATCCTACCCTGCGGTGAACGGGGTGGAGGCGTACACCAGTTGATTCTTGGGAGGAGAACTTAATCCAACACTAGAAGGAGGAAGCGCATAATAAATCCAACGCAGAGCTGACGGGCGAAGATGGGAGAGTCCTAGCCGACTCTTAAAGTGGGGGTACGTTTATGAACTCTGAAAGAGTTGAATCCCAGCTCTGAAAGAGAAAGTTCTTATAGATTGCTCTAAAAGGAAGAGCGATTATCAAACCACCCTTCAAAGAGTGTGGTGTAATGCAACTCTGAAACAGTTATGGCTTATAACAGTTCTGGAAGGTGCTTGTCCCAAACTTTGAAGATGGGGATGGAACCCAACTTTGAGAGCCTCGGGGCATCCCAACTCTGGCAAGGGGGATGGTGTAACTGCAGTCTTAAAACGTGGGATGCATGAAAATCCAGCGCTGAAAAATCGACGATATAATGCAACTCCGAAACCTTTACCGTACAACCAAATATGAAAGGATGAGTGTTTAACCAGGGAGACTGGAATTGGGCGACAGGATGGCCGGTTTATGCGGCAGGGTTGACTGAATTATGTAGCAAGCACAGGCAAATTAAGTGGCGCCATGGAGCGCATTTTATGTTAGTAGTATTTGATTAGTTAGTTTGATATTATTACAAATGTTAACTCTTTCTGGGAAAAGCTTTCATTCCATTAGTAGCAGTTTAACACCCAAAGGCAGCAATAAGCAGCTGAAATGTGACCAGTTAGCCTATAGAAACAGCCTTTTATTCACACCACTACATTTTAGTACCTTTTGATCTGTATGAGCTAGAAATACATTGATTGTATAAATCTTCACATTATGCAGGAGATGGACTATGGGGCAAATGCAACAAGTCCATAATTATGTGGAACATGCTGCAGCTGTAGAATCGCATACTTCCTGAGACCCTGAGTATATAGCCCGATTCTTAAAGGAAGATGAGTGTATAACCATCCATAAAAGAATGAGGCTATGCTCTGGCTGTGTAATTGTATAACCTAGCTAAGAAAGGTTGAGGGTATAAACCATCCCTAAAAAGATGTGGCATTAACTCCGATTTGAATGGATGGAGGGCATAACCCGATTATAAAAGGATGGGTGGCATAACCTAGCTGTGCAATGGTGAACCGGTATCCTATATCAAAAAGAGTTGGAATACCAAACTCTGAAATATGGGGTATAACCTAGTTGTGTAACAGTAAGTTTATAGCCAACCTCTGAAATGTTGGGATATGATACAACTCTGAGAGGGTTCTCCCTGTAGGATTGAATTAGAGCACGGTTTAATATTGTAGGAAACCAAAAGACCTTTGGTCAAAGATCATAAACATTTTTTGGATAGAAATTACCATTAGTAATAGTAATTAACATGGAGAATAATTTCTAGGAACGCTATGCCTTCTACAGTATTTTTTAATCCTACTACAATTTATTTTAGTTAAGTTTAAAATGCCTTTTTCTCTCAAAGAATTAATCAAATAGCTTCAGTATTTTTAAATAAGAATGCAAATATACAGCATAAACAGACAGCATAAATAAACAGCAGTTTTTAGGCAGTACAAAGTCTCATCCTATTCCAGGTTTTAAAGTTTATTTCAAGAAAGTGGTTCCCGGCTTGCCGCTAGACCTGCCCAATAATAGAATGTGAAGTGCTGTATTTTTGACGCAATTGACAGTGCGTCTAGCATAAAATTAAAAATGAGGATTGGCCTGGTGTTTCGTTTTGTTACTACCTTTTGTAGTAAACCCTTTCCTGCACAGTCCAAGCTTTTGTTGGGCGGTTTCTATGCATGGATGCACCCATAGGTACCAGGGAGTTGACTTTAGCATTGTAGGCACTAAGAAGAGGATCTTGCGAACGATTTCCACAATCTGAGTGATATCGAAGACACCTTTTACTGTGCTTAAATTCTTCCTAATAGGGAACTATCTATATTTGGTCACTTTTTGCTTCAATGATTCCCCAAAGACGAACTCTTTGCCTTGGCGAAGTTTGCTGAAATATGTTATTTCATATAAAAACCAACTCATCCTTTTTTCAATCTCTGCGAGTCTCTCTATTCTGGCTGAGGTGATCACCTTGTAAACCGCGTGTAATAGCATTGAGATGCTTGAGTTTGCGTTTTTTCTTAGCAAACAGTGTATTGCTGTTGGAAAGTAGGAAGACCCCTTAAAGAATGACAACAGGGTGGGTTTCTGTGTCTATTGTTGATTAAACCGATTTTTCATTTTGATTCCATCGGCCACATAACTATTCATCATGGTTTTCGTGCTACTCTCCACTAATTTATATTTGAAACGTAACAATCCGGGGCGTATTACACATTATCACTGTTTGCGCCCTGCGCACCTTTCAAAAGTTTCACCGGGCGCAAACGGTAATAATGCGCCCCATTATTGTGTTTATGCTCTGCCCCCAGGGCAGCCGCGAACCTGGGGCAGCGCATTCTTGTGCAAACACTGAGCACCCGCCTGCTCTTCCAAAGGGGTTTAGAGATCCCCTTGTAGGCTGGTGCAGTCACTGACTGCACTCGCCTGCAATGGGATGCCTGGAGGGTCTATGGTACCCCCTTTATCCCCTTCAGAGGGCCGCTGTGAGGAGACGCACTGACAGTGTGCCACCTTTAAAATAGCGCCCCGTCAGTGCACCTCCTGAGGGCTTCTTTGACTCTGCGCCCGCGTTTGTAATATGGCGCGGGCGCAGAGTCAAAGGAATCCCCTAATTTGCTGGGGGCCCTCCCTTCTGCAAATGAGGGGACACCCTCGGATGATAGCGCTGGCGTTTTAAGTGCGCCAGAGCTATTGGTATTATAAAAGGGTACGCACAAGCATCTGCGTCCCCTTCTTTAATAACAAAGTACCCCTGATGCGCGCAAAGCTGGGCAAAGGCCGGTTGCACCCCCGGGGCACCATCTGTAATATGGCCCCAGATGTATTAGGATTGACTCCCCCCCCCCCCACCCCCCACCCCAAAGGCAAATTGTTGAAAAAATCCAGAAAGTAATACACCTGCCTGTCTGTGTTCTTGAGAAAGCAAGCTTATGAAGGCATTGTCTGAGCTCGAATAACTGTTCCTGAACTCCACTTGCTATTCTGTGTTGATCCTGCTTCCTCAACCTACTTCATCAATATCCTCCGCTTCTGTTTGAAAACAGCAATGGATTGTCTCTCCTACAAAAAAGTGTTTTTGGCAGTGTACATATTGTGGTGTTAGCACTGGAGAAACCGGCCCCTATGTCCGACATCCAGTAATATACGGCTGCTAAAGTATGTTGGCACAGAATTGAGAATTTTAGGAAATGTAAATAGTTTCTTTTTAGGTTTTGCCTGCAAGTGCGCACGTAGTGCGCATGCGCTAAAAAACCTTATGAGTTGTATGTGGGATCGATGACCCGCCTCTGTCTCCTATTGGCTAGCTCCATAAATGGAGGCTAGCCATTGGGAGACAGAGGCTGTCAATTACGCTTTCTCGGGAAAACGCGATTCGGGGGCGTGTTTTGGGCTTTTTTTAAGTCCCGCCCCTTTGTCCTGGGCCGCGCTGTGATTGGCTGCCGGCCCGGGACACCCCCGTGACGTCATTTCCCGGGCCGCGCTGTGATTGGCTGCCGGCCCGGGACCTGACTTGTTTTAAAGGCGATGGTTGGTGCTGCAAGACTGGTTAGGTAGAGTTATGTTTCTGCTACATTGGCAGACCACGTTAAAATTGTGTCTCCTGTGTCAAAAAATAACCCTTTTAAAATGGCAGTAAAAACCAGAGATTTGATCGGTTTAAGAATTGGAGAAGTGTGCTCCTGCCATGGCAACCCATGCTTGCTGCAGGATGTCGGTGTTTGTGCTGTGATCATGTGGGCTTCTTGAAACTCGGCGACTCGACACAGAGGAGCTCTTGAAAAGTAGAGGCTTGCTAACATTGTGTGTCCTCCGTGGGAGTGAAGCCGTTGTTGGTATTGCATCTATTTAAGTGTGTGGGGTGCAGTGCTCGGTCGAGGCAGTCACTTTTCTTTCAGAGAGGACATGGTATACGGGATCGCTTGTGCCCTGTGTTTATTTATGGAAGGATGTGTGACTTCTGGCTAACAATGGCTCATGTTCGTGTTGAGAATCTCATCCACACATGGCACTTCCTACAAGCTAGCGGGGCTCGTCGTGTACATTTTTCGTTATCTCGTGATTTTTGGTTTGGAAAAGGCGTCCAGCGAGGCTTAGGAATTTGCCTGTCTTGTGCACCAAATTTCAGAAGCACAACAACCCACACACAGTTGCATATGTAACGTTGTCACGTGCATATCCGGCAGCCATCTACTTTAGTATATACAGTGCAGTAATACCACCGCTGTACATTTTATTGACACTTCAAATAAAGCACAGAGGGTCACGCCTGCGGTGTTCGTGCAGTGCCATTGTAGGGTAAGAGACTTCCACAGACCAGGATCTCCTGTTTGTATCCGCCTGTGCTGCATAACTAAAAGCTAGCGTGGGATTTAGCTCAGATGCTTGCCAGCTCGGAGCTCTTTGTGATCGGAATTCCCCCTTTTTTTCTCACCGGTTTCAAACTATTCACTAGCTGACCACCGATACAAAGGGTCTCCATGCTTTAGAATAATATAATAGAGAGGATGCACAGATGCAAGGGCTCTCAATGTCCACATTCCTGCACAATTATTATTTATTTCTTCGGTCCTTTGGTTTGACCCGCCAATTATCCCTTTTATCTCGTTTAACCCCCTGTCCGTTAGCAGTGGATTGTCGAATTCCTAATTTGTCAGCTGTGCATTAAAGGAAACATAAACACAGATCCTACAGGGGCGACGAGGTTTCTGGCTTGCTCCTGTAGAATGTGAGTAATTGGGCGCATGATGCCTTGGATGTTGTTCAAGAGAATGGAAATTCCTGATAAACAATGCAAGTGTGAAATTTGAACGCTTGCAACGTAGGTGCTTGTGGCTTATGGGAATCTGAAATATCTAGTAGCCTCCTAGTGTGCATTTTGGTGTGTGATAAACCAGTTATGTAGGTGCCTGCTCTTTTGTTTTTCCCTTTCGTACATAATTGCATACCGACTTGACGTCTTGGCTCCAGTGGCCAGACCGTGAATGCACAGCTTGACACGTCCTTTATTAACTTTAGTCTCATCTTAGTGCTTCAAGCGTTGTAAGGTCAGTGGCCTCATTCTTGGTTAGAATGAGCACCAGTGTACCTGCAGCCTGTCTTTTGTTGAGACGCCTGGATCGTCAAAGGTATGTAAGTGTTGCTTTTATTGCGGATGGTCAGCTGCCGTTAAGACGTTTTGTGGAGGGGTGAGTTGAGAATAGAGCTGACATTTTTTTGAGCATGGCTGGACCAAGCAGTGGAATTCTCTTCTTCGAGTCCAGGAAATGTCTTAGAATTTCGCTTAAGGGCTATTGAGGTTTGACTAAAGTCCATTTCTGCACAGAGTTCTAAACTTGGCTTTGTTTCACAATTTGTTTTTTTGCTGAGGTTTACATTCTTTTAATGTTTTATTATAACTTGTCTCCATTTCGTCTCTGCCGCTGTGTGTGGGTGCAAATGCAATAGGTGTCGCATTTGCGAGAGATTAGGCTATTGGCTTTGTAAATGACAATGCCATTTATTTATGTTGTCAAAGCCAACACAGAAATAAACATGTTCTCATTTACAATGCCAATAGCTCTAACTTTTCCAAAGGCGAAACCGTTGCATTGTAAATGCTTGTTTTTAATGCAGCCCGTTTTCCTTAACAGAAAATCGGATTTTTTTTTTTTTAAAATGAAACATTTTTGTTTCATTTTTTAAGGACAGGTAGTGGTCCCTGGGACCACTGCCTGCCCTTAAAAAATATTTTTAGAGACAGTCACAAAGTAGAATTGGTCCCCTGGGGCCCCCTTCCAAATTGTGACTGCATTACCACCCTCTTGAAGAGGTGGTAATTTGAAAGTGTTTTGCGACCACAGTTGCCGTCACAAAACATTCATAAACAGATTTGCAGATGCAATTAGGAAGGGAACGCCCCTTTACTAATTGCGACTCTCAATTCCTAAATAGGGAGTCACATGCAAAAACAGGTCGTACATCTGGCCCTCAATTACTGTATTCCATCTATTTAACCATGATGTACAGTTCGTAATCCTTATCATCACATTTATGGTAGACCTTTGACTGGTACCATTATATTCTCTTTGTTTAGTCAAGTCTTTTTTTATCGATAGTACCAACCATTCCTTATTTAGCAATTCTAAAGCAAAATACAGGTGTTGCTAATGATTAATTTCAACAATATTTTAGAATTGGGCGAGCACCTGAAATTACATGTATAAATGATATCATTCAATTCTGTCTGCCAAGTGTATCAATACAAATTTAAGAGTGTGACAGCAAATTATTCTCATGGTTAATAACAGTATGTAAACAAATGACTAGTGCCATTTTCTACAACCGATTAAATATTCAACAAACTATAGGGGTGATTCATTTTTGGCAGAGTATGCAACAGGTCACCAGTTCAAAAGAGGATCCGGCCTGCCTGCCTACTTGTATAGCAAATATGCTGAAAGTGCAGATTGCCCAAACAGATGGCAAGTTTGTTTTTCTGAAGTAATTTCGCAAAGTATCCGTTTTTTCCCCAGAAATACGAAAGACAATAGTCCTGACCTTACATGTCATTTTCTCTGTGTGCATGGGGTGGGGAGGGGTCATAAATTATTTTCCTTTCTGTGTCCACCATGCCAGAAATGGTAGAGTCCATTAGACTGCTCAAAGCAGTGCAGGTGATGGCCAAACTCCAGTGGTAAATTTACCACGTAGTCAAGGGTTCCCAAAGGCAGAGACAGTGGTTCCAAGTGGTAAGAAATCCATCCAGTTTGGCTTCTAAATGAGGTGGGAAACCATATGCTTGGCAGGAGCTCTAACTATTTATGGAAGAGTACCTGCTGTATCAAACTCTGATGCTCTTAGACTTCTGTTTGTCGTCATTAAGTGATGATGAACACGTTTAAATAATCATTCCCCAGCTCTCACATGCCGTGTTTTTTTAGGAAATACTTGCTTTCCTTAGGTGTTGTTTACTTTGTAAACTCAATCTTCATCATCATCTGACTCAAAAGAATACTACACAGTCACCATTTAACAATTGTAGTGGTACCTTTTTGTGCTGGCATATATACCTGCTATAAATTATACAACTTAAGGTGCTATATTGTTGATTGAAATAATGTGAGCTCTTATTAGACCGTACAGCCTTAAGGTGGTCTTCCCAAAAATTTTGCCTGCCTCCCCTCATTTTTCTGATCTTGTTTTGCTGGCTTTTGGGATCTGTGCACTTTACCACTGCTTACCAATGCTACAGTGCTTGCTATCTCTCCCCTATACATGGTAACATTGGCTCATATTCAGTTGGCATATTTCATTTAATTATAAGTCCCTAGAAAAATGCACTACATGTGCCAAGGGCCTGTATATTAAATGCTACTAGTGGACCTGAAGCACTCATTGTGCCACCCACTTTAGTAACCCCCTTACCATGGCTCAGGCCCACCATTGCAGAGCCTGTATGTGCAGTTTACACTGCCACGTTGACCTGGCAAGATAAACCTCTTGTCAGGTCTAAAGTAACCTACCCCCGTTATAATATAGGTCACCCCTTAAGTAGGCCCTGTATGACCTACAGGACAGGGTGTAATGTATTTAAAAGGCAGGGCATGAACTTTTAAGATTTACAGGTATTGGTAGTGAAAAACACCTAATTTTGTTTTTCACTACAGCAAGACCAATCTCTCCCATGTGTTAATATTAGGATTACTTCATTATATCTTTTAGGTATAATTCCCAATTGTGAGGAGATCGACTTGTAAAGTTTGGTGTCACTGGACTAACAATTTAAAATCCCAAATTATGAGTAAATTGGATTTTCGGTTACAGTTTAGCAAATGCCACTTTTAAAAAGTTGACATTTACTTACTTTGGCCATTTTGTGCTTACAGCCTGTCTCTGTTCAGTTTGGGCTGAGTGACAGCTGATCTTTGTTCATTCCCTCTAGAAAGACACACATCAAGGTAGCTTAGGTATGTCTTGATTGGCCATCCAGGTTGATGGGAGGGGGGGATGGGTAGAGCCACAAACTTACATCTGAATAGGCTGTGGCCTGTCCACATATAAAGGGTTGCATACCCCCCCCCCCTTAAAAGTCTGGAGCCAGGGCAGGAAGGGAGGAACTCTGTGTACTTCAAAGCGTTCTTTAAAGTCTCCTCCACTTTAAAGGCTCAATTTGGTATAAGTACCTGACCTCTGACACCAGAACTTTAGTACATGTCTGGCTCTGTGAAGACTCTGCTAGGAAGCAGAACTGCTGTGCTGCTGAAATGACTGCCACTCTGCTGGATGGCTGCTTTGCCAGACTCTTGCCTTGCTGTGCTCTTGCCTTGCTAAGCTTCACTGCTGTCTGTTGTTCTCCTGCCTGGGTGAGAAGGACTGGACCTCCATTACTTGAACCTGGAGTGATTCCAAGGGCTTACTGGCTTGCCTCCTGCTCTAAGTTACAGGGGTATCAGAGACTTCAAATACCTGCATCTGGACTCTTCAAACTGTGAGTCTGCCCTGCCAAGTGGTGCCACCCACTCATGGGAACTTGGAAGTGAGGCCTAAGGTGCTTTTACATCCAGAACCCTGCATCATCATTAGAACCTTTGCATCTTCTGTACGTGAGTTGGAAACCGCGCATCCTTGTTGTTATATGATGCAGACCTGGCGCATTGCCTTTGTAACAAGCTCACCGCTTTTGGAATCGACCCATCGCCTACTGTGGGAGCATCAGCTGTGCATTGCATTCAGAACCAGCACCTCACAATCGGAACTGGCGCATCGCAACCGTTGTGTGGAGAAATCAACACATCTAATCAACTGCAGGGCTCAACAATAACGCATCGATTCGGATGCACTTTGCATCTTTGTCAAAGATGAGAAATCCCAGATCAAGGTACTGTGATTTAGCGGGCCCAAGTGGGCCCCTGAATGTAGTCCACACTCCATTGCGGTCGGCCTGAACTTTTGAATTTGCCTGGTCTAGATTAACCAGATGTAGGTGCTATTTTAGATTGATTATTTGAAAATTCATACCTCGACTTCTACTTGTTACATTTTTGTTGTTTTGGTCTTGTTTTCTTTGTAGAATATGTATTTATTTTTCTATCCTGATGTGTCACTATTTGAAGTTTGCACAAATACTTTACACGTGCTCCTGGCTGCTCTGTGCCAAGATACCAGAAGGTGAGCAAAGGATAATTTAGGGTGTGTTATGACTATCCTGACTAGGATTGTGTTCCATCTTAGACAGGGTTCCTAACAAGTATTAAAAAATTTCAAACATCAACTCACAGAACAATATTAGTCCCACTCCAACGTATACAACTAGAGAATAATTTAATAAGCAAAATGAAACCCAAACAACAAAAAATGTGACCATGGGGGACTGGTTATATGGATGTTTTAAAACATAGGTAAAAATAGGTCCAAAAAGCATTTCTTAGTCAATGCTCATGTTGCTCGAAGAAGAATTCCTTAAAAAACAGAAGACAAGAGGCATTTGGAAAAACAGGAACAATTTCATTAATTAAACAGTTCAGCTGGGATAATTATTACAGGCACAAGGTTTGAGGACTGTCTCAATATATATTTGGTTGGTGTCCTTCTTATATACAAAATACAATAGATAATAAAAGGTTTCTGGCATACCATATATGGTGAGGAATATGGGTTGCTGCCTTCAGAGTCGTAAATAATGGTCAGTGGTTACCTCATGTGGGTCTCGTCCTCACATGGACACAGTGTGGCCAGTGATGAACATGTCCAGATGTCCAGCATGGGGAGTTCCTGATCACTACTTGCGCTAGGTCATGATTACCTATTTGTTCCTAACTTATGTGGCATCTAACTTTATGGTGTTTTTAGAAGCGAGCTTCTCACCTCTGGCGATATGTGCTTTATTGGGGCAATCTCCCCTGACCATTGCAATGTCACTGAGACTATCTGTAGGATTGATCAAAAGTTTCCTCATCGAGTATTTGTCTGCCAGCTATGCAGCCTCCCACCTTTGACCTATCAATCAGAAATTCCCAGGCCTAGGTCTCAGGGTCTGCCTAACTGCATATTTGTGAGTTGAGGTTGATGTACAGTTCATAAGGGCCAAATCTGTCAAGAAGGACAATATTTCAATTCCATTGATGAATGCTTCTTTTTTCACATTAACATTCATGTTAGACTAGGAACTAGGATTTGAGGCTGTCTGCAATGGAGCGGATGTCGAATACACCTAGTAGTTGGCCCTGTTAGTACCCGAAGTAGGCAAGTTTAAAAAGGATCTAAGTCCAAATCTAAAAAGGTTTTTTTTATATTTTTCTTAGGAAAAACAGTTCTACATTTAGAACAAGCCCGCAATTCAATGTGACACTGTGAAACCTCCGGATACTTTTCATGGTTGTTCACATTGAAGCTCTGGAGCTTGGAAAAAAAAGTTTTGAAAAAAACTCTAAACTTCTTTTGCTGCCTGAACAATCATAGGAGTACACTTTCAAGAAACCTGTGACCTTTTGCAGGACACATAGATACTTTAGGATGCCAGTTAGAGGGAAAAAGCACAGTCCAGTTTGGGTCCAGTTGCCACTGATCATTTCTGATTTTTCAAAGGAATGCCCTCTTGAGATTTTTTTATTGTTTTCCTGGAGCCACCCAAGGTATAACCCTTATGATCACCGGGGATGTTTTTGTCCTTGGATTTCAAGTGGAAGAGAGTCAAACCATCTGAGGTCCTTCACACTGGTCATAGAGGCCAATTGCAGCAGGCTCGATCTGCTCGGTATCTTTTTTCCAGTCCTGCAATGTTCTCCTGGGAGTGTCATATTTATTCCTGGCATTAGCCATTGAGTAGGTGTGACTTCCAGGCACTACCTAATCAATGGGGCAAACATTCCCAGGGCCAACTCTACCCATATTTTCAGAAGTTCCAATTTGCTTTACTGCAAAAAAAAACAACATTTCATGTGCCAGTGCATTTCAAGAAAGTGAAAGTTTTTGGTCACACTAAAAAAGCACTGGGGGTGAATAGGAGTGTCATAGGTAGAGTGACCAGACGTCCTGGATTTTCCCAGACAGTCCCGCTTTTTTGCCAGCTGGCCCGGACAGATTTCAGGAAATTAAGCTCTTGTCCCAGTTTTTAGAGAGGGTCAGATGAAAACGGTGGGAGGTATCTTTTTTATGTTTTGCAAAGCAGGGATTGTTAGAAGCTGTGATAAGAACGCAATTTAATCAACAGGCATGCTTTTGGCTCTAAAAATTGCATTTTGTGTACGTACTTACTGCCTTTTCCATAATCTGTGCTAAGGAACACTGTCATTCAGTGTGCTGGGTTGAAGTACGATTGTAGTCCTTCTTCTATTTTTGGGAAATGTCCCAGTTTTTGACTTTCATATTCTGGTCACCCTAGTCATAGGGAAATCACCAATACTCTCCCACATCTAACATGAAAAATCAGTCTGAAGCAGGGACTGTATCCACAACAAACCCAGAGATAACAGTCTGCTAGGACAAAAACAGGTTCCTTCATCAACCAGAAAGGGGATATACAAGAATTTACTTGGCATCCTGTTCTCTCCCTGTGCTTCATGTGGCTTCACAGATCTATTAATCGGAATTTGACAGTGTGGCATCAACAGGATGCCCACTACTCCTCCTCTATATATTCTGTGGTGTTCAGTGGAGTCATAACATCCCATCTATGTCAGCCTACTATTGGTCCCTCTGCAGAATTTCACAGGTGTTCACATTTATTCCTAGGATTAGCATTGACTTGGAGTTGACAAAGACTAATACTTGAGACTACACGGGCCTGATTTAAATTTTAGCCAACGGGTTACTTTGTCACAATGGTAATGGATATCCCATCCAACAAAACATAAGTCGCATAATATTCTATAGGATTTACATATAGGTGGATGGGATATCAATCCCCTTGGTTTTTCTTTTGTGTCCTCATTCTGCCAAATTTCTTGCTGGGTTATACTCTAATCTCTCTAGGTCTTACAAAGGGAAATCAGATCGGAGCCCAGAAGAGGAAAAAGAAGAGTAGCGGCCCACAAGTATACTGCTGTTTCCACTTCCATCTCCTTTACATACTGAGACTGCCCAAGGATAGGAGTTACCATGGCTGACAGCGTAGTTGGCTTAATCATATGACTCAGGTTTTATTCTCTCTCCACCTCACCAATGGACCCCAAATTTTCTCACCACTTCTTGGATCTCATGCCTTATCCGATTCACATGTGTAGATAATATTCCTAAGACACTCTGTAAAGGACGGAGGATTTTCAGATTTCCATAGTCTACGCATTGCCAGCAGGACTACATAGAACAAAAACTTTGATTCAACTGTTGTAATTTGTACCTCTTGATCTGAGATTAGACCAAAGATAATTACACTGGGGCTTACTTATTTCCCAATTGTGTCTCCCACAAAGTCACATATCGAGTACCAAAATGGTACTATTTTTGGATATGTCATAAACAGATGCACATCATCTGCTGCTACTAGCATGCACCTAGGACAGTTATAAGTGGTACCAGCAACTTTGGAGAGCCTTGTATGTGACCAATAAACTCTATAAGTGGTGCATAAACGGTTTCGTTTGAGTGGAGCCGGTTTTACTACTTGTCGTAATATACCATAAGAGTCACTCCACATTTGCTTCAGATCCTCATAATTAAACTCTTCACCCATCAAATTAAAAATGTCAATCTCGATCTTTTCACTCATCTCCAAAAAGGCCCAATATCAAAAAGAAAGATTCCTTTTTCCACTGACCGGTTCACATCACTTGATCAAATTTAGATTCCTCCTCCTCTGCCCAGTCTTGTGTTACCCACCAGGAACTCAGTTGCTAATATTTAAACCTTGATAACAACGCATGAGTACAGTTACGCTGCAGTGCTTCCCAACTCATTAAATTTGATCCTACCTTGAGATCTGCCCAATAAAAATAACCCCCAATTTCAAAGGCTGACTTAGTATATCCCTCAAACACTCCGGAGTACCCGGGGAGTCCCAAATCGGTGCCCATGTTGAAAAATATGGGACTCTCAGAGTTTTCCGTACATACATCCATGTACGTAATGCAGACTTCAAAATCTTGAGCCTCACCTTTTTAAAAAAAGTGTATGTCCATATTTGGGTATAAAGCAGGAATATCGACGGGATAATATCGACTAGCATAAATATCGAGGTAAGAATATCGACTGTAAAAAATATCGTAGTAAATATCGTTGTTGTAAATATCGTTTTTGTAGAATGACAAAAATATCGTCAAAATAAAATATCGTTGAATAGAATATCGTTTAGAGAAATATCGTTGAATATAATATCGACAAAATAATTGAATGTGTAATATAAGTGTAGAAAAATGTGTTTTATGTTTAAATATTATTAATTAAATGTTTATTTTTATTATTATAGGGATAAAAATGTAATTTTTTTTAATATTAGTAAATATTTTAGGAGCGGGTTATTGGTATTATAGGGGATAAGGGTGGGTAGTAATTTAAAAAAGTAGTGTAAATAATATGTATATAATGGTAAAAAATTAGAAAAATGTAAATAATTTTTTTTTTCAATGGCGAAATTTTAAATTTAATTTAAATTACTGAATTATTGATTAAATTATTATTTTTTAAAGATTTAGTAGCGGGTTGTTGGTGATATAGGGGATAAGGGTGGGTAGTATATTAAAATATGTTTAATAAAATTTAAATTAAATTAAAATAAATTATAAATTGAAATATGAAAATGTATTTAATTTATTTGAAATTGAATGTATTATATAATAATTTGGTAATTAAGTGTTATATTTTTTATATAGTGTTTAATAAAAACATTCTATAAATAATACGAAATTAGAAATTTCAATATTTAAATTTCTAAATTGAAATTTGAAATTTAAATTTTTTTATTTCAAATTTGAAATTTGAAATTTTACATTTATTTTTTACATTATATTATTATAAGTCAAGTGTGTAATATTTTATGTTTGTGTATTTGTTATAATATATGCTAAGAATGAGTCAAAATACAAATATACAAAGTTTGGGTTACATTTTAAAAAATGTTAAAACTTTTTTTAAATTGTTAAAAAAATTAGATTTTTGAAATTTTAAATTTTGGTTAAAAAATTTGGTATTATTATGTTCAAAATAAAATATTGTGTGATTGTAATTTAATAGTCTATTTTGTAGTATAATAGATAAGAGTGGTTATTAATATATATAGTGATGTTTATGTGTTATAATATCACAAATATTATTGTTTCCTGTCCAGCACTTTACCTGACTTATGTAGGATTGGAGTTAGAATAATTCTTTATTATGGTTTCTTGTCCAGCACTTTACCTGACTTATGTAGGATTGGAGTTAAAATTGTGATTTATTTTTGCTTACTGTTAAGTATTTTCTATGTGTTATGTTTTATATTTTATATTTTATAAAAAAATAAATTAACTTTTTTTATTTTTTTATATTTTACAATTATTATGATATATAATTTTGCTATTTTTTTTTAATAATAAACAAATATGATTCTTTTGTACATTTTTACATATATATCACAAGTGTCAACATTTATTAAGTACAATGGTAATATAGTTTTGGACACTTTTTTTATTCATACTTTTCAGTTGTTGATGCAAACATTTTCATATTTTTTAATACACTTTTTTCAAATATTTGTTTACATTCTACATTGCAATTTTTATCATATATACATTGTTATATTACATTAATTACTATATTAAATTTAAAATTTTTAAATTAAAATGTAATATGTTAATTAATTTACATGTAATTGTATTTTTCTAAAGTATGTACATAAAATTGTGTTCAGTGTTATACATATAAAAAAAATTAACAATCAAAAACATATTTTTAATATACTATAATTATTTAATATATAATTATATTAAAAATATTATTGTATATTTTACATTAATCAAAAGGTTCTTTACAAACAATAATACATTTATTACAATACATGGAAAAAATAATGCTATTCATCTCTATTTTTGTTTAAATTATGGGGATTTTGTCCTATTTTAGTTTTTATTGTGCTGCCATTTTAATTTTTGAACTTCACTTTTTTGTCTATCTACATCGTTGTTTGGGTCAATTCAGAAAACGGAACCTCGCGGTTGGGAGCTGCTTCGTGTTGGTGAATGTAAGTTTATTTTACATTATTTTTAACTACATTTTAAGTCATTATAGAGGTAGTTGTATTGTGTAAGTGTTGGTATGTGTTGTACTTTACAGTTTATGTGAAAAATACGTGTTATTTAAGGTCTTTATTGATAACGTACTTTGTAAGATATTTATTATGAAATTAAGGTTTATGTATTGTGTAAATGAATTAATTTAGGGGTTTTCCTATGTTTTATATGTTATGTTTAGGCTTAGAGGCTTTCGTATTTATTGTGGGTGAGTTTTGTTTGTATTTATTTACAGGTGTTCGTTTTGGTGAGCTGAGGGATTTTATCGCGTAATTTTGGTTAAATACAGCTAAATGTTTAACTATATTTCTTGATTTTTCGCGGTTTTGGAGCGTTTTTATCGTCATTATTTTTCTCGTTTTTTATGGTTCCGTTCTCGAGAGGATTGCTACGTGGGACCCTTATAAAACAGTTGTTTTTTTCCATTTTGTGGGGATTTTTTTAAACCATGTGGATTTATTTATGTTCTATTCGTCTTGAAACCATCTTTTTGGAACACATTCTACAGCTGAACAACACTTAAGTTATTATTATATTTTAGATTGGGGTGGATTGAGCTATATTGTGCAATTTTGTTTAATGTCGTTTTATTATGTCTTGTAATAATAGATTACATTTATTTTTACATCACATAATGTAACTACATTAAATAAAAAGGTTTGTTTTATTTATTGTTAGAAATGTTTTTATGTGTTGCTTGTTAAAGGATAGATTTTGCTATTAGTTCTAAGTATTCAATACCTTCAATACTTGGGTACATTCTGACTTTTTGCTGTAGGTATTCGTACATATTTAGGGGGTCATTAGGATCGCGGACGGACTTGCGTCCGTCCGCGACCCCAGAGCAGGAGGGAACCTCCGCATGGCATGCGGAGTTCCCTCCTGTGCAATTAGGATGTGACCGCAAGGGTTGCGGTCACATCCTCTATTTTTAACATTGCGGCGGGTGGAGCTTCAAGCTGCACCCGCCGCAATGTTAAAAATGCACGCATTGCATTTGCATGCAGTAAGAGGCAGGCACCGCGCGGTGCCTGACGCTTTCTGCATGCAAATGCAGGGGGGTACCATATGTACCCCCCATGTGCACCCCCCACCCCCCCTTCACCTAGGGGGCCCGCAACGGGCCCCCGCAGTGAAGTTCCGTATGTTTTTCCACGGCGGAAAACCCGCCGCGGAAAGGCATACTTTACAGGCCATCCTAATATGGTGGACGGTGTCTGACAGACACCATCACCATATTAGAGCTTTTCCGCCGCGGTTGTAAGCCAGCCGCGGCGGAAAAGCTGCGGACGGAAACCAGGACCCACCAGCCATCCTAATGTGGCGGTGGGTCTTTGGTCAGTCCGCTGCGGTTTTTCCGCATCCTCTGGGCCGGCGGTGCCTTCCGCCGGCCCCGAGGATGCGGAAAAACCGCGATCCTAATCGACCCCTTAATGTTTGTTTACTTAGTTTAGGGCCGATTTTAGATAGAGATTGCTCTATTCTTAGTTCTTGGTAGCTTTGCTCTTTTTTGATGCTTTGGATTAGTTTATGAAGTGTGGGTTGTGTTCTTCCTATTGTGGCTTGGAAGGCATTATGCCATCCTTCGACAGCGTTGTTGGTTTTGGCTTTCTGTGCCATAGTACTAGCATACACATTCCACCATGGAATTTGGAATTTAGGTTGTCTGCGGTGGCCCGAACGATGTAATCTTCCCACCCAGGTATCTTCAAAATAGTCTAAGAAGGGAGTTAATTTTGTCTCATTGGCGCGGTAGAAAGGGCTGTCAAGTAGTAAATTGTAATAGTTAGCAACTTCTGTTGTTGGTACAAATGCCAATGCTATTAACTTTTTAATCTGATAAGCAAAGTTACTGTTTGTTGAATATTCAATGCTTAAAGTAGATTTTTGTAAGTGCCTCCATATACTTTGGTTGTAGTGATAATAACACCCTTGTATTGATGTGTGAGGATATATTTTAAGTATAGCTTGAATCATGGCTATTTCAAAGTCTATTATTATTCTTTGTGGATAGTAATTATCAGTAAATTCTTTGATAGTTGTTAAAATTTCTACGTAGGTAGCATTTGTTTTATTTGGCAGCAGTGTATAAATTAAAGGGATATTTGTTTCTTGGTACTCACCATGGATGGTGTAAAGTTGATAGAAAGGTTTGGGACATACTTTAAAAGTTCCGTCCATCATCCAGGTTTCACACGATTTTAGTTTTTGCAAATTGCTATTTGTTGCAAAAGGTAAAATTCTTTTATCATGACTGTGGTTATCATACATTAAGAATTTATCTTCATTGTGTGTAATAGTATATTCAGGATAAATTATAATGTCTTGAAAAGTTTTAGGTGCTGGTGGAGTTGGATCAGAAGCTCGTTTTGTTTTTGCAATTAATCTTTTCAAGTTGGGTATTGAAGGTAACTGTCCTGTGACATGTTCTGGCACCTTGCTTAAAACATTTTTCAAAATAGTGGTGCTTGTTTCTTGTGAGCCTGTACTAGCTTCTCTCAATGTCTCTAGTGCTTCTCTTACTTCGACTTCTGTTACATTGGGTGGGTGGTTATGCTCATGTACATTTACAACATTGTTATCAACAGTCTGTGCTCTACCATAGCATGCAATTGAGTAATATTTACTACATTTCCAATAAGTTTTATTCCCTTTGATTCTTTCTTGGGTGTAGGTGTAACCCATGTAGCTCAGCATAATTTTCCCTTTTTGAGAAGTAATAAAAGTAGCTCCTGTTGCCATGTCTAAGGTAGATCTGTGAAGACATATATATTTTTTTTAGTAAAAGTGATAAACATTTCTTGACATGTGTACGTTAAAAGGAAAAACTGCAAAAACTTACTTCCAATGTTGTTTTCCTGCTAATTATATGTTTTCTGTTCTTATATGTAGATTTTCACTCTTTAATGTTCTGTAGTTGTGGTAAAGAATAATACAAAAAAATGATTTAGTTTTATAGTTGTTTATTTTTACTTTCTGATTATTAATAGACACAGTGGGTATACTTACTTAATGTAGTAGAAGATGTTGTTAGTTTAGTTGTAGATTGGTAGATGAATTTTCTATAATCTGTAAAAGAAAGTTAAATTGTGTTATTTATTGTATTAGGATCTATTAGTAGGTAATAACATATCAAGTCTTTAGCAAGTTTACTTTGTGACTTTTTACATTTATTTTAAAGCTTTCTAAGTACACATGGATAAGGCAGTTCATAATTTCATTTAATTATTATCTTGTGGTAGTTGTTGATAGGATGTTGTAGTTATATTTAAACAAATAAAAAGACCATCTTTTTAGTTTAGGGAGTTTAGCTAGTTATCGACAGGTTTGTATGATAAATGAAATGGGACTTCACTTACTTGATTTTTAGTATGCTGTGTTGTAGTCGTTGTAGTAGGTGTGTATTCTCTTGTTTTCAGCAAAGTAACCGTTTTCATCCAAGTTTGGCCAAAAAATGGTAAATTACGTTAAGTCTGTAATTGTCTTTATAGTAGTGAGTTAATTAATTGTTATATTTGATTGGTTCAATTACATATATTTTAAAATCATTGGCTGAGAACATTAGTTTGAATTTGAAAGCCGTTAATTTGTAAAGAGTTTGTAGCATCAATAATTGTTTTCGATTTTAATTACAAAATGTATTATATGTGTTTTATTTTAAATGTAAATATTTATTACAATGTTAAAATTTGTGAAATGTTATTTAAAGTAATCCGATAAGAGTGTATGATAGTGTTTGGTAATGTTTATATTGGTTTACCACCTTTACAACTTAACTTTTACAACGCATACCATTACAACGTAAGTATTTGTAAGTATATAATTATATTTTAAATGTAAAATGTTTGGTTTTTTTAAGGGGTATATTTAGGGTTCAGGGTCAGTTTAGCGTTTTTGGGTGAAGGGGTATTTTTAGGGTTCAGGGTTAGTTTTTATTTTTTGGGTAAAGGGGTATTTTTGGTGTTCAGGGTCAGTTTTTAGTTTTTGGGTAAAGGGGTATTTTTAGGGTTCAGGGTCAGTTTTCAGTTTTTGGGTAAAGGGGTATTTTTAGGGTTCAGGGTCAGTTTTCAGTTTTTGGGTAAAGGGCTATTTTTAGGCTTCAGGGTCAGTTTTCTGTTTTTGGGTAAAGGGGTATTTTTAGGGTTCAGGGTCAGTTGTCAGTTTTTGGGTAAAGGGGTGTTTTTAGGCTTCAGGGTCAGTTTTATGTTTTTGGGTAAAGGGGTATTTTTAGTGTTCAGGGTCAGTTTTCAGTTTTTGGGTAAAGGGGTATTTTTAGGGTTCAGGGTCAGTTTTCAGTTTTTGGGTAAAGGGCTATTTTTAGGGTTCAGGGTCAGTTTTTAGTTTTTGGGTAAAGGGGTATTTTTAGTGTTCAGGGTCAGTTTTCAGTTTTTGGGTAAAGTGGTATTTTTAGGGTTCAGGGTCAGTTTTCAGTTTTTGGGTAAAGGGGTATTTTTAGGGTTCAGGGTCAGTTTTCAGTTTTTGGGTAAAGTGGTATTTTTAGGGTTCAGGGTCAGTTTTCAGTTTTTGGGTAAAGGGGTATTTTTAGGGTTCAGGGTCAGTTTTTAGTTTTTGGGTAAAGGGGTATTTTTAGTGTTCAGGGTCAGTTTTCAGTTTTTGGCTAAAGGGGTATTTTTAGGGTTCAGGGTCAGTTTTCAGTTTTTGGGTAAAGGGGTATTTTTAGGGTTCAGGGTCAGTTTTCAGTTTTTGGGTAAAGGGGTATTTTTAGGGTTCAGGGTCAGTTTTCAGTTTTTGGGTAAAGGGGTATTTTTAGGGTTCAGGGTCAGTTTTGAGTTTTTGGGGTACAGGGGTACAGGATAGAAAAAAATACAATTATATATAAATTTAAAAAAAATTATATGAAATGATTTTATATTAAATTAATTTACAATTTATTTTTTTCAATGAATTTATATTAACAAAATTAATATATACTTACCAATACTTACGTTGTAATGGTATGCGATGTAAAGGTACCTGCGTTGTAAAAACATGCGTTGTAAATTCATGCGTTGTATTAGTATTTGTGTTGTAAAAATTTCGTTGCAAAGGTATGTGTTGTAAAAGTATGCGTTGTAACGTCATACATCCTTTATATTACTAATGTATCTTTTTATTATTATATATAAATAAAACATACATTGTGTATATACATATATGTTAGAAAAGCTTATTTTGATTTTTAATTATTATGAAAAAGTGAATAATAGAAAGGTAATGTGTATATAAGGTTATAAAGAAAATGACGATATTTTTTGTATATTAATATAAGTAGAAAGGTAGTCGATATTTGTGTAGTCGATATTAGTGTAGAAGGTAATGTTATTTTAAAGATAGTCGATAATGTAGTAGTCGATATTTATGTAGTCGATATAATTGTTAACGATATTAGAGTAGTCGATAAATAAATATCGATATTTGTGTAATTTCTTGTTTAAGTATATGGTGACGATATTTTTGTAGATGATGTATTTGTGGCGATATTTTTGTAGGTCGATGTTTTAGTAATCGATATTTCATCATGGAACCCATATTTGAAAAGAAAATGAGTTTGACCTTGTGGGCCATCAGCTAGCATTGCCTTGAAGAGTAAGCCTATTGTTTACTTATCAGTCCTGTTGGTGAGCATGCGAATATTTTAAAACTGAAAGGCGTAGCAATAGACAAGTACATCTGATAACGCCAATGCTCCGATTTTAAGCCTCCTCTGCAACTTTTTCCAAGATATCCTAGGGCCTTTCCAAGCCCAGAAGAAACTTCCTATTCTCCCTTGGAGTTTTGCTATATATTTCTTCTGAAAGACTAATGGGATGGTGTTAAAAATAAATGTCACTTTTAGGAGGATAATCATTTTTATTAGATGTACTCTTCAATAAATATTTAAAGGTAGGTTCGCCCATTTTGACAGTAACCCTACCACTTCCTGACTAACTTTCCTCAAATTTCTTTTTTTAATATCTTCCATTCTCTGAGTTATTAACACCCCCAAAATACCGAATTTGTGTTTTCAGCCTGTGACTTGCCAAACCCTGATACCATTTCATAGTCTCAGTTTTTCCTGTGTTCACTTTATACCCAGAAATTTGGCCAACATCCCTGCCTTCCTCATCAAATTGGGGATTGCATCTTGCGGGTTACTCATAAGCAACATCATATGGTCTGCGTACAATGCTAATTTAACTTCCAGATCATATGATTTAAAAGGGAGAATAGTAGTATCTGCCCTTATCAAATTGGCTGTTGGCTCAATATATACATTGTAAAGAAGTGAGGACAGAGGGCAACCCTGCCTTGTCCCTCTAAAAATATCGAACTAGTCTGACAGTCCCCCGTTTATCAGTATCCTAGCCTTAAGACAACAATACAAGTTTTGCACCGCCCATACCATTTTCTGTAGAAAACCAAAGCTTGACAAGGCCTCCCAAAGGTAGGGCCAGTGTACCTGGTCTAAAGCTTTGGCTGCATCTACAGCCTCTATAGTTAAAGGTAAGTTCCGAGCCTCCGCATTATCTATAGCTCCCAACAGGTGGAATGTTAATTCATTCAGCTGCCCCCCTGGTATGACGCCTCTTTGGTTGGGATGGATAACCTCATTTATTACTTTGGCTACACGAGATGCTCAATTTTAGAAAATATCTTTTAGTCAGTGTTTAATAAGGAAATTGGTCTATACAAATCTACTTTCTGTGGACCCTTATTTGGTTTTAAAATCAAAGTAACTGTTGCCTCTGACCAAGAGTTGGGTACCTTCTTCCCACTTATATATATCTCATTGAATAAGACTTTTTAAAGGGAGGCAAGATGGCGGCCGCAGTGGTGGCCGTGTGAGGTGCTCTGTCCATGACCTCGACTGATTCCCCCTGCTAGCGGTGATTACCTTCCCAATACTAGAGTGTCTTCGACGGCTCCAGCAGTGGTGTGCCTTACCGTCTTTTCTTTGAGAGATTCTGCCATCCGCAGCTACTCTTTTTACTCTGCCTGCTCTGTGCTGCTCTGACGTTCGAAGTACAGCCTCACGTTGACCTAACGGACCTGATCGACTCCAGCTGGGCGTGAGCGAGATGAGGCGAGGTGCGGCGGTGAACGCTCTGCTCTGACCGCTCTGGGTTGAGCGCGGCTGTCGCACAGCTGATACTGTTTCCTTGCGGTCTCCGGGCTCTGTGGATTCACGGCTGCGGCTCTGCTGGCTGGGGACCCGAAATTTTGGTGTGAGGGTCTGTGAAGGGCCCGAGGCAATTTCTAGAGGTATCTTTCAGCTGATAAACAGCGGATAGCGTGTACTCCGGACGAATATTGCCGGTAAGCGATGGCGCCGAAGGGCAGAGGCGGTACAAGGAATCGAGGTGGAGTACCTGTGAATACACCCACAGGAGGGGTGTCTGAACAAGTTGTGGGGCACAGTGTTAATGCTAGCAACGTGGACAATGCTGCTTGTGCTAAAGCTAATGGGAATGCGACAAACGGTAGTGTTGGAGGGGCCGTTAGTAAAACTACTCTAGCCAGAGATAATGGTAGTAGAGCCGATAATACTGCAAAATTGTTTGAAGATGGTAACATTCAAACTGGGTTTGTGGTACCCTCGAAGATACAGGGAATCCGTCAGAGTCAGAGTTTGGCAGTGCAGCAGAACCAGGATACTCCTGTAAAGCAAAGGACTGTGCCGGCAATTTTCAGTAAAAAGCATGGAGTGAAGCCAAATCAACCCTGGAGCCTGAGCCCGAGCCTGAGGATGAGGGCGAAAACACCGGGGCAGCCCCTGGTGTCCAGCACGAGAATTTTCTGGAAGTTGAGGGTGCTATTACTGGAGCATCTCCGGTCCTGGCTTCAGGGGGGCGAGTTGGTGGGAATGAAGTTGTGGCAGCGAGGGGAGGTAACGCAGAGTCAACAATTGTAACATCACATGTAACAGCTACGGAAAACAGCAGCTCACTGCCAGGATTGAGTACTGAGGCCATTTCTCTCTGCAAGGAAAAGGGCATGGAGTCGGAGTATGCTGCCTCAGATGGTAAATTTTACTCTATGTTGGATTTAACAAATGTGTCGGACAAAGAGCAATTAGGGGACTGGGGGGACATACCTGATGATGAGGAAGGCGAGGAGTTTGAGCAGTCCTTGTCTCACGATACAGTAAGAAAGACTGTGGAGGTCTGTGAGGTACCTGAGCAAGATCAGAAATTTCCCCTAGTGCAGCTTAATTTGGATGAGGATCTGGAAGAGGACTCGATCACTCTCGGCCTGATTTATAAAAGCATAATGGCACATCACAGCGAAACAAAAGCTGACGGCTTACGCACACAAGGAGCCATAAGGAAACTCCAGAATACAGTACGACGTTTGGTGAAGACCTGTGCAGATGTGGCAGAGGTGGAGGAGAGAGTTTCCTCCATAGAGGATTGCTTGGTCAAGCAGCAGTCGGCTATAGAAACTTTGCAAAAATCTAAACCATACATGGACTGGAAGCTTACGGACTTGGAGAACCGTGCACGTCGCAATAATTTGCGCATATTAGGTATAGCCGAGACAAAAGAAGGGGCAGATCCACGTAAATTTATCATTCAGCTGTTCAAGGAAGCTTTCCCAGAACTGAGTGCCTGGAATTGGGAAACGGAAGTGATACGGGCACACAGGTTTCCATTTGTGTTGCGGAAACGGGGGAAGGAACGACAAGGTGATCAGAACTCTTACCCCAAGGTGATACTAATATGTCTGAATAACTATCTGCTGTGAGAGGCGTTATATGATCTGGCTCGCCCGGAGAAAAAGCAGTGTGGCATGGGGTGTGAGTCCTTTGTGCGCCCGGATTTCTGCCCTGCAACGGTGCATGAATGATGGCAACTTCGGAAACTAATCGCACCTTTCCAAGCAAAAGGGGCCCAGGTTTTCTTGCTCAACCCTTCTAAATTAAAGATCATTTTTAAAGGCCAAACTAGGGGGCAGATTTATGAAGGCCTTGCACCGCCGGTGCGTCACTTTTTCCCATGTTAAAAATGACGCACCGGCGGCGCAAGGCCTTCATAAATCTGCCCCTAGGTACTTTACATCTGGTACGGTGGCACAGGACTACCTGAAGGACTTGGATAAGACTTCTAAAAACTAAAAGCACATAGCACATGTTCTATTAGTCATAATGGTCATGTGGCGGCAGTTCTTATATTGGGTGCACTAAGTGTTACTATGGGTGGGAAGGTGTAATCACCATCTTGGTTTTTGTTGGTTACAGGTGTTTTCTCTTTCTCCCACGGATTTCTTTTGCTTCTCTCTCAGAGATATTGTTGGAATCTCTTGTTTTTCCTTTTCTTTCTTTTTTTTCCTTGTTGCTAATTGTGAAAATGTGAGTATTGGACAATCCGGGTAAATGCAAAAGGATATTATGTCTAGGATGTGTTTTTTCAAGTAATACTAAAGTATATAATATTTTGAGGTTGCAGCTGAAATGCAATTGAAACAAAGAAAGGGGAGCTGAATTTCTGTGATCTTTTTTTAGGGCCTGATGCCAGGCCAGTAGTCTTGTCAAGGGAGAGAGAGAGACACAGGGTTGTGGCAGGGGGAGTCAAATGGGGGGGGGTATTTGACAAATCACTTCGACATCGCTGAGGACATGGTCCTTAAGCCTCATATTGGGTGGTGGGGGTGTGGGCGGGTGGTGAAGGGGGTCATGGATACGGGGTGGGGGTGGGAGGTGTTCTGCTGGGAGGGGGGGAAACAGAAAACAATACATGAGTATGGGATGGAATTGAGTCTGTGTGGTGAAGACACTATTTTTCTTCAGTTAGTACGTGGTGCTAGCTTAGTGAAATTTGATATACCTAAATGGCTGGTAGGGGTATTAGGATAGGCACATTGAATGTTAGGGGGTTGAACTCAGTGGATAAAAGACGTCGGGTAGTGCAGGAACTACACGTTCTTTATTGCGACATAATATGTCTCCAGGAGACCCATGTGGTGTGGTCAAAGCGCGACTGCTTGATGAACTGGGATTCAACCTCATTGCCTGTACTAAATATTCTGGTACGGCAAGAGGGGTGGCAATTCTGGGGAAGAAGCATATTGGCAATACAGGTAAAATCTTAGTTGATGATTTAGGCAGGTGGGCAATTGCAGAATGTGTTGTTGGTCTTGTAACGTTTACGATCTGTGTTGTCTATGGGGCTAACCTTGACGAATCATCAACTGGAGAGTTTTTAAATGTGGAGTTAGCGGCCTGGCCCAGGCCACTGATCTTCTGCGGGGATTTAAATATAAATCTAGCCCCTAATATCTTATGTAACGAAAAGGCGAGATATAGTGGTAGGAAACCACGTCTTTTAAGGCATTGCAGGCATTAATGATGGCACATGGGTTGGTGGATGTCTGGGCTTTCTTAAGGGGGGTGGCTCCGGGATATACTTTTTTTTCTTTTCCCCATCGCAAATTAGTACGGCTTGATTATTTTTTCACTTCTCAATCATTATTGAAACAGGCTGTTATTCAGGTCTATCCAAGAATCACATCTGATCATGGGCCGGTAGTCCTTTCAATAGCTGGTATAGTAACAGCTACTAGGCCAAGGGTGTTTTTCTTCGATCGCAAACAATTATTAGAGCAGCAATTCACTGAATATATGAAACAATGGATTGTAACTTTCTTTAATATTAATCGTGGGACTAGCAGTGTGGGGTGTGTCTGGGATAGTTTTAAAGCCGCATTTAGAGGGAAAGCTCTGAGTTTTGGTTTATATAATCAAAAACAACAGGCAGCAAAACTTCAAGAGTTATATCAAGAGTTGACGGAGGCTGAGGAATCACTTGCGCAGGGCATACGGTCCGGGGCGGATATAACTGACTTGATGACAACACTGGCACGGCTCAAAGCAAGGTTAAACCTCAAATGGTCTCAGGAAATTGCAATTTTTTTTTATCAAACAGCAAATTCACTATGAGTATGGCGAGGCAAGTGACAGATGCCTTGCCCAGAAATTAAGACTCAGAGAATCAGCCCAACGGATAGACAATATACAGGATTCGAGTGAGAATTCCGTAGATAATGAAAGTGGTATATTGGAGGTGTTAAGACAATTTTACGAAGTATTATATCAAAGAGACGAGTATGATGCGGACGGGGCGGCTACTCTTATCAGCCAATATTGTATGGCAGATCTCCCTACAGAAGAGGTAGAAACTTTAGAAGCTCCCATTTCACTAGAAGAATTAGAATTGGCAGTTAATGGGTTGGCTAGGGGCAAGGCGGCAAGTCCAGATAAATTACCCCTGGAAATTTACAAAACTTTTTTTTCCGTTTTAAAGACAGATCTTCTTGCAACAATGAGAATGGCACAAAAAGGTGTACCTCCCAGGAGTTGGAATGAAGCATGTATAGTAGTGTTCGATAAAAAAGGTAAACCTGTGAACCTGCCTGGCTCTTACCGTCCTATTTCGCTTTTGAATGCTGATGCAAAAATCTATTCGAAGATATTGGCTAACAGGTTGTCTGCTGTTATTTCTGCACTAGTCTCCACTATACAACATGGGTTTATCCCGCATCGCGGAATGGCGAATCATGTCCGTTGGGTGATTACTTTATTTGATTATGTTAACGTCACTCGGGAGCCATTATGTTTAATATTATTAGATGCTGAAAAGGCCTTCGACCGGGTCTCATGGTGCTTTTTATGGGCTGTTATGAGACGGAGGGGCTTCGGGCCAGAGTTTATAACATCACTTCAGACACTTTATTACCAACCTATTGCCCGTATCAGCACCATGGGATTTGAGTCTGAGGTGGTTCAAATACAGCGGGGTACTAGGCAAGGATGCCCCTGTTCTCCCCTTTTATTTTCATTATATATTGAGCCGTTTTTAGGAATGCTGGAATCTAGCTTCAGGATTTGCCCTGTGGTTACACAAACCTATCAATTTAAGGTCCTCGCTTATACGGATGATGTCGCTGTTGTCACGCCAAGCCCAACAGTAGCGATGGAGGAGATTGAATATTTAGCCGCAAAGTTTGGTGCAGTCTCCGGCTACAAGTTGAATGCGGCCAAAACTCAGCTATTATGTGACAATATGGCGAAGTATTCTGATCCAAGGGTTTGCAAAGAGGCTACTTATTTGGGAATTAAGTTAAGGGTTTCGACAACGGCCTTGGTCAAATCAAATTGGGAGGATCTTTTAGTGTGGGTCAGGAAACAGCTGGATCAGGCGGAATGCCTACATCTCTCCCTACTGGGGCGCTGTAGTTTATTAAAAATGATGATACTCCCGCAAATATTGTACTTTTTCAGGTGTGTCCCTCTAAAAATTCCTAAAGCAGGTTTGGCACAGCTTCAGGCTTTTTGTATGCGCTTTATGTGGGCCGGGGGCAGGGCCCGTCGCGCTGGGCGATATATGATTCTACCAAGAAAGTTCGGTGGATGGTCGGTACCAGATTTCGTGCTGTATTATTACGCCTGCATGATCCAAGGAATGAACATTTTGCTAACAGGGATAGGTCCCTTGAATATGGCGGAATGTCCATCTATATACCAGATGCTATTGGGCGTGAAGGCTAAAAATTGTTTGTTCTTTCATCAAGAGTGGAGCTATTACAAGCGTACGAAATTTAAGGTCTTGGAGGCTGCATATAAGACTTGGAGAACACTAAGGGGAATGTTCGGCTTGGAGAAAATTTCTTGTTATACGCCATTGGTATCCTCAATTTTCTTGCCAGTTGACTTATGGGATCAAGTGGTGTATAGATGGAGGCAAAAAGGATTAGGGCTGGTGGGTGATCTTTATAGCGATGGCTGTATGAAATCTTTTGAACAACTACGTGAGCAATACCAGGTTCCTAGGGAGAATTTTGTAAAGTATTTGCAGATTAGGAATTATTTGTCGAATAAAGGTGGAATTTTTCAAGCTAACCCCTTGATAGAAGATAACATGAAAGCTGCAAAGATAGGAGTGCTATAAGGTAATATGCTAGGTACTAAGGTGAATGATATTGAGCAACAAAATTCTAAATGGGGGAGCAAAGTGGGGAGGCAGGATATACAAATAGAAATTTCTCTGGAAATGGCCATAAATGTATTCCTTTCTGCAAAGCTATCGGCACAATACTTCAAATCAATTTTTAACTTATATTACACACCTGATAAGGTCTCAAAATGGCCGGGGGATGTGATAGGGAAATGTTTCCGGTGTGGATACCCATCTGCTGATGATTTTCATATTTGTTTTGGGTGCCCATCGTTAATATGTTTATTAACACAGATGGAGAAATGCTTATCTACTATTACTGGACTCCATTACAATTAAGTGCAATGCAGATTCTATTAGGTGTAGAAATGGGGTCAGCAGCGACAAGTATATCACAACAACATGTTAATTTAATATTCTTAGCCACAGCTGTCTATAGGCTTATTATAGCCTCTTTCTGGTTACAGCAGGAACCGCCTTCTTTTGAATTATGGAGGGCACGTTTCTTTGCAGTATACAATATGGAGTATAGCTTATATGCCCTTAAAGGGCCTCGAAAAAAGAAGCTGGGTGAGCAAATGTGTGGCAGTGTTACTTATTACCTAGAGTCCACAACTTGATCCCCCGCCTTATATATTTGGTGGTTAATCACTGCTATCTTCCAGAGTTTGCTTTGCTATTACTTCATTGTAATCAATTGCATTTATGTTTATTGGATTTGGTGTCTAATTTGTTCTTTATGATGTCCGTATGTCTTATTGTTATCAATTCCTTTTTGCCGAATTTTTGTTTCTGTATTAATTGTTGTCAAGTATATATGTGATGTGTTACAATGACTCGCTTTCTACTATCTCATGTATTTCGCAAAAATAAATTAAAAAAAAGAATAAGACTTTTAAAACTGGAATTATTATGTCCATAATACAGAAAAAAACACAACTGGAAGACCGTCTGGTCCAGCTGCCTTTCCATTTACCATTTTCTTTCACTGAGCTCTTATCTCCTCCTCCTTAATTTCTCCTTCTAAAGATTTCTGTTGCTCCATAGTTAACTGAGTTAACTGTGGAAGTGTCATCAATCCTAGCCACTCCTTAATATCTTCCCGGCTGGGTTGGATATCATCTCAATATAAATCTCTCTTAAAGCTACAGGCCTCTCTACATATATCAGTATTGATATTCAATACCTCCTCCGATTCTCTACTAATTAACTTTTGGTTTGTGTTCCTAGCCCTATCTGCTTTTGCCTTCCAGGCTAATAGTGAACCACATTTTTCTCCAAAGGAAAGGTGCTGAAGTTTACTCACTTTCCACCGATGAGTAATTTTTTTATCCAACTGCGCCTGGAATGCCACTTGTAACCTCTCCAGCTCTTTGCTTAAAGCTTGCACTCTTTCTGAATCCTCCATGGTTGCCTTCTGTAGTGCTACTTCTTTTTCCTTAATCTCTTTAACTCTGTACTCCTTTTTCTTGCTTTGCCACCCTTCTTATTATAGATTATAGGGCCCCCATTAAGTATACTTTAAAAGCCTCCCAAACTATTTGTCCTTCTGCGGAGCCCTTGTTGGCATGAAGGTATTTCTCAGATTTTTCCCTTTGATCACAAACTTAATTCTCGTCTAAAGGTATCGCCCTCTCTAAAGTCCACCTTCTATGCTCCTCTTTTTGATGATAGCTCAGCAACATAGCTACTGCGGAATGATCTTACACTATTGCTGGAATATGGGTCACCTCTACCACCTCCCCACAAAACTCCTTATCTAGTGAAAAGTAATCTATTAGGGAGTGGCGCCTATATTTCTTAATATAGAAGGTGAACTCCCTAATCTCCCCCTTCTTGATATACAAAATATCGATCAGATTAAGTTCTTTTATCGTGCTTTTTAGTCTGGAGAACGTTTAGGTGGGTTGAGATATTCAACTTTTGATGTCCTGTACAATATTTTATTCATGACTAAGTTAAAATCTCCTCCTAATATAATAGGTGCTGTTGTCTCCAATAAACAGGACTCCAATTTTTCCAGGGCCTCTGGGTTGTCATTATGCGGCCTGTAATATACCACACACCAAAGGCCTACCTTGTACTGGAGGAGTTGCCGCTAACCACCTGCCCGAGACATCAGATTCAAATTTAACTAATCTTATTCTTTTATTGCGCTTGATCACTATGGCAACTCCCCTAGTATTCCCTCTCAGGTCTGAGCATACAACCTCCTGTATCCATCTGAGTGTTTCAAAACATTGCTAACACTCAATTCTTTAAGATGGGTCTCTTGTAGCAATATAATTTGGGCCTTGCTGTCTTTTAAAGTTTCAATGACCCGCAATGTGTTCCTTCTAGATCTCAACCCGTTTACATTCCAAGTTAACAAATTAACTACTTTTGTGTTATCCATACTCTGATTATATTGGATCAGTTCGTCTTTTATAGATCTTAAGTTCATCCCTTTGTCTTGCGAAACCAAGCTGATTCCCATGAGGACAATTTAAAAAAGAAATTCTCCCACTGAACCCCACACCCAGTGCCCCTCTTCCCCCCTCCTCTTCAGGAAACCCCCTTTCTACATCTTGGGCGATACAGTCTGCCCTTCGTTCCAAAAACAGAAAGAAAGAGAGAAAGTCAAAAAACTTAACATTACATAAAAAAAGAAAACAGCCTATTCATGGCACACAAACATCTATTCTAAACCTCTTATAGGGCTCGGGTAGAAAACAGCTCATCCATCCATTTGTAGTATGAAAGTATCCACTTCATCTGGGTCACTAATGTTGTGCATTTTGTTCCGCCACATTATTTTTAACATAGGTGGAAATTTTAGTAGGACCTGAGCTCCCTTAATTCGTAACTCATGCATTCTGCCACTAAGTTCCCACTGCCTCTGGGCTGTCCTCTTACCTCGGTCTGATCTTATTTGATACGAGAAACCCTCCTGCCTTAAGGAGCCCTCTTTTAAAGTCCGTCCTAACACTATCTCTTTCACAGAAAATGTCCAAACATTTATCAGAATCTTCCTCTGAGTTTTTCTATCGGGGTTAAACTTAAAGGGGTCTCTCTATGAGCTCTCTGAATCTCCTTCTCCCAGTCAATGTCTAGTCTTTCCGTCACGATTTCTCTCAAGAGACCTCATATGAAAGCCTTGACATCTCCTTCTCCGCTCCTTCCGGGATTTTAAGAAACCTCAGGTTATTTTGAGGAGATTGCGTTTGCAACATTCTATTCTGCATTCTATTCTGTCTCGATATCCTTAGAGTTTTCCCACACTGCCACTGACAATGTTTTACCTTCCCCTTCCAAAGTACTGGTATGTTGCACAATATTGTCAAGCTTCTTTTCTAGTACTTCACACTTGTCTCAAATCCCCTTCTCGTTGGTCTTGGATATTTCAAATTTCTCAAAGATGTCTTGCCTCAAGTTCAATAGAATTTTCACCTCTGATCCCATCTGAACTCTTATCGCTGTTATCACTATGCTTAGGGCTCTCCAGCCCTCCCGTTTTACTACTACTTTGAGGAGATTTTATATTCACAGTTGGGGTGGGACTAGAGCCGGGGCCAAGGCTAAGGCTAGGACTGAGACCAGGGCTGGGACCAGGACTGGAACTAACTGCCACACTCAGATTTTCAGCCTGCTGCTCTTCTTCAATAAGAGGTAACCATGCTAATAGGGTAAATCTATTTTCCAAGGGAAGTGAAACTATTTGCGACTGCCTCATGGACTTTTTCCCCTTCGTCTGTGAATTTTCAACATGTTCCATTATTTTGAAATACTATCTTAGGGAAGGGGAAGGTTTTACAGGGACCTGCACTTCCTTCGGAACACAGCGCCGGGGTTACCCTCTACTCTTCAACACTTTCTTTTTAGGAGAGACTGCAATCGCTTCCCTTACTGCTTGTTAGCTAGTCCCCCCTATTTTCCCTCCTTTGCCCTTACCTCTGGCCTCCAGGAGCGATCTCAACTGATACCAGCTCCTCACAAGTGCTCCAGGTTCTGTCGAATACATTTTCTGTAGTGTTTTCTCTCCTCGCCTTTGCACGAGGCCCAATAAGGGGTTTTAATGGGGTGGGGTTAATTCCTTCACCCGCGCCCTCAATAACACTAACTCCACTCTCCCCCTCAGCTGATATGCCGATTGTATAGCATTAGAAGGAGACGCTTCCATCAGCCTCAGTACCCCCGTGAGCCCCACTGTACCTGTACCTGTGAGCCCTTGGTCTTCCCACTCTTTCTTCCAACTTACTGCCACACTTGTTACTCTACTTGCGTGCTTCGGAGCATGGGCTGTACTTCCTTGCTGTCGCGAATCTCTACACTATTCCCAGCATCAGTGAAAACAGCTTCTAGGACCTTGCCACTGTAGGGACATGGTAGCTTGAATGTTCTAAATGTCCCACTTTAGACACCCTATCTGGTGGGCTACATAGGGATGGTTTTCTATCATTTGAAATGTATTTTTTCACCAGTCAAAAACGTTTTTTCACAGGTCAAACTGCAGTGTTATACTGCGGCAGTTAGAAATACAATATTAGACATGAAATCATGTTTTCTTTTGTCTCACTGGTGGATGGCACAATAAGTGCTGTGGTCCACCCGTGAAACAGCAATTCATGCCACGGTGTATTTTCACACTGTATACTATACCCTTGCAGACATTTTTAAAATCCCAATCAGTTATTAGACAATTTCTACATGTTATAGGGGTCAGAACACATCCACTGGCCAACGGACAGCAGTGCCCCAGTGTACAAAGTCTAAAAGCCAACTCTATAATTCAACAAAAGAATGGGCGTGACCTTGCAAAAAGGATACATTTCTTCCCATTTACCTCCCTAGGTAGATATGGATGAAATAAAAAATACTAAAAATATATTTACATCATAATGTAGTGGCAAGTTATTGCAGAAAATGCAGTATTATTTGAGGTCAGTATTAACAGACTTGTTATAAGCCAGTTTTACGAGACTCTTGGATTTAAGTGGGTGGTGGATGCTGATGAACTAGTTATCAATACTGTTTGTTATCTGGGCATTCTGATGTGTTTTCTTCAAAAAATGGGAAGAAAAATGTAAGCCTGGTATTATTGTCCCTGATTCCTGGGAATTTTCAATTTAAATTTACAACCAGTTTTGAACAGACAGTAAATTTGATCGGAGTAATGGCAGGTTATGACGGAGTGGGGAGGGTTTCGGAGGAGTGATGGCAGGCTGCTGAGTGGAGCTTTGCCTGCTTCCTTAGTGCTGTGGGAGTGGATGCGTATGGAGGCCAGGCAGTGAAACTGTACTCCGCAGCTAGTCCAAAGAAAGCCCCAGTGGTATTACAGGGTGCCTTTACAAACCCGGTAAAAACGAACTGGGTAGCCCAGCACCACGTACATTTCAATGAGGAAACACTATGCAAATTAGAATGGGCTCTGTCTGTATCCCCCAGAGATACTGCTCTGACACAATTCATAATGGGAGTTGTGACCGAGAACAATTCCTAAAACAATGTAAATGAATATTTAGGAATATCTGTTGTTTATCTGTTGTTTATTTACAAGCCCCTTGTATTGCCAGTACGTCACTTTTTCCCATGTTAAAATTGATGCATCAGTGACACAAGGGGCTTGTAAATAGGATCCTCAGACTCCAAGGAATATTGGTTTGTCCCATTATAGTTCATTCAATAATTTTTATTTCATAACCCAACTATCAACAAATAATCAATTTACATGTGGAATACTAAGGAGTTAAATGAAGATCGGCTGCTATCTCTTGAATTATAAAATACCTACAAAAACAGATGTGGAATAGATTTCTAAAGTAAGGGTATAATATCCCCAACAGAATAGAGACCTTGAGGTTTCTAAATTATTTTGTTTGCATAACCATCTAGCAATAAAACTCAAAGCCGGGTAAACAGAAAAAAAGTAGAAGGTAACCCGTGATTCCTAGCAACATACCCTGTGGCATATTTACTTGAACCCCAGCAGCCCTTGAGGTATGCGGGGGCTCCTAATTTTTTTTGCCTTTCTAGTTGTGCTGCAGCAACACACATAGAAAGAGAGAAATGCCTCTATGGATTGTTTTTTTGCAGGAATGTGCTCCTTCCGGCACAAAAACAATCCTTCCTAAAATACAGGCACCTTGCACCATGGTACAACGGTGCCTGCATTGGCAATAGGCCACCAAAATGGCGCCAGCCCAATGGTAAAGGACAGGAATACACTGTATTGGATAAAAATGATGTATTCCTGCCCTGCTCTACAGTTCCCATAAATATGCCGCTCCTGTTCACTGTCCTAGAAGCATGCTACCACAGTGTCATCCTTGGTACTATTCCAGCATGTGTTAAAAACTTCCCCTAATTTTGTCCTACACAAATTTTTGGGTGAGTTAGTACATGCATTTCCAGCTTTGTGATACTTTTGAACAACGCGTAAACAATACTGATTCACTTATTAAATAGCAGTTGCACATAACAGTAACCACTAAATTGCATATATCACCAAATGCAGACCATTCACTATAATAGCCCTCAGAAACTGAAAAAGCTCATATAGATTTTATGATGTTTTGCATTTCATCATCGACACTCAATTTTCTGTGGAAACTAAACTTACACAACGACGTCCACTTTCATGTTTGCCGCAGAACACACTGTACTCTAATTGGACAACAAATCAACTGCAGACCGAAATGATCCGAAGCCCTGTCCTATGCCATTAAATAGCTAATAAATGGAATGAACCTACGCATTGGCCAGCGTAGCAGCAGCATCTTAAAAACACACAATTCTTTTTAGTGAGATCAGAGATAACCATAAATTGATTTTGCAATTAGAAACGGTACATGTAGAACTCAATGCATTTTTAATGCTTACCATTGATGAGCGCTAATTGCAAGGTAACTACGAAGTAAATGGCCTATAATTTAGAAATGAAGCAAAGAGTTCAGCAGAAATTCAGATTTGTACAATCAGGGAAATGTTCCCTCACTAAGAAGTAAATTATGAGCCATACAGAAGGTAATACATTTGAAATGCGTTTGAAAATGACAAGTAAGCAAGGCAACTGAGGCAGGATACCGGTTTTGCTTAAGGTACGTGTTGATCTGATTCACAAATGAGATGTAAAGTATCTTTACAGGCCGGGTCCTCACAAAATTCCTCTTCAGACTCAACTCTCGCTCTTGATACTGTCGACCTGAACATCTTTCCTGAGCCCCGACCTGGTGGTTTACATCTAAAGGGATTGTGACCTGCTAACAATGTTGACTGAAAAACTAGAGGATCATAAAATGCAAACATCCATCAGATCAGTGCTTTGTTTTGGCAAGTAAGAGGAAAATTAATTAGTGGCCCTTTATTCCATTGTTCAGTTTATAGAAAATTAACATTGGAGTATTGTTGAAAGTTACAATGAGCGATGTATTTAAACCTAAGATGGTTTTTAATGACTAAGCATCATGTGCAGAATAGATACATCACTATAGCGGGCTTATTACATTCTACTCGCCCCCTAACATTCTGGCCTTATTGCCACCCCCTTTAGCTGGTCCTTCCCCCAGGGGCTTGGCAACAAAATATACATTGTGTGACTGAGGCATCCCCGTACCAACTCTTTTAGCAAACGCAGTACCCACGGACATTTTGCCCTTTTGCTATTCGCTGTCATCACTACCGACATATTGTCCGACCAAAATACAATGTGCATGTTTTCCAGTAGCGTGCCCCACAAATGCAGTGCCACAATGATGGGGAATATTTCTAGGAATGTAATGTTGCGTGTCAATCCAATTCCTCCGGCCAATGCTTCATACACCACCTTGAGCCTAGAACTGCCCCAAAGCCCACACTGCCAGCTGCATCTGTGTGAAGCTCAAGCCTTATGCTTGTTTGCGCTGTTTGCTGCCAAATCACTGATCCAGTGAACCTCGCCAGAAACTCATTCCATGTACCCAAGTCGTCCTTCACTTCAGCAGACAGCCTAGTGTGATGGTGTTTCACCTTTAAACCTGACATTGCCCAGTCGATCTTGCTAGAAAAAATCCCTGTCCATGGTATCACCTGAAGTGCAAAATTGAGCTGCCCCACCAAGACCTGCAATTGGTTTAAGGTGACCTTGCGTACCGATATGCACTCATCTATAGCTGATTCAAAAGCCTTTATCTTCTCCATAGGGAGTCTGCACACTCCTCCCACAGTGTCAATCTCAATGCCCAGGAAAGTTAAGCAAGTGGTTCGGCCCTCGTTTTTTCTTCTGCAAGGGTAACCCCAATACCTCTGCCACCCGTTGGAAGCCCAGCAGAGTCTCCCTGCAAGCCAGTGAGCTATGTGGACCCATAAACAGGAAATCATCAAATAATGCACAACATCTTGCTTAGCCACCAGGTCCTTCACTGCCCTTTCCAGGAAGCAACTGAAAGTTTCAAACACTGCACATGCAATGGAGCACCCCATGTGCATGCATAAGTCCACAAAGAAATTCTCCTCAAACATAAAACCTAGCAACCTTGTATTTTCTAGGTGCACTCGAAAGAGTCAAACGGCCGTCTCAATATCGGATTTTGCTATTAGGGCACCCTCACCTAATCTCTGCAGTTTCTGAATAGCAGTATCAAAAGTGGTGTACCTAACTGCACATAGCTCCGCATCCAACCTTTCATTGACTGACAGCCCAGGTGGACTTGAAAGGTTATGAATGAGGCAATATATTACACGCCTCCTTCTGGGGCACAAGGCCCTATGGTGAACACACAAAGTCCTTCCTCGGTAACTGCTGAAATGGCCCAGCCACCCTCCCCAAGCAGCAGTTCCGGCCCAGGAAATACGATACGTCTCTGTGACACTCCGTACGACCCTTTTTCTATGGGACCCGAAAACAGCCGTAAAACGAGAGTCCGGCACGCACTGCACCCCGGTACGCGACATACACGCCATGAACCCCATCGTTCGTGTCATCCCAGTCCTGTACGGCTACGACTTGGTGCATAGAAACCGACGACGGTGCAGACGTTGAGTACAACGTACATCAACAACGCAAGTGTACCTGTATGGTACGTCATACGCGCTCGCGTATACCACCATTGTAATAGTGATACGAGCCGCACACACGCCCTGAATGTGTCACACACGCTCGCATATACCACCATTGCAATTGTGATACGAGGCGCACACACGCCATGAATGTTGGGGTACGGTGTGTCACACAACCATACATATACCACCATTGCTATAGTGATATGACCCGCACACACGCCCTGAATGTTAGGGTACGGTGCGTCACACGTGCTCATGTATACCACCATTGCAATAGTGATACGACCCGCACACACGCCATCCATACTCCCAGCATATGCCTACAGTATTGGGGTGGGTGGATATGACTCCCAGCATTGTACAGGCATATGAGGGATGGGTGGATATGACTCCCAGCATAGACCTACAGTATGGGGGTGGGTGGATATGACTCCCAGCATAGTCCTACAGTATGGGGTGGGTGGATATGACTCCCAGCAGTGTACAGACATATGAAGGGTGGGTGGATATGACTCCCAGCATTGTCCATACATATGAGGGGTGGGTGCAGAGGACTCCCAGCATAGGCCTACAGTATGGGGGTGGGTGGATTTTATGACTCCCAGCATAGGCATACAGTATGGGGGTGGGTGGATATGACTCGCAGCAGTGTCCAGACATATGAGGGGTGGGTGCAGAGGACTCCCAGCATAGGCCTACAGTATGGGGGTGGGTGGATATGACTCCCAGCAGTGTCGAGACAGAAGAGGGGTGGGTGCAGAGGACTCCCAGCATAGGCCTACAGTATTGGGGTGGATGGATATGACTCCCAGCCATGCCCAGACATATGAGGAGAGGGTGGGTATGACTCCCAGCAGTGGCCAGACATATGAGGGTGGGTGGATATGACTCCCAGCAGTGTCCAAACATATGAGGGGTGGGTGCAGAGGACTCCCAGCAGTGTCCATACATATGAGGGGTGGGTGCAGAGGACTCCCAGCAGTGTCCAGACATATGAGAGGTGAGTGCAGGGGACTCCCAGCATATGCCTACAGTATTGGGGTGGGTGGATATGACTCCCAGCAGTGTACAGACATATGAGGGGTGGGTGGATATGACTCCCAGTGTAGGCCTACAGTATGGGGGTGGGTGGATATGACTCCCAGCAGTGTCCAGACATATGAGGGGTGGGTGGATATGACTCCCAGCAGTGTCCAGACATATGAGGGCTGGGTGGATATGACTCCCAGCAGTGTCCAGACATATGAGGGGTAGGTGCAGAGGACTCCCAGCAGTGTCCATACATATGAGGGGTGGGTGCAGAGGACTCCGAGCAGTGTCCAGACATATGAGGGGTGGGTGCAGAGGACTCCCAGCATATGCCTACAGTATTGGGGTGGGTGGATATGACACCCAGCAGTGTTCAGACATATGAGGGGTGGGTGAATATGACTCCCAGCATAGGCCTACAGTATGGAGGTGGGTGGATATGACTCCCAGCATAGGCCTACAGTATGGGGGTGGGTGGATATGACTCCCAGCAGTGTCCAGGCATATGAGGGGTGGGTGGATATGACTCCCAGCAGTGTCCAGACATATGAGGGTGGGTGCAGAGGACTCCCAGCAGTGTCCATACCTATGGGGGGTGGGTGCAGAGTACTCCCAGCAGTGTCCAGACATATGAGGGGTGGGTGCAGAGGACTCCCAGCATAGGCCTACAGTATGGAGGTCGGTGGATATGACTCCCAGCATAGGCCTACAGTATGGGGGTGGGTGGATATGACTCCCAGCTGTGTCCAGACATATGAGGGGTGGGTGCAGAGGACTTCCAGCAGTGTCCATACCTATGGGGGGGTGGGTGCAGAGTACTCCCAGCAGTGTCCAGACATATGAGGGGTGGGTGCAGAGGACTCCCAGCATATGCCTACAGTATTGGGGTGGGTGGATATGGCTCCCAGCAGTGTACAGATATATGAGGGGTGAGTGGATATGACTCCCAGCATAGGCCTACAGTATGTAGGTGGGTGGATATGACTCCCAGCATACGCCTACAGTATGGGGGTGGGTGGATATGACTCCCAGCAGTATCCAGATATATGACGGGTGGGTGCAGAGGACTCCCAGCATAGGCCTGCAGTATGGGGGTGGGTGGATATGGCTCCCAGCAGTGTCCAGACATAAGTGGGGTGGGCGCACAGGACTCCCAGCAGTGCTCAGATATAGGGGGGGCATTATCATCATCATACCACAACTACATGGGTGTATGTTTACATCCCTAACCTGTGAGTGTCCTGATAGTGCCATAGCAACACATCACTTACAGCAGTGTCCCACTACACGGAGGATGGATTTCTGTCACACACTGCGTGACACACCACATGTGGGTGTGATGTCAGAAACCACATGTATACCCACCCATGGAGGTTGCAGGCAACCTACACACCCTACCATCATGAGACAATAGTGTATAGTCATGTAACAGCACACCAAACAAAGAGAGCGAAAGGGAACACACACTGTCATGTACATCCCTGGGCTGATATGAATGTCCAGGTGGTGGTCAGACCACCAACATATACTCTCTCATGGAAGGAATAGGGTTGAAACCCCTCAGATACAATGCACAAAATTGTGATTCATATGCAAAAATACCCTGCATAACAAATCCCAACATAGGGGTAGGCTGTGATTACACATCTGCATAGTGGGAAAAAGGGTGAATGCGTCCATGAAGGCATTTGTACATACTCAAAACACAAGTACAGTGAGTAGCATGGATGGCACAGACTAATGAGCAGTAGTCATCTATGAGCAGGCATGGCCATTGCTGAAGGGAACATTCAACAAAATAGGAAATCTGCACACATGTCACCACAATTGTGCAACTGTCTGTAGTGAAGATCTCATGTGTCACTGAGGAAGGAACACTGTCTGTAGGCAAACTGAACACACACAACCAAAGATTAATTGCAGAGACATTGTGATGGCACATAGATACCATGGTGCACCTCATTAACATCATAAAATAGACATCTTTCACAACCCCAAAACATTACCATGACACCAACTCCTAGGCACACAGCACCTAAAGCAAGTACCTGAAATGCAATAGTTTAGAATGAAAAATAAAATGCTTTATTCAGCTCCAAAGGAAAATTAATTAAAAAATGAGTCCCGGCTCAAACAAGGCCAATGGCCAGTCCACATTAAAGTCTGGTTGGGGGACGATGGGGAGGTCATCGACCCCAAACTTGCCTGCACATGATGGAGCTAAAGGGTTGTTGACACGTGGGGGCCATCATCTGGGTCAGGGCCAGGCACCGCAGGGACAGGTGAGGGAAGGGTAGGTGTTGTGGGTGCAGGGGGGGAGGAATCCTCCTCAGTGGCTTGTGCAGCGCCAAAGGTGGAAATGAACTTAGCGCTGCACACTGCTGCCAGTTTAGCCAGACTACCACATGCACCCGGGGACACAATGGGAGTAGAGGTAGAGGGCTGTGAGTCTTGCGGACTTTGTCTGTGGCTGTGGGCCTGCCGTCTGACCCCAGTCCCTGTGGGTGTGCCTGCATCGCTCTGAGATTGCGTGCCAGGAGATCTGCACTTACACTTTGGTGGTGGTGTGCTGGTTGTGTTCGTAGGTGTGCATGATCTTGTTTGTCTGTGTGTGGTCTGGACAGGTATGGGAGAGGGGGTGTGAATGGGTCCAAAGGAGGGGGGATGGACTGCTGCAGGAGGGAAACTGCTGCCGTCAGTGAGGAGTCTATGGACGATAGAATCCGAAGATGGTCAGACATCGTAGCTGACATGCCCTCCATGAATGACAACAACTGTGTCAGTATTGTAGTGTGGCCATGGAGGACAGTCAGCATTGATGTCTGACCAACCTGAATCTGCCGTGAGTAGGTCCACATACTCGGCACTGAAGGCAGCAGGTTAGACAGGGGCAGGGGCTGCGGTGCCGGGGACAAAGGAGACATGGGGGCAGCACGGACAGAAGGGACCCTAGCAACTGGGAGGGTGGAGATAGGTCTGGAGGAGGCGGGGACAGACACAGTGATGGTAGATGGTGTTGCCGCGTATTCCCCCTCCTGGGAGTCAGAAGCCGAGCCGTCCACATGGTAAGGAGTATCGCTTTCCAAAGGTCCGGCCCCCTGACTCCCCTCACCCTCCGTGCCACTGGCTTCCTCCAACTCCTCAGCTGTGGTGGCACTGTGGCTGGGTCCCTCCTCTTGGTCCGGGCTCATGTCTCCTCCTGTGTCAGTTGATAATGGTGTGGGCAAGGAGAAGAAACAAAAAAGCATCAGTCACCTGTACACATCTGACACATGAGCACAAAATCAGTTGGTCACACTGTAAATCATGGCATGCATCATGTGTAACAGCCAGATAGTTCAGCACATATTTGAGACTAGTACTGCCCAGTTGTTATAGACACAATGCTACTTGGACACAAGGATACAAATAACACACCAGGTAATGAGAATTACACTGAGAAGCTTCTGTTTGTTTACAGGAGAGCAGATCTATACAATGAAGTGATGCCACCTCAAGTTCGCAAAGAAATAAACTGTTGTGGTTCCCCTCAGGGCAAACTAACACACCTCACTCCCCAAGGTGACACCACACTCAGAGCCCTGTAAGTACATTTGGGTGAAAACTAATGTCGCAAATTGTTGGCATCTTGTGACTCACCATACTTCACACATTCAACATGTATTGAATGTGTTAATTCGTGATCTTGTGAAGAGAACACGTATGTGCCTACATGAAAGATCTCTTACAAGGAAATGCACACAAAAAACATAGACACATTCATTGAAACAGCTGGCACACTTTAAGATGAAATACTGTTAGAAACAAATGGCGTAGCACATTTGCCATATACGTGGTCCAACTGAGGTCTTGATGGCTTGACACACATTAGTCTGTACAATTGACAAAAAAGGAGTCTCAAGCACTCAAGACCACTGTGGGGACATGTCTATGGAGATCAAAGCACAACATTAATCACTAACACTGGCCTCCTTCAAAAGCTGCCTGCTTATTCCAAAACATTGCAAATGTTGTTTTGTGTGCACTACCTTGTGAGACAACTATCATGCAGGCACATAAGTGTAACCTACATAATTTGTCATATGCACACATTCAAAACATAAACAACTCTGAACAAGTGTTGGGAGTGTCAAGGTACATTCATCAATGTGAGACAACTTCAAATGTGTCAGTCCTCACAGGGGCATCTATTACCGGATCCTATAGTTGCTAGCACATAAGACCCATTGGCTGTCATGTGAAGTGGCCCACATTTCCAAAATCAGGACAATGCTCAAGCTAATGGGCCTGCAATTGTGAAGAACAAACTATTTGCTGCATCGTGGACACACCATTATCCCCATGCAAACTGTCAACACAGTAGTGTGCACATTAAGACAAAACAGTGTTGCACCAGAACTACATACATGTGGCAAAATGAATTAGGCACAATCATGTTTGGAAACAAATGACATAGGCTGTCAAGCCCCAAATGAAAGCACTGTCCACCATCACTGGGGAAATGCATGGTGAAACATAGACAAGCCAATTCTCACACTCAGGTCACAACTGCCAGGGCCAAATCAGGCAGGCCCGTTGGACCTCTCCTGCACAACACCCCCACCCCTCAATCAATGTGATAGATACAGCTCAAGAAGTGAGAACTCAGAATCGGGGTAACAAAAACTGTGCAGCAACATTTTAAAAGGCAACCCAAGCTCACCTTGTGGGGCTGCCAATACATATAAGTCACAAACAACCAACAACAGATTGTTGTGAATTGGCACACAGGCACTGCCCAGTGTGAGTATGCACAAGCCAAATTTTGTATCCATGTACAGTGAGAACATGTAGCAGACTCAGGGACCAATGTCACTGAGGAAGACCAATGCTGAGCCCACATAGTATGGGCACAGTGTTGGATGACACACATGATTCGGATGCCAGGGTGTCTCAGGGGACTGTGGTGGGCACACTGATCTGTGGGTCTGGAATGAGCTGACTGTAACATTAAGAACCGTCATGCCACTATGCATATCTCCCAAATAATGTACAGAATGTCTGGCAACACAACATGGGTCATGCATGCTGCAAGGGTGTGCAGTTGAAACCTCACACTTCTATAATGAGACTCACCATCAGTGCAAACAAATGTGTAGGCCTAACACAATTCACAGGTAATGGCACAGTCAAGGTTCCAACACATGTCACAGACCACCCTCCCACATGATGCGCTGATCAATGTGCAGTATAAATAATAAGCATGGGCTGAAAATTCGTTCCGCTCAAGGAATTTGCGGATTTTCCGCGATTTCGCAATCCGCGAATCTCGCAAAATAGCGGTAAAATCCGTGAATCAGCGGGGACGGATTTTCAGCCAAGCACTTACAGGGTTACAGCAGCAGGTGCAAAAGTTGAAGCTAATTTTTTGTAACCTTTTACAAAAGGGTTACAAAGAAATTAACTTGAACTTGGGCACCTGCTGCTGTAAGCCTGTAAGTGCTTCCTGGCGTCTCGTTGCCTACTTGCAACTATTCTCTGACCCTGCTCTGACCCTTGAAGCAGGGTCAGAGAATATTTACAAGTAGGAAATGAGGCGCCTGTCACAAAAATTAAACCTCAACAGGGAGCACTGACAGATATAAAAACAAGCATTTGCAATGCAATAGGTCTCGCATTAGGAAAGTTTGAGCTATTGGTCTTGTAAATGACAATTTATTTTATTTATGTGTTGGTTTTGAAAATAGCTAAATTAATAGCTTTGTCATTTACAATGCCAAAAGTTATAACTTTCGCAAATGTGACACCTATAGCATTTGTAATGCAAAATGTTTTGTATTTACGTGACTTAGCTGTATTGATATTACAAATTACAATGGCTTTTAATTTTTTTAAATAATTAATACTTAAATAAAAGTGATTTTAATTTATAATGGCAATAGCTTAAACTTTTGTAAATAACTTTTGTGAAGATTATGTTCTTTTGTGACATTTGTAATAAAGTTTGAAACATTGAGAGAACATATTTGAACCAGTTGTTGTTGAATGGTTGCGCAGATTGATGCTGGGGGGCGCTGAGTGGTGCTGTGGTAGTGCTGAGTGGTGCTGTGGTGATGCTGAGTGGTGCTGTGGTGGTGCTGAGTGATACTGGGATGGTGCTGAGTGATGCTGGAGTGGTGCTGAGTGGTGCTGTGGTGGTGCTGATTGATGCTGTGGTGGTGCTGAGTGATGCTGTGGTGGTGCTGAGTGGTGCTGTGCTGGTGCTGAGTGATAATGTGGTGGTGCTGAGTGATGCTGGGGTGGTGCTGAGTGATGCTGTGGTGGCGCTGAGTGGTGCTGTGGTGGTGCTGATTGGTGCTGTGGTAGTGCTGAGTGATGCTGTGGTGGTGCTGAGTGATACTGTGGTGGTGGTGCTGTGGTGGTGCTGAGTGATAATGTGGTGGCGCTGAGTGATGCTGTGGTGGCGCTGAGTGATGCTGTGGTGGCGCTGAGTGGTGCTGTGGTGGTGCTGAGTGGTGCTGTGGTGGTGCTGAGTGGTGCTGTGGTGGTGCTGAGTGATGCTGTGGTGGTGCTGAGTGATGCTGTGGTGGTGCTGAGTGTTGTATGTTCTTACTTTGCATTCCGTTGCAATGAATGCCTTTACCACGCATGCGTTACAACGGAATGGTATTTGTACGCACTAGCTTTTCCTCGAATTCTTCCATGGTGACATCATACGTCGTTGAGAGAAAGCGGAAGTTTTTTTCCGTTTTCTCTTAAACAACGCTGTTTGCCTGCATATCCCGACGCGACTTCTGGTGAGTTTTTTTGGGGGGGGAGACCCCCCAAACCCCCTTTTTTTACTTTTAACCTTTAACACATATGCCTTTACTACATACCTCGTAGTAAAGGTATGCGTGGTAAAGGCTATCGTGGTAACCACGCATGCGTTGTACTGCATACGTGGTTAAGGTATCCGTGGAAACGGCCTCGTTGCAGTGGCCGTTTCCCGGTGCTGAGTGGTGCTGTGGTGGTGCTGAGTAATAATGTGATGGTGCTGAGTGATGCTGTGGTGGTGCTGAGTGATGCTGTGGTGGCACTGAGTGGTGCTGTGGTGGTGCTGAGTGGTGCTGTGGTGGTGCTGAGTGATGCTGTGGTGGTGCTGAGTGATGCTGTGGTGGTGCTGAGAGGTGCTGTTGTGGTGCTGAGTGATAATGTGGTGGTGCTGAGTGATAATGTGATGGTGCTGAATGATGCTGGGGTAGGCTTGAGTGATGATGTGGTGATGCAGAGGGCAGAAAGGCACAAAAAGCAGTCTAACAAAGGGCAGGAGGGCAGAAAAACAAGGTAAAAACGAGTCTAACAGAGGGATGAAGGGCACAAAAAACCCAGTCTAACAGAGGACAGAAGGGCAGAAAAACAAGGGAAAAACGAGTCTAACAGAGGGCAGAAGGGCACGAAAAACGAGTCTAACGGGGCAGAAAGGCACAAAAACGAGTCTAACAGAGGGCAGAAGGGCACAAAAAAACGAGTCTAACAGAGGGCAGAAGGGCACAAAAACAAGGTAATAACAGAGGACAGAAGGGCACAAAAAACGAGTCTAACAGGGGGCAGAAGGGCAGAAAAGCAAGGAGAAAATGAGTCTAACAGAGGGCACAAGGGCACAAAAACAAGGGAAAAACGAGTCTAACAGAGGGCAGAAGGGCACAAAAAACTGGTCTAACAGGGGGCAGAATGAATCCCGCCCTGCGTTTTTGTCCACGAAGATGCCACCTTTTTGTGCAATACCTCTACTCAACTGGAGTACTTTCTACTGTCTAATCAGTAAGTGCTCCCTCGTTGGCTAAATGTATAGGGGCAGATTTACAATAACTGGCACATCCCCATGGATGCGCCAGTTATTGTGCGCTGCAGCTCCGCCACCCATGGTGCGCCGCATTTACAATGCGGCGCACCAGGTGGCAAAAATGGCACAGATGCATCACGCATCTGTGCCGTAAAAGCAGTGCATTGCTGGAGCTGCGTCGCTCTTGCGACGCAGCTCCAGCAATGCTCTGGGGGGCCCTATCCCCCAATGCTGCATCAAGCCTTGCGCCTGCTTCAAGCAGGCTCAGGGTTTTGACGCAGCATTGGCCTAAAAGTGACTGAGTGAAATCTTGTAGATTTCACTCAGCCACTTTTAGGAGGTGTTCCTGCGCGGAACGCCCTCCCCTGCACCGGAACGCCTCCTGATGGCGCAGGGCTTTACAACGTGACGCATCTCTCAGATGCGTCACGTTGTTAATACCCAGCACCATGGCGCATATTTTGTGCTACCGCTGCGTCACAAAAGGTCTCGGTAGAGGGTGGCAGTGGTGAACCAGAGGGTGGCAGTGATGAACCAGAGGGTGACAGTGATGAACCAGAGAGTGGCAGGGGTGAACCAGAGGGTGACAGTGCTGAACCAGAGGGTGGCAGTGCTGAACCAGAGGGTGGCAGGGGTGAACCAGAGGGTGGCAGGGGTGAACCAGAGGGTGGCAGTGATGAACCAGATGGTGGCAGGGGTGAACCAGAGGGTGGCAGTGGTGAACCAGAGAGTGGCAGTGGTGAACCAGAGGGTGGCAGTGCGGAACCAGAGGGTGACAGTGGTTAACCAGAGGGTGGTAGTGGTGAACCAGTGGTGCTGTGATGAACCAGAGGGTGGCAGTCGTGAACCAGAGGGTGGCAGTGGTGAACCAGAGGGTGACAGTGCTGAACCAGAGGGTGGCAGGGGTGAACCAGAGGGTGCTGTGATGAACCAGAGGGTGGCAGTGGTGAACCAGAGGGTGGCAGGGGTGAACCAGAGGGTGGCAGTGGTGAACCAGAGGGTGGCAGTGCTGAACGAGAGGTGACAGTGGTTAACCAGATTGTGGCAGTTTTGAACCAGAGGTGCTGTGATGAACCAGAGGGTGGCAGTCGTGAACCAGAGAGTAGCAGTGGTAAACCAGAGGGTGACAGTGCTGAACCAGAGGGTGGCAGGGGTGAACCAGAGAGTGGCAGTGCTGAACAAGAGGTTGGCAGTTGTGAACCAGAGGGTGGCAGGGGTGAACCAGAGGGTGGCAGGGGTGAATCAGAGGGTGGCAGTGGTGAACCAGAGGGTGGCAGTGATGAACCAGAGGGTGGCAGTGGTGAACCAGAGGGTGCTGTGCCCATACTCGACCGCATGGGTAACTTTGCCATGCAAGCGGCCCGCGAACACGCAAAAAGCCCCGCGAACACGCAAAAAACCCCGCAAACACGCAGAAAGCCCCACGAACACGCAAAAAACCCCGCAAATACGCAAAAAAACCTGCGAACACGCAAAAAAACAAAAATCCGCAAATTCGCGGATTTTGCGGATTGCGAATTCGATTTCACGTGAATTCACGGATACTTACTCTTGATACAGTGCAACACACAGACAGCTCATCACATCAGCTCAATCAAAGTAGTATACCATCATCTTTAACCACTTGACCGCGGCCGGAATTTCCCCGCTGTGCGGAAAAATCCAACGCGTGCGCTGTTCGGATGGCTCCTGGCTGTCCGACGCACATGCCCACCATGAAGTCAGATGGCCGGGGGCAGTCCGATGCAGGCAAGGGGTTAATAAAATCACCAACATAAGCAGGATGATGTTTAAGATAAACAAGCACTGCATCAATCCATTGCCAGGCCTAACCTATTCAGCACTCCAGAGAAAAGTGCAATGTCAACAACCTCTTTTTCACTCAAATAAAACAGAAGATCCAGCAGCACATCATCAGCCCCATGCCTGCTTCATCGCTTACACATATCAGCAAGATCATTGTAAAAGCAGTCTATGTTCAACTCCAAGATCGCATCATTATTAACAATCTCCTGCATGATTGCCAATCTGGCATCAGATAATGCTACAGTGTATGCCCTCTTGACCACAGATGAAGATGGCCCATGCCTCATGGTATTGCTAGAGCTCTCAGCTTCCTTCGACACAGTTGACCATCTGACCCTCATATGAACTGCAGGTTACAATTAGGACTCACCAGCAATGTCCTTCACTGTTTCTCCTCCTATATTTACAACTCACGTGGAGTACCACAAGAGTCCATGCTGCCTCCTGTCATCTTCAACTTTTACATGGACCATTTTGATCATCCACTAACAGATAGCAGCATATAGATTCACAGATATGGCAATGATACACAACTCAACTTAAAAGTCCCCCCATGTCTAGCGTGTCATCCAGACCTGTATTTCCAACACCTACCTGAAGCTCAACCCACCCAAAACATAATTCTTAATTTTTAGTAACAACAAATAAGATACAGTACTAATCTGACTCAGTGACATTGACCTTGACAGATTTGAAACCCTACTCTCACCGAATGCCAAATCACATGGATTGACTCTGCACACCAACCTCTCCTTTAAGGAAAACATTACCAAAAAAGACAGCCTTGTACTAGCTGTCTCTTCTAAATAAAAGCAAACTGTTTCTTCCAGAAAGCAACTCGAGAACTGCTGTTCATGCCATTGAACTCCCATATCTGGACAAAGGTAATGCCTTACTCAATGAACTCTCAAACTCCACTATGGCACCCCTTAATGTCATCTACACACCACAACATGTCTTATTGAGGGCCTGAAGAAATATGATCACATCATCCCCTCCCTGATGGGACCCTATTAGCTCCCTAATCCAGCCTGCACTAGCTTGAAAACGAGCTGCTTCATTTAAAAGCCATCACAACCAGCACCCCTGTGTCTCTTGCCGACACATTCACCATCCCTGGTGGTTCTCGGCACACCCGCTGCCAGTACACCATCAGAATGAAAATAAGACAACAGGCCTTTCCCATCAACGCAGCATTTGCCTAATTTAGACATAAGTCCAACAACAGCAATTTATTGAATTAAATTAATATACATTAACATTGACTAATACCTGCCACCGCAGCCGCTCTTTTAACTTTGAAGGCCTGGAATAGTCTGAACATCGTATGAGTGTGATGGTCAGTAGTTGCGTTAGTACTGTTATCGGTTGTGCATTTGCAGTGGCCTCCTAAAAAGGTCCTGACACGTATTTTCTTCCACGAATTAAGCACTGTCTGGAGTCTGGACACAACATGCATTATTAACCCACTGACTTGGATGCACCTCCTGCAAACCTATTGAAATAAAACTATGGGTTGGAAAGTGCAATTTTGCACGAGAGAAGCTTCAATTACTGAAATCCCTTTCATTCACACAAGCACTCCATAACAGTAAATATTATAACTTTTTAGAGTGAAACCTCCTTTTGTTTCCAATCGCATGCTACGCTGTAGTCTGTATGTCCAGATGTCAACTATTTGATCTGGAAAGAAATGCCAAACAAGAAGAGATTTTGGTCGAGGAAAATGTGTACCGTGGCTTGTCTGAGTGCTTTCTCTGTGCTGCCTGTACTTGAGAAACTCTGCTTATCATGAAAGGCTCACTTTTCTATCCGGAGCTGGAGTGGACACGAGTAAGGGTATTTTGTCATATGCTGAAAATGCATCATACCTTTTGATAACTATTGTCCATTTTCTTTCCTTAATGTATGCAGCATTTTGAAAGATAACAAGATAACCTTTTAAAATATTTTTTACATTGGAGAAAAAAATGTAGTAAACACCATTGGAAAAGCATTATTACAGTTCTCTGCCTAACAACCACAAGGGAGTACAAGACTAATGCAACTCTTGAAATGTACAATGTTTTTTCCTCTTTAATTAGGATATACTGCGCAGCAAATGATCATCTAATGCAAGGAAAGCTTTGCTTCAGACCAGAAAGCCACCCACCTCCTGTAAGACGAGAAGGCAAATAATTCATGTTGCCCATTCCGAAAACCTCTTATGTGTTCAATTACCAACGGAATGCATTATTGCAGAGAGACATAAAATCTAACTGCTTTTGCTGTGTTATTAAGTACAGGTAAGTAAAACGAAAATAATAGCATGCTTGAATATTTTAACAGATAATACCTTGTTTTTAGTTATCATATAAAACGAAAATAAAGCAACACAATGCAGACATTTGATTTTTAAAATGTTAACATATGTAATGCACATCCTGACCAATGTGTAATCAATTCTCATGCACATGTCAAACACCAGTGAGAAATAGAAAAGTTAACACGTACGATTTAGCTATCTGTATTACACTATTCCAGAATTTGTCATACAAACACATTCTTCTAAAAAATGTAATAAACGATCTACAGATGCCTTTTTAGTCAAAATGATAGGCTCAACATAAAAAGCTCAGCTTTTTCTACAAACGCAACCCTATATGTAATTTCCTGTGTTTAGGGCAAAATTTCTTGGTGCATAATCTGCTTGTCATTTTACCATCCTGGAATAAATGGTTCATTGTCTTCTGCAGGCGACCCCTGACTTCTGAAGAGTGCTCGAAACGATTGCAGTTTGTTGTCGAGAGAGTTTGACTCAGTTAAATGACTAGGGTCCACTCAGCCCTGTACTCCTTTGAACATGGGGGCTCCTGTTGCTCGGATATGAATTTTCCTTGAAAAAATGAAAACACAAGAGGCGTTTGTCAAAACAGGAACAATATAGTTTATTTAAACGCAGTGGCTGTCAACACAGGAACAAGATAGTTTCTTTAAACGCAGTGGCTGGCACAGCATTGACAGAGTACCAGCTGAAGACAGTCTCAATGTACAGAATTTTTTGCCGAACATATATACAGTTCATGAGGAGCAATACAATTATTTCACATTCTTTAGAGAGCATGTGGGTCAGGGTCCAGCCATAAATCATGAATACAACGATCTGATAAGGGGGACACAGTTGGATCGAGATCTCGAGGAGAGGTTGTGTGGCCTGTGTGTATGTGTCCAGATTTCACCATGGGTAACGCATGATCACTATGTCTGTTCCTCACTATACGTGGTATTTAACTTTTGGGCCGATTAGGATGGTGTTAGAAAAGCATTTCCACCAAATTGGGTTAGGAATGCTTTCCGAACGATTCGTATACTGGGAATCCTACTGACTGATTATGATGTGTCCGGATGCATACGGACTCGGTCGGACTCCCATTGACTTCAATGCGAGCCTGTGTGCCAAACGAGAACACAGGCTCCCATTGGAAAAATGGGTGGTTGAGGAAAACCTTGCACCTTGGGGCACCCCATCATTGCCTGCCACATTTTGCTTGGTTGGGAAGAGGGGTCCACATTTGGATGGCTCTGGTTGAAGGGGGCCCTGCAACAGGCCCCCAAAGACCGATTCTGAAAGCTGTTTCATCTTCGTCAAACTGGTTTGTAATGGCTGACCGAATTGATCATCATACTTGCTCGTTAGCAAACCATCTCCATTGGGCTGTACGATTCAGCTCCGAATGACTCGGGATGCCAGAATCCCATTTTGAACCGATTGGAGAGCCCAGACGGCTTCCTTGCATCATACTCGGTCATCCGGAAAGGTGACCCATTTGGTAGGAAACAAGAATTCCGAATCGGATTTGACAATGCCGGTATCCCTTCCACAGACCTTCCTAGCGACATCGTAATCGTTGCCCTAGTGGTATTTTGGGAATGTGTGCCTTTGACTAAACATGTTTTATTGGGGCCAATTTCCTCAAACCTGTTTGTGGTGTAACTGCCTATCTGTGGGAACAATCATGGTTTTTCCTGATGCACGATTGTCTTGGGGCTTAGTGTGATCCCACCTGGGACCGATCAATCACTAGGCTTGGGTCTGGGTCGCAGGGCCTGTCTGACCATGTATCTCTGAATCGGGTTGATACGGAGGTCATCTTGGGTGAATTCGACAGCAACAATACGAGTTTGCTATTGCGTGTACATAGAACATGGCCATCATTGATATCATATTTACCGACATTCTCATTATTATGCATACAGTTGTCATAGCAGACATTGACATTGCTTTTACTGGTATTGACAATGTTATGTGTGCATAGTTTATGGCGTGCTTCAACATTGCCTCTCTTGTTATTGCCACTGTTGTGCATGCATATTTCATGGTGGGCATTGTCATCATATTTACCGGTATTAACATTCCCCCATCTAGTAACATTTTAAACAACATCATTTTCCGTGTATGTCATGACAGTCACATTATTCAAATCAGTATGTGATGCTGTAGTGTCTGCTATTCTTTCCCTTGCTATTTGCATACTACCTAATTTGAGGCCTGGTTTTTATAGCAGGAAACTGACATTTGTAGGAAACCACACAACAGGAGTACAAAAATGAAATCTGGGAGTAATGACGTGAATTATTTGGACACCATAGGGGGATCTGAGAAAATATACTATAATACCAGTCCTGCTCAGGGACACTTCGCTCCTTCTTCATGTCAGCTTGTAGACGATTCAGTTCTTGGATGACAAGAGTGAGACATCCATTTTCAAGAGCATTTCCAGAAATAAAAAATACAACAGAAAGCACCAATCTTGGCAAACACCCAACCCTCCATTTCAGTCATCAAGTCCAACACGTACCGATGTTGCATTACCATAAAGTGAATGGCTCTCAGTTTTTCCTTGATAGTGTTTAGGCCGAGCTCAGTGTTGTTAATCATTTTCAACATTTGCCACCTGGTTATTTGTAACCAGCGGGCGTTCGCCTTGGTTTGCAAGGTGAAGAAGGGTATCGACTCTCTTGCATTTACTTGAGTTTAAGAAAAAAGTCTAACTTCTTCCAGAATGTTCCATGGTATTCAGCAGTTCGTCTTCTTCGAGCCTGATGCAACAGAGTTGTTTTCTTCTCTAGCGGATGTTGGGACAACTCAGACATATCTTCACCAGGGATTACCAGTATTGGTGTGTGTATGGTCACAAGGGTGCAGAGGCCCAGCATCCGGGGACAAGCTGTGTGTAAGCAAGCTTGCCGGCCTGAAAATATACATATCCATCATACGTGGAAGTGCCCCATTGTACGTCTGGTGTATGCAGTATTACTTTGCAGTTCTCATTGGAGCCAATCGGTGGGGTTTCTTTGCCTATGAAATACAAAGAAAACAGTGTATGTTTCTGTACAATTAGACGTTGCCCTTTTCCCTGCAACCATATACTCCTATTAGTCTCGGTATCCCAGATTTCCTGGATTGGGAGGTTTATGCTGGCTTTTGACCCCCCCCATCATGGGACTCATATCTCTTACCTTAAAGAGAGGCTACCTGCCCCATCACTGAATCCAAGATGTGTGGTACTGTGGTGAACTTATCAACACAAAAAGCCAGAAGGGCAATTTCATCTAAAAATGGCTACCATGGAAATGTGGTGCCATGAAACAGACCTTCCCTATTGATTCATGTGTTCTCCTCAAATGTTTGGGGCTAACTTTGAATAGACCAATTGATTAGGACCAAGTATCCCATGATTGTGAATAATTGAGGTAGGCAGCACCTTCAGTGTTCTCCTTTGAATTGAAGGACTTCTAAACACTAAATAACAATAATGTATGTACAGCATGTAGAAAAGTGACAAGGACCAGAAACAGGAAATATAGTTGTCTCACTTTAAAGAGAGGAATTCTACCCCCAGAAGCGAGAAATAAACTAAACCACTGCTTCTGCTAAAGGTCCTAGGAGGAGGATTTCCCTAAAAGGAGAGCAGATGTGCTGTAAGGCCAGAACTTCAGTTAAGCATTTAGTCACTTTCCTTCAGGAAGCTGGGGACACCAAGTCTGCCCTACCTAAGTTTGGTATGGTAGTGACTCCTAAGTCAATGCTTAGTGACTTGCTCATTCTGTGAAAGAACCTCTACCTATCTAATGAGCATTGGAGGCAGGTGTACCTACATCCAACTTTTGTAAAATGTACTCCTGCAACTAATGATCATGTGAAATCAGCATTGCTACACTGCACCCTTATTGTGTGCCCAACCTTTGTATGAGCTCACATGCTGCAACTTACATAGACCATTGGGTGGTCTATGTCCAAACTCCCTGTGAGACTGTGTACTGGTACTACACCCTATGTGGTAGAATCCTTCTTCTGGCCCTATTCGTTTGTGACCTAAAATGCTCAGATGGCAAGCGCTGCACCTTGCATTGCCATCAAGTTGCGTGTATCTATTGTCAATGTGAGTCATGTGCTGAAGTATTTCTTGTTGTTCCTCTACTGCAAATGTGACCCATATGAGATGTGATGACATGTTTATTACATCTGCCATCAGACAAGTAAGATCCTTACCCCAGTTGCCCTGAATAATTGCCTTTAATCAAAGGGCTAACCCATCCCGTCCGTTTGTATATTGCCTATCCTATCTAAATTCTGACCCCACCTGAGTCTTGACCTGTGACCAGAGAATTGTGTGACTACAGGCAAGCAGCACAGGGCTCCCACTCTTGTGGAGAGTTCCTACGAAGCTGCCAGATCAGGACAATACAAGAATTGAATAGCGTATCAAACTCTTGCAAGCAGCTGCTGCCCTTGACTGTGAGTGAGTGGCCCCTTTTGGTGTCAATTCTTGATCAATGATGTAATGTTCAACTACTGAATATTCATTGAAGAACTGGAGATAGAAAATTGTACATATGCCGCGAGAAGGAATTGGGATAATATGCTTCTTAGAGTTACAGAACACATTTTCTTGAAAACAAAGAAAGTCATGTCTGTAATTAAAGAAGTCTGCTTTGGCATTTTGTTTAGTATGAGCAATACACGTGCTGCTTAAATATTTTACCAAACACCATCCTCAAAAGGCATGTCTTCACTGCTCAACGTTGCTACCCACTGAAAGTTAGCACTTCTTAATCAAGTACCTGTTATTTAGGTGGGCCTGCAGTAGTACTTGGTTCTGGTGATTTTAAAGACAAAATGATACATTTTACAGTGATTGCCTAACTGTTCTTGAGTATCAGAGGTTTTGAAGAACTGAACTGATTCTCACCACCTACTACTTTTCAGCAAGTTTTAATCATTTATGTGTTATTCTATTCATATTGGAGTATTAGTTGAGACGGGTGAGAAAACACCTTAAATAATAATCACAATCCTTGTTAGGGTGAATCACACAAATCACTAAATAAACCTGTGATCAACCCCCTGGTAGCTGTTCCACAGAGCAGTCAGACTTAACTTTGGAGGCAATGTGTTAATTATTTATGCAGTACTCAAACAGTAATTAAGTGAAAACATAACACAAGCAAACCAATTTTGGAAGAAAGAGACTGAATCAATAAATAAAGTCAATAAATCAATAAATCATAGCATTTGTAAAGCACGCTACTAACCCATGAGGGTCTCGAGGCGCTGAGGGGAGGGGTGCTGCTACTGCTCAAAAAGCCAGGTCTTATAGTAGCCTCCTGAAGGTGAGTAGGTCCTGGGTGTGCCGTAGGAGGATGGGGAGGGAGTTCCAGGTTTTGGCGGTGAGGTGGGAGAACGATCTGCCGCCAGTGTTCGCTCTTCGGATGCGGGCTACGGAGGCGAGGGCGAGGTCGGCAGAGCTGAGCTTGCGGTTCTGGGTGAAGAAGGTGAGTCGGCTGTTGAGGTATGTCAGTCCGGTGTTGTGGAGTGCTGTGCGTGCGTGGGTGAGGAGCTTGAAGGTGACCCTCTTGTTGATGGAAAGCCAGCGCAGGTTTTTTAGGTCGGGTGTGATGTGGCTGTGGCGAGGGATGTCGAGGATCAAGCGTGGAGAGGCGTTCTGTATGAGTTGTAGTTGTTTCAGGAGTTTTGCCGAGGCTCCTGCGTAGAGGGCGTTGCCGTAGTCTAGCCTGCTGCTGACGAGGGCCTGGGTGACCGTTCTTCTTGTTTTGGTGGGGATCCACCTGTAGATTTTGCAGTGCATGCGGAGGGTGTTGAAGCAAGAGGACGAGACGTCATTGACCTGCTTGGTCATGGTGCGTGTTGAGTCGAGGAAGAAACCTAGGTTGCATGCGTGGTTGGTTGGCGTTAGTGCTGCTCCCAGTGTGGTCAGCCCCCAGGAGTCATCCCATGCCGAGGGGGTGGAGCCAGGGATGAGGATTTCCTTGTCTGATTTCAGCTTCAGGTGGCTGATCTTCATCTACTCTGCTATGGCTCTCATTCCTTTGTGAAGGTTGGTTTTGGCAGTAAGGGGGTCCTTGGTGAGGAACAGGTTCAGTCTGGGTGTCGTCGGCATAGGAAATGATGTTGCGGTTGTGCAGTCAGGCGACGTGAGCGAGAGGTGCCATGTTGATGTTGAACAATGTCGGGCTGAGGGAAGAGCCTTGGGGTACGCCGCAGATGATCTTGGTGGCTTCTGAACGAAAAGGGCTGAGGCAGATGCACTGGGTTCTGCCAGAGAGGAAGGAGGTGGGCCAGTCCAGAGCCTTGTCTCGGACTCCAGCATTGTTGAGGCGTGTGCGTAGGGTGCGGTGGTAGACAGTGTTGAATGCGGCTGACAGGTCCAGGAGGATGAGGACCACTGTTTCGCCGTTGTCTAGCAGGATCCTGATGTCATCTGTGCCAGCGATGAGGGCAGTTTGGATGCTGTGGTTGCTGTGGAACCCGGACTGGGATGGATCAAGGATGCTGTTCTCCTCGAGGTAGCGGGTCAGTTGTCTGTTGACGGTCTTCTCGATGACCTTCACTGGGAACGGGAGCAGGGAGATAAGTTGGAAGTTCTTGAGGTCTTTGGGGTCCGCCTTGGGTTTTTGAGTAAGGTATTGATTTTGGCGTGCTTTGCGGAGATGGGGTGCAATGGTGGGGCTGGCTTTGTTGAAGATGTTGTGTGGGCATGGGTCTGATGGAGAGCCGGAGTGGATGGTGTTCATGATTTTGATGGTGTTGTCTTCGTTTATGTTGGTCCAGGTGAGCAGGGGGTCAGTGAGGATGGTGGTCATGAGGTCGGAGGTCTCGGTGATTGTCGGGGCGGTCAGGGTGTTGAAGCTGTCGTGGATGTCAGCGATCTTGCAATGGAAGAAGGTGGCAAGGGTGTCGCACAGGTCTTACGAAGGTGAGATGTCGTTGGTATTGGAGCTGGTGTTGGAGAGCTTCTTCACGATGTTGAACAGCTCTTTGCTGATGTGTGCGTTGTTGTCTAGGCAGTTGTCTAAGGGTGATGTTGGGATCCGTGTGGATCTGGAAGTGCAGGTGTTCGGCGGTGCTGAGGGTGTCATCGGTGTTGGTCGAGATTCTAAGGGTCTTCCTGTGGACGATGGCTATTCCTCCTCCTGTTCCGTTGGTGCGGTCTCTGCGGGTGATCTTGTAGCCATCATGGATGGGTATGGTGATGTTGGAGTCTGAGGCGGCGTTCAGCCAGGTCTCTGTCAGGAAGGCAATGTCTGGGGAGGTGGAGTAGAATGCATCTGACGTGGTTCTGTCCTTTCTCGGTGGGTGGTCGGAGGCTGGTAAAACTGCAGCTCCGACAGGAGAAGGGTCCCTGGGTTTGCTGCGGGGCGCCCAGGAAGCAGGTGTGTGATGGTCCAGCATTGAGTGCATGGAGGGTGCTAGCATCGTAGCGGAGACAGGCATCGTGGCATTCACCGGGGCCAGGGGGTCTGGTGCTGGGAACGGTCCAGGTGCGGACGGGTGGAGACAGGCTTGCCTTAGGGAAGCATTCGGCGCGCAATCGGCATGGCCGCACAGCAGCCGCCATTAGAAGGGGAGGTGGGAGGGAGGAGCAGCTGTGAGGTGGGAGCGGACAAATGGGCGAGCGGAGGGGCGGGGCCACAGGGGACACAGTTGTGGGAAAACCACGGGAGAACGGCAAGAAGGCAAAAGGGCACAGGGCACAGAAATAGTACAAGAGGGGAAAAGGAGGAATGAAACAAAAACAAAATAAACATGTACAACAAAATGCAATACAATTACACTAAGCAACCTACGGCCTACCACCGGCGACCAGGGATGAGGCGCAGTTGGTAATCTGTGGGTGGAGGAGGGCCTTGAACACTAGTCAGCAGCGGCAGCTGGCTCAAGGGCACGGATGCACAGGTGGTGCTGTGCGGTGTGGGGAGCGACCTGCCTGTAAAGGGGTCAAGGGTCGCTCTCCTCACCACGCAGCGGCTGCCGTAAGAAGGGGAGGGAGGAGCAGCTGGGAGGTGGGAGCAGACAAATGGGCGAGCAGGGGGCGGGGCCGCAGGGGACGCAGCGGTGGGAAAAAATGGGGGAAGGAATGGCGAGGATACAGAAGGCAAAAAAAAGGCACAAGGCACAGAAATAGCACAAGAGGAGAAAAGGAGGAATGAAAAGGAAAACCAATAAACAAATACAACAAAATGCAATACAATTACACTAAAGCAAAGTGTAGTGAGCGGGGATGGGGATGCAGGGGACGCAGCCACGGGAAAACGACAGGATGAACGGAGAGAAGGTAAAAGGGCATGGGGCACAGAAATAGCACAAGAGGGGAAAAGGATTAATGAAACAAAAACATAATAAACAAATACAACAAAATGCAATACAATTACACTAAGCAACCTACGGCCTACCACTAGCCACCAGGGATGAGGCGCAGGTGGAGGCCCGTGGGTGGAGGAGGGCCTCGAACACTAGTCAACAGCAGCAGCTGGCTCAAGGGCACAGACGCACAGATGGTGCTGTGCGACGTGGGGAGCGACCTGCCTGTAAAGGGGTCAAGGGTCTCTCCAAAATATTGACACCAAATAACAAAAATCCATTCAGTAAAACTGATACATTTTTAAATAAAAATATTGCTAAAAAGAACAGCCAATTAGATACACTTACCAGGATCAGCCAGGTAGAAAACTTAATTATTGGCTCAGAAATTATTATAGCGAAAAAGTGAATGTCGATGAGCTGTGTCTGGGCAAGACGCAAGCTGGATCCAAAGTGGCCATCAACAACAGTGGACTGCTGAAGAGCAAAGTCTCAGCATGGTCATCGACGAACGCAGGAGTGGGCAAAGTCTGAATCCTGCTCCTGGAAGGCCAGGACTATGACTGGATTCTGCTCAGTGTCGGTCCCGGTGAAGCCCTCAACATTCAGACTCCAAATATTTTCTGAATGTCATGTCTTCTTAAGTGGGGCAAACCGAGAAATTGAAGGCAATCAGCAATTCAATATTGATAGCTGCAGCGTGGCGAACCTGTTCTCGGTCGGTTCTCCATGCAGAAAGCTGGTAAAATGTTTCTGTTGCAAATTGATTCCACTCATTTGATCCACCCACATTTTTCACTTTTTGATCACCTGGTGTTTGGGCTTGTGACTGTGGGTGAGTCTCAGTACTCAAGTCTCACCCACAACAATCACATGATCAATGGACTGCACATGTTTATCGTCAGTGTCTGCCTTTTAAGATAAGCAGCTGTGATGCAGCTAGGGTAGGAGGCACTGGACTGGTTACACATTATCATGTGTGCACATGCGTTCTGGCTGCACTTATGAGACTACCATTGTGTGTAGCCTGGTAAATGCGCACAGGTAGACTGGTGCAGAGGAAATTCTTCAAGGTTAGATGCTGACATGGGGTAGGGCTTATAATATCTATGGAAACTGATAGGCAGGGTAGCAGGGTTTACTGTTTTATCTACAGTGTCACTGTACTAATAGCGGTATTTCTCACCATAGGCCTACTAAGTCCAGTAAATTAGTAAAACTGGGGTTAATCGTGTGTGCAAAATTTGAATATGCAATATCCTAGGAAGAGGTGTGGCACAGCGGCCAGGGTGCCTGACTCCAGACCACAGGGTTTATGGTTCGATCCCCAGCACCGGTGTCAGGTTAGCCCAGCACCATATGGCTCGGGACAATAGCTAACTTAATCTTCGCGATGCCCCCTGCATCAGGACACCTCTCCGGAGGTAGCTATGTGCTTTACAAATGTTGGTATTTTATTTCCTAAGAACCAACATGTACTTCATATGGGACATCCAGACTTGTTTTATTTGTCAGGATCAGATTCAAGGCCTTTTGTTACCCTTGCTGGGTCAAGATAAATACGTAGCTCCCCTGCTACCAGAGCAAAGACCACAAAAGACCACAAAAGGGGTAATTAACAGCACTTCACTAAGCTCCTCAGGAGGAAAGAGGTCAAAGACAATCTGCATCTGTTAATTAGCTGATACACTGTTTGGACAGCCCATGCTACTGAACAAAGGAAGAAGCCTGGATAACTGGAGCCAAAGCAGGAGGGGGATACCCTTTGGTGTTTTGGTGGAAAAGTACCTGGCAGTGATGTCAGATAGCGGTGGAGCTGAAGAGAGGGGATGTGTACGGAGACCACTTGACGGCGCCATATTGGATTGTCCCAGCATGCTGTGCAGCAGAGTTGACAAAGGGGTGGAGGGGTGAATATGGTACCCTAGGATTGGCCAAGTGCATCTGGCATCTAGAAATTTCTAGCCCCACTTAAAAGCTCTTGCACAAGGGAGAGATGGAGAGTTGGACATTCCAATTGGATGGCAGCAATACCATGGATAGCTGGAAGGACCCTCATGACCTAATGGGACTAACATCTCTGCCAAAGCTGACCCCATGGCTAGTGGTCTCTCCTAGGGGCTGGTGATGAATTCCACTCCAACAGCGAAGTTTGTCCCCTTTTGCCCACTTCACATTCCGGCAAAACTCCGCCAACCTCGGGATGACAGAGTTGTTTATCACATGCAGCTCACCAACAGTAAATTGGTGAGCGCGAGCGAGAATCGCCATCCCTTAGCGACGTCTTCTCAACCCAGGCAATTGCGATCCTTTGTGTGAGAAAGCTGCCCTCGAGTAAATATTCTATTTGAATGACAGTAAGTGAGCAGCACCCTTTAGTGCACTTTGTATTGTCTTTCACACAGATTTTGCAGTGTGGAACAAGCTCCCGGTGCAAAAGATCAGGTACAGCAGCACAATGTACCAATTCTCCCCATGGTGAACCTCCGCTAAATCAATAGTCTCTTCCCCACCAGAACAGGTGAAGCAGGTTCCTCTAAGGAAAAGTTGGGAGCCAATGTGGAGTTTTTATTGCCAGCCAGAGGAGAGGAGCACCAGAGACAAATGAGAGGGGAAAGGCAGACACAGGGCGCCAGTGGAAGTATCTACTGCAAAGTAGGCGGCGTTAAAGGCCAGATGGCTAGAGCTCAGAAGCTGAATGAGCCTAAGATTGTAAAAATCTCCCTGAAAGAGCCTGAAACATTCACATATAAAGTCTGGTGACCTTTGACCCTTTTTAAAGAAAGGGGTATGTGGGGCTCCACCGCATCCCTGATCTTTACACCTAGGGTGCACCAGGGCCCGGGGACTGTGCAAGATTAATTTTATTTTAAAGAGCCAGGGTTGGGCATGCATGGGGCCCCATCACCACAAGAAATGAAGAGGGGAGTGCTGCCACACCCCACCATAATGGAGGGAAGGGGCGTGGGACTCAGCCATGGGTCACCAAAGAGTGAACAGGAAGGGGATGTGCTGTAGCAAACCACAACATGGCAATGTGCTCACCCCTGTTCTCTGTGTCCAAGACTTAGGGGAGCAGAGTGACCAATGCAGGAACTGCTCCGTGTGGGTAGGGAAGGGGAGTTCGCCAGGCAACAAGCCATCTGGGCCGTATGGCCCTGATCCCCTGTGCAAACCCAAAAAAGGACACATAAGGGTGCCTGGTAGGGACCAGGCTTCTCAACAAAGGCCCTCAGAATTAAAAGGAAATTAAGAACACTTCCATGAAGTCACGATAAAGCAACCAAAGGCGCTAATTAAATATTAAATTATTAAATTTGTTTTTACAGTTCTAAGTCTCTTTTATTGTAGTTTGGGGACAGGAACAATACATGTTAACACCTGCCAAGAGTCCACGACCCATGGGACGCCATTTGTAGGTAGGATTCACTCCCACAGAGGCCAGCAGCATGGTCCAGGCCAAATCCAGGCTGAACTGGTCAGCTCGGCATTTGCACTGAAATATGCCCCTGGAAGCGTCGTCTGTCCCTGTAGAAACAAACAACAACTGACCTGATGGGCTGAAACTAACCTGCCTGCAGTGGAGGAGAAGACGTGAGGGAAACGGCCAAGCAGCTCCTCACTCCACCAGCCGTGAGGGAAACGGCAAACACATTCCGGGCTTAGCGGGCATAGCGAACTACACCACCCAGCAGCCCCGGGACCTGGCGCGCTCGTGACACTACCACTGCGCCTGCAGGCGCTTGAAGAACGCGGAGCACCGAGCGTGCCCTGGGGGCTGAAACTAACCTGCCTGCAGTGGCGGAGAAGCCGTGAGGGAAACGGCCAAGCAACTCCTCACTCCAGCAGCCGTGAGGGAAACGGCAAACGCATTCCGGGCTTAGCGGGCATAGCAAACTACACCACCCAGCAGCCCCGGGACCTGGCGCGCTCGTGACGCTACCGCTGTGCCTGCAGGCGTTTGAAGAATGCGGAGCACCGAGCGTGCCCTGGGGGCTGAAACTAACCTGCCTGCAGTGGGGGAGAAGCCGTGAGGGAAACAGCCAAGCAACTCCTCACTCCACCAGCCGTGAGGGAAACGGCAAGCGCATTCCGGGCTTAGCGGGCATAGCGAACTACACCACCCAGCAGCCCCGGGACGCTCGTGATGCTACCGCTGCACCTGAAGAACGCGGAACACCTCCCGCACCGCGGGACGCCTGCGGGCGGGCGCCGAGAAAAGCCCGGGACAGTCTGTGACAGTCTGGGACAGGAGGAGACTGGGCTGGGCCACAGATTTTGACCTTTTCGTACCGCCGCCCTCGGGGCCCCCGTACTGTGAGATTGTTATCTATTTTTATATTACTAATTAATGTAGTAAACTACCGTGTGATCAGACACATACTGCTTCAGTTATATAACAAGCTTTGTAGTAGCAAAAGTTTTTAGAACCAGGATATATCATGTCCAAATCCAAAAGTGAGAAGGCTATAGTGGGGGCAGGCGCCATTAATAATTACATGGTTAAAATGGTAAACAAAATTAATAACGACAGGAGAGCCTCCCTAGGTAGAGAGGGTCCACCTGTTGTAGCCCTAGATGTTTCTACCCCTGTAGTCGAACTACCGGAAGTTGTTCTTGCTGGGATAGGCCCGCGGGATGTCATAACAGTGGATGCCCAGGTTCACCCAGAGCCACAGGACAATGATCTAAACATATCTTCTAATGAATCAGAGGAAGTCCCACCAACCCCCAGACCAATAAGAACCTGCAGGAAACAACAAAGCAAACGTGGGGGGACGTATAGTAAAAAAGGGCCGATATTTCTAATCCAGCTAAACATACCCCTGCTGTGGCTACCATCCCGCAGGATGGAAGCATTGCAGCGAGTTTTAAGCTAAACACAGAGCAGTTTGAGCTACTGGTCCACTCTCTGGAAGCTAAATTTGAAGCCAAACTAGGAGAGTATGTTCAACCCCTAGTGCTCAAACTGGACATTCTTGCGGCAGAAGTAAAGATGCTAGGAGTGATCTTAGAAAAACAAATGGCTCCGACCGACAGAGTAAAACCTACCGGGAAGGGTCCAGTTGGAGTAGAGAAGGAAGTCATGGTTGTTAACCAGCAGAAATCTCCTCAGCCCATAGCTAATTCTAACACAGGCATACTCGTCCCTTCTACCTCAACTAGTCCAGACCCACAAACCCACCCAGATCCAGAGGGTAGATTGGGAAGCAGTCAGGTGAGGAAAAGTAGATTTATAAATCTTCCGCCTGACTGCGCCCCTTATGTAGTGGTTTTAACCAATGTACCACCCTTTGACCCCCGTTCTGCCCAGCAAATTGAGGAAACACACGACTCGCTCAAAAACAAAACTGTGTCTTGGCTGAACAGGAGTTGTGGCTTCCCAACTAAATTTGCCAGAGAAATTATATCAACTAGAAGGGCAAACTGGATTGGGCCTTCTAGGAAGACGTGTAGTGGGGAATGCATAATTGTAAATTTTAGACACCCACAACACGTCGCTACAGTTTTGTTAAGGGCAGCCTCTATGCCATTTGATGCAAATAGTATTTGTGTGCGCCCCCTAGGGTACTTTTACTCACATCTAAGTAGAGCCCCTCCACAAAGTGTGAAAATGAGACCTTTTACACCATCCACACCTATTGAGACCCGGCCCCCTGGATCATCGCAGGGCTGTGGGGGAGATAATTACTTTAAATTGGGCCTAACATTGTCACTCACAATAGATTTGATGCACTATCTGGATTAGAGTTGTGTGATTGACGTGAGGGATGTGAGGGTTTGGGGGGGGAGACATCTGCAGTTAGGGAACTTTTGGAGCCTGAAGAAACCTTAATAAGGCCTAAAAATACTTGTTGTAACTTTGAAAGTATAAGTAAAACTGTGAGGGACAAGGCAAAGATGTTAAGCTGGAACGTTGCGGGTCTACGATCCAAAAAGGGATGATAGTAATTGGTTAAACCTTGTGAAACAATATGATATTGTGGCTCTCCAAGAGACATGGGATAAAGACTGTGACTTTTGGATTGATGGTATCACATCCTATTTTGTTCCTGCTTTGAGATCACCTGCTGGGAGAGATAGAGGGGGCCTCATGATTTTGGTTTCTGTGAACGTAAGGGGAAGAGTAAAATGGGTTGACTGTGCTTCCCATAACTTTCTTATTCTGGAAATAAGTTTGGCTAACAATACAAAACTAATTCTGATGAACTGGTATAACTCGCAGCAAGGGGATTTCCCAATGCGCATCTTAATTTGTTGTCTAATTTTTTAGACTCCTATAAGGAAAAGCAAACCACTTTTTGCCATTATATTTTGTTGGGCGATTTTAATGTCCATCCTTGTAGTCTAAATTGTCAAATTACTGATATTGGTGGACCTGATCTTACATGCCCTCAGCATTTTGAGCATAATTCTAAGGGGGAAGCCCTGGAGAAACTCCTGTCCAACAATGATTTGTTTGAGGCAGGGTTCTTCAACAAGAGTGTTCGTACCCCAGCGTATGTAGCTAGGGACTGTGAGTCAATAATAGACTATATATTTCTTTCTTCGGGACTTTTAAAATATGTACTTTTCTATAATGCTATACCTTCCACGTTCAGTGACCACAACCCGGTGGTGATTGAATTGATAAATGGATTCTCCTTATTAAATAAAACTGATCTGCCGCAGGTTGTAGCTGAGGTAAAAGCCAAAGATCAGGGCACAAGATTAAATTGGAGTAAGGTTACTCCAGAAGACTTCTTCCATATTATTACGACAAAGGCTGCACAGGAACTAAACATATGTGCGGACCCACATTCCTATGGGGGGGATGTAATCACCTCATATGAAGCCATTTGTTCTCATGTGGCTAAAGAACTAACAATATATAGTAAAGTAGGGAAAAACAAACCTGTACTGGGCTGGTTCAATCATAAATGTACCAAAGCACATAATCTATTAAAAAAGGCTCTAAACGATCGGCCAAGGAATAATGGTTTAGTTGTACAGCTCAGGAAGGAGTACTCAAGAGTAGTCCAGGCACGGAAAAACAAAATAAAACAAGATGCGTGGGCTGATCTAATGGATAAAGCGACATTGAAAGATAGCGCCAAATTTTGGTCTATAATTAATACTCCCCTGTTCTCTGGTAATCAGAACTCTGCATTGGAATTAAATATTGCAGAGGAGGATTGGTTAAACCATTTTAAAAAAATCTATGGGAGTGATTTAGAGCTGGACATTTTTGCGGTTCCCATCTCTGACCCACCCATTATACCTGTACATTTTAATACAGCAGAAGTTGTTAAAGCAATAGAGGGCATTGCGGGGCGCAAGGCACCAGGCCCTGACGGGGTTTCCTCAGATATGTACAAGACTAATCCCACTTATTGGGAAAAGATTTTAACTAATGTCTTTAATACCTCGGCCATTTCAGGATTCCCAAAATCATGGTCTTGATCAACTATTATTCCCGTGTTCAAGAAGGGCCAAAGGGGAGACCCCAGATGCTATAGCCTATATCATTACTTGATTCCTCCTTTAAAATACTGGGAAAGGTCATATTAGCGAAGATATTAGAGTGGGCTCTGGAAAAAGACATACTGTCCGACGCCCAATATGGTTTTAGAGTCGGGAGGGGCACGGAGGACCAATGCCTCAATTTACATTTAATCATATCCAAATACACTAGGGCAGCAAGGGGCTCCATTTTCTTGGGCTTTATGGATCTGTCCACGGCCTTTGATCTAGTTAACAGATCTAGGCTGTGGACTATGCTGTTGGAAATGGGCCTTGACCGGCCCCTCGTGTATTTCCTGGTCGAGTTGCACAAAGATCTGAATGCCTCAATAAGGATGACGCAAGAGGGGAAATATACGGCTAGCTTTAAGTCTGGAAGGGGGGTGCGTCAGGGTTGTATCCTGGCCCCCATGTTGTTCACCCTGTACATAAACTCGCTGGAAGCTAAATTGTTAACAGCTACACTGGACATTCCGCGTATGGGAGGATCACCGGTTCCGGTGCTTCTCTATGCGGATGATGCCGTTTTATTGGCAAGGACTCCTCTGGGTTTACAAAGACAGCTAGATTCTTTTGGGAAATTTATGAATTCTCTGGACCTAGTGGTCAATAATGGCAAATCACACATCATGGCCCTAGGGGCTGGTAAAAGCACTGCCAGATCTTTTCATTGCGGCGAAGAAGAAATCTCTAGGGTGAAAGTGTTCACCTACTTGGGAGTTGTTTTCGACGACAGGGGAACGTGGTCACCTCAGCTCTCTATAAAGGTGAATGCAGTGAGAAATTCTTCAGCCGCAATACTAAGATTTGCCAAAAGATTGGGGGGAAACCCTTTGAGGCTATTTTAGCTATTTATAAAGCGAAAACTATCGCAATTGCAAAGTACGGGCGGCTATATGGGGGTTCATTAAACCTGACTGTATACAGTCAGACGAAAATAAATTCTTACGTGCCCTCCTTGGTCTCCCACAATCCACTGCGACCCATTCTGTCCATCTCGAGTTGGGCTTAGGATATATTTCCGACATAATTAAAATAGCCCCAATCTTGTTATGGATTAGAATCTGGTTGAATCCGAATCTTACTTTAAATCATAAGATTCTAAAGGATTGTATTAAACTAGATAGAATGAAGGATATCCAGTGGCTGTTGTATGTAAAAATGTCATCTGAGAAACTGGGGCGCCCTGAGATTTACCTTCATCCTGAATCCTTATGTAAAGCTGATTTAGAGTGGGTTAAGAAAAATGTTATTAGGAAAAGCACCACACAGCGGGAAGCAGTGGAGCTATGCAAACCATCTGTTAGGACCCACTTCTTGGTAATTTTGTCATTAGCAATGCCATCATATCTGTCTATTGTTACTAACCCTTTTCACAGATGGCTTTTGACCAAATTTCGTTTCAATCAAATTCACTTGGTACTATGGGATCTGCAGGTTTGGTCTAGGCTAGAAGATGCGACCCCATGTAACTGCGATGATTTCTCCCCCCAAAGACACCATGCATTTTATGTTCTTTTGCCCCTTTTTTCATGAAGCCAGAAAAAGGTTTATTTTTCCAATAGTGAAAAAGATGGACTTCATACAATGTAAACCTGAATTACTGTTTTTACAATTGATGGAATCCCCTGAAATTATGTTTAGTGTTGCCAGCTTTGTTGTTGCATCTGTCAGAAGTAGGAGGGTTAGACAGGCAGCTCAACTGGAAATGCTAAATCATATAACATAAGCTTATGTACATTGATATTGGTCTTTAACAATGAATTTGTCTTTTTAATGTTTTTAATTGTATTTTATATTGTATACCACATTTTATAATGTTCTGTATAGTATATAGCATACTTTTATAATTTTAATTAATCAAATAAAGTGGTTTGACTTGACTTGAACAACTGACCCTTAGAGTCCTGTCTAGGCCCTGAGATGCAGGTCCAGGCTTGTTTCAGACTTTCCAGACAGCAGGGCAGTTTTCTTCTGATTCTTCAAAGGTCCAGTAGTGGTCTAAGGAGAAGTCAGAGGGGTCCACTTTTATGTACAGTGCCAACCTGTGGGTGGAGGGCAATCCTTAATCAACCCCATAAACCAGATCTGGTTCTTATCCTCTTACTCAGTTTTGTGGAAGCCTAACTAGAGAAACAAAAGGGAGGCAGGCCTAATTGTGATTTTTGTCTGCCAGTGGCAGGTGGGGCATCCTTTGAAACTTGAGAAGGAGATTGGCACGACCCACAGGACGTCCTGTCAAGGGAGGAGATCCCAACTCTATCAAAAAATATATTCCCCCTTGACCTCTATAATTCTAGCGGGATACCTCCAACATTTTGATATTTATACTTTGATACATATGGGCAAACAGCAACATTTTTTGAATTTATAATTTTATTATTTTTTCTTTTATTTGATTATATTTCATAGTACAAAAAGTTTCTCATTTATCATTTCATCATTTCAAATTATCTATTTTCTAGAACACTTTATAAAAAAACACACAATGCTACAATACAATCAATAAAAAACCATTCCATGCAGAGAAAACAATATATACAAAAAATATACCTTCTCACAACTACATACACCCCATTCTTATCATTCATACTACATTCATTCTTGATTCTGCGTCTGAGGGATCGCAGATTGAAATGCGAATTTATACGCAAGGTCGACGCGTTTCGGCAGTAGAGAACTGCCTTCCTCAGGACCTGTCTTGCAGAATACTCATGTATTCAAAACGATATTTTATAGACCCTGCATGGTTGGGTATCTTCAAGTTAGCAATGGACTCCTAACATGCTTCAGTCCCAGACTTCAAAGCCTTTTGAGATTTAAACTTATGGCGCTACCAATTGTGTCAATTTTTTCATGTAGCGACTTTATCCCTGGTTCCAAATGTGCAGGACTGTTGTGTTACTCTGTTTTTAAACCGAAGTTTTTTTCTGTAAGGGCCTTGAAATAATAGTATTTTAAAATCGGCCCGAGACCATCTTATGTCGGCGGGTGATTCGTGCGCACTAAGTCGTCCCCACGCCCTTCATTAGTTTTGCCTCCGGAAGACGCGAATTCTGGTTATTTCGTGTCTCTCCCGTCGGGTCCGTATAAGTCCAAACACAGGTGCCCTCACGCTGCTCCAGTCGCCTCTGGAGCTGGACCCTCATGCTGCTCCTGTTGCCTCTGGAGCTGGACTGGAGCAGCGTGAGGGCACCTGTGTTTGGACTTATACGGACCCGACGGGAGAGACACGAAATAACCAGAATTCGCGTCTTCCGGAGGCAAAACTAATGAAGGGCGTGGGGACGACTTAGTGCGCACGAATCACCCGCTGACATAAGATGGTCTCGGGCCGATTTTAAAATACTATTATTTCAAGGCCCTTACAGAAAAAAACTTCGGTTTAAAAACAGAGTAACACAACAGTCCTGCACATTTGGAACCAGGGATAAAGTCGCTACATGAAAAAATTGACACAATTGGTAGCGCCATAAGTTTAAATCTCAAAAGGCTTTGAAGTCTGGGACTGAAGCATGTTAGGAGTCCATTGCTAACTTGAAGATACCCAACCATGCAGGGTCTATAAAATATCGTTTTGAATACATGAGTATTCTGCAAGACAGGTCCTGAGGAAGGCAGTTCTCTACTGCCGAAACGCGTCGACCTTGCGTATAAATTCGCATTTCAATCTGCGATCCCTCAGACGCAGAATCAAGAATGAATGTAGTATGAATGATAAGAATGGGGTGTATGTAGTTGTGAGAAGGTATATTTTTTGTATATATTGTTTTCTCTGCATGGAATGGTTTTTTATTGATTGTATTGTAGCATTGTGTGTTTTTTTATAAAGTGTTCTAGAAAATAGATAATTTGAAATGATGAAATGATAAATGAGAAACTTTTTGTACTATGAAATATAATCAAATAAAAGAAAAAACAATAAAATTATAAATTCAAAAAATGTTGCTGTTTGCCCATATGTATCAAAGTATAAATATCAAAATGTTGGAGGTATCCCGCTAGAATTATAGAGGTCAAGGGGGAATATATTTTTTGATAGTGTTTTGCTTTTCCTCTCTTTCCCTGACCATTGTAGTGAATACAGAGGGGGTCCCATTCTTATGTTAATAGGAGATCCCAACTCAACACCCAAAGCCCATTGGAAGAAATATTCATCTCATCACATGAGAGCCATCAGTAATCAGATGACAGCAGGACACTAGCAGAAAAGCCGTTTGGATTTTTGACAGTAAAATGACAACTTTCTAAAAGTGTAATTTCCAAAAGGTAAAACAATAAGCTGAATTTTAAATTACTCTTGAGATACGTCCTTGACACGCGTTTCTAGCTATTCCCATAATGAATTTAGCACTTATTGAATGTAGTACTGTAAACCAGTTTCAAATCATGGGAGAGACAATCTTGCAAGTGAGAAATGACCTTTGGAGTTTTCTCACTACCAGGACATGTAAAATAGTAAATATACCTGTGCAGCTTTTCCTTACTTTTTCTCCTATGGACTTTTAAGGCATACCTTAGGAGTGAAGTATAAGTATTAAAAAGGAGGGTTTAGGGCTGGCAAAATGTTTATTCTGCCTCTTAAAATTTGCAGTTTAAAACTGGCATGAACAAATTGCTCTGGCAGGCCTGGAGACGTGCTTTACATGGTGACTGTAGTGGGTGCCACAATGAGTGCTGCATCCCACTCATAGCATTTAATTTACTGGCTCTGGGTACAGGTAGAACCATGGACTGGGGACTTATAAATTAAATGTGGCAATCAGGTGGATGCCAATTGCACCATGTTTAAAAAGGCAGAGCACAAGATCTGTACCACTTTTAAGCAGTGGTAAAGTGCACAGAGTTCTGCATCCAGCAAACATATGGTTTTAGCAAAATTGCCATGGAATTCGGAGTAACCCTGCAGCAAAGGCAAATTTTCAATACATCCCTTCTCAATCCTTCAAATAACTTTATTCGGCTATTATACACAAATAACCATGAAAGTACAATAAAATCACATTATATTTTAAGAAGTGAATAAAGAAAACAATCCAAATACATACAAATTCATACAAATTCATACAATAGGCTCATTACAATTTAAAAAGTTATTGATTTCCGCGAAATAATTTTTTTTTTAAGAAAGTCCGAGACAGATGCAACAGTAAATCTATTATCAAGCTTTTGGATTGCTAATAAGGCAGGTCGGCATTGTCTAAAATCCATATACTTTAATATGGGCATTATCCATCTTTTCCTAGGAATGGTATAACATTTACAGAAAAGTAAAATATGCATATCAGATTGATTGGACAAATCGTCATTTAATAAGTTGCTTTGACCAATCATTCACATTTGGAAAACTTAGTAGCCCGTCTTTCTGGTTTTTGTGGGCATCCACCGGAAGATCTTTTGGAGCACGCACAGGGTGTTGAAGCAGGAGGATGAGATGACGTTGACTTGTTTGGTCATCGTGAGCGAGGAGTCCAGGATGAATCCCAGGTTGTGTGCGTAGTCCGTGGGTGACGGTGCCGTGCCCAGCGCAGTGGGCCACCAGGAGTCGTCCCAGGCGGATGGGGATTGTCCGAGGATGAGGACCTCCGTTTTGTCTGAGTTCAGTTTCAGCCGACTGAGCTTCATCCATTCCGCGACGTCCTTCATTCCTTCCGGAAGGTTGGTTTTGGCGGTGGTTGGGTCTTTGGTGAGGGAGAGTATCAGCTGGGTGTTGTCGGCATAGGAGATGATGTTGAGGTTGTGTTTGCGTGTGATGGCGGCGTGGGGGCTCATGTAGATATTGAAGAGGGTTGGGCTGAGCGAGGAGCCTTGGGGTACGCCGCAGATGATCTTGGTGGCCGTGGAGCAGAACGGGGGGAGGCGGACTCTCTGGGTTCTGTTGGAGAGGAACGAGGTGATCCAGTCCAGCGCTTTTCCTTGGATCCCAGTGTTGTAGAGGCGGGTTGTTAGGGTGCGGTGGCAGACGGCATCAAAGGCGGCTGAGAGGTCTATGAGGATGAGGGCGGTTGGCTCCCCATTGTCCATCAGGGTCCTGATGTTGCCGGTGGCTGCGATGAGGGCTGTCTCGGTGCTGTGGTTGGCTCGAAATCTGGACTGGGATGGGTCGAGCGAGTTGTTTGCCTCGAGGAATGCAGTCACTGTTTATTGACGGTCTTCTCGATGACTTTAGCCGGGAAGGGAAGAAGAGAGATGGGGCGGAAGTTCTTGAGGTCTTTAGGGTCAGCTGTGGGTTTTTTCAGAAGGGCGTTAATATCTGCGTGCTTCCAGCTCTCTGGGAAGGTGGCTGATGCGAAGGAGTTGTTTATGATGTTCCGGAGGTGGGGTGAGATGATGGCGTCTGCTTTGTTGTAGATGTGGTGGGGGCATGGGTCAGAGGGAGAGCCGGAGTGGATAGTGTTCATGACGTGGGTGGTGTCTTCTGTGCTGATGGCGGTCCAGTCGCTTAGGGTGGTGGTGGGGGTCGTTGGTTTGGAGACTGGAGGAGGAGTCTGGGCATCAAAGCTGTTGTGTATGTCTGCGATCTTGCGGTAGAAGAACGTGGCGAGGGAGTTGCAGAGGTCTTGTGATGGTGTGATATCGTTGTTGCTGGCGTTGGGGTTGGAGAGCTCTTTTACGATGCTGAAGAGTTCCTTGTTGTTGTGGGTGTTGTTGTCCAGCCGCTCTTTGAATGATGTCCTTTTGGTGGTGCGGATCAGCTGGTGGTGTTTGCCAGTGGCGTTCTTGAGGGTTGTCATGTTTTCTGTCGTCCGTTCGTGGCGCTAGGTTTTTCGAGCGTGCGGCAGGATTTCTTTGAGTCTTTGAGGTCGTCGGTGAACCATGTAGTTTTCCTGTTGCTGGTCTTGCCTGGGGGGTTATTCAGCAGAGCGAGGTTGTCGGCACAGTAGGTGATCCACTGTGCAAGATTGTGATCTGCGTCATTGGTGTCGGAGGTGTCGGCTGGTGGGTTCTGGCTCAGTGATGTGTTGAGCTGGTCTGTGGTGACTTTGCTCCGGCATCTGCAGGGGATCTGTAGCGTGCAGTGGTGTTTTGTAGTCTTCTTGTAGGTGGAATGGATGCAGCTGTGGTCGGTCCAGTGTAGTCCGGTGGAGTGGCTGAAGGAGACGTGGTTGCTGGTGGAGAAGATGGGATCCAGAGTATGGCCAGCGTAGTGGGTTGGTGAGTTCACCAGTTGCTTGAGTCCGAGGTTGGTGAGGTTGTCAAGCAGGGTGGTAGTGTTGCTGTCGTTGTTGTTCTCTAGGTGGAAGTTCAGGTCCCCTAGGAGGATGTATTCTGGTGAGGTTAGTGCGTGCGGGCTGAGGAAGTCGGCGATGGTTTCGCTGAATTGTGCGAGCGGGCCCGGGGGTCTGTAGACGAGGGTTCCTCTGAGTGTGGTTTTGGGGTCGGTGCGGATCTGGAAGTGTAGGTGTTCAGCGGTGGAGAGTGTGTCTTCGGCGTTGGCCGTGACGCTGATGGTGTTCCTGTAGGCAATGGCGATTCCTCCTCCGGTTTGGTTGATGCGGTCCTTCCGGGTGATCTTGGAGCCATCCGGGATGGCTATGGCGATGTCGGGGGGCGAAGAGGCGTCGGTGAACCATGTAGTTTTCCTGTTGCTGGTCTTGCCTGGGGGGGGTTTCAGCAGAGCGAGGTTGTCGGCGCAGTTGGTGATCCACTGAGCGAGATTGTGAGCTGCGTCGTTGGTGTCGGAGGTGTCGGCTGGTGGGTTCTGGCTCAGTTATGTGTTGAGCTGGTCTGTGGTGACTTTGCTCCAGCATCTGCGGGGGATCTGTAGCGTGTGGTGGTGTGTTGTAGTCTTCTTGTAGGTGAAATGGATGCAGCTATGGTCGGTCCAGTGTAGTCCGGTGGAGTGGCTGAAGGAGACGTGGTTGCTGGCGGAGAAGATGGGGTCCAGAGTATGGCCAGTGTAGTGGGTTGGCGAGTTCACCAGTTGCTTGAGTCCGAGGTTGGCGAGGTTGTCAAGCAGGGTGGTAGTGTTGCTGTCGTTGTTGTTCTCTAGGTGGAAGTTCAGGTCCCCTAGGAGGATGTATACTGGTGAGGTTAGTGCGTGCGGGCTGACGAAGTCGGCAATGGTTTTGCTGAATTGTGTGCACGGGCCCGGGGGTCTGTAGATGAGGGTTCCTCTGAGTGTTGTTTTGAGGTCGGTGCTGATCTGGAAGTGTAGGTGTTCAGCAGTGGAGAGTGTGTCTTCGGCGTTGGTCGTGACGCTGATGGTGTTCCTGTAGACAATGGCGATTCCTCCTCCGGTTTGGTTGACGCGGTCCTTCCGGGTGATCTCGTAGCCATCCGGGATGACTATGGCGATGTCGGGGGCCAAAGAGGCGTTCATCCAGGTTTCTGTGAGGAAGGCGACGTCCGGTGCTGTTGTATCGAGGAGGTCCCAGAGTTCGATGGCGTGTTTGTGGACGGAGCGGGTGTTGAGGAGGATGCACTTGAGGTGGTTGTTGTTGTTGTTGCTGGGTTCGACGGGCGGGGTGTAGGTTGGGAGGCAGGTGAACTTGCAGGCTTGTCAGGTGAAGGGTCCGTAGGTTCGCTTCGGGATTGCTCGGTAGCAGGCGGGTGTTCGTCCGGTGTTGAGTGCGTTGAGGATGGTGGTGTCGTATCTCAGTCGGGCGCCCTGGCTATGGCGTGGGCTAGCGGTTCTGGCTCTGGGCGCGGTCCAGGCATGGACGGACGCAGACGGGCTTGCCTTTGACTCGCCTTTGGCACGCCAGCAGCATGCCCGCTGGGTGGCCGCTGCGCGGCCTCCATATGAGGGGCTGTGAGAGGGAGGAGCAACTGGGAGGCGGGAGCGGGGCAGCGAAAGGGGCAGCGGGGGGCGGGGCCGCAGGGACGCAGCGGCGGGAAGCAGGAAGGGACGCAGAAAGGAAAGGGGCAAAAGGGGGCACAGGGGGCACAACAGTGAGGGGAAACAGCTAAACAAAAGTCAAATAAACAGTAACAAAAGAACAGTGCAACAGTAAAACTGGCAGAATCAAAGGTAACAGGTGAGGCAAGGACTCACACAACAATCCAGGCAGCGGCAAGAGCGAGGTGGGGGCAGGCATCACAGAAGGACCGTGTAGAGGCTGGGGGGGCGACCTGCCTGAGGACATGCACAAAAACAATCCTGCATGGGGCAGCGGCACTCTTGCACCATGGTGCAAGGGTGTCTGTGTTGACGCTAGGCTACCAAAAAGAAAGATAATGCACGAGAAAAGGCAGGAATGTATCAAATTGACCTAAATACAGTACATTCTTTTCCTTTTTCTGTCAAGCAGTACAGAGCAGTATGGTGACTTGCTGCAATATATTGCATGACAAGTTCTTAAGTAGGCCCCAAAGTAACTCATTTATAAAATAATTCATACAGTGCAGCGCAACAGGGAAAGAGCAGGAATATGCTATATTTAAGGCAATAGGGTGCATCCCTGCCCTTTCCTCAGCAATGGCGCCCTTTTGATTGCCAGTTCCAACTAAGGCACCCTTGCACCATGGCGCAAGGGTGCTTGTGTCGCTTTCTGGATTGTTCTTGTGCAGGAAGGAGAACCTTCCTGCAAAACAACAATCCTGGGAGGCATATATCTCTTTATAGGTGTGCTGCAGAATGCAGCAAACCTATAAAGAGGAAGAAACAAGGAGAAATGAAGATATTTCTCCTTGATATACCTTCCCTGGGGAGAATTAAGCTTTTGGTGCATTCTCAGGTTTACACGTTCTCTTAAATCTAGGAATGCATAAAAAACCATGGGGTTTGCATTGGATCACCCATGCCAACAGCCATGGAATGCCTTCACAGGGCAGAGTAACACAACACAACAATCTGTGCTGCGCTGCATTGCATTACTTTAGATTTATGGAGCCACTCAGAGTCAGACAAATTGGCTGTGTGGGCTTCATAAATCTGAGTTAGAGAATTGCGTCATGCATTTACCACATTGTGTGGTGCAAAGACAATGCAGCCTCACATGAATATGCCCCAAAGTTTATAGAAGGAGACTCACATAGCGGGCCTGCCACCGGAGCCTGAAAATGGCAGTGACACCATAGTAGAGGCTTTTCTGCCAAACTGAAGTGGATGCAGGTGACCTGTGGCAGTGTACCACACCCAGCAAGTGAATATAAAGGTCACCTCTGAGAAAGCACTGGGCAGCTTCCTCCAATTCAACTCTGGTCAATATACCTTTGTAGTCACCTGAGAGGAAGAGGGGTAAAGAACAATTTAAATCATTAAGACCACACAATAAAAGTCTGAGTCAATAAGGTTCTTACAAACTCAAAGCCAGACTAATGTAATTCAATCTCCAAAATATATTATAAAAGTAAAAAATAACCAAGGGGAGACCTAAGTGTCTAACAATATTGGCCCACAACAGCAAAGAACATATACGGATCTCAGTAGCAGAAATACAACAAATAAGGTAAAGGCTTTGATTACTTGTTGAATGCTCTTGATCCTTCTCCCTATATTTGGAAAGAAATTACAGCATCAATAGAATCCTACATTAACCTAAAGATAGGGAAACCTCTATTGAATCAAGGTAGCAAGAACGTTGTCATCATCAGGACCTCTGTAGAAGTTCAATAAATAAAGATCATGTGTACAATGAAGCCACAAAATCAGAGATGTCAAGAGAGGTCTGTACCTCTCCACATCTAGAGGGAATCTGACTAAGTCCAAGGTAGGTTCACTGATTAAAATGCACAAAGAACATTGAAGAAAACATAACCTCATACACATCATTATATGTTTTTCAGTTCCCAGAAAAGAACTTGCTACCTTAAACACTACTCCCACAGTGCAGTCTCCACTTTTAAAACACCCTCAATTCCTCCCTGCGCCTGATAGTCCCTTCGTTCTTCATTAAATCTTTTTACCTTGCCAGCTCTTCCTCACCTCTCTATCTCAGAAATATAATCTCCTTTTCACTAACTAATGAATGCCTTTGGTCTGCACCTGCAGAGGAGAAAAACATACAGAAAAAGAGCTTTCAAGTTAATGTTAAATGTCCTGACTGCAAGCTTAAGGCCCACAATTACGCTAACTCAACATTTGCCTTTAAAAAACATACTAGTTCTACCACCTATATATAATCCAATAAATGAAATATTCAATAATGAATCAAGCTATATTATGCTGTACTCTGATATATGGCACAATAGTTAATGCATGTAAATTAAAGAAAAAGTGACACCAGGTCACAATTTATAAAGAAAGCATTAAATACACATATGATTCATTCTCACTAATTCCTAGTGAATGCACTGCATAAATGCATTTTAGTGCACCACCTTCCAATTTAAACCTATAGAAACTTAATATCAGTAATCCAGATGTTTCTGAAAAGGAAATACTTTGATATGCACCCACATATATGTCAAAACACACAATAGATGCACTTCTATACCTTTGGTGCACCATATCTCTACAGTATTATTGTGTCACAAGAGTAGATAGGGCCAAGTGTAAATACATATATATATATGTGTGGCCTAGCCAAACAAAGAACGATGGAACCAAAATAATGCTACTCTGATCCCCCCTGATGGCGATCAAGAGATCACAAATTGCAATCATATCATCATCATACTAGACAAATCAAAAACTAGAGGTCTTGAGTATCTTCTTCAAGCGCTTCATATCATCATAATATTTGCTCTGCCTACTTCTAACTCTACATCTGCTCCCTTTCTTTTCACTCCCAGTCTCACTTGTGCATTCTGTTATCCCTAATAGATCAGCTATAGGAATATATAAAGAATGGTGATTTTCAAAAGGGTTTCAGAATGTTTTACATGATAAATCTTTTGGAAAATGATGTCAAGATAACAGATACCGTGCTACACGTGTGGCAATTTGAAATATGCATTTTGTCCACAACTAAAATAGAATCCAGTAATCACAGGATCTTGTTCCTTGACGGAAGGATAATGTTTTGCCTCTCACTTCAGAGCTATGTGCACATTCATGTATCCCCCAGAAACAATGATCGTTATGATTCTGATCAACATGTATGCACAATTTTCATTTGTGGGTCGAATCTAAAACTAAGACAGATACATTTCCATTTTCCTAATGTTCCATTTCTTCACTATTCCACTTGTATCTTTTAAGATTCTGATCCATTTTCTCTTGAGGCTTTTTGTTTCTCCATCTATACAGTACCAAATCAAAAAATGTATTTTCCACATCAAGAAATGCAGAAGTAGTGAAGAACTTAAGACAGACAAAATATTTACATACAATCTCTGCACCTTTAAAATATGGATCCTTATTCAATTGTTTACTGAGAGGAACTTGTGGGAGAATTACGTCATCTTTTGAAAAATAATATTGAAAACTGCCTACTCCATAAAATGGATTATTAGGAGACTACAAGAAAACCATATGCCAGAGGGAGAAAGTGGTAGGTTATTCACTCTGAAGCAAAAGCAGGTAACTGAGTACCAACGTACCAACTCCTAGCATTCATCATATCTATATACTCATAAAGCAGTCTAAAATAAACATTTTTGCTATAAATCCCCCCTTTATACATCTGTATATCATTTTCAAATTCCCCACAACTGCATGTTACTATCAGATAAGTGTGACATGGTAGGGGCAACAGTAGACTCATATTCTACTGAGCTCTCTGTAACTGCATATAATCCTATAACTAATAGTACAACTAAAGTCATTAGTGTGCCTTCTATAATGGATCTGCACCTACCAGTCTTAGGATCAGCTTCCTTTACTTAGTTGGACTCTAAACCTTTGGTGGAATGTAACAGCTGAAGAGACTTATCTGTTGGTTTCCACCTGTCAAAACAACAAAACCAAATTTCAAATGATATGCAACAAAATATGTACAAAATCTTTGTATGTTTTCTTTAGCTTTACTCGACATTTTTCTAAAAACCTTAGGATCCTTTGGTGCCCTTGAGCCTCGGTACGCTTCTTTCTTCCCCACATTTGTATGCAATGTCTTTCATAATGAATCGTTCTATTCACTCACTATTAATCCCAATATGAAATGCAACTGATACAGGAAACTTGTTTGGATACAACATGGAAAATTCAGCCACATCTAAGATAAGATGTCTCAAAGCACTCAGTCTTGGTAACAATGGAAGTTGAAAGACAAGACCAAAGTGTTAACCAGGTTCCTGAAGTTTCAAATGGACTTTCAAAGTGATTCCAAAATTTCCAGAACTCATTTTTCCTGCCATTTGTAAGAAAGTATGTCCATTCAGTGGATGAGTAGCTCCAATAGGGCACTCTTGCTTCTTTCAACCTCCTGAGTGTCTCTTCTCTTCTTTGACTTATGTCTGAATCCTCTTAATCTACAGGAATATCTGAGAGATCACTTTCTGCTTGTGGGACCCGCATCCCACTTGCCTGTCTTCTCGGCAAGCACTCTTCTGATGCCCCTTGTAGTTCTGTAGCACTAGGCCCTTTGTCAGTGTCTCCTTATTATGACCACTGGATTAGCCTCTCCTTCTCCCGTCTCATTATTCAACTCTCCAGAAGCCTCTTCAGGCCGATCAAGTGCTATTTTAGTTTCTGACTGTTCCGCTACATCTTGACTAACCTGATCCCATGATCTCGCGACCACCACTGGCTCTTCTAGGAGAGGTGGTCTTATTTCATCAAGGGGACATGGAACCCTTGGAGTATGGCAGCATGGGTCCAATTGGGGTGATCTCCACACTTCACAGCAGTTGTAGTCACAAGTATGAGTTGGTATGGCCCATGCCGATGAGGCTCCAAGCACAACTTTTATGCATGCTTCTTCACTGCCACCCAGTCTCCGGGATTAAGTCGTGGCCCTGCTCCTGGTGTGGCGGGGCTATGGCAGCTTCAACCTGATGAGACACAGAATACATCACGTTAGCCAATCCTTTGCAGTAATCTAGTATCAGATTGTCAGTAATGTTAAAAAGAGCATTTGCAGGTACGGCTGGTATTCTCATTGGCCTTCCCATGATGATCTCATCTTGTCCTGTCCTATGATCAGGTGTGCTGAGCAGGTGTGCTGTGCAGACTCATAAACACCAACAGCAAACCATCCAACCATTTCAAATACGTAGAAGCACACACTTTGTCAAGTTGTGATTTCTCCACCAGACCTGACGCCTCGGGATGGTAACTGCAATGCCGTCTCTGTTCCACCTGCAAGGCAGCTCATAGCATACTCAGCACTTCATTATTGAAGTGCGTGCCTCGGTTCAATTCCAAAGAAGTCAGGGAGTCAAACCTTGATATCAACCAGGCCTTCGCTTGTGGAGTTAGTTGAGTTTTTCCCACTCCGCATTCATTGTAGAGTTCTGAAAAACTCCACATAGCAGCATGGAGCAGAGTTTTTTCTCTCTCGTGGCTCGTCAACATTAAGTTGCTGAGAGTGAGCGAGGAAAATTGCACGCTTGACCTCAAGGCCAGATGTCTCAATGCGGGCGGGCGCAGCAGGCCGCTGCAGCTCGCATTGAAAAACTGGCCACTTGAGTTGAGGAAGCTGCCACTTGAGTAGAACATCTACACAAGCAGCAGAAAGAAGCTGTGCACTCTTGTGCTGCACAGCACAGTTTATGCAGATTTTACAACACAGGACAAACTCCCCATGCTACAAACCAGCATGAGCAGCGCAACGTCCATCACACCACCATATGAGAAACACTGAGGAGTGCAGCAGAGTTTTTTTCAGCACTTAACTGAGTTACCCGTAGATGAACTCCACCCAGGCCTAGTATCAACTCCCTCAACAACTTTGCTACTGTGAGACTATGATTTCTTCTTTTGGCATATGCCTCAACCTATCATGAAAAGATGCACACAACAACCAACACGTATCTCAGCCCATTGCACATTGAATCAGTCCACACACCCTTTGACATTTTCACAAACAGTTCAACTTGTTTGTGTCACAAGGCAGGCTTCTAGGGAATTCATATGTAAATGATGCACGAACACACCTTCTCTAGGCACATATATATTACTTCGGCTAGGTACCTTCTTTAAATGAAAGTGTGTAGCTCCCATTTTCCCCTCTAGAAGGAGGTTGCTCTCCCATCATTTTCTTTGAAGCCGTTCTTTTTAATCATTTAACTTCCCATTACTCGAATGTTCTATATCATGATCACTAAAAGTGAGTTAGAGGCTCTTCTGTAAAGCCTTTGACAGCTTCAGATCTACCTCGTATCTCTGGGCTAATTCAGATAATTTGTCATGTGCTTGTTTAACTCCCCTTGTAACATCCTTACTCATGAACAAAAGTTCACTCTGCTGACAAGTTTCCATCCAATCCAATGCAAGTCAGCCACTTATCAATTCATCCAATTTCAACTTCAATTTTCCCACATCCACCAAGTTTACCTTAAAAATGGACTGAAGAGTGCCCTGACCCAGTTCCTTCTTCCCACTCTCATTTGATATGGCATGAAAGGTTTTCAAACATTCTTCCAATTCCTGGACATTAATACCGGAATGTACCTTGCTTCAGGTATACTGCTATGAATATTTAAAGGTGGTTCCCAGGAACTGACAATCTCTGGAATGAACTTAAAGATTTAAATTCAGTTTGATGCACAGATGGGTCTGCACTTGCACCGCCAGGAGAGCTTCCATTAATTGGACTTCAAGGAACTCCTCCGACCTAACTCCTCAAACCTTAACACCAAGACAACAAGCTACTGGGAAGCACAGCTAGACACCGCACTCAAAGAGCAAGAATGACACACCCTCTGGGTGTCCCCGTCGAAAAACATGATCTCCCCAGTGATAGCGCAAACAAAATTCTGGCTACTGCATAAGACATACTGGACACACTGGACACCAGCGCGCCTCACATCGCTAGGGCTGAAGGAAAACGATTTTTGCTGGAACTTCGACACAGAGAGGGGTGACTTAGCGCACCTTATCTTTCACTGTGTGAAGGTTTCAAAATTCTGGAAAAAAGTCTTCACATTCATAAATGATGCCCTTGGCTGTAAGCTAAAAGAAGAGTTTGCCACACGTACCACTGCAATCATAAAGGCGGACATAAATACACAACAAGACAGAAACCTCCTAGACTTCCTTCTATCGGCAGCGGCCTAAAGCAGTGCTAGCCAAATGGAAAGTCACAACCAAAGCCACATTCAAGGGGTGGATGAACTGAGTGACATACCTTAGGGGAGCCGACAACTAACCCTGGGCGTAGTACGCGTAGTCGCGCTACACGAAGCTACGCGAAGACGTTCTCGCACTATGCGAGCTTCGCGAGCGTGCGTAGTAGCTTGCTGGACCCGTTCGTGAGCCGTTTTTCTTGCTCGGGAGCGTGTTGTGCGTGTTCAGTGTGCTGTCTGCATGCTCAGGGGATCGTAGAGTGCGACCTTACCCATGCGGTGGGCTATGGGCGCGGTCATCTTGTTTTTTCAATTGTCCCGCCCGCTTGCGTTTCCTTTTTCCACTTCCGGGTCGCGCATAACGTGTTTCCGTTGTGCAAGTCATGTTCGGGAACACAACTACTTGTTCACGCTGACAAAGTGCGTGTTCGCGTGAAATCGCGCGCAAACTTACCCACATGGTCGCGATGGGCGCGGCCATCTTGTTTTTCACACTCTATGCTATAGTTCTGGACCTAGTTTTCTATCCACCTTTTATCTTTGCAATCTGTACCTATTTTCACAGTTTTTCTGACTTTTTTTACTTATCATCTATCTCTCTATGTCCCTAAGTTTATATTTTGCATTTTATTTCTTCTTTTCCACCCTTTTTATTAACTTTTCTACTGTTTTATTTTACTTCTTTATTTAAGCTCCTACTTCTTCCCCCTAACTTTTTTTCCTTTTGTTCTAACTTTTCTTTTCCACCTCCACCTCCACCCCAGAACCATGGCAAAGGGCAGCAGCAGAACCGGTTCGAAGGGCAAGGCGCCTGCGCCCAAGAGCCGGCTGCCTTGCGGCAGAATGCGACCTGCAGGGGTGCAGGCCCAGAAACTTTTCGGGAGGTGGAGGTGGCCGCCCTGGTTTTTTTTATCCAGCGCCACCTCCCCTTGACCTTGGCAGCAGGCCAAGCTCCGGTTACCTTCCAGAGGAGCGTCACCGCCGTGGGGCGATTGTGCGTCGGGCAGTCTTCCGCCGGTCGTGTATCCGGCGCACCCACCAGCAGCTGGCCCACCGGTGGGCAGACATTCTGGACAGGGAGCAGGACCTGTTGGACCTGCTAGGTGTCGAGGTTGTGGGGCTTGGTGAGTAGCTAGTAATATTAATATATATATAGTAGTATAAGTATTGTGTATAATTCTTGGATGAATAAGTAACACAATTACTGGTGGGCTTAGTTACATTGCAGATCAATACCGTCTCAAAATCTTCTGTTATTGTATGACACAGGTGCTGCTCGCCACTTCTCTTTCTGGTTTGTAACTTTGCGCTAGCTTGGGCTGGTGATTATTGATGTTAGAGTTTACTTTAGAGAACTGAAGTTAGTTAATGCTCTTGCGAGAGTCTAGTCCTTACTTTGTCCTTTAGTGAAATAGCGGTGGATGGATAGTATTAGTTCATATTTTTTTAACAGTCTGCATGACGCCTCCTCTGTCACTGAATGCTTAGTTAGTTCTTATTCATCCCACCACTCCATAGAACCGGTTTGAAGTTTGTTTACTGAGTGGTAGGCTTAGCAGCAATAGCATTGTCACATCAGTCAGTAGCAGTTCATATGACGCAAGCAACCAACAATTTCGTGTATGCACAAATTTATGCATGTGTCCTCCATCTCATCTATGCATGTTTGCGGGCAAAAATAAAATGGAAATGCCGACTTACTGAACAATTGGCCCGTCTGGATTCTTGAATAGGTGGTGTAGGTCAGGTGGTACTGGCTTCGTTAGTATATTCTGCAATCAGAATGTTTATGGAACATTTGATTAATGTTCTATAAGTAGACGGTCTGTGAATCCTACAAGCCAGTAGTCATTTAGACTTCGAAGTCAATTTTATTGGAATTGTTGTTTCCTAAAATGTTTGAGAGGATTTTTGAATGATGTATTTCTTTCACAGCACTCAATGTTTCTCTTTCTTTATTATTTCTTTCATGATCAGCACCACCCAAGGGCAAGAAGACGGGGTCCGAGTTGGACGGGACAACCACCAGAGGAGCGCTCCTCTACCGAGGTTCCTGCTGCTGGCCACAGTAAGTCCTACAGTGCTTATATTATTAACAATTATATTTCCCTAACTTTTTAACGCACCTTATTTTTTCCAACCTATTAAGCCTCCCTCCTTCCTAATTCAATGTTAGCAAAACCTTCTTTGGTCTTTAATTTGTTTTCCAAATTTTGGGTATCCAATGCCATTCCTGACTTTTAGTTCCTTCAAACGGCCTCTGCCCTATGACTCTCTGTGCTACTACTATTAGACTGTCTGTAGCTAAGCTTGCCCTGTTGGCCACTCTTTAGTTAAGGTATTCTTTTGAATAAAGCTGTGATAGAATAGCTGTAGCCACTGGGTCCACTCCTGTCTTTTGCGTTGTCCTCGGTAATCTCTAGTCTTTGTCAATTCCCGCCAACAAAATGCGCAACCAGATGTTTACCTACTAATTTTTGTTAGGTTAGTATACTACTACTACTGTTGTGGTTAATCTCTGGACAGACACATACAGAACTATGCACAAGAAAATAGGATGTTGGTGATAGGGAGGTTGGACCGTACTTACACCCTAGTCACAGAACTCAGTCAGAAGAACCCACAATTCACTGACTGTCTACCTACCTAAGTGTCTCAGTCATAGTCACGTGTCCCACTCCCGACCCCCCACACGAAGATAGTTAGATATATCCAATGATTTTATTACACAACCCAGAACAGAAGAACACCCTTTCGCTCACTCATTCGTTTAAGTCCACAACACCCCAGACACTCAAAATATACCACAGAGTCTATGTGCAAGTTCAAAAACTGTATTTTTTTAATAACAAGTTTGTATTGTTGTAACTTGTAAGTTGTTCCATGAAAAACATCCAGCTCCACCATGCAAAATAAAGAAGATTAAATACTATACATTTTGTACAATTAGTGCACAATAGAGAACTGTGGGAATTGTCGGAGACCCCTCACCGTTGAATGTATACTGGTTACACATGCATCTTTCGAAAGCTCTGCAAATCTCTGGTTAGTAGAAGGCAATCTTCTCATCTGCCTATGAGAAAAATGTTGCACGTTAGACAGTAAATACAACTATGCAAGTTTTTAGCAGTCATGCCAAAAAGTGTAACATTATGGATAAGCAAAAGGGACTAACAATACTTGTTTGTCAACCTCTTTAGTTGTATGCAACACTCATGTGGCCTCAAAGGTGTCTTTCTTACTGTGCAACAAGCTGCGAGGTAACATGGGCATAACAGTAGACCCGGCACTAAAATGGTTACATGGCTCAGGCTAACTTTCCAAAGACTAAAGTAGGAGTAGAGATGAGATGACCCTAGGGACCATCTAATAAATTAAAACTAAACTCAGTCTAATGACTGCTGTACAGTAGTACGCAATTTGGACTAGTTACAACGATTTACTGAAGGATGGGTGGAACTGGAAGGTGAAAGAAGATGCATGCCTGGTTGGGCAAAACAATATGGGTGCATGGATACAGTGGATAGCAAGAACTAATGAGCGGAGTTTGTGTCAATCAAACCCAAGGCAAGGAATGAGTGGACGCATGGGTGGTTGTTGGTGAAACTGAAACCAGCTAAGGCGATAATAAAGAATGATAGACATTTACTTTAAATGGATGGATCCCCCCTGGATGTATTGTATTCATCATAGGTGGAGACTGTCACTGGAAGCAGAGTCTTACTTTGAAAATATAAAAGGAGATACAAAAAAGACTGGTGTTCTTCTGTGTAGTGAAGTCCACCCATAGTACTAGGGCAAGTATAATGCCGGAAAAAACGTCAACAAATGTTACAGGCAGGGGAAGCAGGAGAATAGATTAGATAGATACTAAAATGTGCCACTATTTGTATTTACTGCGCTTGGTAGTGCTACTATGCCACTATGTGTTGAATTAATTTTGAAGAGTTTCAGTTACAATTCTGTTTCTTTTTTTACAGATACTCCTTCCCAAAAACCATCATGGAAGGAGTTGGCAGCCAGGGCCCGGCAAAGGAAACTGCAGGCCATTGTGGATGAGTACCGCCGGCTGGTGGCTGAGGCCGAGGAGGAGGAGGAAGAGGCGGCGGCAGCAGCTGCTGCCTCTTCCAATGCCCCAGGCCCCAGCCAGGCCTCACCCGCAGGAGTACGGCGCCATGGTCAGGCAGCCGCTCACCGCCGGCATTTCACAACATCTGCCGCCCCCCCCACATCATGGATGCAAATGTAGGTGCCGTGCATTTTGGCAACAACTTCTACTTCGGGTAGCCAAGCTGGAGGACCAATTAGAGGAGCGTGTTAAAATAATAGTGGACAAACACCTCAAAGCCCGCCGATTGTAATGGACCCTGTTCATTTGCCCCTTTTTTAATACTTTTGTTGGTGGGTGGGAATTGGGTGTTGGGGTTATTTTTGTGGGACATTCTTTGGACTTGGACATTGGTTGGGGTTAGGGTGGGGATAGGGGTGGGAAAGGACTAGGAGGATATTTTTTTATGTACATGAATAAATGTTATTTATTTTCATTGTACACATATAATGTTGTTTTGTGGTGGGGTTACTGTTGCACATCACAAGGTTTACTCTAGATGCAGGGCAGCGGCCAGTGTTTGATTTAAATAATTTATTAATTGACCACATGTGTAACATGCAAACAGATAGATGTGGTACCCCTCACTGAGTTATATTTGTCCTATTAGTACTCCCAGTCTCTCCTCCATTATACCTCCAAGCAAACTTCTCTTCTTACCTGTGATTGATGTTGATTAAGTTTGGCACCGCAAGGGCTGCATGGTTTCCCAAGACAACGGAGAATATGCCGTGGTTGTGTGATGGCAGTATAGACTAGACACTGGCACTAGCATTGGCAAACAAAAACAAAGAGACAGTCATTTGCCTGAGAAAGAATGTGGGAGAAGTTGAAAAATACAGTACATAAGACTGAAAAATAAATAAAAACAATACTGCAACTGCTAAACTCAAAGAAATCAATGGTGTCGGGGACTGCCAAGTACAAGAAGATAACTGTAGTTGTGTTGAAGGAGTCAGTAAAACACAATCCAATTCGTAAACTTAAATGCTGTAAAATTAAATTCAAACAATGCCACCAATTATTTAGATTTATTCGTTGGGTCACTTTGGGAAATGAATTGCCTTGTACACTAGTACATACAGTGAGCTTGGGTGGGCATGCAGAAGAAGATCCTAGTCCTGCTTCGTTGACATTTGATTTTATTAGTGTTGCTTTCGCCACATCTGCCCCAGCAAGCGTGTGATCAATTGTTGGTGTAGATTTAATGTAGTAACATCACACCTCAATATAAAACCACACAGCCCGGGGGAAGAGGGTTAGGGTTTGATGAATGGATGGGAACGGGGTTTGGGGAAAGGTTTGACAAAGAAAAACAGTATGCATGGAGAAAACAAAAGCAAAACAATGAAGACGACGATTGATGATCCACTACTACCCAATAAATCTAAAGTTAAGTAAGAAAAACGAAATGCATGCATGATGAAGATAAGTTATAACTTGATGGTTAATAATATATAATGAGTGGTACTTAACTACTACTACACAATTCAAAGGAAGTATCTCTTATATATGATATGAATATGACTTTTGCCTAGGCTGTATGCCCTCTGAGAAACCGTAATAGCTGCTGTAGCGGGCTGAAAGCTAGAAAAGAAAAGAAAGAAATAGTTTAAGTGAACAATCAATTACCAAACACAAGTGTAAAATAAATGAAGAGGAAAAAGGAATAAACAAAAATTACGAAAATGATACTAAAGTTAATGTATTATCCAGGTCCAAATGTGTAGTTGTATCTCATCATTCATCTTTGTCCTCCCTTCCATGGACAATGTGACTGAATATCATTCGTGGGCGTCTCTGGCTGGATGAAGAGGAGGATTGGTAAGGTAAGTGTGAGTTGTTGCTCCAAGTATAATAGCGCTGGGTAAAAGGCCGGCCTGTAAGTGTTGATGGAAAAAGAAATGGGGTATTACAAAATAAGTTAACTGAATGAAAACATAAAAATCAATTACGGTGTAGTGCAAAAAAGACAAGACTCGTGAGCGAGAAGACTTTCAGACTGAGGCGGCTTGGATACATTGTATAACTCTACTCTTCTAGTTGCACAGCAGTCATCGAAAAGAACAACAAGATAAGAGCCGGCACAGAACAGTTACAGGACCACACCACAACACCGGGCCGTGAGTCTGTGGCCCAAACTCCATTTACCTAAATTTTTCACAGTTCCAGACAAAAGGCATATACAGCAACCTAGCATTTTCCAAATCAAGTAATTAAATCAATGCGCCATTGTCAGTCAATCATACTACTATTCTATTCCACCACTGCACACACATGTAGCCTAGGTCTGCTTTGGTTCTTGTTGATTGGTTGTGTTTACCTTGCATTCCACTTCCTGAACGTATTCCATCAATCATCTCAGATCAAACTGACTGACAGCGTGCAAAGATGGTATGGTGGTCATCATCATCCGGTGTGGCACGTGTACGTGTTGTCCAACAGACCACCAACAGCAACTCAGTCTGTAGTGAGTGACTACGATTAAGTCCAGACTGTACCTGCAGTAGTAGGAGTACAATTGGATACATATTATTAAACAACATGGAAACATTGACCATCACTTGAGACACAAGTACTTTGTTATTATATTAAACTAGTAGTATAGTTCTACTTCATGCACATTTGCTCAGAGTGAGCAAGCATCCAATGCAATGTATGGCATCATTCGTTTCATATACCTGTCTTTCTCTTCCCTGTGGCTGTCAGATAACAGATGCAGCAGAGCCTTCTTAAAGTGATGACGAGTTTACTTTAATTTTGGAGCCCTGCTCAAGTTCTGACAGTGAAGAGTTGTGTATGCCTCCAGACAGAGGTGGTAGCCTTAAGACAGTGATGAGTTTCAGATTGGAAACAAAACAGAAGATGGCTATAGTCACGTATGTTTCACTTGTTATGGAGGGACTGTTAGAGGCTACATTATTGTACTATTCTCCATCTCCATCCAATGTATGGCAAGATGGAAATGTATTTAGGGTGAGTCAGGAAGATGGAGCAGGACTCTGTGGAGTGGAGTGCAGACTTAAATGCACAGATGTGCAACTCCAATAGGTAATTTAAACTAAGAGAAAGGATGGTGTTGGTTTTGAAGTTTGAACCAGAAAGACAGATACACACAAATGAAGGAAGGGAGAATGTAACAATTTAAAAGCCTAGTTGTCAGGGAAGAGGAGCTCGTCCTCAAACCCTGGTGGTTCTTCTGACAGAAGTAGGTCATGTAACCCACTAGTTATGTCTTCCGAATCTCTCTCCTCTTCCAGCTGTGATTCACGTATTTTGTAGTCTGGTGGTATGAAGTGCTGATTCATTTTGATCATGGTTAACCTCTCCACGCTTTTGGACGAGAGACTGGTCCTTTTCACAGTTACAATGGCACCAGCAGCACTGAAAACACACTCAGATGAGACCCTTGCAACAGGGCAAGCCAGATACTTTATCGCCAGCCTGCTGAGCACTGGCCATTGGCTTCTTTTCCTATACCAATACACAAATGGGATTTGCTCCATGAACACCTCTGTTGTGTCATCCAGATAGGCCTGGACCATCCGCTCAATGTTCAGTGGTGCTCCGGTTTGCTTGTCCTCTTTTGGCTTTGTGACAGCAACGGACTTACCCATCCCTTTCTATAGAAACCAAGCAGCTATTTTTTTTGGTTGTGTCTGATGAATCAGATCCTGTTGGTGCTGTTGTTCTTATTGGTAGTGTTGGTGACCGCTGGGAAGCAAACGCACTGCTCTCATGCTGTGAAGAAGAACTTGACTCTGTAGGATGCTCAGTAGTACTTGCACTGTCCTGGGCTGGCACTGGCAGACCTCTGATTGAGAGCCGTTCGTTTTCTAAATCAGTGGCTTCCTCGGCTATTACAGATTTTTACTTGGCAACATCCCCTTCTGAAAAAAGAATTACTGCATTACTGTTCACAAATAATTTTTACCGTGGGTCCAAAATTGTGGCAGTAATGTAATGTTGATGTGACACAATCTTATTTTGAATCCTTGTATTCTCAGATAAGCAGCCGGCTAAGGCCTTCGCCAAATAACATGCTTCAAGTTTTCCTTCAACACCTTCGTATGTTTCAGACACCTCCTTCAGCTCTTGCTCTAGCATGTACAACAATGGGATAGCTTGGCCCATAGTACAGTCCTCCCTGCTGACTGCAAGTGTGAAGACCTCAAAAGGAAGTAGAATCTCTGTCAGGCATTTAATGAGGTCCCATTGCCACATCTCAACGGTCATGCCTTTAATAACAGCAGGATCCCCTGATCTTCTTGTCATGACATAAGCATTAAGTGGTATGTACTGCTCAAACAGCTGATCAAGCATGTAATAAGTAGAGTTCCAACGTGTTGGGACCTCCTGGATGAGTGCTTTGACTGGCATTTTATACTCACGTTGAATGACCCGTAGCTGCTTCCGGGCTTTAAAAAAATGGTTGAAATGCATGCAGATTCTTCTGCAAATGGTCAGTAAGTTGCTGGCTTTGCTTTCATTTTTCAGAAAGTCTTGAACAACATTATTAATGCAGTGTGCCAAACACGGAACCCTGAAACAGCGACCATCTTGCATGGCCTTAACTACATTACTGCCCTTGTCGGTGGCAACAAAACCAATGTTAAGTCCTCTTGGTCGCAGCCATTCAAAGACCTTGCTGTTAAACTCAGCCAAAATGTTTGCAGCAGTATGCGATTTCTCCATAGCAAACATGGCTACAGTTGCATGTCTGCAAGTATCATTAAAAATCTCAACAGTGTCAATGCCTGCAGATATCTTGTCTCTAACACTTGAAAAAGAGATCCAGTGTGAAGTGATGGACATGTAATCAGTGGCTTGGCAACTGGTCCACATGTCTGTTGTCAGGTGGATACTATGAACAGCACTCTGCTGCAAGGCTTTTCCAAGCAATTCCAGCATGTCGTGGTGTAGTGCTGGAACAGCAACTGTGGCAAAATAGTAGCGGCTGGGTACATTCCATTTTGGGCAGATTGTTGTCACAAATTTCAGAAAACCCACTCCTTCAACAAAAGAAAAAGGGAGAAGGTCCAGTGCTAACATTTTAGCAAGCTTAGCATTGTACAAACGTGCTATTGGGGGGTTGCGCTCGTACTTTCCCTCCTGCCTAAACATGCTAAGAATTGTACGCTGCTTGGTATTTCTTTCATTTATGCTTGATCCAGTACTTCACGTCGCAGACTTCACACCCGTACTCCTTGGTGTCTCCGGGTTACTCTTACTCTGGTGCTACTGAGATGTTGCTGATGCGGAGGATGTGGGCTCTACCACTGCAGTGCTGGGGACAGGGGTACTTTGTGTACCACTACCAGATAGAATGTCTCCCTTTTCTTCCTGTTCGACCGTTAGTGGACCTTCTACTACTTCCCCACCAACATTAATGGTTCCTGCTTTTATGCTACTTAGGTGGTCCTCCCACTTGATTGCGTGGTGTTTTTTCAAATGGGTCATTTGGCCTCCAGTACAATAGTTTGTACCAAGCTTACCACGACTAACAGAGGAATGAAAAATGGAGCATATAGCAATGTTGTCCTCATTTGCGCTAACTGTTAAAAAGTCCCACACTGGGGAGCATAACTTTTGTCTCCTGCTAGAGGTGCCACTTCCAATGCCGGATGAACTGGAGATTGTGTGTTGAATTTCACTATGTGGCTACGCAGTAGTACCACTACCTACTTCTGCTGAGGTGGAACTTGTGCTAGATGTAGGATGCTGCCGGCCCTGTGCAAATGTAAAAATGGAAGCAGGAGGTAGTTTTGGTGTGACCTCTGTTGGAGGTATGCGTGCTACATCCCTACTAGTCGCAGGGTTAAAATGTTGGTCTCCATGTCCTCAGGCCCAGGAGTAATGCTTGTGATGACTGGGTCTGACTCGTCATCACCATCATTATCCGGCTGTTCAACATCGCACTCCATAAGTGTAAGGCTTCCTGGAACCTTCCTTTTCCCTAGCCTGGTCTTCTTGGGATGTCTCTCTCTCTCATGCTCAGATTGTTGTGGCTCCCAATTGAGATCACGATCATCAAAAGGGATGCTTGGCGAAGAACTTGATGGACTAACCCTCCTTTTCCTTGGTGGGGATTTGGAAAACAATAGATCTCCTGCATGAGGTGCTTCCTCTTCTTCTTGCTCTGCATCAGGCTCAATTTCCTGAACTGCCCCGACTTCGGGTGTGGTTGTTGAACAACTATTGCAGGTGGTGGTTGTGGTTGTTGTTTTCGTTGAACATCTACTATTGCGGGCGGTGGTTGTGGAACAACTACTATTGCGGGCGTGGTTGTTGAACAACTGCTAATGCGGGCGGTGGCTCTGGTTGAACGTCTACTATTGCGGGTGGTGGTTGTGGATGCTGTTTTGGAACATCTACTATTGCGGGCGGTGGTTGTTGTTCACCACTTTTCTGCTGTGTTCCCTCTTGCGTGGATTGTGTACTACTTTGAGAAAGCAATAAGTTTAGGTCAGGCTCAGTATCACTGCTTTCCACCATTAGGCTGGCTACCTCTTCCCCACTCATCTGCTTGGGCCTGGATTGGTGGCTTGGGCCCACTGATGCAGAGGTGCTGGCCCCAGCTTGGACCCCGGTCACCGCTGCTGCAGGAGTACTTTTCTTTTCTCAAAAAAGGTTTTTGGGTCAACACCAGACTTAAGTGTCACTTCCTTCTTCTGTTCTTCCTTCTTCTTCTCAGCAACTTTTTTGGTCTTGGAGGACCTGGCACCTGCTTTCTTTGGGCCCATCTTCAGATGTCAGCAGCAGCACTCAGTTGCACAAGTTGCTGAGAATGATGTCTGGTCAGGTGAGTCACACCACACGTGACGTAGTACAGAAGTACGTCCGTCTGGCAGTAGAACAGGCGATGAATGATGACAGACACCTCCTCTTCAGTCTTTTGTGCACCTACAAGCAAAGCAGGCAGAATAACATCAGTCGAATGTGGAATTTGTTTAGCTTTAATATTAATTACTACTAGAAGTATTAGTACACTCAGTAAGAGTAAGAATAGCAAAGAACTAAAATGCATATGTAGTGGAAGTGGAACTTGTCTATCTTTAATTTGTGCATCATTTCGGATGGATGCAGCATCAGTGACCTACAGCAGATAGCAAGGGGATGTGAACAGTAGTAAGCCAACAGGAACAATGGCAAGACACAGGCCTATTTGTCAAAAACAAAACAGCACACAACTACTACCACCACAGCTCCCAGCCACATGGGCACTCATCACAGGTACATGGGTAAAGGCCGGAAAACAATAAACTCAAGCAGGCCTATATCCCTATAGGGCCAGAAAAAGGAGGATGCCTGTTACACATCACAGCTTAATGCAAAAAAAAAGAAAATCCCCATGTCTAAAAGGTTTGAAAGTTACACAACAACAACACAAACAACAAAGGCATTTACAGTTTTTTGCACACACCCAAACAATTAACTACACCCCAAACACCACATTTGGAAATTTAATGCATTGCCATCCATGCCCTGATGTTAAATTCAACAGACAAAATGAAAACCGCTACATCAAACACCCCCGTTGACTACCTCTGGGACTCTAGGCCTACTGGCAGAAGCAATCACAAGTTTGCAGGCCTGCGACAAAAGCACGATGGAAGGTCACACAAAATGGCTGCCCCCACATGGCCTGGCCACCCCCACCAACATGAAAAGAAAGAGAAGACAGGCAATACATGCCTATGGCAAAAGGACAATGCTTGGCTTCACAAAATGGCCGCCCCGCCACCCACATGGTCAGGCCACCCTCAAACAACAAAGTACATAGAGGACAGAAACAGTAAGTGGTCCATGCTCCAAAAACTACAACCAAATGACAACCTGAGGAGTTTCTATAGCAAAATGAACAGCATCAACATTTTCGAGAAGGTTTTATGCAACTCAAGACATATTGCTCGCAAGATTGGAAATTCGGCGTGTTCGGCCGTGCGAATTGTACAAAACATTGTTATCGCGTGCCCGAGCACGCACATTGAGCACTTGAAGAAGACAAAAACTGTAAGGTCGCGTTGTCGCACTGTGTAAAGTTACCAAAACTACGCAAGCTGAATTCTAGGGTTAGCTAGTGTGCAGAAAAACCCAAAACCTGCAATTCAACACCAAAAACACATTTTGCTAATCAATCCAAAGCAATCCATGACGTACATGATGTTATACTTACAACTTAAACACCACAATAACAGTTGAACAACTTTTATGCACCCATGATGATGACTCTAGTAGTACCCTTGGGCCTACTGGCAGAGTAGGCCACAAGCTTGGAGGTCTATGGCAAAAGCACAGTGGCTTAAAACACAAAATGGCCGCCACCACCAGGCCAAGCCACCCACAGAAAGTAAATGAACTCAAGCAGGCCTACACTAACTATATGAACTACTAGGGTTCCCTAGTTACACACAAAAAACTGAAATTCCACTACAACAGAGTTTGCAATTGAATCCAATGCCATCCACGATGTTTTACAGACACCACAGAAACATGGTTGGACCCGTGGGTACCTCTAGGCCTACTGGATGAAATTTCAAAGACATACAACTTGGCCCCTCATGAAAGTACAGGCCTCCCTCAATAATAATTGTTAAGAAAGATTGAGAAGCACAGAAAACTGTAGTTAAAAATAACCCAAACCAAACAAACATTTACAGTACACCAATTCTCAATTCTCAAACTTACTTGTAAAAGAAAAGTTCAAATCCAAAATTCCTCAATAAATCCAATCAAATGCTATGATGCAGCAGACATTCACAAAGAGTGATCCTTCCAGCTCCAAATCCAAATGAAAGTGAACACCACATGGACAAAGCACTGGGAGGAGCATGGTGGACAGGAACAGGAAGTTGGAGACTCAGGGGCACTTCCTTTCTCTTGAAAAAAGAGTAGAAACAAAAAGAGGACTCATTGCCCAAAAAAATACGGCCAAATCACAATCTGAGGGTTTTCCTAAGCAAAATGATCATTTTTTAGAAGGTTTTAACATGCTCGAGAGATATTCTGTGCCAGATTGCAGTTTCTGCGTGTTCGGAAACGCGATCTTACCAACATTGCGCTGCAAGGAAGATTGCGCGTCCTAATGACGTGTCCGCGCGTCCGAATGACGTTATCGCATTCTCACAGTTGCATGGGATTGTGCGGCCAGATTCCAAACATCGTAGCGAACGCGACCAGGAGAGAAAAGCGAGAAAGCGAACGCAGAACCACGGTAAGTCATTACCGCGCACGCGAGAATGCTATTGAGCGCACGAGGAAGAAAAACGACTACGCTACTCTGTAGATTGCAAAGTAGTCGACAACTTCGCGCTCACTGCGAAGCGCGAAGATGCCGAAAATGTGCAAACTCCGCGAGCGGAGCGTAGTTCTCCGCCCAGGGTTATCGACAACACAGCACTAAGAAAATCACCATGGAAAAACCCCAACAGGGAGATGTGGGCAACCTTCGACAATTTCCTGAATCCATACGAACTCCCATGATCCCCGAATAACGAACGGTACTCACCAATAGGCCAACATGGGCAAGTCGGGGTATGTGAAGTGACAGTGAGACTAGATAAACAGCATTCCTAACCGCCCACACAAGCCGGCCAACCCAAGAACAAGCGGCAGGGCCTATATGTTTTGTGTTATATGTGGCACCGATAAACCCTAGAACAACCGCTAAGACTTACATGTTATATTTTAAATGTTGCATGGCAGAGGGGCAGGGAAACTCAGTCACTTGTACCAAAAACAGACTAACCTCGGGCTGGGCTTCTTGCAATAACATACGCATTAATGTCTATACTGTCATGTCATATGTTTGTTGTTGTGAAAATACCAATAAAAAAAATATTTAAAAAAAACAGCTGAGTTTTGAATCCCATTCCCCCCAGAACCAGGTTTATATATAGAAACCACGTCTCCAATGTTAACAGGAACTGAAAGTGCATCTGGGACTGTACAACCAGTGGAGGTTCGAGGAGCACAAATCCCTGAATTTCCTCCTCTCATGTTTTGATTCACTCTAATAGTCCCCATGATGATCTGGTCCTTCTGCACAGGACATAATTCATATCATACCAGGACTCAGACTTACTGGTGCAGTAGGCAATCCAGTATTCCCACCTGCAGCCTTGCTCCCGCCTCGCTACCACCTACCTTGAATCTCATTATATGGAGGTGGTCGCTTAGACATTAAGGCATCTAAGAGACTATCACTAGTATCACTGCTTTCATCTTTCTCTTCTGATTCTCTTGCTTTATCCTTCATTCTCTTTTCTGTCTTTTTTTCCACTTCTCCATTTTGCAATAATGGTTATAATTGTGCTTCCTTTATCATGTCAGTTCTTCACCTTTTCTGCTCTGCATCCCACCATGCCTCTGCATAAGTATGCACTGTCCTTTTCACTCTTCCCTGATATTTTGTTTTTACTCTTGCATGAGCCATACACTCTCAGGCGTTAAGTGCTTTGAATTGTGTGGGTCTGGGTTGTGGTTTCATCTCATATAGAATTCTCCTAAATCTTTTCAATAATTGTTAAATTAAATGTACCATTGTAGTGTTTTATCTAGGAAACCTGAATCGATATTCCTATTTTATGCCCTTGTCTGGCTATAATCAATAATATCCATACAACGGCATAATAATCATATCCATAATTCAGTCGTAGCACATGCTGTCACATTAAGCAAGGCTACTTTCTCGGCCCCCTAGTAAGCACACCGAGTTCTCTAAACAAAACCAAGCCTCCAGCAACCTGGGAAATCCCCCTTGCTATTGTTTTGATTTCGTCCTAGAAATCCTGTAAAGCACTGTAAGAACGGCCAGTTCTTAGCGACATCTTTATTGACCTCTTATGTCCAACCTTACGTCAAACCCAGGCACCTTTCAGGTATAAATATACCAACGTTGCCTTAAGCAAACACACGGTGGTGATTCTGGAGCAGAGCAGCAATCTACTTGCCCGGGAGCCCAGCTGATGCGAGAGCCCACGGACGCTGCCCCTCCACCTTGATGCGCTGAGAAAGACGCTGTCTTTTCTCCTGCCGAGAAATCCAGCTCCGGCGTTTCCAGCCTACCCTTGCGGGTTGCTGGGATATCGAGTCCTGAGAAAGAGATACAAGACCTCCGGCTTTCTATTACCCAGGTACGGAGCTGACTAAACCCTTACAGAGAATTCAGATTCTTGGCAAAACAAACTTAACTTAAACTGCTACTTACTTACTCCCTCCCACGTATTAGGCTTAGGTCAGGTACACCGGGGTAGGCGTATTTAGAAGCACCAGTTGAGTACGATTAGTCAATGTATATATGTATGTATATATTTTATCTATTTTAAAGTATCATATGGCTAAGAAACCATATCAATGCTTTTACAGTATTATTTTATAATCCTCCTTTTACTGTACGCACTTTACTTTACCATGAGCATTACAATCGTGGCAATTCATTTCTCGTGTATGAGGAAGAAGACTGCTCAATAAATAACACCTTTTATTGAAAACGCCCGTCTCTCTTTTCTCTGCATTCTGGTGAAACTAAGTACGCACATTTGGCTGAGTGAAATAGCTGTCTATTGTTTTCACACGACTCTAGAGATACACTCTTATTCAGGGAGAGCAAAGTTGTCATGTTTTATGGTTGTCAGAAGCTAATCCCTTCTTGTCTATCCAGGGAGGTTAAACTCCTCCTCGTTTATTCGAGAAAGTTTCTAGTGACCTCTGAGCTAGCTGGCAAACCTTAAGTCTAATATAGTCAGTAGAGACCTAGATAACCTTAGTCCTACGTCTACACTGCTGAATATATTATTCCAATGCGCAGAGCCTATTGGGTATATAGGAACTACACTACACCATAATATGTAAGTACCAGGACACCTTCTTTCTCAGAGATCTTGTGCCATTGTTTGTGGCAAATACATGCGTGTAACCCTACATTTATCACAATAGAATGACCTCGGTGTCTTTTGGCAGGGCTTCTTCCCCACCCCCCTAAGAGGTATCAGAGCATCTTCTCTAAACAAATCTCGTACAACATTAAAACATTTAATTTTCAATTAATATTGGTTTGTTTTGACACAAAAAGCTATATTTTGTTCCAAATCTTGTTCCAAATCATCAACCACTTACAACTAAGAACGTTGCAACATTGACAGCTAATACCAGCACGGTTTCACACTAATCAACCTATCCCGGCGCAGTACGCTTTAACGACAATCTCACTCCATGCAGCAGCTCACTCTCCTTTACCATTTTAACACATGCACTTTTTTCAACAAACATGCCCGCAACTAAATACAATGCAAAAACAGCATAAAAAACTGTCTGCTTTCCTAAAGAATCAACAGAAATCAATCATACAAAGATAACACAAACACACATTCAAATGAGCGATTTACAAAGAAACCTCATCCTGTGAGGAATCACTCGGAGAAGTGCAGCTTTGCTCTGTGCAAAATGTCCACCACACTAATTGTACCTCACTTTCACACTAAAGATAAGCCTAACTCAATTGGACTGTAGACAATATCTCACAATAAACACTACAAAACCACAGCAGGCAAATACAATACAATGTCTTTTATACTTTTTAATAACAACTTCACCACAATATACACTACACTCACACAATCGTCACTTAATCTACATTGAGACATTTGTATGCAAGGGAGAAGAAGCAGCGTACTGCTTGTCGCTTGCCACCAGCCACCATCGTTCCTCACCCCAAGGCAGCCCCTCGGCTCCCTGACATATCCACTGCCACTGCTTCCTGTGGGGGTTTGGGTGCTGGGGGTCCGTGCCTTGATCCAAAACTGGACTCATCATCAGGCTGTTAGCCAAGCAATATAGGTAGTCCAGAGTCCCGGGCGGAGAGCGCCGAAGAGGAGCGTTGTCCAAAAAGACCGGCGGTTGTAGAGTCCTTCAGTGGGGGCCCCCGTGGATCTAACAGTGGACACGAACCAGGTGAGAAGTGCATAAGGTGGGGAGCCTCTGTAGGCCTCAAAGAGGCGGCTGACAGTCAGGGTGCAGCTTGTGAGTCCCAGATTGCCCTGCTTTGCCCCCCCCCTTGATCCCCCGTGCACCTGATTAGCAGCTGAAGTTCTGAGGATAACAGAGGGAGCACCAGGCCACCAGGCACCCAAGCTTGAACTGGGCGATCTGCTAACTTTGCTGTGAAGGGAAATAAGTGAGCTCAACAAGGCACCAGGCTCACTTATTACCATCATTCACCATCAGCTACCATTAGCCACCATCAAGAGACACTTAAGGGGCCACTTGAAGGATGGAAAAAGAAAAAGGAAGGAGGTAGAGGGAAAAAGTAAAGGTTTCCCCTGCAGCAGCTCTACGTCCATCATCCCCTTTTGTATCGCTTTGTTCGCCCTAAAGAATGGCACCCAAAAAGAAGCCCCAGCATCATCAAGGCTCCATCATGGAAGTGAATGCGCTCACAGGCCCCAACACTCAAGGGTCACAAGAAGCACAGCCACCTCACATAATCAATAGCTACTGCTGTCAGCCGCCCGACTCCAAGGGTTGATAACACAGATTTTCCAAGCACCCACCGGTACATTAATAATTCCAGACAGACCCTCGGAATCAACAGAAGTTTCAATAACGCACAAAATCTTAAGGCCAGGATCCTGCCACGGAATGGTAAACTCTCCCCTCCTTAACAGTCCAGCCCACAAGAGAAGGTCACGCTCATGTCCCAAGGATTGAGAGCAGGAACTGCATGAACAGGCCTCACTTGGTGACTGGAAAGAAGGGGCAAATGAGGGAACAAGCTGCAAAACAAGCACAAAAATCTGAAAATAAAGGGGGTCCTCACCGAGCATAGAGAACATATAGAACCCCAGGGCAACATCAAATAAGACAAATAGCCCTCAAGTTATGGAAGCTCTATTTCACTGGTGAAGTGAACAAGTTACAGAGGTTGATGATCTAACACCATCCTCCCAAAGGACAGCTTCAATCCTCTCACCATCAAAGAGCCAAAAGGATGACAAACCAGAGGCATAAGACCTCGCGGCCTCTCTCCTACAAAAGCTAAAATTGATAATTGAATGAACCCTGGAACTCACTCCAAGATTCCTCGGGAAGAACACAAACGTCGGTAAGAGTCGCCCCTCAATAGACCAGCAAAATCTCCACTTGAATGCCATCAGAGATGCTCAAGATACACTAGACAGGGCCCTAGCATGGCAGTCAACAAAATTGGAGGTCCAAATTGACCTTTTGCAATCAATCGCCCAGCGTCTGGTGACGCAGGACAACAGGCTGGCAAAGATGGAAGCAAGCATTGACCACAATCAAGCCGCGAAAGCCAGTTCATGTTTATGTCCAGCCATCATAGAGATGTGAGCCGAGTTGCCTAAAATATTAGGGGACATGGTAGCAATTTCCAGGGGTATGGGGAGACTACTAATAGAAAACCAGAAGATCCCTAAGACCACCAGAAAAGAGCAAATTCGCACCGGGCCCAATGGACGAACACAGTCCAGACTCAATGACAAAAGCAAGGAAGGAAGGCTAAAGAAGTGACATAATCCTGGGAATCCAGAGAAGCAGAGAGGGGAAAGAAACATCAGCCAGCCCTCGTGTTGCTGACACATGCAAAGAGATAGCATACAATAAGGACATCGAGGGGGCTGCATGAGCGTGGGAGGGAGCCCCATTCTCAAGGCGGGCCAAGAGGATGCTGAGAAAACTATGAAAAGGTTGAGAGCTAAAATAAGATCAACCATACAGGAAACATTGCCAACCCATAGCTCAGAGGAAAGAGATCCCCTAAGGCCACTATGCCCGATCTTTAACGTCAAACAGCAGTTTACGCAATGAGCAACGATTGAAGGAATCACTATAGGGTGTGATGCCCCACCACGTCAGTGTAACCCATAGGCGTCTCAGTCACTAATTGTGTCTATATCAGCGCTTGGCCTAAATAAAGCTTTGGGGGTAGTCCCCGAAACTGCGGATGCTAGCACTGTCTTCAGGGCATATCCCCAACCTGGATCTGAGTTGCAACATGGGCTGGGAGGGTACATCCCTGCTGGTGGGAGCAGCAGATACAAGAACGTCTAGCTAGTACCTCAACAGGGCTGCAGGCTAACTGTAGCCCAGATCTGTCAATTTGTCACCAAACCTTGGCCGGTATACCTCAGCACAGGGAAAGAAGAGGTACCCAATGGACGCACATTCAACAAAAGAAACACCTCAAATATATGAGGTGGGGTTCACCCCAGGGTACCACATCAAGAGCTCCCATGATGTACTGAACAGGACATACATCCTTTGGCTAATCAGTCACAGTGCCACCCTTTCACAAATCGAATCTGAAAATCTGGTTAAAATTCAAAATGCTACAAGGTGACAGCCATTGTGATTCTACCCTAGTGGGATTTAGCCATCAGTTTCTACAACTGCTGACCAGCTGGGGCATAGACGTAGAACATCCCAGCCCGAGGAAATTCCTGTATGTTTTGATGCTCCACTATGAGGATAAGTGGGCCGGTTCAATTCTGCAAGGCACAAACAGCCAAAGGAAAAGAGGCAGAAATAATTGGGAATGAGCAAATAACCCAACAAACATCTGTATCACATACAGAGATAATCAACACAGAGTACACCCGAGTTAGATTTAGCAGACAAAAACAGAATAAACAAGGCAGCAGCATCCCTAACAACAGACATCATAGAAGAGTGGAAAGAGGGAACATTCTCAGAGCAGCAACAATTAACACTTATACCCTGGAAAATCACAGGGCTAAATAAAAGCACCAGGGACAAGGAGCTACAGGAATACTTAGTAAAGGATGACATAGTGTGCTTCCAGGAAACCTGGGAATGACAATGACACCACTAGCTGGCTTCTCTGAAATCAAGGAGCTGTCACGAAAAAGAGCATCTCTGGTCGTCCGTCAGGGAGCCTTCGGATATTTCTAAGCCATGCCTGCAAATTCAAAACTTCAGAAATAATTGCAAATCTCCAGAGCTGCAAGCTGTATTAATTAAGGGGAACAGGTAAATTGCCACCCATTCAGCATGCTGCTAATAAATTTGTAAATCAACCCGATGCAAAGTCAAATGCAAGCTTTCACCTTTGCAAACACGCTAGAGGAAATACTAATCAACTTTGACTATAATAACATGGACATCGCTGGAAACTTTCACAACAGAGGTCATGGACCCTTCACCTGCTACTCCTGCAAGTTCAACGACATCAAAACCCACACCAAATCCACAAACTCCACACAAAGATCCGCCACTAACCAACTAAAATGCATCCTGCTCTACACCCGCTCAGTTCACAGACATTCCATGGAACTCTGGAACCTACTCGACACTACATCGCCGGACGTCGCCTTCCTTACAGAAACATGGATGAATGCCTCATCAGCTCCCGACATCGCCATTGCCATCCCGGACATCTACAAGATTATCCGAAAAGACCGCATCAACCAAACAGGAGGAGGCATCGCCATCGTCCATAAGAACACCATCCGCATCACGACCAGCTCCGACGATAACCTCACTACCGCTGAACACCTTCACTTCCAGATTCACACCGACCCCAAAACCACACTCAGAGGCACCCTTATCTACAGACCCCCAGGACCCCGCTCACAATTCAGTGAAGACATCGCTGACTTCATTAGCCCACATGCCATCCCATCCGAGAACTACATGCTACTGGGAGACCTCAACTTCCACCTGGACAAGAAAAACGACAACAACACCACCACCCTTCTGCACAACATGGCCAATCTCGGACTCAAACAACTTGTTGACACCCCCACCCACTCCGCCGGACACACGGTCAACCCCATCTTTACCTCTAGCAAGCACATCTCCTTCGATCACACCACAACTCTCCACTGGACGGACCACAGCTGCGTTCAATTCCACTACAAAAAATCCACATCCCATAACCCCCCATAACCTATTACCCGAAGAAACTGGAACAAAATCACCACCGACCAGCTCTTATCGTCGCATCAACAAAACACTCCTGCCAATTCATAGGACCCAAACCAAGCAGCCCCCAACCTCACACAATGGATCACCCACAGCGCAGACAAACTAGCACCCTTGAAAAACCATCTAATCAAGCAAGGGAACAAAAAAGCACCCTGGTTCAATGATGACCTTAAGAAATCCAAGAAGCTCTGTCGGACACTCGAGAAAACCTGGAGAAAAAACCCTACCACTGACAACCTGGCCTCCTTCAAGAACGCCACTAGCAAACACCACCAACTCATCCGATCCACCAAGAAATCAGCATTTAAGGACCGACTTGACAACAATGCCCAAAACAGCAAGGAACAATTCAACATCGTAAAAGAATTCACTAACCCCTCCGCAGGCGCTAACGACATCACCCCCTCCCAAGGCCTCTGCGACTCTCTATCATCATTCTTCCACAACAAAATCGCTGAAATACACAACAGCTTACAAAACCAGCCCGAAGACCAGCCCACTCCACCCACCTCCGAACCAAAACCCCCCTCTAACAACCTTCGCGCCTGGAACCCAATCACCACTGAAGACACCATCCACCTGATGAATTCCATCCACTCAGGATCGCCAACCGACCCTTGCCCCCACCACATCTTCAACAAAGCAGACTCCATCATCGCACCCCATCTCCGAGACGTAATCAACTGCTCCCTCATCTCCGCCACCTTCCCAGAAAACTGGAAACATGCCGAACTCAGCGCCCTTCTGAAGAAACCCACGGCTGACCCAACCGAACTTAAAAACTACCGACCCATCTCGCTTCTCCCATTCCCCGCCAAAGTCATCGAGAAAGCCGTCAACAATCAGCTTGCCGCCTTCCTCGAATCCAACAAATCCCTCGACCCCTCTCAATCAGGCTTCCGAGCCAAACACAGCACCGAGACCGCCCTCATCACAGCAACAGATGACATCCGAACACTACTGGACAACGGAGAAACAGTAGCTCTCATCTTACGTGACCTCTCCGCAGCCTTCGACACAGTCTGCCATAGCACCCTCATACAACGCCTCAGCAACATCGGAGTACAAGGAAAGTCATTGGACTGGATCATATCGTTCCTTACCGGAAGAACCCAGAGAGTGCGCCTCCCCCCTTTCAAATCAGAGGCCACCGAATTCAAATGCGGCGTACCACAAGGATCATCACTCAGCCCTACCCTCTTCAACGTATACATGAGTCCCCTCGCATCCATCGCGCGCCAACACAACCTCAACATCATCTCCTACGCTGACGACACCCAGCTGATTCTCTCCCTCACAAAAGACCCAAACACTGCCAAAACCAACCTACACGAAGGGATGAAAGAAGTAGCCGAATGGATGAAGAACAGCCGTTTAAAACTAAACTCGGACAAAACAGAAGTCCTCATCTTAGGACCATCCCCCTCTGCTTGGGACAACTCATGGTGGCCACCTGCCCTCGGAACCGCACCCATACCTTCGGACCACGCACGTAACCTGGGCTTCATCCTAGACTCCTCCCTCTCGATGACCAGACAAGTCAACGCCGTCTCATCATCTTGCTTCAACATCCTACGAATTCTCAAAAAAATCTTCCGTTGGATCCCCACCGAAACAAGAAAGATAGTCACCCACGCACTGGTCACAAGCCGATTGGATTACAGCAACACCCTTTACGCCGGAACCACAGCCAAACTATAGAAAAAAACTCCAAAGCATCCAAAACGCCTCAGCCAGGCTAATTTTGGACATCCCTCGGCAAGCTCACATTTCCGACCACCTGAAAGACCTCCATTGGCTCCCTGTCAACAAGAGAATAACGTTCCGTCTCCTCACCCACGCACACAAAGCCCTCTACGACCTAGGACCCGAATGCCTCAAAACGCGTCTATCCTTCTACACCCCCTCCCGCCAACTAAGATCGTCCAATCAAGCCCTCGCCGCAATCCCGCGCATCCACAGATCCACCATGGGGGGAAGATCCTTCTCCTACTTAGCGGCTAAGACCTGGAATTCTCTCCCCACTCACCTTCGCCTCACTCAGAACCACCTCTCTTTCAGAAAGCAACTAAAAATCTGGATATACGATAAGTAATCTCACCTCCCTCCCTCAAGCGCCTTGAGACCCTCTGGGTGAGTAGTGCGCTATACAAATTCTTGAACTTAAACTTGGACAAGACATTAGAATTGCCTAGACCAGGGGAACAGACGAGGTATCTTCTCTCCTTGTTCCAAATTTCTAAGCTATAATCAACACATCTTACAAATAAAATACACACCCCATTGTGGCTAACCCTGGTGGTGAACTCCGCTCGCGGAGTTTGCTGAGTTTCCCACTCTTCACGCAATGCAGAGCTCGTGGAGTTCCAAAAAACTCTGCTTCGCGAAGCAAAGTTTTTTTCCTCGCTCACGATTGTCAACATCAAGTTGGCGAGCACGGAAAATCAACCTCCCTGTGAGATTTTTCTTCGTTCGCGATCGTCAACATCAAGTTGGCGAGTGCGTGCGTAGAAAATAAACATCCCGGCGTGATTTTTTAAACGTGGGGTGGTCAGGTTTCCCATTGCGAGTGGTCGTGTATGCTCGTGACAGCTCGTGATGAGAAACTGCTTGTTAACATTGAGAAAGCTGCTACTTGCGTAAAAATCTACTCAAGCGGCAGAAAGGGGAAGAAGGGACCGCTTGATTTGTGCAAGGTGCCGTTCGCGATGATTGCACCGTGCGGACAAGCATTTGCACTGTGCAATCACCGCAAACAGCATTTTTCCATGGAACTATGCCGCTTGCTGAGCTCGGCGTAGCACATCAGAGATTTTTGCCACTTCGCGGAGTTCTGCGAACTCCGCCCAGGCTTAATTATGGCACCCCCAAGCCACCGTATGTATGTATGTATGTATGTATTGGTATACTTTTATAGCACGTGTCTGTCACCCAACGGGTATCCTGGCGCTTTGACTAAAAGGAGCCTGCTTCGCATCGTGCTGATTAAAAGAAACTAATGTATCCCATCCTTAGGAAACAGATGAGTTTTTTAAGTTTTTCTTAAAAGAATTGAGATCATTCGTGCTTCTCAATCCCAGTGGAAGAGCATTCCATAGCCTAGCTGCCGTAAAGCTAAAAGATCGACCACCCAATCGTGATCTCAGAACTTTAGTCACCACAGCAAGGTAGGCAGAAGCCGAACGAAGGGATCTGGACGGAGTATACCAATGAAACATATTCTGTAATGGCATTGGGCCTTGTCCATGAAGAGCCCTGAATACGATACATAACGATTTAAAATCAATCCGCTGAAGGACCGGTAACCAGTGGAGGTCCCTTAGTGCCAGGGATGAGGAGTCAAAACGGCGACGGTCTAGCGCTAATTTGGCTGCAAGATTTTGCACCCGTTGCAATTTTCCTATCAGGGTAGCTGGTGCTCCGAGAAAAAGGGCATTACAGTAGTCCAAATGACTTACAATAATGCTTCTCACCACCTCTGGCCTGCTGTCCACGGGGAGCATCGGAAGGACCTTCCTCAACATTCGAAGTAATCCCATGCAGTTACTCACAGTTTTACTAACAGCTGCGTCCAATTGGAGATTAGACCCAAACATCACTCCCAGATTACGGACCGAAATAGCTGACACGGACGTACTCTGAAAGGAAGGCGGCCAAAAGTCCAGCGGAAGAGGTCTAGGGACACGATCAGTAGTGCAGTGTAAGACTTCTGTCTTAGAGCTATTAAACTGCAGCGAATTCTGATTTAGCCAATCAGCAGTTGCGAGCATACAACGGTGGAAGGTGTCTAGCGTCACTGCTTCCTTGCCCTCAAGCGAGAAGACAAGTTGAGTGTCATCCGCGTAATTCGTCACCGCTATGCCAAAAGATCTAATTAGCGCAACTAGAGGCCGCAGATATAGGTTAAAGAGGATAGGGCTGATGGCCGACCCTTGTGGGACCCCTTGCTCCACTTTCCTGATGTCAGATTTGAAAGGAGGCAGTGACACTACCTGATGACGAATTCCAAGGTATGATGTCAGCCACTGCAGAGCAAGGCCTGTCACCCCCACTTCCTCTAACCTTTTAATCAGAATTTCGTGGTTGACTGTGTCGAACGCGGCCGACATGTCGAGCAGCACTAAAAAGGCAGCTCTACCATGGTCGGCTCGTGTCCTAAGATCGTCTAACACAGTCACCAACGCTGATTCGGTCCCGTGAGCCGGTCTAAAACCGAATTGAACCTCATCCAAACAGGACCCGGTCTCCAGATGGTTCGACAGATGTTTTGTAACCCATTTTTCCAGGATTTTTATTGGAAACGGGAGCAAGGAAATAGGTCGATAGTTGGCTGGGCAAACCGGATCTAAGGTAGCCTTTTTAAGAAGAGGGGAAACCACGGCCAGCTTCCAGCAGTCTGGAACCCGTGCTGAAACCAGGGACTGATCACAGATGGCAAGCAGCGGGGGAAAAAGTTCTTCCGGGAACAGCTTCCAGTATTTATGTGGGAGCGGGTCCAAAGGAGACCCCGACGCCACACTGTGAGCCAAGGGAATGAATTCCTCATAGGTGGGAGATGGAAAACAGTCTAGCTTGGCAAAGCTAGGGGTTATTTCTGTAGTAGACTCAAGGTGCAGTTCATTGCCTTCTAGAGGACTACCGCTAGATGTAACGCCGAGATTGTTTAAAATGGCTGCGATTTTATCCTCAAAGACCTGCGCCAATGAGTTACACAGAGACTGGGATGCGGGAATGACATTGGCCGTGGTAGCAGGGCATGACAGATCCTTCACGATTTTGAACAGAGTCTGTGATTTATTTACTGCCACCCGCAATGACTCTTCCAGAAACCTGGCCTTTGCCCTTTTAATCTGTGCTTTGTAGATGGACATGGCCTGTTTGTAAAGAACCCGGTCGGGGACCGAGTAGTGCTTTCTCCAGATACGCTCGGCCCGCTTACATTGGAGTTTAAGTTGGAACAGCTCCTCGGAGAACCAAGGCATAGCCGGGGTCGGCCTGTTTCTGATTTTCCGTATAGGAGCCAAGGAATCTAATGAGGACACAATCCGTTGATTCAGTCTTTCGTAGCTCAGGTCTACGTTTTCCTCAAGGGTGAAAACCCCAGAAAGTAACAGAGGTAGAGGAGACTGATTCAGGAGTTTAGACCATTGTCTGCTACATTTGACCCCCGCTAGGTTCCTATTTTTCCCCCGCCCCACCTTGGGCGTAAGGGAGAAGAACACTAGCGCATGATCTGTCCAGCATTGTGGCAAGATGTGCCGTACCGTTAGGTACTCTGGATCTGCAAAAACTAGATCCAGTATATGGCCCTTTACATGGGTGGGAGTAAGAACTAGCTGTTGCAACTGAATACTCGAACAGGTCTGAGTTAGATCTGTGAGCGCAGTCTCTCCAGAGCCGCCTGCCCAGAGATTAAAATCTCCCAATATCATAAGCCTTGAATGTTGAGCCGTTAGGAATGTATCTACAATCGACTACATCTTACTAAACGAGAAGCTGGACGAAAGGCTAGGAAACTATGCAGTTGATGACAGAGGAGAAAGCGATCATAGGCCTCTGCGTGTCTGCAGACAAGTAGCACTGTAATCAGCAGTTTTTCAGCAAACATTAGGGGAACCCACAGGAGAATAGCGGATTAGAATCCTCAAAGAAAAAAATGGACCACTAATTTTGGAGCAGAACTGAGGGAGTGGGTAGCAAAGAGGGAAGCATGCTCAAAGTCCGGGTCCCTGCAGAATGTAATTAGTAGGTCGGAGGCTCCTATTAAAGACATACAGCAGAACTTGGGGAAGGCCCAGCGTAAAAAACAGAGACCCAGATCAGATTCATCAACCCACGAGTCAGGCACTTCGAAGGGCCTCACGGAATGTAAACAAGACCTTGGAAAGACGCTAAAATCAAAAACAAAAGGGGGCAAGTCTCATAGTTGCTCTGAGGTCAACCCATAAGAAGAAAGCATGGGAGTGCAAGAGAAAGATGATTGAAGAGAAATGGCGAAAAGTGTGCTCTCTGATGAATTAAAAAAATCGCTCAAATTTATGGATCAACCACCTGGACACATAAAGTCTGACCATAGTGAATGGTATAGCAGGTAATGTGTCGGTAACATATGTGAAAGGATTGTACATAAAAGTTTCCACAGACTATAAGTCCACCTCTAAGAAAACCCTGGACGCTGCCAGATACGAGCGACTCCTCACAAAGAGTGTACAGGAAACATTCCCTGAGCCCATGAAAGGGTCCACAATTACAGAAGGAGAGATAATGAGGAACATTATGACAATGAAAAACAATGGGGCTCCAGGGCCCAAAGGCATATCTGCTTCGATATTCAAACTAGCACTGACTTCTTAGCCCCGATCCTGACTCCATTATTCAACTACACGTTTGTTACAGCAACAAAATCGCAATCATGGAAAGGATCAATATTGTTACCCATCCACAAGAAAGGTGACTACTCAAATCCAGCCAATTACCGGCTTGTCACCCTGTTAGACCTAAAAGCCAAGGCCAATGCTCGAATACTACTGAAGGACCTAGAGGAATGGGCAAACAACAAAAGAATACTCCTACTCCACCAGTTAGGATTCAGGTCAAACAGCTCAACTATGGACAACATCATTGTGATGGCCCAACTATCCAACCAAGCTATTAAACACAAGCACCTGCCCCTGTTTTGTTGTTTCATAGACTACAGCACAGTCTTTGACAGGGGAAAACTGACAGCCTGGGGGATTCCCACTAAGTTCTTTAAAGCAATTACACCTCTTTATGAGGGGACTTCGGTACAGGTCAAACCAAGTCCTCCAGCAGTTACATCAAGAGTCAAAACCAACAATTGGCTCAGACAGGGCTGTATTTTGGCCCCTCTGTTGTTCAATCTTAACACCGCATATTTGGGGACAGCCTTAAAAGATGCCAGCTTAGTCTCCCCCAGATTGGGGTCAGTGAGGCTTTCAACTCTCCAGTATGCAAACGACATGGTGGTAATGGATCGTACCGGGGTGGGGCTCCAGAGAGCCCTAAAGGATCTGCACAAGTACAACAAGGAAAACTGTCTGCCAGAGCAAAACTAAAATAGTTGTAGTTGGAAAATACCCTCATAAAAGCAAGCAACCTGGCAATTGGGAAACCATCAAATAGGGACAACACCTGCTTATAACTACCACAGGTGTGGCTTTCAGAGTAGGCATCCCCACCTACACACATAAAACATCAAAGATCAACCGAGTAATTTTCACATTTTGGCGTTTAAGCCAACGCTTGACTAGTCCAACAGTGGAGCCCTTGCTGACAGTGCTCAAGGCTAAACTAAACCTGGCCATCAACTATGGCCATCTGGCTTTTCCAGGGGCATTGGATGAAATAATAGGGACGGCCCAGAGAAAAGCCTAAAAAACAGTGATGCAAGTGCCAAAACAAGCCAGAAAAGCCAAGCTATGATTGAAATTTACCCTTAATAGACCCAGTCTGGCATTACAGGAGGATCTAATCAAGTATTACATCAGGGTCCACAAAGCCTCAGACAACACCCTTACACACCAACTGGGTTAAATCTTCAGTGAAGTGGATTTCCCCTGGCACATTAAGCTGAGCCAAGCACTTGGGAACCTAAAGATGGAAACAGAAAGCCTGCCTTTACTCAAGATTCTGGTAACTGCCTGGACAAATGCATTGAAGAGGCAGAATCGGCCATAACGTACAAAAAGGATAGGGCCTCTCTCCGCTGCAATCTACGAGAGGTGCTCTCAGTACAGACTCGTAGAAAAATTCTGTTTGTTCGGCATAAAGCACTTAGGATTTCAGATTTTAATCCATTATGGGCCTTCAAGGGTGGAGCACCATCCTGACGGTTATGCTTTTATCATACGGAAACTAGGAGAGATCTTCTGTGCTGTTGCCCCAACTTGGCCAGAGACTGCCATTGGTTGCTACACCCCATTTTTACAAACAAGGGCACAAGGTCCTGTAAGAAGGCTTCAGACTGGTGGTTTTCTCAAACAAATACACACATCCTAGCGAGAGTGGTGAAGTTTACACATTTTCCTAGAGTCAGGCACTCCGCTTAAACTTTAATCAGGAAAACAGCCGGGGACCATCAGAGTGCGAGTCAAAAATAAAATGTTAGGACAAGGGCAACAACGAGCCACCAAAGAGTGTTTCAGTTGGGCTGTACAGACGGAAAGTTAAAACCTTAACATTTTCATCCCTTCCAGCAAATACAGGGGTTGACGAAACACCAGGGGAGTGAGGAACTGGGACTCTTCGGTGATAACCCATTTTTTAACACTCTATGGGCTGTGCCAAAGGCGGGACACAGAGTAGGTCTCCCTCATAGTCGATGGTGCCAGAAAATGACAATTTTTTCAAGCTTTCAGTGTTTAAGTAAAAGAGCCATGAACTCACATATTTTAACAAAGAGACATGAGAGTCTGAGGGAGGGGAGACAGGCTGGAGAGGTGCATATTTTAGAACATATTATTTTTTATAACTGTAAAGATTTTAAATGATTGAACAGTTAATAAATTACTCACTTACTTACTCACGTAATCTCCATGAGACACCACACAACTGCCACAAACACAGCAAGCTAAGCATGAGCCATTTACACACAACTCTATTGATTCTCACTCCTCCACAGTTCAAACTCGCTCTTGATCCACAGGAGCATCACCGAAACTGATACTCCAAGCCAAAAATCATGGGCACTAGGAACGGCAATTGGATCTAGAGTAACAGTTGTGTAATCCCTCTACTTCAGGTACTAACCATCCTCCGCTAGCATCTGTGGACGCTCTTAAAATCCAACTCTGGTCAATAGACCTTTGCAGTAGCCTGACAGGAAGAGAGGTTAAGAACAATTTAAATGTCAAGTAAGACCACACAATACAAGTCTGAGTCTGTAGCTTGACGTTAAAATGCTTATTTCAAGTTCAAATCCAGATTAATACAAATCAATCCCAAAAACATAATATAAAAGTATACCATCACCAGAAGGAGAGCAAAAAAGTCTCACAGTATTGGTCTCTAACAGCAAAGAACATATAAGGATCTCGGTAGCAGTGATAAAAAAATATGGAAAATGATTATATGACTTGTTGAAAGGTTTCTATCCTTCTCCACTTAAATGGAAATCCTAATAAATCAAGGTAGCAAGAAAGGAGCCAGCATCAGAGTGTCTGTAGTGTTGTATAGTTCCTAGGAATTCCCAACACCTGCACATTTTGGATGACCTAAACTGAGGGATTGGTGTCTCGACCGCTTCCAGACACCTCCCGGGATATGTCAGCCAGTAGACCAGATAGCTCGACAGTGCGACTAACACTCCCCTGTATCTTACAGTGGTGTAGGTAGGTTTTGGCAACCACTGAACATGACAAATCTGATTCATCTGGAATGTGCAAAAAAATACATTACTTTTTGTTCAGTCACTTTTGCTCACTTATTCTCAGAAAAAAGACATGATGGCGATTAGGATGTTTCAATATGTATTTATTGGTCCAGCGTCAGTCATGTGTAAAACATATTTGCTGCGACAATCAGGAGACAGAAGCATACAAAAGAGATTGATAGTGCCAATATAGTAAATAGAAGATACATCTCTATCATAGTGCTAATAAGATGAACATAAGACGTTCAGATAAAAAGAGTAGCACTTGCATATTCTTAAAATGTGTGCCCTAACAAATTTTCCTGAATGTACCTAGCCTAGATCTGTATGTGTAGCATGTACATGTGTATGTAGCCAGGAATACCCTAGGGAAGAACCAGCCCCCTCACCTGATGGTTGAAAATGAAGGACCCCATTTCTGCTTCGCGGATGACACCCCGCAAGGGATGTAAGACTGATGTGTGTGGAAGATTCAGCATGCAGAACCCTGTGTCAACTTGGAAGGAATAAGGGTCTTTTATATGCAGGGGGGAATAAGGGTCTTTTATGTTAGAGTGGTCACTCCTGGGTTTCTTTCAGAGTCAATATGTTTTGAAAACAGTCACAACTGTTTTGATAACAATCATTAATGTTTTTCCAAACAAATGCAATCATACACAATTGGCTGTTGGCCAAGGATGAAAAAGTGGTGTCCCTTATACAGCTTAATTATACCTTGCCTGAGAACATGTTTATGTATGTCAAGTACAGGGATTATAATAGAATACTAAGAGTGTGGTGTTGAAGAGACAGGAGCAAGCCAATAGGTCACCTGTTTAGAATCCTTATTTTCATGTGGATGAGACAATGTATGTAAAATGGGGTATGCATGACAGGACTATCCTAATGGACATGACACCCATTCCTCACCAAAAGGTCAACAGGGTGAGCCTAATTAATGATAAAACTAACGCTATTAAAAGACATAAAAATCCTTTACAATAAAGCATACTAACAGCTCTTTAAAAGCCTGAAAAAAATGTCCATAAAGAAAAGTCATTTTTCCCTAAAAGCATTTAGAAAGGTCTTCTAAGCTTGTATATGTGGTTGTTATTACACTAAGCACATCGAAAGCCAGTATGCTCACTTAGAGCAGAGAAGGAGAAAAAAATAAAACAAAAGTCAGTTGCGATCTTCAATTATGTAAATGTTAAAAAAATGCTGAATAGTTCCCAGCACAGGAAAAACAAGATTGTTTTAGAATCCTGTGCCAAACTCTCGAACATCGCTGAACATTGTATTCACACATGAAAATCCCTCCAGAACTTCCAATATCATGTTGATTGAGCAAAGATGGTCATCTCTGGTTCCCACATCTGCCACCGGGGAAGAGTTAGATGCCTGCACGCCTGGTACCGATGCCTGTACCTCTGGAGCAGAGCCAATTTCCCCTCCAAAAGGAGCAGCAGTATCCCTTGGAGGCTCTAGAAATGCTGCCATCAACATAGGAATATGATGTGGACAACTGTACGCGTGGCCTGCAAGGGCACCAGGAGTGCTTCTCTGTCCAGTGGCGCAACCAATGGAAGTGTCAGACACAGGTCTAACATGCAGCCAAATCCGCAGAAGAGGCAACAAAACACAGGCAGGACACACTCTAGCCAGACGGTCTAAAAGACAGGAACCAATGCTCACTCAGCTCTCGAAGCCGAGGCGTAGTCAGGTAGAACTCCATCCGCTCCCAACAGCATAGTTCCAGCAGTGGTCTCTCCATATCTTGAGGGATTGGGACGTCTATTGCGAAGCAATAGTATTAAAATCAGGATGCCCGCTATTAAAAGCAGGACCAAAGAAAGCCCTCAAAAAATGCTTACAAGTACGGGGTGTATGAAAGCTGGAATTACTCCAAGGTTGGTATGAAAGGTGGTTAAGAGACCTGATCCAAGGCACTTAAATAATTGTACGATCCCACTCGTAACAGACATGTTAAAGATACAATTAACCATTTCCCCGATAATGGATCAGGAAGTTCATATGGACCAGGGCCTGTATCTCTGCTGAAGACCTTGCAACCTAGAGATCAAAGGGCTCTCGGGCTGAGGTTAAGGCCACATTTTGTTGAAATAACATGGCTTTCAGTCTGCTCGGCAAATCAAACCTTATACTGGAAACATTCAATGAAGGCCACAGTGGTTCCTCCATAAATATGTGATCAGAGGGAAACAATACTTGCTCACAACAAACAACCCTGAGGGTTACTGTGAATAGATATGCGATGCTTGGCGCCATTCCGTAACAGCCTTGATCATTCAGCATGAAATAACTCCCATTTGAAAGTAACACAAAAACTGGATGAATCACTGCTGCTGGGGAGACTTTCAAGTAGCAAGATAAGTTTGCCTTTGAAGAATTACACGCTCCATGAAGCGAGACCTCCTTACACAGTAAAGATCCACTTAAAGCCATCTCACAATCAGTTCTACTGAAGAAGATCTCAGTCTCCTTATTTCTACACCTATATCTGGACGGTAACTCCCAGGTTTCCTGAATGTACCCTTCACCCAAAGCTTCATACCTACCTGCGTTGATGTATGTAAGGCAGTATTGGAACTGGAATGTTGTGATTGGCAGTGTGATGTAGCCTTGAAATAACCATTCCGAAGACAGTGACTCTGCTGCTGTAAAAGGTAACTGCTCCAATTTTTCAAAGAGCAACATGGTGTACTTTGCATCTCTTTGTGCCATGGTCAATGGTCTGTCGGTCAGATTATAAGTGAAAACAAATTTTACTGTACTGCCATGGCACGTGTGCAGAACGCAGTGATTGTAACGTCCAGCTCAAAGCAAAATGTAGCGCAATTGACATTGCCCATTTTGTAAAATGGACAAGTCTTGCTCCATTATGTCAATTGTCATGTAAGAAACGTTTCTTACGTGTTTTCTTGGGATCTAGCAAGAATTCCCTAACGATCCATTCTGACAGAAGGGACAAGTGTTGTTTCACCTGTTGTAGTGTTGAGGTTTTTAGCCATTCTAGGCACAACTTCCCAACATTGTAAGTAGTCGCCACCCCTGGGTCATCTGTGTGTACATTGCGTGGGTCGGGCCTATGGATAATAAACCCTCAGGTGGTACCCTTGATTCTTGACTGACACCTATTTGTGTCAATAGGCCAAACCAACCATCCCTTCCAAGTGGGAGCTGATGAATGTACCATTCTGTATTATTGCATCCAGAATCTCCTCACTTATCAATGTGCAATTCGATATACCTTCAATCAACGGCATAGCAAGGTCAGGTGGTACCTGGAACGGAAAAATTCTTATCACCCCTGGCTTGACAAAATGGCAAAGTATGTGTTTAAAACACATATTTGTGCCATTTTGTCACCCCCCCTCAGTGATGACACTTTTCACCCTTGCTTGACAAAATGGGCAAGAAATATGTGTTTAACCCCTTCGCTGCGGGGGTTATTCCCCCGCTGTGCTGGGGGGAGGGGGTCACGCAGAGCAACCCCATGCTCATGACGAGCTCAGCTCGTCATGAGTTACGGCGCTCTGGTGCTCATGACGAGCTGAGCTCGTCACAGGTGTATTGACTCCCGTGGGACGCTCAGCACAGCAGGGTAATTCTCCCCGCACCTGAGCGTTCCACGGGCCATGACGAGCTGAGCTCGTCATGAGCACCAGCGCGCCGTGGCTCATGACGAGCTCAGCTCGTCATGAGCGTCGAAGGTGTTAAAACACATATTTTTGCTATTTTGTCACCTCCCCTTCAGTGATGACACTAAGCATGGGCGGATCTAGCGGATCTCGCGTACGCGAACTTGCGGATTTACGGATTCGCAATCCGCGAAGATCCGCGAACTCTAGCGGATTTGCGGATTTTCCCGTTTTTTGTGTTGGCGCGCGTTCGCGCCGATTTTGGGACAAGTTCGCAATTGCGAACTTACTTTTCGGCTCGCAACGGCCGCGACTATGTTGTTTCAACGTCTGGTTTATCATCACAGGTTCACAGCACCCTCTGTTTCACCACTGCCACCCTCTGGGACACCCATGCCACCCTCTGGTACATCCTCACTGCCACCCATTAGGTTTATTTATCACTGTAGATTATGGTGGTTGAAAAAAGCAAGCACACCTGCCCTTCTTCAACTGCCATCAATTAATTTGTGTTTCATTAATGTGTCAGTTATTTAGAAAGTTCCAGTCTGGCTGGCACCTGCTTCCTTCCTTATCTGTAATTTGCTTTTTGTTGCAGTGAAATTTTCTTTTCACAGGACCTTTATGGTCTACTTGTAGCTATTCTATGAGCCTGCTGTTTGGGTCATAGCAGGGTCATAGAATAGTTGCAAACTTTGGAGGGGCCCATCAGGAAGCACTTCCTTGAATGTTACTAATGTTAAGTTTGAACTTTTGAACCTGCTCATTGCTTTCAGTTTAGCTAAAATCGTTTTTTTCTGCAATTTCGCGCGTTTTTTGGGGCGCGAATCCGTGCGAGATCGATTTCGGAAGCCGCGAATACGTGCGAATACAAAATTGTTTTTTTTGCGACGTGTATGTTCGCGTGATCTTGCGCGTGTTCGCGAGGCGCTTCTAGCTATACGTTTGCCAAGTTACCCTATCGGTCGTACATGGGCGCGGCCATCTTGTTGGCGTGACGTAATTCCGTTTCCGCCCGCTATGTGTAATCTCGCAAAGTGTGCTGCTCGCTAGTACAATTTCGCGCGTACTCGCAAGGAAAATCTCGCGCGAACCTACCCACGCGGTCGTGAACGGGCGCGGCCATCTTGTTTCTCATTCATTGCTATGGTTCTGGGCATGCTTTCTCTATCCTCTCTCAATCTCTGCCATCCTTTGCTTGTTTGAAGTTTTTTTGATCTAATTTTACTTATTATCTATCCCTCTATTTTTCTAGCTCTATATTTTTGTGTTTTCTGCAGCTTTTAGTTACTTTTAAACTACTTTTTTAAACTCTTTTCTTTTCTTCTTCACTATTCTATTTCTTGTTTATCATTTAACTCTATTTCTGCCCAGACCATGGTAAAGGGAGCCGGGAAGCACCCTGAGAAGGGGAAGGGTCCCGCACCCCGTGCCCGGCTCCCGTGCGGGCGTTTAAGGGGGGAGCAAGTGGTCCCGAGGGAGATCTTCAGCGCGGAGGAAGTGGCGGCACTGATCTTCCATGTCCAGCGCCGCCTCCCCAAGACGATCCTAGGAGGCGGCAAGATCGTGACCGGCTATGGCATCCGGGAGCGTCGCAAGCGGTGGGAGAAGGTGTGCCGGGCCATGTACAAGATCTCTGGGGTCCGGCGCACATATAACCAGGCCACCCACCGCTGGACCGATGTCATGGACCGGGAGCGGGACTTGCTGGACGCGCTCGCCGTAGAGGTCCCCGGGCTTGGTGAGTAGTAGTAGTAGTACATTTACTACTCTGTTTTATCCTGCTCTGTTATTTGCAAATCTTTGTTCTTTACCAAGAGCAATAATGCTGCCGATTACATTGAGGTAAATTATATTTCAAAATCTTCTATGCATTTCAGGTGCACTGCTCTCCTTCTCAGTAGCCTTGCTTGCTACTATGCTTCTTTGTTTTGTATGTTGTGTTCAGAAGCATTTCATTGGCCTGAGAAATTATGTATGAGTGTAGTGTAAAGAAAAGAACTGCGTAATGCTAGACAGTAAGGGTCATATTTTCAATTACCGGCGCATCCCTGCAAAGTAGCAGGGATGCGGCAGTAATTGTGTGCCATGCCACCACCACCCATTGGCCCAAAACGTCACAGAAGCCTTACGCATCTGTGCCGTAAAGGCAGCGCATTGCTGGAGTTGCGTGCCAACGATGGCGCAGCTCCAGCAATGCTCTGGGGTACCCTATCTCCCCAATGCTGCATCAAGCCGTACGTCGGCTTCAAGCGCGCAGGGTTTGAGTCATGCATCATTGTCCTAAAAGTGACTGATTGACATCTTGTAGATTTCCCTCAGCCACTTTTAGGATTCGTTCCTGCGCAGGTACGCCCTCCCTTGCGCCGGAACGCCCCCTGATGGCGCAGGGCTTTACAACGTGATGCATCGCCCATATGCCCATATGTGTTTTTTTTTAATATATACGCCGCACCAACACCATGGCGAGTCTTTTGTTCTGCCGCTGCGTCAGAAAAGGCACGCAACAATGGAGGAAAATGAGCCGCAACTTCCGCAAGGGACTTCTATCAGCCCCAACAGACTGAAGTCCAGTCCTTCCTTTAGACACATGGCTATAAGAAGAAATAGTGGCGGTGGTGGCGGGTGGATTGATAGTTTGAGTATTCACTGATCTGCAAGCAGGATGGACTTTGTCTGTCACGTGTTGCGCACTGCTGCCTGCAGTGCCAGGCCTAGGCAAACCTCTTTAGTAGTCTGTTTATTGAGTTACATAGGAACTTTCTAAGTCAACGTTCCGCAAATCAGGCAATACGAATAACGTAGTATACCACATGAGATAGATCCCGTGGAATAGTTGTCTATCTATTTCCTATTTTTCCTAAATATGTTGTTATTGTTCTTTTGAAATGTTTGATTTGGTTGAAAAATCTCATCCATGTTTTCTGGTTTTTCTTTCTTTCATGTTGTACATCAGCTCCCCCCAAGGGCAAGAGGACACAGGAGGAGGGTGCTGAGGATGCAGGCCAGGATCGGGCAGGCGAGGGCTCCTTTGCTGGCCCCAGTAAGTTTACATTTTAATAAACAGTACCTATTTTTTCCTAGCGTTCCTCATTCGATTTTTTCTAAATCGTCTTTGATCTTCTTGTAGACTGGATATAAATTCTTAACCTGCCTCGAATATGACTCCCTGTGGTATTACTAGACTATTCGTATTAGTCTGTCTGTGTAGCTAACTAAGATTGGACATTTGGCAATTCCATTGGACTCCCATTATATTCAGCAATACCTCTATGCACTGTCTCCTTACTGACTAGATAGTGTGGCAGAGTCATTCAGCTCCCGAAGTCACCGATTATAGATCCCCAATGATCTCTAGATTATCGTACGCAGGACAAGAGAGTAGTACGGAGTCACAGCACAGTCAAGAAGTGTCAGAGGCACTCATGCTTGCAAAAATTCCAAAACCTTTAGCTCATCCACTCTAGTCTGGAGGAACAAAAACCACAGAGTCTATTTAAGTTTAAAAGCTTTATTAAAAGTAAACACATTTATTAAAATCTACTTTGTCATAAAACTATTTAACTGAAAACGGAAAAGTGGTTAGTGCTGACGATTAATTGGACACATTTCTTGTGGTCGAGCCGAGCTCTCACCTGGTTTGAACTTGATCCTGGTCGTGTTCTTAGGACTCAGGAGTCAAGCTTCTGTCTGTTAGGAGAAAAAGTGGTGCGTGTTAAAAATCAAAAGCAAGCATTCATCAGTTGTGCATAAAAGTGCAGCAAGACAACAGCCTTCCCTGGAAAATGGGACATTTTTACTATGGAGTAGACAGTCACAAATTATTACATTGTATTCTGTTTTTTTAACATTTCTCCTAGACCAAATATTATATAGTAGTGAGTGGTGTATTCTAACATTCTTAAATGTACTTTGTAGGTGTAACATCTGGTGACGGGGCCAGCGCGGAGGTGGCTGTGTTGGACCAGGACTCGGAGGCCTCTGGGGAGGAGGCGGTACAAGAGCCGGCGGACGTTCCTGTGGGGGATCAAACGGTGGTGGCGGAAACAGGTAAGCTATATATTCCTTACTTATTGAGATTGAAGACTGCATAGTGTGCTTTCTGCACGGGTGTATTACAATTACAAATCAACCAGGTAGTAGCCTCCTCGAAATGTACTTCGACTTAGCTGTGAAGTTTTTGGTGAGAAGAATCCCAATAAGTTCTTAGACGAACGTGATGGATGGGATGAACGAAAAGCGAAAGAAGGGTGTAAGTAAGTGGGACGCGAACTTGTATGATGGCTGGCAAAGAAGAACGATATGTGTTTGCTTGGCCCCCGAGGTGGCTGGGAAGGAAAGAATATGGTATGGTGCATGGCTGGGTCAATGATGAAGCAAGGATGGGTGGAAGGACAGCAGCCTGGGTGGGTGAAACAGAAACTGTATGTGTGCGTATACTTTGACTGAATGGATGCCTGGAGCATGGTATTCTCTGACTCTTAGATAGCACATGTGTATCTAGAGAGAGTACATGGTCGCCAGGTGAAGTAAGTGTTACCTTGAAGAGCATGTACCACCGCACCCGCACGTCCGTTCCAGTGCAGGGAAGGCAAGGAAAAGAAATTGTAAATGTGTCCAATACTACCATGAATAGTAGCAGTACTTTGTATTGCGTTTGCATTCACAGCATATATCTGGTTATTACGGTGGACACTCCGTACCTCTCTTAATAACTTTAGTTTACTTGTAGTACGTCATTCATGTGTGGGTGTATCACTGTTCACTCAATATTAAGCAAAGCACCTAAAGTCATCTCATCTGTCATTAAATACGTCCCATGTGAAGTGATAGATAATCAAATTAGTTAGCTTCTTCATTTTCCTTTTCTAGTACTCATTTGCACTGTAGGGTGAAAGGTAAATTAATTAAGCAGTAGCCCTTGTAACAGAGTATTCTCAGTGCCACCCGTAATAGAAAAGTAATAGCTTCACCACCTGCATGTACTGGACCGGTACAGTAACGCAAGTCTGTCTCACTCATCATGGTGTGCAACTTTTTTTCTCGGGTGCAAGTTCACTGTGCTGTCCATGTCACTCTGCCGGCTTGCATAAGATAACGTACCCATTTCCCTAAACAAGAGAGAAGAAGAAGAATAAGACTGGTGTACTGTCATAGTCGACTGTAATGGAAGTCCATAGTGGTCGTAGAATTAGTTCATTAAACTACCACTACTGTTAGAGCAAGGATGCAGAAGTGGGAGGTTACATAGATACTGTCCTCAATAGTTATGTACTGTGCTTTCAATTTGCTACTTGTACTCTGTGACCCAACTTTCGGCTCAATCACTTTGTGTTATTAATAAGGAGCATTGGTTACAGACTATGTCTTTCTTTCTTCATATAGTTGCTCCTTCCAAATCAACAACAAGGAGGGAGCAGGCTAGATTGGCCCGGCAACGGAGGCTGGAGGCCACAGTCGCCGAATATCGGCGGCTGGTGGCCCTGGAGGAGGAGGAGGAAACGCAGTCGAGCGGGGGTGCAACAACGACATCCTCGACTGTGACCACTGCATCCTCCTCCGTGACTAAGCCAGCGGGACCGAGCCGGGCTAAGAAAGACGACCGCCACCGCCAAGCAACCGAAATACCAGCTGCCCCCCACAGGAGCTGCAAGGACCGCCAACGCCGCCTACGAGTCCGCATGTCCAACCTGGAGCAGGAGGTCCTGAGGTATAAGAACTTGGTTAAGGGCCTCCGCTCCGAGCTTGCCACCCTCCGCAAGGAGTATGATGCCCATGCCGCATCATGCACTAGCACCAGCACCCTCCAGTAGTGGAGTGTCCCTTGCCCTTTTTTTATAGACTTTTGGGGGGTGGGATTTGGGAGTTGGGATCGTTTTGGGACGTTTCAGAGACAATCGTTGGGGTTAGGGTGGGTGAGGGAGATTATTTTGTTAGGGCTAAATAAATATATTTTTCAACTTTATCTGACCATACCTGTTTTTTACTGCTTTTCAGTCTGGTGGGTGGGGGGCGGGGGTGTAACAGTAACTTTGTTTTCCTGAACAGTCGTAGGACTTTAGTAGTACAACCGTCAATCTCTTGTCTACTCCGAAATAATACTCCATTATACTACCTCCCACCAAACGCTTATCTTACCTGTAATTTGTGTTAGAAATTAGGGCTAGGCCCAGGGCTGGCTCCAGGTGAAATGGGGATTAACGTTGTCAATCCTGGGCGGGTGACATTTCCTCATTGCGGTGGTACTAGTGGTGTGACACAGTGGCAGTTGCATGCCTATGGAAAAAAATAAAACGAAACCTTGTTTGTCCTCCTTACTGTAGCATTACAACGGTTACGGTACGATCGAGAAAATAGCAGGTGACAGTACACTAGAACAGTGCCATAATGTAGCCTAACAAATGGTAAAGTATTTGCTTGCAAGTATAACTAGTACTTGCGTTGAATTTATTTGACATTGGCTACTACTACTAGAAGATATAGTACTGAAGCTGAGTAAGTCTAGAAGATATCCTCGTATTCCTTCACCAGCCTGTTGCTGCTATGACCTTATCCTCCCCAGCAAGTGTGTGGAATTATTGATGTCATTTTAGTCAGACATCAAGCAAAACAACACAGCCCGGGGGAAGAGGGTTAGGGTTTGTAAAATGGATGGGAATGGGGGTTTCTTTTTGGGTAGGTTTTTTTGAGAGAAGAAAAAAAAAGCAGAGCATGGACAAACAATAATTGAAGATACAGACAATCTTTGGTTACAAACTAAAGGTAAGCACATGCAGTCACACTCATAGAATAAAAGACAACAATGGATACTGTATCTGTATTGCGTATGTTGTTGGAGTTGTCCTGTTGAATTTGGTAAGTAATAAGCATGCAGCAAACAATTCCTCTTATTGGCGGCACTCCTCCATTCCAGCTGACGCTTCGTCCATCAATGTGGTGACCACTGACAGAAGACACCCTGTCCACTGCCTGCCTGGCGGATGTTGACTGAAACCCGGCCTGTAATTATTGAACGGAAAACAGGAAGTGCTATTACAATACCACTGATAAATAAATAAAAGGTATGTACGCTGTGTGGTGCAAAAAGTCACACTTTGATTTCCCTAATAGACAGTACAATATTTTTGAAATTGTGTGCTCTGTCTGAGTCACCTTTTTAAGGATCAATAAGTATGGCCAAAATATTATAGCGGATCTTTCCCCTCAAGGTAGGTGTACTACTGTGTTTTAGAACAAAATTTGACCTTGAAAAAAAGGCTGTTCCTTATGGATTTTGTCCAAAACACTTCTATCCGGTATTAGACCTTCCCAGGAATGCCCCAGGCAAGACCCGCCAACCCACCCGCAAAAAACCACCCGACAACACCCCCAAACAGCGAAAAAGCTAAATCTCATACTTACAATATCTCTCGCCCTTCTGTCCAAATGCGGCGCTGTTCAGCTAGGTCATCATCATCAATCATCATAACTCCTGTTTTCCACCACGGATTTCCTGAAAAGCAAATGCAATCAAGATTAGACTGTCGCAGCAGTGCTTCGACAGAGACCCCGGCCGCAACCCACCCACGAACAGCAGGAAGCCCCCCAAAACGCTACATTGAGCAAGATGTCAGAAGAAATAGCAAAAAAAAGGCTGTTCCTTATGGATTTTGTCCAAAACACTTCTATCCGGTATTAGACCTTCCCAGGAATGCCCCAGGCAAGACCCGCCGGCGCCAACCCACCCGCAAAAAACCACCCGACAACACCCCCAAACAGCGAAAAAGCTAAATCTCATACTTACAATATCTCTCGGCCTTCTGTCCAAATGCGGCGCTGTTCAGCTAGGTCATCATCATCAATCATCATAACTCCTGTTTTCCACCACGGATTTCCTGAAAAGCAAATGCAATCAAGATTAGACTGTCGCAGCAGTGCTTCGACAGAGACCCCGGCCGCAACCCACCCACGAACAGCAGGAAGCCCCCCAAAACGCTACATTGAGCAAGATGTCAGAAGAAATAGCAAAAAAAAGGCTGTTCCTTATGGATTTTGTCCAAAACACTTCTATCCGGTATTAGACCTTCCCAGGAATGCCCCAGGCAAGACCCGCCAGCGCCAACCCACCCGCAAAAAACCACCCGACAACACCCCCAAACAGCGAAAAAGCTAAATCTCATACTTACAATATCTCTCGGCCTTCGGTCCAAATGCGGCGCTGTTCAGCTAGGTCATCATCATCAATCATCATAACTCCTGTTTTCCACCACGGATTTCCTGAAAAGCAAATGCAATCAAGATTAGACTGTCGCAGCAGTGCTTCGACAGAGACCCCGGCCGCAACCCACCCACGAACAGCAGGAAGCCCCCCAAAACGCTACATTGAGCAAGATGTCAGAAGAAATAGCAAAAAAAAGGCTGTTCCTTATGGATTTTGTCCAAAACACTTCTATCCGGTATTAGACCTTCCCAGGAATGCCCCAGGCAAGACCCGCCGGCGCCAACCCACCCGCAAAAAACCACCCGACAACACCCCCAAACAGCGAAAAAGCTAAATCTCATACTTACAATATCTCTCGGCCTTCGGTCCAAATGCGGCGCTGTTCAGCTAGGTCATCATCATCAATCATCATAACTCCTGTTTTCCACCACGGATTTCCTGAAAAGCAAATGCAATCAAGATTAGACTGTCGCAGCAGTGCTTCGACAGACACCAAAAATTACCCACAAACCCCCGGAACCCCGCCAAAGAGCACCTCAAAGGCAAGCAAGTCAGCAAAAACGGCAAGAAATTTCCACCTCATATTTGGTCCAAAACACTTTTGTCCATTATTAGAGCTTCACAGCAATGGGCCCAAATCCGTCAACTCACCCGCAAAGAAGTACAACACCCCCACAAGTGCTGAGTCTTTCTTCATTGGGCGTAATCCAGCACTCTGCTTGGAGGGAAATCGCAGTCTGGAGGAGGAGGATAGAGGAGCATGTTCTTCGGAACTTGTGAACCTGAGGAATGTAGACTGCGGCACCTTCAAAGCAATAAGCAAACAAGTGAAGACAGTTCTGATGATGGTCTTGTTTTTGGGATTAGGTGATTAAAGTTTGAATTTAATTAACTGTGCAAAACAAAGAAAGAGAGACACAAAGCACACAGGAATAAAAGTGAATAAGGACGAAAAAGAAAGTTCTTGATTGATTGTCTCATTTTCAGGGCTCGGTGTCAGGGAATAAGAACAAGATTTCGTCATCATACTCTGCGAATTCAGGCTGGATGAGGTCAGTGCCACCGAACAGAGAAAAAATCCCCTCATCTACGTTGCCGTCCTCCTCGTCTTCATGCGGCGTGCTTTCTCGTACTTTGTAATCTGGTGGTATGAGGTGCTGATTCATCTTGATCATTGTCAGCCGCTCCACATTTTTGGGCGAGAGGCGGCTCCGTTTGGGAGTTACAATGCCACCAGCAGCACTGAAAACACGTTCAGAAGACACACTTGCGAGTGGGCAAGACAAATAGTTTATAGCCAGGTTGTAGAGCTGTGGCCACAATTGTTTTTTGCCATGCCAATACTGCAATGGCTCCTCATTAAGAAAGACCACTGTTGAGTCATTCATATAGTCCTGCACCATCGACTCAAGGTCATCAACGGTTCCTCCACTTTGCTTACTTTTTGCTGTGGCTGTGAAATTTTTTCGAGAACCATACCCAAGCAAACTTAGCCAATCCTCTACAACAGCCACTGTTTTTGTTGTGTGTGGTGCAGATGATCCAGTTGCCGGTGTCTTTAACGGCTGAGAGGTCACTTGTGCCCCAGCCACAGGTGCAGAAGTGGATTCTTGTGACTGGGGATGGCCTGCTGATGCTGATGCTGATGTACTGGCTTCTCCTTCAATAACCTGCCGTTCTTTTTCAAACCTCTTGGCTGACAAGGCTAACCAATGTTTGTACTTTTGAACATCTGCATCATCAAAAGGAAAGAATGCTTCGCCTGCCAGCGCCTTTTTGTAGCGTGGATCCAGAATAGTAGCACAAATGTAATGCTGATCTGACTTGATCTTTTGAAGACGTTCATCACCACGTAGGCGCTCTAATAATTTCTCTGACAAAATGAAATGGTTTTTTTTTTCTTCATCTTCTTTTTCAAACTCAGAAGACACCGCCATCAGTTGGTGCTCCAGCATGCACAACAATGGGATAGCTTTTCCCAAATTACAGTCCTCCTGGCTGACTGCACGCGTGAAGAACTCAAAAGGACGAAGCATGTCTGTCAGGCTTTTAACTATGTCCCATTGCGCCGCACTCATCCGCAGGTCCTCCTTCTGAGATGTACCCTCTGTGAAGAAATATTGATCGAGTACCGTATACTGCTCATACAGACGCTCAAGCATGTAGAAGGTTGAGTTCCAACGTGTTGCCACCTCCTGGATGAGTGCTTTCACTGGCATTCTACGTTGAAGTAGCAGTCTCCGCAGATGCTTCCGGGCCTTAAAAGAATGGCTGAAATGGTTGCACATTTTGCGGCAGGTGGCCATTACCGCGAACGCTGCACTGTCTCTATCACTCAAGAATTTTTGAACTACCAGGTTGATACAGTGCGCCAAACATGGCACTCTGAAATAGCCACCCTCCGACATGGCCTTAACTACAGTGGAGCCATTATCCGTGGAAACATAACCAATCTTGCGTTTTAGGGGGGATAGCATTGTCAAGACCTTTTTGTTAAACTCTTGCAAAAGGTTTTCTGCTGTGTGACTTTTCTCCAAGCCAAACATGGCTAGTGTTGCATGTTTCCGAGCAGCTTTGAAAACTTTGTCCGGGTCAACACCTGCGTTTAGCTTTGCTTTAACACCTGAAAAAGAGACCCAGTGTGCAGTGATGCACATGTAATCATGGCCTGGGCCACTGGTCCACATGTCTGTTGTCAGATGTATTGTGTGAACAGCACTCTTCTGCAAAGCTGCCCCAATCGCCTGCAGCACATCTTCATGTAGTGCTGGAACCGCAACTCTGGCAAAATAGAACCGGCTCGGAACTTTCCATTTAGGGCAGAGCGTTGCCACTAATTCAAGAAAACCTACCGCTTCTACAAAAGAAAAAGGTAGAAGGTCCACAGCTAGCATTTTAGCCAGCTTAGTGTTATACAGACGCGTCAGTGGGTGGTTGCGTTCATATGGCACGTCTGAAGTAAGCATTGTTCTAATGTTGGCCTGGACCAAGCATTTACGGGCTGATAATGACTTCGTTGACCCAATTTTGCTCGCTGGTGAACTTTTGTGCGTTGGTGTCTCACTCGCTCCAACACTCTTAGTGTGCCTCACATTGGGTGTGCTGCTGACAGGGGTACTGGGTGTAAGGGACGTGTTTGACACGTCTTCTTCCTGCTCGTCATCATCAGATGAAACATCAACGTTTCCTTGATTTTGGCCTTTCTTGATCGCATCTAGGTGCGCAAACCATTTGACAGCGTGCTTTCTCTCAAGATGACCACTCTGGCCGCCGGTACCATAGTTGGTACCTGACTTACCACGACTAACTGCAAGCTTACAAAGGGTACAAATGGCAAACTTTGGATTTTTGGGACAAACAGTAAAGAAGTCCCAAACTGGGGACTTGAAGTGTCTGTGGGACCTGGAGGAGGCGGCGATACTGGTGGTGGTGGTCATGAAGCTAATGCCAGATGAAGTGGAGGATCTGGATTGCCCAACATTTGTACGTTTTGCACTTTCACCGCCACTAATTAAGGTCGAGGTTGACGGAGGTCTCTTCTTGCCAGAAAGAAATATGGAAGCGGGACGAGTTGGTGTACTACTTAACTCCAATGATTGTGGTGTTTCCACTGCCTCCTCATCGACAACATCATCATCATCATCACGCGCAGCAGCTCTTCGGGCTAGGGTCAAAATGTCTGTTTGCTGCATGCCCGCTGGGGCTGCAGTGACCTTTATGATGACTGGGTCGTCGTTGGCAGAGTCTTCATCAGCAGCAGTATCCGCCACTTCTTGTTGAGCCTCATCACACTCCATAACTCTGAGACTTTGGACGAGCTTCCTTTTACGCTTAACTACCTTTGTTGGATCATGGTGTGCCTCACTCTCAGACGGCTGTGGTGCTGGTTCCCAAGTTTGATCCGTATCATCAGAAGGAGGTGTGCTTGAAGAGGATGTAGACACCACCCTTGATCTCTTCCTTGCTAGGGGTGTGGAAGACAATGAAGGATCATCAGGAGGAGTGGCTTCCTCAAATGATACCTCGCCTTGATTGTCGATTTCCTGATGTGCCCCTACTTCGGGAGGAACAACTATTGTGGGCACTTGTGACCCTCCATGCACCTCTGCTTGCGCATCTCCTTGCGCTGCCTCTCCTTCCACATGTACTTGGGCTTGTACTTGCACATGTGATTGTTGTTGCGGCTGTGGTTGTTCAACACTCGTCAGATGAGCTACAACAACCTGTGTTGATTGAGGGACATTGCTGCTGCTTTCTTGCGATGAGCCAACATCACTGGTCGATGGTGATTGAAGAACTATACTGGCTGCCTCTGCAGCACTCAAGGGCTTGGACTTAAGTTGGCGTGGTGGTGGTGGTGGCACTGAGCCCAATGGAGCGGGGGTGCTGCTGCCAGCTTGGTCCCCAGCAGATCCCGCTGCTGCTGCTGCAGGCATACTTTTTTTTTTACTCCCAAAAAAAGGGGCGGGCGGCACACCAGTCTCCTTGGTAACTTGCTTCTTCTGCTCCTTACTGGCACCTTTCTTGCTAGAGGAGCTACGGGTTACTTTTTTTGGGGCCATCCTCTTCAGAGCAGGTCAGCAGGCAGCAGTTGCACGAGTTGCAGAGGGTTCTGTGTCCAGACGTGACGTCGCGTGACGTTATGCTGCACACACCGCTGCAGGACTTCTTCCTGGCACTGGTGGTTCTCTTGAGTCTTCTTGTGCACCTAAAAGCAATGGAAGACAGAGGAACATCAGTTCAGTTATACACCCCAAAAAATCGACAAAACACAGAAAAATGAGCACAATCCCATGCCATCCTTGATGTTTACATTGAAGACACCCCACAGAAAGACTACGGACATGCAAGTATGCAACACTCACTACCCCTGGGCATAATGGATGAAAAGTAGGCAAAATAAGTGCAGGCCTCAGACACTGCCTCTCCTCAAAATGGCCCCCTTACACCCCAAGCACATGTTGCCTGTACCAGCCAGCACTCAAGATGGCCACCACCACCACCCACATGGCCAGTCCACATCAACAGTACACCCCCAAAAAACAGAAAAACAGCCAGAAATCACCACAATCCAATGCCATCCATGATGTTTACATCAAAGAGAGTGAGACCACACCACAGGCACACTCAGTCCATGCACCACCACCACCCCTGGGCAAGCAAAAGGCCACACCAGCAGCCCCCCAAAAACGACAAAAAACAATAAAATAAGCACAATCCCAGCCCATCCATGGCCTCAATTATGTTTAAATTCAAGAAGACACCCCACAGAAAGACTAGGCCCATGCAACACTCACCACCCCTGGGCAAAGGGCCACACCAGCAGGCCCAAAAAAACGACAAAAAACAATAAAATCTGCACAATCCCAGCCCATCCATGGCCTCAATGGTGTTTAAATTCAAGAAGACACCCCTCAGAAACACTAGGCCCATGCAACACTCACTACCCCTGGGCATAAGGGATGAAAAGTAGGCAAAATAAGTGCAGGCCTCAGACACTGCCTCTCCTCAAAATGGCCCCCTTACACCCCAAGCACATGTTGCCTGTACCAGCCAGCACTCAAGATGGCCACCACCACCACCCACATGGCCAGTCCACATCAACAGTACACCCCCAAAAAACAGAAAAACAGCCAGAAATCACCACAATCCAATGCCATCCATGATGTTTACATCAAAGAGAGTGAGACCACACCACAGGCACACTCAGTCCATGCACCACCACCACCCCTGGGCAAGCAAAAGGCCACACCAGCAGCCCCCCAAAAACGACAAAAAACAATAAAATAAGCACAATCCCAGCCCATCCATGGCCTCAATTATGTTTAAATTCAAGAAGACACCCCACAGAAAGACTAGGCCCATGCAACACTCACCACCCCTGGGCAAAGGGCCACACCAGCAGGCCCAAAAAAAAACGACAAAAAACAATAAAATCTGCACAATCCCAGCCCATCCATGGCCTCAATGGTGTTTAAATTCAAGAAGACACCCCTCAGAAACACTAGGCCCATGCAACACTCACTACCCCTGGGCATAAGGGATGAAAAGTAGGCAAAATAAGTGCAGGCCTCAGACACTGCCTCTCCTCAAAATGGCCCCCTTACACCCCAAGCACATGTTGCCTGTACCAGCCAGCACTCAAGATGGCCACCACCACCACCCACATGGCCAGTCCACATCAACAGTACACCCCCAAAAAACAGAAAAACAGCCAGAAATCACCACAATCCAATGCCATCCATGATGTTTACATCAAAGAGAGTGAGACCACACCACAGGCACACTCAGTCCATGCACCACCACCACCCCTGGGCAAGCAAAAGGCCACACCAGCAGCCCCCCAAAAACGACAAAAAACAATAAAATAAGCACAATCCCAGCCCATCCATGGCCTCAATTATGTTTAAATTCAAGAAGACACCCCACAGAAAGACTAGGCCCATGCAACACTCACCACCCCTGGGCAAAGGGCCACACCAGCAGGCCCAAAAAAACGACAAAAAACAATAAAATCTGCACAATCCCAGCCCATCCATGGCCTCAATGGTGTTTAAATTCAAGAAGACACCCCTCAGAAACACTAGGCCCATGCAACACTCACTACCCCTGGGCATAAGGGATGAAAAGTAGGCAAAATAAGTGCAGGCCTCAGACACTGCCTCTCCTCAAAATGGCCCCCTTACACCCCAAGCACATGTTGCCTGTACCAGCCAGCACTCAAGATGGCCACCACCACCACCCACATGGCCAGTCCACATCAACAGTACACCCCCAAAAAACAGAAAAACAGCCAGAAATCACCACAATCCAATGCCATCCATGATGTTTACATCAAAGAGAGTGAGACCACACCACAGGCACACTCAGTCCATGCACCACCACCACCCCTGGGCAAGCAAAAGGCCACACCAGCAGCCCCCCAAAAACGACAAAAAACAATAAAATAAGCACAATCCCAGCCCATCCATGGCCTCAATTATGTTTAAATTCAAGAAGACACCCCACAGAAAGACTAGGCCCATGCAACACTCACCACCCCTGGGCAAAGGGCCACACCAGCAGGCCCAAAAAAAACGACAAAAAACAATAAAATCTGCACAATCCCAGCCCATCCATGGCCTCAATGGTGTTTAAATTCAAGAAGACACCCCTCAGAAACACTAGGCCCATGCAACACTCACTACCCCTGGGCATAAGGGATGAAAAGTAGGCAAAATAAGTGCAGGCCTCAGACACTGCCTCTCCTCAAAATGGCCCCCTTACACCCCAAGCACATGTTGCCTGTACCAGCCAGCACTCAAGATGGCCACCACCACCACCCACATGGCCAGTCCACATCAACAGTACACCCCCAAAAAACAGAAAAACAGCCAGAAATCACCACAATCCAATGCCATCCATGATGTTTACATCAAAGAGAGTGAGACCACACCACAGGCACACTCAGTCCATGCACCACCACCACCCCTGGGCAAGCAAAAGGCCACACCAGCAGCCCCCCAAAAATGACAAAAAACAATAAAATAAGCACAATCCCAGCCCATCCATGGCCTCAATTATGTTTAAATTCAAGAAGACACCCCACAGAAAGACTAGGCCCATGCAACACTCACCACCCCTGGGCAAAGGGCCACACCAGCAGGCCCAAAAAAACGACAAAAAACAATAAAATCTGCACAATCCCAGCCCATCCATGGCCTCAATGGTGTTTAAATTCAAGAAGACACCCCTCAGAAACACTAGGCCCATGCAACACTCACTACCCCTGGGCATAAGGGATGAAAAGTAGGCAAAATAAGTGCAGGCCTCAGACACTGCCTCTCCTCAAAATGGCCCCCTTACACCCCAAGCACATGTTGCCTGTACCAGCCAGCACTCAAGATGGCCACCACCACCACCCACATGGCCAGTCCACATCAACAGTACACCCCCAAAAAACAGAAAAACAGCCAGAAATCACCACAATCCAATGCCATCCATGATGTTTACATCAAAGAGAGTGAGACCACACCACAGGCACACTCAGTCCATGCACCACCACCACCCCTGGGCAAGCAAAAGGCCACACCAGCAGCCCCCCAAAAACGACAAAAAACAATAAAATAAGCACAATCCCAGCCCATCCAAGCAACCAAGCAAAAAATCCGCCGCGAGCGGATTCACGGATTTTCGACAAATTCGCGAGCGTTCGCGGATTGCGAATTTGCCGAAAATCCGAAAAATCCGCGAGCGGAGCGGATTTTACGCCCATGCTTAGATGACACCCGAAGTGGCCCGCACCCACTGCACCCCTTTTCAACACCACTGTCTTCAATAGGTGTGGGCAAGGGACTGAGTGGTGTTTTCAGGGAAACTGCCTGTAATTGTACGAGGAAAGCTCTAAATAAAGCCTCAGATCCCAGAACTAGGTATTCTATTGTCCCTCAGATGGATATTATGTCTCAAAACCTTGTATAGACAGTTGGGAGATAAAATGTGTTGAATATATGAGCTTGGTGTTTGTCAGCATAATTGTTTTTCCAGTGGCATTTCTTTGTGTAAGCAAATGTGGCAGAATTACCTCTCGGTGGTGTCAGGCAATGTTCTCACTGATGGTAAGTTTTAATACTGCGTGGGATGCTGGATTTGTGCAAAACGTGATGACCATAATGCTGGTAACAATATATACTGTTGAAGTCAGATGTAGCTTCATACAATTCCCTGTAGGAAAATGCAGCAGATTGTTCTACTTCTCAGAGTACGGTATTTACAGTCTCAATGTCCAATTATCAGAGAGTGTACTCGGGGTAATGAAATCATTCATTGAAAATGTAAATACGTGTGCAATTTTCAAATGTTCAGTAGGACATCATGTGAACCTCTATCCCAAACTATACCATCCGGTCCTGGAACTGGTGTAATGTTCACTAGGGACAAGTCTCTCTGTTTCACAGTGTGATGACGTGTGAGGTTTCAAGACCGAATTCACAGGTTGTACTGCAGGGCGTTGTGGGAGGTAATATCCATTCAGTAGTAGGTAAAAGACAGTTACTATACCAATCCAAATTAACAGGAACAGGATCTCTAATGCAAACCAACGATGCAGCCAAGGGTATACCAAGTAAGTCTTTTTGAGCCAAAGATAGAATTGTCATAATTTGTCATTCTTAGAAATGGGTCGTTTTTGCTCAGGTTCACTTGGATCTGAAGACAAGTCATCGAAGTTGATGAAGTAACCAGATTCAGTTTGATCTATCTTTGGGAGTTCAGCAGTGTTTGTAGAACTTGCAGTTGCTTCTTGTAAAGGCATGTGGATGTAAATTTCAATATTGGTCCGAATTGCAATTTGCATTTCAGTTTCATTTGAATATTGTTCATTTTCAAAAGGTGTAATTCGTACTCCGTTATTAGATACTCCTGCATTTTACGCTGGTGAGTCTTGTACCTTTATTAGTCTTTCCATCTGAACTTCCTGTATAGTAGCGAGAGGAGATCTGCAGCTAACCAAGATTCCACGTGGCCTTCTGTTAAGAATAAGCCACAGAGTGTGGTTTGATCATATCAATGGAGACAAATCTTCTTTCATTTTTGCTCCAAAAGAGGCAGTAGAAGTACTGTTCTTGATCCTTGAACCGGCAGGACAGGTACAGAAGTTCTGTAAGATGGCCCAAACTCCTTCTTGTCCAGAATCTTTTCTCTGACCAGGTCTCCAATCTTCGGGACCCAGACAGGTCTTACCAGAACCGGTTTCACTTGCCCAGTGGCGGTGCGTTTTACTTGGACTTTGATTTGTAATGCCAGGATCTCATTGGGTTCCTGTAAAACAGCCAAATGCTCATTCAATTCAAATGGTTGTACATCCGCCACTGTGCTGGCACAATTGAGGTCCTGTACCCATACTCTTGTCCCGAACAGGATCTCATAGGGGCCACGTCCTCCCAAGAATTTTCTTAGCATATTGTTTAGTGCCCTCTGGACCCCATATAGGTCCTTGACTCAACTACCACCCGTACCTAATAACCTTGCTGTTAAGGATTGCTTTAGGTCCAGGTTTTTCCTCTCCACCATCGAACTTCTCTTGGGATGGTAGGGGGAGGAGTACGACAAGGCCACGCCCATACTTTCCATGGCTTCCTTGTAAGCCAGAGAGCTAAACGCAGGGCCACGGTAGGAATGGAATGTGCCAATTGCGTATGTCCCGATGAAGTCTCGCAAATCCTTTATAACAGATTGACCGTCAGCCAAGAGCTGAGGCCAAACCCATAGAAATCAAGAGAATGAATCTATTGCCATCAAGATGTACTTGTAAGCCCTGTTTAAATTTGAGAGGCTGCAGTGATCAAAATAGACACAAGAGAAAGGTCTGTCTGAAATGTGTAATGGTGTCTCTGGTGGCCTTGCTATGGTGGAACCTTTCATCTGCTGACATATGTTGCACTTTGAGACATGAGCCTTCGTTTGTTTAGATAAACTTGGCCACCAGAATCGCTGCTTCAGTGACAAAATGATATCGTGACTCCAGCGTTTGCAAAGCCCAGACCCTCGTGTGCAGCTAGAATTAAACCTAATCTGCGATTCCTGTTTGGTATAACTCTATCCCACACTCCTGGAATTTGAGCATACATTGTGTTTTGCATATCTAATTTATAGGAATATTTGAAGGGAAAGCCCTTCGGAGGCAGAGCTGTTCTTTGAGGTGTTTTTTTTCCTCATCTCCCCATAGACACAGCAGTTTTATCAAGCCGCTTTTTACTAACTGTGCTCTCTCTGACTTACTGCATCCATCTAGCCATCCACGGCCTTCATCTTTATCCCGATGACTGGGAGTAATCATTGGACTTATATTCCGCTCTCCAAATATTACCCATTCATCATATGCAGGCGTCGTCCCCATGATGTTAAAGGGGACCAGATGTACATTAATGATTCTTCATATTCTAGGCTCGCCATGCGTAGAGCGGCTTTAATCCAACTTTCCCATGTTGGAGGGGCGTAGTCTTTCCATCTCATGCATATCTCTCTTCTGGCCAAAACCACCAGATTGAGGAGCAAGCCCTTCTGGGGCCTTAATGGTGTTATATTCTCCTGCTTATTCAAACCGAAAAGGACCAGAGGCAGGTCTACCACTATATGCATTTGAAAAATATCTGACAAGGATTCAACCACCTCTTTCCAATATCTGCCCAGTTCTGCGCATTCAAAGAAACATATATATATCATCCACCTTGTTGATGTGGACATGATGGTACTAAGGTAGAGGGGCCAGCAAATTTGGCAATCTTCGCTGGAGTGTAGTATAGCCTGTTTAGAACATAAAAGTGTTTTTTCTTAAGTTCTTTATACATTAACTTTAAGGAGAGCTCAAACAGGATTTCGGATTCTTGATGAAGTGAGGTGTTGTTCCAGACAGCTACCTGCGGAGGAACTTCCTGGTCTACTGCATCTAAGAGGCTGTTATACCAAAATGATACCTCTTTTTTCCTCGCTAAAACACTCTCAAATAGCCGCTCTAACTCCCAATTGCCTTCTGTATCTCCTACCTCCGGCTCAAACCAAGATCTTAACTGAAGATACTTAAATCAGGAAAATGTGGACCCAATCTTATAAAAAAGTACTTCCCAGGGGAGAACCCCATCCAAATCTACCAAATCTGACCACTTCTCTAACCCTGCTCTTCTTATCAGCATTGCTAAAGAGTCTCTCAAACAGGCCGGGGTACCTGGTGAGTCCCAGATTGGTGTGAATGTAGAAAAATAGCCTACACCCCAGATGCGTCGTAATTTAAACCATATCTGAAGTGCTGCCTTTAACACCTTCAGGCGTACCTTTTTGAAAAATCTTGGGGCCCCAAACTTATATAGGAACCCCGCCTGCCCATTGCCGCCCTCCGCTAACAAGAGTTCTCCTAATAATCTACCTCATGAAGTTTCTGATGGATTAGATAGAAACATCCTGATCCCCTTAAATTGAGAAGCCAATAAGTATAAATGTATATCCGGAAGCGCCAACCCCCCTTTTAACATTTTTCTTCGTAGTTTTTTCCAAGATAGCCTGCCACTTTTCTGGCCTCAGATAAAACTGCCTATTTTCCCTTGGATTTTTATTTATTCTATCATGTGGAAAGATAAGGGGGAGCGCACTAAAAAGGAAAGTTAGTTTAGGTAATACTAAGTTAACCTTCCCATAGATCGATAAAGGGAGGTTTTTCCATTTAGCAAAGAGATAGTCTATATCCTTTTCAATTTTCTGTAGATTGATCGATTGTATTTTATTTAGGTCTTTTACTATTTTTACCCCTAAATCTCTAAACACCTTGCTTTCGAGACCATAACTATTTATCAGATTCCAGCTCATAATCTCTGTCTTATCTGAATTGGCCATGTAACCAGAGATCTTGCCAAACTCAAGGAGTAGATTTTCTAAGTGGGGAAAAGAGATGTCAGGATTTATGGTATGAATTATAATATTGTCTGCATATAAGGCGATTTTACATTCATAATTTCCAGATTTAAAAGGTCGTATTATGTTATCCTGTCTAATTACCTGTGTCAAGGGCTCAATATATATATTGAACAACATAGGCGACAGAGGGCACCCCTGTCTAGTCCCCCTCTGGATTACAAAGCTCGAGGTCAGAGTACCATTTATTAAAATGTTTGCCGAAACTTCATTATAACAGTTTTTTAAGGTCTGAATGAAGATTTGACCCATACCTATAGTCTCCATTACCCCCCATAGATAGCCCCAACAGACCCGATCAAATTCCTTGGCGGCATCTAATGCCACCACCACCAGAGGATCCCCTCTATTTTCTGCCAAGTCGATGTTACCGATTAGCAGCTGAATTTGCTCCTGAATGATTCTCCCAGGCATAAAGCCCTTCTGATCACAATTAATCAGACTAGGTATTAGTTTGCCCAATCTCCCTGCTAATATGCTCAGAAAGATTTTATAGTCTGCATTCAGCAGGGTTATTGGGCGATATGAATCTGGCAATAGGGGATCCTTTCCTGGTTTTAATAGCAACACTATTGTGGCCTCTTTCCAGGAGGGGAGAACTTTCCCTGTTACACTGTATACTTTGTTAAACAACACATGGAGTACAGGCAAAAGCTCTTCCTTATAGGCAGGGCATCCAGACCTGCTGCTTTCTTAGTCTTTTCCCTCTTTATTTGCTCCTTGATTTCCTCCATACTAATAGGCGAATCGAGAAAGTCCCCAGCTGTATCCGTTAGCGTTGGCAGAGTTATACCCATCAATCATGATCTTATTGCCTCATTTGAGGGGTTGATATCTTCCTTGTAGAGATTCGCAAAGCGTGATAAGAGACAGTCTTGAATACTTACAGGCTCGCTAGATTTAGTGCCTACATTGTCAATCAGCAATTCTCTTATGTTATTCTTGGCCCTATCAATCCTTGTCTTCCATGCCAGTAAAGCACCTTCTCTCTCCTCATACTCAAACATTTCCATATTTCGAGCCTTCCACTGCGCTTTACATTTCTGGTCAAGGTAGGATCGTAAGTCTCTTCATGCTACCTCAAGTTTTCCCTCGATGCTCTGCATGTCCCTTACATTATTTTGGAAAATATGACCCCGTTTTTTTTCTAGAAAAGAGATTCTTCGTTCCAAACACTGCAGTTCTAAAAAATCACGCTTATTCTTTACACTTATCTGGCAATGCAGAACCCCCCTCAGATTCGCATTATAGGTATCCCAGATGACCTCCTCGGATGCTGACCCACAATTGTAGAAAAAGAACTCCAAAGTAGTGCCTTTAATTGCCTGGATTAATCCAGGGTCCAAGAGCGCCGACCTGTTTAGCGTCCATATGGCCTGTTGCAGACTTAATATAGTAGAATATGAGAACACCAATGGTGCGTGGTCCGACAAATGGCTCGGGTACACTGAGATTTTAACTACATTCTCTATATTTTCATTATTTACCAAGATGTAGTCGATTCTAGAGGCATGGTGATTCTTCTTACAGAAGAATATGAATCCATCCATGTTCCCCTTCTTAGCTCTCCATAGGTCGAATTAATGTTTACTAGTAAGTTTTCCATAACCCTTCGAGATCTTGGAGTACCTATGATATGACTAGTATTAGATCTATCCTTTACAGGGTCAAGCTGGATGTTAAAATCTCCCCCTATAATAAATGGTGGATCTCTCATGAATAGCTTGTCCTGCAATTTTACCAGACAGAGGGGATTGTCTATATTAGTACAATAATAAGAAGCACATGTCAATTTCTCCCCTTCAAAATCTAATAGTGCTATAATCCATCTGCCTGTTTGGTTAGTCTGGAATGATCTTATTATACATGTGCTTCCCCTTTTTACAAAAATGGCGACTCCACGGGTGCTCAATACTTGTTGAGAATGACAAAAACATTGAAGCCAGGGTATTTTTGCAAATACAGATTCAAACTCTGACTTATTCAAGTGTGTCTCCTGCAGCAGGAATACTTGCGCAGGTGAAAGTTCTATATATTTTAATAATAATCTCTGTCTTCTCGGACATCACAGACCATTCAGGTTCCAAGACATAAATGGAATGTTCCGACCATTCATTTTGTTCTTAACTTTATACGATTTGTACTAAGCTTGTCTGTATGACGGAAAAACCCTTTGACCAGCCTACTTATTCGAAAATCATGTAGTAAGGACAATTTTTTATCTTTTTTACTGGCACCCAGTGCCCCCCTCCCCAAAGCCCCCCTTCCGGACCCCACCCCTGTGACCCCCCTGCATCCCATCAACCTGAGGAACTCCCCCTTCCAAAATAGGTTCTTACCTATTCGGACCCCGCCTCACAGTTGGCTCTATTTTATAACATTGAAAAAAAAAATTCTTGCTGGATCAATAAAAAGAAGAATTTTTTATAACAATTAACCCCCTTACACCCCCTCTGTTTTTGATCCCAGATCTGAGCTATAAGTGTATATGCCTCTTCGGTTGTTCGGATCATGTGCATGTGGTTATTCCACATGACTCGCAATGTGGCTGGGAACCATAATTGAGCCTTCGCCCTAGACTGTTTAGTTCTGTTAATCTCTTCCCCAACTCCCATTGCCTTTCTGTTGTTATGTGTGAGATATCAGACCTAATAGAAAAGGAGAATGCAGGTAGGTCAGAAAAGGGAGATGGTATGCTGCCTGCTTTTAGGGCTGCTGATAGGATCTGGTCTTTCACCGAATAAGAAAGAAAGTTCACCAAGATTTTCCATGGCTTCTGTCTTCCGGGATTCCTTCTAAACGGGTCTTTGTGTATCCTATGGATTTTGTTCTTTAAAACTATGTTGTGAAGAGCCTTCAACACCGTTTTTCACTGAAGCGAAATTACAAAGCCCTTTATATCTTCTCCCTCAATAGCCTCTGGCACATTAAAAAATTTCAAATTAATTTTACGTGAACGGTTCTCGAGCCTTCCCAGATCCTCTTTAAGTTCTTTGTTCTGTATGGCTAATTTCTCCAATTGAAAATATGTAGACTATATTGCACTCTCTTCCTCTATTACCTCAGTTCTTGCTGTAACCTCTTTTAATTTCTCAGCTAAGATTTCGCACGAAGATTTAATAGCGGCCTGATTTGGCTCAGACACTAGAAACCAATTTGCCAATTCGGCCTGGTTTGCCTCTGAAACAGAAAATCTATTTGCAATATCCCCTTTCAAAGCGAGAAGGATGTCCACCAGGGAATGGGGGTGCTGATCTCCATTACCTTCATTTCCACAGGTATGTATATTCCCCGACTTGTCCCGGATTCCTTTAATTTCGGGAACTTTGTCTGCAACCTGAGATGTAGCTTGTCCAATGTCAGAGCCCGCAATGTCTACTATATCTGCCGATTTTTCAGGTTCTAATACTGAATATCTGTTCGATAAAGTAACAGTAGGATGAACCCTTGACGTATTTTCCCATATCTCACTAGGATAGATAGGTTCTGCATGTTCTACCAGGTTAGGCGTAATAGGACCTGGGAGCTCTAATTGCATATCTTTAGACTTTGAACTCTTTACTCCTGTGGTTTCCTTAATGGCCTTAATGACCTTAGACTTTAGAGGGGCCCCTAGAGACATCGTAGGTGGGGATTTGGGCATAAGCTTATTTTCCAAACCCTCTTCCACCACCAAGGGCGAGGACATAGGAGGGGGAGATAAAGATGTTGCTTTAGATGTTACTTTAGCAGTTGACAGCGACATTACTTGGTAAAAAGTTTTCAGTGATGGGGTAATTTTAGGCTTAGTGAATATATTTTTCTTTGCACCCTCTTTTCCTTACTCTCTCCGAATCCTTAATTTCGATGGAGTGGCTTCCAACCCCACCGCTCCTTGTTTGGGCTGTTTTGCAGACAGTTTTATTTCCTCTACTGGTGGTGATTTGCGTTGTGGTATCGAGGATTGAATTATCATTTTCTTGGCTGAGAGGTGTGCTGCCCTCGCTCTTTAATGAATACCTATTTAGCTCGGCGGGGACTTTCCCTCTTGCACTTTGGTATCTTCCTCCTCCATACAATCCTCATAGATTTTTAAACATGTGCTACCCCTGACCACCTCTTGCTTTAATACTACCTCAAAGAGAACTCCTTGCACAGAGCGTGCAAATTCACTTTTACCTACTCCACCCTCCTCTCTAAACTCCTCTCTCCATTCCCTTCATCTCCTGCTCCTGTCTCCCTCTCCTACCTGCTCTCGGGAAAAGGCTCTCGCGAGTCTTAACACGCCTCCACAGTTTTGAAACAAGAAGGGGCCACTCCATCTCCGCTCACTGGCAGCAACCTCCCAGCACCATACCGACCGCAGCGCGCCTAGGGGGCCCCCGAAGCAAACTCCAACCGTGCAGAAAACAGAAGCGTCTACCCTTGGGCTCGCCTCCAGACTCCAACTCGCCTCTGGCCCCCTGCACACCAGACTGCTAGCGCCGACCACGCCGAACGCGGAACAGGGAAGCAGGGCGAAGCAGGGTGCAGGACGGGCCGGAGAGACACTGCTGAACGTGATGCCAAGAGAAAACTGCAGCCGCATTCGAACAAAAAAGGTAATAAACTCTATAATTTAACAGAGTCTGTAAAAAACATGCTCTAAATTTTACTCAAAGCTCCGGAGGGAAAAAGTGTTTCGAGGTCTCAGCCTCATTGCTCCAGCATGGCTAGAGCCTCCTGCTCGGGCGTCAGCGACCGTTCACTCGGCGGCCTCCATGTTCCTCCTCGCTGTGGTGACGTTCTTTGAGGTGTTGACAGCTAGCAGTATGTCTCTGTCTATCCTTGTGCTAGAGCAAGTGATTAGATCAATGCAGAAGTTTGCACTGTCACCTTGGCAGCTTCATCAGCCAGTAAATTCCCTTCAACATGTACTCCAACACGCTGATGAATCAAGGTGTGAATATCTTGAGCCCGTGGCAGGCATGCTTTCACCTTTGCACTTGTTCCCATAACAATTTCTGTTTAATTGTGCAACCCTTGGAATCTCTAAACCCATTCTGGCCCCAGTAATGAAGATATTCATTATAGGACTGCAAACAATAAAGCGAATTGCACAATATCAGTGTGGTGATATCCTAATCTGTGTATTGTAGTGCTAGTATCAGGGTTTTCAGCTCTGCCAACTGTGATGTACAATCTCCTAGAGATTGTGTAGTCAAATTAATGGGATGGAACTTACCGTCCCACATACGTCCCTTAACTAAAGGTAGGCTGAGAAAAACCATCAGTATAAATGATGTATTTATATTTCTCACGAGGCAAGATTTCCTTTTGGGAGAGGGTATTCTTGTTAGTACTGGCGGAATGCTTGTGTTTTTAATGTAGAATCATATTTGAAATCTACATCTGTTGCAGTGAGAGAATTAGCCAATTGTATCCACGTGGATCGAGTGCTTTTGCATTTGGAATGCTCGCTTTGGTAACAGCTTCTAAAGTTGGTACCGGGGTTACAACAATAATGTGTTTCCCATGTGCTGGTGTTCTTTCTCTCCCTACAGCAGTCTGTACTGCGGTCAATATTTTTTCAGTTGCAATAAATCGCATTTTAGCATTTGTATATAAATGTGATTTGTATGCAATTGGGACTGTCTCATATTCATTGAAAGTGATATAAGTATGTCCCGATAAACTTGGGACTACCCGTATCAGCAAGTTGGTAGAATCCACACGTGTGCAAATGTTTTGATGCAATGATGTCAGCCTGAACTGAATGGAGAGTATCTGTGTGGTGCTTAGTCCACTGATGTGCTGTGAATTCAGTACTAATTAAATCATAGAAAGGTTTTACTTTTCCTGCCTAATCTAGAATTTATGTTCTGCCAAAATGTAAAACACCTAAAATGGATTGCAAACCTTTGAGAGTCTTTAAAAGTTGGAGCAGCATGCACTTTTCCAAAAAGATGGCTGCCAGGCTCTTGCCTTCACTTGGGAGCTCATATCCCAAAAATAGGACATTGAGATGGGCCATTTTTGATTTCTTGACATAAAATGTGTAGCTCATGTTAGTGAATTCCACAATTATGTTGTTCGCCCTGCACAAGTTTTCAAATAATTCATCGTCCATCAGATAGATATCATCTAAGCATGGGCGGATTTCACGGATCCACGATCCGCAAATCTTGCGGATTTGCGTATTGTTGATCCGCAAAATCGGCGGATTTGCGGATTTGCGGATTGCGCTCGTGAAAGTCAAGGATGCAAAGGCCTCTATCCAACATCACAGCTGATTTTCGACGGTAGATTTGGGAAGAAAGCACACCTGCCCAGCCTCGACAACGCTCACGATTGTTTTTGGGCTGATGAATGCGTCACTGAATTTGAGCTTCAACTGTCCATCATAGTGGGTAAATGGCGGGAAGACGGTGCACACCGCGAGTGTGTGGGCGGGACCAAACGTGCGGGGATTCCATGCGAGTCCATGCCTCTTGTGTGTATAAAAGGTCAGAGACCGATCAGGAAGCACTAATATATAAAATAAAGCAGGTGCTCGAGCACCTGCTTTATTTTATCTATTAGTGCTTCCTGTTGAAGCTAACCTAGCTGACTTAGAAACTATTTTAGGATGGAGCTGGCAGCTTTCCGGCGCCATCCTAAAATAGTTACAACTTCAAGCTTGAAGGCTTGAACTTTTGTCCCCCGTATTCGTGGATTATCGGCAAATTCGCGGGAGTTCGCGGATTGCGGATTTACCGAAAATCCGCGAAATCCGCGAGCGGAGCGGATTTGACGCCCATGCTTAATATCATCTACATAAGACACTGCCTCCTCATCACATGTTTGTAATATTTCTGACACTCTTGTTGAGAATAGCCCTGCACTGGTCTATTACCCCTGGGGCAAATGATGGAAGTGATGCTGAGTGCATAGGGCATAAAATGCTGTCAAATATCTGCATTCTGGAGCTATATTTTGGCAGAAGAATCCACTTGAGATATCTAATGTCATTTTGTATTTCTTCTGCACAATGTTATTTATTGATGCAGCACTATGTGCATTCTGAACTGCAAATGTTTGTGTGCATGTGTTTAAATGCTGGTAATCTAAAACTAAACGATATTGGTTGTCACGTTTCATTACTGGAAACAAAGGATTGTTCATGGGGGAGGTGCAAATCATAATCGCACATTGGTATTCAAGATGGTCTAAGATTTCTTTTACCTGAATTTTTGTATAATTGTTAATAGGATACTGCCTTTGAAGATTTGGAGTAGATTTTAATGGGATTTCGTGGTGAAGAGATTCCACGTCCCACCCTACATGGTTGCAGTATAATGCCAGAGCTAGTGCTAGTGCCACTCTTGCGAGTATGAGTGTTTGAAAGATTTTGGAACGAGGTTGGAGAAAGCAGGCAAAATTACGCTTTCCTCCTTAGGTCTATCCATCACTAATTCAGGTGTCCAATCTTTTTCCGCTAGTAGTATGTCATATCCATATATTAAGTTCTCCCAATAGAGGTCTTTAACCTTTCTTGAGATGTCCCCTTCTATTTGGAGTGTAATTTCATGTAATCAATCTGGGACACTAACACTTGTATCAGGTGTTTCCACTGTAATGTGTTCATTCAATACTGCTGTCACCAGAAAATCCTTCAAGCTCTGGCAAGCTATTGTTACTTCTGCTGCACTGTCTAGCATCGCCAGAGCCCATTTCCCGTTCAGAAGCTGAGTCCTCAGTAACCTGGGCGTATCTAATTTTTAAACCAGCTACTTTCTTCTTTTTGAATTGAGGTTTTGCTTTAGGATGCTCTTCCTGTTTCATAATATAATCAGAACTTCAATGTATTTCCCTTTTTGTCCTTGACCGATCTTCTTGCTTTTGTTCTGATCGCCAGTCTCTAACCGAGTTTTTTGGTGAACCCTGAAAAGAATGAAAGGGACTTGTATCAGTGTTGTGATACCTGTCAGGTTTCATTATGTTATAATGATTCCTAAGGTTATATCTCTTTTCAGAGGACTCCCGCTGGGGAGACCCACCCCTTGATTGTAAATTCTTTTCTGCATTGTTATTTTTAAATTGTTTGTTCTCACATTTCTTTTTAGAAGAAGTGGGTGCTTGCTTCGAGTTATTCTTGTTGGAAGTACCCCCAATTTGTGACTTCCCTGCTTTGGTTCCCAAATGATCTCTACCTAATGCAGCACAGGTTTCTTCGATAATATTTGGCAAGTCTAAATTCTTATTTATAGGTTCTATTTCCCTTAGGCAGCTGTGTATGACCATGACTGCTGCCTCCCCCTATATGTTGCTCAGAATGATTGCAAAGACTTGGGCAAAGTTACCGATCAGTTTCATTTCCAAGTACCGGGTAGGTCCTGCCCCATACTCATTCTGTATTTGTTTCAATACCTCTGGAACAAATGCTATGGAAAGGGTACCATGCATTCTGATGTCAATGGCAGCAAAGATTGCTCCCCAATTGGAGAAATACTGCTTCCAGTTGTGCTATTGTTTTGCTATCCAGAACGGAATTTGCCCCCATTTGGATGGAATTGTCCAGATTACTAATTTCAGTGTCTGTGGGTTAATGGTGGGTGTGGTGTGATGTGGACTAGATGGAGCATTTCTTGCAGGTTCGACTGGTAATAGTCGCATGACATTCTGTACAATGTGTCTGTATAGCCTGACTATGTCTTTGAATATTGTATGGACTTCATCCACTGGTAGTGTATCTATCTCTGGATGTGTGGTGTCTATCGCTAAGACTGGCCAAGTTGCTCCTTCTATGCTGAGTGGACTAGGTCTCACAACAGATGTTGTGTGCGGGAGGGCGCCTTTAAACCAGTTTCTGTGTTGCTGGTAAGTTAACGGGACTTCAAAGTCTTCATATGGAATGTATTCTTCTGGTGGTTCAACTACAATGTATCTGTGGAACAATTTGGTCTGTGGATCTGCAGGTAGGAACTGAACCCAAGAATAGAATACCTCTGATCCGAACACCATGTGTGCCTCAATCACAATAGTAAAACAGCCACCTGTTGCAGGTATGCTGTGTTCTATCAATTTAATAATTAATGCATTTCTACATTTTTCTGTAACGTTGAGAGCATTAGCAAACTCTTTTCCCCATTCCCTGAACCACTGCTCGTGGACTCATTCATTCTCAAATGGGGAAGAACAAATGTTTTTAGAAATTTAAAGTTTTCGCACAATTTGGGAACCTGTCCACCCTTACAATCTTGTTAAACCTTTAGGTACTATATAGAGTATATCTGCTCAGCTGAGGCAGGTTTCCCTTCACACTTCAGACATCTCTGAAAAAGTGTGAGTAGGGCTTTCTGAGAAAGCACAATTGAACTACTCAGATTTTCACTGCTAATATAAGAACCAAACAAACATTGGCGGTGCCATATCTTGTTCTTCCTAGGAATCCACAGGACCTGCCCTTTTTGGATGACCTAAACTGAGGGCTTGGTGTCCCGACCACTTCCGGATACCCCCACAGCATATGTCAGCCATTAAACCAGCTAGCTCTACAGTGCCACTACCACTCTCCTGAATCTTACAGTAGTGTAGGTAGGTTCTGGCAACCACTGAGCATGACATCCCTGATTCCTCAGGGATCGTGGAAAACAGTACAGTACTTTTTGCTCAGTAACTCATGCTCACTTATTCTCAGAAAGACACAGAATGGTGATTAGGATGTTTCAATAAGTATTTACTGGTCCAGCATCAGTTTTGTGTAAAACATTTGTTGCAACAATCAGGAGACAGAGCATATGAAAGAGACTGCTAGTACCAATACAGTAAATAGTAGATACATCTATATCATAGTGCTAATAAGATGAACATAAGCAGTTCAGATAAAAACAGTAGCACTTGCATATTCCGAAAATGAGCACCCTTAGTAATTTGGATAAATGTATCTAGCCTAGATCTGTATGTGTAGCATATATATGTCTATTTAGCCAAGAAATCCCTAGGAAAGAACCAGCCCCCTTACCTGATGGTTGAGAATGAAGGACCCCATCTCTGCTATGAATATGACACCCCGCAAGGGATATCAGACCTCTGCCTGTGGAAGATTCAGCATGCAGGTCCCCGTGTCAGCTTGAAAGGAATTCTCCGCCTATTTACAGAGGGGAATAAGAGTCTTATATACTAGAGTGGTCACTCCAGGGTTTCTTCTACAATTGATATGTTTTATAAACAGTCACAACTGTTTTGAAAACAATCATGAAAGTTTTTCCAAACAAATGTGATCATGCACAGCCGCCTGTTGGCCAAGGATGAAAAAAGTGGTGACCCTTATACAGAATAGTTATACTGTGCCTCAGGACATGTTTATGTACATCAAGTACAGGAATTATGATAGAATACCGAAAGCCTGGCTTTGAAGGGACAGGAGGAAGCTACTAGGTAAAAGGTGACCTGTTTAGAATTTTTATTGTCGTGTGGATGGGATAATGCAATGTAAAATGGGGTATACATGACAGGACTATCCTAAAGAACATGGCAGTAGAAGTTCTATAAGGAAAAATCATGTATAACATGAAGCCACACAATCAGAGATGTCAAGAGAGGCCTGTACCTCTCCAAGTCTAAAGGGTATCTGACTAAACCCAAGGTGGGTTCTATGATTAAAATGCACAAAGAATATTCGACAAAACATGACCTCATACACATCCTAATATGTTTTCCAGTTCCCAGAAAAGAACTTGGCTCCTTGAACACTGCTCCCATATTCCAGTTTACTCTTCCATAACATACTTGGTTCCACCCTATATTGGTAACACCCCCTTTGTTTTTCATTACAATTATTTGATCTTGCCAGCTCTTCCTCTGCTCTCTAGGTCTGAAATAAATGTGATTTTCAATAACTAACAATTGCCTTTGGTGTGCACCTGCAGAGGAGAAAAACATTCAGAAAAACAGCGTTCATGTCAATGTTAAAAGTCTTGACTGCAAGCTTAAGGCCTAAAATTATGCTAAAATAACATTTCTCTTTAAAACATTTTAGTTTTACAGCCTACGTATAATCCGATAAATAAAATATTTAATTATGAATCAAGCTATATCATGCAGCTATACCTGTATGTGGCACAATTACTAATACATGTCATTTTAAGCAAAAGCAACGACTGGTCACATGAAAAGAATAAACACACAATAGATGTATTTTAGATCACCACCTTACAATCAAAACCTATTGAAAATGAATATGACAAATCCAGATGTTTCTGAAAAGGAAACATTTTAACATGCACTTACACATATGTCAAAACACACAATAGATGCCCTTCTATACCTTTGGTGCATCATATCTCTTTAGTATTATTTTTTCACGCAAGTACATAAGGCAAAGTGTAAATTCATATATATGTGGCCTAGTCAAACATACAAATATGAAATAAAAAGTATGTTACTACACCTACATCAGTAAACTACATCCATCAAGTAAATATAAATGAGGGGCTTGGGTGATTATTCACCGGCCCTGAAAAAAGGTGGATGAAAATCCTCATGGTGAATGCAATATGGCCCTTAATGTAATCACTTGTGTGGCTTACAGAAAGCAGGAAAGAGGAGAGGGTCCCCATGGTGTGGCAAGCAACATGGGAAAACAACTGCAGTGATCAGCTGTGACCCTAACAGCAACCAGGAAATAAGCTGTTGATGGGGGAAACAGTGACAAAGGTCAGATATTGGGTCCCGCTTCACTTGGCCTATATCAAAGATAAACTGGATGAACTAGTAAGGCTCATCTTCAAACAACTGGCGCAAAATGTAAGCTTATGAGATGAAGAGAAAGCAGAAGTGTAGAGCATTGGCTACATAGAGATTTATAGCCCCTTTGTAGGCCATAATAGATCTTCAACAAATAAACAGGAGGAAGGGATCTGACCCCTCCTTTGAAGATGCAAGGCAAAGTGAAGTAAACAGAGACCAAACAAAATAATTTGACGTGACATTCCCACAGCACCAAGCAGGCAATCATTCAAAGTGGAATTGTGTCTCACAAGTACCTCGTAAATTTTAATGAGGTAGGCTGGATCACCATAGTAGAGTTTAATCAACTGACCAATCAGTATGTATTTAGGCTTGTAAAATGAATCGATACATTTGTAAACAGTTATTGTGGCCACCAGCAAATAGTACATATGGCCAATATTAAAACATTAGCAAAATTCCATAGTTATAAGGAAAGAAAACGATGTTGAATGGGTCAAAAAGCCAGAATGTAATCTCTTTCCAAAACCATTGCACCAAGGTATTGCACCATTGTACGTACACAATTACAACAGTTTTGCCTGAGCATGGAATATCAGCAACAACAACACAGCGGATGCTGATAGACCTACACATTTAAAATAATATTTCACTTTTTGAACTAAAACTCTTCATTTTACTGACAAATATGAAATAGCAAATCTCCTAGGCATCCAACTCCCTGAGCTGATTTGGCCGAAGGTTCGGAAACCGGCATCAAACCCATCAGCATCATGCTTGAAAACAAGAGAATAACACCAACATGAGGAACAACACAAAACAAGAATGAATATGGAGAACACCTAAGTGACTGTGTACAATAAGCTCCATCGGGGATCCATGCAGTTTGGCTATATACTCCTCTAGAAGGGAAAAGAAGGATTATTATCAGGGAGATCTTTTACAAATGTATACTTTCTTAATAAACTTCAGTATCTGTGAAGATAACTCCTTAAAGATTTACTTCAAAGAAAATAGTTTACAAATGGTGGCATAGATGTACCAGAGGAGGGAGCATATCTCCTCGTTGCAGTGCGGAAGGGCAGTCTATTTAATTTGGGAGCACTAAGGTCCACCTCTGACTGAGGGTACCTGTCTCTTGCATGGAATCAAGATGTTATTTTTATTTAAATGTTATTGTTTTTTTGTTTTACACTTTGTCCAAGGTGTAGGGCTTAGTTGAGGATATTGAAGGGAAACACAGGAGGTTCAGGCTGGAGAAACAAGGCCTATGCACAACAGACCCTGGGCAGAGGATTTACAGAGAGGAGGGGATCAGAAGTCACACACAAAGCATCATCATATCCTAAATTCATATGAATTTCAGGTAGACCTCACTAAACTCAAAAGGTCTCAACTCACTGAGCAAAACGTCAGAAAATATTGCAATACTTAAGATAGGGCTGGTTCAAAATGATAGCACTTCAAGAGTTACATATGTACAAAGCAGAAGAACAGAAAGTAAAATCCTAGAAACCAATTTATTATAACAGGTTTTATATTTATCTTTAAATAAACACCTCAACAACAAAGATAAACCAAAGGGTTCTGGATATATGAATTGTAAAAGGAACATAAATCACAGATTTACACATAGCACAATAAATCATTGTAATCTACTGCGACTAGTGGTTTAGGGTTAGCCACAATAGGTAACTTGAAAAAAGATATAAGGGCACTCTTGTGGCAACGATCTCTGGCAGGGAGCCAGTCAAAGGGACTAATAAGGTTGAATTCAGCAGTTAGCTCACAAGAAAAGCACTCAGCAATACAGATCCAGGGTCTTTGAGTGAACTGCGATAGATATCAAATAAGTGGTACAGATTAAGGAGATACAGGATGTTGAAGAAGCTCCAGAATGTTGAGATGATGTTGAGGGTCTTACAGTGGCCACATCTTGGTCCAGGAAAACCGAGAGACCGCTTTGGCGTCAAAGGTCAAAATCCCACGAAATACGGATGAAGACAAACACAAAAACAGTTGTCAGAGATCTAATGATCTCTGGTTACAGAAAAAAATGGTTCCCTTAAACTTGCAGTAACTTCCATTCTGGGCAATCCAACTGCTGTCAGATGACTCTCCCAGGTCCAGCAGACGCAGGTGCATCTTTTGAGGGTCAAGACTCAGTCTCCTAGGCTGCACCTCAGAATCTAGGGGCGATCAGGCTTCTTGGCACTGGGCTTTAAAAAGAGCAGGCTTCTCAGATTTTATTGCCCTGTGGCTATGACAGGAAGTCAGTCATCTGAATTTTGGAGACACCTTCTTTGTATGGGGCTCGGGGAACATATTTTCCATGAGTTAGATACCACAGGCACAGATCTTGCATTGCTAGCTGAAGAAGCAGCAGGTGCAGTCCATTATTTTGCGCAGCCTCTCTTTGCTGGGCCTGGGGAATAGCAGTTCAGTCCTACTTCAATCTTCACCACAGTACTGAAATGATCTGAAGTCTGAGTGCCAGGGTTGCCACTTATGCCTGCTTCTTGCACAGGGTGATGCAGCATTTAACTGGACAATGAGCCACAAAGTACCTTTTTCCCTGATGATGACTTCCTGCACCGTGTGGCCTCTAGCTAGTCCAGAATGCACTATTCCTCCCATTGTCAAAATGGCAGAGCCTTTCTCTTGGTGTGTGGAGCTCCCTACCCCATCCTAGAGGTATGGCTACCTAGGGGCTTCTCGACCATTGAGAAACTATTAAAAAAACAGTTTGGCAATGGCTTCTGACTCTCTGTCTGAGACGCCAGCTTCCCTACTAAACCAAAAGAGCCTTGCCTCTCATGTGTGACAATATTTGCCCTTCAAAGTCGTCTTCTACTTTGACGCTTGCCTTCTTGGCTCGCACACTATTTGGCTATCCCATAAAGAGGAATTCACACCTCTTCCCTTAGCAGGTCCTTTGTGTGGGAAAGAAAGTGGTAACTTTCTAAAGTTGCAACTTGTGCAAACGTTTTATTATATTTAAACTTCAGCAACAAGTTGGGTTTAATGTAAAGATTATTTTGATACCTATCAAATTTAGTAGTCCCATTCCCATTCAGAAGTTAACACTGCTGAGTTGCCAGCCTGTAACTCTGTACTTGTCAATGGGGTTACTGACCGTTTCATAGTAAAAAAGGCAATCCAGGAATTTTACAGTTAGCACATGTAAAGTGACTTAAACACGCCTATCTTTTTATTATAATGCACCTTGCCTTTTGTGCTCAGCCGGCTTGCAATTGGGCATGCAGGAGCTACAGGGCCCAACTGTGTGGATCAAGGCCTTTTATTACTAATGTCTCAGGGCTTGACCTACTTTGGATTCTGGGCAACTTGTCCAAGTGCTTGTCCTGCACTTGACTGTCAGTGGTAGATGTGGACAAACAGTCCAAGGCTCCCTCAGTGGGGAGTTGCAGAATAGAATGATGGACACAGGCTCACTAATCAAAGATTGTGCAGACACAGCAATAAGTCAATGTCCAGCCAAATACTCACTTTTATCAAACACTGACTACCATTGAAGCAGAGAATAGTACTTACATTAATGTGTAGCCTTCAAAGCACTTCAAGGCAAAGTGCCCAGTGCCCCTGTAAAACAGATTAAAAACATGTTCCCCAGGGAGATATCTCCACTCCACAACACAAATCTTCATTGCTAAATTCCGGTGTATCAGACAGGGTGGGCAAGCTTTTATGGTCAGATCAGCCCAGGTCTTGAATAAGCTACCTTCCTTCCTCAAATCTTTCGTTGATTTATTGACCTTTATCAAAGCCTTGAAAAATGTACTTTTACCCCAAATAATCTCACATTGCATTTCGCTGTTTATTTAGCTGCAACTGTTTTGTCCCGGTAGAGGCCCTCAGCTTCAGGATACCAATATGGTGATATTGTGCTCTATAAATGTTTTGATTACATAAAAGGAGTATTTTATTTCTAATTCTACATATTTAAAAAATTATATGTCATTCACAAACACTCTTCCCTTGAAGTGTGTTAGGGTTTTTCCAAATTCACTGCTGGCCACATCTAGGGGATGCTCAACTAGCAGTCTGTATCTCAAGAGTCTACTCTGACTCTTCCATTCAAGGTAAAAGTGTCTTAGGGCCACAGTGCTTTCAGCATCAAGGCAACAAGTTTTACCTGCTCCTGTAGGATGAAGCAAGCAGAGTTTGGGAGTATGCCCCATCCACTGGTTCTAACAGCAGCTCAAGTCCTTATAAAGTGAGTTGGGTGCTTGGAGACCCAGTGACTGCACTTGTCAGATGCAGGCTCTCTCTCCCTTACAGTCATGCTCCAGCAACGATCGGAAATGTTCCTACCCACTCAAATTGAACATCTACACCTGTTAGAGGCACTTACAGTGCCTTAGTTCTCCCACCTGTCTTACCACCCATCTGGAAAGTGGGACAGGTTCTACAGAGCATCTCCGTGTCACTACACATACCTGGTCAGTAGAACAAAGGATCCAACCAATTCTGTTTTTTTCTAATCCCTAAGTGTCCTGCTAATGACACTTAGGGATTAGCCATTGCCAAAAGGAGGCTCCTGTGCACTCATGGAACCACCAGCCTCTTGCTAGTTCCTAGCTCAGAATGTAACCTTTCACTGTGAAGTAAACCATGCTCCTAACCAACACAGTAATTTCCACCACTGCTTTGCTGCCCTGTTCCTGAGCTTTCTTTCGAAGTCCCACAGTTGTAATGTACTCCTCTAATGTCGGCGCCTCATATTTCCTTTCCCCTTACGCAGAAGCAATGGCCTCGGTGTCCAATGCCTTTCTCAAGTCTGCCTTTTCCTGCAAACTACCTTCTGGTATGAACAAATCAGATATGATCCCAGTCCCACTCTGAGACTGATGTGCAGCCTCTGCTCCAGTTAAAGCAGCTGATGGTGTCCAATCCATAAAGGCTTCTGGTCCTGGTACCAAGCCAGGAGCAATCAAATCATTGCCCAATAGACATCATGGTCTTACATTTCTCTTGCCTTGATATCAGATATGGCAACCTTGCCATTAAGCTCAATCTCACCCCTAACAAGCAGATATTCCATGCCCTCAACACTGGCAACCAATCCTGTATCCTTGGGACCAGGGAGTATCTCCTCAGGTTTAAAGAACTTCATCTCTGCCATAGTGGTGAAAGTTTAAGAATTTCTCAGGGCAGGCATTTTCTTCTCATTGATACTAACTTCCTGCACAAATGTCAATGTCATTGTATTAGTAAAAATGTGCTTCAGAACAAATACTAGATTAAGCACAACAGGCCTCTTGTGTCTCTTCCCCCACAGGTATGATGCTTCCTATCATGAGTGCTGCTGGCTCATGTTCTTTTTTCTGACAGTCTCTCTTAAAATGTCCCAACTTGTGACACTTGAAGATAGTCACCACTTTGGACGTGGAAGAACTTACGTGCCTTCCCTTCTCATGATGCTCCTGACCTGATAATCCCATTCCCTTGTTTCCTGAGCCCTCCTTGAGTTCTAGGAGAATTACCCTGGCCCTTACTCTCTGGCTCAGAACCAGTCTCTGGAGAGTTCTTCTCCCTCTTTAGCATAGAACGGTGCCACTGTAACCTGTTTATATGGATATCTATGCTTTTAACAATAAAAAATAACCTATTGTTTTTATTAATGGAACCTAAATTGACCTCGACATAGAAGTGTGCAGTCAGGCAGGCCCAGCCACCTGTGCCACATTTACAGATCGATGGGTCCCAGGGTGGAGGGTGCATAGCTAGCAGGCAAACACTCAGCCGTAAACTCTTGATCAATTCCGCAGATAGGCACAGCGACATTACAATGGTCAGGGCAGATTACCCCAATAAAGCACACATGGCCAGAGGGGGTACACATGCTTCTATAAACACCATAAAGTTAGATGACACATGAGTTAAGAACACATAGCCAATCAGGGCCTAGCACATGTAGTGCTGACGCTCTATCCATGCCAGACATCTGGACACATTCACCACTGGCCACACTGTGTCCACAAAGGTCAAGACCCATCGGTAGTAACCATTGACCATTAATTTATTACTCTAAACGCAGCAATCGACATTCGTCACCATATGTGGTATGACGGAAATCTTTTATTGCTTGTTGTATATTTGTATATAGGAAGACCACAAACCCCATGTAAATTGAGACAGTCCTCAGACCCAGTGCCTGTAACTGTTCTCCTGGCCGAATCTTTTAATTAAACAAAGTGTTCCAGTTTTGCCATACGCCTCTTGTCTTCTCTTTTTTAAGAAAATCTGGTTTGAGCAACACATCCTTTGTGAAACCTGTTAAGTAACTACTTGTCAGCCAACACTGCAAGTTATTTTGGATCCCTTTCTGTAAAATCAGATGAGTATTGCCTAAGTGAGGCAGAACACTTCTCCTTGAGTCACTCTGTCACCATCAAATGGTTAGGAAACTGAATGTCCTTGGTCTTCATCCTTCTTGCCCACTCATTCCAATCACGCAATACACACATTAATCCAAGTCTTACTCTCAAATGGAACACCACACAGTTTTTCAATCACTGAATCTTTTCAGGTATTGAGCTTTTGTCAGCGCAAACTGCTTAATAAGGGCTTCCTTCATTCACTAATAGACCATCTAGTCTGCCACAGTCATTCTCCCAATGACTGCTTCCACATACAAATGCACAAGATCTTTCAGAACCTTGGTCACAACCTGGCCTGAACTAGATGTAGAGATAGTTGTCCCAGATGGAGTTGTCATTGCTGCCATCATAAGTTTCCCTCTCTCTTAAGGATCATCCTTTCCTTTTCCATCTCTTATTCCTTTCCTTCTGTTACTTCTCCCACTGTCTCTGTTTTTCCACCCTTTCCCTCTGTTTCTCCAACCTCTCCCATAATTTCTCCTCCAGGGCCTATTTCTTCTGTCTCTCCTGTCTCGTTGCCTCTTGTTCCTGGTGACCTAATCTTAGCTTCTCCCTCTCAATCTTGCTAACCCTTTCATCTTGCTTAGCCTTAGTTGTTTTTAAATGAGAAATGAAAGCTCAGGGTCTCTCCTAGACTCAACCCACCTGAAGGTTTTACTCCTGTAACCATTGATTATGATACCCTAATGTGAGGTGGTGCACACACTTGATGCATTCTAGAAACACAGGGGCAAATTAAAAGGGAATGGCAAAGCATGGCATTGAGCACAATTGCTAGCGTCATGCAACGCCATTCTGAAAACACGGGGTGCACCGTATTTACAATGATACAGAGCTTCCCTGCATTTACCCTAGAGCTGGCGCTAAACTCAGCTGCCTCGTGCCAAGGCTGCTACCCTTGCACTATAGTGCAAGGGTACCTGCATTGAGGGAATGATTGTTTATTTGGAGGAAGGTGCCCCTTCCTGCACATGAACAACCACTAATAGTGATTTGTAACTCTTATGTGTTCTGAATTCTGCAGCACACATAGAAGTTTCAAATTGTCATTTTCTAATGATTGTTCATGTGTGGGAAGGGACACCTTCCTGCACATAAACAATCGGTCATGCTGATTTCCCGCTTCTATGTGTGATGCACACTTCAGCACACATTGAAACAGCAAAACAAGGAGAAATTAAACATTTCTCCTCCGTTTTGTCAGGTTAAGACCAGGTTGTCCCTAATCTTAGTTTTGGTGTTGCCTCCAATCCCCTTGGAAATAGGGGGCAGCATCAAAATCAATGGGTGTTGCAGCAGAACACCCACTGCAACACACATTGCCCACCCATTTCACGCTAAGTGTAACATGAAAGGGGGCCTTATTTACAAGGCGGCATTAAGCCACGTTAAGTGGCTTAATGTTGCCTTGTAAACAAAGCACAGGACTTAACGCCACAGGAATGTCACAAAAAGTGGCATTAAGCCCTTGTAAATATGCCCCAAAAGGTGATAACTGTCTTGGAGAAACTATGGAAAATGCATTAGGGGACACACTCAGCATATGTCTGGGGTAGATCTATGGTAAGGGGTTCCTACTGCATGAGTCCACAGCTCTCTCTCCTGGGTTCCTCCTACTGTTCCCTCCCGAGGGTCAAATTCAGCTTTATCTGTTTCACCCAGTGTCTCAACTTGATCTCTAATGAAATTAGCAAGGACCTCTCTGTCCCTAATCCCGGGAAATCTATACCCTCTGTCCCTATATAAATTCTTCATCTGATCTATGGACATAGTGCTAAGGTCAATTGCCAACCCTGTGCTTTCCATTCTGTGTGTGAATCACCATTGAGCATAGAACTGGACTTATTGTACTACTAGTGCAAATTGGAAATGGCCCGTGCCACTTCTGTATAGAGGCTCCTAACCATTAGGTGCCCCACTGCTTGTTGACAATTGTCAAAACACCTTGCAGTGGGTCACAGGTTACACAGGGGCTACTTCACCAACCGTGGGGGCTGAGGCTTTTTACACCTGGTGTCCCAGGGCCTGACCTACTATGGACCTTGAGCAAATGGGCCAAGTGCCCTTCTGCTTTTGACTGTCAGTGGTAGATGTGGACGAGCAGTCCAAGGATCCCTCGGGGGGAGGTGTGGATACAGATTAGAGGACACAGGTTTATAATTCAAAGAGGGTGAAGCAACAGCAGCAATAAATCATTGTCCAGCGAAATAATCACTTTTATAAAAAAAATAGAAGTCTTTTATTTCTGTTGTTACTCATTCACATGAAGAATACGACATTCACAAATAATAGCAAATATCTCCTTGAGGTTGGGAATTTAGTGTCTCAATGGCAATTTCCTGATCCACTTTTTCCTCACAGTGCATTAGGGGTTATTCCCCAGTCACTGTTTTCCACATCCTGGGAATGTGCAACTAGCAGTCTGTATTTCAAGAGTCCACTATGACACTTTAAATTCAAGTAAAAAATGTGTTCATGCTGCAGCGCTTTTATCACTGACAACCAAAATTTAAGTAAAGGTAATTGGCCTATGAAGACGGGAGCAGTTAATAAAAGTTAGTCTGCTGTTTAAAATTATATTGTGAGTAAAAGTGATGAAGATAATATAAAAATTATAGTTCTCATATAGGTACGGTAAGTGGATCGCATAGTAAGTGATATCAGTATTATAGGAAATGTTCAACATGAGAGATCCAGAGATGGAATTATGAATATTTAAATAATGTGAAAATGTTGTTTGAGCCTTTCTTTCAGAACGTCGGGAAAACGGTAAATTTAGAGTTTGTTTTAAGTAATTTGAAAATATACTAATACATCTGACACTTTTTGGCCTTAAGGAAAGGTGAAGGAATGAGCAAAGAGTTATGACTGAACACAAGGAGTATTTGAAAACATTGAAACATAATTCAAATGTTCTTGGAGCTTTTCTTCTAGAAAGTCGTTGAAATTGAATTTTTAGAGAACAGCAGAGTACCTTCCAACGAAAAGGACCTTCATGATGTACTATTTGGCCTAAAGGAAAAGTAAGTGAACCAAAGATTAGTGTACATATGTGATTTGCAAGTTGATATGTTTTTTTTTAAACACAATCTTTTTGATTGTGTTTTTTTTCCCGCTGTCATATGATGAATAGTTTGAACTCACTGTTTTTAGTGAAATTCAATATGTTCTGAGAAAAGCAAAAATAAACGATCTAACATGTTGTACAAATTATTCTATAGTTTGTATTGTGTAATTTATATTGTATTCCCATTGTCTCACACTCACTTTCCTTTTTCCTCTCTCTTTCAGCTCTCTTTACTCACTCACACTGCCTTTCTCTCACTCTGTTTCACACCAATTCGTTTACTACACTTCTTTCACAACCCCTCATTTCCATTTCAAGTGTCTGCATCCCCTCTCTCCCTTGCACCACTTTTCAGCTTTCAGTCTCTCTGCTTTACTTCCCTTTTCCGTCTTTTCCTCCTTTGCTCTTTTAGTAATTCCTCTTTACTCACTCACCAGTATTGTCGCACTCTGTCACTATAACTCACCCACTCTCCCTCGCTTATCTTTGTTTTCTCCTTTCTTTTGACCTCTTCTCTCTATTATCCGTTCACTACCTCTATGTCCTCAGTACCTCACTCTCCTTGTGTTATGTCCACTTGTGTTTATCTACCTTCTATCATTTCTCTTTCAACAATTTCACTGCTCCTCTCTCATCGTTCTTCACCCCATTTCTTTTATTCCGGTTCCATTACTACCCCTCATTTCCTATCTTTCAGTGTCCTTCTCTTTACTTTCATCACCAAATCACTTTCTCTCAGTACCACTGCTTTAGTCCTCTTCTCCTCTCTTTCCTTCTTTTGCTCCCTTACTCGTTTTCCTTTCCTCACTCATTGTACTCCACTTCACTCAGTCCTTCCCTTAGTCTCTTTGTCTACTAACTTCCTCACTCCTTTTCCCTCAATCCTTCTATATTATCCTCTCTCCATTCATCCCTTCACTCTATGACTCTCCTTCACTTACTCTCAGTTATCTTCCATTCCTCATTCTTCTAAATGCATCCTCAATCAGACTCCTTTCCCTCTCAGTCATTCTGTTTTTACTTACTCCTGTTTCCCGATTTAGTTTTGCTAACTCACATTCTTTTAGTATCTTTCTTACCTTCAGTTCATTTCTCTCTTCTTCTCTTCCTCTCTGTCAGTGAATCTATATGTCTTACTCTTAGTAATTTGCTCTCCTTCTATTTCTTTTACCCTCTTTTTGTCCTTCTACATTACTTTATTTCCCTTTCTGTGTCTTTCACTCGTACTTTATTTCTTAATACATTGTTATGATTTTTAACCTCTTTACTTGTATCTTTTATTTTAAAATATATATTTTACTAATTATAACTTATTTTTTCTTCTCTCTTTCACAGATACAAAGTGTAGTAAGTGTAATTAAAGTTACATTAATTATATGGTAAGTGTGACAAAAAAAATGTAGTTTGTCATCACCCTTTGCTATAACCTCACTACTATTTTCTCACCCTACCTCACTCCTGTTTCCTTACTCTGCTTCCCTCACTTATTCTTATCCTCCATGTTTACTCCTCTTTCCCTTACTCTGCTACCACATTCAACTTCTTTTAGTCCCCCTTGCTTTACTTCCCTTATGTTCTGTTCCCTTCCTTCGCTCCCTCACTTATTCCCTTACTCATTTACTTCACTCCTCTCACTCCTTCTCTCAGTCCGTCTGTCCTCACAGTTCCTCACTTCCGTTCCCTCACTCTGTCTCACTCTGTCTCTCTTACCGTCGCTGTCTCTGTCCCGTCACTCTGTCACTACTCTTTCATCATGCTCACTCCATACAACTCACCCACACTCCCTGACTTACCTTTCTTTGCTGCTTCACTCAGACCCTTTTAGTCACTCCTTTCTTTACTCTCTCTGTCCTTTCTCTCTGTCACTCCCTATGTCTTAGCCTTATTCAATTATATGCACCCTCTTTCACCCCTCTTTATTTACACTCACTGCTCTTTTCTGACCCTCCCTCACCGTTGTTACTTTACTCCGGTTCTGTCACTACCCCTCATTCCCCATCCTTTACTGTCCTTCCTTTTACTTTCAACACCCACTCACATTCTCCCAGTACCTCTGCTTTTGTCTTCTTCCTCTCTCTTCCCTTCTTTCGCTTCCTTATTCATTTTCCTTTTCTTAGTTACACCCTATCACACCTTCTCTCTGTTTTACTATGTAATAAACAGTCCTCTGTGTTGCTCCCTCTAGCTCTCTTTCTCTTAACATCACTCTCTCTGTTTCCTTCCCTCATGCTCAATCCTTTATTTATTTATTTATTCATTTTTGGGTGCGCGCCCCGGTACGCGTACCGGTGCGCGTACCGGTACGCGTACCCTGGAGAAAAAAGAATGACAGTTTTTTCAAAATGTAGCATTTTTTTATAAATTAGAGGTAGTTCTAACAAGAACTGTTTTTTTTTATTCTTTTTGTTGTTTTATTTTTTTTATTGTTTTTTTTAAATGTTTTTTGGCTTTTATGAAGAATTTTATATATTTTTTGTATTTTTTATGGGGACAAACAAAAAACAGGGAATTGTAAACGGATCAACTGGAGCAAAAAAACAGGAAAAAATGAAGGTTTCTTTGGGCACTTGTGGTTGTCACCTGCAAGGTTGATGAGATTAATACTTTGCTCACCATAGGTTATTGTTTTTCCACAAAATACACAAACGATTTTGTGTCTACCAAACTTGGGTTGTATGTTTGGGATCATCTCCCTTGCCTCTGGACCCGATGGAGTGGGTTCTTGGCTTGTTGAGGGTCTGGAAGACGACTGTGGAAGGTTTCTGCACAGTTCTCTCACCTCTGCTGCAGAATAGTTATTGGGGTGCAATCGTTGCATGTGGCGAATCATTGTGTGATTCCCAAATTAATATTTTTTTGGCAGGGTTCCCCCTGGATAGTACAGCGCCACAGATGAGACAGGTCACCTTTGCAGCGTTTACTTTTTTGGAACCCCTTGTGATTTTATTAAACTCCCATATAAAGTGCTCCCTAGGTTTGTATGGGGGATTGTCTTCAGGCAGGAACTGCCTTCTCTCTTGCTCCTCTTCCTCCTCTTCCTCCTCTTCTTCTTCACCACCAATGTGGTGTTGTGGTGGTCCTTGTTGTGGTGGTGGTGGTGCAGATGCTCCAGCTGCTGAAAGTACTGTAGCCATATCTCTATGAAAAAAGCAGGTCTTCCTCACTCAAACAACAAAGTGAGAATGAAGAAAAAAGGTGGGGGCTTCCATCATTTGGAAAACAAAACTGTTCTGAACCAATGAAAAGTGTTATTTTCAGGTCACATGACCCGGTCTTTCATCATTTGGAAACCTAAAGTGTTCTGAACTAATGAAAAGTGTTATTTTCAGGTCACATGACCTGACGCGCTTACGCTACGCGCACGGGGGCGCGCCCGGCGGCGCTTACGTTGCGCGATTGTATGTGCTCGGGCGCTTCCGGGTGCGCTCACGCCGTGCGTCATAAGATGCATCACGCGGCTACGCGATACGTCACGATGATGTTTTCGTTCACGGCAATGGCGCTAACGGGACGCTCACCGGTACGCGCACCTGGGCGCGCCTTAACACAGCGCTTACCCGTGCGCTCACCGGTACGCGCACCGGAAGCGCACCAAGGGAAAAATGTTTTTTTTAAAAAGGGAAAAATATACATTCAAAAAATAGTATTACATAAATATATAATATAAAATTCATTATAAAAATATTATATTTCATACCTATAGAGATTTGCTATTAAAAAACCTTTGAAATTCACTGAAAAAAACATAGGTTTAAGGCCCTATATATAGTTAGGAATTAGCATTTACAAAACCTATGAAATTCACTGAAAAAACCATAGGTTTCACACCAGTTATAGTTAGGAATTAGCATTTAAAAAACCTATGAAATTCACTAAAAAACCATAGGTTTCACACCAGTTATAGTTAGGAATTAGCATTTAAAAAACCTATTAAATTCACTGAAAAAAACATAGGTTTCACACCAGTTATAGTTAGCTGGAAATGTTACTGCCATAAAACCATTGAAATTCCCACGTTATAGTTAGTTGGACTCACTATAACTTGCGCGTGCAATGCACTGCTGATGACGTCACATATTACATCACTCATGACATGGTCAGTGACATCACCCATGACACCACTGGAATTTCAATGGTTTTATGCGAGTAAAATTTCCAGCTAACTATAATTGGTGTGAAACCTATGGTTTTTTCTGTGAATATATATCAACGCTCCAGTTTCAAAGAAACTTGCTGCACTCGCGGGGTCCCTTTTAAAATAACTTTATTGGCAAGGACAAGATATTAAAAACAGTCCTTTTTCAGCAAGCGTGGGGTGGTCTGTAATTTTATGACTAGCTGTTCTCCACTGTACTCGATGCTCGAACCTGACAAAGCGCTTAGAGACCCCTGGGTTATAACGCGCCATATAAATCAAATAAATAAATAATTAAAAAGGACGCGTTTCGGCTGTGTGCCTTCTTCTGCTTGCTTCATAAATAAAACGTCACTGGCATGATTGTGCTTTTAAGTTCATACCTGGATCTTCACCGGTCCCTGCACAGAAACAGGAGAGAGGATTAGACGATCATGGGCCAATGGCAATGCCCCATTTCAGATTTTACGGTTATCTAGCAGGATGAGGGGTCCCGCTAGATAACCGTCACCACAGCGTAAATGGCCAGTACAGGAGGATGTGTGTGTATGCTTCGGAGGTGCCCATCTGCGGATGCAATAGGAAAAAGAACATTGACATTGACATACAGTTAAAAAACTAAATATTGAAAATGCCGAAGTACGCCGATAATATGTAAAATCTGAAATGGGGCATTGCCATTGGCCCATGATCGTCTAATCCTCTCTCCTGTTTATGTTACTCATTAAATGTCTCTTATTGAATGCATGGGTTAGTGACTAACGGTGTGAATGTCTGTATCAGTCTCTCAGTTGTTGTATATGCAGCTTCATGGGTTGATGATTAGGTCCTTGACTGTCTATATGGGTTACTTATTGGTAGCATAAGTATTTGTATGGGTGGGTCAGTGTTTGTGTGTGTAGGTGGGTGGGCGGTCGATGTGTGACTTTCTGCCTACATCTGTGAGTGGTTAATTTACTGGGTGTATGGGTTCAATAATGAATGTGGAAATATCTCTTTCAGTGAGTGTGTGTGTGTGTGTCAGTGTGTTGGTGAGTGAATATATGTCTCACTGGTATATGTGTGAGTAACTACATTCGTGAAAGGCAGTATATGTGAGTGTTGGAGTATATAAATGACTATATGTGATTGTGAGAGTGGCTGTATTAATGAGTGTATGCTTGTGTTAGTAATTATATAAGAGAGTAAGTATATGTTAGTATCTGTATGAAGAGGTTAGATCGTGATTGTATAACTGTATAGGTGAGTAAACGTGTCAGGCTCCTCAACTCCTCAGGATCGGAATGATGTTCGTTAATGGTCCACCTCTCGATAGCTTCAAGTAAGAGTTCTATTATAGCGCAGAACAGTGAAGCAATTAAGCGAGGGGAGGAAAGGGAGGGAACAGCGGGGAAGGAGACCTGAAAAGACACAGAAACAGAGCACACAATCAATATCTATGAACATACTCTATTCCTCCCTCTCCCTGCATAAGGGCTTAGTGGTATAAGAAGGAACTACCTCAGAAGAAAAAGAAAATATGTGTTGTTCTAGTTGATCCAGCTCAACTGGTGTTTCTCGACTTCCTAGGTCAGTAAGGGCGCAATAGGGAAGGAATCATGCTAATAAGGTACATGAGGTTTTGTATGTCATCCTCTCTATATGTGAATATTCACCACACGGTAAAGGACACGTACCTAAAACCCCTGTTGGCCTCGTTTCGCAGAGGTTGTACGAGACATGACTGGGCTCATCTACAATCCACTGCTAATTGGATACACTAAATAAACAACGTTATAGCAATAACTCAAAGTTGCAAGTTCTTTAATGGTAGTGTCTCAAGGGTAATGTATAAGAACATTCGAAGAAACTCCTTTGCCTAGCCTGACTACATGTCGCCAGGTAACAATCCTTGGTAATCCTTATAGTTTACTGATTACCACAGACCTGCTCAATTCACTGGGATCACTGTGGCAATGGACTGTCCATCATAAATAAAATGCACATGACCCTTCCTGTTGAAACCATCAACAAGTATTTACCTTCTGTTGGTAGGAAACTGTAATCGTTCCTACTTACTCCCCCGCACTGGTATCCCTTCTACTCGCAAGAGACCACAAACATGTGTCTCACCAACAAGGTGGAACACCTAGTGCATAGGGATGTTACTGCAATAGAAACAAGATGCTTTCAACAGCGTCCTGACAAGAATTCCCCAATACTTATTCATATGCACTCTCTCTCTACTTTCATGTATATAGGGCCGGTATTAGTGGTGGTGCAATTGCACCCTTATCGGACGCATGCTTGTGACTGTTCGTGAAAGCTCCGGAATGTTACCCGCACCTCTGCCCAGACAATGGAGCTCCATCAACATAAGAGGGCACCGCTCTGAAGCGTCAACCGCTGTGCTTCCCACAGAATTTAGGAACCAGAAACAAGAAAGCACCAATGCCCCCAAATGCCGCTTCTTCCGGCTCCGTACGTTGAATACTCGGCAACGCCGCAGGGGTGGAAGTGCTCTCATAAGCCTTCCGCTGCTCTGCGTGCGTGCCGCCAGGGATCATGGGACTTGAAGTCTTATTAGCGGTTTTGGTGCCAATCCCCACATGACAGGACAGATCTAATTTCGAGAACTGACAAAACAGCAGTGTTATAGATTCTTTACATGACTAGTTAGGTGTGTCAATAACTCTATGGATGAGTTTTTCAGAAAGACACACATATGAGTGTTTGTATAGGTATAGGAGTACATATAATAGTGCTGTATTGATGAGTGACTGCCTGTATGAGTTACTGTATGGGTGAATGAATGAATGTGTGTGTATAACTAGGAAGTAGTCAGTGGGTATATAGTAACTGCTATTGTTTTTGTTTTTGAAAATTGTAGTCAGTATATTACGGTGGGTGTATCAAAGGTTATATTAGGGTGTGAAGAGGTGCATCAGATTATCATGTGGAGGATGTCATCAGTGATGTCATTTGAGATGTCATCAGTGATGTCATCACTGATGTCACCGACCATGTCATGAGTCATGTAATATGTGACGTCATCAGCAGTGCATTACGGGGACGCAAGTTATAGTTAGCTCTACTAACTATCACGTTCGAATTACTCTGGTTTTGTACGAGTGAAATGACCAACTAACTATAACGTCCCTGAAACCTATGTTTTTTTTAGTGAATTTCAAAGGTTTTTTAAAGGCTAATTTCTAACTATAATGTCCCTGAAACCTATGGTTTTTTTCAGTGAATTTCAAAGGTTTTGTAAATGCTAATTTCTAAATATAATGTCTGCAAAACCTATGTTTTTTTCACTGAATTTCAAAGGTTTTTTAAATGTTAATTTTTAATTATAATGTTCACTAAACCTATAATCTTTCAGTGATTTTAAATTACCATTCTATTCCCAACCGGGACAAAACAGCCTACATCACCAGTATTCCAGCAATAGCTCCCGCCCAAAAAAAATTCCATTAAATGAGAGCATCAAGTAACACAAATAATATGCAGAGTAGAAGTTCCTGTAAAAAAATAACACGAAAACACCACTTCCTGATATTTTCAACGAGCAGCCAAATCTGCTATGCGTTCCGAAAACAGGCAATAAACTGCGTTAGCAGTAGGAATGTAACATCTGCCGTTTACTGGTGTAAAGTAGGACTACTACCTACAGTGTGAAAGGGAGCCCAGCCCAGAATCACATCTGAAGAGCAACACATGTCATAAAGCTACTGATCAAGCACCTTCAACACCCAAGAAGGCCACAAAACCCACTGTCACTACCCTCAGGACCTCCACCCAGACCACTCCCCCTACTACCACCGAGGCAGCGCACAATAGGACAGCGGACCTTCCAAAAATGGCATGGCCCCTCAGCCACACAATAGCTGAATGTAGCGTGATGTGGCAACCAAACATGTGTTAAGAACGCAAGTCACCCACTAATAATAATGCAGAAAATACAAAGAGTACAGGGTGACACATTGGCGCTTGCGGCCTGGTTGGCGGCAGCACTACAACAGGAACACCTGCATCAATTGATTCCTCATACAGCCCAGGACAGAACCACGCCCAGAGCTCCAGAGTCATTGTTCACAGCCTCACGCAGAACTGGCATATGCCAGGCCTGCCCAATTCGTTTACACATGCAGGAAGGGACAACAACGCTACATGGCCCAGATTTTCATTGTAGTGATCTGCTGCTCACAGATCTGGTTCTCAGTATGCCACAGCCACTCACTGATGGCTGGTTTACACCCACAACACACCCATCAAGCCACAGCACACGTGACCCTTCCAAAAAAAATGACCAGACGCATGTGCTCTACGCCATTTCCATTTCAGACTTTGTGCCGCGGACGCACTGTGGCCAGCACAGGTAAACCACCACGTGACGGTGAATTTTGGGCCACTGAGGAAGAGGCATTGTAAGCGCTGAGCGGGTGTGCAGCCTGCAGTGATGGCCCGTCCCAGTGGACCAGACAGCTCATGTTTTGTGTGCCCTGCTGGACCGTAGTGTAGGCCACAGCCATCGAACAGTGGGGGCCTACGCCACATGCGTGGCCTCACTGGTCACTGAGTTAGTGGCACAGCAAGGGCTGAGCAGGTGTGCAACCTCCGATGATGATGCCCTGTCAGACACCTCTGGGCGGCGGGAGAGGATGGGGTGCAGCAGCTGGATGCCCAAAGGTGGCACAGAGATTTAGGCGTGCACAGTCGTATATACTCTGCCATTACTAATTCTGTATTATGTTTCAGATATGGGATCTTGAGGGCTCCACTAGGTCCTGGTACGTGATTGGACACACAGCGGTGGCGTAAAGGTGAGCTGTGAGGGTTTTGTCCACAGTGTGGCCACTCACTGTCCCTCCTCATCTCTTCCTTGCTCTCCCTCACATTCTTTCTCTCTCTCTTCCTCTCTCTCACACTGTTTATCTCTTTCTCTCTCTCTTCCTTTTTCTCTCATTATTTCTCTCTCTCTCACTCTTCCTCTCTTCCTCTTACTCACACTCTTTCTCTCTTCATCTCTCTTACTCTTTCTCTTTCTCTCTCTGTCTTCCTCTCACTCTTTCTTTCTTTTTCTCTCTCTTCCTCTCACGCTCACAGTTTCTCTCTTTCTCTGTCTTCCTCTCACTCTTTCCTTATTTTTCTCTCTCTCTCCCTCTCACTCTTTCTTTCGCTCTCCCTCTCTCACACTCTCTCTATCTCTCCAGTGATAGACGCATGATGCACAATCTCATCTTGCTTTTTGTCTAACTGTGATTCACGGATTGACGTCCCCCCAACACGGAACTCCCGCCGCCTAGTGCCACCAGAGCTGAACGTGTGTGCAGTATGCGATGATGCGTGGCTAGCCTGACAATCAACACCCAGTATGAATTGTGCGCTCTGCTTTACCATGTGAATGCAACACCTGAGAAGGTTGCTTCAGCACGTGGTGGACCCTCTTACACATACGCCGGTGAGTAGAGAGGCTTGTTTCCACAGCAGCGGGCAGTCACCTCTGGGTGGTGGGAGTGGATAGTGTGCAGCAGCCTGGGTGCACAAGAGCGGACAGACACCTCTGGGCACTGGGAGTGGATGGGGTGCACCAGCCTAGATGCGCACGAAAGGGCAGTCACCTCCGGGCATCGAGAGTGGATTGGAGCTTCCTGGGGGCACAACAACGGGCACACACCTCTGGGCAGTGGCAGTGGATGGGATACAGCAGCCTCGGTGCGCAGACACGGGCAGACACCTCTGGGTGGCTGGAATCGATGTTGTGGAACAGCCTGAGTTCGCTGGCCGAACAGACACCTCTGGGCGATGGGAGTTATTGGCGTACAGCAGCCTTAGGAGATATGGGGAGATACAGAGAATTACGCGTGTGCAATTGTATGTATTCTGCCATTAATATTTCTATACTATGTTTCAGATGACTAAACTTGAGAGCTGAATTATGTCCCAGCACGTGGTTGGGGACAAACCAGAGGCATAAAGGTGAGCTGTGAAGATTTTCTCCAGTGTCAACACTCACTCGCCCACTCCATCTCTTCCTTTCTGTCACTCACACTCTTTCTCTTGTTCGAAATCTCTTCCTTTCTCTCTCTCACACTTTCTCCCTCGGTCTCTTCTTCTCTCTCTCTCTTTCTTTCTCTCTCTTCCTGTCTCTCACCCTTTCTCTCTCGCTTCCTCTCTCTCACACTGTTTCTCTCTTTCTCTATTCCTTGGATCTCACTCTTTCTCTCTCTCACTCTTTCTCTGTCTTCCTCTCTCTCTCACTCTTTCTTTCTCTCTCTCTCTCTTCCTCTCTCTAACTATTTCTCTCCTTTGCTGCATGCACAATCTTATCTTTCTTTTTGTCTTGCAGGCTGTGATCAGAAATTGTCCAGGGATGAGAACCCATAGCTGTACATAGTTTTATTTGTTGTTGTTTTGTTTTAATAAAATGTTTTATATGTAAATCCAAATATGACTAAGATTTTTATTTGTCCAAACCTCACAAGCATCTTCTTATTAATAATTGTATGACATTAGCCACATTTTTAACGTTCCAGATTCCCTAACGTGACTCTCACATTTGTTTGTAGGGGGTGGGGGTGAGGGGGTATGGCGGACAAGGAGGTGCTGCTAGGGGGTGTTGGGGCTGTGTTGAATGTCCAGCTTACATGATCGTTGCCTCCATTGCATCAGTTCTTAGAGACTTGTGACCCGGCGGGCTGGCTCGTAGATGAAGAGGTGTGAGCTGACTGGCTGGCTCGTTGTTGGAGAGCAGCGGCCCGTCAGTTCAGTGAGGGAGAGCTGCGGGCCAACTCGCAGAGGAACACATGCGGGCTGACTGGCATATGGAAAGGTGCTGGCCATCTGCTTTCAAAGGGATAGCTGTGGAACAGTGATGTGGGGAGAGGGAGCATGAAGGGAGTATCTCACAGAGAGAGACCTGCGGTATATTTCCAGTCTTGGCTTCACAGATACAACTCCGGGCCCGTGAAGTCACACCCGAAGAGCTGCAAGCCGACCGGTTGTTCACAGAGGGAGACTTGTGGGCCCAAGAAGGTTGTTGGGGGTATGCTGGTGATGTGGGAAGAGGGTGCGTTACCTGCTGATGTGGGGAGAGGAAGCATGAAAAGTGTATCTCGCACAGACAGAGCTCCAGTATGTTTTCAGAGTTGCCTCGGACAGATGCCAGCTGACAGCTGACAGACTGATTCACAAAATGGCTTTTCAATGCTCATTTGGTGTGACTTATCAACAGTTCGTACCCAGGCTCGCAGAGGGACAGCTGCCTCCCGTGTGCTCAACTCACAGAGGGAGAACTACGGGCCGTCCGCTCCCAAAGGAACAGCAGTGTACTAGATCGCAGAGGCAGCATGAAAGGGGTAGCTTGCACAGACAGAGCTCCAGTATGTTTTCAGAGTTGCCTCGGACAGATGCCAGCTGACAGCTGACAGACTGATTCACAAAATGGCTATTCAATGCTCATATAGTGTGACTTATCAACAGTTCGTATCTAGGCTCGCAGAGGGACAGCTGCGGCCCGTGTGCTTGACTTACAGAGGGAGAACTACGGGCCGTTCGCTCCCAAAGGAACAGCAGTGTACTAGATCGCAGAGGTAGAGGCACAGCAGCGTAATAGCTCACAAACGTAGACAGCTGTGCGCCAACAGACTGGCTTCTAAAGGCATAGCTGTGAAGTGGTGATATGGGAGAGAGAGCGTGAAACTGGAATCTCGCAGTCAGAGCTCCAGTATATTTTAAGTCTTGCCTTGCAGAGATAGAACTAAAGAGATGCGAGCCGACAGATTGAATCACAAAATGGCTGTCAACACTTCCTAGTCTCAACAGTTCGCAGCCAAGGAGCCAAGTTCGTGCTCATAACGCCTCAACCAATCAGATGTCAGAATTCTCAAATATCGATATCTGTACAATATAATATTTCTCATACTACTGAACAGATTTAGCAAATTTAAACAAATGTAGCACATCCGCAGCATACTGGCTCGTAAAGGTAGAGAGCTGTGAGCTAAATGACTGCCTTCTAAAGGTATAGCTGCGAGCTGGTGATGTGGGCAGAGGAAGCGTGAAAGGGGTATCTCTCACAGACAGAGCTCCGGTATATTAAATTGCCCCCAGGACCTTTGTTTTATATTTTCACTTGATGCGAGGAACAAGATAGCTGCTAACACTTCCTGGTTTGAAGTGTTAGCAGCCAATCAAAGGACACTTCCTGGTTTAAAGTATTAGCAGCCAATCAGAGGCAAGCTCTCGCTCAGGAGTTAGGCTCCGCCAAGACTTATATATATTGCTTTCCTTTAATATCGCAAAAACTACTGAACGGATATACACCATTTCAACAAAAGTGTGCTTTCTGACCAAGACCTTTCGCCCTGCCAAATTTGGCGTATTTCCATTCAGCAGTTTGACCTGTAGCTTTTCCTATAGAAAAAGCATTGAGAAAACATGTTTTGGGACCCCCCTTTTTTCCCAGCCCCCCCTTCACCAATCACCCCAAAACTTTAAAGATAGAAGCAGATCAAAAAAGAGTTGCTTTTTGGAAAATGTTGTAAAGATACGTCAAAAGACGCCAAAGTTATCAGCACATGGAGGGCTCCAGGAGGGGGGCCGCGCAAGCCCCTCCCAACATGAGTGAAGCCCCGGGGCTGCGGGGTCCCAGCGGGTCCCACAGCCCCAGTGAGCCCCAACTATTACTTTTTAGGAAATTCCCCCAGAACCCAACCCACCCAGGGGCCTCATTAAAATAAAACGCGGGAAGCCGCGACCCCAGCGTCCAAGATTGCCCCCCACTTAGAAAAGATGTTTAATGAAAGCTTAAAGGCAGGGATACAGCCAGAATATTAAAGACTTGCTGACATTGTCGTGATTTAAAAGGTGTGGAAACACCCAGATTATTGTTCACCCTAGAGTCCGATTTCCTTACTAAACACCTAAATTAAGATCGTAGTCCAACTATTGACAATTAGATTAACCCCTGTGATAGGTTCATTCCGATATCCCGACCAATCAGGCTTCATGCCTGGTAGAAATACTGCATTAAATCTGAGATGCTTACACAGTGTACTAGAAAGGGTGGGCTCCATTCAGGAGGATGCTTTGATAGTACTGTTAAACGCTAAAATGGCTTTTGACATGTTGAGTGGTCCTTTCTCTTTGCGGTTTGGAAGAAACAGGGCTTTGGCACAAAAATGTTGTCCTGGATTCGCCTCCTCTACACAGATCCTTTGGGGCAAGTAATGTTAAACTGAGGCAAATTGATTGTATTTACCTTGTAGAGAGGCACAAGATAGGGCTGCCACCTCTTTGCATTGATATTCGCATTGGCTCTAGAATCCCTGGCGGTTTACATCAGAGGAGACCCCTGATTACGGAATTAAAATGGTCAGAGGGTTGGGGAGACCACATTTCCCTATATGCCGATGACATCCTTCTATACATGGCAAGCCCCTACTCCTTGCTACATAGGCTACTTCACATTTTGGCCCTGTATCAAAAATATTAGATCTACACCATTAAATGGGATAAATCTGTGATATTTGTCCTGAGCGGTGCCAACCCACACATCACTTGGTCCTGTGTTGCCAAGGTGGTGCCAGAAGGGTTCCAATACCTGGGTCTCTATGGGGCACTTGCATCAATGGAAATTGCATTCGCAAATGGTGCGAATCGCAAAATTCGACCGTTTGCGAATGCGATTCCCATTTTTGGGATGCATTAACATTTTTGTAATTTTCGCAATTTAAGAAATCGCAAAATTGCGATTTCTTAAATTGCGCTTGCATTTAAGGAATCTCAAATTGAGATTCCTTAAATGCAATGCATCAAACTTTAAAAATTTGCGAATTCGCAAATAAGGGGAGCAAATTACCATGAAGTTGACCTTCATGGTAATTTACGAAAACTTTGAAAAATGCACTAAAGTGCATTTTTCAAAGTTCCGTTTTACACACACACATGCCCTTGGGGCATGTGAGTGTGCAAAATGTACTTCTAAGCAGATTTCAGGGGTGCAACAGGGTGTCCTTTGGACACCCCTGCACCCTTGAAATTGCATTCTTAATTTGCGAATTTCTAATGGTGAATTGCAAATTAAGAATGTCCTTCCATTCATTCCTATGGGCCTCTAGGCGAATTTCTAATGGTGAATTGCAAATTAAGAATGTCTTTCCATTCATTCCTATGGGCCTCTAGGCCCATAGGAATGGATGGGGAGGTATTCCTTAATTGCGATTCTCAATTAGAGAATCGCAATTAGGGAATTTTAAGAAATCGCAATTTTTTTAGCAATTTCTTGATGCATTGCAGTTTGCAATTCCTTAATTGCGATTCCTTATTTTTCGCAATTAAGGAATCGCAAAATGCAATATTGATGCATGTGCCCCTAAGTCACAAGGAACCCCACTTTTATTTTATTTATTTATATTCTTACATAGCACAGGACTCAACCCCCGAAGGGGTATCTCCGCGCTTACACTTTACCAAAAGAACCTAAACCTGGTCATGAACTGTGGGGAATCAGAGAGGTGAAACCTTAACCGGTAGGAAATAAATACGTTTTTAGGTCTTCCTGAAGGAATGAAAGTTGGTAATTTGTTAGAGGGTTGGGGAACGTGAGTTCCACAGAATGGGGCCTGTGTAGGAGAGGGCTCGACCTCCTTGCCTAGCTTTTTTTATCCTAGGAACCTGGAGCAGTTGCTGACTGCTAGAGCGTAAAGTGCGACCAGGATTATAGGGGATACATTTTTCTTTTAGGTATTTAGGTCCATCGCCATGCAGGCATTTATGTATTGTGCAGCAGATTTTGAATTTTATACGCTGCCTAATCGACAACCAATGAAGTTTGTCCAGGAGGGGACGTGAAGCAGTCCTTGGCTGAGCATTGAGAACTAGTCTCGCTGCGGTATTCTGGACAACCTGTGGTCTCTGTAGTTGTTCCTCATTGGCCGAGATGAACAAGCCATTACAGTAGTCTAGTCTACTGATCACCAACGTCTGGACAAGTGTTTTCCTATAGGTGTCAGATAGGAACGGGAAGACGCGTCGTAGCAGTCCGATGACCCGAAAGCAGGATCCTGCTACTTGATTTGTGTGTTCTTTAAGCAAAAGTGCCTTGTCTAGCCGCACACCGAGATTTTTTACGGTCTGCTTGGGACTTGGTGCTGTTCCTAAATCCGGGGGCCACCATTCAGGAGACCACAGAAGGGTGGCCTCCCCGAACAGCATGACCTCTGTCTTGCCTACATTGCACTGGAGGCAGTTCATAGCCATCCAGTCCGATATTGCCCTCATTCCGTCCGCAAAAGATTTTTGTATTGCAGGCGTCAGGGTCTGAAAGGGGAACAGAAGCTGAGTGTCGTCAGCATACGACACAGGGGTGAACCCATGTTCTCTTACAATGTCTGCCAAGGGGGCCACATACACTTTGAAAAGTGTGGGGCTTAGGCATGAGCCCTGTGGCACTCCCTTGGTGAGCTGCCTTGAGATGGAATGATGGGAGCCCAATCTGACCCCTTGTAGGCGGCCCAAAAGAAAGCTCTCCAGCCAGGACAGAGCCACGCCTCCTATGCCCATCTCCCTCAAACCACCGATGAGACACCGTGTCGAAGGCAGCGGATAAATCTAGCAGCACCAGAATCATGGAGCCCCCTCCATCCAGTGACATCCTGATGTTATCGGTCACTGAGAGGAGGGCAGATTCCGTGCTGTGATTGGGTCTAAACCAGATTGAGAAAAGTCTAAACCCTCCGCTGCCTCGATGTACTTAGACAAATGGGTGTTTACATGTCTCACGGTCATTTTGCTAAGGTAAGGCAGGAGGGAGATGGGTCGGAGGTTGAAAGGTACGTCCATGGAAGTGCCGCGTTCTTTCGGATAGGGTTCACCACCGCTTTTTTCCACTCTGTGGGCACATGTCCTTCCCTGAGAGAATTGTTAATCACTGCTTGGATATGAGGTCCAAGCAAAGTACGCAGGGAGGCAACAATTTTGGCTGGAAAAAATCATCTGGAGACCCTGATTTTATATGACTCATGAGGGAGGAGAGATCTAAATCACTGACTGCTGGAAATGCCATAAGTGAAATATCTCTCCGTATGGGCAAAGTAAAAGAAAAAAGAGTATTACTCTTTTGGCTGGAAGCCCTCATGATTTTTTCATAAATCAGATTGATTTTATTTTCAAAAAACAAAGAGATTTCGTCACATAATATTTGAGAGAAATCATCTGGACTTTTGCATGCAGCTGGTTTTACAAATGCCTGGAGAATTTTAAATAATTCCTTAGAACAATGTCCCGCTTCTGCAAGTTGCTGAGTGAGGCTGTTCCTCCGTGCAAGTTTAATATTTTTCTAATAGTTAGACTGGGCCTCATGATGTGCTTTCTTGCTTTCCTCTGTTCGCATTTTCCTCCATCTCTTTTCTATTTTACTACATCTCTGCTTCTCTGTTCTGAGTGCTTCAGTATACCATGCTTCCTGTTTGGAAGCAGGGTATTGTTTATGTAGCTTTAGAGGGGCTAATTTATCAATTGCTTCTATGAGAGAATTGTTAAATTTGGCCAGTGCGGACTCCACACTGTCCTTCTCTAAAGGGATAGGCTGCTTCCATACCCTTTGCAACCTAGATGAAGTACAACACAGGAGGACCCTACCCCTGACGTGGCTGGGAAGGGCTTCTCTTTATAAGATAATGGCACTACCCTGATTTCTATATATACTTCACAACACACCATACCTGGTCCCACCAGCATACTTTAAAGCAGTAGAAGCCACAGTGAGAACACTCTTTGGGATGGGAAAACGCAGAGAATAGCTTTGCAAAAATCTAACAAGTGCTGGTACTAAGCTGGTATTGCGCTACCAGCACTACAATACTTCTATTGGGCAGCACAATGACAGTAGTTAATAATTGGGTCCGCTTGCCACTTGACGATCCAGCCTATCGAATGTACAGACATAATATGCCAACAGGAGACTACCTCAGAGTGATATATGGGGGAAAACATAACATACCACTAAACACCCTAACCTCCGTGACAGTTCAAATCTGGCAGACGACACTGGCAACACTAGGGTAGTGCAATAAAATTGCGCGAGTTACACCACTGTGGGACTCAATACAATTAGGCCTACTAGCAGAATATCACAGCTTTGATAAATGGGCGCTCATAGGTCTCTCATGGGTAGGTGACTTATGGTCCAAAGGAGAGGTGAATCCCTTCATTGAATTACAGCAGGAATATGAGTTGGCACCCCCTGAAATATTCTGCTACCACCAGATAAGTCACGCACAGCGGCGGGCCATTACACAGGAGAGGGTGATTCCTGAATCATCCTCATTGGATGACAGACTGCTAGATGAATATATGCCAAAGAAAGCAGTGTCTTTAACATGTAACAGAAATTACTGAATATCTTCCCAGTTACCTTGGCAAAATTTAGAGAGAGATGGAGGGAAGATCTGGGGCGTATGGATGAAGATGAGTGGTTGGAGGCAAGCGCTTCTCCCAGAGAGGTTGCCATATGCTCACATTTACGATTGGTGCAATTAAAAATCCTACACAGAACATATTTTGCTTTCACTACACTGGTTAAAATAGGGAAAAGGGCCTTGCCACAATGCACAAGAGGCTGTGGATGTGAAGACGCCTTTTTCATATGTGGTGGGACTGTCCTGTGATCCAAGATTATTGGGGGAAGTGATGTCATGCATGGTGAAATTATATACAAAAAATAATGAAGCCATTCCCCAACTATGCCTTCTGAATATATAACAAGCAACGGATCTCACTGTTGGGGAAAGATTATGGGTTACACTGGGCCACATGGTCGCGAAATGTAATATAGCAAGAAAATGGAGAGCAGATTCTAGACAGACCTTGAGAGAATGGGAGGCAGATATGGATTGGTGCATGCAAGTGGAACGGGTTATCTATGAGAGAAGGGAATTCCCCCAGAGATGGTCTAATATATGAGGAAACAAGTAGGGGGATACTCTGTCCACCCATCCAGAGACCTGCCCAACCGTAAGAAGACTAACAGCCTAGAAGGGTAGTCCTACCCAACGAGTTGGGAAGAATTATGTTACATATTTGGAAATTGTATGAAGAGAGGTCCTGGTTTCTATGATTCTAACGTAATATGATTTACTACACTCCGACTGTAAGAAATATGCCACTGCTATCATGTTTTTCTATTGCAATAAAAAGATTTATTTAAAAGTATGTGAAGAACATCTAAGGCTGTCAAAACATTGACCGTACACAGGAAAAAATTATGTGTTTACAGATAAGGAAAGAGAGCCATTGGATGGGGTTGTGGTTAAAGGGTGAATCACTGGAAAGAACATGCAGAACAAAGTGAAAAGACAATGATTAAGAGGAATGAGATGATGCAGGATGTATGCAGATAGCAGATTTCAATAAAAATGTGGGAAGAAAAAAGGGCATAAGAGGCTAACCTAGAGAGAATGCAAAGGAAAGAGTTGAGAATGGGAGAACAGAGGTGATAGAGATACTCCGAAGATCAATATCGTTCTACAAACCGTAGTAATGTTTAAATACTGGTCATATCTTTGTTTTACTTGCAAGAAAGTGTCACTCAAAGTGTCACACATTTGGCAGTAGAATGTCACACTGAAACTATAGAGATGTCATGCATAGGAGTCTTAGTCTGTAAATTCTACAAGAAAGTCCATCACTCTTTCTTTGTACCGAGAAGTGTTTTAACTTGGTTTACTTACTGCTATGAAAAGAAGTGATAGTGTAGGTTTCTCAACAATTAGAGACGGATTATATTTTGAATATGTAAGGCTGAAAAATATTGGTTTCCACAAAAAGAAAGATGTCACCCAGTGAAGACATATTTCCGACATTCCACTCACCATCATCAAGAAAACTTTATTCGGTATATTATACCATCAAAATGCAGAAATAAAAGATTAACTAAATATGTAATTACACCATGCTACCTAAAAACTACAATCATTAACTACTAAAATGTTTGCTAAAATACAGTATGCGGTAGATGCAGCACACTTTTTGCAATTGACAATGACCAATTAATAGATATGAAATATCTTGCGTCCTACAGCAGATAAAACATATTAATAATTTGACGTCTGGTTCCAAAAATGTACAGTCTTCATACTAACAAAGGAAACATTATTATCATGTCTCATTGTTTGCAAATAATCAAATCTTAGCTTATAAACTCTAATGCTCAATGATTTATTCCAATGGGGGAGCATTTGCTCCAATGCTTTGGTTTATTTCCAAGAAGCAAGAAGCCTAAAACATAGAATGTAGCTAACAGAGTGGCATACTTCAAGTCACACTCCTGTAGTTAAAATTTGTTTTAAAAACTTCTCACGTTTGAACCAAACATTAAGTAGGGAATGACTTGCTGAAAACACAATGGGGCCAGATGTATCAGTTTTCAATATTCACTCTACTTCACGACAATGGGCAACCCCCATATTTAGCACGAACCATGGTACCCAGTGAAAGGGAACATAATATGTTCCACATTCTCTGGGTCCGAACCGCAAGCAGGACTGATGACAGAAGCCAGATTATTATTCCAATTGTTGCTAATTGTTCTTAAGGGCAAACAGCCAAATCTGAACCTTAGATACATGCTTTTCAAAAGCCGGGACTGGTTTAACATCTTGAAACCGTTCAGTCAGCTGTTCCAAATTGTCCTTCCTTGTTTGTTGTTCAAATATATGACGCCAGTATACTAATTTTAAGACTTGCACCTCCACCTTATGGTTTTGTTCAGGGGCATCCCAAATATTAGATAACAATTGGGGGTGGGGTCGCACACTACTCACACACCAGCGGGATCGCCCCTAAGGACTGTGGTAAGTGTAGTTCGTGTTCCGCGATGCATCTTCTTTCGATTCTCTGCTATCTTCGCTATCTTCGCCATCCCTGGACACGTGTTTCGGGGTATTTACCCCTCATCAGCAGGGATTAGGGTGTGTTCTGGGGTTGCCGGTGGCTGCCAAATATTGCCAGGTCTAGTACCACTCAGGCGCGCAGGTGCGGGGTCCCAGGCTCGTCAGCCAACTGCTCGAGGGAGCTTTAACATTACAATTGGGGGTGGGGTCGCACACTACTCACACACCAGCGGGATCGCCCCTAAGGACTGTGGTAAGTGTAGTTTGTGTTCTGCGATGCATCTTCTTTCGATTCTCTGCTATCTTCGCTATCTTCACCATCCCTGGACACGTGTTTCGGGGTATTTACCCCTCATCAGCAGGGATTAGGCCGTGTTCTGGGGTTGCCGTTGGCTGCCAAATATTGCCAGGTTTAGTACCACTCAGGCGCCCAGGTGCGGGGGTGATACCCCGAAACACGTGTCCAGGGATGGCGAAGACAGCGAAGATAGCAGACGATCGAAAGATGATGCATCGCGAACACTTTACTACATTGACCAGAGTCCTTAGGGGCGACACCGCCGGTGTGTGAGTAGTGTGCGACCCCACCCCCATTTGTAACTTTAAAGCTCCCGTGAGCAGTGGGCTGACAAACCTGGGATCCCGCACCTACGCGCCTGAGTGGTACTATACCTGGCAGATATTGGCAGCCATCGGCAACCCCAGTACACGGCCTATCCCTGCTGACGAGGGGTGATACCCCGAAACACGTGTCCAGGGATGGCGAAGACAGCGAAGATAGCAGAAGATCGAAAGATGATGCATCGCGAACACTTTACTACATTGACCAGAGTCCTCGGGGGCGACACGCTGGTGTGTGAATAGTGTGCAACCCCACCCCATTTGTAACTTTAAAGCTCCCGTGAGCAGTGGGCTGACGAGCCAGGGATCCCGCACCTACGCGCCTGAGTGGTACTATACCTGGCAGATATTGGCAGCCATCGGCAACCCCAGTGCACGGCCTATCCCTGCTGATGAGGGGTGATACCCCGAAACACGTGTCCAGGGATGGCGAAGACAGCGAAGATAGCAGAAGATAGAAAGATGATGCATCGCGAACACTTTACTACATTGACCAGAGTCCTTAGGGGCGACACCGCCGGTGTGTGAGTAGTGTGTGACCCCACCCCCATTTGTAACTTTAAAGCTCCCGTAAGCAGTGGGCTGATGAGCCTGGGATCCCGCACCTACGCGCCTGAGTGGTACTATACCTGGCAGATATTGGCAGCCATCGGCAACCCCAGTACACGGCCTATCCCTGCTGACGAGGGGTGATGCCCCGAAACACGTGTCCAGGGATGGCAAAGACAGCGAAGATAGCAGAAGATTGAAAGATGATGCATCGCGAACACTTTACTACATTGACCAGAGTCCTTAGGGGCGACACCGCCGGTGTGTGAGTAGTGTGCGACCCCACCCCATTTGCACATATTAAATAAGCCTAAATTCCTGCAGCAAGTATGAATGGACCTCAACCAAGGAACCTTTGTGGCAGTGTCCAATCTCACTAAATCTCGTGAGGAGTCTATATAATCAGATAACTCCGGAGATGACCAAATACATATCCAAAATAAAAGGGGCTTCAGTTGGCCAAATCGGAAACACGCTTTATACATTGGTCATAACAGAGTGGAATGAGTAGAGTGCTGGTTGGGACTGCAAACAATACCCTTATTGAGCTGTACTTAGTTACTACCAATTTATGAGTGTCATTAAACCCTCACATTTTGGCTCCAAACATTGCAGCCTCTAAGGACGGTGAGATTGAACAAGAAAATGTCCTCGTATAAAAACGGAGTATGGCTTTGAATTTATGGGAGATTATAAGGGAGGCTTTGTTTATTTAGAGCTCCCATTTAAATTTATCTGACAAAGTCACTCCCAAATAATCAAAGCTAAACGCCCTGTCAATTTTATCAGTTCCAACTTTATCAATGTTATTTCTAGATAATCCCCTGCCAAAGATCCTATATTTCGTTTTGGAACAATTCAGCTCAAGACATCCAGTTTCACAAATTACCATCAATTTATCCAAATGTTTTTGGAGGCCTATAGGGGTTTTTGATATAAGAAATAAATCATCAGCAAAAAAGAGGATATCGATTTTATTCCCATTCAAAGAGGGTGAACCATTTATACACATCCCTAAGTACTCTACATAATTTACATACACGGTAAACAGGGGGGGCACAAGTAAACACCCTGCTGAACCCCACAATATTTTGTGATGTGATTCGGCACTTCTCCCCTTTCACCTCACCGTACCTGTGCATAGGGATTTTCATATAATTTAATTAAAAGAGTAGATGGACCATTAGGGGCCCCCATGTTTGTTATCACTCTCCATAGATTCTCATGAGGGACAAGGTGGAATGCTGGCCAGAGATCTACAAATGCCACTAAGTCATTTCGAGTATTCAATAATACATACTCCAAGTAAAGAAGGGAAAACTTGAACACTTGATCTAAAGTGCTAGTTTTTGCATGAAATCTCACATGTAAGGGTGACAGTACCTGATCTTTGTCAATCCAGACTTGTAGTTTTTTACGACGTGCCTGGAAACCACTTTTTGAAGAGTATCTATCAGGCTGATTGGCCTATAGTTGGTGGTTCAACCTGCATCGCCCTTTTTTAAAACAGGGATTATTTCCACCCCCTCAAAGTATCTGGAATCTCTCCCCCAGCTGCAACTTCATTTGTCAAAAGATTCACATAACTAGCCCAGAGCTGGGTTTCAGACTTAAATAGGTCGCCTGGTATTAGATTGGGTCCCACAGCTTTGAGATTTTAGGTTTTCAATGGCAGAGACAGTGGCCTCCAGGCTAAGAAAAGTCTTAGTAGTCTTCCTGCTGACTTGAATTGATGAATCACCCAGGGAGCACCCAGCCTCCTCTAGGCTAAGATACTCAGTAGGACAAATTTGAGTATACAATACAGAAAGTGCTCTTCCCATTTATCAGGTTGGATATGATGGCATCTTCAACTTGCACTCCCTGTGCTCCCAGTTGTGATTGCATGCTACAAGGTGCAACTACTATTAATTTTGAGAGCCTGTATTAAATATGCCCACTTATCCTTAAAAATGCTCTAAGCATCAGTAAGCGCTGCCTTGTACCTAGAACAGGCAGCCCCTATTTCCATACAACTACATTCCCTGACAGCCCGGTAGCCAGCTAACATTCTTTCTGAAAAGCACGTGGGACAATTTGCACAGATTGTTTGGCCTACGATGGATTTCTTTGTAAAAAGATACCCTGTAGTGTATTAAAAAAGGGTTTATGGATATTTTACATCAGACTATCGCTCTGGGGGATATTCTCATACTCAGACATGTAAACATAAACCATTGGTAAATCTCAGTGTTTCATTTTTGATTTGCCATTACACTAGGCCATGACAATCTTCAAAGGTTATTTGTTGGCTCTGGAACCAAATTAGAACAGATTGATGATAATCTTGTTAAATCATACCCAGTTAGAGTGGTAATCAGCGGTTTGTAATCACTATCATTACATAATACAACCTTCATGCCATTGAGCTGTGCCCACAACTTGACATCAAGTAGAACATAATCAATGATACTACTCTGACAGCTCCACTTCAACGTTTCTGCTCTATCTGAATCAGAGCGAGTCATCCCTTTACATGCTCTCAGACTTCAACCCACCCCAATAGAAGGAATTTTCAGAGCAGCATTAGAATGATAATTTTGTGGGTTGCCTGGAAGACTAGGAATACCCCAACACTTATCCCCTTGTTCTGTTGCCATGCTAATAAGTGAAGAGAGCTCACATGATGTATTAAAATCACCTGCTACAATAACATTGGCTTTCTGTTGGTACAGCTCAATCAAATCATCCGGCAAAGACAAAACAGGGGAATCACTATTGGTAGGCATAGATCTAGCATAAACATTCAATAATACCAAATTTAGTCCCATCAGGAACTTAAGCTGAAGGCACAATAAACCAGGGTAATCAATAACTAGGGTCTCATGTAAACAAGCAATTTAATTTTTCACTAGCATCATCATCCATCCGATTGCCCACTCAGATTTGCTAGGAGTTATCGCTAATACACTGTAAGTGACAAACCCATTAATGAAGACTGTATCCGCCGCCCGGGTTTTCTGAGATGTCATAGTTCCCTACAAAGGATAACCATTCAAGGTCATCGATCTTTGACTTGGCCCTGGCCTAATTCCAGGAGATCAGGCACCAACCAGCCTACTGGCCGGTTATCCCTAGAGGATTAATACCATCAGTCATTTGCTCATTAGGAGGTTGACTAACAGATCCTAATTCTAGTGATTTAGCCAATGTAATTCTGTCCACGAATACAGGTGCATGGTTACCCAGCCATGCCTTCACAGGAAGGTCAGAGGGCAGTGATGGTCCTGGTATTCCCTTTGCACTCTGTTGCTGACCCAGCCAATCAATCACGTCACGGCTATAGGCCATAGCATTATCTCAGTGGCTTCAAGGGTTAGGTCTTGTTTCACTTTTAGTGTTGGTGGAATTGAACTGTTATTTTGGACTGATATTGGTTAGTATTTGCCGGGATGGAGGGGATTTTTGTATTTTGATTTCCAAGTTAATAGCAGTTGCTAGTAGGCAAGTACGGAGTTCAAATTCAAAAAGTTCTTCAGCGAGCGACTCAGTTTTTAGTTTGACCATTATGTAATCCAAAGGAGATGATTCCTTGCTACGTCTCTTAGCATGTTACCCTTCAGATCTCACAATAGAAAGGGGGTGTAGCTTGGACGCTGAAACAAGATGGCGGTCCCGATTCAGCTCCGCTCAATCGCGGAGCGTTTTCTTTTAATAAGCTCCTCTTTTCTTCACCACAACTGAACTTTGTCTACAGTCCCTTCAAGATGAAGTGGCGGTGAGTATATAACATTACTTGACAAACTTCCAATGTTGTTTTTGACCCCAGGAGCAACAGCGGTCTTTATCTCCATAAAAAATCGCGAACAGCCGCCGTTTTGTAGCGGGGCGTTCGCGCTCCGTTTTCCTCATTTTGGCAGCACTCCTATGAAGTTTCCAGCTATTTCTGCAATGTCATCCTCATAATTCTTACACAACCTATTGATTTGTGTTCTATTATCAGCATTATTTGATTTAAAGGAGAACGAACATGTTTTTGTGGACTTCCTTACTCATTTTTCTGAATTCTCTCAAGTATTAACATTTATAATACCAGACTTCCATTTTAGTGCTTTTGATACAGAAATTCTGTCATATACATATTTTGAATGAAATAAGCTGCTAAGTACGATGATGGCCATTTAACATAATTTTTGTTTACTAGAACTACGCTAGAATGTCTATATCAATGACTGCTTCTACTTCATTGTGTACTGTACAGCCCTTGCTTTTGTGAATTTCCTTGTATATGCTGGCTGGGAAAGTATACTCTTTGAGGTAACGTTTTGCTCTTCAGTGGGATATATATATATATATATATATATATATATATATATATATATATATATATATATATATATATATATATATATATATATATATATTTGCCCCTTTACAGTGATTTATAAGCTTCCTTATTTTGGTAACCTCATCAAGGATTATCTATTGCTCCAGATATTCTTCTTACTAGTGTATGGGCAGAATCTGCCCTGCTCTATTCACTTCTCATCAACTTATCCAAAAGCCTAAATTGACCACTGATCATCCTAAAGCAGCCTCTACAGGTGCAATACCAAAAAGATACAAACATTATTCACCTTCTCCTATTCTATACTCACAAAATCTAGTTCTAGACTCTATTTTAGATGAGGTAAATGATCTTCAACCTTTTTTATCCACTACCAATGAAAAGTTAAAACAAACAGAGGACAGTTGGATTATTATGGAGGGAAAGGTGTTGGAACTCGAGCAACGTGTGGGAGACCATCAGGGTATCTTTGTTAAAAAAAAATTATTAGAGCAAGAGATCCACAAGTTGAAACTCCACAATGAAGCTCTTGAAAATCATGACCGAAGGATTAACCTACGTCTTTATGGACTTCGGGAAAATATTGAAGCACCAGACATGGTATCTTTTCTGCAGAAATTCCTTCCAGAACTTTTAGGTCTTCATCATCTTCACTTCTAAATATACAACATGTGCATCGTCTGGGTCGCATCCATCCTAATTCAAACAAGCCAGGTGGTATTATAATGCTCTTCCTGGAATTCACTGAGCTTATGCATGTTCTGAAGGCTGTAAACTGCAAACATCGTCTTACTTGGTCGGCCACAATATCTTTATTTCCCAAGACGTCCCCAATGCAATGAACGCTCGCCGAAAATAATTTCTGGCTCTATGTCCACAGATGAGACACTTAAACATCTATTATAGTATTCTCCACCTGTGCCTCTGCAAAATTACACATGAAGGAAATTCATGCTCATTCGATAATCATGAGAAACTCAGACTCTTTCTAAACAACGTCTATTCTCGTAACAAGAATACTAATGTTTAATTCTTCTTTTCTGTAACAAATTGATCTTTATTGTTCTAAAGGTTTATGTATTTTGCTATTCTACTATTTTGTTTATCTCTTTTACCTTACTAATACCCCTTCACCCTTTACTCTTTTTAATACTTTGATTTCTGACTTTACTCTGCTCCTTCTACTACTTTTCCTCCACTTTTACTCACCATACTTCGTTATTTCTTATTTCTTCACGAGGCCTTTTCTTACCTACTCTCTCCTTCTGCTGTTTCTTTTCTCTGGCGTCTCCATGCTTTTCTTATTCCGATTGCTTTTCTCTCTTCAGATCTGGACTCTTTTCCTTGCCCTGTTTACTTTTTCTGTCTATCTATCGTTTGCTTCCTCTCTCTTACTTTTTCTTTTTCGTCTCATTTTGTTTCTTCTCTTTACATTTTTTATGTTTATGAGTGTTTTGTTGATATTATATGGTAAATGTTGTTTCTTTTTTTATATTTGTCTTGCAGCTTATTATTTTTGTTTCCATATGTCCCTCCCTTCCCACCATCATGTTTAATGTTCTCTTGTGGAATGTGCATGGATTAGTCATCCTGTCAAGCGTCAAAAGGTACTGTCTCAACTATCCAAACTTCATACCCATGTTGCCTTTTTACAAGAAACTCACTGTAATGATGTTGATTCTCTTAAACTTAAATGTCAATGGGTTAATCAAGTTGTTTTCTCTCCTGCTATTGACCGCCATGGTGGTGATGCTATTTTATTTCATAAATTGATTAATGCACAAATTGTATCAACAGAATGTGACGCTAATGGACGATGGGTTATGGTGGATGCTATAATTGGTAAAACGCAAATTACTTTCTTTAATATTTATGGTCTCCTTTAAAACTGACCCCCAATTTTATAACTATATCAAATTGAAACTCTCCTCCATCTCTAATCCTAATATAATTGTTGGTGGCAACTTCAATATTTGGCTGGATTCCTTCTCTGATAGAAAATCTGAATGCAAATTCAAACCTGGCTAACCTCATAAAGATTTTCAATCTGCCATCACCTCTTGTCCTTTTTTCTGATGTATGGAAAACGTGTAATCCTGATACCGCTGAATTTTCCTTCTTTTCCCCGGTTCACCATACTATGTCCCGTATTGATTATATTTTGGCTTCTAAGTCACTATTTCCCTGTCTCCATACCTCCGAAATTGGTTCTATTTTTATCTCTGATCATGCTTTTTTTGATTGATCATTTACCACTTGCAAGCAGGGCCGTTGGAGTTTTAATAACCACCTACTCTCAGATCCAATTTTTATGTCAGAAACTACCTCTCTTATTAATGAATGTTTTCAATTCAACAAGCCTTCCGATACCTCAGTTCATAATAATCAGGATGCCTTTAAAGCCTCATTTAGAGCATTAACCATTGCTTATTCTGCAAAGAAACAAAAAATCACGTAAAACTAAATATCAGGAAACTCTTATAAAAATTAAAACCCTGCAACACAGTTACTTTTCCTCTAATTCTTCCTCTGTTCCACAAGAAGTAATTAAAGCAAATCTACATTAAATAATATTGCCAATGTTGATATCTGTAATATCCTTCTTATGATTAAATCTAAATTTCATGGCGGTCAGAATAAAAAAAGGAAAAATGTTAGCAAACTATCTAAAAATTAAGTCTGAAAGCAAGAATATTGGTCCTATACACTCGGAAAAAAAAAAAAACTTCTTTACTCCAATTCTGATATTATCGATACCTTCCAATCCTACTATGAACTCCTATATACAGAAGATACTAATACTTCTGAAAAATTCTTGAAACATTTTTTCAAGATATTCCCAAACCTCATTCTCCTCCTGATACTTTTTCATCCCTGGAGAATGATCTTTCCCTTCAAGAAATAAATAATGCTCTTAAGTCTTTAAAGAAGGCCAAAGCTCCGGGACCAGATAGTTTTTCAATTGAGCTATTGGCAGCTTCTCCTCAATTTGTACTCCTGTATTATTAAATCTCTTTAACTCATTCTTATCAAACTCTAAAGCATGTTGTTCATTTTTAGAAGCCCTTATTATTGTCATTCCCAAACCAGCCAAGGATTCCTCCTTTTGTAAAAAATGTCAGCCCATTTCCCTCATTAATTATGATTGTAAAATGTTTGCAAACATTTTAGCTTCACGATTAGAAACAAATATTCCAATTATTATTAAACCTGACCAGTCTGGCTTTGTTAAAGGAAGACTTGCCTCTGACAATGCTAGAATGCTCTCAAATATTCTGGCCCTTGGTAGGAAGTAGTCAAGTCAGTAATACTTTTAATTGATTTTGTTGAAAAATCATAGAAAGATTATAAAGCACGTTGTACACAATAATTAAAAGTGGTGGTTTGAAAGATACAAAGAATAAAAACACTGTGTCGTTATTACACAATCCTCATTACCAATTGAAGTAAGAAATATTACATTTATAATCAGTGCAGTTTAAAAATGCTAGGATATTTCATTGAGGAGAGATCAGAAAATAGTGCAGGACCAGTCAGTATTGTAAGAGCCACTCAAGTTGATTCTTGTGTTTTATCTAGTTCTTTGGCTGCCCTTTCCCAAAACGTGATGGCTTTCCAAGACAGTTGCACTGACAAGCTTCCAAGGCATTCTATGACAGCTGCTCTGCAAGTCCTTAATTGTTTTTTCCTGAAAATCTCACGAAGGACAATTTTCCGGGTTTTTAGAAGTGAGGGGCAGATGTATAGTAGGTGTAGTAATGTCTCAATTCCCTGTCCACACTATTCACATTCTTTCGTCGGCCATATACATTTCCATTTCGGGGTCCTTCGTGGAGAAGTGCCCCAACCGTAGCATCATCAGATAGTGCTTTTTATGATGTGTGAAGTGTTCTGACAAATATTATTGTGGTTTCAGCATCTGATAAAATTGAATTACTGCCCATGCGTGTTTTTTTTTGCAAATGCAGTTTTGTCCATTAACAAAGACATTTGTTTGGTTGCTTTGTTCACAACTTTTTTGAACACGTAGTAGGAGGTGATTGTGTGCCAGGCCTCTTCGAGATTTAGGTCTGCAAGTGATTCTTTTAGTACGCTGGCAATGAAATTATTTTGTCTCGCTTGCTGTTCGATTTCTGCCCAGCAAGAGTTGGCTAAGGTGTTTTCTTCTGCTTGCCTCATGCGCCAGTAATATTTAGCCACCGCTCCTTAACGGGCTGGTTTCTGGTTTTTAAGCTCATATTCTAGTCGAATCTGTGACTGGGAGATGTGTCATGGTAGGAAGTACCCCTCTCCTTTAGTTGCCCTATCACTTGATGCTGAAAAGACCTTTGACCGAATAAATTGGCAATTTATGCTTTATACCCTTAAATGTTTTGGCTTTGGTCAGAGATGTATTTCCTATATTAAATTATTATATACTGATCCACGTGCCTGTGTTTTTGTTAATGTTTTTTTCTCCCCTTATTTCCATTTGCAACGAGGTACCCAGGAGGGTTGTCCTCTCTCCCCATTGCTCTTTCTCATTTGTTTGGAACCCTTTCTTGAATGTATTAGAAATAATCCTAATATTACTGGTTTCAATCATAAATCCCATCAAATTAAATTATCTGCTACGCAGATGATATTCTTATTCATGTGTCCAATCCTATCGAATCTCTTTCACCTTTTTTTACAAGATATTGCTCTATTTTCCAATGTTTCTGGATACAAACTTAATTTTTGTAAGACTGCGATGTTACCTTTAAATTCAGCATGTTATCAATATATGTTTGATACCACTAATTTTACTTGATGTCCCCAAAAAATTAAATACATGGTTTTCCCCAAATATTTTGGATACTTTAACCCATAATTTTTCAGCATTAAAACTCAAGATTACTAATGTGCTTTCTTCCTGGTCCCCATTATTTTTATCCTGATCGGGCCATTTAGATATGATTAATATGATGATTGTTCCCCAAATACTTGTTTTACTCTCAATGTTACCATTTAAAATTCCTAAATATTATTTTTCTCAGCTCAATTCTATTTGCACCAATTTTTTATGGAATAAAAACGAGCCTGTATTGCTCTTTCTAGATTAATTTGTCCTAAATCAGAGGGTGGTGTTCAATTTCCTGATTTTAAAATGTACTGCAATGTTTTTTTAATTCCAGAGATTATCTAGATTTACCGATTCCAACTTGGGTTGTTGTTGAACGCTCCTTGTTACAGGACTTTTTTTTCAAGATATTAATTATGTTTATGTCCAATTGTACTTTCATTTCCAAGTATCCTATTTTAAAGTACTCTCACCACCTATTACACACACTATTTTACGGAGATTTTGACCTCTATCAATCTTTTCTTTCATCGTCCATATGGCTTTAATCACATTAAATTTCATCACAAATCTTTTTACTACAAACATTGGAAAGAAAAGAGCATTTTTTATGTACACCAATTGCTAAATATTAATTTGATAATGCCTTTCCTCCAACTCCAAGAGAAATTCAATCTTCCTGACTCTTGTATTCAACAATATAATAAATTATCTCCTATTATTCAAACCTGTTTACAAGGACTTACCTCTGTCCCTATCCCTATTTCGTTTACTCCCACTACACCAATATTTCATGTTCCTCATGATTCAATTCCCAGTGCTTCCTTTATATATAAAACCCTAACCTCACATACTAAAACCCATAGTAAAACCCATATTAAATTATCTTGGGAACTAGACTTATCTCAATCATTGTCTATTCATCACTAGGATCGTTTTTGGCAAAGGATTTTCAAAACATCGAAAGCTGCCTACATTACACAATCACTATATTTTCTTTCTTAATAGAGTTGTAATTACTCCCCTTTTTCTCCATAAAATCAACCATTTTATTTCACCGTTATGTTGGTCATGTCCTTCCTCTGAGGGCTCGCTGATACATTTGCTTTATTATTGTCCTAAGGTCTTTAACTTTCGGAAAGTTATTTGGTCAACATGTTGTTTGATTTTTTCATATTTTGCTCCTTTGGCTATTCACAATATCTTTTTAGGTACCATCTAAAACTATCTTATTTGACCTTTTCATTGCCGTTGCATTTGAAGTTATATTATCAAGTTGGAAAGACAACTCTATAATATCTTATATGCTTTGGTGGAATTTAATAGGTGATGAACACAGAATTGCATCAGTCTCCCGTTGTTCTATTTTCCAAACGATTAAGCTAGATTTACTATGGTTACCTTTTACAACATTCCTGTCCTCACACTCATCTATCTCATAATGTTCGCTCTTCTTCCTTTTTAAGTTTTCTCCTCATCTAATTCTTTCTTCTCCCCTCATTTCTTCTTCTTTCCTTATAATAGTTGCAAATATAAATATGCTGTTTTATTAAATCAAAATGGATTTTAGCACTATGTGCTTATTCCTATTTCGTCCTAGGTATGTAATCTTTACCTACTGTGTTCATTCTTTCAATAAAATGATTTAACTAAAAAAAAGAAAAGATCTCACAATAGATAAACAACCCCTCTTGAGTCTGAGCCAGTATATGACCTTGTTCATTATAGAATCAGTATCCAGAAAGGCATCGCTTTCAAGTTGGGTATAGAGGTCAGGTAACAGTTCTTCTTTGATTGAACAGTGTACTATGAAGTCGAGCAGAACGCACAATTGAATGTGGATTCTTTGTGTTAGTGGAGGGATACTCGGAAGCGCCCTTGGAGCACACAGCTGAACTAGCATAAGTTTGAAAATATTAGAAGGCTTGATAGAATTCGCACCAGGGAGGCAATAAGTAAGTCCCTCCAAGAGCTTTCTAGGGGGGCGTGCAGTGTTTCCCATGTTCTTTCTCGAGTTCAATTACATCATCCTCTATATGAGTATGATAACAGTAGTGGATGGGCCTCGCTTTACATAGATTCATAGACTTAGCAATTGCCTACGCAACTGCTTCTATGGCGCTTGGGTTTTCGTTAGAGGCAGTAACATGCCCTGCAGGTCGAATATTAGAGTGGAACATACAGTTGCAGATTTTAGCATAGTTATTCTCCATTCCAAGTCAGTGTGTTAACCCTGTTAGTAACTCCTTTAAATCATCCAGCCTGCGATGAAGTGCGGAAAGATTCTCGCCATCCAGGAACCATGGGAGTGTGGTGGTCGAGGATGCAACTGAACTACTGTGATTAACCCTAGGTGCTTGCAGGTCTGCAGGCAGGTTAGTAGGTATTGATTGCTGATTAAATAGCATGTCATTCAACAGTGCAGTAAATCTTTTTGAGCCTGAAGTATTTGGAAGTGTGATGATTTGGGGGGACAATGGTGGCTCACGTGACTGAGACTGAGAGTCATTTACAGGCAGAGCACTATTGTTTGTGCTCGGCTTGTCTGCTCAAATTTTGGTACCCCGTCTATTCTTCCTAATCATAGCAGACACTTTGGAGGTGGGCTCAATAGCTTTAGTTGATTCAGTTCTTAATATAGTCTCAACCTCTTTGATAAGATGGTCGATGTCTTCCAAGGCGCAACTCTTCCCCGATACAGTTCTAGAGGGGATACCATCCTCCATAGGTGGTTTCTACAATCTCTTAGCATTAACTTTGGATAATTAAGGGGACTTTCATTTTCCCATACTTCACCCACCATTGCAGCAATTCACTAAGTAATAACAAAAATCACTTGGCAGTCACTTACGTTTCCTTAACATTGGCAGCCAAAATTTTCAGATGAATGGAAGATGGGGCCCAGCCTCCTCCACAAGCTGAAGACCTTCACCCATGCGCGCCCCGCAGTGCGGGAGGCAGGAGCAGCATTTAAAGCTCCCACGGCAGGTTCAGCCCTGATGCTCACTGGGGTTCCTAGTCCCACCCCAGTGCGAATGTCCCCCAAGCACTTGAATGAAGTCACCAGGTGTGCGTGCAGGGAGCTACCAGCAAGATAACCTCATTCCACTCTAATTTATTTCCTGTATTTTCCTAAACAGAAACTGTTTTTCACCCAAACTACATACCTGCTTTAGTTAAACGACTCTGGGGCGGATTTACAAGAAAGTGCAGCTGCATGGCAATGCAAGCCCTTTGGCTGCCCCACGATGCAGCACTTTCAAAGCACAGGAATGCAACATATTTACAATAATATGTCACATTCCTGGGCTCTCCTCTGCGCAGGGGCACAAACAGATGCCATGCGCAGGCATCCTTGTACCATGGTGCAAGGAGGCCTGCGTTATGGGGAGATAGTTTTTGGGCAGGAAGGGGCACCTTCCTGCACAAAAACAAACACTACAGGCATTTTCCTCATTCAATGCGTGTTGTATAATGCAGCATGCATTGAAAGAGGAAAAAAACAAGGATAAATGAAAACATTTCTCCTCGTTGCGCCACGCCAGGTCTAGGGTGGCATAGCATTCTGAAGCATTTCCAGGTTTACGATTCCTCGTAAATCGGGAAATGCATCTAGTTTCATGAGTATTGTGTGGGAACACCAACAACACCCATGGAAAGCCCCTTTCACACAAAGTGTTGCGAGTAAAGGGGTCGTATTTACAAGGACAGGAAAAGTCACGCAGGGTGGCATTTCCTGTCTATGTAATTATGGGGCAGTGAAATGCACCAATGATGCGTCATGAAAAGTGACTCACTGGTGGCGCAGGGGGCTTTTAAATCTGCCCCTCTGTTAATGATAATACACTCATGATTATTTTGGCATTGAAAAATATGCAGTGATATTTGTAGAGGAATTTTAATAATCTATCAGTTACAATATATTGCTATCATGTGCGCTATGGAGAGTAGCGCACAACAAGTAATCAAACACCCCTCATTTAAAAATAAACCCACAGCCTTTTTGAACTAAGTAAGCTGACAAATGCGGTCTAGCCTATATGTGTTACATTATTGTAAATTGCGTATCTGAAAAGAATGCAATATTTTTGATTAGCCAGGTAATTAAACCATACTAATACGTACTATTCTGGGGCATTTACACACATCTGTTCCTATGGGTGTTCTTTGATTGAGTCTTGTTCATAATTAATGAAAAATAATTGCACTGACAAAAGTTAATCACTGTGAAAAATTACAGTTTATGCAATTCATAATTATAATTGTAAAGTACTTTACATTTTTAAACAATGTGTCTGAACAATTAAAATTAAGAACTTCTCAATTGATTCACCTGCAATTCTTATTTTTTATTTTGCTGTGTTTCTATATCATTTTTCTGTGCTGGGTTTGCATGTAGTCTGCGAACGTATCACCCACTGTTTATAATTAGCCACAGAGATAAAATAGCAATGATATTAATTACTCTGGCTTGATCCTAAAGAAAAACATCTAAGAAAATGTTAAGTAGGTTGTAGAAAAGCAGAGGTCAATATTTAAGCAAAGAATAATTTCATTACAGCACAAGTTTTTAGAGGTTCAAAGGAAAATTAAGTGTTATCACTTAGTAACAATTTAATTGAACTAATTGGAAGCACTGTCTTGTCTTGGTTTACAAAAAAATATTGAATTGCTGATGAAAAATAAGTGCAATTAATATTCTACTAATTAGCACATGCAAATTAGGATCATGTTTCTCCTATAACTTAATCTTCTTATGAACCTATAAATTGAAGATGTAAATGGGAATTTCGTCAGGTAATTATGTATAACGTATGACTGCAACAGACTAATTAGGTTTAATGTGCAGGGGCCTTTGAGCTAAATAAAAATACTTCAGTGATGCATGTGATGAAAACTAATACGTTACATATGGTCAGAATACTAGCATGGAAAAAGAACTTGCAGTTTTTAATGAAAGTTCATAAAAGGTATTCATTTTCGTACAGATGCGTGGGGTATTCCAATGTGTCTCCATATTAAAAGATAACCTAAGTAAGTAGTAATTAAAAAACATGCTACTATCTGCAATAACAAATGGCAGCAATGTTGGCTTTTTCTGAATCAGGGACAGCAGTCAAAACAAATGGGTTGAACGGCTACACAATATTAGCTTTGTAAGTGTTCTGAAAATTGTGTAATGCTTTTCCCGCACTTCTAAGCTTACACTGGACAGAATCAGGCGTAAATTATAGAACAAGACATTCATTAGTGCTTTGCCCACGCATAACACTTGACTCACTGCCTTCATTTTGTCTATTTTAGTGGCGTTTAATTACCTTCACAAGCAGGAGCAGCAGGGAGGCAGGGGGAGAACGTCCTGGTGGGGGTGAGTATCAGAATGTCACTGCAAGCACTGCCATTCTGTAGTCCTTGTTCGCCCTAGCAGAAACATTGTCCCTGGCAAACCCCTCCGAATCCTCTGCAAAAGTGTGCATGAACAGCAAGGACTACCAATTGTCTGGGTGTAAGAAATTGGGTTACTGGTTGAGGGGGATGAAACCCCACTTAAGCAGGAAACACAAAGCTTGGTAGGGTTAGGCACAAGTAACCCTGAATTTGCCTCTGCTCAACCCTCGGTTAGCTTCAACACAGAGCAGTCAGGATTGACTCATAGGCAGTGTGTTAAGTATTTATGCAGCACTTCAAATAGTATCAAACTTTAAACACACCACAAAAAGGATCCCACACCAGGTTAAAAAACAAAGGAGATTTTAAGAAAAAGAAAAAAGAAAGTCCAATTCTTAGTATTGGAAAAATGTGATTTTAAAGATTTAAGTAAAAATAGTGCCAAACAGCCAAAATAATCAATTGTGGACACCTGGTGGTGCCAGACTTGGACAAAGTCACAAGTTCAGGCCAACTGCAATGGTGTACAGGCCTGCTACAGGTACCCAGTTAGGCCAGCTGAACAAGGATACCTTAAATCCTGGTTGTGCAGCGTTGTGAGGTCCTGCATGATGATGCATTTTGCAGCCAAGGTGAAGCATTGGTTCCGGGAAGCTGTGAGTCTATGATTGGAGGCCCTGCACAAATGTCAGTGAGGCTTTGAATGAGGGAAGTTTGATATGTGAAGTTCAGCATCAGAGCTGTGAGGCTGAGATGCTAGATCCTGTAACATCACAGAGGCTGCCATCAATGAGAGGTTTGTGATGCAATGGCCTGCGATGGGGTTGCACGGTGCAGCGGTGCTTTGGATAAAGCTGCAGGCTGCAAGGTTGATGCAGAGTCCTCACGTTAGGAGAAAGCTAACAGCAGAGGCAATGTATTGGTTCTTGTTGGAGTTGCATTGTGTAGCAAAGGAGATGTGTCAGTTCTGCTGGATCTACAGATGGTCTGGCAGAGCCAGACCCACTTCCAAGGGTTGATGCAGCAAAAGCTTACCAATTTTTCTTACCACTCACAGTAAAACAATATTACTAGGCTTATTTTCTAATATATTCAATTCTTGTAATAACTTTTATTCTGTACCCTCCATATTATGTCTGAGATCCTCTGAGGGATCTTTTTTTTTGGAGCTATTAGGGACTAGAATACTCGGAAGATGTAGCAATTATCCTATGAGGACCTGGAATAGATACTTGTTAACTTGACCATAATCTTCTCAGACCTAAAGCAAAATCTTCTTCAGCCATAAATATGGACCCCTTGAGAAAAAAGATATGACCAAAAGAATGAGACAGAATTGGTAAGATAATTCAGGAAAAACATTTATCTAATGCCTCAAAGTGCATAGACAAGTCACAAAATACATTTCAAAGTCAGATTTGATGACAATTCGTTAATGCAAGTAACCACATAATTGGTTCAGAACATCTTCAACAACATGAGAGCATAGGAAAAATATAGGTTTGGTCATTAATCATATAAACCAAAGCAAGCAGTTCACTTCAAGTTCTGTCCTCAGGTAAATCAGTTCAAGTTTGAGCTGCAGCACCACATGCCACACCACGAGTCAGATAATCTCTCAGCCAAAATGTCATTTCCTACACAACTTTGGCAGCAGGCAAAGCACAGGATTTGGGGGGTCGCAGTTTGAATAAAGTTCAGTTCAAGAAAAAGTCTATTCCTCTGTAGTGAGTGGAAAAAGGACATAGAAAATATAATAGGAATCAAGAGTTTATCCAACAGCATACCAGACAGGGAAAAATGAAATGACAGCCAGCCTTGTCTTCTTAAATGGGGTAGTTATACTCCAAATGTTCCAGGGTTGCACTCTTTAACGTATCAATTCCATCAGTCCATGGGTGTTCATTGGTCACTCACGGTGGGCTGTTTTATGGGGTAGTCAATCACTCATACAAATCCAGCTGAATTATGTAATCTTTTTTGCAAGTTTCCTTAACCCCTTTGACGCGCATGACAAAGCCAGCTCGTCATGGGCGTTACCTACGCTAAGCGCATGACGAGCTGGCTTTGTCACGTAACGCGCGATTTTCAAAATCGCAGCGGGAAAACCACTAGCGCGCATGCGGTTAATAATATTCATTATGTTCCATTTAGTTAGCATTTAGTCACTTCCATGGAAGTAGGAGGTACGTTTACTTGTTCATTGTCAGACCGTTCCTAAAAATGTTTCCCTGGGTTTGCAACAATATTTGCTACAGTTCTATCGAATATGCTTCCAGTGAACAGTGAGTCCATTGTTAGCTAGAACAGAAGTGAAACTTTACAGAATATTCTCAAAAGGCTTAGGTGACTGCCTTACATGATTTTACACTCACATTAGGAAAGGAAAGTTTGGAGGCCTATATGGAAAAATAGTTGAGTTACTGTTGTGTAAATATTATTGAAGATCACACATTTGCAAATGCATTTAATCTTCTTCATTAATTCATTTATGATTGTCTCCATGAACTACATGTCAATATTAAGCCCCACTAAAAAAAAAATATTTCTAGACATTATTAGTAAATTACCATGCAAGCATAATGTTCAACATAACACTTTTCCGTACATGTATTATTTTCATATGTGTTACAAAAGGCCAAAATCATTCTATGACAGTTATTTTTATAAAAAGCTTTTTTACATGTCTCTGGTACCACTATGCATATAAGCATGTATTTCATGCACATTTGAATATTATCATGAAAACTTTCTGTATTAATTTTATTTTTCATCTTTCTTACGGCACGCAAACGCATCTGCGTGAAACTCTCATCTTCTCTCGCTTTGTTTGCATTATCGTATCATCATCTCCTAAAACTCTGCATGCTTTTACGATGCAGTATGTGAACTTATGTTTTCAACTTAATAGGTTAACATGTCTCATCCAGTAAAAGGTCCCCCAAATGATATTCTCAGGTTGGAATTGGTAAAGATAGATTCCAGACAACATCTATGCTCCATAAATTCCACCTTTGATGGCGAATTAAGTCAACACACAATGTAATTCTGATGTTACATTAGAATGCAGTAGTCTACATTGGTTTCAATCTAGCCTGTTCAACATGTTTCATGTCATCATAGTATATCCACATTGCCTATCTTCTAATTCAGTTTCTGCTCTATTTCTTTTCCTTCCACTGGTTTCCTCTTCAACGTCCTTACGTTTGCAATAATGATATATCACTACTACGATTGATCAGTTAATTGCAATTGTTAATAGAGGTGTTAGTATTTTTCCCACTAAGCTTCCTCTCAGTGCTGCAAACCAATTTCCCACAGATGTAAATCCTTTCCCAATTGTTTCGCAAGCACCATCAGCTATTAGTTCTGTTAGTTCGTTCCTTAAATTAGTAATTCTGCCAATATATGCCCGCAAATCCTTATTTTGGTCAGGAAGTACAACACTGGTGAACCTTTAACATGGGACAGACTCTGTCTTCTTGTGCTAGAAGAACGTCTAAATTAAGTCTCTTTTGCAAAACCATAGATTGGATAGCAAACATTTCTGTCTCTATAATGAGAAATCCTCTAGCAGTATCAGTTGACATCTGATCAAATTCAATTGAAAGCTTCCGAATTTGTGGAAATTTAGGTTTGAGGATACTATGGCACCAACAATATCACCTATAATTTCAGTAGCACTAATTCCCCTTCTCAAGCGAGTATGCCTTTTTTCATTAGTTCCACTGTTTTGATTCACATGATAGATTTTTGGAAAAACCTTACCCATGTTACAACACCCATATCATTGTTGTGAAGCCTGTAATAAGCATTTCTCCCACAAACATATTATACTCCTGGAAATATAGGATCTGCCTTTGCTAAATATTTTCCCTACCCTCCTACAAGTAAGAAGGTATGATCCCATTCACTGGAGCCCACAAATGTATTGTTATGGTCAGTTTTATGTCTCAGTATGCATAACTGCACTCTATGTTGCCAGTCAAGAGGCATGGCAGCATGTGTCTCCCCCTTTTTCAATTCGGTCTCCCTGTGTGCTCATGGCGGTATCCTTATTTGTGATTCAGATTTTCTTGTTGTATCATCACGTCAATCCTCTACAGAAATAATAAAATCCTTCTATGCTCTATGTAAAGCACAAGTCAAATTATATTGATGTGCATACACTGGATCTAAAGTTAATGTAGGTTGGAAAAATGTGCCCATTATCTCAGTATTTTGTGCATCTGGTACTTCATTTATGTTTTTCTTAGCTGGAACGTTTAAAAATATCAAATCATATTTCGAATAATAGCATTGAAACTGTCCTTTGCAATAGAATAAACTTATTAGTACACTACAGGAAATGCCATAGGTTAATGGTAGGTGATGCTAAGTCAACCCAGCAGACAAGCATATGTTTTTTAAAAGACTAGATGTATAACTAAAGAGTAAAAAAAAGAGCACAACATAGAGGTGTACTAAAGAGGTGAACGGAAACCTAATGAATGAAAGTAGTTAAAAAGGGATTGACACAGAATTATTATGTGTTTTTTTTCCCCACAGAAAATTTGTTCCCTCCATACATAGTAGGAGGTTCATTGGAAAATAAGAAATTTTAGACCAGAATGCTACACAACCCACAACAAAGGTTGTGAACTTAAACATCAAGGGATCCACACCCTGAAGTAGGCCGCATTGACCCAAGGGGGCTAATTGAAGTGGCCGAAACATGTTGGTACTTGCAGTAGGGGTTTAGGGGCTGTTACCCCTCCTGTATATCCCTAATTAATTTTAAATCCAGTCAAGGGGAACAAAGAATAAAGTTAACCACTAGGTATCTCCTTAGACTGTTTTACTCTTTTCTGCACCTGAGGTCCCTTCCTAAGGGAAAAGCATTCTCCATCACTTATACTTTTCTACTTTCTTTTTCAACCTTCTCCCTCACCCCTAAAAAAATAGCGCTTCATCCAGTGTATTGGTCTGCACCTGGACGTCTGCAGTGGCCCTATGATGAAGCATGCCACTGCTTAGTGGGTGAGGGCAGTAATAAGAAATTCTTTAATTTTTCTTTTCTCATTCTTTTCTCTCGTCTTTGATATGCCTTCGAGATTTAATAGGGGACAGGAACCTCTTATCACAATCTAGGATAGTATCACTGATCCTTTTTTTTATAGTCCTTCTCTCTTTTGTGAGTCTTAATGACCCATCCACAAAGAGGACATGATCTGATTCAGGTAATGGGACATATTGAATGTCAAGGCGCAATTTGGTACAAAATCCAGTCAAATCCAAGCTGTTATGATCTGCTTAAAAATTACAACTCCGTGTCCAGGTAGGAGCATCAAGGTACCTGGATTTAAACTCATGCATCTCGTCGCTGTCACATTTTCTTCTCCCAAAATCCCTTTTCATATTTTGTCAAGCGACTACTCGTGAGATGTTGCGTGCTGGTTTGAGTAAGCAAAATCTCAACAAGTGCACTTTCAAAGGATGACCCATCACAATGTTTTCAAACAGTTCCAGACTCACAGATGTTGCAGCAACAGCTTTTAAACATCCAGGAAATGTGGCAGATACAGGATCTAAAGTAGCTGAAATGTATGCAACAGGTCTGTGAGCAGTTTCATGCATTTGCATTAGAACTGACAGTGTGCAACCTTCACGCGCACTGTACAACAAGGTATAACTCTTGTTAAAGTCGGGCAATCCCAATGCTGGATCTTGACACAGGCTGTCCTGCAGTTCATTAAAAGAGCGCATGCATTCCTCATCCCATGGGACTGGATCGGAAAACACCTTTGTGTGTAAGTCTACAAAGAGGCTTGTCATCGAGGAAAAGTTTGGTATCCGCTGTCTGCAATATCCAACCGTTTCCAAATACATGCAAATCTCCTTTTGTGTACTTGGTGGATTTATTTGCAAAATAGAAGTAATCCGATTTTGTGCTACTTTTCTGAGTCCTTTTTCAATGTGGTGTCCCAAATAAAGAACCTGTCTTTTGCAAAATTGAATCTTCACTGGTGACACCTTATGCCCACTCATTGCCAAATGATTCAATAAAGCAATAGTCTCACAAACACAAGCCTCTTTGGTACTGGATGCGACCAATAAATCACCTATGTATTGCAGCAACACAGAATGATTTGGCATCCGAAGATTCTAGATTTCTTTTCAGTATTTGGTTGAAAATTGAAGGACTCTCTGTATACCCTTGTGGAACTCAGCACCATGCCAAGACACAGTCTCCGAACTAGGATGCAAACAATTATTGACTATCCAGAAGCAAAGGGATGGAGAAAAAGGTTTGGCACAAATCAATCACCGAAAACCATTCAGCCTCACAAGGAATCACAGCTGGATTTGGTACCACTGGAAAACAAGGTATCACAATCTGGTTTATCTTTCGCAAATCCTGCACAAGTCTATATTTCCCGTTCGGGATTTCGAATACCCTTGATAGATGAATTACATGGACTTCCCAAAATATCTCTCAAAATTCCTTGCTCAACCAAAGGAGTTATACCCGCAATAGATTCCGGACTGAAATTATAAGCTGGAGTTCTGGGAATTTCTCCCTTTGGTTTCAATGTGATTCAGATTGGAGCTCCTCCTTTCATCAGGCCAATATCCTTTCCGGTAAAATACCAAACCTCTGGTAAAACTGTGTCTCGTAACTTCAGATGGCAAATTATTTTCAGTCAGTTAGCGATATAATCCCTCTGCTTCCGTTTTCTGTTTTACCATTTTAAATACCATATCTTCATCATTAGACTGGAATTCTATTCCCTTGGGTGCACAATAGATGGAACAATTCAATTTACACAATAGGTTTCGCCCTAACAAATTCATTTAATTGGAATCACAAACCACAAATTGATGTTAATCTTCAAATGACCCAATTTGTACCTGTACAGGTTCTGTCAACGGGGCAGATACCAATTGATTAAACACTCCTACAACTCGGATTGTTTCTCCTGAGAGAGGCAGGTTGTGGATTTCCAAGTTCTTACAGTGAAACAGGTAGCACTAGTTTTTACAAGGAATGAAATAGGTGTTCCATTTATCTTGCTATCCACATAGGGGCCATTCTGATCTACCTCTAAGGATGTGCCAAGCATGCATTCCGCCTCCCCTCTCAGGTACCATCCTTTGTACATTTCTGAATCCCTTTCATCGTCTGCACCAGGTACTGTGACGCCACTTGTCCATTCTAATTTACTTGATCATTGGTATGAAAACCCATGTGTGCATTGTATCTCTGCACCTGTCCATTCAACTAAGGCATAGGAGCTTGTGGCATATTCTGATTTTGACTTCCCGTTTTCCGCATTGGCTTATTTCGGCTTATTCTGCATCTCATTGTTTATCTGTGGCTGCATCATTTCTCCTGGTACTGTCTGCCCATTCGTCTGATTCATAGTATTGAACTTACACTTGCACTTTCCATGCCCGCACTTGCCGTAAATGTGACATTCCTCTTCCTTGAGGCTCAAAGGTCGGTGGCTAACTTCCTGCTATACATGTCATTCCAGTATTCATTTGACCATTTGCCTGCACCATACCTGAAAAGTCTGAATCAAAACACAAATATCATTTCTTTGCTGCCTTATCGGAGTCAACATCAATTTTTCTTTCAACTTCTTATGACATGAATCTGTCATCTCCATACTATTTCACATACAGAAGAATTTCATCAATTTATTTAGCTTGACAGCAGATCAAATGTTGCTGTATCATGGCACTTACCCTCAGGCCTCAAGCCATACACAATCCGATAAACAAAATGTCCTGTATCCTATTCTGTTACAATCTCAATTCCACTGTATTCCTTAAATGTCTGTAGTAGCCTTTTGTAATAAGAATGCACTGTCTCCTTCAATTTCTGAGTAAATCCGTCTATTTTTACCCAATCTGTTTCTTTTGGCGAAATCTTTCCTTTCAGATAGGTAATAACCTGATTGTATTTTCCCATCACTTCAGCCGATGGCACACCTTATTTAGAATCTCTCGCAGGCTCTGTTTCTGGCCAATTGACTGCAATCTTACACTCAATCCATAAATCAGTTGAACTGCAATGTCAAATAAGGTATCTAAATCAGTTAATACAACTTTTGAAACCTTTACAAATCTCTCTACTGCTTACACCACTCAACAGGCTTGTCTCTCAATTTTGGAGAATCAATTGTGAAGGACAAAATGTCTGATCTAGACCAAGGGACATGAATACACCCTCCTCCTGGTACTTTTCTCATGGGATACATGTTTGTCTCTACCTCCCCCTTTTCTTTCTCAATCATTGGGCACAAAAGCAAAGCCACTACTGTCTCTTCTTTCTTTTTAGCCTCCCATCTCTTCAAGGTAGTTCTTAACTCTTTAATCTGTAACCTTTTTCCTGATGGTTTTAAACTCTAAATCGTTATCACTAAAATCCAAATTATATGTTTTTTGTAAAACCTTTGATTTCTGAACATCCACGGGTTTCTTCACAATTAAGGTAGCGCCGAATTACATCGTGAAGGGGCTCCTGATTTACAGACCGTCGGGACCCTCCACTCGCTTTTCCTCTAGCCTGCTAGAATGTCTTGTGCAGCCAGCACTATGTTATGAAAAACATTTAGTGCTTGGCGATCTGAACTTGCACTTTGATGATGCTAAGAATGTAGGGGCTGGGGAGCTGTGTAATGAACTGGCAACCCTGCAATTGATGTTAAAATCTGACTCCCCAACACACCAACTGGGGCATTTGCTTGACCCCATTTTTGCTAATTGGGAGGATATAGTGGTGAACCCCCCTCTGCCTGTACCATGGTCAGATCATTTCCTGGTCCCATTTGGGCTTAAGCTGCCGGGGCTAGAGGCACAGTGACATCCAAGGGGGAGACAGCACGCCGGAAGTGGGCTGGTTGCTCTCAGGAGAAGTTTAACAACGCTCTTGCTCAGGGTGGGCTGCCTGGGGGCATTACAAAATGATTACAAAGAAATTAACTTCAACTTGGGCACCTGCTGTAACCCTGTAAGTGCTTCCTGAGCGGCGCCTCGTTGCCTACTTGCAACTATTCTCTGACCCTGCTCTGACCCTCGATGCAGGGTCAGAGAGTCGTTACAATTAGGCAACGAGGCTCCTGTCACAAAAATTAAACCTCAGTAGGAAGCACTTACAGATATAAATAAAGCAGGTGCCCGAGTTGAGCTTAAATTCAGTAATGCATTATAATCAGCCCAAGAATCTAGTGAGCACGGTCGATGCTAGGCAGGTGTGCTTTCTCCCCAGATCTACGTCTACAATTAGCTGTAATCCGTGATCGGGGTCTAGGCATCGACGAGTTTCTCGAGCGCAATCCCCCTGTACTTCCAGTGACCAAGAGGCTGCTTTCTCCTCATTTGCTGCTCTGATCGGTCTCTGACCCTTTATAAACGAGAGGCATGTGAACTCGCAAAGAAGCCCCGCCCGTTTGGCCCCTTCCCACATGCACTAGGCTATGCAACCTCTTCCCTTCCTTTCCCCCACTAGAGGGACCTCGGCGCCTATGGGCACGGTGGCAAAGTTACAGACACAGCTGTAGTGCTGGAAAAGCACGATACATTTACCCAACGAGGTAGCACTTACTGATTAGCCAGTAGAAAGTACTCCAGTTGAGTATGGTGCAATTGCAAAACAATCTGCGATTTTGCGGGGAAATCCGCGAATTCGCAGATTTTTTTGCGAATTCACACGAATTTGCAAACCGCAAATTCTCAAAATTCGCCCATACTTACGTAAAACCCTGGATATGCTGCCCACCACCTCAGCCAGAAAGACCATGATGCATGCCCTGGTTACCTCGCGCCTTGACTATAGCAACGTTCTGTATCTGGGGGCCACGGGTAAATGTTTGCAAAAGCTTCAAGTGGTACAGAATGCGGCTGCTCGGCTAGTTCTTATGCTCCCAAGGAGGGCCTCCTCACAGATGCCGTTAGCCTCCCTGCACTGGCTGCCGATAAGGGAGTGAATCCTGTTCAAGGCACTGTGCGTGTGCCACCGTATCATTCAGGGGACTTGTCCTTCCTATCTGTCTGATTTATTGAGGCTATACTCCCCAATACGCCAACTGAGATCGGGGGGGACGGGTCAGGAGTGCGTCCCTGCCGTTAAGAGAGCCAGAATGGGCAGCCGTTCTTTCCGCTTTCTGACAGTTCAGCATTGGAACAAGCTCGCGGTGAGCCTTCGTTTGGAGGGCTCGGAAGCTAGTTTCCGGAAAGAGTTGAAAACGTATCTTTTCCCAACTGGATAGGCACGCTGGGCCAGGCTGCATAGGGGTTGTGGCAGTTTTGCACCGCAGCGCGGGAACACACTGGCCGAGTGTAACCATGCGCTCTATAAATGCATCTGTTATTATTATTTTGAGCCACCCCAGTAAACCTTTTATCATTGTTTCTAGCCTCTCAAGTTATATCCTTCCACATTAACAGTAATTCTTCATCACAGTATTTTGCTAATCTTTCTGAACTAATGGTTCCAAATATAATTTCCTCTAATTCAACCTTTAATCTACGTATGTTACTTTCCACTAATTTACCATCTCTTACTGAAAAATTGTTTGCACTAGATATTGGGGCTATATCCCTTATCCATTAATAAAGTTCCTCAGGTGTTGGCCCTATGGAGTTACTTGCCTTTCCTCTCTGATTCTCCCCACCAATTTCTCCTAATAATTGATTTATCATTTGTAAAACATTTCCTGATATAACTTGTGAACCTCTATTTGGAGTTTCGCAAATTCTTTCTGTAATACTAATCAATGAGCCTGTTCTGCCTTCCATTGTGGATATCATCTTTTCATGTGTTCCCACACCACTCCCTTGGGTTGCAGCTTTTTCTCTTACAGGTGGCACATTCTGATTCAGTAACTCACTACTTTATTCTCGGGAGATGTGATTTATTGCTGATAACCCATTGGACCGTCATTACATGTACTTGCGATACTCCTCATCTTGACTTATATAATGGGATAATTGGACCTATAGTAACTGGATAGGATAATGAATCTGGGCCAGTAGTTATAGCAGATTTATTAAGTTCTACTTCTTCTGGGGTCTGTCCTAGAGACAAAAAGATATCTCTATGAGCCAAATCTAAAAAACAGGCGGTGCCTCTGGAGTCATTCTAAAAAACGGTTTTGTTCCTGAATGTGTCTGGTCTTATGGGGTGGGGGTCTATTCATCAATAACTCATTCAATAATTAATCATCTATTTCATCCAGGCTCTTCTCTATGTAAGAACCTGAGCTTGTGATTCCTCAACATGTTTCTTTTTTTCTTGAACATGTTTCTTTTTTCTTGAAATTCCTTTCTTTCCTTACTTTTTGCTACCAGTACAGGATACATTTGTGCACCCCTTGCAATGTCTTTTCTCTACTTTTTTTGTGAATTCAATTTCGCTTCTGCATATTGATTTAAAGTATTTTTATATTTGCCCTGATATTTCCCCTTCTGTCTCCGATGGGCTTTATGATCCCATTCTTCGAGAGCCTCATATTGGATTGGTCTGGGTATTGGTTTAATGTAATTCATCTGTCTTCTCAGATTCTCCAAAATTCGTACATTAAAAAAGTTCCATATTGTGAGAAAGCTAAGGGACCATCTTTCTCGTGGAATTTGCCCTCTAATGCGGTACAAATGTGATAACTTCTCTCTAAGGACACAAGCAAAGCTGGCGTACCTTCCGAAGCTACAGGAACTCCCTCCTTTGTAGGAATAGCCTCATCTTTATGTACTAACACCCTTAATTGCTTAAAGAATTTATTGATTTCTTCTTTTCAATTCAAATCAACCTTATTTCTAACTGTTTTGCTTCCGTATTATCCTTTCAAGTTCAAGTCACTGATCGATCTCACAAACCAATCTCAGCGCAGTTTCACACCAACCTCCTTATCTCAGTGCCGTACTTTTATGATGTCAATTTACCTCTTCACAGCGACTGACCCTCCCTTTAAAATTCTCAGTTTCTCTTCTCTTTCTTTTTCTCCCTTATCTGATTTTACACAAACCAATATTAAATATAAGGCGACTCTTGTCTGCTCCAATAAAAAGAATTATAGATGCTCATACAACCAGAAAATTTTCATTCAGTCCCAGTAAAATCTCGACCAGCGCAATTTCACCCTTTGAGAAAAAACCTTTGGTATTACTCCTGGTGCACTCTAGGAATAAATCCAAACTAAATTTGGACACGCTTTCAAAAAGTGAGCTACCATTTTTTTGTAAGACATTGGGAAGCGTGGGGTGGGTGGAATTTTGTGGATCCACGCAGATTCCAGAACTTTCCACCACAGAAATATGAGGAAAATGTGTTTTTTTACAAATGTTTCGGTTTGCAAGGGATTCTGGGTAACAGAACCTGGTGAAAGCCAGTCAAGGTACCCCATCCTAAATTCCCTGTGTCTAGTTTTCAGAAATGTATAGGTTGGCTAGGTTTCCCTAGGTGCCGGCAGAGCTAGGGTTCAAAATCTACAGCTAGGCATTACTAGGGTAATTTTTCACTGTTGTACTTTGCGCCGTTTCCTGTTGCGGGCACTAGGCCTACCCAACCCAAGATAAGGAAAAATCTCAATTCTTTATTTTAAAGCGCGATTCTCTTTTCATTAACAACGTAAAACATTCGCCACTGTACCCGAGTACTAAATAGAAAAGAAACCTTTCACTGCAAGTAAATCCCTTCCGTTTACTTTTCATATACTACGAGTAGATCCTTTCCGCCTACCCTTCACACAAGCATTAGAGAACCTGCTACTTCTTCGGACTCATCCGCTCCGGGATATATACTGAGGCCAAAGTTTCACCAGCGAACCCCTTTGCTGTCAATCGAGATTGTCATGTATTCCTATAGGTTCTGAATCGATCCCCCTATTCCTGACCCTATTCTAGTTAAACAAACCAACAAGTTAACTAGCAGTCAGCCCATGAGGCAGAAAACCCCCATGATGCAGATACCATTATCTGACACAGTCACACTACGGCACAGGAACGTGTTATCTGATTAGGTCATAACGCTTGCGATCTAATTAGACAAGCGATATTCCTCCAGCCCCTGATAAGGCATACGGAGTTCTCATAACAAATCAAACCTATGACAACCTGGGCAAAACCCTGCGGCCATTGTTTTGATTTCACCGAGAACTTCAGTAAAAGAATGTGCTAACGAGCAAGTCGTATGACATCCTTATTGACGTATCTATGTCCATCCTTACGTCAATCTCGGCACCTTAAAGGTATAAATATTACCGATCTTGCCCTATGCAAACACACGCGTGGTGACGAGACGGAGCAGCCATACTTGCCGAAGCCAAGAGCAGAGCAGACCCCGCTGGCAGCAGCCCCGCCTTCCTGACGCGCTGAGAGACGCGCTGCTTTCTCCTGCCGAGAAATCCAGCACCGGCGTTTCTGGGCCGCCCTCGCAGGCAGCCTGGGATATCGAGACCAGAGAGAGAGATACCATCCCTCATTCATCCTAACTTCCAGGTACAGAACTGAATAACCCCTCACATAGAATTCTTTAGTTATTCACTTGGCAAAAACAAACTTAACTTAAACTGTAACTTTCTATTCCCGCCCACGCATTAGACTTAGGTCAGGTACACGGGGTAGGCGTATCTAGAAACACCAGTTGAGTACGTTTAGTCAAATGTATATGTGTATGTAATATATTTTATTCATTTAAAACATCTTATGGCTTAGAAACCATATCAATGTTTTTACAGTATTATTTTATACTATTGCTTTTAATGTATGCACTTTACTTAGCTATAAGTATTGCAATAATATCGATCCATTTCTCTTGTATGAGAAAAGAGACTGATCAATAAATAACACCTTTTTATTGAACACGCCCGTCTCTTCCTTTTCTCTACATTCTGATGAGACTAAGAATGCACGTACTGACTGAGTAAAATAAATTGCCTTTTGTTCACACGACTCTCGAGATATACTCTTGATTAGGGGAGAGCAAAGTTGTCATGTTCTATGGTTGTCAGAAACTAAATCCCTTCTTGTCTAATCAGGGGAGTTAATTCTTTCCTGAACATTCGAGAAAGTTTCTAGTGAACTCTGAGCTAAGCTGGCAAACCCAAAACTTTAAGTCTAGTATCGACAGTAGTAGACCTAGTTAACGTCTGGCCTAGGCCTTTACTGCTGTAGGTATTATTCCAATGCGCAGAGCCTATTGGGATGATAGGAACTACACTACATGGCGCCCAACGCGTTTGGAAAGGGCGATAAAACTAACATAGGACATTTAGAGTAACTCAGTCGTGCTTTCTCACTCAGACCCCTTTTCCCAAATACTCCAAAGACATCTGGAGTGGGTGAAAGGTTATATCCGCCAGACCTCGCAGGAGGGAACTCCTATGTATGGTTCTTGGTATAGTCAACGTTGAAGGATACACTGTTCCAAAATATTGTGCATCTAATCTTTGTTTCCATAAGAAACCTGATCTGCAAACAAAAGAAATAACCTTCAGGACAGTAAAATGTCAGACAATGAAGAAGAAAGAGAGGCAGTTAGATTAGCAGCTGAACTCGCAGCGGCTGATGCTGCAGCACTAGATGCGGACGGGGATATAATACTCATCCCGGTCATCAAAAGGAGATCTATAACCCTGAAACTTATAGAAAATGGACTGACACCTAGAGGTGGCACAGTCATATTCGTAATTGAGGCACACGAATATCGGCAGACAGAGGTATACTATTCATGGATACATTTTCCAGCAGCAAATGCTGTAACAAAGTACTTCCACTATTACAAAATAGAGGAACCTCCTAATGAGTACACTCCTTTCGAGGAGGTGGAAGTACCACTCAAATTTCAAGAGCATCTGCTCTTATTTGATGGCGCCCTAAAACATAACAATCACATCACCAGGCTCGGTCCTTTAGGTAGACCAGGAGCAACGTGGCCGGTCCTAGCCGGATACACACCACATCCAGACATCGATGGGATGTCTGCACCAAACCTTTTAACACAGCTAAAACAATTAATAAAAATTCATAGACAATTAGTTCAGTATGTGATGCGGACATCAACAATTCAGCCAGCGATTAAACTCCCACAGCTGACCCCTCACCAGGGGAACACAAATAAAATTACACCACAGAACATCCAGTCCTGCCTAGGTAAAATACCGGCTAAACGGGAACAAATACCATTCTGGTTGGCACAGAAAATTACCCAAATAGAGGCGGTGTTTCCTGACACCACCCCGCTAGAAAAGCACAGGATTCTGACTATCTGTCTTCCAATGGGAATCGCACCACACATTGAGGACTGTGACACTTGGGGTACAGTCTTTGCTTCCATCTACACAAAAACGCACGGTGTTCCATCCATTTCGGTAATACCAGATGTGCTAAAACAAATTCAAGATGAATATGGTCCTGAACCCGCTTTAACTCTTGGTATGAAATTACTAAAAGACTTCAAGCAGGTCTCGGCTATATTATTAGCCAACATAAAGGGAGAAGCAGCAAACGTGGCGATCCGCCAGAGGTTAAAAGAGACAGATATAGCAGACCAACCAGCTGAAATTGCCAGAATCATAGAAAAATCCTATGAGGAACTAGGTAGAGATAGTTTAGGTGGAATACCAGTAAAACCACAACTGACTGAAAGTCCAGAAAAAATATTTTTTAATAATAATTCACCAAAAAAGAACTGGGATGGAAACAAACAATCCAATCCTAAAGAAAAGAAATTCCAGTCCAGAGGAAGGTCCCCTAGGCGAAGAGAAAAATCTCCGAACCAAAGACACAGGTCACCCCAGAGTGACCCCTCTGGGAAAAGATATAACCTTAGAAATAGGGATAATATAAAAAAGCCTGATAGATATCAAGACATTGATACCCGTCCCTCTCAATCTTTTCAGACTTCCTCGCAGAAATCGGAAAGAAGAGGACGATCAGAACAAAGAGAAGAGCACACCAAGTCCAAAGACAAGGAACCTGCTCAGTTAAAAAAGAAATTACAATTTCCAAAAAAGAAGGTAGCCAGTATCAAGGTAGTTAACAATGCCGAGAATACTGAGGACACAACTGAAAAATGGAGAGTGGGCTCAGACAATGCTAGACAGTGCAGCAGAAGTGAGCATAGCTCGCAAAGTCCTTATGAATCATCTGGAGACAGTGGACACGAATGAATATCTTCAAGTGGAAACTGCGGACACCAGAGTTAGCAAACCTCACAAGATATACGAGATAACATTACGTATAGAGGGAGATAAGACTAGGAAAATAAGGGGACTATTTTGGGATAACCTATCCGAGGGCTATGACATCCTTCTAGCTGAAAAAGACTGGCCACCAGAGTTTGTTAGGGAGTGCCCTCATGGCGAAGAAATAATTATGCCTGCCTTCTCGAATCATATCCCGATTCATAAAAAATACACACTTGCCAGAAAATGGGCAGTGGCTTTAGCTCCTGCCTTATATAAAAATCATGTAGGATGGGATGAGGACTCTCCTCCTCACAAAATCCAGTTAAAATCACAACCAACTGCACAAAGGCAGTACCCAATTAAGCAAGAAGCTAAAAAACAGGTAAATGAAATACTAGATCAGCTAGAATACCAGGGGGTGATTGAAACTTGCACCTCACAAATGAACAACCCTTTGTTTCCGGTCTCCAAACCAGACAATTCATATCGTCTAGTTTTGGATTACCGACACCTTAACACATGTTGCAAAACTTTTGCAGTGCAAAACTCACACAGTGCTGCACTAATGAATAACATAGTGCGCAAAAAATACAAAACAACCTTGGACATCTCTAATGGATTCTTTTGTCAAAACATAGCACCAGAGAGCAGATATTTAACTGCATTCTCAATAAATGGCACTCAAAAACAATTCTGTCGGTTAGCCCAGGGGTACAAGAACAGCCCGGGGGTATTCTCAGCGAGAGTAACAGAATTACTACAACTATATGATGATGAAGCATTATCTTATGTCGATGACATCTACTTAACAGATGATGACTTGGAGACTCACTTGAAGAGAGTGAACACCATAATACTTGGGTTCGCAGCAGAGGGTTACAAATTCAACTTTAAAAAATCCAGAATTGCCCATCTGACAGTCCTATTCTTAGGATATGAGTTATCAAGTGAAGGCAAAAGCCTGGCTGACAATTTCCTAGAGAAATGTGCCGTACTCCATGCACCTAGAACACTAAAAAACTTACAGTCGATTCTAGGCTTCCTAAATTTCGGAAGAACATACATTGCAAATTACGCAGAAAGGGTCAAACCCCTTTATGATCTGATAAAACCTGATTTCAAAAGATCCAATTGGACTCAAATACACACAGAAATTTTGAGATCCCTACAAACAGACATGCTAATTAAAACAAAATTAGAAACACGTGATAACACACGCAATCTTGTGATTCGAGTCATCCCAGGGAGATGCGGATTCACATACCTGACCTCTAATGAGGGAGAAAAGGTACCAATTGCATTCAAATCACACTTGTACACAGAAGCTGAAAAGAAGTTCAGCAGTACAGAAAGAATTGTTCATGCAGTTCAAACCGCAATAGCTAGAGAAAAAGATCAAGCTGACGGTAGACATATCACAGTCAGAACAGCAGAATCAGCCTTTGAGGCACTAACAACACCGTGTAATTTACCAACAACAACATTAAATCCAAAGTGGATACAATGGGTGAATTCAATCACAACGGACAAAGTATACTATTACCTTGATCCAGAACTAGAAGAATTGAAAAATCTAGAATATGAAAAAACATACCCTCTGCCAATCGACATTCTGCCTTTACGACATTACGCCTGTGTAATCTATACAGACGGACATGCTCAACCCCCCGTTTGGGGAGAACAGGCATACAACCCCACATGTGAGATTACAAAAGAAGTGTGGCGCGGAGGTAAACTAAAACATCTATTAACAAAATAACACTCAGTAGAAACCAATTCAGAAAAACAAACTGAAATAATAGCATTGAAAATGGCGCTAGATAATGCGGATCGCGAATTCCCGACACTTATAGTGTCAGATTCATATTACTGCGTCAAATCATATAACAAGGATTTGCAGACATGGATTCAAAAAGGTTACAAAGATGCCACAGATGCACCAATAAAGCAGAAACTGCTCTGGGAACAAATAGCTCTTTTACAGAAAGAACTACCAAAGACTCACGTGACACACTCACTGAGTCATCAGCGTGATGGCGTTCACGTTGCAGGGAATTCATTGGCTGAGACAGCCACAGCGGCAGCCACTAAATCGGCTCCCGTAGATCGAAAAAAGCGTACATTAAAATACATTGACGGTGAAACAGTGCTGGCAGTGAAAACGTCATCAAAAGGCGACTGCTCAGCGTTACCGATCAACTATCCACTCAATTATACATACATAATCGATGCAAACTCCGTCCCTTTTGCTCGAATCCCTGGAGTGGGGGATAGAGTGATTCCAAACATGGACAGGAGAAACTTGTTAATCGCAGACGCACATATGGGCGAGGGTCTCAGACACCTCAAACTAAAAGATTCTCTGGAAGAATTACAATCACGGTACTGGTGGCCAGGCATGAGTCTGCGTCACACCATGTTTGTAAAAAACTGCCCAAACTGCAACAGAGATCGCAGTGGGGAGAGAAACAGTTTAATACCTCGTCGGTTTACTCCAGGAAAAATCAGGAGTAAAAAGGAAGGGTTGCGATTAACTTATACAGGCTAGTACCACTTATAATGTAGATCACCAGCACTCGGCTGACGTCCGGACGGTTATACAAAGATTTGCGAGTCTAAATGGCATATACGCTAAGAGCATGCTATGTTTGACCATTGTCTCCACTCTAGCCCTCAAGCATGGGGGGAAACATGGCCAAATGAGCATAGCCCAGCGGGAATCTTCTCACTTCCTTCCTGAGGGTACGGGATGGTGTAAAGAAAAAAACAAGGCATAAAGCAATCTATAACGGAAAGGATATTAGGTACGGGAGCTGGGTGGGTCAAACATCTAATAAGTGTCCAACGTAGTCTCAATAACTTGCCAAGAAATTCTCTGAAGGGATTCAGTCCGTACGAATTATTATTCGGAACTAGGATGATTATCTCTGACCTTGACAGTCAGACTTCAGTGGTGAAAGAAAAAAGCTTTGATATCAAAGACCGTTTGGCTATTTTGCAGGACTTAAACAAAACAAGAAAAGACCTGAGCAACATAAAGTTGAAACAACAGCCAACAACCACTGAAGAACCACCACCTGTCCCAGCAAGACCTGTCTGGATTCCAAAAGTCGGGGATCTAGTCAGGGAGAAGATCGCGGTAAAGAAGGAATTTGGGCCTTCTTACAGAAAAGCAGTTCCTGTCTTGTCTGTCAACAGGACAAGATCAGTTGTACTACCGCCACTTGCTGGTAAAAAGGAGAACCGAGTTGTATCCATCGACCTGGTAAAACCACAACATGTGGCCGATAACAAACAGTAGGCCAAGTGGACTCCCAATAAGTAGCAGAACACCAAGGTTTGCTACCAGTACAGAGGTTCTTACGAAGAGGCTCATCACATTCGAAACGCCTACAGAAGAACAACAAGGACTATGCAGCAATGCAATAGAACTCAGACCTCTGAAAACCCAAATAAAAACATTTAGCAGAGACACACCAATCTACAATGAAGTACCAAGTGAAAATGCAAGAAACAAAAATGCTGAACCAATTGGAACAATTGACAGAACTGCATCCGGCTACTTCATAAACTTCGATGATTCCTCTGAAGGCTTCAGTGAAATAAAGACACAGCCATCATCAAAAACCTTTAAAGATAAAGCTAAAGAACTTTTGAAACAACTGAAAGAAACATATCTGATTTCTCCATGGATTGAATTTTGGGTGGGTTTTGGTGCATTTATCCTCATACTTTGGCTCATCATGGTACTAACTTTGGGACGCTTCATTGAGGGAAAATATGCTAAAATGGACACAGCAAGTCAGAAAATCAACTTGATCCTCAAACCACACACATCTTCACACGTCGAGAAAAGAGAACTTTCTTCAGCCAACTTCACAGCCAATCCGATACCTGGTGGGGTAGCCTGGGACAACACTGACTATGAAATTTATGGTCCGGTCGAGATCCTGAAATATCCACACCAAATTAAGATCTCCTTGAGTGACTTTGTAAAACCAAGCTCATTTGCTGATGATTGGGACTTCGAAAGCATTAATAATATGATGTCTGACTTAGTAATGTCTGCTAAATTTACCAAACATGATTATTTGCAGGGTTCTACCAATTATGATAGTATGTACTGTTATAACCACTATGGTAACCATTTTTTACATAGATCTGCACAACCTAGAAATGTTTTAAATTATAATCAATGGGAACATTGTGCAACACCTCCAAAAGGGAGCTCAAGAACCGTTTACGACAAATATTCATATTTTTCAGGTTTTAACACAAGTAATGCTGAAGCATTTTATTTTAAATTGTCAAACAAGACAGGGACCAAGACCATGATAACCAACACAAAATTGTTATATTCAGACTCATTTTTTGGAAAAATGAATACCTTTGTATTTGATTATTGGGACAAAAATGTTGAATTGAAAAGTGTTTGGGGTACAAAAGAATGGCAAGTACAGGGTATAGAAGCTTTGTTTAGAGCCTGCATGATCCCAGAACAAATGATATTTTTAAATGACACTGTTCAACAGACCACCTGTCTTGGCTTAGCCAAAATCAAAGATTTAAATAAACCGTCTATTCCAAAGCCAACAATATTTAGCAATAACTCTGATACAGATGAAGAGATAAACGTAAACCATATATTAAACCAAAACAGAACACATCCTGATTGGAAACAGTGGTTGATCTGGCCCACAGATACTAATAACTGTCAAGACAGATTCCTGAACAAAACACAGGGATTCAAAATGACCAGGCCAGACCCTAGATATCCCCAAAGACATCACCCAGGGATAATAACCACCTACAGTGTGGGCAAATTATGCCTTCAATGGCTACAAACTTCCACACTGGCAGAAATTAAGCAACACCTAACTTTACTTACTGATGGTGCTGACTTGCGTGATTTCACTATGGGACCACGCAAACAGCGTCAAAAGTGTTTCATAGCAGCCTCTGTATATGCAGCATACAATGAGGCCTGGAAGGTTACTCAAATTGAAACAGCAGAGAGAATACGGGAAATTGACCGTATTAATTTGGAAAAATCACTTTCTGTAGTGGACAATGGGTTAATGACTCTGTCCTCCAGAATTTTTTCTTTGGACAGCATTGTGTCTTCAGCAATCGATATATTGTCGCAAGACTTACTGTTATTACAACACGGTCAGTCACAATTGCGTTCTATTGTACAGCTTGGCTGGACGCTACAAAATCTGCGTTCAGGCTATGTGCCTTGGCGTTTAATCAATACAACGTCACTATTCCAAATCTTTAACCTTACTGATAGACAAATCAGTATGGCGCAAAGGGGTGCTGATTATACAATCTTGAGCATTGAAAAACTCGAAAGATTACCAGTGACAATGTCAGAACGACCTGTCAGTGAATGGATAATACATGGGATAATAAATATTCCAATCTCAACCTTCAGGTTTCAATACTGCCAAAAATATATACAGGCTGGCATGTACGAGAAATTGGGAAAGGGGTACCTTAAAACAACATGGAACCTGCCCTATTCACATGCATGTGTCAGTAATAAAGGACAGAAAGTGTTTCTTAGTGGCAACAATTGTGCGATGTCACTAAGTGGCACACTTCTGTGTAAAGGAATTAGTTTGCATGGAGCCTGTGAAGGGAATTCATACAACCTTTCATGTAACCAGCAAGGCGCACCTGCAACGGAAATAGAACCATTCTTTCAAAGACTCTATAATGGGAGTTACATTCTTATTGTAGACCGCAGATGTTGTAGTCTTATGCCCGGGACTCCTTATCTAGTAACTACTACTGCGAAGGTCAAGTGCTGTGGACGCTCGTTGTTCCCCAGCTCCTTCCCAGACAGGGAGGCAAGGGCATGGCCCGATTTGAAAATTACTTCTATTCGAATAGATACTTTAAGCAGAATGAAAACAGTGCTTCTTCAGACGCCTACCAGGCTCTCGTCATCAAAAGAAACGTATGATCTACAAGTCGCAAGGATGACTGCAGAGATACATACATTATTATCAACTAATTCCCCCGTACATTTCGCGGAAATCCTGAATGAAATCTTAAATATTTCTGATACCAATGGGGTCTCAAAGGTATTTAAGACAGTATTTTCGATGGCATTAACACCATTCAAAGCCATACGGGGTATTTTTCCAGATTTCGTCCATTCGATTTTTGGCGGACTTCCCCTGATCTTGGGACTAATTGCAGGACTCCTATTCTTAGTCCTTATTTTTCGTTATGGCAACCCATGTCACAGACAAAACTCTTGCGACAAGGGAAGAAACAATCCTAGCCATTGGATACCGGGACCGGATATCAAAAATCCTGGGACTCTCCCGGCTTAGAGACCTGAACATGACTTGGTTTCTATCATTTCGACCAATGTGGCAAAGATGTGTTTTACCTGTATTGAGGTGTCTGCTATGCGGAGAAGAATGCGTGTTAGACATCTGTCTGACGCTACAATCGGATGCGCCGATGGATGCAGAAACATTGTTGAGCCCGATCAAGGTTCATGCTTTGTGCTGCCCTCAAAGGCTACAAATCCTGATGACGGCATTCGTGGAAGCTTCACCACTGCGATTGATTGGTAGTGAAGTTCAAGATGAAAGCAGCATCGAACAGGTACGACCTTCTGTCAGCAATGCGAATCAGAATGTCAATGGAGACAATCATGCGCAAGAATGCATGATTACACCTATTTCCGAGTTAGTGGAACTTTCCCAGGAAGCTGTTGACAGTTTTTTCGAAAGCCTAAATGATATGATGTTCTCACCCGAACAGAAATAGAGACTTTTGAGCAAGCTCGCACACGGCGTTCCCTGAATTCGGCCTTCAACTTTAAATAATAAAGTCACATGAACTATTTTTCACTCCAGTTCACGGACAGCAACTCTTTCAGAAGCCCCAATTGATTTTTTCGGTTTTTCGGGACACTTATCTTCTGCTTAAAGTAAGAAACTATTCCTAAAGAACTAAGATTTCTATTTTTAGATACTTTATAGACTTTAGCTGCCCGCTGGTATGTTCACAAATATTTTATTCTGTGATGGAATGGTTTCGAAACTTTTTTCTGTATTTAAGAAACCATTTCATGTGTAATTCTCATATACCAAATAAGCAATAATGTATACAAATGCGTGATTACTTTAGCATTATTCCATAGCTTGAGTGCATACAATATATATGTCTGCAAATTTTCCGTATATTTGAAGAATTTCAAAATGCATTTATGTATTTTGGGGTGGTAAGGTATACACACTACTCTATAGTATGTTGTACTATGTTATACTATGCCTAGATTAGTAAATATGTCCATAGTTAGCGTGGAGTGGGTGTCATGTATTCCTATAGGTTCTGAATCGATCCCCCTATTCCTGACCCTATTCTAGTTAAACAAACCAACAAGTTAACTAGCAGTCAGCCCATGAGGCAGAAAACCCCCATGATGCAGATACCGTTATCTGACGCAGTCACACTACGGCACAGGAACGTGTTATCTGATTAGGTCATAACGCTTGCGATCTAATTAGACAATCGATATTCCTCCAGCCCCTGATAAGGCATATGGAGTTCTCATAACAAATCAAACCTATGACAACCTGGGCAAAACCCTGCAGCCATTGTTTTGATTTCACCGAGAACTTCAGTAAAAGAATGTGCTAACGAGCAAGTCGTATGACATCCTTATTGACGTATCTATGTCCATCCTTACGTCAATCTCGGCACCTTAAAGGTATAAATATTACCGATCTTGCCCTATGCAAACACACGCGTGGTGACGAGACGGAGCAGCCATACTTGCCGAAGCCAAGAGCAGAGTGGACCCCGCTGGCAGCAGCCCCGCCTTCCTGACGCGCTGAGAGACGCGCTGCTTTCTCCTGCCGAGAAATCCAGCACCGGCGTTTCTGGGCCGCCCTCGCAGGCAGCCTGGGATATCGAGACCAGAGAGAGAGATACCATCCCTCATTCATCCTAACTTCCAGGTACAGAACTGAATAACCCCTCACAGAGAATTCTTTAGTTATTCACTTGGCAAAAACAAACTTAACTTAAACTGTAACTTTCTATTCCCGCCCACGCATTAGACTTAGGTCAGGTACACGGGGTAGGCGTATCTAGAAACACCAGTTGAGTACGTTTAGTCAAATGTATATGTGTATGTAATATATTTTATTCATTTAAAACATCTTATGGCTTAGAAACCATATCAATGTTTTTACAGTATTATTTTATACTATTGCTTTTAATGTATGCACTTTACTTAGCTATAAGTATTGCAATAATATCGATCCATTTCTCTTGTATGAGAAAAGAGACTGATCAATAAATAACACCTTTTTATTGAACACGCCCGTCTCTTCCTTTTCTCCACATTCTGATGAGACTAAGAATGCACGTACTGACTGAGTAAAATAAATTGCCTTTTGTTCACACGACTCTCGAGATATACTCTTGATTAGGGGAGAGCAAAGTTGTCATGTTCTATGGTTGTCAGAAACTAAATCCCTTCTTGTATAATCAGGGGAGTTAATTCTTTCCTGAACATTCGAGAAAGTTTCTAGTGAACTCTGAGCTAAGCTGGCAAACCCAAAACTTTAAGTCTAGTATCGACAGTAGTAGACCTAGTTAACGTCTGGCCTAGGCCTTTACTGCTGTAGGTATTATTCCAATGTGCAGAGCCTATTGGGATGATAGGAACTACACTACAAGATCAGACGAACCTGCTACTCCTTCCGTGTGACCCTTACTAGGTGATATCACAGTGAAAGTTTTGCCAGCGAACTCTTTGCTGTCACTTATTCATACATTCCTACAGAAAACCCTAAATAGTGCTTCCGGTTCTGCCCAACCATGCACTAACTTCCTGCGGGTAAGCGACCTCACCGCGTTGTGGCTTCTATTTATCACCCGCTATTCTGCCCCTGGGAATTCCAGACAAACATATAACAGTTACGAACAATTTTGGTTAATACATAATATCAATTTAGCAGCAATGACATCAATACAATTTCAAAACATTTCAAATTTTATTACATTTGATCGATCAACAAATATAACTATAACCAACTAACTTATCTACCTATCTTAACTAATCCCTAACCATCCTCTGCTACCAAAGAAATATACTGATAGAGCGCGCAGGTCACCCGACCACAATTTTACCACTACTCACCTAGGTCCATAATTCAATTTTTACAGTTACTCAATCAGGTAACCCACACTCTACTACCAGTCTATTTCATCCCACTAATTCCTATACCATTGATTTACCAATCCTTGTCACTGGTACCTATGACAACAATGGATCAGGGAGTTAGTTGTAAAGTAGGCAGTCAAATACCAAATAACTTTGCACTCATGTAATAACCACATACTCGGGAAAGGTTTAAACTCTTTATCTAAATTTCATCAAAGGTCATAATTCAGAGATTAAAAGCTATCATACTATCAATAACCAACATTAGAAACAGTGTATAGCTATGAAAAAGAAATATTATGCCGATCATTTAGCAATATAAAGGGAAGGTAAGAACAGGGAACATGCTATTGAAAATTAAAACAGACTTGCACAATTTTTCTAAGGGTAGGTAAAGAAATGGGACATACTACATATCACAACTTCAGAAAATTGTTAAAGGAAGGGTAAGATAAAGGGGCACAAAATGCTATCACGAAACAATTTTAGCATATGACTAAAGGGAAGGCAAGAAATTGGAACATGCTATTTAATCAAATGTCCAAACTATTTAGTATTTCTAAATGGAGGGTTAGAAAAGGATCAAGAAACATATACTATGCAATCATGAGAATATTTCAGCATAATCTATGGGAGAGTATGAAAGCGGAACATGCTAGTTAAATAAATACCGATGTTGTTCATTCAAAAGGGAAGGGTAAGAAAAGGAACATATATAATCAAAGCTTTTATCGATTTAGGGAGGGTAAAGAAAAGGACGCAAAGTATAATGACAATTACCCACACAGATATATATTTACCTAGAATGGTGTGAAGACCAACCCTGGCCACGGGTCAGTTAAGGACAGAAGAGAACCCCAAAAGTTGCAGTCGCCAGTAGGCCAGCAGGTGCAGATCAGAATCAGGACAGGATAAACCAGATTTGGATCAGGACCGGACATCCAAAGGTTAAGACCAGCACCCGCAGTTCAGTTGCAACGCCTGCGCTACTCCCTCTATGCAGCTAACAGTCAGAACCCCGATTGGGTTATCGATTTCACCAACAAGGTGCTCCGCCAGCACTTCAGCTTCCCGGACCCCGATTGGGTCAGCAAACCCTCTGACAGAGTGCTCCGCAGCCCTCTGCTCTTGGTCACCTATTGAGTGCGTTGAGTCAGTGACAGGTCAGCTATTCGGACAAGTCGGACAATTTCTCTAGCTAAACCTAGGCTAGTTAGACTGTTTTCCAGTTCAGTGTACCACCGCCCCAATGTTGCAAATGTAAGGATCTCCAATTTCGATTGGACAAAAGAGGAGGAGAGGTCGTCACACCACCCCAAATTTGAGACTTCTACCGTCTCCTATTCAAATTTACCTTCCCGCCAATCAAATTCAGGTTCTCATGATGTCTTCATTTCTCCAAACAAAAGACATTCTATTGACAAATACAATGTATTTTTATAGAGTTCATGAAGCATGTTCCCAGGAGCATCTTCTCAGTCAGTCAGCTCCTTGGCTATAGTCCAAAGGTCACTGTTGTGGGGACTTGCGATTTTCGCGCATTCGCAGTTTCAACAAATACGAGTACAGCGTTACGATACAGGCCAGTTTTCAAAGTGTAACATGAAATGGAAAAGAAACAGTTTTAGAACACAGAATAAATGAATACAATGTATACCATGTATTTCTACTCTATACCCATTATCTTAAATTTAACTATAGCATTAGGATTAGGCAGAACGAACAGCTTAGCACAAGCAGCAGCGCAAGCTTCTTGCATGTGGGAACATAGAGCAGCCATATTGGCCCTAGTGCGCAGAAGCACCAGATTCCCTCGAAAGCTGTGAGTACATGAGGTCACGTGGGTATGACAGACGCATGCGCAGTAGAAATTCCCGCGTAGCAGCAGCCATTTTAAAGGCAAGCGTGTTAGGATTAGTAAACACATAAGCAAGCTTAACTCGGACACCCCGTGTAAAGGTCAAATATTCAAAATTAGTAAAACGAACATATTGATTACATTATTCGAGGTTCATGAATACAAGCAAGTCGCTTCATATGCGAATCCTTGGCAGGGCCTTGTTACTGTCAGCAAGACTTTGCCATTATGAATGTATCAAACTAAGAAGCACCAATGCTAACTTTACTTGACAAACACTATGATTTCTGTTCATGGTCACAAAACTTAATTATTATGAATACCATTTATTTTCATCATAATTTAAACAAAATGTTTTAAACTAGTTATGTTTTTTATGGAAATGTAAATAACAGAGGAACAACATACAATATTATAATAATATATAATAATTTAAATGCCTCACAACAAATAGAGAACATTATCACATATTCACAAAAATAAATATAACACAATACAAAATCATTTAGTAATAGATATCCTAGTTCTGAAATTCAAACTTGCCGAAGGGGGATGAATTATAAACCATTACCACCCTTTTAATTTTTACTTGCTACCTTGAAGTGCCAATGGATACTTTACTTACATTCTAGACCTACATGAGGTATCTAACCACTAAATTCTCTCAACTCAAAGATCCCCTACAAGTACATGCTTCCGTTGGAGATGGCACAAGCCCTGGTGTAATTATGCTGTTGATGCATTTTGAACCCAACATCAATTAAGGGTTCTCCTAAGGACCCAGAATTTTAGGACAATCCAATGGTTAAAAACAATGAAACAAACAATTAGTGAATGTTCCTCTGTGGACTAAAGTAATCTAGCAGCAAAACCCATCTTCTACAAACTTACATGAGATTTAGTTATTTCCGCTCAAATATTTGTTTTTATTGTTTTATTTCTTTGCTGCTAAATAAAAAAAAGTAAACAATTAAAATCACTCATCTGTTAAAATAAGGTCTGAAATTCCAAGCTCAGCATGGGAGTAGCATCAGTTTACTTGTTGGTTGATTGCAACAGGAAATCTTTTAATTTTGATTTAATATTACCACGTCTTGAATTGTTACTTCCAACTCTGATTTATGGTTCTGTCGGAAGATGGAATAGCACAATCTTACACAAAGAGTATTCAGCTTTTCATTAAAGATTAGTGACAGCGAACATTCAAATTTGAAGACTCCAAATTACTTACAAATGACCACTCACTTGGGAGTCTGCATTGGCAATAATTATTTTAGAAATTTCACCCAAATTAATGCTTGAGTCTGTGAAAGTAACTGTGAAAGTTACTGTGAAAGTAAAAGATGCAAAATGTTAATGGGTCCAAATTGCTAAATGTCCTTCTCCTACGTAGCTGCGAAGACCTGGAACTCCTTACCTCTGCAACTCAGGCAATCACCATCGTTGCCTCAATTCAGGAATGACCACAAGACCAGGCTTCTTGACTGAACCGCAGATTCACCGCCGCTCCCAGCACCTTGAGACCTTAACAGGTGAGTCGTCACGCTTTACAAGAAACTTGATTGATTGATTGTGCTTGTGTATTTTGTAACAACAATGTTTCTTCAAAATGAAGTATGCCTTAGAGTGGTGCAGAGTGCTCAACAAATTATGTCACATCTTCTGAAACTGTGTATAACAAACAGAATTGCATGGTTACAAAACAACTTTGTTGCAGAATGCACTGAAACGTGGAGATGGCACAATCAGTGCTGCAGACCCATTAGTAGCATTCAATTTATTGGCCCTGGACACATGTAATACCTCTTTACTAATGACTGAAAAATATATTAAATAGGCCAATTGGATGTAAGCCAATTCAACCTATTTTTTGAGGAGAAAGCACTAGCAATTTAGCATTGGTTAGCAGTTGTAAAGCCCACGAGTCCCAAAGCCACCAAAAAAAGTCAGAAAAATATGGAGGAGTTAGGCAAAAGGTTTGGTGGAAGGCCACTTTAAGGCTGACAGGTCTACATTGTGTCCCCACCAGCTGCAAGTGGGTCCAACGACCCACTCTCATGGAAGTTCTCATCACTAAGGTGCAGAAGAACCTCAGTAGGCCATCTTCATTGGTGTGGATGGACCCCGGATGATGTTCTGCTGTAATACCTATTCCTTGCAGGGAGATGGACCACCTCAACAGTTTGTGATTTATATCCCTCATTTGCATGAGTTATCAGATGGGCCTGTGGTCTCTCTGAACCTAGAAGTACGTTCCAAACAGGTATGGTCTCAACTTCTTTAGCGCCCAAATCACAGCAAAGGCCTCCCTTTCAATTAAACTCCACCTCTGTTCCAGGGGCAGTAACTTCCTGCTAATCAGAGCTACTGGTTCATCTACGTATTCTTCATTTAACTGTGCTAAGACAGTCCCTGTTCCTGGCTCTGAAGCATCTGTTTGCACAATAAACTCTTTGAGAAGTCAGGAGCCTTGAGGACAGGCATGGTACACATGACCTTTAGGGCCTTTGTGTAGATTACCTTTCTGAATTTCTTCTTAGAAGTCAGCTTTGTTAAGGGGGTAAAAATGGAGGCTATATCCCTAAACAAACCTCCTAAAAGTATCCTGTGAGGCCCAGGAAGGCCCTCACTTCAGTCTTTGTTTTATGAAGTTGCTGGCCAGGATAGGGTCAATCTTTGCCTACAGGAGCTGCTCGTTGTCCCCTATATGGGCCCAGATACACCATGGAATCCATCCCAATATGAAATTTTCTGGCCATCAAGCCCATTCCTGCAGGGCGTAAAGAAGCTCCTCGAGGTGGCACAGGTGTTCCTCCAAGCTGATGTTGAAGACAACTCGGTATGTGGCACAAAAGGTCTTCTTACCAGCTAGGGCCCTGTTGACCAACCTCTAAAAGGTGTCAGGAGCATTCTTTAAGCTGAAAAGCATCACCCGAGACTGGAAGGGGTTGAGAATGACAATCTCTGTTTTGCCCCCTCAGTCAGAGCAATCTGCAAGTACCCTGATGTAAGATCAAAAGTATTCAGAAACTTGGCAGCGCCGAGCCTGTCTATGAGCTCAAGAGCTTGGGATGTGCATCAGTCCTAATGACAGAATTGAGTCCTCTGTAATCCACACATAACTTGAGTTCTGGAGTGGTACCTGTTGGGGCAGCCATGGGTACCAGTACCACAAAGCAGGACCAGGTACTGTTGAGGGCTGAACCACCCCTAACACCAGCATCTTGGAGACCTCCTCCTTTATACTGCCCCTTACCTTATTTGATAGCCTGTATATGCTATTTTTGACAGGCGGACTGTCTCCAGTGTCAATGGTGTGGGTACGCAAAAATGTGTAAGCCCAGGAGTGAGAAGCAACAGAGAGGAAAACTGCTGCAACAATTGGTGACTTTCACTCTGCTGCACTGCGGTCAGAATAGGAGAGAGGTAAATATGCTGTTCTGATCCATCATGCCCCTGGGTAGATAGGAGGTTAGGGAGAAGCTCACTCTCCTTTTCCACCACTTCAGCTGTCACTAAGAAAGAGGATGTTGACTTCAAACCTTTTAAAGTGAGGTTCCTGTTTTCCACCCTCCCTGCCCATTTTCACTGCTGCTGCCTCCGCAGCCCCTCCCCCTTACCAGTTTTCCCGCTCCTGCCTCCCAGCTGCACTTCCCACCCCCTTCCCCTATTTAATGGCGGCCGCTGTGTGGACGTCTGAGCAGGACCTATGACCTCCTGGTCAAAGACCCAGCTCTCCACCCATGCAGCCGATGACTGAGCCTCTGCCGCTGCTGCCCCTTCCACCTCTGCACCTGGCAGGTCTTTGAGTTCTCTGTCTTGTGTCTTGTGGTATTTTTATTTTTACCTTAATTTTGTTTTTAGCTTATTTCTGTTGTTTTGATCGTCTTTTTGGTCCCCTGATACTCCTCTGCCTCTGTTCCTGTTTCCTGCCCTCCCCTCCGTTTTCACTGCTGCCGCACACACGGCCCCTCCCCCTTGTTGGTTGTCCCACTCCTGCCTCCCAGCTGCACTTCCCTCCCCTTTTCCCTATTTAATGGCGGCTTGTCTGCGGCTGCACTGCCGGCACACCGAAGGTGCACCACAGGCAAGCCTGTCTGCGCCTGTTCGTGAACTGGCCGTGACCAGACCCATGGACCCTGGATTTCTGGCCTCACACCGCTACCACAGAGCTGCCCTCCTCGTACTCAACCCCGGAAGGAGCAACAACTGCCAGTTGTCCATGCTGAACACCACCCACGGCCAATTCTCCTGCTGTCATTGCCACCAGACCTTCACGATCCTCCGCATCCCCATGGTCACTGCCCCCTCATCTGATGTCAACAGCACCAAAACCCTGAAGTGCATCCTCCTCATCTTGCACTCCCTGCACAAGCATGCCGTAGAGGTCTGGTATCTTCTCAACACCCTTTTGCCAATCATCGCCTTCTTCAAAGAAACCAGAACCAATGCCTCCTCCGACCCTGACATTGCCACCATCATCTATGATGGATACAAGATCCAGAGGGAGGACCGCTCCAACCCCCCAAGAGGAGGACTCACCATTGCACACAACAGCTCCCTCCAACTCTCCACCTCCGCCACGAGCAACCCCTCCTCCACCACAGAACACCTTCACTTTCAGATCCAGATCAGCCCTAGAACCATGCTGCATGGCAAGCTTTCATACAGACCTCCAGGACCTCATGCTTCCTTCACCACAACCATCGCCAACTTCATCGCACCCCACGCCATTCCCTCCATGGACTACCTGCTCATCGGAGACCTCAGCTTCCACCTCGACAACCCAACTCCACCACCCTCCAGGACAACCACGCCAACATCGGACTGAAACACCACCCCTACACCACCCATACGCCACCCCTACCCACAAGGAAGGACACACCCTCAACCCCATTTTCGCAGGTGGGAACAAAATCCGCTTCAGTCAACACCACACACTTCCTTGCCCACAAACCCACGCTGCCCAAACGTGCACCCCACCCTCCACAAAGAAACTGGAACAAAGTCACAGAGGAGCATCTCAACTCCGTCATCAATAGTGTTGCCCCCACCACCTCTACCCACGTCAACCTTGCAGCCAAAGAACTCTACAGATGGATCACCAGCTGTGCAGAGGACCTCGCACCCCTATGCAACCCCGACAAACAATGACCTGGGAAGGCCGCCGGGTTCACCGCCGACCTCCAAGAATCCAGAAGCACCTGCAGATCTCTTGAGAAGAACTGGAGAAACAGCACATCTTCACAAGATCACACCACCTACCAGAACGCCATGACGGAATACCACTAGTGCATCAGATCCACCAAAAGGGCCTTCATCCAGAACAAGATCCATGCCAACTGCAGCAGCTCCAAAGAACTCTTCAGTGTCATCCATGAATTCACCAAACCCTCCAGCGAACCCACGGACATCACCCCCTCCCAGGACCTCTGCAACAAGCTCAACTCCTACTTCCAGCTGAAAATCAAGGGCCTCTACAAGAACTTCATTGACCGGACAACTGACTCCAAAACCACTCCCTTCTCCAGCAATGCCGGCCAGCCCACCATCTCCTACTGGATCCCAGGGACCACCGAAGACACCACATCGACCATGAAAGGCATCCACTCAGGAGCCCCCACAGACCCCTGCCCCGGCATATTTTCCACAGAGCCGCTGCCGCCAGCGCTCTTGAACTGCGATGCACATTTTACGTCATCTTCGGAACCAGCACCTTTCCTGATAATTGGAAATGCGCTGAGGTCAGACCCCTACTCAAGATGCCCTCAGCTGACCCCATGGACCTCAACACCTACCGGCCCATCTCCCTCCTCCCCTTCATGGCCAAAGTCACAGAAAAGACCATCATTGCCCAACTAACCATCAATCAATCAATCAATCAATCAATCACAAAATTCCTCAAAGAAAACTCCATCCTCAACTCTCCCAATCCTGTCCACTGACCTCACCCTTCCCAAGCCCCTGCGCATCCGCAGAGCAAGACCAGGTGGAAGAACCTTCTCCTACATCGCGGCCAAGACCTGGAACTGTAGTGTAGTTCCTATATTCCCAATAGGCTCTGCGCATTGGAATAATATATCCTATAGATTTGACATAGGACTGAGGTCGACTAGGTCTCTATCGAATATACTAAACTTAATAGTGAGTGCCAGCTAGCTCAGAGGTCACTAGAAACTTTCTCGAATTCACAAGAAGGGATTCGTTTCTGACAACCGCATAAACAGGACAACTTTGTTTCCCAAGAATAAGAAATATATCTCTAGAGTCGCAGAAACAATAGATAAGTATTTGACTCAGTCAATCGTGCATGCTTTGTTTCAACAGAGTTGTAGAGAAATAGAGAGTCGGCGTTTTCAATAAAAAGGTTTATTGAAGAGTCTTCTTTCTGATACAAGAGAAGTGAACTGCTACAGTCGTTAAGCAGACTGCAAAGTATAATGTGTACAGCAAGAAGAGTATTATAAAATAATACTGTTAAAGAATTGTATGGTTTCTAAGCCATATAAAAATACATACATAAATAACATTGACTAAAAATACTCAAGTGGTGCTTCTAAATACGCCTACCCCAATGTACCTAACCTAAGTCTAGTACGCGGGAAGAAGTAAGTATTGTGTAGCATAGGTTTAGTTGTTTTTGCCAATTATCTACCAAAGGTTTCTCTAGGTTCTAATCAGCTCCATACCTTGGTTAAGAATGAAGGAGGTCTGGCATCTCTGTCTCAGGACTCGATTTCCCAACACCCCGCAAGGGGAGCTTGGAAACACCGGAGCTGGATTCTCAGCGAGAGCAAGGCAGTCTCTTGATCAGTGCGTCAGCTGGAGGGTCGGCTTCCTTTGGCACTTGCTGTAGCGAGCTGCGTCGGGCAAGTAGATAGTCGAACTGCACCGAACCACCGTAGTTTGCCATAGTAAGTGAAGGTATATTTATACCTTGAAGGTGTTTAGGAATGCCATAGTTTGACGTAAAGTCGGGCATAATAACGTCAGGAATGAACCCCTAGGGAATAGTTGTTCTTTGCAAAGTACATGAGTTCTTGGACAAATCAATATCCAAGCAAGGGAAAGTTTCCTAACTGCTTAGGCCGATTTTCAAAGAAATTGTTGTGACGTTTGGTACGGGTGGAAGTAGCCATGCCTGCATTTGGGTAGCATGGGCTATGCCTAAATAAGGGATTGATTTCTATGCCATATAAGAGCAATGTGAATTGTAACCTATTTAAGGTCATGAATCGGGAGAATTCACTTGGAGCCTGAAACGCCACACAACAGAACGAGCTGCCGATCAACATCAGACACACCCCCACCCTGCACATCCTCAGGAAGAACCTCAAGACCTTGCTCTTCGACTGACCGGAGCTGCTCCCCCCTCCCCCAGCACCTTGAGACCCTCACAGGTGATTAGCGCACTTAATATTTCCCTGGTTAATTAATTGATTGATGGTTGAGGTGGTTTATATGGAGCAACTTTAAGGGGTTCCTAGGAGTCTTGAGAGCTACTGGGCAGGTGGACTCCCCATTCTGCTCCTTCACTTCATATGAGCCTGCCCAACAGTTATGGAAAGCTCTGGGCTCCACAGGCTTCAAACCCACACCTTCTGGCCAGTCTGAAACTTTACCATAGCGGCCTTCTGGTCATACCAGAGCTTCATGAATTCTTGACTGGCCTCAAGATTGTCCCTTACCTTTTTCCAGTAGTGATGCATCTGGTTACAGAGTGCCAGCATGTCGCTTACCACATCCAGAGGGAGTTTCCTAGGACATTGTTCCCACCCCTCTATTACAAGGCTGAGTGGTCCCCTAGCAGGGTGACCACAGAGGAGCTCAAATGGGCTAAACCCAACTCCCTTCTATGGCACATCCTTGTAGGCAAATGGAAGACAAGACAGGAGTATGTCTCTCCTAAACCTCATGGGCTCAGCCAGGCCTATAATCAGGCCTTTAAAGGTCTTGTTGAATCTCTCCACTATCCTGTTGTTTTGGGGTATGAAAGGGTGTGGAGAACTTATTGCCTCTGTCAAAGACTACCTGTTTGGGAAACCCCACATGTGTAAAAATCCACATCAGAGCCCTGACCACTGAAGGTTCAGTCACCAACCTCAAAGGGATAGCCTCTGAGTAGTGGGTGGAATGGTCCACCAAGACCATGATGCACCTGATGCCTAACGCTTTCCCGGGGTCCAAAAGACCAAATATGTTGATGCCTATCCTCCCAAAGGGAGTGCCAGAAAAAGATAATGGGGTCAGGTTAGTCTTGAGCTTCTCCCTGACTTCCCACAGGCCTATCCGGTGGGACACAACCTACAGGATGAAACTGAAGTATTCTACATCCTCGGCCAATTGAAGTGGGTGAGAAGCCTGATAAAGGTCTTGTCTTTCCCCAGATGTCCTGCCTGGGGAATATCATGAGCCAAAACCAGTAGGAACGCTGAGGGTCCACCAGCACATGGGCTGCCTCAGGTCAAAGTACCTTAGGCTCACATCAAAGGAGGTCATTCTCCCAATATCCCAATAGATAAGGTGAAATCCAAAGCTATCACATGCTGCCTGGGCCTCAGCTACTGGTGGCGTCACCCCCAACTTGCCATCCAGCATGCTTAGAAAGGTCATTCAGGTCGACAATGACCTCCCCAGTTCTGGAGCATCCTCCTCAGGAAGCCAAACATCAAGGACTGTGGGAACTTCAGGGGTTGGTTTCCTGTGACCCTTGTCTTTACTCTTCTTAGCAGCGGCCTTAGCCATTTTTCCAGGCTCCCTTGATTCCCTACTCAGACAGCCATGGACTTTGTTGTCATAGAGACCCATTCAGGCACTTCCAATATCTTTAAATGTGACCTGAGTTGAATGAATGAATGAGTTTGGTTTTATATAGCGCATGGCCACCCGGGGGCATCCCAGTGCTGTGGCCTCGCGGTAAGGAGCAGATGGAATTTCTGGGAAAAGCCTTGTCTTCAGTTGTTTGATGAATGAGAGGTGGTTGATTTCCTGATGGATGGGAAGAGGCAGGCAGTTCCAGAGCCTGGAAGCGTTACAAGAGAAAAGACGTCCTCCCGTGCGGGTCTTCATGATTCTGGGGACATCGGCCAGATGCAATTCATTAGACCGGAGACTCGTGGTAGCTTTGTGGGTTTGATAAGATTATTAAAAACGGGAGGGCCTTTGCCATCAACATGTTTATGTACGATGCAAAGAGCTTTAAAGTGTATATGTTCTTGCATCGGGAGCCAGTGGAGTGTTTTTATCGCCGTCTTAGCTGAGCAGCGGTTGTTTGTGCCTGTAAGGAGTCTTGCTGCTGAGTTCTGACCACCTGAAGTTTGTGGATAACTGTGTTGGGTGCTCCTAAATAAAGGGCATTTCCATTGTGCAGCCTCGATAGGATAAGCGCCTGGATTAGGATCTTTTTTGAATTATCAGGTAGAAGGGGGAGTATTTTGCGTGTTGACCGGAGCAGGCAGAAGGAGATGGCAGCAGTTTTTCTGGCTTGGGCTCTAAAAGTGAGCTTGTGGTCGAGCCAAAAGCCCAGGCTCTTTATTTCCTTTCTTGGAGTTGGAGCGGGCCCCATGCAGGATGGCTACAGAGTATGTGGATTGAAAATTGCTTCTTTGCCCAGCAACATGAACTCCGTCTTGTCATACCCATGCAGCTGGTGACTTCTTTAAGACAGGAGCTCAGTTTCATGGGGGTCTGCTCTGCCTGGTTCAGTGCCACAATAAGCTGAGTATCGTCCGCATAGCTGAGAAGTTGAATTCCAAAGGGTGCAAATATCTCAGCCAATGGGGACATATACATGTAAAAAAATGTGGGGCTCAGGGAAGACCCCTGAGGAACCCCACACTGAAGTGGCAGTGGTCATGAAGTGGTATTCCCTTCAAAAACCTGGAAGTGTCTTCCGTCAAGGAAAGATTCCAACCAGGATAGGGCCCTGCCTTTCACTTCCAGTTTTTTGAGCTGGTGTGCCAGGGTGTGGTGGTTCACCGTATCGAATGCTGCACTAAGATCTAGAAGGATGATGGCTACGGACCCTCTGGAGTCAAAAATCTTTCTAGACTCCTCCACCACCGCAATTGGTGCAGTCTCCGTGCCCTGGCCAGGACAGAAGCCCATCTGGGAGCAATGGAGCAGTTTGAAGGTTTCAAGATGTGCAGAAAGTTTGCGGTTCACCTATCTTTCCGCAACCTTACTAATACCAGGGAGTAAGGAGATGGGACAATAATTAGCCAGCTCCCTGGGGTCTAGATGTTTTTTTTTAGTAATGCTTTCACCATAGCAGTCTTCCAGTCCCGGGGGAATTACACCTGATGCTAAAGAGGCTTTAACTAGAATAACAATGGGAGGGATGATGATAGGCATAGTGGATTTCAGAATATTGAATGGGGCAGGATCCAGCTGAGAGCCACTCTTTTTTTTTTTTTTGGAAAACATTTTTATTGCAGATGCACAGATACATGTAAAAAATACAATTCCACAATCCAGCAAACAGTAATCAATGTCTACACCGGTAAGAAAGAGGCCCAACAGACCCCCTACTCTCAACATTGCGAAAAAACAACAAACAAATCGCCATCTCACAAGGGTCACTTAGGCGGAGCCCCGCCCCAGCACAAAAGGTGGCCATAGTGTCCATCCGGGCATCTGCTTTTATTTTCCTTTTTTTTCATTAACTGTCCTCCAAACCCAAGTAACAGAACCAACCCCCCCCCCCTCCCCTGAACACAACCAAACAATGCGGGGGAAGTAAAAGCTCATCCCGTAAGTTAACGTGAGTCCGGATATCCTTGAGAATAGTGCATTCTGTGTCCATCAGCCGCAGCCCTCCCTGTCCCGCCCCCCACACAATCCGCCCCTGGGCTGTCAAATTATTAGCACACTCCCAGCACACTGGGTCCCCTCCAAATCAGGCCCACCGCCCACCCCAACAACCCCTCAAACCCCGGGCCCCCGCATAGGCCTCCCTACCCAGTCCCACTCTCCAGCCCATGATACTGCCTCCATTTTGACCAAATCCTCTTGAACTTCTTGGGGCAGCCCCTAGATTTATATGTCACCCGCTCCGCCGCCATGTAGAGGTCCAACCCCCTCCTCCACTCCTCCATGGTAGGCACCGACTCCGCCCCCCAATACTTAGCAATGTCTCGTTTTGCGACCACCAGGGCCAAGGTTAGGAACGTTAGCAGAGGGCGGGGGAGGTCCACATCATTGGTCATTCACAGTAGGGCCAGTTTCGGCTCCTGGACAAGTGGCACTGCCAGGACCTCCTTCAGTTCGGTGAAGACAAGTGTCCAGTACGACTGAATCTTGCCACATTCCCATAGGATATGAAAGAAGCCCCCCCCGCTCCCGCTGGCAACGGAGGCACCTGTCATCTAAAACCTTCCCCATCTTAAACAACCTAACCCTGTCAAAGTACGTCCTGTGAAGCACGTTGTACTGGATCAGGCGGAGTCGGGATTTAATGGCCACTTCCCTCGGGTGCATTAGGACTAAGTCCCAGTCGATCTCCTCCATACCACCCACGTCATGCTCCCATGCAGCCCTGAGTTTCGTCAGATCCCCCAGCATGTTGTTTGTAAGTGTCTTGTAAGTAAGGGATACAGCCTTGTTGGGAATTTGCTCCTGCAGCAGTCTACCTTCCAGGGGTGCATACTCTGGGAGACCCTCTAACGATATCGCCTGGGCCCTCCACGCATGCCGCAACCGTACATACTTATAGAACTGCGATTGGTGGAGCCCAAATTCCGCCCGCAAAACCTCGAACGATTTGAGCTCTCCTCTAGCGATGACATCACCCACCGTGGAGATCCCGATATCGTCCCACTGTTTAAAGCCGCGTAGTTTGCTCAGCTCCCGTAGCCATGCACAATGCCAAAGCGGAGTCTGCCGTGTTGGCTTCTGGTCCCAGCCCATACGTTTCGTGGCCACTCTCCAGGCCCGTAGGGTAATATTAGTGGCTGGGAGGAGGGGCGTCCTCCGCTGGCCCCCGTATAGGTACGTAAGCAGGTGAGAGGGGGATAGCTTTGCTCGTTCCAGCACATATGTAGGGTGGCTCGCCGGGGCATGGAGCCAGTCATTAATAGGGGAGAGGTGCTCTGCCCAGTAATAGGCCTCCAGGTTCGGCAAGGAGATTCCCCCGCTATATTGATGGCGTTGCAGGGTGGTGAGCGCCACGCGCGGCTGCTTACCCAACCAAATGAAGGACCTAAGGTCAGCGTGTATTTTGCCTAGGAGGTCTCCCGGGATGGGGTAGTACTCGTTCTGCAGGGCGTACAGGTATTTGGGCAGTATCACCATTTTGTACAACGCTGCTCTGCCTAGAAGGGTCAAAGGCAGCCGGCGCCACCGTGTCATTTGACTGGCAGAATTCTGCAGTATCCTGTTAACATTCCTGGAGCGGGACACTTCAGCGTCTAGCGTCACGAAGACCCCCAAATACTGAAAGCCTTCCGTAGACACCACCAGTCTATCCGGGAGGGCGTCACCACCCGTGGTCCCCTTAGGGTCAAAAAGGACTGACTTGTGCCAGTTTATGGCGTACCCGGAGTGTTCCCCATAACCATCTATCTCCCGGAAGAGCTCGGGCACGGTAGTGGGCGGGTCAGTGACATAGAGCAATACATCATTGGCGTATAAGGAGAGCTTTTCTTGCGTGTCATCAGCAGGTGAAACCCTGAAGCCGGTGACGCTCGGGTTCTGTCTGATCCTAGCCGCCAGCACCTCGATTGTCAGGGTGAAGAGGAGAGGGGACAGGGGGCATCCCTGTCTGGTGCCACGCTGGATCTGGATTTCGCGGGAGAGTGTCCCGTTCACCCTCACCCGGGCCCTCGGGGTAGTGTAGAGCAGCTGTACCCAGGAGCGGAACTTGGGGCCAAAACCGAACTTATACAGGGTGGCCTCCAGGAATGGCCAATGCACGGAGTCAAAGGCTTTTTCGGCATCTAGGGAAAGGAACCAGTGCGGCGGGTCCCTATCCCTCACCTCCTGCAGCCAGTTGTGGGTGCGACGGAGATTAAGTTTCGTGGCCCTGTCCGGCAGGAAGCCCGTCTGGTCTAGATGTATCAGAGCAGGCAGAACCGCCCTAAGGCGGCGCGCCAGGATCGTAGCAAGGAGTTTCACCTCCGTGTTCAGCAGGGAAATAGGACGGTACGAGGCACAGTCCTCCCGCGGCTTGCCCTCCTTGTAGATGGGGATGACGGTGGCCAGGGTGAGGTCGGGGGGCAGTCCCCCCTCAGCGTAGGCTTCAAGGAAAAGGTCCCTCAAGTGCGGGGCCACTATGTCAGCCGTACTTTTAAAGAATTCCGGGGGGAATCCATCGGTTTCAACCCCGCAATGGCAGACTTCACCTCATCCAGAGAGATGTCCACTTCTAGTCGTGGTATGTCCTCATCATCCACGCAGGGTAGGTCCACGTCCACCAGATAGAGGAGTGAGTCATCACAGGAACCCAGTTGCCGCGCCCTGTAGAAGGCCTCGTAGTACGTCGCAAATGCTTCCGCAATAAGCGAGTCCGAGCGCACGACCCCCCCTGCCCATCCGCAACCTCACTCACCCACCTCGCCAACCTCTCCCTCCGACTAAGCCACGCTAACAATTTGCCAGATTTATCCCCCACATCATAGAGCCGATGGAGGGTGGCCAGGTTCTGCGTCCTTGCTTCATCCGACACTAATTCTCGGTACCGCCTCTGGGCGTCTAACAGCCTACGAAGGGTCTTCCTGCACTTGGTACGTAGGTGCTCCTGTTCCAGGTCAACGACCGTGCGCTCAACAGCCACCACCTCTTCCACTAGTTTCCTCCTCTCCTCCCCCAGCCTACCGTTAATCCTATCTCGTAGAACCGGTTTCAGCGCTTCCCAAAGGGTCACCGCCGAATCCACCGACCCGTCGTTTTCAGCCAGATACACACGTACATCTGCCCTGACGCCTGTAAGAATCGATTTGTTCGCCAGATCCCATGCGGTGAGACGCCATGCGGCCTCCCTCCCGCCTCCGGGCCGGCCCACTGAGAGCAACAGGGGCGAGTGGTCCGACAGGCCTCTCGCCAAATATGTTGCTGTGTCCCCTGCAGTGAACGTCTGTCGCGGCATAAATATATAGTCCAGCCTGGAGAACACTTTGTGGGCCGCCGAGTAAAAGGAGTAGGCCTCAGTCGTCGGGTGGATCGACCTCCATACATCACACAAGCCCATTTCAGTCATCAGTTGGGCCAGGGGGGTCTGAGTATCTCGGACATGCGCCACACCGGATCTATCCACCGCCCTATCCATCACGTCATTAAAGTCACCCCCCACTATCTGAACGGTGTCTGGGGTGTCCATAAGTATGGATGCAAGGAGCTTTAGCGCATTCGCCTGCAATTTGGGTGGAGCGGATAAGGTCTCTGTCCGCATAGTTCAGAAATCGGGCAATTATCGGGCGGGGTCTCGCCCCCTCCGGAGGCCTGGCCAGGAGCGCCCTGTGCGCTCTCTCGATCATAAAACACGGAGAGAAGGGTGCCTGTGGAAACATGGTCCTGAGCCAAGAGTGGAGGAAGGCCGCCGTATCGTTCTTCTCGATTCCCTCCCTCAGGCCCACGAAGCGCAGGTTGTTTCGGCGGGCTCTGTTCTCCGCATCGTCCACCCGCCATAGCAGCTGCCTGTGGGAGGCCTGTAGTTCCGCCATATCTTTCTTGAGTGAGGAAACAGATTCCTCCGTCTCCGTAATCCTGGTCTCTGTTGCGCCCACGCGGTCTGACAAGTTCCGAAAGTCCTGTCGCAGCAGCAGGACTTCTGATCCCACCTCTCCGATCTTCGTTTCAAGGGCAGCTCTGGAGTCCTGAATATCAGTCCTGGAGGCCTGGATCGCCTCCAGGAGCATGGCGGTGTCTGCATGCGCGTCTCGAGCCCCTGCGGCCATATCCTTGGGGGTCCGGGTGGTGGCGAAAGTCTCAATGGACCCCTGCCTGGTGGAGCGCGGTGGCGGGTCCCTTTTGCCCATATTGAACCCCGAGGGGTCCCCAATGCCCGCAGTCCGGCCGCCGGGAGACCGGCTGAGTATTGCCCCCGAGGCTGACCCCGGGTCTCGCCAAGCTCTGCTACGGTGCCCCAACCACCGCTACCACCAGCCGTCGTGGACCAGGCACCTCCTCCCGAGCCAGGCCTTGACCGGGTCCCCTCGTGTCTCAGGGGGGGATGGGAGGGTAAAGGGACGGATTGTGTCTGTGTGCCACTGGGGGCCGAGATCCCCGTCTAGGGCTCCGTGAGCTCTCGGTTCCAAATGCAGAGGGGGGGGGGACAATCACCCCACAGCCCCGTGCAGGCCCCGGCGGGACAATGTTGCGCCCAGGCGCGAGCGCCTCTTACTTGACTCCCGTTCCAGGGAGAGCGGTCGGCGGCCAGCAACTCCAGTCCCCGGCCCCACAGGCCCCGATCCGCCTCCGCCCCCGATGTCCGCCAGTGGGGGCTCCCAGGCGCCGGTCGCCGGGTCGGAAGCAGCCGCACTCACGCGGGAGGGGGAGCGGTCCGCCCGTCTCCGCAGCGGCCCTGCAGTCGCCTCAACTCCGGATCCCAGCTCCGGCCGTCTCCGCCATCTTGGGCGCCTCGGGTCCCGAGGGAAGGCTCTCGAGCAGGTCGGTCTCGCAGCGGCGGGAAGGCAAACCGGAGGGCTGTGCCTGCGCCTCTCACCACCGCCCACTCCTCAGTCGTGTTTTGTGCCGTCGTTTTTGGGGCTGAGGACATAGAATCGCCGGATTATAGGCAGCTGTGCCGGAAGCGTTGCCGAGGCACGTCTCACTCCGCCATGCAGCTAGCTGAGAGCCACTCTTGATCGTATTAAGGAAAGAAGGAAGAAGTTCATCGGTGAGTGGGGCAAAGGACTCAATGTAGGGGGCAATATTCTAGGGATCTACTTCGAGCTGCACGGGTGGATGTTTATTATTAACCAGTGGAAGGAGGTTGAATATGTGCTGAATTTTGGTGGAGAAAAAATCTGCTAGCTCCTCACAACGGAGGTCTGAAGAATCAGGTGCTAGAGGGGGGTCTGGGACTTTCATTAGTTTTTTTATGATCCTGAATACTTCTTTAGGTAAGTTGGAGGAGGATGATATTTTTTCTTCGAAGTAGGATGCCTGGGCTGCTTTAAGTGCAGCTTTATAGGAGATGATAGATGCCCTATAATTAGATTTTTTCTCAATTGCAAAATCTTTCCTCCATATTCTTTCTAATCTTTTGCACCTCTGGATCTCATAGGTAGTACTACGTCTAGTGAGTTCTCGATCCATGAGTGGAAATCACTGCTTGCTATTGAGGGGTCAGCGTGGTGTAGAAGTATGGTAGATTGCAGTTCCCAAAGCCATTCCTCTATGCTCAGTTTAGGCCATTGACGGGCTTGAGAGTGGGAAGTTAACACATTCCGGTGTGGGGAGGATGAATGCCATGCAAAAGGAACTAAGAAGTCATCCGACCAGGGGAGGGGAACAGGCTCCTTCCCTTTTAGTTCTGCTGTATTTGAAAAGATCGGGTCAAGGAGGTGCCCTTTAGTGTGGGTGGCTTGATGGATCTTTAGAAGCATCTGATATGCTGCAAGGTCATGGACAAGATCATTGACTATTATGTCCTGGTGGTTACCAAAATGAAGGTTAAAGTCTCCCAAAATATAAAGAATGGATGAGGTGCTGGCTAGATTTACCACAGATTCAAGCACCGAGCCACAGAATTGTCCCAAGGCTCCTAGGGGGCGATAGAGATGGATGCCGGCAAGCTTGATGGAGAAATGGGCATTTTCACAACCTGAGAGAGGGCTGCACAAAATGCTGCAAACTAAGTGGACTTTATAGATAATAGCAATCCCTCCCTCCTTGTTCTATCAACACGCTGAATCAGATAGCCAGGGGGAAGCGCTTGGACAACATCTGGGTCGGAGCTAGGTACCAACCAAGTTTCCGTGAGGAATAGCACATCAAGTGCTGTATATTGTAATAAAATGGAGATTTCTGTGGCATGTTTTGGCATGGATCTCCAGTTAAGCAGCGCCATGTTGAGTTGGTTCCCAGCCATCGAATGGATTATTGCCATTGAAGATAATTCATAAGGGCAGTGAGAGCACTTCTGTTGCATTTTCTCCAAGGTGATGGTGTGTTTACAAGGTGAGGTTAAGGCTTTCCTAATTTGAAGGAGTCTGTCCCTAGAGTATTGGAGGGGAGCGGAGGGAAAAAGGGCAGGGGGTCTGGGCCCAGGGCCCGGACTGGTGCGGACGGCCGCTGACGGGCTTGCCTTTGGCGCGTCCGCTGCGCACGTCCACTGCGTGCATTCACTGCGCGCTCCGCTCTGCATGTGTTTTTATCCAGTGGGGGACAAAAGCACTAGACCGCCAAACTGCAGTAGCCAGAAGTCGATTCCCTCCACTCAATCGGGATTGAGACCCATGGTGGACCGAGGAGGTATCCGGTGAGATGATAAGTCAAATTGCCTCAACAAGGGTATTTAGTCTACCTTTTTCCAGATAGTGTCCTCAAAGCCATTGCCCAATAGATAATATACAGGCAAGGCAGGGTACACACCGACTTTTAGCGAACCTGTGAACCCCCCACTCAAACAGAACCAGAGCCACCAGCATATGACCCTCACCATTGTGTGTGACTTGGTAGAATGTATTAGGGAGGACCTGCTCTGAGGACACCAGCTGATAACTCACAGTAGTTATGCTGGCTTCTGTGTCCCTCATGTCCTCTACCCATTGTACATTGATGGTGACCCCCTGCCTATACTTAGAAGTATTTGCAGGCTTTAGGGCTTTTGACAGCATCTCCTTCTCCACCAGGGATACTAGGGGGACATCTATCTGCTCCCCAAAGTTAACTGGGATTATCTCTTCCTCAAGTGATACAGTCGCCAACCAAGGTGTGTGCCCACTGTGCCCCCTTGGGACATTTGGTGTCTTCTTTGGAGTGCCCATACTTGCAGCACTCAGTACACTAGGGGATAAACATCCCTGTCTGTTTATCAAAGAACCCTATCTTCTTTCGCTCGGACTGGGACTGGTTACTGCTCCTCCCTTTGAAATTATTTTGGATGCCTTTTGAGAGCTCCTTGTTTTTAAGGTAATATTGACCATGTGCTCTCTGTCCCTGAACTTTTGGCAGTACCTTTCAGTTGTCAGCTCAAATGTAGTAACAAGTATATCTTTCATTGGGGTATACAAGATTTGGTCCTCTACTTCTAGTATGAGTAGTGTGTCCCTCTCATCTGGAGGTATATATACAAGCCAACCCCCAGTGCTCCTCTGGGATCTTATGCACCCTTCAGGGTCACCTCATAAACATTTATCTTTTTTTTTTGTTTAATTTGCTCCATAAGTACACAAACAGGCACATGTAATACAATAAAGAAAAAAAAGAAAAATCTGAATGCATTGAGAACTGATACAGGTGTTCAAATAATGACAGAGGAAAAAATTAAAAAGAAGCAAATACAAACAAAGCAGCCAACCATACCCTACTAATAGCTTATACATCCAAATAGGTCTCGTCTGCCCCCAAACTTGAGTTTCATTTTACGGCTGCCTTTCAAAGCATACAAGCTATACTCCATATTAAACATTGCTAAGAACCTTGCCCTCCATGCCTCAAACGATGGGGCATCTTTTTGTAGCCACATTGATGCAATACAGAGCCAAGTCACAGCTGTGGCCAGAAAGATCACATATATATATTTACTAGGTAGTTTATCTGACGCAGATCCCATCTCTACCCCCAGCAGAATCTGAGTGGTAGACAATTGTATAGGCTCCCACAGGATTTCAGCTAAGAACTTTTCCATATGCCCAAACAATGTGCTTAAATGCCCACATGAATAAAAAACATGCACACCATCACCAGCTTCAGTCCCACAACGGAAGCACTTTCCCTCCTTATCTCCCCCCCATTTAGATATTTTGACTGGTGTGTAGTAAAGATTAAAAATAGTTTTGTAATGTTGGGCATGAAGATTAGCGGACAGTCGTCCTGCCAGATCTATAGAAGTCTCAAGCTGTATACTCTGACATCCTAATCTGCTGTCCCATTTATGACTCTGGGCTTCTAAATCATTACTTATTGTGCTGTGCATTAAGGTATAAAGATCACCAATCCGGACATCTTTCCTCACTGCCTCAATAAGAGGGTTAGCTTGAACTTTCCATCCAGCTCCCAATAAGTAATCACGGATTTGTAGATATTTGAAGAAATCCGCCCGAGATAGGCAAAATTGGTTCCTTAGCTGATCAAGGGACTTCAGCCCCCCATCCGCATATAGATCTCCCACTGTACACACCCCTTTAGCTCGCCAACTATCCACCACCGGATCCCAAAATATTGCCGGAAGAAGGGTGGTAGCTGTTAACGGAGTATAACAAGACACCCTTTCGACCGCAAATTTCTTTTTAACTGCCTTCCATACTTTATTGGAAGAAATAAGGACTTTGAACCTCTTGCGCTTATAGTAGCTCCAGTCCACATTGAGAAACAGTTGATTTTTTGCATCACTACCCAAAAGCATCTGATAAATAGAGGGAAGATCAGCAATAACAGGTGGTCCTACCCCAGTCGACAGTATATTCATGTGTTGCAACATGCACGCGTAGTAGTATAATGTGAAATCCAGGAAAGCCCAACTCCCTTGATCCCTCGACAAAACCATATACTGCATCGCTCTCCGTGCTTTACCCTGGGCCCATATAAATCTGGCGCACACAGACTGTAATATAGCAAGGTTAGTTTGTGGTATCTCCAGAGGCACAGATCTAAAAAAGTATACAAATTTTGTCAGGATCAACATCTTAAGAACGTTGCATCTTCCTACCATAGAAAGATGTAGACATTCACATTGATTAGCGCCCTCCACTAACCGCCCCCAATTAGACTCCACCATAGCACTCATAGAGGCCCGTATCCTGATCCCCAGATATATCACCTCCTGCAAGACTCTTGGATCTGCATATGCCCCTTTGTTGACACATAGAATTTGGGTTTTTCAAATGTTCAGCTTATAGCCAGATACTTCCCCATACTGTACAGCCAATCGCTCTATCTCAGGCATTGCTAGTGCTGGCTTAGTTGTAACTACGGCCACATTGGCATATGCGAAGACACAAAATTGATCTAGCTGTATGATTACTGATTCAATCGGAGAGCTATTTTACAGCATTTTTATAAATGCATCTATGTATAAAGAAAATAATAATGCCCCTGCCTAGTTCCCCGTGTAATTGACACCGATTTAGATTCAAGCCCCATTATACTAATCTTGGCAACAGGATGGCGGTATAACGTCTGTAAAGCAGTTATGAACTTTTGCCTAAACCCATATTGTCTCATCACCGCCCACAGAAACCCCCATGTAACGCGGTCAAAAGCCTTCTCGGCGTCTAATAAAATGAGGCTAAGTGGTGCCACCCTGCAGTTAGCAAAGTCAAGAAGCGTTATTACTCTGTTGACATGATTCATTGTCCCGCGTTTAGGAATAAATCCATGCTGTCTAATTGATACAAGTAGTGTTATGACTTCCGCCAACCTAGTGGCCAAGATTTTTGTATATATTTTCCAATCTGCGTTTAAAAGAGATACTGGACGATATGAGGCCGGATGGTCAACAGGCTTATCTTTTTTTTAAACACTACAATACTGGCCTCAATCCAAGTTGGGGGAGAGGCACCTGTCTGAGCTTGTCTGAATGTGCCCAACATATTCTCCTGCAGGACTCCCAAAAAAGTTTTATAAATCTCGAGCGGGAGTTTATCCGGCCCTGCCACTTTTCCAGATGCCAATTCATTTATAGCTCTCTCTAACTCCCCCAGAGTTGAAGGAGCCTCCAGGATCTCTACCTCTGATTCCCCCAAGCCCTTTTCACAAAAGCGTTGTATCAAAAGCTCACCCTTTTGGCAATCATACATGTCTCCGGCGTACAATGCTTCATAGAAATCTTTAAAGACCTTTAAAATCCCAGCTTCATTCTCCACATGATTCCCCCTGGTATCGAGAATTACATTGACTCTCTGGGCCACTTCCTTTGATCTAAGTTTCTGAGCCAGGCACCTGTTACTTGCCTCCCCATATTCATAATTCAATTGTTGCTTGATGAGATATTTTATGGCTGCCTCTTGACTCCAATGAAGGTTGATTTTGTCTTACACCTGGCTACTTCTGTTGACAGGTCAGCCACATCTGTACCATCATGAATGCCCTGCATAAGATTTTCTTCCGCCCGTGTCAAAGCCGGGTACAATTCTTGAAAAGTGGTCCTAAGTTGTTTTTGCCTGTATAACCTAAAGTTAAGAGCGTCCCCCCTAAAAGCAGCCTTGAAAGCGTCCCAAACATTACCCAGTTCCCGTACTGCCCCAGTTAATATGAAACAATAATAATTTCCAGTCAAAAGAAAAGCCCCGGGGCGTAGATACAGTCCGGGTGCATGGTAGAGTTACTACCACAGGGCCATGATCAGAGGTAGCCCTTGGGTACACTTGGATTCGGGCATCTTTCAATAGATAATGTGGAGCAAAAAAATGATCCAACCTCACAAGCTTCTTGTGTGGATAAGAATAGAAAGTATACCCCGGCTCCTCTTCCCTCAAGGTAGCCCATACATCCACCAAACCATGCGCATCTAACAAAGATTAAAGCGCCTTAAAAACTTTCGGTTTTCTACCAATGTACCTATAGCTGGGGTTTCCCAGAGAGTTAGAGGAAAGATTTATATTTAAGTCTCCACAAACTAATACCGGAGTTGACCATAATGCCAATTCAACATTAAGTAGTTCTAAAACCAATTCCTCATCACAATTAGAACCTTATATTGAGCATATTGTAAATTTCAATGTCCCAGAGATACATTCAGCTATGACCCATCTGATGTGATTGCCTGTTCAGTACAAGCTAATACAGTGTACCCCAGCTCTGATAATAATTTTCTCTTAGACCATGCTATGTGAATTTCCTGCAGACACATCAAAACACACTGAAGTATCTGGAGCTCACTTGCAACGCGCTGTCTTTTATTAAGATGATTTAACCCCCTGACATTCAGAGAGCCTATTCTAATACTATTATCGACCATCTATTTCCCCTGGACGTCTAACATAATAAAGCATGTGCCCTATAACTCTATAAATCACACTTCGCGAAACAGTGCACTCATGGATTATTTTCTTTTTTTCCCCACCGTGACCCAAACATCCCCCTACACCCCACAACCCTCCCTGCCAACCCCCACCCACCCTCAACCACCCAAAGCGGGACATAAGATCATCTCCTCAGTGATGGGGAGTGTTTGTGTGCCGCCCCCCCACAGCCCCCACCCTCGGTCCATCCGTCACCCGTGAGCCTAACCATTATGATACACCCCCTTCCGGTTACCAATGTACTTGTTTGTTATTCACAAGATCAACATTGCATTGCCACCATTGTACATTTAATAATTTCTAATAAAAACACTCAAAGAATTGGCCTGCAGAACTCTGCAAAATTGTAACTGAATAATAGAAATCCCTGGTATCCTAATGTTACTGTCATACTACTTATATACCAAAAGGGGAAAGCAGTAGAAAGACTAAAAAAAAAAAACAAGAATAAAAACTAAGCTGAGTAGAAAAAACATTTAGCCCACGTTATTTAACTACCCATTGTCTTCAGAAGTCTTGCTCAGCAGTCTCTGATGTAAAGAACTGGATTTTTTCATTTTAGTTCACGTTTAGCTTGCCAGGGTTTAAAAGAAAAGCCTGTCCCCCTTTGGCCTGAAAGACTGAGATTTGCTGCCGCAATCTCCACCTTTGCTGTACCGTACTCGGGCAAAAGTCGGGCGTACAAAGTACTCACAGCCTTTCCCGGATCGGCGCCTATCTGGCCGAGCAAGATCGTATATTGCCTCACAGAGCAGATAATTACTCAGCGATATTAGAATTGCTCTAGGCTGGGTATTCACCCTTCCCCCCCCGCTCTCCTACGTATAACAAATGGAAATCTATGATCCCTTATCACTTCAGTCTCCCAATTCCAATTTTTCAAATCAGGAAAGGCCTCCTTAAAAATCTCAACGACAAACTGTCTCACATCCTCTCCCTCTTTGTTCTCGGGGATACCCATCATGCGGAGATTGTTACGCCTTGATCTGTTTTCAAGATTGGATAATTTCCAATCAGTGTCCACCTTGGTCTGCTTTAACGCTTCAATGGTTGACTGCTGCTTTCCCAGAGAATCCTCTACACTCGAGATACGCTCTTCTACCTCCACAATCCTAGTGGTTGTTTCTGCACAGGACTTTGCGGTACGACGGACTGTATTTTGCAATGTACGCACCGCCCCCTGTGTGCGCAGACCTTCTGCTTTCGTCTACGCCCTATGAGCCATGATAATCTTATATATTGTATTCAAAGTAACCACATCACCTTCCTCCTCTGGGTTATTGACATTGAGTACCATCTGAGCAGATTGTTCGGGCGGTGAACAATCCCATCTGTCCTGGTCCACAGGAATCCTCATCTTTTGGGTCAGAACCCCCCAGATTCTTGTATTTTCCTCACAGTCTCTTGGCTCAAGGATTGCTCCAGACAGGAATCCTCATCATCATGTGCTTCCATATCTATATCACCGCCCCAGTCACCGACTGTGCTCAGATTGTCAGTTTCATTCTCCGATATGATTGATAAGTCTGACATGGAGTAAAATTTACCACCTGACCCGGTGGACTCCGCATCATTCAGCCTTTCCAGAACAGTGCCCTCAGTAAGCAACTCACCCGCTGTCAACAGATCCATTCTTATCCCAATACCTGATGTAAAAGCATCAGTAGCTGTAATATTAATCAGCGATTTTCCAGTTGCAATGACATTTATAAGTGCAATTGCCCCCGCATCTGCGGCCACATCAACTGATAAAGCACTGTCGGAAATGGTCCCAACTGGTGCCAGAAGTGAGGATTGCTTAACCATATCTCCTGCAAGCTTATTTTTAACTGCCACCTTCTTCTGAAAAATTGCAGGAACGGTTTTATCTTTTAATGGGGTATCTTGCTGCCCCCTCCTGGCATCTTGTGGCATTGGCTTCCCTGCTCCCTGAGTTCCCTGAGCACCAGCGCCAAAGTTTTTTCCTAACCCCTTAGACCCCCGAACCTGATCAATCGCCGTTAGCAGCTCCATTTTCACCTCTGCTGCTTTTTTGAAGGGAATCAGATGCCTCCTTATCCAAAGGGTCAGCCCCTCCAGAAGCGGCAGTCATTGCCATCGATGTTGCAGTCGCCTCTGCCTCACCCAAAGCTGCTGCTGCATGGACTTTTGCCCCTCTTCCTTTTGGAGCCATTTCACCTGAATCGTCCCAAACAAACAGCCGCAGCGCAGGAGATGGCGTAGTCGATTTCTCGGCGTTCTCAACCAATGAATCCGCTGCTCCGCCGGCAGTGTTGCTTGCTCCACCCCACTCCGCGAAAGCCGAATTTACCGCCGCTGCGGATCTGCACCACGCCACAGGACTCACAAAGGGGTGACGCTCAATCCACGGTAAATTCACAGCCCACAGGGATGAAAGATGCAGCTGCCATCAACATCGGATTTTTCAGGCATTTCGAAATACGCTCAATCTTTTAAGGACGGGTGAAGACGAGTGAAGGTAGGGAGCTGCAGAGGAGCAGCACACAAGCTGCTCGCACGACCTCCGCAGCGGCCGCCATCTTGCCCCGGCTCAGAAAAACATTTTTCTATGTCATCTTCCACCATATAGATGGGCACCAGATCCTTAGGCAAGTGGAACTTCTTGTCTCCTTGAGAAATTGAGGGCTATATATATATATGAAGCCGTTTACATCGCTCTGGCACGACACAATGTAGTGCAAGAGCATTGCAAAGCGTAAGTAAGATTTATGTAGCAACGCAATATCACTTTGCTGGCTGTTAGTGGCTCCACTAATCTGGAGTAATGCAAAGCAGCTCAAAATCACTGTGTTGCATTACACTTCCCTGGGTAGGAGTTCCTTGGGCATTATGTGAGTATTCCCAAGCAACACCCATGGTTTTTGATGCATTCCCAAATTTGCAAGACATTGCCAACCTGGAAATGTGCCCAAAAAGATATACCTTCTAAGGAGCACACACATAAAAAGAGAAAAACGCCTGTCAGGATTGTTTTTGTGCTGGAAGGTGTTCCTTACAAAAGCATACAACACAGTGATGGGCTGTGAGCAGTGCATCACTTTCTGGGGGCCACCTATCTCACTTTAGAAAACATACTGAAATGTTATTATTCATGACCCAAAGATGTCTTGAATATATTTATTTCCTTCTTAATGAGGAGGTGTTTCCCAAGACTCAAGAAATGGCCATGGGCACCTGCTTCGCCCCCAGATATGCTAATTTGCATATGGGCTGGAGGGGGAGCAGGTGATCTAGACCGCACACCACCAAGAATGGGCCAAACATGTAGTAGTGGAGTAGGTACATAGATGGCCTGTTCCTAATATGGAAGGGACAGGAAAGCAGTGCAAGAGCATTTCTTTTTTGTTAGTTTGAACTTAAATTTTATTTTGGAAAAATGCAACCAAGTACAAACAATTAAATAGATATTGAATGACAATTAAAAACATTAATTGAATTAAAACTTACACAATGCGGAAACCAGAAATAAGGCATCGAACAAGAAAACAAATAGTACATTGCTGTAAATCAGAAGTAAAGTAACAATTTAAAATGAAAGAAAAAGAGAGAATATATAATTACAAATGTAGAACAATAGTATATCATTATAAATAATTCATGGTGGTTTGGAGGCCTCTTCCGATGAAGGGTGATGACAGGTAGAACATTGTGCTGAAACATCTAAGAAAATAGTCACAGGAGACCACAGGCCTACTATTTTCAGGAGTAGGGACAAAGGAGAGACATAGGCATGATCAAGTAGATGGTTATAACATACACTGTACCACCAAGATTGAAAGGAAAGTTGTGTGGACTGTTTCCAATTTTTGATGATTTTTTGGAAAGCAATAGCAATCAATAAATCCACAATGACCATATTATGATACAGGGTTTTCCAATTATCAGATAATGGGGCTACAAATACAGCTTCGGGGGAGAAAGGGAAACGGGTATGGCAAATGGTAATAATTTGAGACCAAATTTGAGAACAAAATTGATGAGTAGAGGGACATAAAAAAAGCATATGAAATAAGTTTGCATGAGAAGCATTACAAGACCAGCAGTCTGAAGAAAGTGTGGGTTGGATCGAGAGCATTTCTGGTGAAAATAAATGTCAATAAACGCAACCTAAAATTCACTTACACCATTAGTAATATTCAGGTTTGGTTTCTTGACCTTATTGCATATAAAAACACAACAAACTTGAGACTAAATTGTTTAGAAAACCTACCTCTGGTAATACATTAATCTATGCAAATAGTTTTCAGCCAACAGTCTGGGTAACAGCATTGCCTACAAGGAAAGTGTGAGAGTGAGACATAACTACAATGAAACAATTGAAGAAGACAAGGCCCTACAACACTTAACAAGAGGATTTCTTAAAAGGGGTTACCAGAGGTCTAATACTGAACAAGCCAAGGAGAAATCCAAGTCTAAATCTAGAGGATGGTTGCTATTCAAAAAGTGCAAACACGAAATTCACTAAGATAGACCCGCACTTCAGGTTATTCACAGCATTCAACAAACAGGAGACATTGTCAAATGATAAAAATGACCCTGCTTTGGGAAAGTGGCTCCCGTAGACCAGGGATAACATTTAGGAAAGCAAGATGTATGGGACAAAGGTTAGTGAAAAACAGTCAGTAAAATGCACCACCCACCCAAACCACGTGGTAGGGTCACCGGCCAGGCTTTAGGAAGTGCAGGCAGTGTAAGGCATGCCAGCATGGCATTAACACCAAGGAATTAAAAACACCTTTTTCGCAAAAGAATTCATGGGAGCTATCACTGCAAAAATGGTTATGAAGAATATATTCCTATAATGTCCCTGCAAGTTAACAAATGTAGGTAGCACCAAACTCTCAGTGCTCCAAATACTTTTGCAACACCTCAGAGCAATTAATCATGGTGTCAAGCTGTATCCCATCGCCAGACACTTTAAGTCACAACATAAAAGTAATAGCAATGACCTTAAATACTTGGTGGTGGATGATATCTCAGTAAACATCAGAGGTGGTGACCGGGAGAAGGCATTAAGAAAACTGAATCTAAATACATAATAGAATTGTCAGAAATCATTCAGGTACAAGACAAAAATCATACCTGAACACAGTCAGGAATCATTCATAACTGCAATCTGAAGGACAAGCAGTTAACCAAACTTCCTATGAGTGCTCCAAAGAATTTTGCAGCACCTCAGAGCAATTAATCATGGTGAAAAGCTGTATCCCATCGCCAGACACTTTGAGACAGAACATAAAAGTAACAGCAACAACCTTAAATACTTATTGGTGGATGCTATCTCAGTAAACATCAGAGGTGGTGAGTGGGAGAAGGCTTTAAGAAAACTGAATCTAAATACATAATAGAATTGTCAGAAATCATTCAGGTGCAAAATTAAAATCATACCTGAACTCTGTAAGGAATCATTCATAACTGCAGTTGACTGAACTTCCTATGAGGAATAATACGGAAACTGAGGTATTGGAACTACCATTCCCATGAGCATGTGGGAGCCAGCGAACATCAAACATGTGTTAGAGGCAGAAAGCAGGTAAAAAAGCATTTATGCCTTCCAATACACTGTGTAGAAATCTGGCTCAGAATATACTAGACCACAGTGAGATATATTGTGCATATAGTCCAGTCGATCCCCAAAGGTAGGCAGAGGTAAAGTTATATAGCACCTCACTCTCTATTTGTGGTAGTGTGGTCGAGCAGTAAGGCAGGATCAGAAGACAATATTAAGCATTGGTTGTACACACTCAGTCAGCAAATGTGGGAGGTTCAAGCACTATGTCCACACCTACGATTTCAAAGGGAACCCCCACCACAGATAGTGGTATCAGGGGGGCCTTTGAGGGGCCACCTGTCTTGCCACTGGCCTGACAGGTGACACAGGAGCTGACAAACTCCTTTACTTTTTGAAGCATATTGTCGTGGTTAGCAGCGGAGAGATAACCCAAGAAGATAACACACAAGCCACTAACCTTAGGTATCTAGCCAGCGGGGACCACAGCGCGATGAGAGTCTTCCCAGTTCCCAATAGCGCCTACCCTCCCCGTGTGAGGCACACACAAGGGACAGGTTGCACTCCGGGAAAAGGGAAGGGAACAACAGAAGAATGAAGTTGTTGTGAAGACACCCCTCTAGGTCTGGTCAATATGCAAGGAGTTCTTCGGTGCACAACGTCACTATGAAAACACAAGGACAAACTGATTAGACTGGATTGTGAGAGCACCTTATCTGTCTGTAATAGGGAATTAAGGAAAACACTCACAAGATTGCCCACTCTGTGATTGCCTGACAGTCTCTGCTGTTTCTTTCGTAGGTAAACTTATATAGCGTTCTGAAGCTGTTCCACCACAGCCCAAAATGAAGGGAAGGCAGGATAGGTAGGCGTATCAATATACCAGGTAGTTACCGTCACTACTGGCGAGTAAAGAACAAAGTTCAAGTGAAAGAACGATAGACGCAACAACAGGTTCGAAGAATAGGAGCAATGAGGCAGAAAACAGATTAACTAGCCCGGCCGTGCTATCGTTCTACATCCTACCTCCTCCAAGCGGGAAGGAAAGCGTCCGCGGCAACCAGTCCTCGGCGTCCTCCACGCGGGAAGGAAAACGTCCGCGGCAACCAGTCCTCGGCGTCCTCCAAGCAGGAAAGAAAGCGTCCGCGGCAACTAGCTCCCGGCGTCCAAGCGGGAAGGAAAGCATCCGCGGCAACCTGTCCTCGGTGTCCTCCAAGCGGGAAGGAAAGCGTCCGCGAACAGTTCTCAAGGTACTAAACTAAACAAGCTCTATCAAGACTAAAGGAAGGATTGACAAGCACCCGGCAGCGTCAGGGAGGTGCTTTTATTGCTGTACCCGGATGTGAGTTCCGGTTTGCCAGGACCCAGGGCATTCTGGGAGTTGTAGTGCAGCAGCGGTTTCAACCTCGTATTGCCCTGTGCCTACATTTGCTGGCTGTAAGTGCTACACATATGTTGCCAGTAAAAGTGGATAACTAGCCTTTTCCAAGTCTTGGTTTGGCACATGTATACAGCTAGGGGGATGTCATGAGCTAAAGTTAGGAGAAAATCCCTGTACTTCTGAGGCAATACCACTTTCCTAGTGGCTCCAGGTTTGGGGTCTATGGCCTCATTGTACAGTAGTCCCTCTTCCCAATAAACTCTATGGATACCGCTGACATCTCCCTTTTCCTGTGCAGCATCTTGCTGCCTCAGGCTTTCAAGAGCTGGACAGTCCTGCTGTCCAAGGCACAGCTCTTCCCTTGGGAGCCCCTCTGGGCCTAAGAGTTCAACCTGGTAAGGGTCGAGCTCCACGGGCTCAGTTCCCTCATGGCCATTGCATGGTTAGTGGTAACACTGTCAGCATTGGTGACTGGGTAAGTTCTCTCAATCACGTATTGCTCAGGGGAAACCAGTGTGGCTCTCACCATAGTGACGCTAACACCTGTATCCCTCAGAGCTTCTATCCTAGTTCCATGAATCCAAGGGTATTGTAAGTACTTTTTTAAGTTGAGTGGCCACACAGTTACAGTGGCAAACTCAACTTCCCCTTCTGAAACTAGAACTGCTTCAGTGTGCAACCGGATTTGCTCTTGGCACACTGTTGATCCCATATGGAGACTTGATAAACAGGAAAAGCTGTAGTAGGGCTAGGGGCCTTCTTGTTTGGGTAAGCAGCATCTCCAGTTAAGTGTCCCAACTTCTTACAGTTGTAACACGAGGCCTTTAAAGGATCAAAGTTCGTTCCCCTGTTGCTATTATTGGACTGGATGGGAGTTTGAGGTCCCACCCCCCTGTGCAGGTGTTTGGGGCCCCTTTGAAGACTCAGGCATTTTATCTTGTGGATTCTCACTACCTTTCCACTGGGGAGGTTTTGTAACCCCTCTCTTTTGATCACCCCCAGTGGTTGTTTTTGTCACCCTTGGCTTGACCCAGGGGTCTGCCTTCTTTCCCAATTCTTGGGGAGAAATTAGAACTAGGTCTGCCAAATGCTGACGTAACTTTTCAGTAGTGCAATTACTTAGCATATGTTCTTTCATAAACAGATTGTAAAGTCCATTGAAATTATGTGCACTGTGTCCAGTTAACCAACCATCTAGTGTTTTAACTGAGTAGTCTACAAAGTCAATCCATGATTGGTTTTGGGTTTGGTTAATCTTATTCAGTATTCCTCAGTTGTGAGTCCAATTCCCTCAATCAGAGTTCTCTTCATGAGGTCATGAGACCCAGCATGTGCCCCAGAAAGGGTCAGAAGTCTGTCTCTGCAGTTACCAGAGAACAGTTCCCAAAGGAGTGCCCCCCAGTGTGACTTCTTCACTTTTCTCATTTCACAAGCCCTCTCGAAGGCTGTGAACCATTTTGTGATATCATTACTCTTTCATATTTAGGGACAATCCCTTTGGGGATTTCAGGATCATAAGATTGTTCTTTATCCGTATTAAGTAAATTGCTGTCACCATTGATGGGTACTAGGCCCATATCTGCTCTCTCTCTTTCTAGAGCCAGCAACCTTGTCTCTAGATCCAGTCTTTTGGTCAGCCATGCTGAAAGGCTGTCCTCCTCATTGAGGCTGTCCTCATTGTCCTCAGTGGAACCTGATCCACCTGTGTGGGATCTAGGTACTGAGAGATTTACTCTTGGAGTCATGGGTACTTGGACCCTTTTCACCCTATGAAGTGGAGGGAGTTGATCTACCAGGTCATCCCCTTTCCCCTCCTTTCTCATCTGACTGGTCTTCACCATTTTCAGATGGGTGGTCCTTAGCATAACCAGCCAACAGCTCCTGGAGCTTTTGTTTAGTGGAATGGGACCCCATGACTATGTTTTTAATTTTACATAGGGATTTTATTTCCTTGAAAGACAAATGAAGGTATGGGGGATCTTGTTTTGAGATATTGTTAAAAAACTTCTAACCCCTTTAACCCTGGCTAAAGTGACTTTTTATTTTTCTAAAATTCTAAAGGGACTTAACCAAGGCCCTAACAGTGGCGGCTGGTGACATTTAAAAGTGGTGAGGCATAACATTATTGTTGTACTGTACTGTACTGCAACCCCCCCAAACCTCCGGCGGTTTGGGGCGTTTGGGGAGTTATCCCCCCTAGAAATTTTTGAAAAAAGAGTGGACAAATGGTGCATTTCCAAGCAAATTTGAGGAAGCAGAAACATTATTATAATTATTATTATTATAACTATTGTTAGCTAGCCTTAGAGTTAGTGGACCTCCCTGAAAACTTATGTTTTAATGTATTCATTGTTCTTACAAGTTTCAGCAGCAAAAAGCCCCTGGGAAAATTCAGCATAAAAAAGCAGAACATCTAAGCCTGCTTCCTAGCGAGCGATTCACTCGTATTTGTGCATTTAGTGGGGCAGAGTGTGTTGTATACCCAAGTGTGGTTTTCTTTTTGGTCTACCTGCCGTAGGTGCACTCCCAGGACTTGAACATTCATTAATGAATTACTAGTAGTAAAGGATAGAGTAACAAATAGGCGCAAGATCAGGCCCTAGGAACATCTTTTCTCAGCCCCCTCTGGCCTGCCTGCTGGAGTTTGGCAAACACAGCAAGACTTATGGGAAGACAGACACTAAGGACAGACATACTTCACCTGCACAGAGACACACACAGGTGCTCTGATTCTCAAATCCGCAAAGCTCTAATTCACCTCAGCCTTAACCCACAACGCCTGCTGCTATTACATGTGGAAGTGCACAGACAACTCTGTAAAAGTATTTCTGATCTGCGCCACCCCCTGCTGTTCGGAGGCCATAAAATAGCTCTATCAATTCATCTAATTGCTCACCCAGAGCACCAGGCTTTTGCAGTAATATTTTACACCCAACTCAGTCATTGTACCTCAGTCCTGCACCCCCGAACATTACAGTAGTAATGACCCATCACCCCTACACGCTATGGAAGTATGCTCTAATTCAGACCTTCAAGTGTCCCGTATACACCACAAAAATGTAATATGATTCAAGAGTGTACTGGCCTCCAACTAAGCACACGGCTCGCTCAGAAATAGGATTTTTTTTATGGGCTGGTTATGTAAGTCATCCATGAACTCCTTGGGCAAAACGCTCTGTTGGGAGGGGGTGCTGTGGGGGGGGGACACCTATGCAAAGCATCTCTGACTTGCAACTTATCAGCTGTGTTAACGAAATGTCAGGCCAAGGTATCGCAGGCACTAGAGATGTTTTCATACTAATACCCTAAAAAAGTGGAGGGGAGACAAAACTCGCAGGGTGAAACTTGTATGGGAAGCATCCAACACTGCACTCTACACCTGTGTGCAGTTTCCTCGTTTAAAAACAAGCACTCAAGTATGGTTCCAACTTCCTGGTGAATCTCGAAGGAGAAGTGGGCCCTAAATTCAGCACTGCCACACTCCTCGTGCCCCTGCTTGCCCGCCACCCACGATCACCATTCACCAATGCCTCTCTTCTTGCAATGAGTCAACACTTCAGTGTCTGTGAGTCCTGGCACTGTTGTGTTGTGTCGCCGAGCCGCCGCCGGTACACCGGAAGAGGCGAGAAATGACGGGGGGTCGGAGGGATGGTTTAGGCTGCCAGCTGTGTTACTGAGAAGAAAATGACCCCGTTAAGCTTGCCCCCTCCAGTCTTTTCCTCTACTTGCTCCCCACCCCCAATCTCGTTATGAGGATTCCTGCTCTTTTCTGCACCTACTACTGCACCAGACAATTGCCCTGTTGAGTAAAGTTTAATTTTATGGTGTCACTGACTCTCGGCGAGTCCCCGCCGGTCTCTGGGCTGGCACTGGCAGTGGCAACGCGGGTAATTTGCGGCTCTGTGCACGGAGCCTGTCACAGGATACTTCCTCTTCTGGCTTGACACTTGACAGGCCCTAATTGTATTTGTGTCCTCACTGACATATGTAACTATCCCCCACATCCGGGACCTTAACAAAAGTCAACCTCATATATTTAATATCAGTGACTGTTCATCACATTAAGTATACACTACGAGGGCCGGCCAGAGGGTGCGCCGATGCCGGGTCAACCAGAGGGGGCCCTCGCCCGTTTCTTACTTGTTTCCAACGGTCGATGGCTTCATGGCAGCAGATTTAGCCACGAGCAGTAGACTTCACTGTAGTAGACACTACAGACAGTTATACACTGGCACGACTACCAAGGTCTGTGTGTGTGTGGCGAGTTGATGTCAGGACACGACAGCGAGAAGTAGCCAATCACTACTGCCTGGCTTCACATAAGCCACAGTGATTGGCCATAAAAGGGCAGCAGTACCACCACCCATGCGCGGCACCCATACAGTGAAGCCTGCTCTCAGGCTCAGGCAGCGCGGTGTCTTAGCCAATCCTGGCACTGCATTAGCAGCGCCACTGCGCCAGGATTGGCTAAGAGAAAGGTTGCTCCCTGCCCATTACGAGACCCGGGGGCTGCGGTATGAAGCAGCACCCTCGGGTCCCTCGCAGGCTCGCACTTGACTCGCTTTCTGTAAAGGGGATTAGGGGGCAGTACTGCTGTGCGCATGTTCGGGTTGGCCATAAATTGACCAGCCCGAAAACGGACATGCACACTGCTGTGCACTAGTGTCTGCTGCGCTATAGTGCCACCCGCGCTCACTTAAGCAAGATGCCGTAGCCCCGCCCCCACCCGCAGAGCCGTCTGATAGATTGAGTTGGGCTTGTCCCGGTAGCGTGCAGTGACACGGCACTACGAGAGAAGATTACTTTATATTGTAAAATTGTTTTACTTTACTAATACTGAATGTAATTTTAGTGTGACGGTTGTCCATGTGGCTTAGTGGGGCAACGCCCCAATTGACGCACCACCACTGGGCCCTTACAAGACTTTTAGTAATTTTTCAAAAATGGCAATTCAAAAAAATCAGATTTTAAAGACAATTTAAGAGTTCTGTTATGTGATCAGGTGTTAACCAAGTAGTCCAACAAATGCAAAGTTGTGTATCTCAATGCTGATCCACCAATGTAGGAAGCTGACTCTGTATATAATTTACCAGAGTGAGGTATAGTGTGCACAGAGTCCAGTAGATCCCCAAAGGTAGGCAGAGGTAAAGTTAGATAGCACCTCACTCTCTATTTGTGGTAGTGTGGTTGAGCAGTAAGGCAGTATCAGAGGACAGTGTTAAGCATTTGCTGCACACACTCAGTCAGCAAATGAATTCACACACTCAAAGACTGAACTTCAGACTGATTATGTTTGTATAAAAATATTCTTTTAGTTTTTTTATTTTCTAGAACCAAGCCAGCCTGGCAAAGGTAAGTGATAAGTACTTTGCAGTAAATATACAGTTGCAATACCGTTTGTATTTGTAATAGTATATGCACTTTGTTTTGATTTACAGTATGTTTTCAGAGAAATGGAATACTTTGTAAATACAGTACATAGACTTGAATGGGCTTTTCAATAAAATTACACTAAATTACTTTTGAGATTACTTGTCTTAATCAGAGTAGTATACCTGGATACTACTCTGGGACATTTTCTGTAAACAGGTAAGTAAAATCGTTCTTGTTAGTTAGTGCAATTTTAAAGAATTTCTTTAGGATTTCAAAATCCACACTCAAAAACGTTTCCAAGAAAAACAGTCAATGTTATCCTATGGAGGAAAATAGTGTTATTGGTTTAAAGGTAAGTATTTGATAGTGGGAGTTGAGGTTCTGAGGGTAAACTCAGGGGTCCCCCAGGGTCAATGATGCACTCTTGTTACACTATCAGCAGCACTAGGGCGGCCGGGTGCAGAGTGCTGAAGCCCAATGTTATCCAATGGGGGATAGGGGGCCTTTTTTTGGTGGCTGCTGACTAGCATGCCACTTGGTTGTGGGAGCAAAGCTCCTGGACTTTAGCTCAGGTCAAATGGGGAAACAAAGTAGCACCAAAGGTGTACCCTCAGCGGCATTAGGGCGGCCGGGTGCAGTGTGCTGTTTCGATGTTGGGCGCCTTGTTGTTTTCAATGGGAAACAGGAATCCGGTTTGCAAAGGCACTGCAGGCTTGGGGACGAAGGTCTTCTGGGTGCGACCACCACTTCGAGAGGTAAGTTGTGAAGTTAGGGGTTGGTTAGACACCTTCGGTGTAGGCACCCAAGGCCGTGGAGCGTAGGGTGTTGCGGTGCCTTTTGGGGTCCGATCTTCTTACCAGCTCCTGGTCGCCGTTGCGGGGACTTTCTGGATTTAGGCTGCAGGTATAGGCTGGCGGCTTGAGACAGGTCAGGGGTCACTTGATCTCAGGTCAGGCTTGCCGGGGTTACCTCCTCGTGTTTGCCCACTCGAGCTTGGGCCGTGGACGGCGGGTGCTGAGTGGTGCAGATTTGCGGTTTCCGGCTGGAGCCAGAGGTGGCAGATGAACAAATCCGGTGTTTACAGGAGACAAAGTATTTGGGGTTGAAGGCAGGCAAGTGCTCTGGGGTTTTCGAGGTTGCTGGCTACAGGACACACCGGGATTTCGCAGGAGCAGGGTTGAGGTGGAGACAGGCCGGTAGGGCTGGGGCCAAGTCAGTGGAGTCTTCTTCTTGTTAGCTGCTGCACGGCTGTTTGGTCCTTCATCTTCTTCTTCTTGTGGTTTCTTCTTGTCTGTCAAAGAAAGATTATGGGGTGCCCCTAAATACTAGATTTAGGGCTGATACAGGTAGGTAAAAGGTAGGGACCAATGGGTCCCTTTCCTGGGGTGTGTACATGCCCTATTTTGCCACACTCCAGTGGGAGGGGGGCATGCGCCTGTCCTTGCTTGACTGAGTTCCCCCATCTGCAAAATGCACAGACTTCATCTCACCACCCCACCCGAGGGGTGGAGGTGGGCACACCTCTCTTCCTCACTTGTTTTTCCTGCTGGTCCTCCTGCCCAAACTGTGGGTCAGACCCAGTGGGGACCAGTTGCTGAGAGCAGCAAGGGGCCTGGTGAAGCTCGCAAAGGCGGAAAGCCTTAGAAGCTCCCCCTTTGTGAACTCGCCCATCCTGGGGGAGGAGAATTGGTACCTCATTCCAGGATGTGCATTGTTTCAGGCCCCAGAGACGAGCAGGCTCGCGGCCCAGGAGTCCAGAAACATGTCTGTTGGTGGCAGCTGAAAGCAGCCACTCAGCCTGGACACTAGTGGAAGGTTAGTTTTCAGGGGGCATCTTTAAGATGACCTCTGTGTGCATTTTTCATTAGGTCCCACACTGGCATCAGTGTGGGTATAATCCGCTGAGAAGTTTGATACCAAACTTCTCAGTGTTCAGTGTAGCCATTATGGTGCTGTGGAGTTCATAATGACAAACTCCCATCACCATATACTCTTACTGGGAGCACTGCACTTACAATGTCTAAGAATTGACTTATACACTGTAGGGGTACAGGGCTCATGCACCTCTACCCTCACCACTGGTATAGTGCACCCAGATAGAGAGGTGACTGACCTATGCTAGGTCAGAGGGTTGTATGCATGGCACACAGAGCTATGTGCCATGTCGACTCTTCACTTTGTTCTGCGCCAAAACACACAGCCGGCAAAGGCAGTAAGTAAGTGTAATGGTACAGGACCTCTAAGGATGGCACAATAAGTGCTGCAGCCCTTAGATGCCTTCTCTAGTCACATTGCCCTGGGTACCTGTGGTACAATTTACCAGGGGCTGACCTGTTACCAGAGATGCCAATTCGGTTTAGGCTTCAATGCAGTTTTAGGGAAAGGACATAGGTCCTGGGTGAGGTTCCGTGAGAATCGTTACGACGTTTTGGGCATGCTTGGATATGGACGAGTTTGGTATCTATGAACCGTAAATGACGAGATTAGTAGATATATGCGTTTACGCTACACTACTTAGAAGGGTTCGTCTCATTTACGGGGTTTTCCATCTGAACCCTCGGGTTCCATTTTAGATACGGCATCCATTTTGTTTCTTGCCCTCACGTAGCCAGCGAAGGGACAATGTCCGCTTCGTGACCCTGGGATTCCCAAGCTCTGGCGGAAGATGAATATTCTTTAGGGTCGTCTTTACGACCGGGGGAATGACACGGCAAAGGCAGATGGCTCAGCTTGAGGCTTATTCTGCCGTGTTGGTCTATTGTTTCAGCTTTGCAAGTATTAGGTTTGAGTCCTTTGATCCTGTGATCACGCTTCCGATATTGCCCCCACACTCTTCTGTTACTGTTGTCTGTCTTCCTTGCACCTGTTCCTGTCTCTTTCTTCCGCCTGTTTACAACTAGAGTGGAATGCGCCTTATGGCGAGATGATGTGCTTTTACAGTTGGGAACCGGCAATGTTACTGTAATCATGTTCCGGGCTTCTGAAAAACATGAATGCAATACTTTTGAAGTTTACTGTGGGAACTGAGTTGTAAACCTTTTGTTCGTTATGTCGTGCAATGATGAAAATGTGTATAAAAGGAGCGATTCCACATATGCAATTTGAAGCAGACTCTCAGAACCTACACTATGTTGTACTTCTTGCGATCTCTGTATCCCTGCAGTAATAAACGCTGATCTTTGACGCCGAAGGAAGTGTCCCGTGTCTCTGTCACTTGTACGCCAGAGCAGGTAACCCACGAAGGTTTTAGGTGTTGTTCCCTGGCACCGCTGGGCCTTAAAGAACCCAGTCCTTCAGTTGGCGCCCAACGTGGGGCGACATCAGCGGTACCGGTCCAAAACCTGACGATCGTGAGGAACTTCGTGTGAAATCTCCGAGGAAAGGTGCACCCCGCTTCATCGATCCTGTTGTCGAAATAAGTGGTCCGAAGACTTTTCCTGCGAAGATCCCCGCCTCCTGACGGTTGCGACGGACCGATGCTCTGACTGTCAACCTGTTTTGGCACCTGGCGAAGTCCTTTGTACGGCGAGACGATGGACGGGCCTTCCTGGTGATGCCATTGAGCTCTCAGTTAAGTATTTGTGGGTCGCTCCCAGTATCCTTGGTTGTTGTTGGTGCTTAGTCGTTTTGCATGGTTCCATTGCATTTGTGGTTCTTAGTTGTTGGTTCTTAGTTGTTATTTGACAGTTGCAATTGCCAAAAACCGAGGGTTTTGTATTTCACGAAGATTTTGTACTTCGATAACCCTTGAAGTTTGATACTAGGTTAGTGTGCAAGATGCCTAGCCATAGTGGTTTCCTTGGTTTCTTTAAATGTCACAGTATGGACTCCCGGTTGGAGGACTCGTGTCCGATACCTCCAGTTGGAACTCCGATATATGAGCTCTATAGTCGACATGGTGTGGGCCCTATTATATATAATGAATATTGGATTCGTTATACGAGAAAGGACGGTGACCTTAGTTGGCCACCACATGGAAGTTTCGACACTAAAATTTTAGATAATCTCGAAGCGAAACTGTTTAAAAGAAAATCTAGGCCGGCTATGTTCGATTCCTTTTGGTTATGGCGCAAAGAGGCCAGGCAGAAAGAAATCAAACAGCTTAAGAAAGATAAGAAAGAAAGTAGTATCATTACGATAATGCAAGATGCAGAACGTCACCATCAAGATAAAGCAGATAAAGAAACTGAAGTTTCAGATAGACTGCATCACATGTGGGCGGATAAATGTTATCCGGTGTTATCGTCAAACCTTGATATAAAGGAAGAAGACTCGAAAGAGGATCCTTTGTTAGCGTATTTAATGAAATCACCACCTACTTATGCATAGGGTGCTACGGCTCCTGTAGTTCCTCCTGTTCCCCCTCCTGTTGTTTTGGCGGCTGCTGGTCCGCCTGTTGTCGGTCCTGTTCTTGCTCCTCTACCTGCTCCTCTTCCTATTGCTTCTTTGTCTGTACCTTCTCAGTCTATTGTTCCTGCTACCCCCACTGATCCTACAATCACTTCTAATGCTGTTGCTCCTGTTCTTTTTTCCTCTTCTCCTTCTGTTCGTAATCGTATCCCTAACTCTGTTGCTACCCTCTATTCCCCACTTTCCGGATCGTTACTTCAATCCGATGTCTCTGAAACTCCCCAGAGACGAAGTCAAATCCCTGGTGGAAGAGAGAGAGCGACGTTAGAAACTATGGCGCGTAGATGGATTAGACACCCTGCTAAATACACCTCACGCATAGTTTTCGATACATTTTCTCAGTTTAATGAGCCAACACAGAGATTTGTGTTTGAAGAAATGTGCAACTCCTTGAGGGAAGAGTGGGATAATGATGACTTAGATGATGTACCGCCCGAGATGACCGAACTTCAGAGTCGTTTTTTGAATGGTATGATCGTAGGTGCAGATGTACGACGTGCATTAGAGCGATTATTAGCCTTTAGGTCTACAGTGCCTTCTCGGGTGTCGTTTGATGATGATTCCGATACTCCAAAAGCGAACTCCGGTCAGTATCCTATGAGAGAGGTCCCACCAGTTTGGATGCCAGGGGATGCGAACGCTAATCCTGTGGTTCTGCCGTATTTCCAAAGGGTTTGGATACACCTCCCATGGAAGCGATCAGAAGTCTTACAGGTGAAGCAATCCTTGCCTGATCCACGCAAAAATCCGGCAGGTTATTATAAGGAGTTATCCCAATTGGTGGATGCTTCTATTATGAACCTTGCTGACATCGACATGTTGTTTGGTAATATTGTACCGCAACCGATTTGGGCAAAAATCCGCCAAGAAAATCATTTAGCTGAGTTGGGTGGTGATTGGGCTACGCTATTAGCGGCTGATGGAAGACAAATTGGTGGGGCTAAGCCCGAGCAGTTAATTACGGATTTGCCCCAAAGAATAATTACACTCATGAAAACGCTTATGCCAGCGATGAAGGTGAATTGGGACAAATTGTCGGCTTGTAAGCAAAAGAAAGACGAGAGTGTCTCCGATTTCTTTACTAGATTTGAGGAAGCATTCATTGATCATAGTGGTCAGGACATGAGTACGGAGGGAGGCCAGCGGTTGTTCGTTGATAAGTTTGTGTTAAATTTGTTACCTGAACTATGCAACAAATTGAAAAATTCAGAAAGTGCATGGGCCGTTTCAACCACTGCTCAAATACTAGCGACGGCTCAATATTACGAAAATAGGGAAAAAGAAGAAAGTGATCGTTCAGATAAGAAAACGAAGGAACTTAAAACGAAGGTTTTGTTGCAACAAGCGTATCCTCCACGTTCAAATCAAAATGATTCGCAACAGCAGTATCGGCCACAGCCACAGTCTTCTAGGATGCAATCACGCTCTGACTCTTCTGACTTTAGATCTATGCTTGGATATAATCAGTGTGCACATTGTAGGGGAGAGGGACATATCAAATTTAATTGTCCCGCTTTACGTGATCGCTATAATCATGTTTTGGCTCGAGGGGGACGTGGTGGTCCCCAACAGGCATATCGAGGTAGAGGTCGCGGCACCTCTCAGAATCAGAATGAGCGCTCTCCTACTTCGTTGGATGCGAATAATTGTTTTGATCAACGGAATGCGAGGTCCGATAGATCGGCACAATACCATGTGGACGATTATTACATTGGACATGAGATTGAGGCAGGTGATCGTTACTAGGACCGCCATCGACAAAGAGAGGGAGTAGTGTCTTTTCCGGTTGATCAGAGAGGGCCTTACGTCGCAGTTGCTACATCTGGCGTAGTTGAGCCTTTTCTGTTGGACACTGGTGCAGCAAAAAGTTCCATCATGCATTCAAAACTCCCTGGCGCACCTTTGTCTGGCTTAACGAATGTTTCCATTGGATTCTCTGGCGCCCCTGTTAGCAATCCTGTCTCCAGCCCTTTGCCCCTTACGATTGGTCCTCGTGAGCTGGAGGCTCCATTGATTCTATCCACTGGTTGTGGCGAGAATCTTTTGGGTTTGGATTTGTTAAAACGGTTATATGCGACTTTGTACTGCTCTCCTACGGGAGTGGAGCTTACATTAGGTCAGAAAATAATCTCTCCTATGTACTTGTCGATCGATAAGTTCCCACCGGAACTGAGTTCCCTTCCTGCGTAACTATGGGCCACGGGCCCCAATGATGTGGGTCTGTTGGACATTCCACCTTATGTGGTCCAGTTGAAATCAAATGTGCGATTACCACGTATACCTCAGTATCGTATTTCTCTTGATGGTGAGCGAGCGCTATTAGCGATCGTTCATGACCTGATCGAAAAGGATGTTATTGAAGAAACTTGGGGAAATGTGTGTAATAGTCCTGTGTTACCCATCCTGAAATGAACTGATCCATCTAAACCTCCTGTGTATCGTTTTGTAATTGATTTAAGAGAGGTGAATAAGATCGTGGTCCCACAATTTCCTGTGGTGCCGGATATCACGGCCTTGTTGACCTTAATTCCAGCTTCTGCCTCCTGGTTCACGGTGATTGCCCTACAGAATGCTTTCTTTAGTATTCCGATTGCTGAGGAAAGCAGAGATCTATTCGGATTCTCACTAGGTGGTCGCAGTTTTAGATTTAAACGCGCACCACAGGGCTATTGTGAGAGTCCATCGATCTACAGTCAAGCCCTTAAAAGTCAACTGGATGCATTTGTATTACCGACGGGTGCGGCTTTGATTCAGTACGTTGATGACTTATTAGTGGCTGCTGATACCGAGGTTATTTGCAGAACCACTACAGTGTCGTTGTTGCAGCATTTATGTGACTTACATCACAAGGTGTCACCTTCTAAGCTGCAATATTGTTGTCAAGAAGTAACCTATTTGGGTCACTTATTGTCAAAAGAAGGGAGAAGGTTGACCCCAGAAAGAATTGCAGCGATTGCGCGAATGACTGTGCCAAAAACTCAGAGAGATGTGCGTGCCTTTCTAGGTATCACGTCATATTGCAGACAATGGATTCCAAATTTTTCACTATTAGCGAAGCCATTGTTAGCTCTCACGTGCAAGGATGTTTCGACTCCTTTGCCTTGGACTGAAGAGTGTCAGCAAAGTTTTTCGGAATTACGTGATGCGTTGTGTTCGGCTCCTGTGTTAGGTACTCCCGATTACAGTAAGCCGTTCACACTGTACGTTCACGAGAGGGATGGTTGTGCGTTGAGTGTTTTGACGCAACAATTTGGCGACAAACAACGCCCATGTGCGTATTTTTCCTCAACCTTAGACCCAGTAGCTAGAGCATTACCGAGTTGTCTGAAAGCAACAGCGGCAGCTGCGGTGTCTATTCGACAGTCCGCAGGTTTGGTCATGGATAATATGCTTACGGTGATGGTTCCGCATGCAGTTGACACTCTTCTAAACCGAACAAAAACTCAACACCTGACGAGCGCAAGGTTGTCTGGCTATGAGCTGACACTTTTGGCAAGTCATATACGGATAAAGCGTTGTAATGTGTTGAACCCAGCAACATTGTTGCCGATCAACATGGAATCAGATGATGTGGCACCACATGATTGTTACTTGAGAACTAAAGAAGAAACGAAGGGTCGCATAGACCTGAAAAACACTCCATTGATAGATCCCGATGGTACTTTGTATGTTGATGGTTCGTGCTTCAAGTTGCCGAATGGTGATACGACGACTGCGTATGCTGTAGTGACGTTGAGTACGGTTGTGGAAACTGCGAGATTGAGTCAGAATTCGGCCCAAGCAGTTGAATTGATCGCGTTGACGAGAGCGTGTGTGTTGTCTAGAGGGAAGCGGGTGAATGTGTTTACCGATAGTCAGTATGCATTTGGCGTAGCGCATAGTTTTGGTCGATTGTGGAGAGAACGAGGGTTCTTTACGTCGCATGGCACGAAGATACAGCATGGACAGCTTGTGAATGACCTTTTGGATGCACTTACATTGCCTAAACAGGTGGCAATAATCAAATGCAGTGCGCATCGGAAAGTGACAGATGATGTTGGCCGCGGTAATGCGTTTGCGGATGAGATTGCTAAGGAGACAGCTAGAGATCTGACAAATCGAATGTACGTTACGAGTTCAGTAAGATGGCCAGCGGAGACTGGTATGTGTGAAGACACAGTTGAGAGTGTGAAAGAGATACAGAATGAGGCTACCGAGATGGAAAAGACTCAGTGGAAAGAAAGCATGGGGAAGTTAGATGAGAATGGATGTTGGGTTGATTTGTCAGAAGGACAGAGATGGCTGTTACCGGATGCATATGTGCTTGCCGTTGTTACCATGGCTCATGGCACATCACATATTAGCACAAAAGGCATATGTAAGTTGTTGTCCCCTGTATGGAAGAATGAGGGAATTACTAAGTGTGCGGAGAGAGTGGTTAAGAATTGCATGGTATGTTTGATGTATAATCCTGGCAAGGGCACTCCTACTCCACCTGGTCATTTTGCCCCTCCTACATGTCCCTTTGAAATTATTCAGTTGGATTTCATCCATATGGAGAGATGCAACAACCTGAAGTATGTCTTGGTTGTAGTTTGTGCATTCTCTAGATGGATTGAGGCTTACCCCCTTAAAGATAATACTGCCCTATCTACAGCAAAAGTGTTGCTCAAAGAGTATTTCCCTAGGTATGGCATGCCACGGATTGTATGGTCGGATAACGGAAGTGAGTTTGTGGGAAGTGTGATGAAAAGTGTATGCAGCGGCCTTGGTATTATTCAAAAATACCATAGTGCTAATCATCCTCAGTCAGCGGGTTTAGTGGAAGGATACAATGGTACCCTGAAACTGAAACTTGCCAAAATCCAGGCCACGACTGGCTTATCATGGCCAGATGCTTTGCCTCTAGCCCTCTTATCGACCAGAGCGACTGTGCACTCTCGAGTAGGGCTTAGACCATATGAGATTGTGTTCGGCCGTCCTGCGAACATTTGGGGAGTCCCAAGGCCTAAGGAATTTAACAGACTTGAATATCCAATGTTGATTGACTTTCTACATGATCTGACTGCTAAATTGAGTTTGATTCACCAACAGGTTTACAAGACTCTACCGGCACAAACAGAAGGTCCTGGTCATTGGCTCCAACCTGGCAATTGGGTCGTTACCCGGAATTTTGGACGAAAACGCAATCTTGAGCCAAGATTCGTGGGACCCCACCAGGTGTTACTGGCGACGAGGACTGCAGTTCGACTGGAAGGAAGAAAGCACTGGGTGCATGCCACCCACACCAAGAAGGTTCCGCTTCCTTTGCCAGTAGACGCATGGATGAAGAAAGGAGTCGTCTCGACTGAAACAGAGACTCCTTTGCACTATATACCATTTAGTGATGCCCAGCCTGTAGGGAACAATTTAGTTCAATCAGATATCCCTGTTGAATCATCGAAAACAATACCGTTGTCATCAGCATTGAAGAGTTCAAGTTCTGAACTGTTACCTGAACAATCGACCACTGTTTTGCCATCAGAACCGTTATTTGAAGAGCAAACTCAACCTGGAAGATATCGTTATTTTCTTCGGTCGCGTAATAAAGACTAATGCATTTGTTTATTTTTGAATTCACGTTACCCCTTACAGTTGCCATGAATGTTATGATTTTGCATATTGTGTGTGTACCTTTTTTCTTGCAGCTAGAAGACTTATGTTAGTTAAAAGATAAATTGATTAGACCTACCATCTGGGCTGACCGTAGGGCCGTGCGGGTACCTCCTTCTGTTTAGCAGGTTTCTGACACTAGGTCGATTGCCTTTTGTCGATTTCTGGGAACTCCTGGGAATTGATAATCGCTACTCAGAACGAAGTGCGTCAAGAACGTAACGGACGGTTGTTAGAGGATGGAGTTTTCTAAGCTGTCGGACATAGACAAAATGGCGGTACAAAGATCCAAATTGCATGAGATGTTTCGAACAAAATGTTTTCTGTTTCAGGTTTTTATGTTGTTCCTGACTGTTTCTATGCTACTGGTGGGTGGAGTGTACTTTGGGATTCAATTATTATTGCCTTCTATCTCACCCGTTTCTTTCTCACTTGACCTAAATTCTGTTTCCACTATTTCACCACATTCTTTTCATCTTCTGCCTCAACATGAACAGGCCAGATGTGCGGAATTCATGAACAATTCCTTTGTCCAACTCCTGCATCAGCATCAGTTGGTGATGAATACTACCAATTGTTGGGTGTGTGGGTTAATGCCACATACTATGGATAAGGGTATTCCGTATTTGGTTCTTCCTTACAGCTCCCAGGGGTCAGCTCGAGCATTCCAAACTATGTTCCGTAGTGCACTAGATTCCTACCCCCGTCGAGAGCCTCGCTCCACAGACCTTAGTCCCGGCCCGTACCACAAGCCTTTGGCGATAGCGATTGCTGATTTAGATAAAGATATTTTTGATGCAGCAATTATCCCAGAGGAAGAGGTGCAAGCTTACAAGGATCTGAGTGAGGTTGAGTATAGTATGTCAGTAAGTGATAGACAGCTTAAGAGCTCATCTCAGATTTGGATCGTACCTCATCTCGGCCATTTCTGTCTGCAAGGCCTTGGTCGAAATCCAAGAGCTCAGCTTGGGAAGAGTGCTTGTACTGTGACGTATGTTTTACCGATGCTCTCTTCGCCCGTCTTCCTGACTGCCAAGGGTACTTATTTTGTGTGTTACGATCGTGCCTACACGTGGTTGCCTCGTGACTTTTCAGGCACCTGCTATATCGCGAATCTTTTACCACCAACTTTTACGGTTGCCTCAAACTATCACAAGACCAGAGTTGTGAGAGGCGTTGTTAGTAAAGTGGACACTGCTAGTCAAGAGGCAGGAGACTTCTTTAAGGGTTTCCTACCGTTTTGGGGTCCTATGGTTAATAGTAGGAACTTGAGACAGTTGACTCGTGTGGTGGAATTGACTGCTAATATCACTGCAAGTGCCCTTGGTAACATGACAGCAGAGCTGCAAGCGGATAGACTTATGACGCTACAGAACCGTATGGTTCTAGACGTTGTACTTGCAGATAGAGGTGGTGTGTGCAAGGTAATCCATTCGAGCTGCTGCATTTTCATCCCTGATAATGCTCCAACTGTCTATAAAGCCATCTCGAAGTTGCATAAAATCTCAGAGTCCATACACGTGGACGAGGGAGATTGGACACTTCTAGGATGGTTTTGGGGTCTGATGTCGACTTGGGGTTGGAAGCTTCTGATGATCATAGGGGTCGTTATAACGTTTCTGTTCACGTGTTGTCTTTGTGTGCAGTGTGGTCCTGCCTTATGTGGCCTTTGTGCTACAACGTGTATAAGAAGGCCATCTGTTACCAAAGAGACATTGATGGATAGGATGAGGTTTCAACAACACCTGAATGATCTGATGAATATCGAAATTGATTCTGATTTCGACTAGTGCTTGCCTACCTGAGGGCAAAAGGAGCATCTGAGGTTCCGTGAGAATCGTTACGACGTTTTGGGCATGCTTGGATATGGACGAGTTTGGTATCTATGAACCGTAAATGACGAGATTAGTAGGTATATGCGTTTACGCTACACTACTTAGAAGGGTTCGTCTCATTTACGGGGATTTCCATCTGAACCCTCGGGTTCCATTTTAGATACGGCATCCATTTTGTTTCTTGCCCTCACGTAGCCAGCGAAGGGACAATGTCCGCTTTGTGACCCTGGGATTCCCAAGCTCTGGCGGAAGATGAATATTCTTTAGGGTCGTCTTTACGACCGGGGGAATGACACGGCAAAGGCAGATGGCTCAGCTTGAGGCTTATTCTGCCGTGTTGGTCTATTGTTTCAGCTTTGCATTTATTAGGTTTGAGTCCTTTGATCCTGTGATCACGCTTCCGATATTGCCCCCACACTCTTCTGTTACTGTTGTCTGTCTTCCTTGTACCTGTTCCTGTCTCTTTCTTCCGCCTGTTTACAACTAGAGTGGAATGCGCCTTATGGCGAGATGATGTGCTTTTACAGTTGGGAACCGGCAATGTTACTGTAATCATGTTCCGGGCTTCTGAAAAACATGAATGCAATCCTTTTGAAGTTTACTGTGGGAACTGAGTTGTAACCCTTTTGTTCGTTATGTCGTGCAATGATGAAAATGTGTATAAAAGGAGCGATTCCACATATGCAATTTGAAGCAGACTCTCAGAACCTACACTATGTTGTACTTCTTGCGATCTCTGTATCCCTGCAGTAATAAACGCTGATCTTTGACGCCGAAGGAAGTGTCCCGTGTCTCTGTCACTTGTACGCCAGAGCAGGTAACCCACGAAGGTTTTAGGTGTTGTTCCCTGGCACCGCTGGGCCTTAAAGAACCCAGTCCTTCATGGTTACCTGATTAGCAGGAGCCCAGGGCACACTGTCAAAACACATCAGCAACCATGCAGAAAGAGAGCACTTTCTCACACACTGTCAATTATATTTGTTGCAGCAGAGTCTGTTTGGATCCGATCATGCGTTTGCAGTCTGGTAAGGGTGTCGCACCACTGTTTTTGTGCATCCTTATCATTTGACATGGGTTCACGGGCCTCCAGAGCTTGAAGTGGAGTGCAGGTTCATTGGGACTTGTTCTAGTAGGAGCAGGTGATTTCTTGAGCAAGTCTGTTGGAAAGTCTGGTTTTCACTTACCGACTCAAGCAGTGAGCTTGAATGCATACCTCTAGGGGATGCTACTGTGATACTTTGTACTTCTCACAAAACCTATAAGGTTAGACTAAAAAGAGTGAGTGTTTCATTTTTTTTTGTTTTGCATTACATTGCACATGTTCTGGGATTCTACAGAATATATCTACATATTCATGCCGAAAAGTGAATTTGATTGCAAGTGGCAACTGCTTTCTTTTCGAATTAAGAAAGCTTGATTTGTCCTTGTGTGCACTTGGAGGAGGTTGCAGGAGGATTTGTGGTATCTTATATAAGCTTATATACTTTATGCTGCAGAGCAAGATCTTTGCATATAAAGTGTTTATTATTATATTTTCTTACCACTTTAACAGGGGGATTCATAGTAGAGTTCCAGGATTTGCTCTTCTGTCCCCTGTGATGCTTGGCGGGTGGAATGCATGGGTACGTTTTACCATTCCATATTTCTTAAGGTTCATTTAGGACAAATAGTTAAATAGGAGGATGGTAACATTCTTGCTCTTTCTTTTGCAGCATTCATATGCAAGATCTGGGATACATACTCATTGGTTCTAAGTAGAATTCCCCAAGACTAGGAATATAGGATTATGGTGAACTTTTGATTATTTGCAGGTATTTCTGTCCTTCATTAGGTGTTACGTATGTTTAGTTCTATAATTCACATATGTGGTTACATATATTCTGTATCCTTTCTTCTAGGTCTCCTTTTTCTGTTGCCTCCCTTACCTTCCCCGCTTATTCACTTAAAAGGCTGTGATACTATAGTTTTCACACTTAAATCGATCAAGAGGTAGGCCATTCCGAGCTTCGTTCCATTCCTGAGGATTTATCATGATGAGAAGAACTCAATTCAAAAACTCCTAATGGCCTCAACATGGAAGAAGACCTCCACACACACATTTGTAAAAGTTCTGAACTTCTCTAAAGGAGTACGTAGGCAATGAACATGATTGTATCTAGAAAAATGAGTGGACAAGGGTGTGTGGCGATATTGTCATATAACCATAAAAATAATGACAACATACACAATCAATGAATGTCCGAGAATGTATTTAGAGTATAGAGATAGCAATTGACAACATCCTGCTCTGAGCATAAAAAAAGTTGAAGTCCTTTACAACATGCAAGGGATGAAGCATATTATAGATATATGGATTGTGCTTTATGAAGTATTCCCTATGTGATCAAGGCATGCTCCAAATAATATAGCCCACTTGGGCACATGTTACAAGGATTATTCGTAACTGTGAAGTTGTTGTCCTTTTCCCATAAGATGTTTAAGTGAATGAATTAAGTGCATAGACTGCGGCGTGAAGTCAATTACGAGAATTATTTTACATCAATAGTTTGAAACCATGTACCCATAAGCTTGCCCACATAGGCTGGATTAGTATGCTTTGTTTGGTACTATATTGAGGTTAGTATTGACAATTCTTTTTATTTTAAACAACAAATTGGAGGAGTACCCCCTTGGGAGTTATTGCAAAGAAATCCTCTGCAGTAGGAAAAAGGTTCAATGCTGCGCCCAACCTTTTAAAGGATGCAGATAGTCCTTTTTGAAGACCCCTCACTCACCAACCTGGTTGGTGACATGCTTCATCATCGGGGTCCCACCCCGAAGGCCGAGTGCCAACAGGGTGTGCTTCGATACCTGACTACAGTGGAGCAGGTTTTCTCTTTTTTATATGTGCAGTGCTAAAAATACAGTGAGTGATATTAAAAAGGGTCAACGCTACTCACTCGTGGATTTAATTCCTGAGTGGTTGAACACCCTAAAAAAACAAGTGAAACGCCTATGCCTAATTAGGTAGGCTTCGGTGTTAAAGAAGTGTGGTGTATTAAAATCTACCATCGGGGCTCCGCGAAGAGATCCAAGTAGGTTACTATACCGCAAGGAAGAGGCCACAAGTTACGTGAGCATTCCGCTCTTGGAACCCGGACGCCCATGGAGCTGACAATTACCGACCTCTGAGTTTTTTTCTTCCCAGACACGGGAGAAGACTACACTACAATTTTGTAATGGTCCACAAGTTTGTGGTTCCAGATTATTTATTGATCGAGGTCAGGGCACGCCTTAGCGTGTGTGCACCACCTAGGTCATTTATATTGGTCCTGACAAAAACCGACAATTGCAAGATGGTTGAAACATGTAGACCTGTATTTTAATCACATAACACACGTCTCGATTTTAATACACCACACTTCTTTAACACCGAAGCCTACCTAATTAGGCGCACGACTTGAACCTTTTTCCTATTGCAGAGGATTTCTTTGCAATAAATCCCAAGGGGGTACTCCTCCAATTTGTTGCTTAAAATATTAACAAGGAGACCAGGAGTTCCCTCCCTACACATATGTAGAACACCCTTTCTCTGTCTGTTTGTTTTAATTTAATTCTTTTTATTTGCCTATTAACTCTGAATTATATAAAAAATGGCTTTTACGCAATTTAATTTTACAATATACAATTCAAGCAAAGCATTATGATGAATTAGCTAAGCAAAATGGTATTGACGTGATTGAGTAAAATCTTTTTTCTTTGTTTGTTATGAGGTCACACGCTATATTTGTTGTAAATTCATATACAAAATATCACCTCACTATTAGTGAGCAAGGCTGCCAGACAAAATGTGTCTGATTGGTATTCTGGTAGCAAGTTAATAAAGCAAGAGTAGTTGGAATATGCCTATCCTATTCAATGAGTGAAGGTTGAATGCTGGGGAAATCTTACAATTTGAAGAGTAGCCTACACACACTGTTAAGGTGTCATGCTTGGGTGTTATGCTCCTCATGGGGGTGGCACTGCAGTCCCCCGTGGACCCAGCGGAATGGCTATTTGGCAGAGATCTTTTGAGAGGAATGCTGCAGTGGTGAGTGTGGGTATACTCTTCAAATTTGAAGATTTCCCCGGCATCCAACTCACACAGGAGGCAGGGAGCCTGAAAAGACTGTGGGGGCCTGGAGGCTATCCCTCAGTCCCCAACTGATGCCACTGGGTACCCTGGGGGCACCCAGAATAAAGAAGCCGGGTCCTGGGGGATGGGGTCCCCCAGGCCGAAATCAGCCTTGGGCTGGGAGCTGCACGACCTGCTTCAGCATAGTGTAATGGCCAGGCCTCAAGGGATGGGGTCCCCTGGGCCGAAATTGGCCCATGGAGTGCCGCACTGGCTCCTCCACTAGGACACATACATTTTAAAAATGACCCAACCAGGGGAAGGCGCCATCCCTTTTCTCAACCACTCTGCAAAGGAGCCTCCAGGGGCACAACTGTTTTGGGGATTTAGTCCACTCAGCTTTTGAGGGTCTCTGGGGGTCAACAAACCCCCTGTTACCTCCAGTAAGTTCCACACAGGGATGGCTGAGAGCTAATCAGAAGCTCCACCCCCTTTCTCCAACACTCTGCAAACACACCTTCTGGTGCACTACTGGTTAGGGATGAAGTTCCCATGGATGCTGGGTCCCAAAACCCCTCCTGTTACCTCCAGTAATTCCGACATACTGGGAATGCTGAGATTTCATCAGAGGCCCCACTTTTATCCACCACTCTGCAAACATGTCTTTTGGTGCACTACTTGTTAGGGGATTAAGTCCCCCCTTGGACGCTTGGGGTCCTTGGGAGCAAGAACCCCTTCTGTTACTCAAGTGGGACCCACATAGTGGTATTGCTGAGAGCTCCTTAGAGCCCTCCCTATTTCTTCTCTAGTGAGGAAAACAAATATAAAACATAGACATTCAGCAGTTAGAGGTATCTCAAAGTAACTATAACTTGTGCCCTAAGGTAATTCTCACCCCCACCATGCACAGTTTCCTCATCAATAATTTCACTGCAAATGTTTGCAGTGATATTATCAATTATGTCATTGAAGATATCATTATTGACATAATATGTGGGCTAATATGTTGTAGTCATACATGCTGGCCAGACGTTAATGTTCAGCTGCCAAAATATAGCATCTATCCACCCAGTACGATTAAACAATGTAAGGATTAACACTACATGTAAAAGCCTTCTCTAGATATAATTCACTTACTCTAACTTTAGATCTGGATCAAAGTAAGTGTATTTTCAAAATCTTTGTTCTGCCAGGCACACGATCTGTGCTAAATGTAACTTCCCTGCACGTTGTTGACTACCACCTTGTTAGTGGTAGGCCACCTTCATACTTCTCTCTCACCATTCACACAGTGCTCTGAAGATTCCATCTGAAGGTGTAAGAAATAAACACAGTAAACAGCTGCCTCAGTTCTGTGTTTGTTAACGCGTCGTGCAGTTTCAGATAGCAGTAGTAGAGGTCATGTAATATATTATAATTCTACTGCACCTTTTTTGTGTGCAGTACCATTTAGGACACCGTTAAGTAACTGCGAGGCATCAGATTCAATGACTGTGATAAACATTTTCGATTAAAAGATATAGAAAGAGCATGCTGAGCAGAGAAAGGCTGTCACTTCATTTGATGTTAACCTTGGGATCGGGGAATAGAGACAGCATAATAATTACTGTCAAAAAGACATTAGATGAAATGGTCATTACCTCAAAATTACAAATGGTCTTTTTAGAAATCATTTAAAGCCATTCAACCAGTCTAATTATATGTGTCCACCAAAATATTCTTTCGGATCCCACGGTGCAAATCACAAACTATTAGGATTTCTTCAAATAACAGCCTATCTGGTAAGCTGACCAAAAGGAAAACAAGCATATTGCAGTCCCTGTATAGATTTCTATTGGTAAATATTCTGGACAGCATTTGTTATAACTGTTACTAATATTATTATTGTTAATATCTTCATCATCTCAATCATCAATAATATTAGTGTTATCGTGTAGGAAGGAATTATCAGCAGAAAATCAACTTAAACAAGGAATACAAATGTGGACTTTTTTCTCTGAAAAAATATTTGAACCCTAGGAATCCCTAGTTTCATTTTCACTCACTCAAATCCCAAACCAATTTGAGAAGGTACGCTGAATGTTTTGTTCTTGATTTTGCCAAAAATAAATAAAACGGACTATGATCTGCAACATCTTGCTCGTATTGAAAGAAATATGATCGAAATGTGTTACTTAAACCTGTGTTGTGTGACATATTCCAAAGCAGATCCCCCTCAAGTCTTGACAAACGTTATACTAAATTGTACCACACTGTTGCCAAATACAAAGGGACAGCTCTAAAATGGTTTATGCCAGTGACTGCTAGTAGGCAAAGAACAAACTCCTTCAATCCCCCTTTATCTGATCGATACCACAGATATAAAGTACCTAAATAAAGATACCGCTGGTGGTTTTTATCTACCCTTTCCCAGAAATCCCCATTCGGACCTGCAAGTCTCGCCTCTCTCTTCGCCCACTATGCTTCCACCTCTTCTACCCTGTCATTGATAACCTTCCATGTGATGTTCACAGTCGCTGTTCCAGCAGTCCCTTCTACAACTACATACCCGTCACTTGTCCAATTCGTTCCCCTGCCATCTGCCACCACCGACCTAGTCACATGGGGCTAATGGGTGTCTCTCAAAGGCGAGTCTGGATAGTCATTGAGAAGAATCTCCTTTATTTTCCATCTACATTTCCAACAGCTCCATCGGCATTTTTAGAATTGAGAAGTGAAGCTATTCCTTTCTCATGTGTTCTCCAATCTACTTTCCACCCTATATGCAGCCTTTACTATCTTGAACTTTATTTAATGTGGCAGCAATGAAAATAGGCATAGCATGCTCAACACCTTCGAAAGAGCATTCAAAACGATCAACTTGTGTTTATATAACAAAGACCAAAAAAAGAACAAATAACAAAACAAAGACCAATTAAAAAAAAAGGTTTGGCTGCCATAAACAAATCGCGGGACGTCTAATGGTTTCATATAAATACGTAATATGTCTTTGATCATCTGTTATTTCTGTCTATTTTTGTCACTAAATATTTAAGACGCATGCTTTGCTCCTAGAGGGTTCGTGCATTAATTTTACTGTCACAACCCAATGTACTCTTTTGTCTTATTAAATATAAAAATAAAACAACAGGGAGGTTTTTGTTATTCCATTTGAATGGTTAATCTCACACCTCCATGGAGGATTTTAGGCCTCTTGCATGCTCTTTCTCCATGGTGAAGCAAATCCTTTGTAGGTGTTTAGAATCTGATTCCTCTCAATGGCAGAGTGGATCTTGATGGATTGTTCAGAGTTGTAAATCAAGTTCCTCATGAGCGCAAGGTACATTGCTGCCTGGTGTTCTCAATTAAGTTTGAGAACGTATCTCTGATCACAATGTTCTTAATGTATAAAAGAATCATGCTAGATGATACTGTCAGTTATGACTCCAGAACCGCTCATAGAACACTGTGTTAAAAATTGTACGTTGATCCTGTGGACAACTCTGGAGCTGGTGGAGCTCATGGTCTATGTTGTTGAAATTCTGTGTTGTACCACAGTACTGCAATCAAATTCACCAGTTATAAATAAGTGACCTCAGTATACTGGTGTTGCGTCCTCCCCAGCCCAGTATCATGCAATGACCATGCACACACAGCTCTACAGTGCACATCTTTATTCTTCAGAGTGCAACGGTTAACTGCCCACACAGTGTCATAAACTTTATTAACCGCAGCCAGACACACTCAACCAATTATGTCATTCTACTTGCGGAGTCCATCAGGGATCATAAGAGTCCTGCTATTCATATTCACAAGAAACACTGGGGCATATTACCAAGCAATAGCGATAATTATCGCTATTGCTTGGTTAAAGACAAAAATTACCGCTGAGCTGCGGCGATTTTTATCGCAAATAAACCTTGATAAAAATCGGCCGCAATGCATGAATATCGCTGAAAAGTCAGCGATATTCATGCATTATCGAGCTATTGCTCTTAGCCATGTTATCCACCTCCCATTGGATAACATGGCTAAGAAGTGCTCAGGGCAGGTGTTAGCTTTTTGAGATATTCGCGCTTAGCGCGAATATCTCCATAAGTTGGTAATAGGAGATAGCGATGTTAGCGACTGTTTCCAATCGCTAACATCTTGGCACGCCCACTTTGCATGTCATTAGTGATAAATATCACTGACATGCAAAGTGGGGCCCAAGATGGTCGCTATCTCCTACTAGCTGTCGCTAACTGGTGTTAGCGACAGCTAGGTAATAGGGAGATAATTTTATCTCCGTTTTCTTGGCTTTTAAAGCCAAAAAAGCGGAGATAAACCCCCTTGATAATATGCCCCTACATCTCTTTCTTTGTTAAATAAAATTTACAAATATTACATATATGCATTATAATTTCTCAATTAGACATAACGATTCTTGAACCAATATTCCAAATTTCATCATGTGAGTTTGATGAGGCGTAGGAGAAAGGTCTACCCCAGTTACTAGTGATGCCGAGGCAGGTGTATGAGTTGGACTCTCTAGACTCCAGGTGGACATGTCTCACTTTGAACACCTGGGGTCGAAAAACATCGAGGCTGGTGCTTGTAATGTGAGGAGTCCCTTGTGATGGACTTTCTGTGACATTGAGTGGTCACCATATGTCCTATTCTCTGCACAACCCTCAGTGGGTCAGAATCAAATGGAGCATCACACTTGCGTTTCAGTTTTTGTTTGACCAGGACCTGGTCTCCTTCCTTATAAATCGTGCCTGACCACATCAGAATTTGTCAGCATAGGTCTTCATTCTGGACTTGGGAAAGAAATCAGTTGTTTGGATCTTGTCAGCATCTTTTCCACCTAATAGTGGTCTATTGTGGCAATTTTATTCCCATGGCTCTCCCAAACATCAAAGTATCATGGCTTTCACCTGTCGTGGAATGGGGAGTTGACCTGTAAGCATGAAGGGCTGAACAAAAAGCTGACTTGTGGTCACGTTGTTCTAGTGCAGTGTGCTGAAATACTCTCTTTAGGGTGCCTATGAATCGTTCAACAACACTATTTGCTTGTGACCAGAGAGGTGTACTTTTCTATTGTTTGAAGGAAGTGACCCAACTAGGGTCACCCGGGTCACTCTTGACCTCCACTAGTCTTCCAAGAAAATGAAAAGTCGATGACGCAGTAGAGAATGCAATCTAACTGATTTATTCACAAGTACACTGCATTGGAGTCCAGTCGGACCAGCCTCCTATGATGGCTGACGAGGGACTGACTATAACAAGTATACAGTTACATTATGTATGTTGTGGAGCCCACAAAGACCCACCTACCATGGAAAAACACTGGTAGATGTCGTAATACAATGGGGGTACAGAGCATATGCTTTGAATCCACAGCTTAGCGCAAGCTATGTACTTCCCAAGGTCGTCTGGCTTATTCTCCCTACTAGGCAGATGGGAGAGGGCCTCTACGCAGAGAGAATGGCATGCTTTAACGAGCAAAATTCAACATCTGGGAAACAAAACTCGCCAAAGACCAATTCTTGTAAATGATACAGTAATAGTATTGATTTTAATACAAGATGGCGTCTACTAGAGCTAAAGTGGTGGCATAGAATATATTATAATATAGCTAAATAAATGCCAATATAATCATGTAAAAGATGAGTAATATGACGGTAATACGTTTCAATTCTAACAGATCCTCCTTTTAGAATTATTAAGCTAATGCAAATGGCTTTATTCTTGCTATCAGGTAAGGGTCTTTACAATTCTACAGGTGGAGTCAATACAGAAACATGTTATAACATGTCAAATATGGATATATATGTATATATGCATAGCGAACATATGTAAGAGAATAGCAATAGACAATAGCAGTACAAGTAACATCAAGAACAGAACCTGCAAAAATAAGAAGTCGAACCAAAATGCCTTCATCTGTTTGCATAATAGTATCAAGCTCCTTTTTAAGCATTATCGTCGAATTAATATCATGAACCGAACTCCTTTTGGGAGAACCTCGAAAAAGAAGGAAGGTGGCGCAAAATCACCAGAAGGTGTAGGGGTACCTTTTCCAGGATTATGATTCAAACAAACCATACAATGTTTTACCAAATGGGCATCAACCTTTGAGATTTCATCATTTCACCACACAGGATCCAGTAACTTTCAAATTCCTTTTGCACTAATATGAGCTGGACCATATGCCATTGTAACTACAGGAAATACATATGCATCGGGTAACATCCATCTTTGTTTTTCGGACTTATCAGTCCAGCACCCTTCGTCATCTAAATGCACTGTACTCTCCTGCCACACTCCCAACTCCTCAACTGTTTCCTCACTCTGAATTTCTCTAACACTTTCCAACACATTTTCAAACATAGTAATATCTGGTACCCATCTAGCAGGAAACACAACAATGATGGACAGAATGGGGATCAATGTCACACATTCACCCCAGTCAAAAGATCTGGGCCCAAATCCATCGTTTTTCCACTCCACACCACCCTGGGTTAGACAATGGCGATATGCAAATCAGCGCTGACCCTGTGCCCCATGGGAACAGTCCAGTCCGAACTACAAAAGCCATGTCCTTCCCAGAACGGAAACAAGCATCCGAGGACCGGCCCGGTTTCGAGGTAACACCTCTCATCAGCCCGGCTAGCTTGATTCCAGTGGTGTGGAATGCCTGGGACTCACGTCTGAGCATCCCCAGTAAATTTAGAGCGGTAACTGCAAACACAACAATGATGGACAGAATGTGGATCAATGTCACACATTCACCCCAGTCAAAAGATCTGGGCCCAAATCCATCGTTTTTCCACTCCACACCACCCTGGGTTAGACAATGGCGATATGCAAATCAGGGCTGACCCTGTGCCCCATGGGAACAGTCCAGTCCGAACTACAAAAGCCATGTCCTTCCCAGAACGGAAACAAGCATCCTATGACCGGCCCGGTTTCGAGGTAACACCTCTCATCAGCCCGGCTAGCTTGATTCCAGTGGTGTGGAGTGCCTGGGACTCACGTCTGAGCATCCCCAGTACACTTAGAGCGGTAACTGCAAACACAACAATGATGGACAGAATGTGGATCAATGTCACACATTCACCCCAGTCAAAAGATCTGGGCCCAAATCCATCGTTTTTCCACTCCACACCACCCTGGGTTAGACAATGGCGATATGCAAATCAGCGCTGACCCTGTGCCCCATGGGAACAGTCCAGTCCGAACTACAAAAGCCATGTCCTTCCCAGAACGGAAACAAGCATCCGAGGACCGGCCCGGTTTCGAGGTAACACCTCTCATCAGCCCGGCTAGCTTGATTCCAGTGGTGTGGAGTGCCTGGGACTCACGTCTGAGCATCCCCAGTACACTTAGAGCGGTAACTGCAAACACAACAATGATGGACAGAATGTGGATCAATGTCACACATTCACCCCAGTCAAAAGATCTGGGCCCAAATCCATCATTTTTCCACTCCACACCACCCTGGGTTAGACAATGGCGATATGCAAATCAGGGCTGACCCTGTGCCCCATGGGAACAGTCCAGTCCGAACTACAAAAGCCATGTCCTTCCCAGAACGGAAACAAGCATCCTATGACCGGCCCGGTTTCGAGGTAACACCTCTCATCAGCCCGGCTAGCTTGATTCCAGTGGTGTGGAGTGCCTGGGACTCACGTCTGAGCATCCCCAGTACACTTAGAGCGGTAACTGCAAACACAACAATGATGGACAGAATGTGGATCAATGTCACACATTCACCCCAGTCAAAAGATCTGGGCCCAAATCCATCGTTTTTCCACTCCACACCACCCTGGGTTAGACAATGGCGATATGCAAATCAGCGCTGACCCTGTGCCCCATGGGAACAGTCCAGTCCGAACTACAAAAGCCATGTCCTTCCCAGAACGGAAACAAGCATCCGAGGACCGGCCCGGACCACTGGAGTCAAGCTATCCAGGCTGATGACGGCTGATAGCCAGAAACCGGTCCTTGGATGCTTGATTCCGGTCCAGGAAAGACATGGCTTGGCAGTTCGGGCTGGACTGTTCCCATGAGGCACAGGGTCAAGGTTGATTTGCATATGGCCATGTCTGAACTGGGGTGGTGTGGAGTGCAAAAAAACGATGGATTTAGGCCCAGATCTCTGTACTGGGGTGAATGTATGACATTTTTCTGCATTCTGTCCATCAATTGCTGTTTTTGCATTTGTCACCCCAAGTGGGATGGGTATGCTCAGACGTGAGTCCCATGCTCTCCACACCACTGGAGTCAAGCTATCCAGGCTGATGACGGCTGATAGCCAGAAACCGGTCCTTGGATGCTTGATTCCGGTCCAGGAAAGACATGGCTTGGCAGTTCGGGCTGGACTGTTCCCATGAGGCACAGGGTCAAGGCTGATTTGCATATGGCCATGTCTGAACTGGGGTGGTGTGGAGTGCAAAAAAACGATGGATTTAGGCCCAGATCTCTGTACTGGGGTGAATGCATGACATTGTTCTGCATTCTGTCCATCAATTGCTGTTTTTGCACCCATCTAGCAGGACCTGCCACAAACATTTTCATCACTTTCAACCTGGCTGTCTGTTTTGCTATATGACCTGCAAACGCATTTCCCCTCTCCGCATCATCAGTAATTGCTTTATTGGCACTACACTTCACTGTTGCCAATTGTTTCGGAAGGGTCGAAGCTGTTAAAAACCTTTTTATCATGGGCCATGTTGGATCTTAGAGCCATGTGAAATCAAGAATCCTCTCTCTGCCCAGAGGCACCCAAATTTATGAGCCACCATGAAGGCATACTGGCTGTCGGTGTAAATGTTGACAGTCAGTCCTTCACTCAATTCACATGCTTGCAAAAGGGCTATCAGCTCTGCAGCCAGTGCTGATTGGTAAGGAACATGTAATGTCTCAACTACATTGTGCAGCATGGTAATAGCATACGCTGCTGTAGTGGTGCCATCGGACAATTTGAAAGAAGAGTCATCGACATATAGTTCTCCTTGTGGGTCAGATAAGGGATCATTAGTCAAGTCTACCCGACCCTTCGTCTACACTTCAGTGCGAAACATTCATAGACATCTATGTCCTCATCTTCCGAAGGGAGGGTTAGTAACATGGCTGGATTCAGAATGGGACATCTTTTGAGGTCCTGTTTAAACGCACATCCACAGCATGAAGTACCATTACTGTGAGATCATGATTAAGAATGAGCCCTGCCGATTGTCGAATATAGACTGCTGCAGCCGCGGCCTTTGAACAACTTGTGAGGGTTCTGTCGGCAGGGCGAAGTGTAGCAGAAAAATAAGCACACAGCCTCTGCTTACCTCTAAAAGCTTGTGTTAACACTTAAAGTGCACATCCAGTAGCTTCGTGTAAGTACCAAGCACCGGTGGAGAGCAAAGCGCAACTTTTAATTGTTCAAAAGCATGCTGACATTCATGCGTTCAGGGCAAGGGTTCATGCACATCTTTAGTTGTTAAGCGAAGCAGGGGCTGTATTAATAAACAATAATTGGGTAGCCAGTGTCAAACATATGAGGTGATGTCTATGAAAGCATGCACATCCCTCTGTGTCACAGGGACAGGCATAAAACAATGGCATGAACTCGTTCAGGTGTTAGCCTCCGACCCTCCTTCAACAGCAGGTGACCTAAATAGGGGAACTACTGTTGTCAATATTGGAACTTGGAAAGAGACACTTTATGTCCTTTATTCGCCAAATGCTTCAACAATTTTACTGTGGCTTACTGGCAACCCTCTTCGGTATAGGAGGCTATCAAAATGTCATCCACATTCTGCAATAATACATTACCTGAGGGAAGAGAGTCCAATTGACTTTTCAAAGCCTGGCAATAATTACTGGGACTTTCAGTGTACCCCTGATGAGCTTGACAGAATTGGAAGCTCCTACCAGCCAGAGCATATCCGAAAAGATACCTGCTGTCTGGATGAATAGCAATACTAAAAAAAGCATTTTTCCAATCAAATACAGAAAATAATTTGGCTGTGTAAGGAATCATTGTCAAAAGAACAGTAATGTCTGGAACTACCGGAAACTGGGGAACTATTATTTTATTAACCTCCCGCAAATCAATCAAAAAGTGATAGACATCAGGATGTGCATCACGGGAATCTAAAGGTGCCTTCTTAAGAATATGAATAATTGGGCTATTGCATATATTCGCTACTGCCTCCTCACCAACCCCAATTGGTCAAGTCCTATATGATCTGCATCAAAGCCCCTTGCCAACCTGTGATATTTTGTACTAGGGAACACGAGGGAGCTCTGCATTATCCTTCACCTGTATTGAAACTGGTGGTATCTGCAACAGCCCCACATCCCTATCCCCTGTGGCCCACAATAAGGACGGCACATGCTGAAACTCAACAGGAAGTGGCGCATCCTTTGCCAAACACTGTTTTCAACTAACCACATTAGGTCCAATAGTGACATATACACCATCCGGGGAACAGTAAATAGTAGCATGTAGCTCATGCAACAAGTCCAATCCTAATAAATTTTCCCCACACTTCGCCATCAACAGGAATAGGGAGTCCACAGTAAAAGGACCGACAGTTAAAGCAAGAGGTCAAGAAATGGGGGTGGAAAGGGGTACGCCTGAACAACTACCAAAATATTATTACAGCCAGACAGGGCTGCCCTGGATCTAGCAAACGAAAAACAGAGCTCTTCATTGCACCTGTTTCCACCAAAAATGTCTATGCCGAGCAATGCAAATCTGCTGTGATATAAGGACCTCGCTGATCTACAGGAATTTGGACTGGTCCCCTTCCCTGTCATAGGCTGTCCTAGCCATAGGACATCTCTGGATCTTCATCCATATTATAATCATCATGATAGTACTGGCTTCCCCGAGGGTCATCAAAATAGTTCTGGTCAGAATGACCCCACGAGGATATACCAGCTTGAGTCTCATCCCGACCAATCTCCCCGCGGCCCCTTTGGCATTTTTATAATAAATATGGAAACTCACTTCGCCAATGTCCCTCCTTATTGCAATACGCACACTGATTCGTCCCTAGGGGGCACCTCTCCTACCAGCACCAAGAAAGCTCTGAGCCAGACCAGTGCCCCGACCCCTACCAGACCACCTTGCAACCTGCTGCATCAGCACCCTTGTCTTCAAATCCTTACTCTTCTTCTCCACCTTGTCCTTTTCCTCATTTTCTCGATGCTCATAATACTGAGCCATACTCAATGTCACAGAAGGGAAGAAGTAGTACAAGTACTCTTAGACGCTTGCAATCGATCTCCGGAAGCAAATTTGTATCAAACCTGTCAACACACAAACAAACTCCACCTTCTACTGACAAATCCTACCCACTGAAATCCCAAAACACCCCATCAAACCGAGCAAAAAAATCAGACACACTCTCCTCTTTCTTTTGATGACATGCTGTCAGCTTATCCCAATCTATTTGTCTAGGTGGAAACAGAGAATGCATATAGGTGATAATACGACTTGGCAAAGCCAGAATCTCAGCTTTAGTTTTCTCACCCACATGCCCTAATCTCGTTCCAAGTGCCACCCAACTCCACTGCTCGGTCCTGCATATTCACCTGCTGCCAAATATCAACAGGCACCAAGAGCCCAAAAAGCATCTCAATATCTGCTAGTCATAACTGACGAGGAGGCGGCCTCTGTTACCTCCTTATAATATGCATTAGGGTTCTTCCTAGGATCCGGTAACTGACTCTTAAGAGCTAGCACCTCACTCCTCTTCCACGGGGTATAGACCCCTTGTTCTTGAAAGTGAGCCTCTACCCGCTGTTGGACCACATCTCTTCTCTGGTTACGCTGCTCTGGGATCTCAAGATGAAAAATAGGATGCACCTCCCTCATTGGAAATCGGGACACACCTGGCAGAGTACGGTAATGTAATCTTGCTTGATAACAGAGAAGTGTCCCAACATTACTGAGAACTTCTGCAGGGGCCATACCGGTAGAATATACACAATCTGAAATGTCATAAATAGTTTGAGGTGCTGTGCCACCAATACTCTGTTCGCACAAGCAAATCAATGTAGTCGATATATGATGAAAAGCAGGCTGCTGCACAAATGGCTTGGAATCTCTCATCACATTTTTCATATATCCTCCACACAATAAATCGGACTCCGAGCCCATTGCGCCACCTGATTTGCAACCATCTCATCCCCTCTACACCCACGTCAAATTGAATCAATACCCGCTCCAGTCGCTCCCGTGCTGCTGCCCAATTCCCTCCTTCTGACCCATGCACCAGTGTCCCGACACCACACAACACTGGGGATGAAATTCCCAGGAAAGCCACAAGAGATAAAGATGCAGGTGACAATGTTAGCAAGGACTGGGTTGTAGGTGTTATAGAAAGAGAGAAACATGAGCAGAAATAACAGATACTGCTGGTGAACCTGCAATCACCACACTCGCAGCTTGTGAAACCACAGAGAAGGCAAGCAGAGTTGGAGCTGAGGCAGTTTAGCCAGCAGAAAGACCAGAGAAAGGCAAAGAAGTAACAGGGGACTGAGAGGTGGAAACAACAGGATATATTCTCTGCGAAGCATAAAGAGGTGGGGGACGAGTGTCCAATAAATCCTCCACAAAGGGATCCTCCTCCTCTTGAGCAACATAGGACTTATCACATTGTAATCAAAACTTACATATCAGCACACTCAATACCTTTCTCGCTTTGGTCCCTATCAGAAGCTACAGCTTTCTGAACCACTGTCTGCATTGCCTTCTTCCTAGACTCGTTCTTGGCCCATGTACGCCTCTTCTTAGCTTCCTTCTGCCATACCTGTAAAGTATCAAACATTGACTGCCTACTTCTTGTAGTGAACAATTTATCCTGTAAATAATTCAATTTTTGTTCATCAAAGGTACCATCCAGTGGCCACTGAAGCTCAGCATTCTCCCTCATAGGCTTGTGCCATAATGTACGAAACATAATAGGGCCAATACCATGCTTCACATACATCTCAAAACTCAGAGTGCCTTCTGGAGGCTCAGGCTGCCTTTCCTCCAGCCGATGCTCAGCAGAACAAGAATGGCACCCCAAGCACCATACTTTACTCCAACAAGGCATCATAGCATCAGACACATTCACTTATTCACTCAATCGATGCACACACACACACACACACAATAAAGGCACACAAACAAAGAGCTCTCAAAAGCAGTCCTCAGACTGCTCGAAGAAAAGTCAGTCCTCAGACTGCACCGAGACAAGATAGGGTCTAGCCCTAGGCCCTTTCAAGAATAAGCCAAATTCAACAAGTGGCCTGGCAGAACATTCAAAAAGGCTCCGTATCACAAGGGTCCACAGAACCACCAAGTTAATCAAGATGGCGCCCCATATACCTAGAATGAAGACAAATTCACCTGGTGCACACAGGTCAAACAAGAGTATTCTTCACTGCTGACTCTTTGAACCAAACGGTCCGATCCAAGGGTTTTGCCTTTTCAGGACCCCAGCCGAGGTGACTACTAGATGAGGAGCCGCCCGATCAGACAGGCGGGACAGCAGTGAGAACCAAGCTCTATCATATGGTGACCTCGATCCGACCGGACACAACCCGACCCCGCAGCCCGACTACGGGCGGGATGGGTCACCTGATGGAGTTCCTGTTCGGGTGCCAACTGTAGAAAGTGACCCAACTAGGGTGACCCAGATCACTCTCGACCTCCACTAGCCTTCTAAGAAAATGAAGAGTCCACAACACAGTAAAGAATGCAATATAACTGGTTTATTCACAAGTGCACTGTAGTAGAGTCCAGTCAGGCCAGCCTCCTAAGATGGCTGATGAGGGACTGACTATAACAAGCATACAGTTACATTATGTATGTTGCGGAGCCCACAAAACACCAGCCTAGCATGGATCAACATTGGTAGATGTCATAATACAATGGGGGTACAGAGCATAAGTTTTGAATCCGCAGCCTGGAGCATGCTATCTACTGCCCAAGGTCGTCTTGCTTATCCTCCCTGCTAGGCAGGTGGGAAAGGGCCTCTATGCAGAGAGAAAGGCACGCGTTAACAAGCAAAATTCAAAATCTGGGAAACAAAACTCGCCAAAGCCCATTTCTCGTAAAGGATACCGTAATAGTTTTGATTATAATACAAGATGGCATCTACTAGAGCTAAAATGGTGGCACAGATGTCAACCTAACTTACAAGACTGTCAATTGCGTATGCATTCAGCTAGAATATATTATAAGATAGCTAAATAAATGCTAACATAATCATGTAAAATATAAGTAATATGACAGTAATACATTTCAATTCTAACATTCATATTAGTGAGAAAGTCCTTAAACTTCCGGCTATTGAAAGGTGGGCGATTGTCAGTAAAGAATGGAGCAAACAGCCATGTTGCGAAAATGCCATTTAATGTCCCAATTACTTTGTCATGTGTGGTTGATGATAGGTCTTCCATAATAGGAAATCATGAGTACTCATCAATGACTACCATGAGATGATGCCCATTGTTGAGGGGTCCAAAGAAATCAACTGTAATCCTTACCACGCTTGTTTAGGAAGATCAGACAAAACTAATGGATGCTGTGTTGTTTGGGATATAGGCAGTTGCAAGAATGGCAAGCCTTTCATTCTCTTTCATCAAGGCGAGGAAACCACACTCGGTCTCGGAAAGCTCTCCTAGTGGCAACAATGCCACGATTACCCTCATGTGCTAGTTCAATGACTTGCTGTCTCAGACTCTTTGGAACGGCAATTCGCAAACCATTTTGATTAACAGAAAGTTATTCTCTCACATTTTTTAAATGTTGATAAGTCATCCATAAGAGGTCGAGTATGTTTCTTCTAGGATTGCTGTGCAATATTGTCCTTGAGTGCCAGCATATCTCTATCAGTGTTCGTAGCTGCAAGAATTTGTTCCACAGATATTGCTGTAGGTGTGCTTGACTTAACTTTGAAGTTAATATATGCCTCAGCCGCTCTAGACATTACACTGTGACTTTGCAATTGTACTCATGAAAAATAGCCTGTGGGATTTTGATCTTTCCTTGCCCTATGCAAAATCGTATAATCATACTCTTGCTGTTGCAAACCCCATCTTTTGATGCGAGGGGGCATCTTGGCTATTGAGTTTCTGAAAATGGTCAGCAACGCATGTTGCTTTCTGCATAGAAATACATGGAAGTGTTCACAAGCCCACACTACAGATAGGCTTGCTTTCTCCGGTTGGGAATAAGCACATTTGGTCTGTGACAGATTCCTCCTACTCGCAAAGGCCACAATGTGTATCTGAGGATGGTCGTGTTCATTGTGATGGGCAAGGATTGCACCAAAACCCACGACCTTACTTCTATCACAATCTCAGTACGTTTTCTGGATCAAAATTGGCCATTTCAGTCAACTTTAATTTTCTTAAAGTTCTGAAAACATTCATGTGAACAGAGCGGTCTCTTTTTTTCCATTTTGTTATAACTCTCAATGGGGTGCTGACTGTGGAAAATTCGTGAATGTATTTGGAACAGTAACTAACCATTCCAAGGAAAGATCGCAGCATGTTCACATCCTGTGGGGGACACGTGGATGATAAGGCTTGCACTTCAGCCAGATCTAGCCTTTTTACCTTTGCAGGCAAAATATGCCCGAAGAATTTCAGTTTTGTTTTTGAAACTCACACTTTTCTGTGTTCAAAGTGATACCTGCATCAGTGAGTAAATGGCATGCCTGTGAAAGGGCTTTATCATGTTCCATCTGAGCGCCCCCAAATACCAGTATATCATCATTGTAGTTAAAAGCATGTGTGTAAGGGTGTATTATGTGGCAAATGATAACCTGAAAAGGTTCTGCAGCTGACGACACCCCAAACGTAGTCTTTTATATCCGAACAAACCAACATGGGCCCAAAAGGTAGTAATGTACCTACAGTTTTCATCTGGTTTGAGTTGATGATACTCCTTGTTCAGATCAAGGCGAAAAAAGACTTGATGCCATTCAGCTGTGTAATCATGTCTCCAGTGTGAGGACCTGGATGTTGTTCTCTCTCGACTGCCTTGTTTAGTTGGTGCATAATAACACTAATGTGCACTTCACCTCTCCTCTTATTTCTTGGCACTACCACTATGGGAGAAACCCATGGCGTCGGATCAGTAGAGCTTTCAATAAAAGCATGCTTCAACAGCATTTCGAGTTCTTTTTTAACAGCTTCCTGTAGAATGAAATCAAATTGACGATGTAGTTGAACAACAGAAGGAATGTCCTCATTAATGTCAAGTTGCACTTTGATTGTCTTAAGCTTTCCCAGTCCATGAAAGAGCAGCGGGAACAGACTCACTATTTCAGCACCTGCATTCAAGTTATAATTGATAGAGATCAGCCCCATGTCAGCAGCAGTACTGAGCATGCACTTGACAAAGTCGTTTGAAGAGCATGAATTGGCACTTGCTATTTTGTCTTCTTGTGTCACATGGTTTCACAAATGATCCTTTACTTTGCAATGGCAGGGAGGCAGCCTACATGTATACCTTTGTCTTCGATGGTGTGAGGCAGGGCATCGGAAATAGTTTGTTGGGTTTTTCTTCTGGCATTATGTTTGTTGATGTACCACAATTGATGATATAAGCAACCATTCACCCTTAGTGTTATCTTAGGGCACTGTACAAATGAATTTAATTGTTTCACATTGCTATTTCTCTCGGACTTGTGTTCTTCGCTGCATGCAGCCAAACCTACATGTGCACGTCGTTTAGTGGTTGACATCGTCACCAAACACCCAAGTTTGACAATGAAGTTGGAGACCCTATAGAAGATGACTTTGATGATGATCAACTCTGTTTAGTTACCATTTACCTACATTTATGTCACTATGTGGCCTTGTGGTTGGGGATAGAATGCTTCTGGATTTTTCTGGCATCCATTTTCTCTTCTTAACGTCACGTAGTTGGTTTCTCTTTTGCTTTGCAAACTGTTATGAAATGCCATTCTTTCCTGCAGCCTTTGCATACTTGTCCAATGGCAAAACATTTATCTTTGTGTGGGAAGGAGAATCCATATCAGAAACATATCACTTAATGGCCCTTAACTTGGTTTCTCTGCTTACTTTGCATGTTCAATGCTGATTTACTCTGGGCTATTTCAGCTTACATATCAGCAGCTTGTCTAGCTGCACTTTACTCTGTTCTCACAGTCATGAATCTCTTTTCTAGACTTTACATCTTTCTCAGCATACGTCACCTGAAGGAGTTGGTAAGGCACCCATTGATGACTCTGAGATGTATGGCTTCTTCATCATTGAATTCATTGTACTTGTAATACTTGATGAGAGTATCATATTTTTCAGCAACTCATCTATCTTTTCTCCATCCTGCTGTCTTGCTTGGATGTAAATGTGCCTTTCATACTTGACATTCAGCATTGCATTGAACTTTGTTTTTAATGCCTCCTTAATTTGAAGATATTTCATCAGCTTATTGTATTTTCTTTCTCCCTTCTTTCACTCTGTCACCTACAAAGTTCTTTGAGTATTTAATGATCTTTTTGACATCTACTTCTTGTAGCACATCGATAAATTCATCAAACTTTTTGATCCATGCAGTCCATCTGGCATACATTTTCTGCTTTTTAGTAGTATTGAAAGGAAGCAGTGGCCTTTAGGACTCTTCAAGATCTTGAATACTTTTAAAGTTGTGCTGAGCACAACCTCTGTCTTTGGTGGTCTGTGCGCACAATCCCCATATATTCACTACGATCATTGTGGATGCTAGTTGCCACTTTGCATGCACTGGTTTTCGACCAGGGCTCAACTCAATGTTGAATGACTCTTTCTTTGTTCTTGCCGGTGAGTACAGTTGTGTACTTCACACCTATTTGTCACTGATTTAAACAATTCTTTATGCCTGGATTCTTCTGCTGCCTTTAGTGTATCTCTGTACCTTGTTGTCACTGCCTTTAGTGCTATTGTTTTGTACATTTGATGGCTCTGTAGTGTATTGTAAAAGACAGACAATTAATGGGCGGAAAGCTGAACAAATCAAAACATTCACCCCAGTCAAGAGATCTGGGTTAAATCCATCATTCTTTTGCCCACCATGCCACCCCTGTTTAGACCTGGTCTTATACAAATCAGTCTTGACCCTGTGCCTCATGGGAACAGTCCAGCCCGAACTGCCAAGCCAGGTCCTCCCTGGAGAGGCTGAAGGGGGGTGAATCCCAGAAACCGGTTCTAGAATGCTTGTTTCCTGTCCTTTGAGGACCTTGCTTGGCAGTTTGGGCTGGACTGTTCCCATGAGGCTCAGGGTCAAGACTGATTTGCATATGGCCAGGTCTTAATTGGGGTGGCATGGTGAGCAAAAGAATGATGGAATTAACCCAGATCTCTTGACTGGGGGAGAATGTTTTTAATTGTTCTGCATTCCGTCCATCCATTGTGTGTCTTTTGCTCTAGTATATTGTGGGTAAATAATGAATGAAGAAGGGTGCTGCACTCAATTTCAACTTGTTTTTCAAAATATTGTTCCAATACGTGTGCTGTACTAGATTAGTGCCTGCCCACTAGTGTAAAGAATGTATATGGCCTTGTGCAATCAATCACCAGGACTCTATTACGCACTACAAGAAATAATAAATTCTCCTATATTCTGTTTAATTTATTTTTCATCAAAAATATTTTTAACTCATGAAAATATCACATTTACATTTTATATTTATACATTTGTACTTGCAGAATCAGTAATTATTTCATTACTACAGCATTGTAAACATTATCAAATGTACATTTTCCAACGCAAAATATAGATCAAAAACCCAATGCATTTCGGGGCTTTGGCCCCTTCGTCGGGGGTCTGTTTGAAAAAGACACAAACAAGGAAAATCTGTTATTTTAGTTGCTTACAAATTATTTGAATTGACAACCTTCGTTTACTCAACTGGTTCTTACCAAGAGTGCGTGGGAATTATAAGATTCTTTATTAATTTGCTCTAATTGCTTGGCGGTGTTCTACCTAAAAAGAAATTTTGACGTGATTAAAAAAAGGGGAAACTTATTATTGCCGAAAAAAATGCGCAGTGGAGGAAACGAAATCTTGTTACCTGTAGTTTTATGTGCACTAAGTTATCTGCAACAAAAAGAGGGCGAATATGATATAAAACCATTCTTTAGGTGGACCCAGATTAAATGTAACATGTATTGAAACTACAAGTAATATGCTCACCTGCAGGTTTTTAAAGTCTCGCATGTGTGAATAAAGACCTAAATGGAACAAAAAATTGCCCATAAGTATAATGCTATGTTTACAAATATTTGCGAGTTGTTAAACAAACGATGCAACGCGTTTTTTTACCTGCGAGCCTCGTGAGTTAGACTTCGGTCTCGCCGTGGTCTCAATTCACGTTACTGTGAATATAAAGGATAATTCTGTTGTAAAAATTGGCACTACTGCGTAACGGGACGCTAAATATATACAACATGCCCTCTAGAGAGCTTACCGTTCAACTTGAAAGATTTCGGTTTGCACGAACGACCATCGCCTAGCTTGCCGACTGGAAACTCAGCGGTAAACAAGAGTCCTTTCTTTATTGTTACTGTCATGCTACTGAATGCGTAGACATAGACAGAGGAAGTGAAAAAGCGGTCACCATTACATAATGCCGATACTAGGGATGTTATCTAGAAGTTGGTATCTTTAAAGCGGAGCTATACTTTTTATGTGAAGATGTCCTTTAGTTCAAATCAAATATGTGTTATTTGAATTATTCTTTTTTCAGTGGTTACGATGAGTTTATCGTGTTTTTTTTAAAACTGGGTAATCATTTATTTGTTTAGATTATTACTATTTTCAACTAAGATGGATCAGACTTGTTCGTTATTAATAAAATGATAACTATTTGAATCCTATAAATAATAGGCCTATTATGAAGGTAAATCAAATTATTGAGCTAGTACCACAGAGACTAGGTAATGACAATGCTAAAATTCTTCTTCAGAGAGAAGCTTTCTGGATGCGAAAATTGCAGACACTGATCCCATATGGGTTAAATGATAAGATGGAGATGGCATGTTTCCTCTAAGGGTTCAACGCTCTTCTGGGGGCTCGAACACACAGTGATATGCACATACACAACACCACTCATACCACCAGGCATGTGGTCAGATAAGGTTTTTTTATCAGGACGAGTGTAATTCTTAAAAACCATCCCCATAAATTGTAAATAGGCAGGTACACATATCACACAGAGCGGATGGTTACATAGATTGTAAACAGGCAGGCGTGATTGTTTAATATTTGTTAAGAGGATAAAACAGAAAGTGGAAATTTCATGTGTATATATTCTCTAGTGTAATTTGATGGTGATTTACCTTCATAATAGGCCTATTATTTATAGGATTCAAATAGTTATCATTTTATTAATAACGAACAAGTCTGGTCTATCTTAGTTGAAAATAGTAATAATCTAAACAAATAAATGATTACCCAGTTTTAAAAAAACACGATAAACTCATCGTAACCACTGAAAAAAGAATAATTCAAATAACACATATTTGATTTGAACTAAAGGACATCTTCACATAAAAAGTGTAGCTCCGCTTTAAAGATACCAACTTCTAGATAACATCCCTAGTATCGGCATTATGTAATGGCGACCGCTTTTTCAGTTCCTCTGTCTATGTCTACGCATTCAGTAGCATGACAGTAACAATAAAGAAAGGACTCTTGTTTACCGCTGAGTTTCCAGTCGGCAAGCTAGGCGATGGTCGTTCGTGCAAACCGAAATCTTTCAAGTTGAACGGTAAGCACTCTAGAGGGCATGTTGTATATATTTAGCGTCCCGTTACGCAGGAGTGACAATTTTTACAACAGAATTATCCTTTATATTCACAGTAACGTGAATTGAGACCACGGCGAGACCGAAGTCTAACTCACAAGGCTCGCAGGTAAAAAAACACGTTGCATCATTTGTTTAACAACTCGCTAATATTTGTAAACATAGCATTATACTTATGGGCAATTTTTTGTTCCATTTAGGTCTTTATTCACACATGCGAGACTTTAAAAACCTGCAGGTGAGCATATTACTTGTAGTTTCAATACATGTTACATTTAATCTGGGTCCACCTAAAGAATGGTTTTATATCATATTCGCCCTCTTTTTGTTGCAGATAACTTAGTGCACATAAAACTACAGGTAACAAGATTTCGTTTCCTCCACTGCGCTTTTTTTTCGGAAATAATAAGTTTCCCCTTTTTTTAATCACGTCAAAATTTCTTTTTAGGTAGAACACCGCCAAGCAATTAGAGCAAATTAATAAAGAATCTTATAATTCCCACGCACTCTTGGTAAGAACCAGTTGACTAAACGAAGGTTGTCAATTCAAATAATTTTGTAAGCAACTAAAATAACAGATTTTCCTTGTTTGTGTCTTTTTCAAACAGACCCCCGACGAAGGGGCCAAAGCCCCGAAATGCATTGGGTTTTTGATATATATTTTGCGTTGGAAAATGTACATTTGATAATGTTTACAATGTTGTAGTAATGAAATAATTACTGATTCTGCAAGTAAAAATGTATAAATATAAAATGTAAATGTGATATTTTCATGAGTTAAAAATATTTTTGATGAAAAATAAATTAAACAGAATATAGGAGAATTTATTATTTCTTGTAGTGCGTACTAGAGTCCTGGTGATTGATTGCACCAGGCCATATACATTCTAGTATATTGTGGGACAATACCTCTTCTTTCTGGCTTACCAACAGGTTCCTAGCCGACTGTGGATAGGCTTCATCATATAGCCTTTGCCTTCTTCAAAAAACTTGCACTGGCTGGATTGGCACTTTGACTACACATACACCAATGGTAGATTGCTTCACTTCTACTGAGGAACAAGTGGCATGTACGAGCAGTTTGTTGGACCTTGGCAAGCTCTCAGAGAGAGCACTGTTGTTTGTTCGGGACACATATCCCCTACTCATAGGCAGTTGTAGCATCCTTCTCAGCCCAGTAGCATGCAAATGACCACACCACACATGGAGCTCTGTAGTGCACATCTTTATTCTTCATAATGCCACCGTTAACTGCCTGCACTGGGCATGTCTGGGTGTGCCTAAACTGTATTAGGCACACCCAAACATGCCCAACCGATGAAGTCATCCATCTCAGGCTAGAAGCGTCCTGCTTTCATATTCACAAGACAATACAAAAGACACCGCCATAAATTTCAAATATCATCAGTGATGTAATATGTGATGTTGTGAGCAGTGCATCATAGTAATGCAGTGAATTTCTAATTTCTAATTTAAGTTAAAATCTTACTACCCTTCCTATGTATTACTTCAATTTAACCTTTGTTTTTTCCGTGACTATGTATGTAAAGATCTCATTATAATTCTTCTGCAGCCAGTTCCGAGTAAGTTTTTCACAGAGTCTGTACCCTAACCATTGTGGCTGGTTAACCCCTATTGAGCATGGCCTTCAGCTCTGACAGGCAGGGGTTTATTTTGGGACCAACTACAAGGTCTGGCTGGTTAGGGTATCCCACCCAGCCCCTATACATGGCTTTTAAAATTATGTTTAAGGAATGATGGATCGAGCCCTCAAGTCTTGTGATGGTGGCAGCAGCATTTCTCCTTATGTTGCAGCAAGACAATCAGAGATCTCAATCCCATGGGAACGGTCTCAGTTCTCCAGGATAAACCAATCAGAATGCTATATGTTGAATCCTGGCACCTCGGGACTCCCACTGGAGTGCTGCAGTACTACATATGTCAATTTTTTTAAATCTTCATTTCTGAAAAATAGCCAAACAGATTTACACCAATTCACAAAAAGCACGGTCTCTAAGTAAATATCCAGCTTTTAGCTACATTTGGGGTGATTCTTTCCATCTGTTTTTTTCTATATTGTGGTGCTAAAACTTCCTATTGAAACTGGGTGGGAGAAAAATGTTTTGGAACTCTCCCATTTGTCTCAGGACCCATTTGACGGATAACTCCTGACCTTTCCAGAAAGCAGATGACATGGATGAACTTTTAGTTTAGAAAGATTTGTGAAGATTCAATTAATCAAACGGAACCAAACTTATTAATATGGAAAATCTGAATCACATATAAGTACACAGTAGTGACCGCCACTCTGTGTGGTTACAGAGTTGAAAACTGTTTGTATGAAAGTGTGCTATTCATAATAATGTGAAGGTGGTGCATAAATTATACATTTAAGGTATAACTATAACTTTAGCATTTCTAATGTTTATTTAGTTTATCATTTTTTTATATAGAAAAAAGAAATGAAGTTATAGTAATATAAAAGTGGGGTGAAAATTATAAATTTAAGGTATAACTATAACTTTAAAATGTGTATTGATTGTGTAGTTTAAGATTGGTTTGTGTAGAAGGAATAAATAAAGTGTATCTAATTATGACTTTCAACGTTTGGTTTTTCATAGAATTGCAATTTTTCAAAAATAAAAATTGTTTCAAATTGTAGACTCTAGTGTGATTGAATGCAATGTTGTTACATGGAGTGTCATACAGTACAGTGTAGGAGAGTGTCATACAGAGTAATTGTGTAGAGTGTAGTGTCATTGAGTGGAGAGGAATAGCTTTTAGTGGACCAAAGTGTAACAGAGTGGAGTGGCATCTCGTAGAGTAGAGTGGCATGGCAGGCAGTTGAGTGGAATGGGAAAGCTTGCAGTAGAGTAAAGTGTAATACATTGGAGTAGCATCTCAGAGTACAGTGTAGTGAGGTGTTGGAAAGTCTCGTACAGTGGAGTAGAGGGTTTAACAGCGGAGTGTACTGGGATAGAATGGAGTACAGTCTCATACAGTGGCATAGAATGTAGTAGACGTTTGTAGAGTAGAGTTACATGGAGCGGAAGAGAGTGTCATAGGGTCAAGCTCAGCTGACTGGAATATCGGACAGTGGTGTAGAGTGGGGTACAGTTTTGAATAGTGGAGTAGAGTGAAGTGGAGTCAAGTGGAGGTGCGTAGGATAGAGTGGAGTAACATGTCGTAGAGTGAAGTGTTATGTTGTAGAGTAGGAAGCCAACTTCTGGGTGCTGGATTGCATGGATGGGCAGTCATGGGGATAAGAGGGTGGAAGATGGGACTCGCTCTCTCCCGTTTAGTTCAGGAATCGATCAAAGATACAAGTGCGGCAGTATCTCAGTGTTCTTCCACTGCTTTGTCTGGGGAAAGCGTCTTGAGCACCAAGGTAGCTGCTACGGCAAGTGTAGTGAGAGGCAGTCGTAACGGGATGCAGAATAAACATGGCAATGCCCGGAAGGTAGGTGATGGCCATGAATCACACCAGAGGGGTGATTCCGAGCCCATCTCCTCTCAGCTGCTTTTAGCAGCTCAACCGAGCATTTGGCCATCCTACTAGGGTTCTACTGGTGACAGACTTTCTTGGTTTTGTTTGCTGTATAGCTGGCTTCATCTCTATCAGTGATCAATCAATCAATCAAGGACATTTATAGAGCGCACTACTTACCCGGAGGGTCTCAAGGCGCTTGGGGGGGGGGGGGGGTGCTGCTACTGCTTGAACAGCCAGGTCTTGAGCTTCTTCCTGAAGGAGAGGTGGTCTTGGGTCGGCGCAGGTCGGGAGGGAGGGAGTTCCAGGTCTTGGCGGCCAGGTGGGAGAAAGACCTTCCTCCTGTTGTCGTTCTTCGGATGCGGGGGACGGCGGCGAGGGCGTGACTGGCTGATCGGAGGTGGCGTTTGGGAGCGTAGAAGTTGATGCGGTTGTTGAGGTAGCTCGGGCCTTGATCGTGTAGGGCTTTGTGTGCGTGGGTGAGGAGACGGAAGGTGATTCTCTTGTTGACGGGGAGCCAGTGCAGGTCTCTCAGATGTCCGGAGATGTGGCTGCGTCGGGTGATGTCGAGGATGAGTCTGGCTGAGGCGTTCTGGATCCGCTGGAGTCTCTTCTGGAGCTTGGCGGTGGTTCCGGCGTAGAGGGCGTTGCCGTAGTCCAGTCGGCTGGTGACGAGGGCCTGGGTGACCGTCTTCCTGGTCTCGGTGGGGATCCACCGGAAGATCTTCCGTAGCATGCGCAGGATGTTGAAGCATGACAAGGAGACGGCGTTGACTTGTCTGGTCATGGAGAGGGAGGAGACCAGGATGAAGCCCAGGTTGCGTGCGTGGTCTGTCGGTGTGGGTGCGGTGCCCAGGGCGGGGGGCCACCAGGAGTCGTCCCAGGCGGAGGGCGAGGAGCCCAGGATGAGGACTTCCGTCTTGTCTGAGTTCAGTTTCAGGCGGCTGGTCGTCATCCACTCGGCTACATCTTTCATCCCTTCGTGAAGGTTGGCTCTGGAAGCAGCGGGATCGTTGGACAGTGAGAGGATCAGCTGGGTGTCATCGGCGTAGGAGATGATGTTCAGGTTGTGTTGGCGTGCGATGGGCGCGAGGGGGCTCATGTAGACGTTGAAGAGGGTGGGGCTCAGCGAGGATCCTTGAGGGACGCCGCAGATGACTTCGGTGGCCTCTGACTTGTACGGTGGTAGACGGACTCTCTGTGTTCTTCCGTCGAGGAAGGAGACGATCCATTCCAGTGCCTTCTCCTGAATTCCAACGTTGCTGAGGCGCTGCACTAGGGTGCGGTGGCAGACAGTGTCGAATGCCGCGGAGAGGTCTAGGAGGATGAGGGCCGCTGTTTCTCCGTTGTCCATCAGGGCTCGGATGTCATCGGTGGCAGCGATGAGGGCGGTCTCGGTGCTGTGGTTGGCTCGGAAGCCAGACTGTGAGGGGTCGAGGGATCCATTCGTCTCGAGGAAGGCGGCCAGCTGTTTGTTGACGGTCTTCTCGATGACTTTGGCAGGAAATGGGAGGAGCGAGATGGGGCGGTAGTTCTTGAGTTCGGTGGGGTAGGCTGTTGGTTTCTTTAGTAGAGCGCTGAGTTCGGCGTGCTTCCAGCTCTCCGGGAAGGTGGCGGTGTCGAAGGAGGTGTTGACGATGTCCCGCAGGTGGGGTGCAATGACAGCGTCGGCCTTGTTGAAGACGTGGTGAGGGCAGGGGTCGGTCGGAGATCCGGAGTGGATGGAGTTCATCATGCGGACGGTCTCATCGGTGCTGATCGGAGTCCAGGCGCGGAGGGTGGTGGTGGGCGGCATTGCTGCGGTCGTTGTGTGCGATGGTTGAATGCTGAAGCTGTTGTGTATGTCCGCGATCTTGTTGTGGAAGTAGGAGGCGAGGGAGTTGCAGAGGTCTTGCGATGGGGTGATGTCGTTGTTTCCGGCGTTGGGGTTGGAGAGCTCTTTCACGATGTTGAAGAGTTCCTTGCAGTTGTGTGCGTTGTTGTCCAGTCGGTCCTTGAATGCAGTTTTCTTGGTGGCGCGGATCAGTTGGTGGTGCTTCCGGGTGGCAAGCTTGAGGGTGGTCATGTTGTCCGGTGTTGGTTCCCTTCTCCAGACTTTCTCGAGGGCTCGGCAGTTCTTCTTGGAGCTCTTGAGTTCGTCGGTGAACCATGGGGCTTTCTTGCTGCCGGGTCTGCTGGGCGGGGTCCTCAGAGGGGCGAGTTCGTCCGCGCAGTTGCTGATCCACTTCGTGAGGTTGTCGGCGGCCTGGCTGGGGTTCGCTGAGCTGGCGGGAGGGTGCTGACTCAGAGAAGCGGCGAGCTGGTTGGCTGTGATCTTGTTCCAGCTTCTTCGGGCAACCTGTTGCTGGTGGTGGTGGGTCGTCGTTCTTCTGAAGGTGAAGTGGACGCAGCTGTGGTCCGTCCAGTGAGTTGCCTGTCTATCCCCAAGATGTTCCAAGAGCAGAATAGGAGACCAGTCCCCTGAATAAGAAGCATGCCTTATATTCCTGCTAAGGTGAATAAGTAGAACTCCTCGTAGTCGGGTGACTAAAACTTATTGGAGGTAAAGAGGCGTTCTTCTGTTGGAATCTGAGTTGTCATCAAGAATTATTTGTACATTTTCCTGGCTGTTAAAACTGGGTAGTCTGTGACTTTAAAATGACTGTTATTATACGTTATTTTCAATTGGACACAGAGAGTTAAACGCGGCTGCCAGACTGAAAAGATCACGATATTTAACTTTTGGTGGTTGAAAAACCAGGATTCCCCATGATGCTAAGTCATCTCTCCTTGTCCAAATACGATTAACTTTAAGTGAAGAAGTCCACAATGTGTGAGTACGATTCCATCTAGAAATGTAACACCTAGTAGGTCACTGGATTTTCTCTAATTTGTTTCTGGGTAACATCTCAGAAGTTTAGGAATGTTCTGTCAATTCAGGATGTCGTGGGCGCCGGCGCCTTCTGAGGGTACAAGGGAGTGAAATGCAGAGTAAGTGGATCCTGAGAATTACTAAGGGGCCAATTGGCAAGGGTAATAGTTCTCTACGATCTTGCTGCTAGTGATGCCACATTAAATTGAATTTTTGGCTAGAGTTCCTGAAGCTCGCTACGTTATTATTGTTTTGATTTAGAAACTGCTGCATGTTTTTGCCATTTGTTGTTTTAGAAATGTACAATACTTTCATTGAACTGTCCCCAGCTATGAACAATAAACAAGCTGTTAGAGGCACACTTTTTTGTTCGGAAGTAGTCTAGTTGCTGTTAATGATTGCAGAGAACAAGGATGGTTGGATGGCGGTGGACGGAGATAATGTCAAAGTGTGTGATTATTGAACTTGTCCTGTAAGTTATGACTTTCCCCTGCATAGGTATTACTGAGTCAAAAGTTCACCCAAGGGCTGCCACCTTATTGGATGTACCAAAAATGTTATTCTGAACTGACAGGAGGTAGTATCGATATATATGTCGCAGGTTCCTATCTGTTATGGAAGATGGCCTTCTGGAGGACTAGAGGGAAGCAGGTATTTTAAGTGGTGACATTAGTTATTGGTGCAACCTGAGTGCTGGTAACTGGTTGACTGAAGAGAAGAAATAGTATAATACTATTTGAAAGAATCCCATTAGTGAGAGGTTGAGAATTATCACACGGGGGTTAGGGGTAGTGGTTGACTGTCTCTAAATTACACAATATTAGTGGCCCGTTTTTTGCTGGCCAGGCCCCCCGATAGAGAGGATCAGTAGAGATTCTGACTCAGCAACAGGGGTTTTATGGAGAGTATTCCTCCTGATTTGGCTAATCGCCATCACTCTGGGGAATCATCCTAATAAACAGAGCGAAATAGGCAGTTTTTTACTGTCATTTGATTTGTAATCACCTTATGGCATTAATCTAACACAATCTTCAGAGTGATTAAACGATCCCACTCCTGTCCTCATAACTGCAGACACTGTGGCCCAGATTGACAAGGAACTGATGCATCTGCATAGATGCGTCAGTTTCCTTGCGCTAGCGTCAAATGTCCTTGCGTCACTATGGTTGCGCTGTATTTACAATACTGTGCTCCATGGCGCAAGGATTAGCAGATGCGTCAGAAATTCTGCAGCATCTGTTGGCGTAAAAGTCACGCATTGCTGGAGTTGTGTCACAAGCACAACGCAACTCCAGCAATGTATTTTGAGGCCTGTACTTACTGTACTGCGTCACTTCTTACGCCTGCTTGAAGCAGGCGTAAGGTTTTGACACAGTGGCATCCTAAAAGTGACAAAGTGAAATCTCATAGATTTCACTGCGTCACTTTTATGAGGCCTTCCTGCGTGGGAACGCCCACCCTGCATACATTATACCTGACGCAGGTATAATGTGACTCAGGGCTTTACAACGTGAAGCATCTCCCTAGATGCAATAACGTTGTAAATAGACCGCATTGTTTGCGCCGCCATTGCGTCAAAAAAAGTGACGCAATGGCGGCACAAGGGGCTTGTAAATCTGCCCTGTGATTTGAAATCTTACCATTACTAAATATTGTACATTGTTAAGCAGTCTATGTGTACAAGACACACATAAACCTACAATGCGATGCCCCTGACAAATCACTGTGAGATTGGTTGCATTAAAACATTTGACTCTGCACTTCACTTCTGTTAAAGATAGTCTAAAAACTCCAAAAGCCTTCTATAGAGTGGACCTCTATTTGTGACTCTAGTCGATACCCTTCATTGTTACTATATGCAATCCCTTGCACATGATTATTAAATGCATATTCAAAAGCACTACATTTACCATGCACACAAGCCACTTAAAAGACCATAGCAAAGTACCCTCGATTAAATAAGATTGTTTGCAAATAGTGTTAAAAGGTTACCTAGGATATACACATTTACCTTTCTTTTACACGCACGTGTGGTCGGAAATGTACCCTTTTCAATAATGCTACCTAGCCTCTGTTTATGCTTTCTGTAGCTTGCTAAGTATAAACACTGCTTCAGTATGTGAGAGAAGCATACTAGGAGGTTGAAAGATAACGAGTCACATCACGTTTTTAGAAAAAAGTAAAATGTTATACACAGAAGACAAAAAAACGATGAATGAATATTCATATGGAAATCGTGTGAGACCTAGAGAAATGCTTGAATAATAGGATACTACTTCATGAGTGCATGCAATCAGATCGATGAAGGGACTAAGCCAGTCAGAAGATTTCATTTAAGTAAATGAAGAGATACCATGTAATTAGAACCTGAATTATTGAATCTCATTGTAATTCCTCATTACTCAGGATATTCTAAGAGGTCAGCAATAATTTATGTTAATTTTCGCATTTCCAGGGTTAATGAAACCCTCTGCACCTTTACCTGTTGGTGTGCTAATGATTGTTCTGCAACCACAGCTCTAATAATGAGTCCTGTAGTCTTTAAGACGTGGTAGCATTCAGACAGCATCACCTCAATGCAGCTCAGATTTGGACAAACCTTCATACTTTCAGATAGGTTGTAGATGGGTTTTTGGCAAATAAAAGTGTACGACTAAATCTCTAGCTAGCATCTAGTGCCTTTAGATGCCCAATTCAAGACGCGAAGTTGCCGAACATTGTTGATATCTTTCGTTAATCTTTGCCAAATGTGTTTGCCACAGCAGCCGAGCATGGACATGCGCAGTGGGCATGCCGCCCCTGGACCGAAGGCGCGTCTAAGACAAGCTCGCCTGCGCCCATCTGTGTCCGAATTGCGACCAGCGTCAGCCTCTCATACTCTAGGTAATTTTCTCTCATCAGAACATCTACCTTCCTATAAAAAAATCCCTTATTGAAACCATATGTGGGATTCTTCCATTATCGAGGGCCCTCTTTCCTGCATTAGGTGCAAAGGCGAGTTTGGTCCTTTAATAGAGCTGCCCTTTACCAGCAATCAGGTCTTTAGTGCCTTAAACAAGCCGCTATCAGGAAGGATTATAAATGATCACTTAGTAAACATGCAGAGGAAGAGACTTAATTGAGATAGTACTGTTGGATTTTCTGTTTATTACAGAATCATGGCTTAAAGCGTGGCGCAGCCCAGACATTGTCTTAGCTCCTACCATAGGCTACACCATTCTTAGGCAAGACAGAGAAAATATGTGCTGGGGTGATCTTGTGATCATCTTTTGCAATACAATTCAATGTTTCACCTTCCAACTAGAACCTTTGAAAGGTGCAGAAACCATAGGCTTTTACTTTAAAATCAGCCCCTCTCAATCCTTTGCATTTGGGCTTATATATTGGCCCCTAGCCTCATCTTCCTTTTCAGACACACTGGGAGAGGCATTGACACCTTGACACCACTTCTGCCGCGTTTTGTGAACTTTGTGTTTCTGGGTTATCCTCATTATCCCTTTGAGAACAACAGTAATTCTGGCGTATTGAATTTCATCAAGACTGGTCTCAATCAGTTAGTTTTATCTCCAACGCACATCGCAGGTCACACCCTGGACGGGATCTGTTCCATTCTCCCTAATTGGGAAGTTGGAGTGCCTATCTTGCAGTCTTGGATGCACCACTTCCTGATTCCCTTCAAAATTCCTATCAACTCAGACAACTCTCCCATGCCCACCCCAAACACACATTCAAATATGCATTGAAAGTGAGGCAAGATGATGAATGATCTGAGTCTAATTCTACATCTCACTTCCACTGCTCCTATACGTAAGGGAATCTAGTTGAAGAACTTTCCTCCTTCAATAGTTGGATGAAGAACACAGTCACTGAGCTGGCTTCTGTTATAATTGCAAAGAATCATACATTTCTGCACTCAGCCCCATGGGTTTTCCAAATGGTAGCTGAGAAAAAAGTTGAGCTGTAAACAGGCTGAACGTAAATGGTGGCAAACCTACAATTCAAGGACTTGGTCAATTTTAAAACTGTACAAAAGCATTTCACCATGCAGAAAGCTCAGTTTAACTCTAAAACCATTTTCAAAATTGCATATTTATTTCTTCAACCTAACCCCCAGATGCATCAAGCACCGATTCTGCAAATCTTAATTTGCGAAAAATACCGAATCGCAAATTAGAATTCGCAGAATGGAATGCATCAAATGATGCGTCCCAAAAATGCGATTCGCAGTCGGCCGCAATCTCCAAATGCGAATTTTGCAGAAATCGCACAAAATTCGCAGAATCTCCTGTTTCCCATGCTGAAATTGCGATTTCGCAATTACCAAAATCGCAAATTGCGATCTCGCAGATTGCGAGATCGCAAAAACGGGAAGTCCCATTTTGAGCACAATGATGACATCACAACCAGGAAGTAGGCAGTTCCCTCACTCATTCTGAACACAGAGCTGGAGAGAGGAGGAGGCACAGCATTGAGCTCTATCAGACACACCCTGCAGCCCCACAACAGGACATACATCCAACTGCATAATGCCCCAGGATGCAGCAGAAACCAGTGCAACTGGCAGGAAAAGAAAAATTAAATTTTCAGAACAGGAGCTGGAGTTCCTGATCCAGGGAGTCAGCAGGGACCATGACAAGCTTTTTGGGAAGCAATCCAGGAAGGTGCCTGAAGCAGACAAAATGAGCATTTGGCAGTGTATCAGGGCGAAGGTAAACGCCGTACTAGTGACCCAGCGCTCAATTTATGACCTAAAGAAGAGGTGGTATGACCTCAGGGGCCATGCCAAAGAGCGCATAGCAGAGAGGCTGGGGGAGCAACGGGCCACGGGAGGAGGAGACCCCACAGTTGCGGACAACACTCCACTCGAGGACCTTGTTGAGGATACCATCAACCCAGCAGCCTGCGTGGGGATCACTCAGCTGGACACATCCCGACCCACACAACAATCCCAAGGTAAGAGCCATGCAACTGCGACCCCGTCCCCTAACAATGCCAATGCCCATTCCCCCAGAGCTGGCCATTTGATAACCCCAGTAATGCAATCCATGCACATCAGAAACACCCTATTCCATTGTGGGACCTGTAGTGTGACAATAGTTACCTGATAGCCACACACAGCCAGAACTGTCAAGTGAAACATATCCCTAAAGCCAGTCAGGGAATGCTAGCCTGCATGCATGTTGCAACATCCCATGAGCAAGATTCACATCATTAATCATGCACCCATTTACATCACAGGTGCTGCAGAACCAGCGAGCACAGACAGCAAAGCACTCCAAATTGAGGGGACCCCAGAGGAGATGGAGGGAGAGAGCCATCCTGCCCCATGACCCGGACTGTCACACACACCTGCACTAGTACCACCACCTCCCCATGCAGACAGGGCCACCCCTGCCGCCACAGGAGGAGTGCAACCACCCCATGCATCACGCATGGCAGTGGAACAGGCCACACCGCCACCCAGGAGGCAGACACGCCGCACAGCCACTGAGCGGTCGCAGTCAAGCAACCGGTTGAGGCAGCAGCGCAACGTGGCAACACGAGCTGACAGGGGGAAACATGCCCAAGATCTAGGGCTTGGGATCGAACGCCGGATGCTAGCTGTGCACCGCAAGCAGGCACAGCATATGGCAGCCATGCAGCTGCAGCTGTACAAGACTGCGTGCAATGTCAACCAGCTCACCGAAAGCGTGCAGGAGTTGACGGCTGCAGTGAGGGAGAACAGCCAACTCATGGTGTCGCAGCAGGACCTCAACCGCCACCGCCAGCTGCTGACCCAGCTATCAGCATATACCAGGTCGAACCACCTGATCGGGAATGCAACATCCCAACTGTCATGCCGGTCCCTGGCAATGCAAATACAAATGGTGCAATGCTGCCAGGATGTTGCAAGGGCCCTGGAACAGGTCACAACGGCAGTCCAAAACCAAAAGGCTTGTGGCCATGGCCATGCAAGGGGGGGTGATGATGCCAGTGAGGGCACATCCAGCCTGAGCAGCCTGTCCGTGCCGGTGGTAACAGAATGACGCCGGAGTACCAGGCCCAGTGCAACATCACGGCCGGATACTGGCGAAGTGGATGTAGAGAGGCGACAGGGTGCGTCCGGCCGGAGGCGCCAGTGATTGACTGAACATTAGCAGCAGTGCCATGCTGATATACCAAGCATGTCTGCTCTGCAATCATGTGGCTGTATGACGCAATACAGTAGCCATGTTTTTTGAACAAAAAAACTATTGATAGATCTTGTTCACAAAATTATAAGAATTTATTTCAAACGCAATTCCTACTCATGTCATTATTTCATGTTGCATGCATGAGTGCAGTGTTGTGTCAGGGGTATGGGTGCACTAGAAATAATTCAGTGTGATGTTGTTGTGGCGCCTGTGTCGTTCAGCAGGATTCTCCCCGCGTGCATGATGCACATGTGCAGGTGGGCGGTTGTCCTCCTCCGACTCACTGCCAGAGATCTCCACAGGTATCCTCCACTTGATAGCAATATTGTGGAGTATGACACAAACGGCCTCGATGCGGCAGCAGACCTCAGGCTGGTATTTGAGGGCCCCACCAGTCTTATGTAGGATGCGGAATCGGCTCTTTAACATCCCAAATATCCGTTCAATGACATTTCTAGTGTGAATGTGCGCAGTGGTGAGGCAGGGTTGAGGTATGGGGTGAGGAGGTACTCACGGAGGCCGTAGGCGCTGTCACCTGAAGGATAGGAGCAGAGGGTCAGTGCCTGTTATGCACAGCTACATGGTCTTGACTTACTGTATGTGGGCATGTGTACTTACCTAGGAGATGTCCTTTGCCAAAGTCACCCCAGGCCAAGTGGGTGTGTATGCTGCTGTGCCTGAAAATGAAGGAATCATGCGTGCTCCCGGGGTATTGGGCCACTATGTCGGTGATGATTGTCTTTGCATGGCAGACCATCTGGATGTTGAGTGAGTGGTAGGACTTGCGGTTCCGGTACATGTATTCTGTCTCAGCGGGTGGGCAGATGTGGATGTGGGTACAGTCAATGCATCCAATTACATGGGGGGATTGGGCGGTGTTATAGAAGTCAAGCTTTGTTTGATTTAAGTCCTGTTGGGTGGTTGGGAAGGTTATGTAGTGGTGTATCCGGGTCAGCATGGCGTCCAGGAAGCTCCGTAGGCAGCGTGACAGTGTGCTCTGGGAGATCCCCCCTGCAACTGCAACTATTCCCTTGAAGCTTCCGGAGGCCAGGAGGTGCAGGCAGCACAGGACCTGCACATGGGTGGGCACAGCATTGGTCCTCCTTGTTGGGTGCTGCATCAGGGGGTCAAGGTCTCTGATGAGCTTCGTTATCATTGCCCCATTCAGCCTGTATTTGGAGTAGATCTCCTCTTCAGTCTGTCCCAGGAGTGTTATCCGCAGCCGGAAGATGCGCTCCTGGATCCTGCGTTGGTTCCGTGCTGCAGTCTGGAGCCTCAGCCGCCTTGCCACGATGTAGAGACCTGGCATTGTGAATGTCCTTATGCTCCTACTGTGTCTCCTTAAGTGTGTTTGTTTCATCATGCACCTGTTCCTTGTTAGAATTTTTTTTTCCAAATGAACCTCATGGTTACCACCTGGTTTGACTTCTCCTTAATTTGCGAGTCACATTTAGCGATTTTCCTGTTTATCGCAATTTGCGATTTGTGATGAATTGTATTTGCGATTTATTTGCGAATTCGCAAATAATTCGCAGAATAGGTGAAGATTCGCTGGTATAGATTCGCTAAGGGGGTTCCACATTGATTCTGCGAATTTATGTTTGCGAATTCGCTATTTGGTTGTTTTTTACTTCATGAATTGCGGGAGCGGACATTGCGATCGCAATAGCTGTTTCGCAGCTATTGCGATCGCAATTTTGGTTGATGAATCTATGCCTAAGTCTTTTGTCAGAAACATTCCTCCTTGTCAAATTTTGTGTGACCAGATCTATTTAAAAAAAAAATAAGAAATATGGACATTTAACTGAGTTTCCCCATTACTAGATTCTCTTCAATTAGGGCCCTCCCAGATATCCCTTTAAAGGAAGGGATCGGAGACCTCGCAGCTTTTCAGGCATTTACAACACCACAGTCCTGGCAGGCCATCTTCTCTAGTAAATCAGCCTCCACTTTTGATCCGTGCCCTCCTTCTATTCTCCAAAAATCTCTGGAAATTGTAAATGCTTTTATCAACAGTATTGTGAATGCTTCTCGAACTATGGCTGAGGCGCCCACTGAAACTGTGAAACTGATGCAGAAATAATCCTTAGCAGATCTTACCACACTGTCCAATCTTAACCCTATTTCACTCCTCCCTGCTTTATCAAAAATGCTTTAGAAATTGGTAATAGGCCAATTTAACATCCTTCCTGTAAAATTTAGATCTTCTTCATCTGGTTTCCGTCCAAACGCTCCACGGAATTAACTTTGTTAAGAAATACCACAACCACCTGTATCTCCGGCTTAGTGTGTTGGATTGCCCCGAACACCGTATGTATGTGATAAGTTAAATTCTGGTTGGGTACGAAACCAGCCTGCTCCGGCACGACTAATAGCAGGACCAAAGGGACCAGACGGTTGGCTAAGATCTTTGCAAACATTTTTGTGTCTACGTTGATCAAGGAGAGTGGGTAGTAGGCACACTCGTCTGGTGGTTTGCCCGGCTTCAGGATAGTTACGATTATTGCCTCTCTCATCGAGGGTAGCATGTTCCCAACACACACATTTCCTCAAAGAGCTTAATTGTCCACAAACTCTTTATAAAACGCGACTGTCAATCCATTTACTCCAGCCACGCTCTCCGACTCTCAAGTGCGGCATGAGGAATTCACGATGGGAGTCTGTAAGCCATGCATTAGGCTTTTAAGCCGCTGGAAAAAGAAGCAAGGGAGTACTGAGGGGATATTGATAAAAAGAAGAAAAAAAGCGGGGGACCACCATTTTCATTATCAACACTCTGCCCAACAAGGACAATGGTAGTCTAATCCAACTCTCTACATCATCTTCTAATTTACTGATTGCCCTCCCATAATTTTTCTGGAACACTATGTCAGAGTCAGTGTGTATTTGTATCCCAAGATATCTCACCGAGTCAGTTGTGCACTGTAGGGGATAATCCGACTCAAACGGAGTCATGGCTCAGGTGAGGGGAAATATTATAGACTTCGCCCAATTAACGCAAAGCCCTTATAGTGCCCCAAATCTAACCACCTCCCGAAGAACTGAGGAGAGGTGTTGTTCGGGCTCCCATACGTATACATTTTTGTGTCTACGTTGATCAAGGAGAGTGGGTAGTAGGCACACTCGTCTGGTGGTTTGCCCGGCTTCAGGATAGTTACGATTATTGCCTCTCTCATCGAGGGTAGCATGTTCCCAACACACACATTTCCTCAAAGAGCTTAATTGTCCACAAACTCTTTATAAAACGCGACTGTCAATCCATTTACTCCAGCCACGCTCTCCGACTCTCAAGTGCGGCATGAGGAATTCACGATGGGAGTCTGTAAGCCATGCATTAGGCTTTTAAGCCGCTGGAAAAAGAAGCAAGGGAGTACTGAGGGGATATTGATAAAAAGAAGAAAAAAAGCGGGGGACCACCATTTTCATTATCAACACTCTGCCCAACAAGGACAATGGTAGTCTAATCCAACTCTCTACATCATCTTCTAATTTACTGATTGCCCTCCCATAATTTTTCTGGAACACTATGTCAGAGTCAGTGTGTATTTGTATCCCAAGATATCTCACCGAGTCAGTTGTGCACTGTAGGGGATAATCCGACTCAAACGGAGTCATGGCTCAGGTGAGGGGAAATATTATAGACTTCGCCCAATTAACGCAAAGCCCTGATAGTGCCCCAAATCTAACCACCTCCCGAAGAACTGAGGAGAGGTGTTGTTCGGGCTCCCATACGTATAAGAGCGTGCCATCTGTGTAGGTGGAGACAATCAATTCATGGCCTGGAAAACCAATGCCTTTATATCCGTGATATTCCCGGAGCTCGCAGGCCAAGTGTTCAGCAACTAAGGGGAATCGGATCAGGGATAATGGGCAGCCTTGCCGCGTGCCTCTAGTGACTTGAACAGCATCCGTCACAAGGTGGGCAATTTTTATTCTGGCAGTAGGTGCCCTATAAAATATCCCTATCAGCTGCAAGAACACGGTACCAAACCCCATCACCATCAGGACCAGTCTCATGAAGTGGCATTCAACAGAGTGGAAGACTTTCTCCATGTCAAGAAATACCACAACCACCTCTATCTCCGGCTTAGTGTGCTGGATTGCCCCATACACCGTTTGTATGTGATAAGTTAAATTCTGGTAGGGTATGAAACCAGCCTGCTCCGGCGCGACTAATACCAGGACCAAAGGGACCAACCGGTTGGCTAAGATCTTTACAAACATCTTTGTGTCTACGTTGATCAAGGAGAGTCGGTAGTCGGCACACTTGTCAGGTGGTTTCCCCGGTTTGAGGATAGTTACAATTATTGCCTCTCTAATCGAGGGTGGAATGTGCCCCGACACACAAATTTCCTCAAAGAGCGTCATTGTCCGCAAACTCTTTATAAAACGCGACTGTAAATCCATCTACTCCAGGCACGCTCCCCGACTCTCAAGGGGCTGCATGAGGAATTCACGATGGGAGTCTGTAAGCCATGGGAGCTTTATGCACGTTATATAGTCTAGTATATCTGCTTCCGTAGCGCTACTCCGCGTGGAGTAGAGCTCAGTGTAATATTGCCCAAACCTGTTCGCTATGGCGGCATCTTCCGTTAGGACATTCCCATCCTCCATCTTAATCTCCGCCACAACAGTTGTCTCTCTCCGTTTACTGAGGAGCTGGGCCAACACTGAACTCATCGTTCCCCCTCACCATACACTTGTGCAGTTGCGTATTTTCCTAGGTGTTTTAATTCTGCATCACCTATCTCGAGTGGAGATTCCCCTCGACCTCTGTGCACTGTAGCTAATGTGGTTCCTCACTATAACACCACTGATTTTTTTAAACCCAATTATTTCTATGTATTCAAATGTTTCTGGTTAATCTCACCAAAGTTTTTTTTAACCGCAAAATTAAATTAAACCTCTATACATCGTTCTTTTAGGTTCCATAACCAATTAATTAAACAGATTTATTCATTTAATGAACATAGTATTTAAAGAATAATACAGTCTTTTGAAAACATTTCCATCAGTTTGCAATGATTCCAAAATGATGCCCGATGCATTTCGAGTCCAGTGGCTCTTCCTCAGGGGCCTGTAACTAAACAATATATACATCATATTTAGTGAATGTCCCTTTTAGAACAATTTTTTTTTCACATGCATTCAAGTACAGCATAACATTAATCAAATAGACATAACCCCAGTGCGTCTGTCGCCCCAAAGTTCGCGATAAGCATCGGGGTGTTGTTCACTAGAGCAAAGTGCCATAAGTCCATGCAAGAGGGCACGAGTCCCGCCCAGTAATCAACTGTCCTTCAAAACCCCCGAACCCCGCCTCCCAACTGGACCCTCCCTAACCCCAACCATATTACCCTCGGAACGGACCCCTCCCTCCCTCCCCCTTTTGTCCGGTGTGTTCTGCTGTGTAAGTGCGTGACGTACAAGTGTATCCTACATTGACCTTTCATGCCCCTTCTTCTGGTGGTTTATGGAATTCAGCAACTAATCTAAGGACTTTGAGGTATTTTGGGCAAGTGAGCTCGTGAAATTACCGTGACAGCAAGGAGATTAAGGGTGCGCAAGTTTCCCTAAAGATGTCTGAAGTCTGTGTTAGGGACGCCTGTATCCGTTCCATTCCCAGAATGTACCATAGTTTGTGGAGCCATCCTGTGTGCGTGGGTGCCCGTGGGGTGCCCCAGAGTGAGAGAATATGTTGCGTTGCCACCCCAATTGCCAGCCCCATTTGGCGTCCCCGAATGGACTTGAGTGGAAAGGTGAGCTTGTTGGGTAGGCCAAGAATCGCGTATGCGGGGAAGCGGGGAATCTCTGTATCTAAAGAGTCGTCTACATCTCGAAGTACCTCCTCCCAGTATTCCAGTACCGTTGGGCATTCCCAGGGCAGGTGGAGCATGGTCCCTATGTGTCCGCAGCCTCTCCAGCACAAGGGGTCCCAGCGAGGATTGCTTTTGTGTAGTCGCTCCGGTGTTAAGTGCCAGTAATATGCCACTTTAACCGCTGCTTCCCGACTGGCTACATTACGGGCCGTGTAATGTGCCCTATAGTAGACGTCTTGCCATTCCTTGTGTGAGAGTGTGCGGCCCAGCTCACGCTCCCATCGCTGCTGTCCTGCGGATTTAGCTGGTGGCTGGGGTGGAGTTAACATCTTGTACAGCTCTGTAATCGCCCCTTTATCTGAGGTTTTGGTAAGAAGCCATTTCTCGTATGGCTAAAGAGCGCGGCCTGTGTGTGGCATGACGTCCGTACCGGTGAGCCAATGCCACAGCTGGAAATATTGAAAGGTTTGCGGTTTATTGATGGAGTACCCATCTTGTATAGCTTTCAGTGTCATAAAGCCCTGCTTGTCAAATAGGTGACCCGCCGAGCTGCATGCGGTCAGAGTCCATTTGCGGGAAGGAGCCATGGACCATGCCCAGTGGGAACGCCGGATTTTCAAACAGTGGCGTCATTGGCGAGGGAAAGGACGTGAAGTCTTTTGTCACCGTGACCGCATCCCAGACCTGTAGAAGAGTCCTAGTGATGGGTGACTTTTTAATGTATGCTGGTCTATCCGTACGCGCCAAAAATGGAATCTTCAAGAGCGGCATCCCAGCCATGGCCCTGTCCTGGAAGAGCCAGCGCTTCTCAGACATCGGCCTGGACCACTCCAAAAGATATTGCATCTGTGTAGCCTGAAAGTACCGCTGTAAGTCGGGGACCCCCAACCCCCAACCCCCAACCCCCCCTCTGCGGGGACGCACGTGAGCAGGTCACGTCGCATCCGAGGGCGCTTGCCAGCCCAAACGTATTGCTGTATCGTTTCTTGCAACTTCTTGATCATTGGAGGGGTGATTGGGATGGTTTGAAACAAGTACAACACCTTCGGCAGCAGGGACATTTTGACCGCCGCCACCCGGCCCAGTCACGAAAGAGGTTGTTGTTTCCATCTCCGAATATCCTCCTGGACGCGTGTGAGCAGTTTAGTGTAATTTAGCTCCACTGTTGGAGCCGTGCTGGGCGTTAGTTCAATCCCCAAATATGGGAGCACAGTTTGTGTGGACAGCCTTCCCAGATTTAATGAGCCCCTGTTGGCCTGGTGGGAGTTGCCCCCCAGGGGAAGAATAACCGATTTGCTGATATTCATCTTAAAGCCCGACACCTCTCCAAATCGTTCCATCTCTTCAAGGAACGTCGGTATCGAGACTCTGGGATTGTCCACGGCGACCAGGATGTCGTCCGCGTAAAGGCTTATCGTGTGTTCCTCGCCCCCGAATGTAATGCCCGTGATGGCCTGGTTGTCTCTCACGCGCTGGGCGAAAGGTTCTATATAGAGGGCAAACAGCAGGGGCGAGAGCGGTCAGCCCTGCCTCGTGCCGCGACGTTTGGCGAACGGCATGGAGCTCGTTCCGTTCACTTTAACCGTTGCCCGAGGGGATGTGTAGCAGCTGGCCACCCACGCCCTGAACCTCTCGCCCATTCCGAATTTCGCTAACGTCTGGTCAAGATGGATCCAGTCAACCCGGTCAAACGCTTTTTCAGCGTCGACCGAGAGAAGGGCTGCGTCTGTGGCGTTAAAACATGCTTTATCTATCACGTGCAAAAGGCGCTTGGTGTGGTCTGCACTTTGGCGTGTGGGGATAAAGCCCACCTGGTCCGGCTCTATTATGCCAGGGAGACATGGGCCCAGTCGCGTTGCCAGGATCCCCGTGAAAAGTTTTTAGTCGAGATTGAGGAGGGAGATTGGCCGGTATGCCGCGCAGCGGGTCTTGTCTTTGCCTGGTTTTGGCAGAACGATAATGTCGGCCTCTAGCATCTCCGGCGAGATCGACCCGGGCCCCTGAAAGGAGTTGAACAGCTTCATTAGCACCGGGGCCAGAAGGGGGCAGAAGGACTTATAGAAGCCCGCGGAGAAGCCATTTGGGCCGGGCGCCTTGAGCGGTTTGAGGCGTGCAATAGCGGAGATCACTTCTTCTAATCGAATGGGAGCGTCTAGCGCTAGGGCGTTGGCCTCATTGAGGGCCGTCACATTAGCTTCATCTAGGTATGCCGCTCCCGTGTCAGTATCTGCGGCGGGGTCAGCTGTGTAGAGCGTGGCATAGAATGCCTTAAATGCCTCCGCTATATGGTCATCTTCCCAAAGCTCTCGGCCCACTTCCTCGCAAATGAGTGGGATTTTAGCTCGGACGATTTTCGCCTTGAGCCTGTTGGCGAGTAGGCGGCCCGTCCTGTCCCCCCCCCCACGTAGTACGTGTGTTTGAGGCGCAGTGGCGCGTATTCCGCCCGGTCAAGATCCAGGCTCGCCAGCTGTGCCCTGGCTGCTTTCAACTTGCGCCAGATTCTAGGTGCCCCGGTTCGGCTATGCGCCTGCTCCAATTCTAGCACTTGTGCCGTCAACTCCTGGCGGCGTACCTTCCTTTCCCTATTTTCTGCAGTCGAAATCGCAATCAGCTCTCCTCTAATAACTGCCTTTAGCGCCCCCCAGACAGCTGTCATTTCCACTTCTCCTATGTCGTTCTGGCTTAAGTAGTCCGTGATGCTCTGGCCTATCTGTTGCGTGACCCCTTTACGGGAGAGCAGAGTTTCCCGGAGCCGCCAACTACCGTTATGTGTTAGTTGTCGTAGAACCTGTAGGTGCAGTATTACTGCATCGTGATCAGATAGGGCCGCTGGGGTAACTTCCACATCCCGCACCAGCGGGGCTAAATCAGTGGAGCTGAGGAAATGATCAATTCTGGCATATGTATGGTGCACATGAGAGTAGAAGGTATACCCTGGGGCTGTGTGGTGTGCTTCACTCCAGGTGTCCAGAAATCCCCGGTCGGTGAGCCGTTTCCCCTCAGTTGAGAGAGCCCCAGAATCGCCAAACCTACGCCCAGACCGATCCCTTTTGTTATCCATGACCAAGTTTATGTCCCCGCCAATCAGTATGTGCCTCGAACTAGCGCTCAGAACTTCGGATAGTGCCCCTTGAAGAAAAGCCTCCTGTTTTGTGTTAGGGGCATATATGGACCCCACTATGAGTGGCAGGTTCCCAATGTGAATCGTGTGGGCTAGGAGCCTACCCTTGATCTCCGCTACTTTGTCCCCCACCCGGCCTTTGAAGTGTTTAGAAAATAGTAGGGCCACTCCTGCCATTTCTCTGTGGTGGAGGAGTAAAGCTGGGTCGGAAACGCCCTGGACCTCATGCGGTGCCAGTCCTTAGCTAATATATGTGTCTCCTGTAGGAGGCACACAGCCGCACCAGAGTGTTCTAGGTATGAGAGCACCGCTCTCCTCTTAATCGGGTTGTTTAGCCCTTTAACATTGAGGGTAAGAATCTGTATAGGTTCTTCAGCCATGAGGAGGTCTATAACCGCCCACTCTCCTCCAAAGGTCTAGAGGAAGATCACTAGCCCCTTCCGATCTCGTTGCCATGGTGAGTGGAACACACCTGGACATACCCCCTGAACCTCCCCCATCCCGCACCCTCCTCTCCCTCCCCCGCACCCCCCAGTCCAAACAGGGAACCCCAACTGGGGAACATTGTCCCAGGCCTCTGTACTGTCTGTCCAGGCCTGTGGTGCATGAGCAAACGTGTGGGTTATGTGGCAGTGGCGGCTCAAGACCCCCCGTCCCGCCCCCCCACCGTGTCGCCACAACTTAGCTGATTACGACCATCGCTGCATTCTCTCAGAGTTCGGCGCCGGTGTCTTTGGAGACCTCCTGAATCGCTGCGACCTGTTCTTGCGCCATTGACCATTAGCGCACCACACGCAGCGCTTTTACTCTCTGCGCGAACCTGATTGCTGCTCTCTTGAGCTTTTAAAAACCCGTTTTGGTATTTGTGTTTATTTGATTTTAAATTGTTTCCCCTGTTTTTATCTTAGCTGGCCTATGCCTACTTGTAATTAGACCCTCTCACACGCACTGTAATCGGTGAACTCACCGCTCTTTGCGGGTCCCTCGCCCTCGCTTTTGCTGGCGGCCATCTTTTGTTGGGGAAGAGGTTGCTCGCGCTAGTCCTCTCTCTAGGAGGCGACTAGGGCTTAAATTCAGGCAATTGAGGTCAGTTCGCCCTTGACCATTAGCGCACCACACGCAGCACTTTTACTCTCTGCGCGAACCTGATTGCTGCTCTCTTGAGCTTTTAAAAACCCGTTTTGGTATTTGTGTTTATTTGATTTTAAATTGTTTCCCCTGTTTTTATCTTAGCTGGCCTATGCCTACTTGTAATTAGACCCTCTCACACGCACTGTAATCGGTGAACTCACCGCTCTTTGCGGGTCCCTCGCCCTCGCTTTTGCTGGCGGCCATCTTTTGTTGGGGAAGAGGTTGCTCGCGCTAGTCCTCTCTCTAGGAGGCGACTAGGGCTTAAAATCAGCCATGTCCACGCGCAGCGGAGACGCGCAGCGGGGATGCCGGAACATCGCCGGAGTTTCGCCAGAGTCAAGCCCGTCTGTGCCCGTCCGGGCCCAGACGGGCACAGGGCTTGCTACTCTGCTCAATCCATCTAGACCTCTGGCCTCCTCCTACAGGTATTCTCGGGATTCCCTGCTTTTGCTTCGCGCGCCTAAACACCCTAGCTGCCGGGACTACTGGGTTGAGGGCACTACCTTCAAACACTGTCTCGGGTGTCGTCCGTCGAATAGCTGTGTGAACCCTAATTCACTCACTATGGCTTTGCTTAATTGCAGATCACTGCCTTGTCACGCTGTGGAAATACACTCCCTCCTTTTGGACCACTGTCTGGATGCGTTATTCCTGACAGAAACGTGGCTGACTGCGTGTTCTGGTCCTGACATTGTCAATGCTCTCCCGCCGGGATATCTCATTTTCCATCTTGATAGGCCGGATGGGAGAGGGGGTGGAGTGGCCATTGTGTATAGAGACACATTTGTATGCAAGGCTGTAGACTGCGGTATTCGTAATACTGAAAGCTGTCACTTTTCTCTCGGTATATCTTCTTCCGTCTCCATCTCTGGCCTCCTTGTGTATCGGCCTCCTGCTATGCTGGGGAATTTTGTTGACTCTCTTATTGAGGCCATTATTCCATTAGCTGCTGCCTCGAGTAATTTTGTACTTCTTGGGGATTTTAATCTTCATTTTGATGACCCCAACGACGCAGTAGCAAGAGATTTACTGAGCTCGCTTGGTGCGCTTGATCTTCATCTCGCTCACTCGGGAGCTACTCATAACAGAGGTCATCAGCTTGATGCTGTTCTCGCTAATACTATCAACCTGCAAGCCCTCCAGATGTTGGCCCTTCCCTGGACGGATCACCATCTTATTCCGTTCAGCTGGTTGTTGAGGAACCGGAGAGATCCCGTACCTGGACAATATACTGTGGAACGACTCTGGTCGAAGCTGCCGGTGGACAGCTGGGGGGAAGAGCTAGCTATAACTTGCCCCGATCCTGTAGATGACCCTAACATTGCTGATCAACACCTGGGAGAATGGCTTACGAACTCTCTCGACTTACTGATTCCTAAAAAAAGGAGGCTTATCAGGGAGAGAAGAATCGGCTCTGCCCCCTGGTACACCCCAGAACTTAGGAGTTGCAGAACTTCTTGCAAAAGGCTTGAACGTGCCTGGAGGAGAGAGCAGACGGAAGAAAGCCGGGCTAACTATAAAAGAGAGATGAGGAAATACAAAAGTGCATTGAAGGGTGCGAAAAAGAACTTCTTTAGTGATAGGATTGAGAGGGCAAGTAATTCTCCTAGAGAATCGTTTAAAATTTTTAAAGAACTTTTGAAAGCCCCGGTCCCGCCAGTCGTGCATATTAATCCTAAAGACAAATGTGAGGAACTGGCCAGTTTCTTCCACTCTAAAATAGATAAAATACTATCCTCTCTGCCCGCTATGCCTCAAATCTCTGAGCCGGCTGCTAGCCCAACAAGTTGTTTGACCGAACTTGTTTCCTTTGGCCCCTTCTCGGAAGAGGAGGTTACAAAGGTCTTGTTGGAGATGAAGAGTGGATCGCCGAGTGATCCAGTGCCTATGAAACATCTCAAACTGGTGGCTAACACTCTGGCAACTCCGCTGACCGACCTCATCAATCTTTCTCTCTCTCATGGCATAGTGCCACAGAGATGGAAAAGGGCAGTGGTAAAAGCCTTATTGAAAAAACCAGGTTTGGACCCCTCCAACTTGACCAACTTCAGGCCAATTTCGCTTTTGCCGGGGTTCTCTAAAATCGCCGAGAAGCTGGTTAACCGCCAGCTTTCCTACCATCTAGAGTCCAACCGCCTGTTGGGAGACTCCCAGACTGGATTCCGTCCCGGCCAGGGAACAGACACAGCCCTGCTGGCGGTAGTGAAGGAAGCAAGGAGCACTCTTGATACAGGAGGATCAGTGGCAGTGATCCTCCTGGACTTGAGTGCTGCCTTTGACACCGTGAGTCATCAGGTGCTCCTCCAACGCCTGTCAGAGGTAGGTGTCTCAGGGACGGCTCTGAAATGGTTGGGATCTTTTCTTTCTAACCGTTTCTACCAAGTCTGGGAAGGGGCAGAGCAGTCTTCCCTATTCCCTCTTCAATGTGGAGTCCCGCAGGGCTCATCGTTGAGCCCTACCTTATTTAATACATACATGACTCCACTTGAAAGAGTGGTAGCCCCTTCGGGGTTGAAGATCATCAGCTATGCTGATGATACTCAGCTGGTGGTTGGCCTCACTCAGCTGGCGGAACAACCCAATGTGCTACATGACTGTCTGGCCAACGTTTACCGTTGGATGTCCAACTCTGATCTAAAGCTTAATGGAGGTAAGACCGAGCTGATGCTCCTGGGTAACTCCAGTCCCTCCATTATTGCTAGCTGTTGGCCCCGGTCTCTTGGCGATCCACCATCCCCCAAGAAGGAGATCAAGTCCTTGGGAGTATGGTTGGAGGAAGATCTGTCTTTTAGGACCCACGCAAGGAAGACAGCGGGGGTCTGCTTCGGTCTACTGAAGTCAGCCCGAAAGGTGCTACCACTGCTTCCGGATCCAGCTAAGAAGCTTTTGATACGTGGTTTAATCCTATCGAGGCTCGACTACGGGAATGCCCTGTTTCTCGGCGCCCCCGAAGCGACCTTTAAAACCCTCCAACAGGTGCAAAACGCAGCTGCCAGAGTCTTGATGGATATCCCCAGAAGGCAGTCTGCCACCCCGGCCCTCAAAGCGCTTCACTGGCTCCCTGTGAAGGAACGGGTGAAATTTAAGGCGCTGTGCACGGCCCATAAAATTCTACACGGCAAAGGCCCCCCCATTCTTTTTAATATGGCCCGTCCTTATAAACCCTCACGCCTTCTGCGCTCGGACCAAAAATATCTGCTGCGATCAGCGAGAGTTAGGAGAGCTCGCACTGGGGGCAGGCGTTTCTCGGTGCAGGTGGCAAATTTGTGGAATTCTTTGCCCCTTGAGATTCGCTCAGAGCCCAAGATCCTACTTTTTAGGAAACTTCTTAAAACCTATTTGTTTCCACAGTAGTGATTCTTTTTGAGTCTCCCCTTCGTTGGTCTGTCGCGCCGGGATGCCCCCGGGTAAGCTGAGCGCGTTATAAGTTTCATATTATTATTATTATTATTATTGTCTCCGGGTTTGGCTTGAGGCTTTTCTTAGGGGGTCGTCCTCGTCTCACCTTCTGCCAGCCGTCGCCAGTCGCCTGTGGGGATCTAGATGAAGCCCCGGACAACTGCCCTCCCTCGGTGTCGTCCGGTTGGTCCTCCTCGAGTGGAATGCTCAGCAGGGTGCAAGTGTCTCGTAAGGATCGCAGCTGGTGGAGGGCCCCGTTCCACTTGAAGATCAGTCAGAACGGGTGTCCCCAGGAGTATGGGACCCCCTCTTTGAGAAGAAAGGTGGTAGCTATCTTGAACGCTCTCCGCTTTTGTACGGTGATTGCCGATAAATCCTCGAATAATTCCACTGCGTGGACTTGGAAGTGAAGGGGCTGTTTGAGCCGTGCCGCCTTCAGAATGCGTTCCTTGAGGGGGTAGTCGGGCAAGAAAGTCAGGATGTCCGGCGGGGGACCTTGAGCTCGGCGAGCTGGGTCCACCCTATGGGCTCTATCAATACGGATCTCAAAGTCCTCGTCTTCATCAAGCACCGTCCGAAATAGGGTTTGTAGGTATCCTGCCATGTCATCCCCTTCCGCTTTGGATGGCACATTCCGGACCCGAATGTTGTTGCGCCTCGAACGGTTCCCCAGGTCTTCCGTCTGAGATTGGAGGTCTGTTTGTTGCTCGTTAAGCCTGATAATTTCCTGCCGCAAGAGCTCTACTTCTTCGCTTCGGGCCTGCTCCGTGAGCTCGTTCGCGGCCACCCACTCTCCAAGGCCGTCGACATCCCGTCTGAGTTCTTTATAGTCCACCGCCATTTCTTGTCGGAGGGTTTGGATGTCTTCCTTAAGGGAGGTGAAGAGGGCTTCCATGAACAATTTGGTCACCGGGGCCTCCCCTCCTACGTGATCCTTCCCTTTAGGAGGGGGCACCTGAGCTGGTTTGTCAGGGCTTTTGTCAGTCTTAGCAGTCCCTTTGGCCAACATCGCGTGTATAGTGCGGTTCCCTTTGCGATTAGAGGACGCCATCCTTCTCCCGTCAGCCGGCCCGGGCGCCTCCTAGGTGAGCCTCTTTCTGTGGCCTGACCGCAGTCAGTCCTTGACGGACGCGTGTTTGGAGGAGGAGGTGCGATGCGTCGGGATGGTGTTGCGGTCCGTGGGGGTCGTGTATCCCTAGGCCTGGATCCTGGAATGTGCTGTCTCGTGGTGCCCTGCAGCGGCTTACTCCGTCACGTTGCAGAGGCCGCGCCTCTGCGGTACGGCTATTGGTCTCTGCCCAACAACGGGGGCCCGTGCTATGCCCCCCAAGCCACTACCCCTGCAGCAGGGTCTCTCTGAGCCTCGTATTCCGCTGGCGGATTGGTAAGCCCTGTTCGAGTCGGCCCCCTGGCGCGTTAATCTGTCTGCGGACATCTTCCTGGGTCCCGAGCACTGCCCCCCGAACTCTGTCATGTGCTCCGCGGTTCTGGCGGCTCCCTTCGTCCTCTTTTCCTGGTTCGTGGTCCCGGTGGGCCGTGGGGTTGCACAGTCAGCGCCCGCGGCGGTGGGGCCTTTCGCTTTGTCGCAGTCGAGGGCCCGGTTCTCCCTGCAAGGGCTCACCCAGCACCCCGGATCTCACTTGTCCACCCTGGGGCTGCCTCTCTCGCGCCCCTGTGCAGGCGGCACCACTGCTCTTGTTTGGGGCCTAGTTACGCCAGGCCTTGTGGTGCCAACGGTCCAACTGTGGCATTTCTGTCCTGGGCCCGTGCAATGACCCTCCGGTTCGGTGGGCGCCGGGGACTTGTGGGTGTGCCCCCAAGAGTGGCGCCCCCCAGTTGGCAGCGCTGCCCTCCTCACCCGGCTGATCAGCCCGTTTGCGCCGCACCTCCGGCGAGTAGGCCCAAGCCGGGGCCTCGGGTGGATCCGGGCGCCTGCTCCGTAGGCGCCTCTCGCTCCGGGGCCGCTGCACCCGCTGGGGAAGCCTCCGGTGCAGCAGCACAGCCGCCTGGATGTAGCAAGGGCCCGGGCGCTCCATTCCCCGCAGGAGCCGGGTCTCACCTGGCTGATCAGCCCGTTTGCGCCGCACCTCCGGCGAGTAGGCCCAAGCCGGGGCCTCGAGTGGATCTGGGCACCGACTCCGTAGGCGCCCCACTCCGCGGGCCGCCCCCCCGGGGCCTGCAGTCGAATTTTGGCAGGTGTCGCTCCGGGGCCGCTACACCCGCTGGGGAAGCCTCCGGTGCAGCAGCACAGCCACCCGGATGTAGCGCGGGGCCCGGGCGCTCCTTTCCCCGCAGGAGCCGGGTCGTAGCTTTCGCGCCTCTGGTCTGTCTCGGCCGGCGCTGTTATTGCGCGGCTCGCTTGTCCGCCCCTAAGCCTCGTCTGGGCCCCTGGCCGCCCCGCTGCTGCCCCGCTTGCCTTTGGCTATCGATAATAGGGCTTAGTGGAGATTAGGTCTGCTTTGAGGACAGGTCGGGGGACCGGGAACGGGGAGCCTCCTCGGGACACGTCTTATCGAGCCGCCATCTTAGCCATGCCCCCGTGAATGTCACTTTTAAGCTCAAGCGTACAATGTTAAATATACTTCCTCACATAGCAAAGCAATACTGTTAGATTCCATAAATGTCAAACACATATTCAAAACGTTTTTCATGTTATGATGACCAAAATGAAATGTAGCTGAAGTGCAAAGTTATGACATGGAGAAACATAAAAAAGAAAACAGTATCCTTCACCTCACCCTCATGCGACCCAAAATACCGCGTCATGCTAATACTAACATAGAGAACTGATGTAATCTGCAAACAAAAAACACGCTATCAATACCTCAAGCCATTAAGGGTCAATGAGACCCCACCTTTTACTATAACAGACTCCACGATCTCTTACCTCGCTTTTAAGACCGAAGTCACAACTCCGTGTTCCAAAAGAAACCCTCGCTGTCAGAAGCCTAGCCGCTATACGCCCTTGAAAAACAAACCGTGGCTTTAACAAAACTTATTGCACTCTGCGCTTAATGATCAAACCCATCTTACACTCGCTCGAGTCGCTGACTTACCTCCAGAATCACCAAAACTTCCAAAATAATGCTTTACGTCTCTATACTGTAACTGATGAGCAACTCTTTCCAATGAAGCTATACAAAGCCACCGTTCAAACCGCCGTATAAAAACCGCGCCCTGTCTGTGCTCAAAACTGACAACGGACTACTCCTGAACCCATGAAAATGGACACCATCTTTGCCTGGTCTCTCAATTGAATGAAAAGTCTTACTTCCGTCGAAAATCGTGAACATAGAAAGAAAGTGAATATAGAAAAGGCCTAAAGTGAAAATGAAAATACACAAAATAAACTCCGTCTTGCCGCAGAGGATGTATTAGCCAAATGATACACAATCAGAAATTTCGTACATAACATGAAATGCTGAATCATGGTTTAGAAACTGTTTACACATTCTGGAAAAAGAAACTTCGGACTTTACAACAACCCTGAGGCCTCAGGGTGAATCAGATAAACCTCTATGTGTTATAAAAAACACGCATAATCTATTTTCTCATTGAGCCCACTCGGCTCCTGTGTACTTAATCTTTTCATCCAGTAGATTTCCCTTTGAAGGAGAGATCTGTTAAGATCCGCCCCTTCGAGTAATTTGATTTTTTCCAGTACTGAAAACTGTATCTGGGAGATGTTGTGCTTACTGTCAATCCAATGTCTAGCTAGATTGCTTTTCAGATGTTGATTCCTGATGGTGCTCTTATGTTCGGATATACGGATGTTAAGCTACGTTGGACTAACAATCTTAGTAAAGAAGAAAAAGTGGCACTAGAAAATTTAGAGACTAATCAGGATCTAACAGTGAAACCTGGTGATAAAGGTGGGAGCATTGTCTTAATGGACACTGCAGATTACAACCACAGAATGTTACTACTTTTAAATAATCCACTACATTATGAAAGATCAAGTAGGCATAAGTGGAATGATTTAATCCAAAAAGTAGGGAGACTTTTAGACTTTGCTAAGGAGGATGAGATCATCTGTACAGATGAATACAAGTTTTTGAAAAACCATGCCCCCATGATTCCCGCCTTGTACGGACTTCCAAAGGTGCACAAAAATCTAGCAGATCCCCCGAAGAGACCGATTGTCTCAAGCATCAATTCAGTAACAGAACCACTCAGTAAGTATGTGGATAAATTTCTCCAACCATTGGTAACTATCCAAAAAGCATACATAAAAGACACCACCATCATGATAGACAAAATAGAGGACTTAGCATATAATATCAACACACAATGGTTAGTAACTTTAGATATAGAGGCCCTCTACACAAACATTCCACAAGACAGTACCATAAGGATGTTAGAGAGTCTCTTAGAAACAGGAGTATGTGATCTATCAAGTCATGCCCCCTTTATCTTAGAATGTGTAGAAATCATACTAAAAAATAACATCTTCATGTTCGGGACAGATTACTACAGGCAGGTCAAATGCACCAGCATGGGAGCAACCTGTGTTCCCAGTCTGGCCTGCTTGTATGTAGCAGAGTTCGAAAATAAACATATATTTAACACCATGGCTCCCTTCTTTGAAAATATCACGTGTTGGTCGAGATTTATCGACGATATTTTTTTCATATGGTCAGGGACAGCGGAAGATTTGACAGAATTTATAAGCGGGTTGAATCTATGTGACACAAACCTGAAATTTACATCAAACTATGAGAAGGAAGCAATTAAGTTTCTAGACATTAAGATTAAACATACAGAAGGCAAATTAGCGGTAGAATTATTCACCAAACCGGCAGATAGAAACACTATGCTGCACTACAAAAGTAACCACCCTAATAGCCAAAAGATAACATCCCTTTTGGCCTTTTTTTACGGATTCGACAAAACTGTACAAATATCAAAGATTTTAATAGACATGCAGATGACCTCTCTAAAAAACTATTAGAAAGAGGCCATCCTAAAGGCTTAATTAGAAGATCGTACAAAAGAGCAAAGTATTACGATAGGGGGACACTGTTTACCAAGAATGTAAGCAAAGTAGATAAGACCAAAGATAGACTCATCTTTGTTACAAACTATAGCTGTGCTAGTAAGAGAGTTAAGAATATCATCAACAGGAATTGGTCCCTGTTAAATGAAGGCATAGGTCCCAAGATTCCGAAGCCAATGTTCAGTTTCAAAAGAAATAGAACAATTAGAAACAGCCTGGTCCACACATTTAGGTAAGACACAGTGCAGAAACAGTATACCATCAACAAGACTCCCTTACCAACAGGCAATTTTGCATGCTGTATTTGTACCAACTGTAATAGTATAATGAAAGGGTAGAGGTGACTTATAATGGCATTACCCATAAGGTACAAAGCTTCATTAATTGCAGAACAAAAGATTTGATCTACCTGATAGTTTGCCCATGTACAAAGGTTACATTGGGGAAACATCGAGAGAGATCAAAACAAGAATTACAGAACATAAGTCCGCCATTAGGACGAAAAAAAGATAGCACCACTGGTAGAGCATTGGATTAATTATAAACACACCATAGAGGATCTACAGTGGTGTGGGATTGAAGTGACTAAACACAGTATTAGAGGAGGAAATCAAGAACTGAAAAGAAGAAAAAGAGAATAATTTTATATGTCTCTTTTCAATACCTACAGAACCAGACTAAATAATAAAGAACAATGGGAAAAACTGATTATCTGATGATCAGTATTCCCAATCCAATATACCCAACACTTTGTCTGGAGAAATGTTGTTTCAGTAATCCCACCTCATAATGTAGAGGCCCTTGGTCATGATGAATAGTCCCTTGAACATTAGGGTACATGTGTGTATAACACTTTATATAGTAAAAGAACAAGATGGATAATGACTAGTGAATTGTAAGGAAAAGGGCAACAAAATATGTATATCGATTAGATGGTGTGAATGTGACTAAAAAGGTGGTTAAAATTTTTTTGGGTGCAATATACCATCATATTTTAAATAATATAAGTAAGATCACAGAGGCATCTTCTATATCTGATGATTAGATAAGAAATGTGTTTCACTTTGAATGTAATCAAGGGTCCTATATCTGATGTATACAATAAGTATGGAAATTTGTTCCGAATGTTGCAAAATATCGATACTTGTGCATAATATTGTTCATAGGAGTGAATAAGTGTATTCCTTTGTACCCCAACTTAAGATGGCCGCCATAGTTCATAGAGACATGTGACGAGACTGAAATATGTTAAACTCGGCAAATATATAAAAATTGGCTGTTACTGTGAGAATATGGGTTTGTGAAGTGTATATTATTGTTTACGATCCCAGTATCAGATTCGAAATAAACCGGAGCTCATTATTGAATTGTTTCTCGGTAGCAGTGTATATATTTTTGTACTTCTGGGTCATTCATTTAATACTAAAATCACATCGAGAAAAAGGCATTGAGAAGGGTCAGTAAGATAAATCTACAGCGATAAAACGTAGTGATAAGGTAATGAATTGGACATTATAAACTCAATCACTCGAACATTTAATAAAAAATAGTGGAGTAACACTTCTGGGTCACAAATAGCAGCGGCAGTATATAAAACGCACCGTGTCAACATAGAGATTGAACGTGATCTACCCGGGATGTTGGAACAGGAGGCCGCAAGGATAATTATAGGTAAGAGAGGGGATATTCTCTCCGAAACAGCACTAGACCTTTTGTCAGTAGTAGTGGAATCCTATATATTTGCGTAGTCTGGGCCACTGGGATCCTTTTGTTGAAGTTTATTAAAATAAGCAGCTTCTAGAAAAAACATAGCCCTGTTAACCAAGGGTAAGAAAGAAAACGGTGGCTTGTTCAAATGTAAATACTAACGGACTAATTATTAACTGACAGTTCGCTTACAAACGATTTTAAAGCACGAATATCATTAAAAACGTTGAGTTTTGTACAAGTTATAGAATAAATGAGGCACTGTTTCTGGCACACACAAGCCATTAACGCAAAAGGGTTCAAGTACATAAAAATAGGTAACAGACTGAGCAGCATACAGCATATTGATAATAAGAGTGGCCATATACGCGTGCATTGTACTTGTTAAAATCTGCCATATCCAATGCCCTATATGTATTCTTTTGTTCACAGGAGACACAATTAAAAGTCTCAATACCCCACAAAAACTCTGTTAGCAATAAAGAGTAAAACAAGGGTGAGTTTATCTGCTTTTATTAAAACTAAGCTCAGAATACCAAGGGATAATAACACGTTTTAAACTCAAGGTTACAATTGTTCCACAGACATAACTTGAACAAAAAGAATATCTCCACCACATTACAAAGACGGTGGTTCTAACATACCGGAGACCTATTATCGGCACCATTAAGAGGTAACATAGTAAATTAAGTAAATGTAAGAGAGACAATTAGTAATAAGCCATAAGATAACCTTCTCTTCCCTAATTTGTTTTCTCTTAAAGGCTCAAAATTTATAAGAGTCACGAAATAACAAATACAAACCTGTGGAAAGTTGCAATTGATGAAGCAAATTCCAAATGAATTCCAAATAAGGTACCTATTGGATAAAGAACAGTAATAGTATAAGGAGTATTTGTCCTAGGAAATAATTTAAGCCCCATGACATCTTAGGTAATAGTGATAATGTAGTATTGCCTTGTCTTTAAGAATATAACTATGGATGATGTCATTTAGAGGAGAATACAGTTATTTAAAGGAGAGTACAGTTTAGTAAATACACTAATAGGTTTGTTTAATTAAAAGTTTGTATTTGATAATTAACTGTGTCACAACTGCAGAGATATCTAAAAATATTGTTTTTATTTGTAGAGATGTTATATATACTTGTCCTGATGAAGGTGAAAAACTGACAAACACCGAAACGCCACGTCAACTGTTTCTTTGCATTTTATGTTGTTTTATTAGTTTTTATTGTACTTGATGTCATGGTCCAATCAAGATAATGACATATTTTAAAGGATGTGAAATTTGATGTACATTAGATTGTAACCCAATGGGAGGAAATCAATCAAATCAACCGTTTTTTAAATATATTTGACTTTTTAGCAGTTATAATTTGTGACACTAGCAAAATAATTGAAGTGATTGTTTTTAAAAAAAAATGTTTTAAATATTATTGGTTACACTGGAAGATTCCTTAAATAACGCACAGCTCTCCCTCTATATCCTTAGAACCTGTGATTAAAACAGACAGCAACTAGATAGGGTTTTGACCTTTTATATCTATCTACCCCCTCCCTAAAAATACTCTTAGGGGTATCTTCCTATTTTCTGAAAATATTCTTGAGAGGCCATTCCGATTGACTCGGAGTTTCGCCGGGTATAGCATGGCATAGTCCAAATTGAGATCCCATAGCTGCCTCTTCAGAGGGGTGAACTGTTTCACACCTCCTGCACCTTGATCGTGAAATCAGGGTATAAAGATATGTTGGATCCTTCATATTGAAGCAACTGTTTTTCTCTTGCCACCCTCAAGGCCGAGTCGTGGTCTTTGTAGTTCAGGAGCCTCGCAATTATCGGCCATGGTGGGACACCAGAGACTGGGCGGTGGCCCAGCCAGCGGTATGCCCTCTCAATGACAAAAATGGTGGAGAAGCTGTCACTACCCAGCAGTGTTACTAGCAACTGCTGCACAAACTTTTCCATGTTGCCAGTTGGGGTGGATTCCGGAAGACCCGTGATACGTAGGTTGTTTCTGTGGGACCGCACCTCAAGGTCCTCGTTTTTGTCCTGTAGGATCTGGATCACTCTCCCAGTTGTTTGTTCTGTATCTATTGTCGTCTGCGCTTCCTCCACCTCCGTGATCCTGTGTTCCGACATGTTAAGCCATTCTGCTTGTTTGTCTAAGCGTTCCGACATTCTATCCATGTGGTATGAAAGTGAGTCGAGTTTAGTCCCCAGAGTAGAGAGACTTCCCTGCAGGCCCTTTTCCAATGCCACGAGCATAGCGCGTATATCTCCATTGACGTCGTCCGAGGCCTGATAATGCGAGTTGTCCCCATCTTCTGCAGCATTCTCCCTCACCTTAGCTTTCCTCTGGTCAAATGTTAATTTAGGTTGGGACTTATCTACTCTGCCCATTGTTGCCAAGCAGCTACAAGAGTCTATGACCAACAGTTGCTCTGAGGAGGCTACACAGGTTGAGCCTGTAGTAAACACTGCCAGCGCAAAGCAAAAAGCGCAGTCGCCGCCGGAGCACCTCACCGCTGTTCAGCTGTTCACCTCTGCAACTGGTCAGGCACCAGTGGAATGTCGTCCCAGTGAGGTCAGGTGAGTTCACTAAGGTGAGTCTCTGGTAGGAGCCAGTCCACTAGCCTCATTCAGGGTAATCCACAAGTGTCTGCTGCAGTACTCCTCGCCACCACCCTAGTGGAACCTACAGGCAGTCTCAGAAAAGCAAGGAACTCCTAATTACCAGCACCTCAGCTCTCAACCTCCCGTGGCAGCATCAGGGATCTAGAGTCTGCAGTGCCTCTTGCCCCGTCGGGCCTCAGCCTTAACCAATAGTAAACCAGAGTGCGGAGGGTCACCTCAGTCTTCCAAGCGTCTCCTCTTAGTGTCCCACCTACTTATTTGGTCAGAGACGCTGCAATCACCAATGTACCTTGTCAACCAACAGGAGCACTGTGGCAACTCCTCACGGTCCGCCGCAGGGGCTATGTTGCAGCTCTGGGTACTTGCCTCGCCAGCAATCAAGATGGCCGACAGCACCGGCCTCAGTACAGCTGCTATGCCCGATCCTCTCCCTGCTGCCAACCAACCACTTATCTCCCCCGGCAGCAGGGATCTGTTTCCTGTTGTGGCATGGTATATCACCGCTTCCGGCGGGTTTCCATATCGATTTACCGTGCAAACGAGTGCTCCAGGGGAAGGCTCCGATCTCCGCTCCAGCCACGGCCTCTAGACCACGGAGCCTGCTGCTCTTCGTCACTGCCTCCAAATTGCCCCTGACTTCAGATCTCCGGCACCAGGATTCAGCAGGCTCACCGCATGTCAGGGTAGGGTAGGTCTTCCACTCTGCAGGGTTTCCTGCGCCCCCACATTTCACGGAGCCACCAATCACCAGCCGCCGCACTCTCACTACACCAGCCCGCGGCTTATGGCCCAGCTCAGCAATCCCTCCATACACGGCCCACAGCACCCTGTGCTTCTGGAGCAGAGGATTCAGGAACAGCTCATCTCGCACCGGAGCTGCCACGGTAGCTATTGCTGCTATTATCTTGCCAATGTGACCTGGCAGATGCAGGATTACAACGCGGAGCTTAGGTTTAAGTGGCCATCTTCGTGCCGAGCAAGCTCAGTCCCCTGACCCTGTAGAAGTTGGCTCCAGTGTGGACGACTCCAAAGGAGAGAAAAGGACAGTACAGAAAGTAGGAAACCAGAAGCCTCAGCTACACAAGCCTCTACTACGTTCATCGGTCTCACTAGAGTCAAACCCTATGGGCAGGGAGGCTGCAGCAGTGGACTCAAAGAGAGATGAACATAAACCATTATACACATCCTATGCATCTGGTGGGTTAAGCAGTTGAAGAGCTGTTTAAGTAAACTGGTGTTAATCTTGGGCACTACTTCTTTTTTTGGTATAAACACACATTGCCTTACACAAAGTGGGGAAGCGAGGTAATGTAAGCCAAGAACCTTTCACCTCCCATCATAGCTACGTTATACACAAAAAAGGTTTACGCCATTAATGCTAACTTGAGAAGAGATCCCTCTGGAAAATGCAGGGCCCTCACCCTCATTGAGATGTGTTATGCTTCATCATTGGGCTTCCCACACCCTGGACCCAAAGGTACACACATTGCTCAAAGTCTAAGAGAGCTCACTTTCATGTCCAACTAAACACATTTAAAACTCTACCACGCCAGACCATATATCGATTATTTTGCAACCTTTTCTACACAATAAATTGAGAATGTACTCTGACCATTTAAGAACAGAAATAAATCCCCACACTATAAAAAAACAAAAACATTATTAAATAGGGATGGTAATTACTGTGCAAACACATTATTGATTGGTAAAGGAAGTAAACCCAAATCATTAGCAGATGACAAAATCTTAAGGAAAATAGGTGAGTTCTTCCTGAGCCTGGCTGAACAACACTGAACAGTAGTTGAAACTAGAAACAATTAACCAACAGAAAACAGAGTTGTGTAATGAGTTTTCACTGAATGAGGTCACGCACTGTGGCCTGACTATAACTAAACTGATGCCAGAAGAAATTAGCAGAGATCATTTTAGCCTAATGCCTCAAGCAGAAGATATAGAAAATTATGCTTCTACCCCAATCAATTAAGCCTCACTTTAAAGTGCCACAGTAAGCTCTTACTCCCATATTCTTCTCCAGACTTAAAACCAAACTTGAAGTGGTCACGATTTTCACCTAAGAGAGCTATACCACCTCAATCACATCATGGCAATAATGGCCACTCCCCGATAAGGCCTACTTTATTCATCTTATTGAATGACTAAATTAACGCTCTGAACTACCAGTCGACTAAGCTGAAACTTCAAATCAATTGCTTACAAATATTGGCAACTGCAGCCATAGATAAGAAGGTCAAATGATTAAGACTTGTCATTGACAACACAATCTTGGAAACCCATTCAAAATTTGAAACAAAAAAGGAAATCTGTGTACCTGCTAGGCCATCCTGGATACATTCTCGGATCTTCCAGATATTCTAAGAATAATCATATCAGAGATTAAAAGAAAATGGGACAAAATGCTACAAGACACCAACAGCTGTAGCCAGCAGCCATTCACTCTCTCTTAGTTTGTGTTCCTGTGCTCCTTCAATAAGATGTGTGCCCCAAAATTACTTCTATGTAAAAGAAACACTCAAGCTGGTATAATTGCGTAATGTCAGTAATTTCGAATTACAAGAGTAATGTATAAATACTGAAATTACTCCAATTATGCCAGTGTATTTAAAACTTTGCCCCGGCCAAAAAAAAGTCAAAAACTCACACAAAGAAACCTCCTTGAGCATAACAAAATGTATACCTTATATGGCCACCAAGACTGTTAATAAGGTACAAGTTAATAAGAAGGAGGTTCAAATGAAATCTCAATCCTAGCTTCTCCCTCTCTGGAAAAAACAGAGAGCTCAACCAGTAAATCTGCTCAATCAGAAATCTCTGAAACCTCACAAAGTAACAAAAATGAAGTTTCTAAACACCAGTTCAATACACACACAAAATCAATCTTTTTGGCTGTTGATTAAAAGATACAACAAATATTGGGAAAAGCCCACAATAAGAAATTTGCAAAAGAGTGTGACACAACCAAAACCTAATTTATCAACGAGTACAAAACCAACAAAAAGTCTTTAATTATTTCCACTTTTCACAAATGTATAATCTAGTATGAATACACCCATCCCACCTGCACACCTCAATTCTACTCAGACTAAGATCACCTCTATAATCCAATCACAGTATATATCTTAGCCACAAATGTTCAATTTCAAACTGGACCATAACCCTAAACCCATTTTACCGGCACAGAGAGATCGCAAAATGAAGCAACTAGAGCCAGACCGAAGAGCGAACAAACATCGACTAAACGTGCAAAATAAGATATCTTGGCTGTGATTTTACCAAAGGAACCAGTGTATCAAAAGCAAATAACAACAGCCTGAGCAGACCTAGCCGGCAGACTAGCCAGCAAGAACTTATGTTTACTGAGTTCTAAGCGCAAAGGTACAATTAAACAGAAACAAATGTTTTTTTAAAAGTAAATTATTTCAATAATCTTCTCTTAAAAAACTTGGCGGCAGATTTACAAGAAACGGATGCTTTGGTGGAGATGCATCAGTTTTCCTGCGCCAGCCTGCGAAACCCTTGCACCACCATGGATGTGCGTATTTACAATACAGCGCACCATGGCACAAGGACTGACGGATACGTCTGAAATTCTGACGGATCTGATGGCGCAAAAGTCACACATTGCTGGAGTCGTGTCGCAAGCATGACACAACTCTAGCAATGCCTGTTGAGACCTATTCTCACTACACTGCGTCACTCTTTACGTCTGCCTCAAGCAGGCGATAGGTTTTGATGCAGTGGCGTCCTAGAAGTGATGTAGTGAAATCTTGTAGATTTCACTGGATCACTTTTACAAGGCATTCCTGCGTGAGAACGCCCATCCTGCATACATTATACCTGACGCAGGTATAATGTATGCAGGGCTTTACAACATGACGCATCTCCCTATATGCGTCATGTTCTAAATTGCCCATGTTTTTTATGGCACTGCTTCGTCACAAAAGTGACGCAAAGGCACTGCAAAAGTGTTGACAGGGGCTTGTAAATCTGCCCCTTGGTTTCTCATACACAATTAGCCCAAAGATTTTGAAATATAGAAGACAATAAAATAAAAGATTAAATAGCACGTTTGTGTGCCAACAAACTAACCGCTGCACGTCCACGGCATCCCCCCTCTTAAGTAACTGATCAGGCAGGAGAGCTAGATTGTCACCAGACAAGATGGCCACTGTGAGGAAAAAATCCCGGGAACTAGGAAGAGGATAGAAAGTGCGATGGGAAGGTAAACTGATAACACGCTCCCTATACATGTTTTCCTATTTCTATTTGCAGCAAGTCAGACAAATTAGTAGTGCCAGAAAGTGCTTTTGTTGACTCTGTTCTAAGCACAAAGGTACAATTAAGCAGAAACAAAAGGTTTTTTCTTTAAACATCCCCCCTTCAAATGAAGAAACAATTATTTCAATACTCTTCCCTTATAAAACATGGTTTCTCAAACAGATTCCCCCAGAGGTTTTAAAACACAGAAGGCAGTAAAATTAATGATCACATAGCACATGTGTGTGCCAACAAACTAACCCTAACTAGCCTGATAAAGACTGAGCCCAAAAAAGACAAACAGGAAAACCATGGCTAAAGTGCTAGCTATCTGACTGAAAAGGTACATTCCTTCCCTGATCCACAAATATCAGTTGGGCTTCTTCCCAAAGAGGTCATCTACTAACCATGTGTGTGATCTCCCACAGAATTTGGCAAGTAACCAAGTACATGGAAGTACATTCCAGAAATATGTTTGAGTGGATTGAATGGCCATATCTTTTTAGAACGGTGCAAGGGGCAGGTTTTAACCCCTTGTCTGCTTGCCACATTCCTCCGCTGTGCTGGGGGGAGGGGGGCGCGCGCAACGCCCAGGTGCTGTCGTGTGCTCATGACGAGCTGAGCTCGTCATGACCACACCCGTTTCTTTAGAACGCTCGCACAGCAGGGGAATTTGCCAAGCGTGCGAGCCTTCTAAAGGTCATGACGAGCTGAGCTCGCCATGAGCACACGGGAACCCTGGGAGGGGTTAAGGGATGCTTCATACAACTAATTAAGCTACGGTACTGCTTTCAAAAGCCTATATTAACTATAAGAGCTTTCTTTCAGACATATTCCCCATCTCCAGGGTAACTTGACAGGGGTTTCTGCTTTCACCCCTTCTCTTCCTTCTGCCACTGGAGCCCCTATTGGTTAAGATGATGCAAAGATCTCTAATCTCAGGTATTCATCAATCGAAGTCAACATTTTCATGTGTGCCTATGACATTCTCATGCGCCTGACAAAAATGAAGGCATTCCTCGCAGTCTCTCTCAAGTTGATAGATATATTTGTCTGCTACTTTGTTATAAGATAAAGTGCAACACCTGTAGAGGACCAGTCTGTCATCAAGGTCTGTCTGCTGGAGATGTGGTCATCTAGATGGGGACATTATTCAGCTAATCATTTTCTGTACATCTTTCAGAGACCTTTGGCACTGGATCTTGATCAATATGAACATCATCTCTGGCTTGAACCTGTGCCCCTCACAATAGTTGATCTTTCTTCATGCTACTCTGGATATCCCCGCAATCATCTGTTACACAGAATAGTGGGTGAACACGGCATTGACCTCAATGGCAATTTTTAGACACTGGAAACAATGTTTCCCCCTACGCACATCAATTGGATGCAAGACACGTGTGTGGCTGCATCCTGTGAATATAAAGCCTCCTAGGCAAATCTGATCTGTTTGAAAGCATGTCCTTCACAATTAATGAGTACCTGCTGACTTTTTAATTTTGCGTTCCACCTTTTCCAACTTTGGCCTTCATCTCACTCTTTATACAAGATCCTTCTGAATGCCACTGCTGCGGGTACCATGAAAGTACACTCAGGGGGAATTTCCTATCCCTAAGTAGTAGCCTTAATCATCTGTCGGAGTCCTTGCTTATATGCATGAGGCATGTTACACTACTTACACATCGGCATGTTTATGGTGTCCTACAATGCAATAATTGTTCTGTTTTGCTTTCATCATCCTTTACTTCACTTTTCCTTTGCTCCTACATCTGTTGTGCATATTTTTTATGATAATGTTCTGTAGTCAGTGCTCCAAGATATAACTTAATTATCAAATGTTATAAAAAAAACACACACAAAAGGAGATGGAAGGAAATCTTGCAAAATTCTAACCACAGGCAATCGCTTTGGGTAGCATTCCAAAGCATTGTTCTTTTACTCACCACGCCTTCTCAGTGTGGACCTTTGCCATATTCAAATCAGTCTACACCCTGCTCCAAAAGGACCAGCCTAGCCCAAACTGTAAGGCAATGTCCCCCCATAACTGGAGGACAATCAGTCCAAGACTGGTTCCCTGTACAGATAATTTCTCCTACCTTGGGGTTATGATATATGATCACATGAAATGGGGTCATTTAAAATGGAGAAAGAAGGGAAATTTAGTATGTGCTAACATTGCTGTTTTTAATTTTGCATCTAAATTAGGTAGGAAGTCGATTACAGCACTTTTGCAGGTATATATCAGGCGGCAAAGTGCATTGCAAAAGTTTCCTATGGAAGCAAAATGTGGAGCTACATCACCATGGATGAATTACAAGTGGTTGAAAATACTTTTCTTAAATGTCTTCTATGTGTGCTGCAGGGTACCTCAAGTTATATGGTTCATGAGGAGCTTGGGGTCACTTATTTTTCGGATCTGTTGGCCCTTTGGCCTCTTTTATTCTGGCTGAAGTTATGGTTCCACGAGGGACCAACTTTAAGTAAATCAATTCTAAAGAAGTGTATGGGTCTTGATCATGCCCATTATATTCTGTGGCTTACTTACATCAAGAAATGCTTTGAGTGGTTGGGAAGAGTAGACCTATTCTCCAACCGAGAATCTGTACACAAAAAAGACCTGGGCTCGGTAAAGGAGACCTTTTTTACTTGAAGATCTGACGAAAGGGAAGGGTGCGAGCTGAGGAAAGCTAGCATCCATAGGTTTGTTATTCTTAAAATCGTATGATCTACTGAGCCATATCTACTAGGGTCTTTAAGCACCCATGATCGCTTTTTACTAACTAGGGGCCATATTATCAAGGAAGCTGCGGTAGTTTATCGCCGCTTTACCGGCAGGAAACTGCCGATAAAGCAGCGATAAGGGGCTTGATAATATGCGATTCTTATTTCAATCGAAGCCCAGATTAGATGTGTGAACATCTAACCTGGGCTTCGATTGAAATTCGAATCACATATTATCAAGCCCATTATCGCCGCTTTATCGGCAGTTTCCTGATTGTAAAGCGGCGATAAACTACCGCAGCTTCCTTGATAATATGGCCCTAGGTTTCGCTTTGACCTCTTCCACCTTTTGCTCGCTCAGCCGCGTGGGTGTAGTAGAGGCCAGAGCTTAGAGTCCTGTGGCCTAAAGTCTCCACAGGCCATGCTTCATTTTTTAATGTTTTGTAATTTTTATAAGATTCCACGAAAAGTCATTATTATTCCAATCTTGAAATTAATGGATTTTAAGCAAGTGCGTCCAGCTTTTATATGTTTACAAATGTTATCCGCCGACATTATTCTATCTGTCCATAGTTTTGTTAAATCAGTAGTGAGACTTAGAGCCTGTTGCGACTAGTTGTTCATGGCCTCAAGAGATTGTTAGGCATTTCTGCGACTTGGTTTTATCTTAAATTTTACTTTATCATGTTCTATATATGTATTGCAAAATGTGTCCCTTAAAGTACAAGCTGCCACTCATGTTACTTCTCTGTATATGTATTGTTTTAGACTACTTTTGTGGTTTTATGCAAAAAACGAATAAAGTGATTGATTGGTGCACCCTGATTGGGGCTCATCAGTCAGGTTTAGCTTGCTTTCAGTGGCACAGTGAGGACAGGACCCACATCAGGGCCAGTCGCTGCGTGCACAGGTAAGCGCAGTGAGGCGGTGAGGCGGGGCAGAGGCTAGTGGAATTCAACATACGAATGGATAGTCAAAAGTAAATAAATAAATAACACCATCACTATCCCATCCTATGTCAAATTGCCATGCCAGGTCTGCCTTGAACCAAAACACACACAACCCAAGACCAGATTTCGCTCTGACTGGGGCTCATCAGTTGGGTGTAGGTTGGGTCCAGTGGCAGAGTGCGCACAGAGCCATGTCTAGGCATACCCTTGCCACTTTGTGGAACATCAAATACACAAAACGTGATGGGAGGAATACCTGCAATAAGTCTAACCACTGGTAATTGCTTGGGGTAACATTACAACCCATTGTTTTTTTCCCACCATGCAATCTTATCCTGGACCCAGTCTTACGTAAATAAGTTTTGATGCTGCTCCAATAGGAAAAGTTCAGCCCAACTGCCAGGAGAGGTTTTCCCTGAACCAGAAAACAAGCAACCCAAGACCAGTTTCATGCTGACTGAGGCTTGCCAGTCGGGTGAAGCTTGGTTACAGTGGCACATCTGGGCATACTCTTATCACAGGGAGGTACACCAAACAAACAAAAGGTGATCATAGTCATTATACAATGAGTGGAGTGATCAGTTTAGGGGCACACTCCAGTGAACTTTGTCTGTCAACTAATTTAGAAATATAACTTATACATATATAAAAGTGACATTGCAATCTCCATGTTGTCCCGCCTTTTGGGAGTTGTGTGGTATTTTAGTTTTTAACATGTACTCAAATTATGTTGATTAGAAAATGGGCAGTAATGAAAGAATTAATTGACTGTCTGAATCAATAGAATTGCAGAATGTTGTAAAATCATAGTAAAACATCGGAAATAATGTCCTGCCGTGCTATGGTTCCAGGATATAACATAATTATGCAAAAATATCAAAGCCAAAGTATTGACTATCAAATTCCAGCAAGGTAATTATGCATAGTTAAGTAAATGTTAATTCCTTATATATGAATCTTTACAATATATATGATGAACTGTGGCAAATCTTCAAGGCTTTAGATGTGGTGTAATAAATCTATACTTTCCTATACCAGCTTACCTTGACCTATGGTAGTCAATATTTTTTCTATGATATTTTTGTAGAAAGATATTAGGGACCTTGGCATTCCGGCATACAGCCCCCTGCTACCCATAAATCTAAGATTGGCACACATTTTCTAGTCTTTTCACCGTGCAGAGTTTCCATCTTCAGAGACATTTCAATTTCAACTCCATCAGTAAATGTTTGAATGACTGCTAATGAGACTAACTAAATACTATCTTCTGCTCTTCTCCCTCTACATGCTTGCTTGGTGATAGCAGTTTGCGCCTTGTAGTACTTTACAAAATCTATCAACAGAATTTAACTATCACTCAGGGTATTGAGAAGAAAGCATCAACATGTAAGAGGGAAGACACACATTTTGATTTTAGTGATACAATATGGGATCACAGTGGGGATTTTATGTTTGTATGTCCAGAGTCCGAGGTCTGTGTGTTTCTATGTTAACAGGGTAGGGTTTTTCTCTGTGAAATCTGAGAGCACAGCATTCTCAACGGAATGCTGAACAATGTAAAACATTCGCCCACAGTACAGAGAACCGGGCTTGAATAAATTTTTTTTTTTTTTTGCTCACCTTGCCCTTCCAGTTTGGAACCAGCCATATGCAAATGACTGTTGACCCAGCTCCCCATGGGAACAGTCCAGCCCAAACTGCCAGGCCCTCCACAGACCAGAAACAAGCATCATGGGACCAGTTTCAGGATATCACCCCTCATTAGCCAGGCTAATTTGACTCCTGTGGCATGGTGAGCCCGGGACAATTTCTTGGCATACTCATCCCACTCGGATGACAAATGCAAAAAATGGAGATAGAAGAACTGTGCCTCACCTGATTAGACATGACTCAATTCTGCTTTTTCTTATTCAATGCAATACAGCGCAGAAACTTTACTTACTCTTTGTATATCTGGCCTCAGGTACATTGTCACTTCATTATAGATCACAATTAGTATCTCTTGTTGTTTCAGCAAGATAAAGGGCCTGATTCACAAATGGAAATCTAAATGAAGAGTTCTTAGCACATTCAGATTTATGCCTATCCCTGGATGAAGCTCTCCATCTGGATGGAATTAGCCAATTCCAGGTGTAAAGTTACTCTCAGTTGCAGGATTTACAAGTCTCCTCCCTGTTATACAAGGTAGTAGAAACTATTGTAACATCAAATATGACCGGAAAGATGCTACTAGTAGCAATTTTATGCAGGACTTTTGACTAAGCCTATAGTTGATCTCTGCAGAAGAAGTGGAGATTTCAGCCCCTCTGTGGAAATTATAGGCAAATAGCATTAACCTTTCTTCAGTCACACATAACATCTGACTCATTAGTCCAGCAAACACACACATCTTGCCAACTCTCAAGGCTCTTTCTACTCCCCCTTTGACTGTGGTAATTTCAAAACACTGTAATGCAGATCCACCCTTCAGAATGCAGCTAGTACCACTCAAGAGGAAGATGAACTTCAGTGAGGAGTAAACCGACATTGTAGAAACAATTACTGTAAATTATTTAAGGGAAATACATGTTCTGCCTCCATACCCCCTCTGTGGATCACAGATAATGGTTATGTGGCATGAGTTGCTACACTATGTCAATGCATTTGGGGTAACTGAACACACTTTGGGAGACCTGAAAAAAGGGACAATGAAGTAGAAGTTATCTACTGTTCATAAGGGAATGGTTATTCATTGATGCAGTCCTAAATCCTGTAAATGTCTCTCCCCCTTCGATGAACAAACCCTCTCCAAGTTGCAACCTGACCTGACCTTTCTAAATTGTCTGCCCATTCTAAAGAATCCCAACAGAAGACCTAGTAAGAAACTATGACCCTATATTATATAACTAAATGTCTTCTCTACATTGAGACAATTGCTCTCTCTCCAGATAGACACACATTTAACAGATTGACCCCACTATTTCTTATATTATTTGAATACAGTTATGCTATCAGCTGCTAAGGATGTGAGTCTGTTGCTGTTGGGGAAAAGAAGATGATGGGCTAATTTCCCACAGCTGAGTGTACACCCTCCCTGTGCTCCCTTGACCGCCACTGACCACATCACCGCCTTGCAATCGGAGTGCTCATTCTCACCGGCTGAGCGAATGCTGATCCTCACCCGTTAGGTGAACTTCTTGGATTCATGGGCTCTGCTGCTGGACATCGATGTGGCAGCTCTGCGGCAGGAGGCTCTATGGTCTAACAGCATTTCTCCACTGAACACTTAATTTTTCAGCACTGCAGTTCTATCCACATGGTTTGGGGATCACTTCCGACAGTATGGCGCTGCAGCAGGCAAACATGGTCCACAGGGGCCCACCATACCGCAAAGGTGCATCTGGCAGACACCAAGCAGGACCTTAATAAAGAGGATGGGCCGGCCCCCAGGTAACAGCTACAGGTCCTTTTAGCTCCCAGGCTGGCTGCCCCATATTGAAACTACTTAAATCTGGCACAACGATGGATTATAGTCAAGCTGCTAGCAAGAAGCAGTCTGCCCCTGGTGAGGAGATCTTGCTGGCATAGGTATGAATGGCTGCAGCTTCAACTGGAGGGACTGTTCTCAGAACAGCCATTGCTCCTGCTTCTTTGACAGATGGAGGCAACATTGTTGCAGAGCCATTTGATTTGCTTAGTTTGCAACAAGATTACAACTCCCAACATTACAACTGAATCACACATTGAGCCTGACCATGAAAATAGCAGAGAACTGACTCCTGAAGTCATCCATGCCTCTCAGCCTTTTATCAATACATTGAGTACTATGGTATTTACCCTGGGGGATCAGGAGGGCATGGCTGGGAGCCGACATGGGTGGTTAACTGGGAAGATATGGCTAGTCCTCTAGAGCAATCTGTCATAGTTCCACCACAGCCGGCGGCAGATTTTGATTTGCCAACAAGTCCTGCGGCCATTTCTATCCCTTCCCACATCTCTGATCATCCTATCGATGGCAATATTATTGACAATACCATGGACCTAATATCAGCTCCTTCAGACTCCGGCACTGGAACAACGTATGGGTAGAGGGGGAGACAGCATGTTCATGGTGGCCAGGGCAACACAAAAAATCCCATGGAGCCTTCCAGACCTCTTCAGTCAGGCAGCCCGGCAATCTAACATCAGACAGGCAAGACTGTTAACTGCAGTGCCAAGAGCAGTCTGCTGCAAATGTGTGTTACCTCAAAAGGAGAGGTGAAAGCTCATATATGCCACTTGTCTGCATTCCACTCAATGATGAGGACAAACTGCTTGTGAAACAACGGTCCCCCCTTATGCATTCCAATAATGAAAACGGTCCAACTTACGACAATAGCTTTGACTCCCCTTGCAGTACCCTCTCTGGCTATTCTATAACATTGGTCTCTAAGGAAGTCAGTGCAGAAGATGATCCACAAGAGCCGTCCTTGCTGGCAATCTTACAGTTATCCCAGGCTCACTGGTCAGATGCACAATCACAATATGCTCAATCAAGAGAGGACAATGTGAAAGTGCAGCAATTACTGCTTGAAGTATCTAGCTAGGTTACAACTCTCACCACTGAGATCTCTGAGTGACAACAACTGGTCGCCAATGACAAGGAGGAGTAAACAGCTACCGCCAAATCCATGGGTACCATGAAAAAGAGCTGGAGTATCTCCAGACTGAGGCATGGAGTCTCGCCAGAGAAGAAATAACCTCAGGGTGTTTGGAATACCGGAAGGGAAAGAGGGAGATGACCCCCAGCAGTATATCATTCAGCTGTTTGGGAAGGCGTTTTCTGATCTTATGTATTGGGACAAGGACTCACAAATGCAGCGCCTCCCTGTCAACTGTATTCATAATACAGCCAGTGCAAGTTAGCGCATCCTCGTACACTTATAATATATGTGGGGAACTTTCTCTTAAGGCAGACAATCTCTTTAAATTCATGTCCAGCTGTACCTGTTCTGGTTGATGCTATGTCAATCGTAGTCTGGTCAGATCTATGTAAATTTACCATGGATCGGCACTGGAAGAAGCATCAACTCATAGAGCCTCATAAGGCTGTTGGGGACCAAGTATTCCTGCAAGAGATAACTCAGCTCATGATCACCAAGGATGGATGGATTCAGATATGCTATTCAAAACAGAACTCTGCCCAGACTTTATATCCCTTGTAGAGGCCCTCTGCCTAGATCTAAGGCTACAGTACATAGGATAATATACTGTTGGTTGGACTTTGTTATTTTTTGACAATGTTCCTTTTTGAATCTGTAATAATATGATTCTTGTTTAATGATCCTTACTTTTGTTATTTTCTTCTCTTTTTTCAGGTTATACTCAGTAGCTGATTGTAATTTGTCACTTTATTAGAAGCACCCCACAGCTAATATATCTTCTCTTCCTGGTGGTGATGCTAGTGGTTGGTTTGTGGTTGAGGGGGCATGAGGCACAGTGTTGTGGCCTCTCAGGCCTGCCAAGCCATCAACAGCTCAAGGGGCTGGGATGATTCCTTTCCAATGATACAGGGGCGTTGCTAGGGTGTGGGGGAAGGGGTGTGGTTGTGGGGTTTTGCAAGGTTGGCTAACTGATAGGATAACTACTTTTTAAATGGGAGTAGGGTGAGGGACAAAATAAGTCAGAATGTTCATATAAGCTTATCAAACTTGTATCGTTTTTCGTTTGTCAGAATCCTGGTTTGGAATATAGGATGGTATCTTGGAAGAGCTGCTTATTATTATGGCTATGATAAAATGCATGTTTTGAAATGTTTCTGGCCTAAACTCATTCAGTAAGAGACAGCTAATATGGGCGGAAATTAACATTTATAAATCGCAACTACTTACTCTAACCGAGACCAATGTGATATACAAGGATCACGTATTACTTAGGCAGTTGGGCTATGGTACTATTATCTGCAATCTGTTTCTGTATGGGGTGGCTATAATGTCTGCAAAGAGTCTTGAGATTAAGGTACTGAAAACTGCCTCAGATCCAAGGGGGAGATGGGCAATTGCTCAACTGGTACTACTTTGTCAGAAATGTGTTATCTGTGTGGTCCATGGGCCAAATGTTGATGGGGTACAGAATATGCTCTCTCTTGAAGTGCTGGACTGCTCTGGGGAAGTAATTATAATGGCAGATTTTGATTATGTTATGGATCATGGGATTGACTCTACTAACTGCTTTGCTAGTCCACGCATGTCTAAAACTAGGACCTGTATCAATGAACTGGCCCATTTACATGGGCTGATTGACGTTTGGAGAGTATTACATGCCTTTAAGCTAGGTTACTCATTCTACTCGTCTCCACACACACACTACTCTAGGACAGGCATGGTCTATGACAGAAGGCTGCAGAAATAGATGTGTGTTTTAAGATTACATCTGACTATAATCTCTTTTACTTACACTCCGACTCGCCGGGTTTAGAGGTGAATGATCCCAGTTCTCCTTTCCTCGTCATCTTCTGTCCAGTGGTGACTACTGTAGGCTTGTGTCAGGTCTACTTGGAAATTTATCAAAGTTAATACAGGTAGACACCCGGTTGACTGGGATGCAATGAATGCATAAATTTGGGCATTACACTACAGTTTATCCTTAAATAAAACAGGGCTGCATTGAAAAATGTCAAACGTTTGTGTCAGGCTATTCTACAGCTTGAAATCTTACATGCTCAGGAGATAGCTCATAGAGGGGTGGATGAACAGGCTTTATATTTTAAAGTAATCAAAAAGTGCTACTTGCTTGGACAGGGGCTAAGAAAAAAGATACCTGCCAGCTATGCAAAGAACATGCCCTCACAATATGAGTATAGAGAAAGGGTAGGTCGAGTCCTGGCTCATCAAATATCTGATAGGCAGTCAAAATATACTATTCAATGTATTAAAGTTATGGATGGTATAGTTTACTCAAACCCCACGGCTATTATAGATCAAATCTAATTTTTTAATCAGGATCTATATAGTCTCCCCCAAGTGATTAATCAATCTTATCTCATGGAATATACTTAGGGTTGCAGACTACCCTTGTTTGGTGGTGAACCAGCTATCTACACTACAGGCCGACGGCTCTATAGGATTAAATTGAGGCAGCTCTTGCTGCCCTGCCCTCAAGCAAAGAGGAAGGTGATGATGATGCCATACCTCTAGAGTTGTATAAGGTGGTCTAGGATATAGTAGCCCTGGAATTCTTATGGGTGATCCAACATATCTATAACGGGGGAGTTCCTGACACTCGAAGCATAACTAATTTTGTCATGTTTTGGAAGAAAGGCAAGCTACTAGTGAACATGGGCTTATATCAACCCATATCCATGATCAATGCAGACACAAAGTGATTTGCCAAAATACTAGCTACTCGATTCACTCCCTCCTCCAAGTGTTAGTTTCTCAACAGTCAAGCTATCCTGGCTGAAGACGGCTGATAGCCAGAAACCAGTCCTAGGATGCTTGATTCCGGTCCAGGAAAGACATGGCTTGGCAGTTCGGGCTGGACTGTTCCCATGAGGCACAGGGTCAAGGCTGATTTGCATATGGCCATGTCTGAACTGGGGTGGTGTGGAGTGGAAAAAAAGGATGGATTTAGGCCCAGATCTCTGTACTGGGGTCAATGTATGACATTGTTCTGCATTCTGTCCATCAACTGTTGTTTTTGCAAGTGTCACCCCGAGTGGGATGGGTATGCTCAGACGTGAGTCCCATGCTCTCCACACCACTGGAGTCAAGCTATCCTGGCTGAAGACGGCTGATAGCCAGAAACCAGTCCTAGGATGCTTGATTCCGGTCCAGGAAAGACATGGCTTGGCAGTTCGGGCTGGACTGTTCCCATGAGGCACAGGGTCAAGGCTGATTTGCATATGGCCATGTCTGAACTGGGGTGGTGTGGAGTGGAAAAAAAGGATGGATTTAGGCCCAGATCTCTGTACTGGGGTCAATGTATGACATTGTTCTGCATTCTCTCCATCAACTGTTGTTTTTGCAAGTTTCTCAACAGCAGCACAATTAATATCAGATAGGGACACTACTATCCATACAAGCGCAGCAACTGTAGCATTTGATGTCACAGAGAAATCTAGTACTAGAATAGGCATGATATTATTAGATGGCGACCTTGTTGTATGGAACTATATGTGAGCTACACTGGGAGCCTTTGGCATCAGGAATAAAAACTGGCACAGTCACTATATAAGACTCCTTATACCAAGCTTGTAGATGCTGGGAAATACTCATTGTCATTTCAGATTTATCGCGCACCCAGCAGGGGTGTCTGTTTACCCCGTCTTATTTCTCTTCATATTAAGCCTTACTTGCAATCACTGAATATGAATGTGGGCATTCAGCCTCTTACATTTGGTGGTTGCGACCTTAAACTGTATATGCTGACCACGTCGCTATCTTTGCTTCAAATCCCTAATGTCACTGGGTCATATTATTAGACGAGGCAGTTTCATTTGGAACATTCTCGGAGTGCAAGCCTAATATACCAAAACACAAGTACTTTTGAATTTTAAGCTAGACCTACCAACCCCAGCGGTAACTACAACTGCTGTATATCTTGGTATTAAGCTGTCAGGTTGATGATATTTTTAAATTGAATTATGAACCCCTATGACTCTCAGTCATCTCCAAATTAATGTTCGGGAATAAATTCCAGGTTAGTATTATTGGTCATTGCAACATCATCAAAAGCAATATCCTGCCTACATTTTCGAACTTAGAGGCAGATTATGATGGAGGATTTTCCACATCCTCCAGGCCGGCGTAAGCCACTGCCGGCCCGGAGGATGCGTAAAATCCTCTGCGGAGCCTCAAAAGACCCACCGCCATATTAGGATGGCAGTGGGTCTTGAAATCTGTCCGCAGCTTTTCCGCCGCGGTTGCCTTCCGACCGCGGCGGAAAAGCTTTAACATGGCTGGCAGGGTCTATCAGACACCGCCAGCCATGTTAGGATGGCGTAAGATGTATGCTTTTCCGCGGCGGCTTTTCCGCTGTGGAAAAGCATACGGACCTTCACTTTGGGGGCCCGTTGCGGGCCCCCTGGGTGAAGGGGGGTGGGGCATGCACATGGGGGGTACCTATGGTACCCCCTGCATCTGCGTAAACAAAGCAGCAGGCACCGCGCGGTGCCTGCCGCTTTGTGCATGCAAATGCACAACTTTCATTTTTAACATTGCGGCAGGTGCTGCTTCAAGCAGCACCCGCCGCAATGTTAAAAATACAGGATTTGACCGCCAGGCTGGCGGTCACATCCTAATTTGCACGGAGGGACCGCCGCTGCCCCTGCGGATGGTCCCTCCTACTCTATGGTGGCGGACGGACTCAGGTCCGTCCGCCATCATAATCGGCCCCTTACTTAGGTCGTTCCCATTGTGTTTCCCTGTTTCATTTTTTAAATGTCTGGAAGTTGATATTGGTAGATTTATATGGGGTTATAGGCAGGCTAGATGCATAATTCGCTCTACGAAAGTCCCATATAATCAAGGAGGGCTGCAGCTTTTTATGTTACATTTTTGGGCGTAGTCTGTTAATCTTGCCGGATTCATATTCATCGGCTTTCATTTATCAACTAGCTTTGGGGTCTGCTTTTTTTATAGACTGGGGATCCCAATTATCCCAAATGGGTTTGATTTAAAGTTATCAGGTGCAACATATATATTTAGCAGGAAATTGGTCTCAAATACTCTAAAGAAATGTTAGATAAAGATAAGGTGCTATTGAATAGCTATGTGGTTCTCTGAGTGCCAGGACACTCTTTTGAGCTCTATAAGTACATCGTACCATAATATAACTGCTTTCCCAAAAGTATTTCAAGATCCAGACGAAAGGGTCGAGACTTATCGAGCAACTCTACGATTCTGCTCATTTACTGGGCTCCAGCCCTCTTTTGATCCTCCAAATCACTTGTTTTTTAAATACCAACAATCAAGGGATTCTTTTTTTTCAGGCTGTAAATACACGATCGAACACGAAGGTACAGAAGTAACATTACACTTATATAAGCCAGCTAGGAAATCTTCGATGAGTACATTCTATCAGGATATCTGACAGTAGACTACTGATGATAAACATAATTTGTTTATTAATTAACTGGGGGCAGTACTATTGCTTCATTTTAACTTACCCAATCACCTTCAGGCAACTCTCCGGTCCACCTCGGTCTTTGCACATGACCGTTTGAGTTGAGAGAGGAAGCCGAATACAGAGGGCTGCGCACAGGTGCCATCTTAGGGGCGGTTAGCGCTATAGTGTTCCTAGGCCTACAGGGCATGAATTTAAAGTGGCCGCGTGCAGCGGGCGTGCCGCTGGGGCGCCGAAGGCGTGCTTAGGGCAAGCCTATCTGCGCCCGTCCCCGCCTGGATGCTGCCAGCTGGCAGGAAACGCTGTGCGTTTTGACTCAGGTATAGCACTGCCTCCTTTATTCTATTCTAAAGAGGAGCTACCAGAGTTAAGGGTTAAGGGGCATGAATTTACCGCATTTGCGGATGTGCAGTGGAGCAGCAGGCACCACTATTCAGCGTATGACGCTGTATGCTTATCACCTTTTTAATCGCTGTGTTTTAAATGCTTATTCCATGTTTGCCACGCACAGTTGCTATGTTTATTGATTAACCCGGGGCAGTATTATAGCTTCATTTAAACTAACCCGATGACTTTCAGGCAACTGTCCGGTTCACCACGGTCTCTGCACATGACCGATTGAGTAGAGAGAGGAAGCCGGATACAGAGGCTGCTTACGGGCACCATCTTAGGGGCAGTTAGCGCTCTAGTGTTCCGAGGCCTACAGGGCATATATTTACCGTGGCCATGGGCGTGCCTCTGGGGCGCCGAAGGCGCGCCTAGGGCAAGCCTGTCTGCACCCGTCCCCGCCTGGATGCTGCCAGCTGGCAGGAAACGCTGTGCGCTTTGACTCAGGTATAGCACTGCCTCCTTTATTCTATTCTAAAGAGGAGCTACCAGAGTGAAGGGTTAAGGGGCATAGCCTGGGATGTGGCGGGAAAACACCTATAGATAAAGAAGGCTATGCAAGCAGCTGTCCGCAATGTGACTGGGCTATAGGTCAAGTGTAGCAAAGAACAGCTCCTTACCGGCCACCTCCATCAGGCCAGCGCATATCCAGTAAACAGACCCCCAGGGAGGGAAAGTATAATGAGGGAGGGCAAGTAGCCACCTTCCAAGGCTTGTACCTCAATGCTAGATCCATTCCCAAAAAAGCAACGGAAATCTGAGATCTGTTGGATGATCTGAAACTAGATATCTGCTTGTTTACAGAGACGTAGCTGCACACACAATCTTTCCCTTCCTTAGCAATGGCCTTCCTAGCATAATATATGGTATCAAGATTAGACAGTGTAGGTAAGAAAGGAGTAGGTTTAACTATAGCTACCCGTATAGCCCTTCACATAAAAATCCTGGATACTATTTCCACTCCCAGCTTTAGTCTACCACCCCCGGGGGAAAGCAAGAAACCCTTCTGTGCAGTTTTATTGGAAAATGTTGTTCCATATATTGTCGCAGGGATTATGCTCCTACACAGACCTGTGCACAGAGACCTAGGACCTCAGTGAATTGTGGTGTACCAAAAAACTCACCCCAGTGCCTAGAAACCCTAACCAGCTAGCATCAGTACCACATTAGCTCTTTGTCCTATAGCAAAGGAACCAATGATTAGACAACCCAGAACAAGCGACTTAGGTTATACTCAGTAATGGTGGGAGGCAAGAACACTCTTTCGTTATACTCTTATACCAGACCACAACAGGAGGAAAAAAAGAGACACGGAAAGGGTTAAAATATTTATTTTAACAACGTGCTCTAAGATGCAATATCTGTGCTATCATAAGCAGGCATGTGATTAGAAATAATATGATCAGCATTGTTACAATTCCATAAAACACAAAGGGAGAAATCATATTACAATGATGGTGACAATAGGTCCTATAGCGCCTAGTGAATCACCCTCCCTCGCTAGGAACTATGTGTTATTAAATATAGAAGGTTTCTTAGGCTTGTGTGAGGGACCCTATACCTCTAGAAACAGCAAGAATAGATCACATCAGGATCTGCAAAAGCTCTCTGTCTCTCTGGAAAAATGGTCTTCTTCCAAGTGCCCAAAATCATGCTTACAGTGTGATATTAAAGGCGCCAGAATTATGTTGGCTTGCAGCTGCATATATGTTATGGCTAGAACGTAAGCCGGTCAGCCTGGACAACAGCTACCTTGTTATGATAACCTTGGTGGCTTTTAGCACTCAGTGTGCAGACCAGAGTCACCATGTAAGTCTAAGGATGCTGAAAACAAGCTAGTCTCATATGAAGCATTTCACGCAGCCTAACTTACAACAACAGTTATATGCAGTGTCTTGGGCAATAAACAGTAGAAAGGTAAAATGGCTTTTAAACTTCTAATAAGCCTATGCTAACTTAACAGTGTGAATAACAAGGCTCGGCCCTCACTACACCCTCCCTTGATCAGAGAAAGCACAATGGTGGGGGTAATTTGTAGAATGCAGAGTTCAAGTTTGAATGAGACAGAACCAAGTTCAAAAGTTTGCCAAAGTGGATAATTGGGAGTAAATTCCGAAAACAAAAATTGTGTTTTAAAAACCAAACAGGAATGTACAGTGTCAAAATACATGTAACTTGTAGAATTAATGAAAGAGAAAATTGAAAGGAAAACAGGCATAATACCAATACGAGTCTATGAAGCGTAAAACATCGTAACTTCAATCCAACAGCGTATAGGCATAGTACGTTGCAACCACCTCCAACAGGAAGTTGTTGTTTTCATCAGTGAACATTTCAGCCATCCACTTCAACAATCCGAAAAAAAAACATGTTCCTCAACAGCCGGAGCCTCTAGCACCATCAGAGGACAACTTGGGTGTTCTTTGAGATAACTGCGTGCCAGAAAGTCATGGGCTGCAGTCCATATGTTCCAATTGCCCAGGACCCCATGAGCCGCTGCTCAGGCCATAATCCCGACTCCAGTACAATCTAGTTCATGAGCAACTAAGGGACTCAATAGTAGATCATAATCCGGGTTAGGAGACACTGTGTTGCAGAAACACAAATCCAAGCAGTGGTAAATTGGCTGCACGCATGTGAAGTAAGAGAACCGGAAAGTTAAACCATACGCCACACTCAAAGTAGCCAGAAGTAGCGATCCATAGCATTCAAGCATTCGGTTACGAAGTTGGAGCAGCCGGGGCTGCCTGCCATGGGGTAAAGAATGTGCAACCTTTTTGCAGCAAGGAAACTAATAGTAGTACACCAGCACCCAAAGTGAGAAGTAACGGGAAACCGCCAAAGACGCTGGAAAAAATATAGAGAAAAAATGCCGGTATCACACCAAATATAGCTTGGAATAAAGTCACAAGACCAGAACTTACTACTTTAAAAAAATATGCCAGGCCTGTGGGCGAGGAGGCATTAAAGATAGTGTGAATCAACGCCCCAAAATGCAGGGGGAGATCTGTGTTTAATAAGGCATGTACGTCAGTATAAGTAATAACCACGTCAAGGACGAATGTTTCTCTCGCAGATGTAAGGACGACTTCTTTTTTAGACAAAAGCGCTCTTATTTGACTCATCTTGTTAAACTCTGCTTTCAAGGTCAGAATGGAAGGCCAGATGGATACATCGAGCTTCCCATGTGGAGGAGGAAACAGGACATTGTTACAGCAGACAACACGTGGGAAACAGTCAAGATGTACGGAATTCCTACCAGCATACCACAGCAATCTTCATTACTTAACAGTAAATAACTACTGTTTGCTTAGAACGTGAAAGTAGGCGTAATAGCCGGGTCGGGTGTACCTTTTAAAATACAGGCCAAATTCAGCACGTTTGTATTACAGGAACCGTGCAATTGTAAATTCCTACAGACCAATAAGTGATCAGGGGTGGTTGTGCAATCTTCACCTTTTAAATAAACTTATTTTCCCTCCCTCAGGCACCTATAGGAGAAAGGAAGAGACCAAACCTCATGGAGGTATGCGCTACCCAGTGGTTCATATCTGCATATGGGATAGTGTTTCATACATGCTTCAAATTTAAACAGCGGAAAAGGTAGCGTTATTAACCCATGAAAAAGCCAAACTGCTGAATTGGTTTTGGGAACTAAACCGGGTCTTGGTTCCTCAGCAGTAAGGCTAAACCAAACTTATTTTAACAAACAAAACACCTGCCAGTACTGGAATCAGTTTTCTATTCAACTTTAGAGGAACTAAGAGTTAATCATAGCACTCTCTTCATATTTATGAACTCATTTTTTATTATATGTTTTTTCTTTAAAAATCAGAAAGCTTTTTCATTTTTTTCAAAAGACATTTCTGTGCCTCATCACATTTAAATATACAAAATGTACAGCTTTATACAAAGTCTACAAAGTCACATAAACAGATAAATTTACACTTATAGAACACAGCCACAAACACCTTTCGTCCAACAATCATACAATTCAAACTTACAAAACACCAAAGAAAATAAATTGAACGTAAACGAAAACAATGAATACAATTATACACACAAAATATAGGTCAATGTCAACAAGAAATTATTTACATTTAAAGTATTTCTTTTGAAACACAAAAAAAATCGATCGAATCCTGATTTAACACAAGTTCAAATAATTCGAATATTTAAATTCCGTATTAATCCATTATTAGACCTCTAATATTTTGGTTGACATTTGGCCTTGAGTGATCACTCAACTTGTGTTAAATCAGGATTCGATCGATTTTGCTTAGAACCCCAAACAGATTTAAGATCAATGGTATCTTTCCACAACTCATAGCCTCCTATGGCCTATTGGTCTATAAATTACTTTCAATACAATAATTTAGTGTGGGTAAGTCTAACCTTGGAAGAGGACGTTTCAGTCAACTTAAAATAAAATGCCTCAGGGTCAGATTGATTAAAACCAGTAAAATAAGAAAACTTTTTCAAAAGTGTTTTGGAGCTGCCTTCAATAGGAGCGGGACAATGTTCCCACTTTGTGTACTTAACCACATTATTAAACGTGTTTGCTTTGTGCAGGAAGTGATTTCCATAGTGTTGAAAACAAAACAAATCAGCAGAATTAGCAGAATCTAAATACAAATCTTCAGCATCAAAGGCAGCATAATATTTCAAATCAGAAAATAGAGCCTCTACAACTTGGACATCCCAATCATCAGAGCGAATATTTTGTTTAACCACATCCCCCATTGAAACACGAAGTACATTAGGAACATTAATTACCCCTGTGGGTCCGTGGATTTCAAATTTTACAGCATCCCATACAATCCCATCTAAGACAGGCCAAGCTGTGATATTCACAAAGTTCTGGTCCCTCTTCATTCTGTGTGATGAGGAGTTGGGTGCCAAAGTTCCATCAATTAGTCTAATTGTAGTTCTTTCTTGAACATAGTGTCCATTCACAAGAAATACACCACAAATCGAATGGACATGAATAAAAAAATTGAAAAAAGTACCCACCAAATGTAAGTCCAAGGGGGAATTAAACATTTTTTTTACACCAAACTGCAAAAATCGAAACTTTCGAAGGAGACTTTGATGTGGTAGAGTTAGTGTCAAATGAAAAACGTGATTTATTAGCCACATAGGTCTCTAAATCAGGCATAGATAAGTCTTTTGGATAAGTGTATTCAGTAACATCAAGAAGATCACCAGCCGGTGGATTCAATAAAGGATTCGTAACTGTAGTCATCTTGATGGCAACATCAGGTCCGGCAGCAGGTGTCGGAGCCAAAACGGTAGCCAATACAGAGTTTCGCACCATAGCTGGACAAGAGATTGCAGGTGTCGTACTAAGAAGAATCGGCCACTCTGTGTAGTTTGACATTGTCAATAGAGATGTACCTGTTTTCCTTCAGCCAGGAAGTGGAGGTAAATTGACTGTTCTTGTACCCTGCACGCCAAGCACAGGAACTGGAGCACGATATGAGGGACCAAACTCCTTCTTGTTTTTGACCTTTTCTCGGACCAGTTCACCAACTCAGGGTAGCCAGCCAACTACCGGAATCTGCAACACAGCATCAGATGTGGAGGGCAAATGTTCCTTTGCAAGACTGTCTCTGGTCTTTTGTAGGTTCTGTAAAACATTAGAATGTTCATCTACGCCAAAGGATGTGGCAGGCTCCGCCATGTCTAGACCCTCAAGGTCCGGAACAAACATTTTGATGCCAAAGAGCATTTTGTATGGGGTCTGCCCACCCAGAGACCTTCTAGGGAGATTATTAAGTCCACACTGATCGCTATTGAGGTGGGCTAGCCAGTTCCGGCCTGTACCTAATACCCTAGCTGTCAAGGATTGCTTTAAGTCACGGTTCATCCGCTCCACAACACTATTGCCCTCAGGCCAATATGGAGACGATAATTTGACTTGGACCCCCAATGAACGCATGGCATCCTTGTATGCCTTAGCGGCAAACGCTGGACCCTGGTCTGAATGGATGGTGCCACATAAAAAATTCCCACAAAGACACGCAAATCCCTTATGACAGTTCTAGAATCAGCACTCCTTTGTGGCCACAACCACACAAAGCATGTGCAAGCATCAACTGCTACTAAGATGTACTTATACGCAATATCAGAGGAGAAAGGACTACAGTGGTCCAAATAAACACACGCAAGTGGTTTACTAGATATGTACAACTGTGTCTGAGGAGGCGTGCAGCAGTAGAAGGTATAATATGTTGGCAAATGCCACAATGAAGGACATAATCATGCGTCTCTTTGTACAATCCCCACCACCAGTAACGCTGTTGTAGGAGAGAAACAGTAGCTGCCACGCCGGCATGCGCTGAGGCCATGCCCTTGTGGGCCACTGTAATCAAAGTCTGCCTGCGGTCCGCGTTAGGAATTAACCTGTCACCAACGTTGTTTATCAAGACTTAAATGATGGGAATATTTAGAAAGGAAACCTTTCGGCTAATGACATCCCTTCTCTGTTGCAGCAATAGCTGCCAAGATAGTATTGGAACATGTAACTGCTGCTACTAAATATGCTGCAACTGCTGTCTTGGCCGCTTCATCTGCAAGACTGATGCCAACAGCGTGAACTCCTACACGCTAGTGACTAAGAGACCTTCATTGTTGAGCTCGTAGCCCAGGTACAACATTGTGTACTCTGCAATATGACTTTTCACAAAGTTGAATTTACAGCCAAAGTCCTCAAAAGGGCAAACAATGAGGTCAACATGGCACAGATGCGGCCATAATTCGTCGTCTATGAGATAAATGTCCTCCAAATACGAACATGCATCTGCGTCGACTCCCTCCAAAAGAGAGACTATGTGGGTGGCAAAAACGCCTGAACTGTTTTTATAGCCCGTAGCCAAACAACAGAATTGGCATTATTACTGGTAAAAGCTGTCCATTTACTACTAATAGGGGACAGATTGTGGGCAAAGAAGCCATTGGATATGTCAAGTGTGGTTTTAAACCTTTTGCGCACAAGACTATCCACAAGAGCAGAACTGTGAGTATTCTGCACCGCACACGTACGACAATGGGAGTTCAGGTGGCGGTGATCCAATACCAAACGGTACGAGCTATCAGGCTTAGTCACAGTAAAAAGAGGGTTATTCATCGGAGACACACATGTTTCAATCACACCTTGATATTCCGATTGTTCAAGGATTTCAGCCACAGGAGATTTCGCTTCGCGCCGCCTGGGGTATTGGGGTTGAGGCTGTGGCATAGACCATAAGGTGATCTCATGTCTGGGGGAAAATTTGTCCCAACCACAGTGAGTACGGTATAAAGCCGGCGCAAGCGCCTTAGCCCAATCTTCAGCAAAATGCTTGGCCTGCTCATTCGTCACTGTGTGCACGAGACTAGGGAGGATTACCTTCTCCCCTTGCGGAGCTGCCAAAACTAAATGTGGGGGCCAGTCAACCTCCGTCAACAAAATGTCATAGGTAGTAGTAAGATTTTCCCAAAATACCCCTTTTATGGTACGTTGTATGTCACCTTCAATTAAAAGGACATTTTCAAAAAGTCTTTCAGGGGGAGCCAATGTGGCGTCAGCTGTCTCAACTACAATTAATTTGTCAGTCGCTATCACCTTCAGTAGTGGACGCAGCGCCTCACGCACTATGGTAATCTCCGCCACGCCATTCAACAGCGTCAGCACCCATGTCAGATTCCGAAGCTGCGTTCTTACTATCTGTGGCATATCTTGCTGTTACAGCAGCATCTTTCTTCTTCTGAAACTGGGGTTTATGATGTGGAGAGTCATCCTTGCCTTTACCGTCAACCTTGCGGGGTGGGTCTTGCTTCGCACGCCTCCCCCTGCCACCGTCTCTTCCACCTGTGGGTGAGACTAATGAATCCTGCAAAGAGCGAGGAGAACATTGATCAGGAACCTGAAAATGATCAGGTGACTTAATCATAGTGTGGTCGCGCAATTCAACAGTGCGCTCAGTAGTCACAGGTATTGGCAAGACAGGACGGGACCCCTATTTCTGTTGCTTTTTCCCCTGTTTTTTATTTTTAGTCCAATTCTGTTTAGGACCTGAGGGGCAATCATCTTTGTCAGACTTCGCCGCCTGTGTTTGCTTCTGTGCTGTCTTGGCAAAAGGTTTAACACCTAAACTATTACAGCCAACGGTCTTATAAGCCGCCGTATTAATTATCGGTGACTGATGGGGTTTCTCTGCATCGGGGACATTGCGCAAAGCTTTAGACACCTGAAAGCTTACCGCATCTCCCTTAACATTAGCAAGGATGAGATCGGAAACTACTTCAAACACTCCAACGAGTCTCATTCCCAATTCAACAGCCGCCTCCGGGCCGTGCTCATCCTGAACACGCTTAATCACGGAGAGAAAGACAGACATTGACGGGGTGTCGAAGCATCTTGTAGAGACTGACGCAAAAATCATACCCCATGTGGTACAGTCAGTCACTTCAGGTACTAAGTCTTTCTGCAAACTAATTGTAAGGATCCTGTGTTCCTCCACAGGAGTTGTATTAGGAAATACTGCCTCCAGTTGGTCAAATTTCTCGGTAAGCCAAAAAGGCATTTCATCCTTATCCTGGGGACGCTTGGTCATAACCGCATTTACCATAATGGGACTAAGCTTCAACCCGTTCGGCCCAACTGGATGCATCGCAACACCAGAGCCCCCACCTGGCATGTTGAGGGAAATGTAATGAACCAAAGCCCTAACAACCGATACAGCTGAGGCATAAAGGGGCCTTAGTTTAAGTAAGGAGCATTCCCCTGCATCCGGGTGTGGGGTAAATCCAGCCAAAACAGGCCAAGAAGCTCCTGAAATGGACAAAGGACCTAATCTACCTGCCATTAGAGTGTGGGGAAGGGCGCCATCATAACAAACGCGGTGCTGCCAAGCAGAAATCGGAATCTCCTGTGTCCTATAAGGAGTGTACTCCGCAGGCATGGCAGTGGGAGTGTACGTATGAAACCCATTAGTATCCGCATTAACTTCCGGAAACGTAACCCATGCGTAGAAAAGCTCAAACGGGTAAGCTGTGTCAGCACTCACAACAAAAACAACTGCCATGCCTTCCAAGGCGACGTTATAACCCTGAAAATTATTGCAAACAGCCAATCGACTGTGCTGTGGGATATCAACGGCCGCCATAAGGACACTGAAAGATAATAGAACAATGCAAAGAAATATAGCACAGCTGGGTAGTAATCCAATAGAAACCGTTTTTATATAATCAAGCTTGAAAAGATCTATGTAACTATAGGTAGGTTTATCCGTCACCACTGCCAACCGGAAACAATAGAGGGGATCGTGGACTGATATAAGCACTACTCGAGAGGATCACAATAAGACCACAATGTTAGGTGCGCCATGTCGCAGGGATTCTGCTCCTACACAGAGCTGTGCACAGAGACCTAGGACCTCAGTGAATTGTGGTGTACCAAAAAACTCACCTCAGTGCCTAGAAACCCTAACCAGCTAGCATCAGTGTCACATTAGCTCTTCGTCTTATAGCAAAGGAACCAATGATTAGACAACCCAGAACATGCGACTTAGATTATACTCAGGAATGGTGGGAAGCAAGAACACTTTTTCGTTATACTCTCATACCAGTCCACAACAGGAGTAAAAAAGAGACACAGGAAGTGTTAAAATATTTCTAACTAGGTGCTCTAAGATGCAGTATCTTTGCTAACATAAGCAGACATATGATTAGAAATAATATGATCAGCATTGTTACAATTCCATAAAACACAAAGAGAGAAATCATATTACAATGATGGTGAAAATAGGTCCTATAGCACCTAGTGAATCACCCTCCCTCACTAGGAACTATGTTTTATAAAATATAGACGGTCTCTTAGGCTTGTGTGGGGCACCCCATACCTCTAGATTCACCAGGAATGGATAACATCAGGATCTGCGAAAGTTCTCTGTCTCTAAGGAAAAACAGGCTTCTTCCAAGTGCCCGAAATCATGCTTACTGTGTGATATTAAAAGCGCCAGATCATGTTGGCTTGTAGCTGCATATATGTTATGGCTACAACGTGAGCTGATCAACCCGGACAACAGCTACCTGGTTATGATAACCTTGGAGGATTTTAGCTCTCGGTGTGCAGACTAGCGTCACGAGGTAAGTCTAGGGATGCTGAAAACAAGCCAGTCTCATGTGAAGCATTTCACGCAGCCTAACTCACAACAACATTTATATGCAGTGTTGTGTGCAAAAAGCAGAAGAACGGTAAAATGGTGTTTATACTTCTAATATGTCTCTGCTAACTTAACAGTATGAATAACAAGAACATACCTGAAGAATTGTAACATAGACAGGAGATCTTATCTAGATATACGAATCACCGAGGGAAAGCACTTTTTAAGATTCTCAAGGAGTTCACTAATCCTAGGGCAATTAACCCCTTGCTTCCACCCACGCAGAGGTTATGTGATGAGTTAGCTTCTCATTTCAAGCAGAAGATTGATTAAATCGATACCTCCTTTGATCTTGAAGAGGAGGCTAGGGCGACATCGCCCCCCCAGAAGACCTTCTCTCTCCAAGACTTGAGACTTTCTCAGCCATTACCGCGTATCAAGTTCTTTCTCTGCTGACATATAGTAGGTCAGGCTCGCTGTCAGATACAGCCTCCCCTACATTATCTCAGATCTGGCAATGGCCTTGTCCAATCCAAAAATGGAAGAAGGCTTATATCAAGCCACTGTTTAAGAAAACACTAGCGGATCCCACAGATCTACATGATTATAGTCCTAACTAGCTTCTCCCAGGTTGCACATAAATCCTGGAAACCTCGATGAATCGACTACTTTTAGGCTATTTGGAACAGAATAACCTGCTCGACCCCTTGTAATAAGGTTTCCGCGCTTGTTATAGCACAGAGTCTGCTTTGACGGAGGTGACAGACTCGGTAAGGTTGTTGTTGGATGAGGGAACACTGACGATGTTGGTCCTTCTGGATCTGTCAGCAGCCTTTGACAGCATCTCCCACAGAATCCTTTTGGATAAGCTGTGAGAGATTGGTGTCAGAGGATGAGCACTACAATGGATGGAAAGTTTTCTGTCCGATAGATAGCATTGTGTACAGTTGGACACATTTGTGTTCCAGACAACAATTGTACAGAAAGGGGTACCACAGGGCTCCATCCTAAGTCTCACCTTGCTCAATATATATGTGTCTTCCCTGGCCACCATTATTAGATCATGCGGGTTCCAAACAATATGTTATGCAGACAACCCTCAGGTGATAGTCCCCATAGAGAAGGACCCAGTCTCGACCAGAGAAAAATTGAAGAGCTGTATGCTAAAAATAGCCACATGGATGAGCAAGAACTTCCTACAGCTGAACTCCAATACAACAGAGATCCTGCTATTTGGGAAAGCTGAGGAATTTTGGACCACAGAGTGGTGGCCTGCGGAACTGGGGAAAGCCCCTATTCCAAAAAAATGGGCGAAGAATCTGGGCATCATAAACAATGACAAACTTTCTATGGAGGAGCATGTAAAAACACTCTCAGCAAGTGCTTCGGCATGATGCGCATGCTGAGAAAGATCTTCCCTGGGATTTATCTCTCTACAATCGCTTCTAGTCAATAGACTAGATTATGGAAATTCTTTACCTGTAGGGATCAGGGAAGATTTGTTATCAAGGCTGCAAGTGGTCCAAAATACAGCAGCACGCATGGTCCTCAACAAACCTGCACTTACCCCATCATTACCCCTGCTATGAGAACTGCACTGGCTCCCTGTCAGGAAAAGATCAGCTTTTAAACTCTAATGCCTGGTGTTTAAATCTCTCCATGGGCTAGGCCATGCGTACTTAACAAAAAAAATAGAATGGTGTATTCCGGTACGCCATTTGAGATCTAGCAGTCAAAAGCTGCTTTGAACCCGAAGAATTAGGAAAGTCAAGATGGGTGGCAGTGCTTTTTCTCACCTAGCCCCAAAGACTGGAATGGTCTGCCAGAGGATATTCGGGCATGTACCAACCTGGCACAATTTAAGAAGCGTCTTAAAACACGGCTATTTTAATGAGCACTCTCCATCTATGTTGTCTGCTACACAGGCGCCGAGAGATCCCCCTAGTGATGATTTCTTAGGCCATACAAATACTAATAATGATAATATTATGTTACTATCAGCAAAGTGAAACAGGTTTCTCTCCTCTGATCTTTTCATCTCCGAGATCTAGAGTGCACTTGACATAGTCGGCTGTTGGGTTCACTCAATCAGCTTAAAATTACAACATTTTATGATTTTCTGCTTATTGTATTATACACCAGAGAAGATCTCAAAATGGAATGTGAACGTTGGCACTGATAAGACTAGATAGCCAAAGTGTGGCAGGTCAGCTGCAGATAATTTACTTATGTTTGCCACATACCTCGCTTTACAGAATTTTAGAATGATGTGACCCAGCTAATATCATCCAGCTTAAGCTTTGAAGTCCAATTGTCTCCTAAAGAAATACTTATGGGAGTTAAGCTTGAACATGTTTGGAGTATCAATTGATTGCTTTCAATAATGATGGTCTGTGCTCTGCTCTGTTTTGCTAGGTCATGGGTTTATTTTTCCCCTGCAAAGACATCCGAGCGGTGGGCTGCTCTCCAGCTAGAGGTTTCTCCTCTCTAAAATTATTGGCTTGAACTGGGTAGATTTTATCTGGGATCCTTTAAACTGTATTGTTTTTTATATTCGGATTTAAAAGTTGATAATCGCTCCAATCATATTGTTTTATGCATTTTTCTATACTCCTGATCAAATCCTAAAATTTGAATGTTGAATTTAGTTTTTTGTCTATAATTGGGGTGATTCCCCTATGTCTCAAACCTGAATTTATTTGTATTGAACATTTCTGACTTGGAAAATAAAAACAATGTTTAAAAAAAAGGATGTGAGGCATGCACACCTAATACGTCTGCAAATGTCTCCTTACTGAGAACCAAGCACCCCTTGTAACACTTGACTTGCTCAGGGTCGCAAAGGCAGAGCAGTCCAAGGCCTACTCAGAGGTATTGGTGTGGATTAGTATCCCCAGTATGGTGCACAACAAAAAACACTAAAAAATCATTGTATAATCAGTGCTTTTTCTTATAGAGAAAACAAGTGTTTATGCACACACTCCTCATACTACATATTAATTACAAATCTATAAATCAGGTAGATGGCAGTACATTAGAGGACACCCTCATTACACTTTACATGACCAGAGGGTCCTGATCCCTATTACCACAATTTCCCCACCTAAACTATATGCAAAATTACTAGATATGAGGGTCTCATTATCAATAAGGCTGATTGATTATTTTGACAGGATGTCACCACATTAGTAAAAGTAGAAAACACCCTTGAAATCAATAGGACTATTTCCAACATTTGATACAGTTAATTCTAATGTAAAATCTTGCCCTGTCAATGTTCATCATTGTCAGCAAAGCATTATCACACTGTAGGGGACCCTAAATGTGTATGAAAGAAATCACTGTACTTTATCATGGGTTATTGGTAAATGTGTTATTGGAGTTGGAGATAGGTATTTTAAGTTTGGCACGGCAATAAGATGTGGGAAAATGCCCATTGGAAATTATGAAGGGGATACCCAGGGTCAACTTTGTAAATTTACAGTTGGGATGACAAACTGCTTCTGTCGAGAGCTAACACACAATGTTTGGTTATAATATAATGAATTAAAATCTATGACATTTTTTCAAGCAGACCAGGTTGTGGTGGTTGCCGTTGAGGGTATATAAATGTTGACATGATTTGCCAGTTGATGTCTTAGCCTTGAGAAAGAGACATTAGACATGAATAATATGTTGGCTGTACTAATATTGAAGAAGTACACTATGAAGAGTTGTATTAATATTGGAAAGAGTACACTATGCTTATTAAACTGAGCTGTTGATATCGATTATTTGTAATTGTCACTGAATCTGTTTATTTCCTTAGTCTGCGAACAATTAACTTCATGTTATAAATAAACCTGTTTTGACCGATTCAAAAGTAATGGTATTTTGAATATTTGACTTTTGTGTTGCCTCTTATATTAATTTTCAGGCATTGTAATAAATAAAGAGCATCCCAGAGTCGTTTTTTCTACTTTCATTATGTGGCCACTGCTGCTTTAGGACCAACCAAAAAGGATAACCACACTACAAAAAAAGCACATGTCCTAGGAGTGTTTTAGAAACATGAAAAGCCACAGATTTAATCCATAAGAAGACTTAAAGACTCTTTTTGAAGAACACTTCTGGGGTCTCTTTCACCCTGAAGAGTGCATGTTATGATAGTGGCGCTAAACTGTTTAACAAACATGTATTTTCTTTTAATATGTGTCTTTGAGATACACTTTGTGTTTCTTATTGAGTGCACTAGTCCTACTAGGGGTGCACACATGCCTATTTTTTTGGTTGGAGGCTGTTGGGGGAGCCTCATTGCCCACGCGGGCCATGGCAGCTCCCCACATAGGTGTTGCAACCATGGTGCAGCACGCTGAAGTTGTCTCCAAATTTTGGTCTTCTGCCTACGGTGAGTACAAACTATGAGTTATCAGGGATGTGCTTCTTGGTCTCCATAGACATAAACTTGGGGAGGAGAATAGACACACTGCATTCACTGTTGGAGCACGTGTTATTCATTGTTCTTCTGTCCCAGGGGATGTGGTTCCCCGAGATATATGCAGACCAGATGCAGATGCGTTGGCCCCTGGGGGATAAGGTCCCCAGAGCCAAGGTTTGCTCTGGGGAGGGGGCCCTACTCACATATGCCCCCTCCCTTTCTCAGTGTTAGTCAAAAAATCGCTAGAGGTTACGGCAACTCCTGGCTGGCTGGTAAATCATGGCAGAGTGCTATGGGCTCGTTTTCCTACTTGGTCCTATTTGATGCTTTTTTCTCCAGCCACTTAGTTTTGATTTGCTCCCTTATGGTCTTGCTTTGCTTCTGATGGCCAGATTTAGTCAACTGGAGCATTGACTTCAGGCCTCCTGGCCTATAAAATCTGACTGTTTTTGGGAGCTTGATTTTGCTGCTCCATTTCCAGACCCATAATTTGCAGGGGCTCCTGTTGCTCTCTCCTGCTTGGAGGGGGACCTTACATCTCCAAACCTAGCAAGCATACTCCCAGCTGCACTACCCAGGAGCCACAGCCTCTTGGCTACTGGAAGGACACCTGTGTATCAGTGGTGTCAAGGGCCACACCACAGAGATTATAGTTGTATCATCCAGGTTTCCCTACCAGCTTAATTTTTTGAACTGTACTTCAGGGGTCATCAGTGGGTCAGTGCCACACTCCCTGGTTCATGTATGGGCATTTGCCTGGTGATGCAGCCTCAGGTCTAGCATCTTCTCAAGTATCTCTCTCATTTGCAGGGTGTGAGAAAGTGCCCTCTTTCTTGCTTGGTATAACCCCACTTTTTGCTGCATTGCTGATGTTCTTTGACTGAGTGTGCCCTGGGCTACTGCTAACCAGGAACCCAGGGCCTATGTTCCTTCCGTAAACTGCATTGGGGTCTATACCCAATTGGAATCTCTGGCCACAGGTAAGCCCCTGGTAAATAGTACCACAGGTACCCAGGGCACTGTGACCAGAGAAGGCCTCTAAGGACTGCAGCACTTATCGTTTCACCCTTAGAGGTCCTGTGCTCTGACACTCACACACTGCCTTGGCAGGCTGCGTGTCTTGCTGCAGAACACAGGGAAGAGTCGACATGGCACACAAACCACTGCCCTGGCATACATCAGTCACCTCTCTAGCTGGGAACCCTATGCCAGTGGTGAGAGTACAGGTGCATGAGCCCTGTACCCCTACAGTACTCAGGTCCATTCTTGGGCACTGTAAGTGCAGTGTTGCCATTAAGAGTATATGGTGCTGGGAGTTTGTCATTACGAACTCCACAGCAACTTAATGGCTACACTGTATCAAACTTCTCAGCACATTAAACCCACACTGATGCCAGTGTGGGATTTAATGTACAATTCACCACAGAGGGCATCTTAGAGATGCCCCCTGAAACTCAACCAACTTCTAGTGACCTTACTGGGTGGCTGCTTATGCTGCCACCACCAGTTCTTGGACCCCTGGGTCGAGAGCTGCTGCTCTCGGGGGCCTGAAACAATGCACATCCTGGGACTAGGTGTCTAGCCTCCTTCCCCAGGATGGGCATGGCTTGCGAAGGAGAAGTTTCAAAGGCATTCCGCCTTTGTGAGCCTCTCCAGACTATTTGCTGCTGTCAGCAACTGGTCCCCACTGGCCCTACCCCCGACTTTTGGTGGGAGAACCCACAGAAAAAACAAGTGAGGAAGTTAGGTGTGCCCACCTCTGCCAACTCCACCCCTAAAATGGGGGAGGCGAGGTGAAGCACAACCTGAGTCCCCGCCATCCTGAGTATGGGGGACCCAGCCAACCAGGGACAGGCTCCTGTCCCTCCCCCACTGGAGAGTGGCAGAATAGGGGGTGTACCCACCCCAGGGAAGGGAACCATTGGTCCCTGGCCTTTACCTACCTGTAACGCGCCTAAATCTAGAATTTAGGGGCACTCTGAACTCTTCCTCAGATCCAGCAACAACAAGAAAAGAAGATAAGAAGAAGGACCGAAGAGCCGTGCAGAGCTAACAAGAGGACGACACCCACTGACTTGGCCCCAGCCCTACAGGACTCTGTCCCCTCAAACCTGTCCTGGCAAAATTCCGGGGTGACCTGCAGCCAGCAACCTCAAAAACCCAGGAGGACCTGCTTGCCTGCCTTGCACTGAATCTCCAGTGAACCCCGGACTTGTTTATGCAGCACCGCCTGGCAGCAGCCAGGGACCCCTAATACAGCCCACTCTGCACCCGCCGAACCCGGCCCGAGCTCGACTGAAAAACACCACGAGGAGGTCACCCCAGCAATCCTGACCCGTGATCTGGCAACCCCTGACCTGCTTCAAGCCTCCAGATCACGCCTGCAGCCTTAATCCAGAGGACCCCGATACCGCGACCAGAGCAGGTAAGAGAATTCGACGTCCCAAGGCACCCCTGCCCGAGACGCCCTATGACCTTGTGTGCCCAAACTGATGGTGCCTAACCAACCCACCGCATCCCAACTTACCCCTCGAAGTGGTGGTCACACCCAGAAGATCCTCTTCCCCGAGCCTGCAGCATTTCTTTGTACTGGAGGTTCTCCATTGAAAACAACAGGGCACCCGACCTCAAAGCAGCACCCTGCACTCGTCCGCCCTAGTTCCGCTAAGGGTGCACCTATGGTGCTACTTTGGTCCCCAAATTGCTCTGAGCTAAACCCTGGGAGCCTTTCTCCCACAACCCCGGGGCCTGCTTGCCAGCTGCCACTAACCAGACACCCCCTATCCTCCATAGGAACATTGTGCCTCAACACTCTGCACCCGGCCGCCCTAGTGCTGCTGAGGGTGCAATCTCAGTGCATCACTGACCCTGTGGGACCCCTGAGTTTAACCACAGAACCTTAACTTCCACAGTCGATTACTTACCTGCAAACCAATACCCTGTTTTGCCTCCATAGGATAACATTGACAATGTTCATTCCAATAAACGACTGTGTGGAGTTTTGAAAACTAAAGACATTCATTAAAAATCATACAAATAACCAAAACGTGTTTTCTCACCTGTTTGCTGGACATGTCCCAGTGCTGAATCAAGGTAACCTGCACTGAGTTAGAGAAAGTAACGCAACGGTAACTTACCTGCAATTTGTTGAAAAAGCCTATTCATTTCAATGTACAGCTCCAAAAAGTTTCTATGTGTGGAGTTTTAAAATCTGAAAAAATTCTTTGAAAATCACACGGAAAACAAAAATGCATTTACTCACCTGATTCCAGGAAATGTCTGAGTGCTGAATCTAGACATCCTATTTATTGCCTTATTCTAACAACCAGAAGAAGTCGCCTTCCATTCCACAGTACTTAACCTAAGTAGCCTCCTTACGTCCAGCGTCTGCTCCTTTTGTATTGCTCTAGTGCTGATCTGTTGCCGCACTAGTTGCTATTATTTACACACTTATTGTTTGTCTAATCTGTGTAAATCATTAGATTCACATAAAAATTAATGAGTGTATTTTACAAATCATTGTGAAATTTCTTTTATGTATGCAGCAGACCTAATACTTAACCCATTTGTTTATCTCTTATTCTGTTTAGGTTAAGTACTGTGGAATGAATGCATGAATGGATGTAGTATGACTGTGATATGATTGAGTTTGGAACTGTATGGTTGACTTTTTTTTGCCCTGTTTTGTGTCCTCTATTTAATTTTTCCTTTTTGTATATAAAATGTTCTGTTTCTTGACAAATATATGTTGAAAGTTTAAATAAATGCACTTTCAAAATTCATTTTGTAAAATAAAACAGCGAGTAAAAGCTTTTCCCACTTTTTGATCAGGCGACTTCTTCTGGTTGTTAGAATAAGGCAATAAATAGAGTATCAATATTGGCCTTTCTTGTTCTGTTTTTTGATTATTTGGGCTCCGCCTTACTGATTAGAGCCAACCCTGTTTGTTTTGGAATCTAGACATCCAGCACTGAGTTAGAAAAAGTAATGTAAAAGTAACTTACCTGCATTTTGTTGAAAAAGCCTATACATTTCAATGTACTGTTTGCTGAGTGTTGCAATCTACTACTTTAACTGTAAATCAATGCAAGTACAATTTCTACTGCATTTTTTAATTCATTTCATTTATCTTTATTTCTGCAGATTTTGCCATAAAAGATGTACACACAATTTTAAAAACAAGCAATATACAATATACACGGATGATAAATAATTCCAAATAAGCACAGACAAATCGACAAAATCCAAGTTAGTACATGATAAAACCAACAATTACAATACATCCAATATAACTTCTGTTGGGATTAATTACAAAGTGCATGTGCAAAAAGTAGATTTAAACAGTATTTGTTAAAACCCTACGCTTAAGCCATATTGCTGCCAAAAATGTTGCTACAACAAAAACAATCGGACTGGTTAAATCTGTTTTTTAGAATTCTATACGCTTGCATCATATTGTTTTATGCATTTTTCTATACTCCTGATCAAATCCTAAAATTTTAATGTTGAATTTTGTTTTTTGTCTATAATTGGGGTGATTCCCCTATGTCTCAAACCTGAATTTATTTGTATTGAACATTTCTGACTTGGAAAATAAAAACAATGTTTAAAAAAAAAGGATGTGAGACATGCACACCTAATAAGTCTGCAAATTTCTCCTTACTGAGAACCAAGCACCACTTGTAACACTTGACTTGCTCAGGGTCGCAAAGGCAGAGCAGTCCAAGGCCTACTCAGAGGTATTGGTGTGGATTAGTATCCCCAGTATGGTGCACAAGAAAAACACTAAAAAATCATTGTATAATCAGTGCTTTTTCTTATAGAGAAAACAAGTGTTTATGCACACACTCCTTATACTACATATTAATTACAAATCTATAAATCAGGTAGATGGCAGTACATCAGAGGACACCCTCATTACACTTTACATGACCAGAGGGTCCTGATCCCTATTACCACAATTTCCCCACCTAAACTATATGCAAAATTACTAGATATGATGGTCTCATTATCAATAAGGCTGATTGATTATTTTGACAGGATGTCACCACATTAGTAAAAGTAGAAAACACCCTTGAAATCAATAGGACTATTTCCAACATTTAATACAGTTAATTCTAATGTAAAATCTTGCCCTTTCAATGTTCATCATTGTCAGCAAAGCATTATCACACTGTAGGGGACCCCAAATGTGTATGAAAGAAATCATTGTACTTTATCATGGGTTATTGGTAAATGTGTTATTGGAGTTGGAGACGGGTATTTTAAGTTTGGCACGGCAATATGATGTGGGAAAATGCCCATTGGAAACTATGAAGGGGATACCCAGGGTCAACTTTGTAAATTTACAGTTGGGATGACAAACTGCTTCTGTCGAGAGCTAACACACAATGTTTGGTTAAAATATAATGAATTAAAAGCTATGACATTTTTTCAAGCAGACCGGGTTGTGGTGGTTGCCGTTGAGGGTATATAAATGTTGACATGATTTGCCAGTTCATGTCTTAGCCTTGAGAAAGAGACATTAGACATGAAACATATGTTGGCTGTACAAATATTGAAGAAGTACACTATGAAGAGTTGTATTAATATTGGAAAGAGTACACTATGCTTATTAAACTGAGCTGTTGATATCGATTATTTGTAATTGTCACTGAATCTGTTTATTTCCTTAGTCTGCGAACAATTAACTTCATGTTATAAATAAACCTGTTTTGACCGATTCAAAAGTAATGGTATTTTGAATATTTGACTTTTGTGTTGCCTCTTATATTAATTTTCAGGCATTGTAATAAATAAAGAGCATCCCAGAGTCGTTTTTTCTACTTTCATTATGTGGCCACTGCTGCTTTAGGACCAACCAAAAAGTCCTAGGAGTGTTTTAGAAACATGAAAAGCCCCAGATTTAATCCATAAGAAGACTTAAAGACTCTTTTTGAAGAACACTTCTGGGTTCTCTTTCACCCTGAAGAGTGCATATTATGATAGTGGCTAAACTGTTTAACAAACATGTATTTTCTTTTAATATGTGTCTTTGAGATACACTTTGTGTTTCTTATTGAGTGCACTAGTCCTACTAGGGGTGCACACATGCCTATTTTTTTGGTTGGAGGCTGTTGGGGGAGCCTCATTGCCCCCGCGGGCCTTGGCAGCTCCCCACATAGGTGTTGCAACCATGGTGCAGCACGCTGAAGTTGTCTCCAAATTTTGGTCTTCTGCCTACGGTAAGTACAAACTATGAGTTATCAGGGATGTGCTTCTTGGTCTCCATAGACATAAACTTGGGGAGGAGAATAGACACACTGCATTCACTGTTGGAGCACGTTTTATTCATTGTTCTTCTGTCCCAGGGGATGTGGTTCCCCGAGATATATGCAGACCAGATGCAGATGCGTTGGCCCCTGGGGGATAAGGTCCCTAGAGCCAAGGTTTGCTCTGGGGAGGGGGCCCTACTCACATATGCCCCCTCCCTTTCTCAGTGTTAGTCAAAAAATCGCTAGAGGTTACGGCAACTCCTGGTTGGCTGGTAAAACATGGCAGAGTGCTATGAGCTTGTTTTCCTACTTGGTCCTATTTGATGCTTTTTTCTCCAGCCACTTTGTTTTGATTTGCTCCCTTATGGTCTTGCTTTGCTTCTGATGGCCAGCTTTAGTCAACTGGAGCATTGACTTCAGGCCTCCTGGCCTATAAAATCTGACTGTTTTTGGGAGCTTGATTTTGCTGCTCCATTTCCAGACCCATCATTTGCAGGGGCTCCTGTTGCTCTCTCCTGCTTGGAGGGGGACCTTACATCTCCAAACCTAGCAAGCATACTCCCAGCTGCACTACCCAGGAGCCACAGCCTCTTGGCTACTGGAAGGGCACCTGTGTATCAGTGGTGTCAAGGGCCAGAACACAGAGGTTATAGTTGTATCATCTAGGTTTCCCTACCAGCTTAATTTTTTGAACTGTACTTCAGGGGTCATCAGTGGGTCAGTGCCACACTCCCTGGTTCATGTATGGGCATTTGCCTGGTGATGCAGCCTCAGGTCTAGCATCTTCTCAAGTATCTCTCTCATTTGCAGGGTGTGAGAAAGTGCCCTCTTTCTTGCATGGTATAACCCCACTTTTTGCTAAATTGCTGATGTTCTTTGACTGAGTGTGCCCTGGGCTACTGCTAATCAGGAACGCAGGGCCTATGTTCCTTCCGTAAACTGCATTGGGGTCTATACCCAATTGGAATCTCTGGCCACAGGTAAGCCCCTGGTAAATAGTACCACACGTACCCAGGGCACTGTGACCAGAGAAGGCCTCTAAGGGCTGCAGCACTTATCGTTTCACCCTTAGAGGTCCTGTGCTCTGACACTCACACACTGCCTTGGCAGGCTGCGTGTCTTGCTGCAGAACACAGGGAAGAGTCGACATGGCACACATCCCTGTGTGCCATGCCCGCAAACCACTGCCCTGGCATACATCAGTCACCCCTCTAGCTGGGAACCCTATGCCAGTGGTGAGAGTACAGGTGCATGAGCCCTGTACCCCTACAGTACTCAGTTCCATTCCTGGGCACTGTAAGTGCAGTGTTGCCATTAAGAGTATATGGTGCTGGGAGTTTGTAATTACGAACTCCACAGCAACTTAATGGCTACACTGTATCAAACTTCTCAGCACATTAAACCCACACTGATGCCAGTGTGGGATTTAATGTAAAATGCACCACAGAGGGCATCTTAGAGATGCCCCCTGAAACTCAACCAACTTCTAGTGACCTGACTGAGTGGCTGCTTATGCTGCCACCACCAGTTCTTGGACCCCTGGGTCGAGAGCTGCTGCTCTCGGGGGCCTGAAACAATGCACATCCTGGGACTAGGTGACTAGCCTCCTTCCCCAGGATGGGCAGGGCTCGCGAAGGAGAAGTTTCAAAGGCATTCCGCCTTTGTGAGCCTCTCCAGACTATTTGCTGCTGTCAGCAACTGGTCCCCACTGGCCCTACCCCCGACTTTGGGTGGGAGAACCGGCAGGAAAAACAAGTGAGGAAGTTAGGTGTGCCCACCTCTGCCAATTCCACCACTAAAATGGGGGAGGTGAGGTGAAGCACAACCTGAGTCCCCGCCATCCTAATGATGGGGGACCCAGCCAACCAGGGACAGGCTCCTGTCCCTCCCCCACTGGAGAGTGGCAGAATAGGGGGTGTACCCACCCCAGGGAAGGGAACCATTGGTCCCTGGCCTTTACCTATCTGTAACGCCCCTAAATCTAGAATTTAGGGGCACTCTGAACTCTTCCTCAGATCCAGCAACAACAAGAAAAGAAGATAAGAAGAAGGACCGAAGAGCCGTGCAGAGCTAACAAGAGGACGACACCCACTGACTTGGCCCCAGCCCTACAGGACTCTGTCCCCTCAAACCTATTCTGGCAAAATTCCGGGGTGACCTGCAGCCAGCAACCTCAAAAACCCAGGAGGACCTGCTTGCCTGCCTTGCACTGAATTTCCAGTGAACCGCGGACTTGTTTATGCAGCACCGCCTGGCAGCAGCCAGGGATCCCGAATCCAGCCCACTCTGCACCCGCCGAACCTGGCCCGAGCTCGACTGAAAAACACCACGAGGAGGTCAACCCAGCACCCCAATTTCTTTTGCTTTTAGCTCTATGTTTGTAGTGCAAAATGCATCCTCTAATTCATTTTGGATGCAAGGTGGCATTTTGTGTTAGGAAATAATCGTTAAATGCTGGGTCATGCTCCTCAATTCTTTCTGCTCAATCTCGTGTAATTTTACTGAAATTTTGCATATTTATATGTTGCAGCAAATTATGCAAGTAACACCCACCCCCAGAGAATGCAAGTGAGTGCATGTTAGCGTGTGACCAGCCCTGGGCATCTTACACTAGCTGTGCAACGTGAAGCACTCTCACTTCATTTCAGCAGAATTTACAATGAGTGAAACTCAGGTAGTGAGACTCGCTCACAGTAAAAGTCCAAACAAGGTTAGTGAAAGCTAAAAATGCAGGGGTATTAAATGGATGAGACCCTTTTTCTACTGATATCTTAAACCACTAATTTTAATACAATTCCAGCTTTGTTACCATTTCTGGTGCATTGGTATCAACAGCCTGAACACAGGAAACATCCACAGTGACAGTGTTACAACCAGGGTGCCTGGCCTAAATGCAACCCAACACCACACATACATACGCCATAGATGTTATTATAAACCTACCACAATCCGCAAATGTAAATATTTAGGTTCTCATCACTAAGCATTAAAGGTATCTCTATTACACATAGGTATCTAATGTGCTCGTCTACATGATTGTATATTAATTTATAAAGGTGCTGTGTTGTCTGCCCATCTGCCTAATGCCTAACTGCCACTGCCTCCTCTTCTGCTCCAACCAGTGTGTCGAAATGTTGTTTAGTCATAGACAAAAGGTCAATGACAGAGAATGGTAGGGCCATATTAGCAAGAACCTCGTTAAAATGATCGCCGTTTTAGCAGTAGGAAACGGCCACTAAAACAGCGATAATGGGCTCGCTAATATGCATTATAGAATTCGAATAGAAGCCCAGGTTAAATGTCCTTCACATCTAACCTGGGCTTCTATTGGAATTCTATAACGCATATTAGCAAGACCATTATCGCCGTTTTAGCGGCAGTTTCCTGCCGTTAAAACGAAGATCATTTTAATGAGGTTCTTGCTTATATGCCCCCTAATTCTTTAGCAATATAATGTTGAGTATTCATAACCATATTGTTCTTTGTATTCATTTATGGATATGTAAAATGTTTTAGTTGTTATGAAACCTGGGCTCTGCATGAATTAAGTTTGAAATTGAAAATCTGAATTGATATTGCTAATTTCGATTTTTTGTTCCACTAAATACACCCTTCCTTTTCTCACAATTATTATTAAGCATATTTTTGTTTCCCTTATCACCTTGCTATCCATCCATGCCACCGTTGCTCACATTTGATGAATGATGTTTTATATCTCATGCCACGTTATAATGTCTTACCTATAGCTTTGATATATCACATCTTTACCTTTTTGCTCATGTCATGTGCCTGACAGAAACGTTACATTATACTGATACTAATTGGAACACATATTTTATTTCTTTCTAGTATTTTTTCACAGCTTCATTGATGGACAGCCCTTTATGTCAGAATTGCATGGCAATCATCATACATAAGGGGACATCTTCAAGCAGAAAGTCTGCCCTCTTCCATGATAGCATACATAGTATCTGGTACCATAGTTTTAGCCTCTGTCACTTCAACCTAATGTCTATCAACTGACCAATTATTCTGTCTTAATAAAAAATAAACATATCTATGGAACTTATTAATGCCTTTAGAATATTACTGTAAACAATGACTATTAATCTAAATCACACTAGTAAAAAATTGCATTTTTAAGTTTTATGTTACAGCATTTGAATCTAGGGACACGTGCCTGCCACAGATTTTTAGGTTCCAAGTCAATCAGCTTATATCTAAACGACTGCAAAGTAAGTTTTCAAGGAAAGAGTAGGTATAGTTTTATGCTACCTTATTTTTTGGGACCATATATAAGAACCACTAACTACCAAAATCTAAAATATAAATGCATTCTTTATACATGACTTAGTGGTATCTATGGATCACAAATGATGTATAATCTGTCAGGTTTAGGAATGCACACAATCGATAATGTGTTAATTAATCTTTACAAAGCCCTTTTACTTTTACCTCCTGAGGATGAACGCCTGATGCTTATGATGCTTATGATTTACCAACCGCAACATTGTGGCCTGCAATCATAGTAGTAAACCCGGGCCTCCTCCAAGCTGCCATGGTTGTGGCCACCAAGGCTCAGGAGGAAGAGGAGGAGATTGTACCACCACCTAGGAACATATCTCAACAAGATCACAAGTCCAGCCAGCACTGTCTCTCCTAGACAACTTATACAGATTGCAAATTCCTAGTCAAGAGCTGCTAATGTAAATATAATTGGATCTGTTACACAGGACTTTCCTCAACCTACATCACAGCAAACAGGGAGCCTACTTAACTCCACTTATCCACTCCAGTCTCATCTTTATCAACAGCGGAAGAAGACATTCCTACCTCCCACAACCTCCCAGGGGTCAACACTGAATTCAATAGCAAGAAAGTGGGTTAATATTTAGTTTGGGCTGTTGTCTAGCTCAAGGAATAATAATTTAAACTTTTCAAGGTGAACTAAATAGTCACCAAATTAACCTCAACTGAAATCCCTAGTAGTTATGGCACTGAGGAGACAGACTTACGTTATGGCACCGTCTACAGCATTTATGCAGTACCAAAGCAGCAATAAAGTCAGAATGCCAACTAATTTAAATCCCAAACTGAATTAGAAATATAGGAGAATTATCGCTAAGCAGTTTTCACGCTACAATTTGTAAATATGGCCATAAAAAAAGTTGTGGCAGCCTCAGAAAAATGATACTACGCGGTATTAAATACTTGTAAATAGGACCCAGAGTGTAAAATGTAATAAATAAAATGACACCAAAGCATAAAAAATCCATGTATTTTTACAATTGTAATTAACAATAGTGTCAAATTGCACAAATCTCCAAATGATGGTCTATGGAGCAGTAGGCTGAGACATAGGTTTTCATTCAGGCAGGTCACAATGTAGCATAGGTTAGATACACCAAGAAGGTTCATCCCAGTCAAAGATTTTACCTAATGACAATCTTTTTCAATGGAGCACAAAATCATCCAGTACGGCAAGTCTCCGGTTCTATCTATTGACGATACATCAGAATTAGGTCTAGCTGAAATTGATATATTGCCACCATCCTAATGTAAAATGTACTGCATTATGCCACTTTGAGTAACTATACATTATTCGCTGTAAAATGTTACAGTGAATGCACCATTGACAGTGATACCCACAGTAGAGACTTTTGATTGCATGGCTTTTGTTTAAATGCATTCTTGTACCAAAAATGGAAGGAATGAAGTGTTTACACATAATTTTTCATAATGCTCCTCAAATTTAGCATATTTACGCCAAAGAAAATGTTGCAAATTTTGCACACCCTTAAGATTCAAAATCACGCACCTTTCCACAAGGACCACTTAATGGCTGCGGAGGTCTTGGAACTCCAAATAATCTTAACTTTTCAAAGTTGCTGCAGCAGCTCCTCTGGGTCACTTCTGCAGTTCCAAGGACCTCAGGGACAGCACTTATGGGCCAGGACTCTCCATTAGAGGCTACCAGCAAGGGCCAGTCCAGATCTAGTTGACACTGGTCAAATAGTCACTTCAGGAAAAATGTCTCTTGCAGCTTATTGTGTTCCTGTAGCCACATTAGAGGTCAGCCAGTTGACCCTTTGAGTCCAGTTCTTTCCTCTGGGTACAAAAGGGAGCAGGTCCAGTCCTTAAAGGCTCCTTTCAGGTCACACACAGCAGGACCAGTCCTCTTATGATCTTCAGCAGGTCCAGAAGGTGTTCTGAAGAGGGTGCCTTGGAATATCACCATTATAGTTTGGCACAAGGTAGGGGTGGGGGTGACGCATGGGCACTCCCTAGCCAATGGGGTAACATTTCCCAGGGCATGCCTACCAGCTTTTGCAGTAGTACCTCTTTGCTTTACTGCAAACAGGCCCAAAAAGAAATGTGTTAAACAATATCAAAGTCTACAACCACACTAAACTTGGGTTCAGAGGGCTGGTGTTGTGTAGGGGATTGCACTCTGTAAATTACCTGCACGCTCCTGTATCTAACATTCAAATTCAGTTTGAAGAAGGCCTTGGACCCTCAATAAAAAAATTAGACAGACATCTGGCATAGCAGAGTCCTCCAGAGAGTTAGTACCGTATTATGGCCCCCTGGTGATGTTGAGAGATTTTCCTCTTCCTCCATAAGGGCAGAGCTGGCTAAACGTCCGTCATCTGCCCAGTCAAGGCCAACACTTTCACCATCTGATACCCCCGAGACATCAGGCATAAAGTAACATTTCCCCTCTGAGTCACAGGAGTTCAAATCATTCAAAATGTCTTTCTCCTGGAGAGGGTTCAACACCTCACACGTTGTTCTTATATCAGAATGACTGGGAGCAGGCTCAGTCCTGTGAGGATCAGGGGCATTGTTTGAACGGAGAATGCTGAATGTTTCCAGTCACAGTACTAACAATTGCATAGGATACAACAGCAGGTGTCGCCAGCTCGCTCGTGTCCTTACGAACCAGATTCTTATTAAAAATGGGCGGAATTATTACCTTTGGGCCTTAAGTAGAAGCTTTAGGATCAACTAAGGGGGCTGCATGATTTGAGTTCTCATTAATGCCATTAGTTCCATTCTTTGATTTGTCAGCCTTCCCTCCATTCTGTGGATTAGCGCTAATGTCCATGCCCCTAAGTCCAGGTAATGCCTGTACAGTAGAACCAGGTGAAGCCGGGGCATTCGCGGCAGCCGCCACCCTTGTAGTTGCCCCTTTTGATATTGTGCTGGAGCCTGTGTTCTTGGGTCTCATTGTGGATGATTTAATACTCCACTCCAGGTTTTGAGAGAGACCCTCCAACTGCAACCTGGTAGGAGAATCTGTGTCATTCCTGAAGCGGGAAAAAGTGTCTCACAATGGCAGGGGTTCAGTGGAAGTGAGGTGGTAGGAGAGCACTAACAGCCTGACTTACTCGGCCACGGCTGTGTCCGCCATCTTGCCTCCGCAGCACCCAATCTCCAATGATAGATCTCCAACTGTTCCGACATGCTAGCGCCTCTCAAGAAAGCATCCAGCAAGCAACACCCCTAGAAAGCCAGTAGGTTCACTGCCACCCTCTATGAGTTCAGACGCATCTGTAGATGGCTCCAGAAAATGCGGGAATACCAAACAGCCTTCAAAGCTGCCATCACTTCCTCCTAAAAAATATGAAGAAAATGGCCCTCTGAGGCAGACTTAACCCCAATGCACACAACAGCACGGAGCTCTTTGCTATTTTCCAGGAGTTTGCCAAACCCAACAGTAAAACCACAGAATTTCCACTTTCGAAGACCTCTGCAACAAACTCAGCACCTACTTCCATCACAAGATCAAGCAGACCTACTACAGCTTCGAAACCCAGTATCCACCCATCACCCTCGTTACTACCACAGACAATGACAAAGCCCCCAACAGATCCTACTCAACTGGACCCCGCTCACCATGGACAACACTCTCATGACCATGAAGAGCATTCACTAAGAGCACCCTCAGATACCTGCTCGCATCACATCTTCCACAGACCACCACCTCCAGCACACCTGAACTATGCCACATCATCAACAGCTCCCAAAACAACCACAACATTGAGACCACCCTCCTCACCACCACCGACAACCGCTCCCTCCTTGACCAGGGAGAAACAGCAGCCCTCATCCTCCTGAACCTCTTGGTTGCCTTCACCACCGTCTCCCACTGAACCATAAGCACGAGACTCCACGACACCGGTATCCACTACAAAGCCCTGGACTGGATCCATTCCTTCCTCACAGGTAGAACACAGCAAGTCCGACTACAAGCTTTCCTCTCAGAAGCCACGGATATTAACTGCGGTGTCCCCCAGGGCTCTTCACTGATCTCCACCCTCTTCAATGTCTACATGGCCCCACTCCCAACATTGTTTCCTATGCTGACGACACCCAGCTGATCCACTCCCTTACCAATGAGCCGACAATCACCAGAAACAACATCCACGATGGGAGGAAGGCCATTGCCACCTCGATGAGAGACAGCTGGGAACCAACAACTCCACTTGGGAAGACTCCTGGTAGCCAGCCGCATTAGGAACCCCCCACGGACCATGCACCAAACCTCAGCATGATACTGGACTCCTCACTCACTATGAACCACCAGATCAACGCTGTCTCCTCATCATGCTTCCACAAGCTTTGTCTGCTTCAAAAGACCTTCAGATGGATCCTCAATGAGGCTACGGCAATGCTCTCTACACATTCATCACCCAGAAACTGTTCAGGAAACTACAGAACATAGAGAACACCGCAGCCAGACTGGTCCTCAACATCCCCCTCATAGCCACATCTTCGAACACCTGTGAGAACTCCATTGGCTCCCAGTCAACAAAAGAGTCACCTTGAAGCTCCTCACACCCACCTACAAAGTCCTCCATGATGCCGGACCAGCATATCTGAACCACCGCCTCTCATTCAACACACCCACCAGACACCTTTGATCCACCCATCTGGCCCTTGTCACCGTCCTTCGGATTCACAAGACCAGTACAGGAGGACGATCCTTTTCCTACCTTACCACCAGAACCTGAAAGACTCTGCCTCTCCACCTCAGGCGATCCCCCTCACTGACCCAATTCAGGAAGGATCTCAAGAACTCGCTCTTCGACTGAACCTCAGCACTCAATCGTCACTGCAGCCCCCCCAGCACATTGAGACCCTCACAGGTGAGTAGTCGCACTTAACAATTACTCATTGATTGATTGAGATTAACATGTGTGGAGTTCTTTGGAATGAGTGTGGTGTGGTGTTCTTTTCATCTCTAAATTGTACTCATGGGGCAGGAAAGTTGGTGTTCCTAGGCATGTATAGCCTTGGATGTTTGAGAATGCCACAAACCTGAATGTTTATGGCCCTTCACAAACTTTTCTCTTTTTCCTTCCTACCGTGGAAAGGGTTGTGCTTTTACTCCAGTAAAGAACTGCAGTAAATCATTTCCAAGATGAGTAAGGGAATAGATTACCCAAGGTTACGTGAGAGAATAGAGAAATTAGTTTTCACAGAGAATTTTTTTAAAAATACAAGTGCATTTGCACAGCAAATCTATGTTTAATGCAAAGGTAAATTTGGTATATGGGTTGTTGGGCTTGGCCCTCTCTGCAGGGTCACCCGCAAAATCTTTCTGCTTCACCCCTCCGGCTTTGCTGAATTTGTTGTTGTTGTTGGCATTAGGATTGCTAACCTGCATGAAAGTGCTTGTGCTCACTCCCTAAAAATGTGGTAAAATTGTCTTGCACCTGATTGGTATATTTAATTTACTTATAAATCCCTAGTAAAGTGGTATATCATATACTCTGGGCCTGTAGGTTAGATGCTACCAGTGGGGCTGTGGCATGTATTGCACCACCCATTTAAGTAGCCCCTCAAAACATGTTCCAGATCTGCCATTGTAGCCTGATGCAGTTTTAAACTCCCAATTCAACTTAGCAAAATAATCCTCTTGCCAAGCCTTAAACTCCCCTTTTATTACATATAACCTACCTCTAAACTAGGCCATAGGCCAGGGTGCAGTGTAATTAAAAGGTTGGAAGTGTACTTTTATGTTTTACGTTTTACATGTACTGGTAGTAAAAAAAAAATCACAAATTTGTTTTTCACTAGTGTGTGACCTTGCTTCTTCCATAGGATAACATTTGGCTGCCCTATTATCTTTAATGAGTGCTAACTTTTTATTGGGAGCAGGTTAGGATTTCATGATTGTTGTCTGAGAAATTGCAATGTAAAATCCGTTTTAATGGTAAAGTCAGATTTTAAGTTGGGATTTTGCTGCCCTATTTGGTATCTGCAGCCTTTGGCAGGGTCAGATAACTGGGTTTAGGTGGCAGTTTGACTTTGTATATTCCTCTCAAACAGCCACACAGCAGAGGGATTAGATCTGCCTGAATGTGTCATCACAGGCAGCAGGGTGGAATGTGGTAGCTAAGCACAGACCTACTTGCAAATAAATAGGCTGTGACCTATTTTCACACAAAGGGCTTGTCACCACTTCATTGTTCATGCAGCCAGCCTGGAGCCAGGGCTGGAGAGCCAGAAAACTTCAAGCACTTCAAAGGCAATTCTCTAGAATCTTCTGTTTCTTTAAATAAGGCACCAGATATAAAAAATAAGACCCTCAGACCCACTCTTCAGTTCACTTTCTGGACCTCAGAGGACTGCCTGCTTCTGTGGTGTGTGGTGTACTTCAGATAACTGTGTTGCTGCACTTGAATAGACTGTTCTAGTGCCTGAAGCCTGTTTTAAACCCTAAAGGGCCTGCCCTGCTGCCTCAGCCCTGTTCCACTGTTTGAAGCCAGGACTACCAGAGTGACACTTAGGGCAAATTTGGTGGCCTACTGATCAGAACCTCAATGGCCGAAAAGGCTCCAACCAGCTGAACCTGTACATGGACTCAGCCCAGGTGAGCCCTACCCCTCCAAAGGGTGCCTAGTCCTGCACCCTTGTGAATGGTGCTAAAGGTGCCCAGGTAGACAGAATCCAAAGACAAAAGGAGACCAGGACCAACCTGCTTGCCTCTCTGCCCAAGGCTCATTGCCAGTTGGCCTGACTTTGTGACAGCTCTTGCTATGTTCTTGTACGCAGCAGCAAATCCTGATCAGCGATTCTTTGCAGAAGGGGTGTTCAGCCTGATAGAACCCCAGTCTGCTACTGCCTTCGGCCACCTCCCGCTTGAGATTTTCAGCTCCCAAAAAAGAGTCCGAACATGGAAATCTTTACTATGACTCCATTCAGTGGCTGCCTGATTACAGCATCTCTCCTTCAGACTCTGCCTGCAGCCTATTCACGCTAAACTGTGACCTTTCCAGAACTAATTTCTTCTATGTTAAAAAGTAAGCGTCATCCGGGCCCAATCCAATTTTTGATTCCGACTCGCACTCCGATGTGGTGAGCCATATTATTTTACTTTGCCCTGGTCTCGCACAACTAGATGTCCACGGTTCAGTGCTTTGATCTTTTAGGCACTAGTTTTTACCTTAAACTTTAAAAATAAATAACTCTGGTTCTACTGATTAGATTTTTGTTGTTTTGCTGTCAAATAATGTATTACAATTTGCTCTATTTTCCGAAATATGTATGGAATTTTTCTTGCATTGTGTTTTCACTTTATTACTATGTGTGTGCTGCATAATTACTTTACATGTTGTCTCCAAGATTAGCTTGTGCCAAGCTACCAGAGGGTTAAGCACAGGTTAATTTAGTGGCTTTTCTGTTTCACCCTCACTGGGATGATGGCTGTTGCTTGAACAGGGTTAACACCTCACTCAAACAACAACCCAGTTTCTCACAGGGGTAACAGGATTTCACTTAGAATGTTCCATGACCTTCCATTTGCAAGACATATGTATGGAAACATGTGCTTGGCACAGCTTTTTATCTGGGAATGTTTGTTAATTCCAGAAAGTAGTAATTATACACACACGTGTAAGTAAATATGCAGATTTACTATTTTCTGTGTGACGCAGACTCTATGAATTGTTTGTTTTAAATTTAAAAATATTGTTTTTTTTTAGTTTCCCTCTGTCTTGTTAGTTAATCTTTGCCTCCATTGATATCTAAGGAAGTGTGCTGCAGTATCAGTGATTAACCATATATGGTGCTTGATCTATTCCAATGATTGGCTTGATTAGAGTTGAGCCTGTTTTGTCAGTAATACTATTAGAGTGGAGTAGGTGTGTGAGACCTGTGATCCTTAGGATAGTCTTCCTCCAAACATTTTGTCTGTTTACCTCCTCTGTTTGCTGCAACTTTTTGTTGTCCCTTGTAAATTGGTATACTATGTACCCAGGGCCTGTGACCTAAAGGCTGCTAGTAGGGTTGAAGGACTAATTGTGCCACCGACACAAGAAGTCTTTCAAACCTGTGTCAGGCCTGCCATTGCAGGGCCTGTGTGTGTAATAATACTCCTTCCCAAGCCTTAAACTCCCCTTTTATTACAAATAAGTCCGCCCTAAGGTAGGTCCAAAGTAACCCTGAGGGCAGGGTGCTGTGTAAATAAAAGGTATTACATGTACTATTATGTTTTATATGTCCTTGTAGTGACAAACAGCTAACTTTGTTTTCACTACTGTGAGGCCCACTCTTCTGACAGACTAGAATTGGTAATTCCTTAATACACTTTTAAGCTGTAATTTCTGATTAGAAAGAAGTAGCTGCGTCATGTTTCATTTCTTTTAAACTGTAATGATAAATTATCTTTACTGGTAAAGTAATTTAACATTACTGTTTTAGAAATCCTACTTTTAGAAAGTGGGCATTAAACTGCTCTTTCTGCTCTGTGTGCCTTGCAGCAGGCTGCATTACAAGTCAGGGTTATGTGCCATCTACACTTTGTGCATCTACTCTAGACAGCCACAAACAGGTAGGTGTGACAGAGAACTCATCTGCATTCATCTGCATTACACCTGAATATTCAGTGTCCTAATTCCTACACAAAGGGCTTATTACTCCCTACTGACAGTCTAGAGCCAGGACTGGGAAGAAAGGGGGGCATGGGCACTTCAAGGGCCTGCATTCAAATCACCCCCACTTCAGAGGCACAACTGGGTATAAGTACTGGAGCTCTGACACTACCAACACAGTACACTACTGGACCTGTGAAGAACTCTGTCAGGAATAAAGACTGTTGTGTTCCAAGGATTGCCATTCTGCTTGAAAGCTCCTCTAGAAGAACTGCTTTTCTGCTTTGCTGTGCTTCCCTGCTGCCTGCAGATCTCTGACCTGCTGAGGACAAGGATTGACCCCTCTTACTTGAACCCAGAATGACTCCAGTGGAGTTCTGGACTTTTTGGTTCCGTCCAGAGGTGTCAGGGACAACACCCGAAGACCCCGGAGTTCAACCTGTCTCGGTGCACAAACAAACAGAAACACGGGCTTCTCGATGGTGGCGTCAAAGACCAAAGGTTTATTACTGCAGGGACACAGAAGTCACAGAAACTGCACACGGGCAGTGTCTAGGAGCCTGTTCAATTTGTACAAAGAGGGTTGTTCCTTATATACTAAATATTCTGCTCGGGGCAAATTCTTTACATGTTACCACAGTTCTAAACATTCGTGTCTTAAACAATAAATATTTGGCGTTGCACAGGAATCGTCAACAGTATCTGATGTCAAAACATTACGAATGAGAGGTTCCCACTAGTCCATCATAATCCCATGTCAATTCTTCATTCAAGACCCGGACCGCCTCATCGTAAATTTCGTTACCTCCCCCTAATAAAGGCCCAGAAGGAAAGGAGCAGAGCCAGGTGTGGAAGATAGAAAGACAGGATAAGAGATGTTTGTGGGTCGTAAATGGGCACGGTTACCAGCTTCGGCCGCCTAATCATGATCAGGCCAACGAACACAAGAACCAGTATAGCAGGACTGGCCTCAGGCTGGGGAGGCAGCTCTTGCCGAGTCATGCTGCCACAGCGTTGCTGGCCTAAGGTGCACGTGTCACTCGCAAGGTGAATCGCCGGCTAAAGCCTACGTGTCCTTAAATAAAAAGAGGTCATTGTGTGTCCATTGACTATGTGAGGGCAAGGAATACAAAATGGCTTCCGTGTTCTAAGATGGATGCCATGGGTAGAACAGAAATGTGTTTGTAACTGGAGTGCTCTTGCTCGTAGCATAGCGAAAACACCAGGATATACTAAATGGATCATTTGCGGTCCACTGATACCAAAATTATGTATTTACGACAATGTTACAAACACGAGTAAAATCGTCACGGAACCTCAGACCCTCCTTTTGCCCTTACATAGGCAATTACTCAGTCTATATCAGAGTCAGAGTCTAATTCTATGCTCATTAGGTCAGTGACATGTTGTTGTATCATCATCCTGTCTCGTGCCTTTTCTCCTAATGCAGGTGGTTTTCTGAAACAGGTTGCAGCACAGAGACTACACAGAGCGGGACCACATTGGATAATAAGACAGCACGAGAACAGAAATACTAGGATGACACCAATGACCATCAGAACCTTCCATCCCCACGCTGATACCAGAGTCCAAAACCACTCCATGAAGGACCAGTTTCCCTTATCTACGTGTATAGAGTCGGAAATCTTGTGTAGCTTAGAGATTGCTTCATAGACTGTTGGAGCATTATTTGGAATAAAGACACAGCAGCTCGATTGGATCATTCTGCATACCCCACCTCGATCTGCAAGTATTACGTCTAGAACCATACGGTTCTGCAACGTCATGAGACGATCCGCCTGAAGCTCAGTTGTTAAGTTACTAAGGGCACCAGCAGTTTCTGTAATAGTAGATTCAACTACCCGTGTTAGTTGACGTAGATTTCTACTATTGGCCATAGGCCCCCAAAACGGAAGGAAACCTTTGAAAAAGTCTCCAGCTTCTTGACCAGCGGTATCTTCCTTGCTGAAGACACCTCTTGCTACTCTGGTCTTGTGATAATCTGAAGAAGCAGTGTATGTCGGAGGTAACAATCGAGCAATATAACATGAACCTGAGAAGTCAGCAGGCAGCCATGTATAAGCTCTGTCCTGACAGATGAAGTAGGTACCCCTAGCAGTCAGAAAGGCAGGGGAGGAGTTAGACGGAAATACGTAAGTCTCAACGCACTCACTCCTCCCTAGCTGAGCTCTCGGATTTCTCCCATTTCCTTGCAAACAGACTTGACCTCGGTGAGGCACGACCCAAACTGAAGTGGAGCTTTTACGCTTGCTTTCTCCCAAACTAAGGCGATACTCTGTAGAGTTCCAACTCAAATACACCCGTAATTCATCTCTAGGGTAAGATGGAGTATTATTGACGTCTTTAATCATATCAATAATTCCCTGGACTAAAGCTTTGTTGGCTGAGTTGTATTTAGTGGACCGTGGTGGACGCGGAGGATAGGTCTCAAGGGCATATGAAAAAATGGTCTGAAAGGCCTGAAATGATCCATTGTAGCTAAAAGGCAAGACTAAATAGGGAATGCCTTTATCCATAGTGTGAGGTATCAAGCCGCACACCCAGCAGTCTGTAGTATTAACTACCAGTTGGTGTTGATGCAAGAGCTGTACAAATGTATTGTTAATAAATTCTGAGCGTCGAGCTTGTTCGTGTTCAGGAAATGAGTGAAAAGAATGCATAGAAGAAACCGTAGAAGTAGTAGGATCAAGGGGAGGTACTGTAGTTACTGGCATAAAAATCAAATGTACACCAAAGATGATTCCACCCACCAACGTTATCAAAACGATTAAAAACGTAACTGCACATTGCATTAGAAAGCATTTGCTGTGAAGTATTCGGTACAGTCTATTTCTGCGAACATAAATTACATTTTCTCGTTGCAGCTCAGGAAGCTCCATCTTCTACGACCGTTCGCGACCACTGATGATGTGTACGTAGATGAAAATGCCTCTATCAGCCCTGGGAGTTCCCAGAACTAACAGAAAGATCGACCTTGTGTCTGACCCCCGCAGATTCAACTAGGCACACAGCCACGACCCTACGGCTACCCAGACGGCAAGGCAATTTTAAAACAAAAAGAAACAATACAAAGTATTAGCAAACTTCCTGGCTGGAGGCAATGTATAGCAAATTCAAATCTGAAAATAGGCAGTTTCCTGCTTTATTTGTCCATATTGCGAGAACGTAAGTTGTATCTCAGTTTTGCAGGAGCTGTCTGATCTGGAAACAATGTATTTTCAGCTGACGATGCAATGTTCACGTTCGCAGATGGCAAATGTTCTTTTGGTGCAGATGGCAAATGTTCAGGGTTCAAAAGAGCAGTTTCAGGAGGAGAGTCAGAATTTGGTGAATCCGTGATCAGTTCTGCATCGCTGAAAGGTATGAACCTGGGGATTTGTTCCGTTTCAGAGGCACCGATTCCTTTCTTTACCCAGTTGTCGTAAGGAAGTGGCAGAGGCACACGTTTGGCATGTGTCGTATGGATCCAGTTCTTCCTTCCGGCCACACGAATAGCAGTTCTCGTTGCTAGTAGGACTTGGAAAGGGCCAATGAATCTGGGCTGAAGATTTTTCGTTCTTGCAAAATTTCTAATGACCACCTGATCACCTGGTTTCAGCTGATGGCCTGGACTCTCCGGTGGCTTTGGCAATGCATCGAAAACCTGTTGGTGAATAAGACTCAATTTAGCAGTCAAGTCGAAAAGGTAATCAATTAACATTGGGTATTCCAGCTGCTTGAATTCTTTTGGTCTAGGTACCCCCCAAACATTTGCAGGACGACCAAAAACTATTTCATAAGGACTAAGCCCTACTCTAGAATGTACAGTTGCTCTTGTTGATAGCAAAGCCAAAGGCAATGCGTCTGGCCAGGACAAACCCGTGGATGCTTGTATCTTAGCAAGTTTCAGTTTAAGGGTGCCATTGTAACCCTCGACTAAACCCGCGGACTGGGGATGATTCGCACTATGAAACTTCTGTCTAATCCCTAGGCCGGCACACACACTCTGCATAACTTTCCCTACGAACTCACTTCCGTTATCTGACCATACAATCCGTGGCATTCCGTATCTGGGGAAGTATTCTTTAAGAAGAATTTTGGCAGTGGATAAGGCAGTATTGTCCTTTAGCGGGTATGCTTCGATCCATCTGGAGAAAGCACAAACTACCACTAGGACGTATTTCAGGTTATTACAACGATCCATGTGAATGAAGTCTAGCTGGATCACTTCAAAGGGGCAGGAAGGAGGAGCGAAGTGACCTGCAGGTGTGGGGATTCCCTTGCCAGGATTATGCACCAAGCATACCATACAATTTCTCACCACTCTCTCTGCACATTTACTAATCCCATCATTCTTCCAGACCGGAGCCAACATCTTACAAATCCCTTTTGAACTGATGTGAGCTGTTCCATGTGCCATCGTTACTACTGCAAGCACATACGCATCAGGCAACATCCAACGCTGTTGTTCCGACAAGTCAATCCAACACCCACTCGAGTCCAATTTACCCGTGCTCTCTCTCCATGCAAGCTTTTCCTCCTCAGTCGCCTCTTTCTGAATTTCCTTCACGCTTTCCACTGTGTCCTCACACATTCCAGACTCAGAAATCCATCTTGCAGACGTTGCAACATACATTCTACTCATCATATTTCTAGCTGTCTGTTTTGCAGTCTCATCAGCAAAAGCATTCCCACGACCAACATCATCCGTGATTGCTTTATGAGCACTGCATTTCACAATCGCAACTTCAGTCGGCAAGGTTAGAGATTCCAACAAGTCATTAACTAGCTGGCCATGTTGAATCTTAGTCCCATGGGACGTAATGAAACCTCTCTCTTTCCACAAGCGGCCAAAACTATGGGCCACGCCGAACGCGTACTGACTATCTGTGAACACATTCACTCTCTTTCCCTTAGCTAAAACGCACGCTCTTGTTAGCGCGATCAATTCTGCAGCCTGGGCAGAATTCTGACTCACTCTTGCAGTCTCCACAATCGTACTCAAGGTCGTTACTGCATAAGAAGCAGTCACATCACCATTCTCCAATTTGAAGCAAGACCCATCAACATACATCGTGCCATCTGGATCTGACAACGGAGTGTTTTTTAGATCAATTCGTCCTTTTGTTTCTTCCTCAGTTTTGAAATAACAGTCGTGTGGTTCGGAATCACTCGACTCTTGGCTAGTCGGCAACAATGTTGCTGGATTCAATACATTGCATCTTTTGATCTGAATATGACTAGCTAACAGTGTCAGTTCATAACCTGATAATCTAGCACTGGTAAGGTGTTGCGTCTTGGTTCGGTTCATGAGTGTATCCACAGCATGAGGAACCATAACTACTAGCATGTTGTTCATTACTAAACCAGCAGATTGTCGAATGGAAGCTGCAGCTGCGGCTGTAGCTCTCAAGCAACTAGGCAATGCTCTGGCTACCGGATCTAACGTTGATGAAAAATACGCACAAGGGTGTTGTTTATCACCAAATTTCTGCGTCAAAACACTCAATGCACAACCTTCTCTCTCGTGGACATAGAGCGTGAATGGCTTACTGTAGTCGGGTGTACCCAATACAGGTGCTGAACACAGTGCATTTCGTAACTCAGAAAAACTCTGCTGACATTCAGCAGACCATGGTACCGGACTCGGAACACCTTTCCCAGTCAAGGCTACCAATGGTTTTGCTAAAAGAGAAAAATTTGGGATCCATTGCCTACAATATGAGGTAATACCTAAAAAGGCACGTACTTCTCTCTGCGTGCTAGGAACATTCATCTGTGTAATTGCTTTTATTCTCTCTGGGGTCAACTTCCTTCCCTCCTTTGACAAGAGATGACCTAGGTAGGTCACTTCTTGGCAGCAGTATTGCATTTTTGAAGGTGACACCTTGTGATTCAAATCTGACAAGTGATGCAATAAAGAAATCGTAGCTGTTTTGCAAGTTTCTTTGTCATCAGCAGCCACCAGAAGATCATCGACATATTGTACTAAAGCAGAACCAAGAGGAAGTACGAAGGAATCTAACTGGCTTTTTAATGCTTGACTGTAAATGGATGGGCTTTCACAATAGCCTTGTGGAGCGCGTTTAAACCTAAAGCTTCGTCCTCCTAGAGAGAAACCGAAGATATCTCTGCTTTCTTCGGCTATCGGAATGCTGAAAAAGGCATTTTTCAAGTCGACAACCGAAAACCATGCTGCTGTAGCAGGAATCAACGTTAACAATGCAGTAATGTCTGGAACCACAGGAAACTGTGGAATCACAATTTTATTAACCTCTCTGAGATCAATTACAAACCTATATACTGGAGGTTTTGTAGGGTCAGTTCGTTTCAAAATAGGCAGTACAGGACTATTACAGACATTACCTCTAGTTTCTTCTATAACGTCTTTCTCAATCAGATCATGCACTATCAGTAGGAGCGCACGCTCACCTTCACTAGAGATTCTGTATTGTGGAATTCGTGGAAGTTTGACATTTGCTTTCAAAGTTACTACATAGGGTGGAATTTCCAATAGACCTACATCATTAGGACCAGTCGCCCAAAGAGTATCAGGGAGTGAACGCAGCTCTGGTGGGAGCGCATCCATCGACAAGTACATCGGAGAGATTATTCTTTTACCCAACGTAAGCTGTACTCCTGCTGGAGAACAGTACAATGTCGCGTACAGGCGTTTTAACAAGTCTAAACCAAGCAGATTTTCGTTACAACCTGTCGTCAAAATCAGGGGTGCTTTCAATTGACAGGGTCCAACAGAAATAGACAAAGGACCAGAAACAGGGTTGTGAACAGGGGCGCCCGAAAAACCTACTGAAACGTTTGTTGAGCCAGACAAAGGTGCGCCAGGGAGTTTCGCATGTATGATAGAACTTTTTGCTGCACCAGTATCCAACAGAAACGGTTCGACTATACCTGATGTTGCTAAAGTAAAGTAAAGTCCACATTTGTAAAGCGCACAATCACCCGTAAGGGTCTCTAGGCGCTGGGGGCCGTCGGGAAGATTAAGCGAGCTATTGCCCAGAGTCACATGGTGCTGGGCTAACCTGCCGCCGGAGCCGGGGATCGAACCGTGGTCCCCAGATTCCAACGTCAGTCGCCCTGGCCGCGGCGCCACACCTCTTCCCTTGCTACTGCGACATAAGGCCCACTCTGATCTACTGGAACTGATACTACTCCCTCTCTTTGTCCATGGCTGTCCTAGTACTCACTTTGCTGAACTTCCTCACTAGCTTCATAATAGTCTTCAACATGATATTGTGGAGACCTATTCTGTTGGGCAGATTGTCCATTTCGCTGGTCGAAATAATTAGAAGGGCGATCACTCGTCTGCGGAGGCATAGCACCTCGTCCTCGACCTCTAGAGTTTTGCATAGAACTACCACGACCTCTCTGAGCTGCCGCAGCATTATTTTGTGCCCGAACTGGACACTCATTTTTGTAATGACCTTCCACTTTGCAATAAGCACATTGATTCCATTGGTATTGTGGTCTTTGAAAATTATATTCCGTTCTTTGATATGACCCTTGCTGCATATTCGTCTGATTCGTGCGAGGCGGATAAGCTTGCTGTAAAAGTACTTTAGTTTTTAAATCTTTCGTCTTTTTATCTGATTTTTCCTTCTCTTCTTTATCCCTATTTTCATAGTACTGGGCAGTCGCAAGTATTTGCGCAGTCGTAGAGACAGCCCACGCACTTTCAGAATTCTTTAATTTACCACTAAGTTCTGGTAACAGATTGTGCACAAATTTATCAACAAATAATCTCTGGCCTCCTTCTGTGCTCATATCCTGACCACTATGATCCACGAAAGTCTCCTCGAATCTTGTGAAAAAGTCTGAGACGCTTTCGTCTTTCTTTTGTTTGCACGCGGACAATTTGTCCCAGTTAACGCGTAATGCTGGCATCAAGGTTTTCATTAAATCGATTATTCTACCAGGCAAATTAGCAATTAGGGGTTCTGGTTTGGAACCACCTATTTGTTGACCATCCGCTGCAATTATAGCTGCCCAGTCACCACCTAGGGCAACTGGATGATTCTCTTTACGAATTTTAGCCCAAATTGGTTGCGGTACTACATTACCAAATAGCAGATCTATGTCAGCAAGATTCAATACACAAGCGTCAACTGTTTGAGCCAACTCTTTGTAGTACCCTGCAGGATTTTTACGCGGATCTGGCAAGGCCTGTTTCACTGCTAATACTTCAGCTCGCTTCCATGGAATATGTATCCATACTCTCTGGAATTGTGCCGGAGCGGCTGCAATACCAAGGTTTACATTAGCTTGCACAGCTTCACGCCAAATTGGTGGAACCTCTCTCATTGGGTATTGACGATTTTGTTTCGTACTGCGTTTCCCTAACTCTCTTGGTGAACGAAGGGATGAGTCGGTTCTATAACTTAGAACCAGTTCCATCGCTTCTTTTATATTTTGTCCAACTATCATACCTGCAGCAAACTCTTTCTGAACATTAATTAATTCTTCTAGATTTGATTCAGGGTCATCCTCTTCCAATTCCTCACGTAGAAGGAAACACATTTCATCGAACACATATCGTTGTGTCGGTTCATTCCATTGCATAAATGTATCTAATACATCTTGTACATTATATCTTCCAACTTTCGAAACCCATCTAAGAGCAGTGGAATCTAATATTCCTCTTTCTTCAGTACTGGGAAGCTGACTACGCCTCTGTACAGAGTCAGAGGTAGGAGTCTTAATCAGAGTTTTATAGAAGTGAGATAGAATATTAGAGACAGAATCAGTGATTCTCCGACGAACAGAAAGCGGAGTCATAATATTAGCAGAGGCAGTAAATAGAGTAGCAGTTGGAACAGATAGATTAGGAACAGTAGGAGTAGCAGGAAAAATAGCTTGTGAACTAGCAGGTGTGAGCGATACAGGTATAGGTAAAGAAGCCGGCAACCCTGGAAGAGGGGTTGTCGAAGGAACATTAATATTGACCACAGGAGGTACAGGAACTTGATTCAGGGGAGCGGGAACACCAGGTTGTCCAGCAACCGGTAATTGAACATTCGGTATAGGTGGAGCCGTAGCACCCTGTGCATACGGTGGGGGTGATCGTAACAAGTAAGACAACAGGGGATCCTTTTCAGGGTCCTCTACTATCTTAGCCGTACTCGATGGTAAAGCAGGATAGCACTTGTCTATCGCTAAATTACGCTCTCTATTGGCCACCTCCATCGCTTTTTCAGACTCGTTGAGTTGCAGCTGCCTAGCAGACTGTTCTAAAGTCAACTCTTGCTCTTTCTGTTCTTTCTTCAACTTTTTAATTTCTCTCTGTTTAGATTCTTTTCGCCAATAACGGAAAGAATCAAACATTGCCGGCCGGGCTTTCTTCTTAAACAACCTTCTTTCTAGATTATCGAGAACTTCAGGTTCAAAACTACCATGTAGTGGCCAACTAAGGACACCATCTTTCTCTGTGAAGCGGATCCATACCTCGTTATAAGAGATAGGGCCCACACCAAATTTGCAATATAGATCATAAAGGGGAGTTCCAATCGGAGGAACCAAACACGAGTCCTCCAACTGGGAATCATTGTTGCAACTAAAACAAGGCAACATACAATTTTTCCGACTTACCATTTTATAATCCGGAACACAAAACAAACAAGACACAAACAGAAAAGATGCGCACTCGAACCAAGAACTTAGGCCTACCAGAACTGACAAATGTATCGATACCTGAACTGAACAGAATGATTATCGTAACCAGAATAACCAGTGATAATCTTACAGAACTGAACTGAACTGAGAACTAAAAGGATTATCCAAACAGGAGCAACCCTCACAAAATACTTAACTGAGGTACTGAAGACGTCACCAAGGAGAAACCCGTCACGTCTCGCCGTACTAAGGACTGCACCTCGGGTCCAAGACAGGGCGACGGTCAAGGCAACGGACCACTGCAGCCGTCTGAACGGGAACCCTCGTGGAAGAGAACGTCGGGGCCACTTTTGCGATATGCCGGGATCGATGAAGTGGGGCGCCTCCCTCTGAAATCTTCACACGAAGCTCCTCGAACTCTTCAGGCTTTTGGACCGGTACCGAATGACGTCGCCCCACGTTGGGCGCCAATTGGAGTTCTGGAGTTTTTGGTTCCGTCCAGAGGTGTCAGGGACAACACCCGAAGACCCCGGAGTTCAACCTGTCTCGGTGCACAAACAAACAGAAACACGGGCTTCTCGATGGTGGCGTCAAAGACCAAAGGTTTATTACTGCAGGGACACAGAAGTCACAGAAACTGCACACGGGCAGTGTCTAGGAGCCTGTTCAATTTGTACAAAGAGGGTTGTTCCTTATATACTAAATATTCTGCTCGGGGCAAATTCTTTACATGTTACCACAGTTCTAAACATTCGTGTCTTAAACAATAAATATTTGGCGTTGCACAGGAATCGTCAACAGTATCTGATGTCAAAACATTACGAATGAGGGGTTCCCACTAGTCCATCATAATCCCATGTCAATTCTTCATTCAAGACCCGGACCGCCTCATCGTAAATTTCGTTACCTCCCCCTAATAAAGGCCCAGAAGGAAAGGAGCAGAGCCAGGTGTGGAAGATAGAAAGACAGGATAAGAGATGTTTGTGGGTCGTAAATGGGCACGGTTACCAGCTTCGGCCGCCTAATCATGATCAGGCCAACGAACACAAGAACCAGTATAGCAGGACTGGCCTCAGGCTGGGGAGGCAGCTCTTGCCGAGTCATGCTGCCACAGCGTTGCTGGCCTAAGGTGCACGTGTCACTCGCAAGGTGAATCGCCGGCTAAAGCCTACGTGTCCTTAAATAAAAAGAGGTCATTGTGTGTCCATTGACTATGTGAGGGCAAGGAATACAAAATGGCTTCCGTGTTCTAAGATGGATGCCATGGGTAGAACAGAAATGTGTTTGTAACTGGAGTGCTCTTGCTCGTAGCATAGCGAAAACACCAGGATATACTAAATGGATCATTTGCGGTCCACTGATACCAAAATTATGTATTTACGACAATGTTACAAACACGAGTAAAATCGTCACGGAACCTCACCAGGGCCTTGCTCGTTTGCTTTCTGTTCTAATGTCTCAGTATCATCAAAACTTCTTTCAACTTTGCAACAGCACCTGGACTTGCCGTCTGTGAGTCCTGCCCTGCAAAGTAGTGTCAATCCTGTCCTGGGCCCTTGAACGGTAGCTCCTGCTGTCCAGAACCATATAAATCAATGGAGTGATGACTTTGAGCCGATCGGACCTGAGGCATTACCCTTCGAAGCCGACACAGAAGCCAATCGACAACATCACTTCGATGGACTGCATGGTTCATCAATAATGGACAGCCCTGCTCAAAGATGACACAGTGACTACATTGTAAAGGGGTTCCTCAATTAATTCTTCATCGCCTGAATGGTTCAGCATCGACACATCGAAACTTCAACGTCGACACCAAGGTTCTTTTTCAGTGGGGCCTATGTGAGCCCCATACCCGGCCTGCCCTCCATCACCATCGGCCTGAACTTTGGCTTTACCCCAGTCCAGTTTGACCTCAAGTAACCTCTAAGCACTAAATGTTTCTAAGCACTACCTTTTAATTTATTCTTTACAAATTCATAACTCCGGTTCTACTTATTGGACTTTTGTTAGCCTGTGTGGAGTATTTCTCTGGTGTTTTCATTGTGTTACTATGTGTGTTACACAAATACTTTACACATTGCCTCGTTAGATAAGCTTGACTGCTCTCTGCCAAGCTACCAGAATGTGAGCACAGGTTATTTTTGGGTGTGTATCTAGCTTACCCTTATTAGAATGGTGGTTCCTGCATGTACAGGGTGCATACTCTGACAACCAGAAACCCCATTTTTAACAATGTGTATCTTTTGAAGACAACAATTGTACTACTCATTTGTCGGTATTTTGCAGTGTTTGTGTGTGCCTCGCTAAAAATGTCATTGCTTTTTCCTTAACTGCACTTATTTAATAGCAGGCATTCCTCATTTTGCTATAAAGTCTTCTTGTTCCACCCATATTTACTTTAAAAATGGGAACCTCTATATGCAGAATGCTCATACTTGGGGGAGACGACTACACACATATGCGAGAGGCAATAGGTAGTTGAAGAACTCCGGGTATAGATTTATAAATAACATTTCTGATTATTTGTAGTAGTACTGCTGGAGTACAACTTTACATACTCAAAAATGCTTTTGTGAATAGGTCCCAAAGTATTTATTCAACTCTCCTAAAATTATAATTGTGTTAAACATAGTTTTTGATCTGCCATACGTTAATTGTCTTTTTTCATTTGTTGCTGCTGAGTTACCAATAAGGCGAGACCTCACTATTTAATTATTTGAGAGAAGCAGCCACAGAGGCCCAATTAAACTCAGTTGGGGGCTTGGGTATTTCTTTGGCAGAATTAATTGTTGATGGCTGCTACACACAGCCTAATTATAAAGACCATCTACTCAGGGCCCCCACCAGACCAATGCCACCACCATACCTTCAGTAAAGGAATCCAACTGGTAACTGAACCACTAACACCTCAACTTCTTCATCAGATCAGTCACATTCCCTGACCGCTAGAGACAAACAGCTAACTTAGTATTTCACTACTGCAAGCCTACTCCTCTCTTGCGTGCTTTATTTGGGCGACCTCACCTGACCATTGCAATGTCGCTGTGCTCATCTGTGGAATTGATCAAGAGTGCCCGAGTGTTTACCTGCCAGTTATGCACCCTCCCACCTGTGACCCATCAATCAGTAATCTCAGGCCTAGGTCGCTGGGCCTGCCTAACCACATACTTATGTGTCAAGGTAGATGTGGAATTCAGAATGGATATTTTCTATTAATGAGGAAAGTAGTTCATTTTTCCTAACAAATGCATCCATAGCCATATTAACATTCCCTCCTCTAGTTGATTCTTCAACTACACTATCTAACTCGCTCTTGACTAATGCAACCTTCCTAATTACTTGCATTTTACCTAGTTTGAGGACTGCGTTTTTACAGTAGGTGATCCCCAGTTGTATAACTCCGCAGGCCAAAAGAAACACAATAACGGGTGGATCGTTGTGTTGGTTGGGAGAGACCTCTGCACCATTCCAGTGGAGTTCCCTCTCCACCAACATATAAATCAGGCCCTTAATCTGCTTTGGATGTTCTAAAAAAATATATTTTGCGGCATTTTCACTGATGCAAAAACCTCTAGGTAGTAAACTGCTACGTTCTTGAACAAGTTTCCAGGATCATTTTAACTTTATTCAATGACGTTCAACTTCCAACCAAGACCCTGTTCACTGTATGGTCTCTGCTCCCCAACAGGAAGATCCATGTGCCTTATTTCTAGGTGTGTGGTTGAAATGTTTTTTTCAATGTAAATCACATTGCGCTTCAATATTAGGTGTTTTAAAAATTAACCTTGAAAATATGGAGTCCTTTTTGAAACTTGTTTCTGACGAAAATTCAAGGGATCAAAGTGGGTACCAAATTTGGCACTTATTGACTTTGAGAAAATTATTTTCCAGACAATCCTGCACGACCACCAAATCATCATCATCTTCATCAAGAAAACTTTATTTCGGGTGTTTTGGTCATAAAAGTACATGTGCAAATATAATACATTTCATTAAAAGAGAAAATAATAAAAAACAGAAACTATCTATCCGAACATGGACCAGTGTTGCCCATAAATGTGCATATGCAACACATTAAATTTCCATAAAAACAATCTATAATAACACATGCCCACGTCCAATGACCCGGGATTGACCTGCCAGTACAAGGCTCATTAAAGTGAGAATGCAATACATGTGCAGTACAGTAGCTGTAACAAGAAGAGAAAAGGACAAAGCAATCCACATAGGGACTAGCACGATCCCCATAGCCCTCCATTGTGATTGCAAAAAGTGTATGTGCATTACAACATTATTTCATGTAAACAAACTTCATGAGCAAGCACCCTGAACCAAAAACCAGGGTTCAAATTACTAACGTCAAGGTCATACTTTCCTGGTCAGATTAAAAAGGTTTTCACAGATATAAAGTATTAATGATTAATTAAGTATACAACATGTTGTAATTCGAAAATACTTGTTAAAAATCGTAAAAATGATGTACACGTTAAAAATATTCCAGATCTAATTAAAAATATTGTAGGCTGATCAGCCAGAACGTATGGGCTAAGCTTCAGGAGAGCACTACAAAAGCACCACATAGAAAATAAAAAATGTGATATTGAAAATACAATGGGCAGATAAGTTTCATATTTCAGTATTTCAGTATCTTAAAAGCCTCCGTACAGTGCTTGGGTCCCAAGTAGCAACATAACTGAATCAGCCATCGGTGTTGCACCTTCTTATAGCCTGGACAGCAAAATATTATGTGATATTCCGTCTCCGCTGCTTTACTACAAGCCGGACAACCCAAAATGTGTGAACCCACCCATTTGTTTGTAAAAGCTTGCAGCGGGAGAACCCCATACCTAAACGTAGGTATAACTTCTTTGCAAGGGCCAGGTGGATATCATTCAGTGATGGTTCTAGTCTATACTAATCTTTAATTTCTAAATACATTTTGGGCACCATTCCAGTTCCCTAGAGGATAAAAATAGCCCAGTGGAAGAGACCTTATACCCCGTTGTGCCTGTGATTGTTCCTGTCTAGGAGAACTTGGGTGACAAATGGGTTTTTAAAGTTGATCATAATGCAGCCCCCTTGCATATCTTTCAGTTTCCAACCCACCCAACCAACCCTGCATGTTAAAAGAATCTTGCCTGCATCTTTATAGTAAAATTGCCTCTGCTTGGCAAGCCAAAACATACATTTATTCAATTCAAGATGTGATTCTCTTTGCCCCCTTTTGAACTCTGGTACTCATGTTAGGACAATGCAATACATGTTGAGGTAGGTGGAAGATTAATACATGGCAGGGCTGAACTCCATTCACTGACTTCTGTGCATGGGGCAAGCCCCTCCTCCTCCCAGTGACTGGGTCCCTGACAATGCATGTTGTTGTGTGCAGTCGGCATTGTTGGATTAGCTCTACTTTTGTTAATGGCCTCTTGATTCATCTGATTTGGGGCTACATTGGGAATCAATTTGTTTGTGGGTGGGGGGTCCAACCTAACACTGGGCGGAGCAGCTTGCATTACCTGACAGTTAGCATTCTCAGTCCCCCTTGTTGTTGCTTCTGGATTGCCTACCCAGGCCTCAAACAATGTTGCAAGCTTTTCCACCTGTGCTATCAAAGAACTGAGCTCATTTTTAATAATAGCCCCAACTTGGACCAGTAGTTCCACCACCAGGTCTGGGCCGCCGCAGTCAAGGTAAGTCTTTATTCTTTTACCTTTAATGTATTTTTAACTCATTCTTATTAGGGGTGGTGGAGGCGGGGGCTTGTCAACTCCGCTCCGCTGCATAGTGTGTGGAGGTTTGCGTACTCCGCGTTCTCCATGGAATGCGGAGAAGGCAAATCTCTGCACACTCCGCGGGCAGAGCAGAGCTCTCTGCCAGCGCCTAACTGAGAATCCTTCTGGATGGAGGATGAGTGATAAGTAATGAAGTTAGTATAGTATTGAGTAAATTAAGCTGAATTGTCTGCATCTGTATAAAAAAGTACTGTGTTGCCTTGTAAAATTGAGTCTATTTTAGCATGGTTTTTCTTTAAGATAATTAGCTGGAAATTTCCTGGCTTTATTCTGGCCTCCATTATACTTAGCAGTAGATTTGAGAAGATATGAAGGAGCATTTCCTGTTGAAAGATTATTGAATTTAAATTTGGCCAATTCATCTAAACATGCCTTAGATTTAGATCTATAATATAAATGTTCTCAATGTTTCTAATTTCTTGATCTGGTTCATGGTTTTCAGTGCTATTTTTAATGAGAGCTTCTTTTTCTCAGAGAATAAAGTGGAGGCAACACTTTGTGTAAAAGAGGAATTTTATAAGAGGGAGTTATTAAAATGCCATCTTCTGTTTCTATGACCTACAGGATGGAGATTGAAGTCTAGTGGAACAAGGACATAATCAGAGATCAATATGGTACCAATATCTCCTTTTAAAATATTTTGTGAGAGGGATTTGGCACTAATAAATAATCAATCCTGGATTATGGAAAAAGTACAGGAGCGAAGAGACTCTACTCTCATAAAATACAATTTCATAAAGTATGGGGGTGCATATACATTAGAAATCTGAAATGGTATTTAATTTATAGTTGGAGTCACCATAATATATTTTACCTTCAAGTCTAAATATTGTGAAATGACTTGAATATCCAAGTTCCGTATACGTTTTTAAAGGTTGTTGGAAGCCTGTTATGACAGAGTCTAGGGGCTGTAGGTGCATAGTTGGAAGTCTTTGATGTCCCTGCGACTTCAAAACAGGAAGCAAGCAGACAAGCCTTTTATTAGTCACTCTGGGTTCAGTGTTCAAGAGATGCAGGTCCAGTCCTTCTCAGGCAAGAGGTCAGCAGGCTGCAGGTCAGCACAGCAAAGCAGGAGTCCAGCAGAGTGCAGTCCACCAGAGCAGCAGTCCTTCAGCAGCACAGCAGTCCATCTTCCTGGCACAGTACCAATATATTCAGAAGTGTACTACAAAGTTGGTGTCTGAGGTCCAGTATGTATACCTAGTTGAAGGGTAGGAAAAGCTTTTAGAGGCTTCTCTTTGAGGTCCCCATGCATCCTGGCTTAACTGCCCTGGCTGAAGACTAACTACAGGGGGGTATGCAGCTCTTTGTGTGTGGAGGCAGGACACAGCCTATAGAGTGTCAGTGAGCTATGCCCAACTCTTCCCTTTCATCCTGCCATTGAAAGCCCATCCAAGTACACCTATGCTCGCTATTGAATGTGCCTGTCTAGGAGGAATGCACAAAGCCCAACTGCCAACTATAGCCAGCATGTAAACAGAGACATGCTACAGGAGACAAATTGGCTTAGACAATGCCAACTTTCTAAAAGTGGCATTTTTAGAAATTCTATTTAAAATCCAACTTTACTATAAGTTAGGATTTTAAATTGTGATTCCGGAGACTTCAAACATGAATTGTTTAAACCTTCCCAATTGGGAATGACACATACAAAATAATAAGGCAATTCTAGTGTTATCCTATAGAAGAGATAGGCCTGGCAGTAGTGAAAAACCAATGTTATAGTTTTTCTGTACCAGGGCATGTAAAACTTAAAAGTACATGTCCTGCTTTTCAAACACAATGCACTCTGCTCTTATGAGTACCCAGGCCTGATCTTAGGTATCACATATATGTATTAAAATATAAGGTTTGGGCCTGGCAAAAGGTTTACTTTGCCTGGCCGAAATACTAACTTACAACTGCTCACACAGTCTTTGCAGTGGCAGTCCTTAGACATGTTTGAAGGACCATTTAATTTTGTGGTATAATCAGTGCTACGGGCCAACTAGTAGCAGTTAATTTACAGGCCCTGGGCACATGCAGTGCACCTTACTAGGGGTTTGCAAGCAAATTAAATATGCCAATTGGGTATAAGCCAATGTTACCCTGTTTTAAGCAGAGAGCACAAGCAATTTAGTACAGGTTAGCCAGGATGATTATTCATGAGGCCGACAAAAACAAAAAATAGGAGGAAGACAAAAAGTCTGGGGGTGACTCAGTAGAAAGGGCCACGACCACACGAGTATTAATTGGTATGTTATCAACTGAGAAAGAAGAAGCAGAATCCTGGGATAAGCCTGTGTGCCCTTCCATGGCGTTATCTAGTGCAGAAAATGAATTTGCGGTATCAACCACAAACCTTTGTGGTGCAATAGGCATGTGAAGCTTCAACTTTCTGGTTTCTTGATGGACAAAATAGAAGAGAAACATTATGCTGTGTGAACAATGTTCTCTAGGCAGGCAGCAGTAGGAGATGGGGAGTGTAAGTAATTATTGTATTAAAAGGAATGCCAGCAATGTAATTGAATCGGAAAGGTAGCATACTGATGAAATATGAAACATGTAAACATTATTAACAACTTTGGAAACAGAGTGCGGTGAGAATCCATTATCTCCGTAGAAAACAAAGTGGTGGACACAACATCTCTGTCAGAACGTCCACCGCCCAGTGAAGAAATACCTCTTAGCAGCACAACCAAATGTTTGAAAGGTGAAACCCTTGAGGTAGCACAACTCCGCCCTGCATTCACAAACTTTTACAGATCATTGCATCACCCTGCAAGCCGCTATCCCACTCCCCTTAACGGCTGGGCCAGAACTCCGTCAGATGGCGGCCCTCCTCATTTGGAGCCAAATCAGGCCCCCTAGTAATTAGATATTGATAGGTATCCACTTACAGTTTTTTACACCACATCTACCTAGCGTGAAGACATATATATATCATAAAGGGATATATATCTTAAGTTAAGCATAGTAAATCTGTACTTCCTTACATACATCTACATTCTTGATATTTTGGTAGTTGATATATTTGCTACATAGCAGGTAGGTATTCTCTCAGCTGATTTTATGGACCACAAAGATGCTAGAAGAACATGATTCAATGGCAACTCTCTGGAATGCTTCTTTTAAGTATAGTAATAAGTGCATACATGTGTGATATAGCCTATGACATATTCAGCCCAAAGAAAATAAATAAGAAGCATGACTCATTTTCGTTAGTTGCAGGTTTATTAAACAAGGTAATGAATTAATTTACAGTCAATCCAAAAGCATCCAGTGATTATCCAACCTACCCTGGCTACCAGTTTGTGTAACCCACAAGCATCAGAGCGACATATACCTGATGCAGTACTTCAAATTACTTCAAATTGGATTTACATCCTATCTAGAGAGTACAGTCGAGGTGAATGTAGATTCACTAATAAAGAGCTTTGGTCAATGTCTCAGCTGGAGGTTAAGCCTCCTGGCCCCCACCGCAAAAATGAGTTGAATAGGAGAATGGGTGAGTGGAACCCTATAGGCGAAATTCCCAAGCCTGCTGTAGCCTCACCTTATTCCTCCTTGGAGGGAGGGTGGGGGGGTTGGTGCTTGGCATGACTGCCCACCATCTATATGCCTATGCGTGAGATGTGGGCAGCCACATACTAATAGACTGCACAACTGATAAAAATCCTGCTAACACTAACATTCTCAAACATTCAAATATTCGTGAGACCCCAGAGTGGGAGGTGTGCAAAAACATTTTAAAAATAATGTTTTCAATTAACACTTGCAACCCCAGCATGAGAGGCTAAATATTTAAATTCAAGTTTTCATATCCGAGTTTCTTAAAGCAGCATTCATGTTTTCCTTCAGCCCCAGTGTGTATAGATTAGCAACCTGATAAGCATTTAATCGTACCGCAGTAAACAAATTCAACAGTCCCACTGCCTAATTGCACCTTTCAATAGTTTATCTTCAAACTCAATAACTTCTAATTAATATTAATTACACGTTAAACTGGATCAATGTGCTACTATATGGTTCACAATGGCCCCTTACTGCTACACAAATGGCAGTCAAGTGAGCTGATTCGTTTTAATGCAAGCTTCTTTTGCCTATGCAAACACCACCATTCACATGGCATGGGCATCCCTTTAGCCGTAGGTCATTCATGCAAGTTTCAAAGGCTCCAAAGCTGCAGCTACTGTTCTACAATAATAATTTTTATACATTAATGAACAAAAAATGTAACTTTGTTAATACTTATTATTTACCCATACCATAAGTGTACTAAACTGCAATGAAATTGTTTTCATACAATCCCATAATGTTGTCACATTTGAGCTTATATGGTTCATGGTTAGAAAACATGCTGACCTACTTGTAATGCTATACATCTATTTTGTGGCGTACTCTGTTTTACACTCCTGAAAAATGAGCAACCATAGAAATTGCAAGGACTTTTTAAAGTAGGAATATATAGTTATTATGTGTAAGACTAAGTAGCATTGCAAGTAATATGAATAGTAACAGTAAGATATGGGGATGGACACCTTTAAAGCAGCGTTAAAAGCTGAAGAGAAACATTCGAACCATGTACTAAAATGTGCTACCTGTATGGTTGAAATGCAATGAATCTTACTGAAATTGCACCTGTCTTTGAAAAGGTGTGAATAGCTGTAATTAGTGAAAGAAAAAAATCTATGTAACAGTGTCACTAAAACTGAATATCTTCTCCTTCAAAATGCAAATATTGTCCAAGTTAATCTTTGAGAAATCTGACGGATATGCCATTCACTTTATTACAAGTCATTACTACTCTCTCCATGCACTGGCACACTGCGGGCTGCCTAGTGCCACCTCATGCACCTTTGCAAAATGGCACAAGGGTGCCAGCGATACAGGCAGAATTGATTTTCTGCAGGAATACCTTCCTGCATCAAAACTATCCTCAGAGCCATTTTCCTCTTTCCAGTATGCTCCTAGTGTGCTACAGAATGCAGCACACATAGAGGAAATAACAATGAGAAATAAACCTATTTTTCCATACTACCCCTCTGTTGGAATGGTGTAGCTTTTTGACGGATTTCGAGGTTTACTACCCTTAGAAAACCTATGAATGGACCCAAATCCAGGAATGGGTGCATCAGAAGGCCCACATTCCCCCCATGGAATGCCTTCTCAATGCAGAGTAATGCGAGGCAGCATTTTGAGCTGTCTTGCTTCACTTTGGATTTACTTAGCCAAGCAGAGCCACACTAGCGGCTTTCAATGGCTAAGTAAATATCACTTAAGCCCTTGTGTCGCTTTGCATTGCCTTGCTTGATGCAATGGCAACACAATAGCTAAATAAATCTGGGTCATGGTCCATAGGCACATATTCATAATAATGGTCACTATGCTGCTCTGACAAATTCTCCTTAGTGTCTAATACTGCAGGCAAGCTTGTTGTAGAAAGATGTTCACCGTGGGCGTGTGCTTCGGGTAAGTGCACATGCCTTGTAGAAAGGAAATTGCAAACTGCTGCATAAGAAAGCCACTTTGGGCATTACACAGGTTCCAACAGCAATATTAAAAAAATATGTGAGAAGCATGGAGTATCTCTTACCATAGATTTAGTTAAGAAATAGACAACAAAAATAGGTATTATATTATAATATTATTAATAATAATAATAATAATAATAATAATAATAATGAATAATGAATAAATGTTGCTATACTAGGGTCCCTGATTCTGCAGTCATTCATAGTGTAAAAACATCTGTATATAATTTTTCGGAGAATGTAAATCAATCTGCTTAATAATATATTTGTCTTTAATTGAACTTGTTTCTTATACACAGAGATGTCTCCCAACCTGCAATATCTCCTCTGTGTATTTAGATCACGCCCACTACACGCCCAACTGTTTCTATTTGTTCCTTTATGTGCCATTCGAAAATCCTTGCTTTCCTGTGGTTAATCCTGTATATTTGGCCCTCCTCTTTGGGTGTGGCTCCTCGCTATGGCTACTGGCCCTATCACTTGTGGGATTTTCACTTTTGCCTCGGTTTGTTTCGGCGCACACTTTTTTCTTTTTCGTTTGCTTCTTCTCCTTAGATTGTGCATACAAAACGCACCTATGCCAGCCTTATCTGGTTGTTTTGATTTTGTGTGTGCGATGTGTTCTAAGGCTTTTTTTCTTTCGTTTTCCCAAAGTGGTGTGTTAGAAAGGCGATCTCTGGTTGGCTAAGGCTTGAGCCAAAGTTAAGCAGAAATCACCACTCTTGTCAGGGCAGGGGGGAAATACACTGTAGATAACCCCTGCTCACCCCCTTGGTAGCTTGGCATGATCAGACAGGCTTATCCCCAAGGCAATGTGTAAATTATTTGTACCAACACTGACAGTAATATAGTGAAACACCACAAATGGACACTACACCAAGTATTTATAGAAATATAAATCACTTTATGTAGATTAGGCAGATCAAAACGTCATAGCACCAACATACACCATTAAACGTTGTTTTATAAGCAAAAGGTTTTCTTGTAGTCTTCTTTGTAATATCTTTGTGGAAGAAAAGTTCCCTTTAGTAATGTTCTTTTGTAAAATGAATACATGTAAGAATCATGGCAGTGGTTAAATCCTTAGAACTATAGGACTCCTGAAGTGAAAGAAACTTTAGAAAATGGCGCCCTTAGTAAGAAAATGCCACCACTGCATTTGAAATAAAGAATTGGGCACCGTTCTCTTAAATGCCCCCGCTGTACTTGAAATAAACACAGGGGCGCCATTCTCTTATATGCCCCCGCTGTACATGAGCATAAATATGCTGCGCTGGTGAGAAAGTACACGGTCCTTCACAGACGGAAATACGCCCGCTGTACTTGGTAGTAAAGAATGGGTGTACTTCAGTGCTTAATTTGTAAAAAAAAGGAAGTGCAGGTGCTGAAAATTTTGGCAAGTAGGCCACAGCTCACTTCTTCCTCCGGGAGCCCCACTTTCAACACTTTCACTGCCTCAGTGTCTATCTTCTAACCTTGATCTGTTGTCTGTCCCCTAAGTCTTTACTCTAAGGGTCTATCCTCTCACCTCTCTAATTGTTTTCTATCATCTTTGTCACACCTGGTGTGTTACCTTATTCCCTGCATTTCTGATTTGCCCTCTATTCATTCTACCCCTGCCCTTTTTCCTCTTCACTTCTATCCATGCTCTGCTCTCTCTCCCCTTGATCTTGGCTCTTACGATCACTCTTCTAGCAGTGATTAGCTGTGTCTCTGTTTTATCATTTGTCTGCCTTTTTTTCCTCTGTCCTGTCCTCTACATCCTTCCATTCTATCTTCTCTCTTCTTAATGCTCTCTTTTCCACATCATGTCTGCTTTCTCTTTGATCTGATTTGCTCTCCTTTTCTTCTACTTAGCTCCATCTTATCTCTCTCCTCTCCTGTTGTTTCTTTCTCCTCTTTACTCCTGCTCTCTCTCTCATCTATAACACTGCTGCTGCCTGTGACCCCTGTCGTCAGCCTGTACATGTCCCTGCTATTTTGAACTCTGCGTTTTTCTGTTGTCTTTCCTAAAGAAGAGGAAGATGACATGTGTTTTACTTTCTTTCCTACACCGAGTGCAAAAACAAAATGTACACCAAATGAAAATGCTTTTTTTGTATATATTAATCAGTGCAGTATAACTGGGTTATTTGCAGAACAGATAGCTGCACGAGCACAGCAGGTGATGTCACTACTAGTGCTGCCTGTAATTAATAGTACAAAAAAGGTCGGTCTGAGTTTCAAATATATCATACAATTCAAAATGGACACACGATCACCATTATATTTGAAACAGGTCAGAAAAGTAGATCAACTTATTCATTTCATTCATTTTGGCATTTTATTCATGCACGGTCCAAATGCAATCCAATTGCAGCCAAAGTTATGAATTAGCGATTTAAAGTATATACATGTAATTGTAACGTCATTACATTCAATATTCGGAATAGGTGCTCTCGGTGAAAGGGGGAGGGTAAGTGAATAAGTGAAGGGGACAGGGTAAAGGTGTTGTGACATAATAGTTACATCCAGATTAAAAATTGAAAAACCTCTACAATCAAGTTAATGGGCAAAGGTTCCCAAAAATCATATCACACATAGATAACGAGAATGCATCTCTTATTTAGCTCCTATGGTGTGTCAAATGGAGGCGTAGTTCTACGTTTCGACCCCTGTTACGCTAAAGGGCGATTCGCGGCCTCATGTTGGGGTCTTCATCAGGAAGAAATGGAGAGCATCATCAAACGGTCAACATATGTTCCGTCTGCAAAAGGGGCTCCCTCAAGCTCCGAAGAATATTTGCGTGCTGATAATCACACAGCCATTGGGCACAGGTAGATCGATCCTCGAAGGGTTTATTTTACTTTCAAACGGGAACGCACAGCCGCGCTGTTTCTCCGTCGGCGTCCTGCATCCGAGTGTGCAGGACGCCGATGGAGAAACAGCAGACGGAACATATGTTGACCGTTTGATGATGCTCTCCATTTCTTCCTGATGAAGACCCCAACATGAGGCCGCGAATCGCCCTTTAGCGTAACAGGGGTCGAAACGTAGAACTACGCCTCCATTTGACACACCATAGGAGCTAAATAAGAGATGCATTCTCGTTATCTATGTGTGATGTGATTTTTGGGAACCTTTGCCCATTAACTTGATTGTAGAGGTTTTTCAATTTTTAATCTGGATGTAACTATTATGTCACAACACCTTTACCCTGTCCCCTTCACTTATTCACTTACCCTCCCCCTTTCACCGAGAGCACCTATTCCGAATATTGAATGTAATGACGTTACAATTACATGTATATACTTTAAATCGCTAATTCATAACTTTGGCTGCAATTGGATTGCATTTGGACCGTGCATGAATAAAATGCCAAAATGAATGAAATGAATAAGTTGATCTACTTTTCTGACCTGTTTCAAATATAATGGTGATCGTGTGTCCATTTTGAATTGTATGATATATTTGAAACTCAGACCGACCTTTTTTGTACTGACCCATGGACCCAGGTCCTGAGTTCTAAGGGCCTACCCCTTTCATACTCACACGCCTGTAATTAATAGGTCCAGGGATGGCGACGGCATTGGCATCCACTGCTCAGCTTGCTGTGACCCTGCCTGCTAGAGCACAGGCATTGACCCCAGCCGTAATGCTGCCAATGCCGGTAAGTATGGCTGCGGGACCTACTAGACTCACGCACGCTCAGCAATTACCATGCTGGGTTGCAGCGCACAGATTCTACAGGTGACACCATGGCGCACAAATGTTGTGTTGGGCCACAGCCGCATCGATCACGTTGACGATAGCAGCAATTCAGGGCTGCAGGATATGCTACTCTGGCTACACAGCAAGTGGAAAGTCTACACTTACTTTTGTTTATTCTTCCTAAAGAGCCCTCACTCCCAAGTTCCAAATGCGCTCTCACAGCTTCCTTGCTTCAACTCCGTCTTGACCCAGCCCCCAGTACAATTATCCAATGGGAGGCTTAGGCTCAGGCAGTGGCAGGGTGCAGCAGACTCGGGGAATGCAAGACATAATTTGTCAATGACTTCTTGGATTTGTGATCGGCGAGATGAGATCATCACTAACGTGGTGATACACTATCATGCCTGCCTGGACAGGCGTATGCTGACCTGTCTATGAACATTTACCACCCAGTAAACATGCAATGTATGTTATTCTTTTTAATTTGAATTTGAACAATTAATATTGAGACCACCACCTGCTGGGTCAGAAATTGTAGCCCCGGCCCTGTGAAAGAAGTGCAGGTGCTGAGCACCTGAAAACACCTGCTCAAATTAAGCACTGGTGTACTCAATTCATTTGCGTCACCAGATGTCCCCGCTGCACTTCGTAGCAAAATGCTACACTCTTGGCGCGGTACAGAATCCTGCAAGATCAGATGTTAATAATGCCCCCGCTGCACCCTGCTCAGCGATGGATGCACTCTGCTCCTGCGTTACACCTGCACAGTCCCAGGCAGCCCTGCCGGTTCCCTCACCCGCTCCTGGCCTCGCACAGACAATAACGCGGCTGGGAGCATGTTAACTGGGGCTGCACTCACTGTGACGGTGATCTTCAGAGATCCTCATCTGGAGCCCTTCTTCTCCGGCAGTGACGCGCTGGTCAGGACGGGACTTCAGGCAGCCTTCCGGCTCGATACTGCACTTGAGGAAGCCCTGGTTGTTTGAAGACGCCTAGGCTGTCCTTCTTCTAGACGCGGCTTCACGGAAGCGAGCCTCCCGGTTGCTAGGCGGCCTTCTAGCGTGGCTCAACTTCCAACACGGCTTTCCTTCGCGATCCGGGCCGCGTGGTTAAACTGACATGGCATCTCTTGGCCTATCACAGAGCGCACTCACTCCCCTGACTCAGGCCAGCGGCAGTGAAATAGTCACAAGCCTCCTGAGCAGCCCCCAAAGTGCGCACTTCTCCCAGGCCAGCGGCGGTGAAAAAACCACATAGCACTCTAGGACAAAGTAGGCTCCCCGCAGTCATTCAGCTGCGCGCTGGGTTGCACACCACATTGAAGGCACGGTCCTCGGGCAGATTACTCTTGAGGCAAAGCAGACCTCACGGCAGGCCCCAGCTGTGGGCTGATAGCGCATCAAGTCAACTACAGGCAGGCAGAGTTCACAGGGCCACAGGCAGTGAGTAGCAACACACTCTCAGCGCCAGGCCTCCCACAGAGCCCCGCTGTGTGCCTATAGCACACCGAGTTGATGATAGGCAGGGTTCACGAGGCCACAGGTAGTGTGCAGCCACACGCACTCAGCACCAACACGAGGATTCCTTCTGCAAACTTTTGTGTCCCTGTGTTTGAGAACAGGATGCCAGCTCTTTCCTGGCCCTTGGAAATAGGTGGTCTTGAGACAGGGGCATAGCACACAGCACAGCTCCGCTTCAAGAAGAGGGGACACAGCACACAGTAGACAGTCCCTTGGTCATTGTCCTCAGAATTTACAGCAACTGCAGGTCAGCTCCCAGACACTCAGCAATGGCAGCACTGTTCCTCAGTCTTCCTGACTGTTCTTCTTTGGCAGGGATTCCTTCTTGATCACGAAGTTTCCTAACCTAATTTTACTGGGATCCGAGTTCTACTTTTATACACAAAATGTCTTTGTTCTTCTTGTGTGAGGAGTTCCTGGACCCAGTCTAACTAGTTTCCGGTGCACTCTGCCAGTGCACCTCTTCTTCCTTTGTGAGTGCGGGCTAGGGCCATCAGATGCACTGCGGGAGGTGGAGCCAGCATTGTGGCAGGCAGGCACAGCCCTATCGAGACCCAGGTGCTACTCCTCCCCACAACTCTAAATGTAGATGGGGCTTTTCAGCCTAGTGCTGACTCATCCAGCCACGCCCAGCCCATGTCACTCACAAACCAAACAGTCAATACACAAACAGGCAGAGGCACACAGACAGGTTGAACAGGAAAATAGACACTTTCTAAAAGTGCTATTTTCAAACACAGATTTTAAAAACCATCTTTCCTAAAAGATGTGTTATCAAATTCTGAGTTCAGGGATACCAGACTTCAGCTTCCCAACTTGCTCCTAAGGGGAGATATGCAGGTACACATGGTACACAGCATTCCCCATTCTATCTTATGGGCAAGATGGCCGTTCAATAGTGAAAAACGAAATTGGCAGTATTTCACTATCAGGACATGTCACCCACACTAGAACATGTCCTACCTTTCACATACCCTTCACCCTGCCCAGGGGGCACCTAGGGCCTACCATAGGGGTGTCCAATGTGTAAGAAAAGGGAAGGGTCAGGACTGGTCAGTGTGTACACTGGCCAGGACAACATGGCAGTTCACAGACTGTGCACAGGCACTGCGGTGGCAGTCCTGAGACACCAATTTAGGGCTACTCATGTGGGTGGCACATTCAGTGCTGCATGCCCACTAGTAGCATTTGAATTACCAGCCCTGTCACACTCAGTGCCCTTTACTAGGGACTTTACAGGTAAAACAAATATGCCAATCATGGATAACCAATCACAGTATTAATATACAGGGAGAGCATATGCACTTTAGCACTGGTCAGTAGTGGTAAGTAAGGTTCTCAGAGTCCTATTGCCAACAACCACAGGTCAGGAAAAACAAGGGAGGAAGAAGCAAAAAGTTTGAGATAACCCCGGAAAAAGGGCCATTTCCAACATGGTGCATTTATTGTTTTATAAATTTCCTTCACCTGCGGCTTACACCTTCACCTGGTTACCATCCTGGATGACGTAGCTAGAGCCATTGGCCCACTTGCATCAAAGTAAAGAATTACGAGTCCTATATTGCGATTTTTAAGGAATCACAATTTAGGAATCGCAATTGCCTATGCATGTAGGTTTCGCTAAAATATTAGCGATTCCCACACATTCCTTAAATGCGAATCGCTAATTGCGATTCGCAATTAAGCAATTGCTTCCCATTCATTCCTATGGGCCTAGAGGCCCGTGGGAATGAATTGGATTGCATGGGCAATTTAAAGGGTCCAAGGGGCCCAAAAGGCCACCATGATGCACCCCCAACAAAAGGTAAGCATGCACTTGTGGTGCACACACGTGTGTGCACCACAATGCACTTTGAAAAATGCATTTATTTGCATTTTTCAAAGGAATTGCAAGTTGAAGTTGATGGTAATTTGCGATTCTAAATTGAGAAAATGCAATTTGCGATTAAATAATGCATCGCATTTAGGGGATCGCAATCTGCAATTCCCTAACTGCATCCGCAATTAAGGAAATCGCAAAAAATGGCGATTTCTTTTATTGCGAATTGCAAAAAAGGTACATGCATCTCAAAAGGCCAGGCCATTTTGCGATCTCAAACAGCCAAATTTTGCGATCCGCAATATTTGCGATCGCAAAATGGTTTAATGCATGTACCCCAATATCCCCTGTCCTGCTGGGAACAATAAATTCTGCATATATGTTGGGAACTTGATTTCCAACATTCACATTTCTTTTTGATGATAGGGAGGCGGCTGGGTGATTACTTCCACACTGAGCCAGGCTGGTTTTCAGTCCTTGGGTGCACTCCCTGGTTTCTAAAGAGTTCACCAAGCGGCCTAACTGCATACCAAGCACGGGGCCTCTTGTACTCTCTCGGCAATTACTAATGACGCATTTGGTAATTCACAAATGTTTAGTACTTGCGTTCTGTAACCTGACTTCCTTTCCCTTAGGAGTTTTGTGAGTAAACAACCCCTTTCTTAATATTAGTATCGCTTCTTGAATTCCTGCACGGTGCTTCAAAATCCTGTCTTTAAACGTCGTTATGAATACATCTCTGTTTTGTGGACCGTTCTATGTAAAGTGTATAATAATTGCAAATGCTTTCTGTACTGAGATGGTAGCTCAAAAATCCGGTCTATTGGAGATTAGCACAGCACACTTTTAACATGGAATGTTTTTTATACACCAATTCCATCTTGGAGTCTTTAATGGTTTTTCTGGCAGTTGCATCAAACAAAATAGCTCCCGGTAAAATAGCGAATCGGTAAAACAGGCCGTTACCGAACGCAAAACCTGAAATCCCAATGCATCAACCCCAATTCCGAAAAAAATAAAGAATCGCAAAATAACCCCCGCGGTAAATTACCGAATCGCAAATGAGCAAATCGGTAATACCGAGAATGAAATCAGCCCCCGGAAATACCGAATCACAATTAAAAAGTCGCTACAATATGCACCAAAAATCGCAAATAACGAAAATGCACCAAATTGTAATTTAGCATGAGCAAAATAAGGGAAATCTCAACCAGGAGGTAAAGTTGGTGAAAGGAAAAAATTAAAAAAAATAAAAAATACAGGCAGGTGGATACAATCAGAAACCCTTCAAATATGCCTCTGGAGACCCTGTGTGTCTTACAAAATGGCTGCCCTCTATGTGCTTGTTAGGAGGATGAGAGTCAATGCTGCTGCACAGCGCAGGAGGAGGATCCAGGAGAGGGTTTTCAGGGTGCGCATCACATTGCTGGGCCAGACAGAGGAACTAATCTATGGCAAGTACAGACTGAATCGGGCAATGATCATGCGCCTCATTGCTGACCTGGAACCACTACTGCAGCACCATACCCGTAGGACCAACGCCATCCCTGCCCAAGTCCAGGTCCTATGCAACCAGCACTAGCTGGCGTCTGGAAGTTACCAGGGGGTTGTAGCAGTAGCCAGAGGCATGTCGCAAAGCGCACTTTCACGCTTCTTCCGCAAATTCCTAGATGCCATGCTGACAATGATTCATACCCACATCACCTCCCCACAAACTCACAGCAGTTTACCCGCACCAAACATGACTTCTACCAGGTGGCTCAATTTCCCCATGTGATAGGATGCGTTGACTGCACGCTTGTCCCCATCTGTCCCCCCTCAGCCACCGTATACATATTCCGCAACCGGAAGTCCTATCACTCCATTAACATGCAGGTCGTGTGCAATGCCAAGCACATCATAACGGACATTGTAGCACAATTTCCTGGAAGCACACACGACGCATACATATTCCGACACAGTGTCATCCACACAGGCGTCTGCTCAATGGTGAATTTGGAGAGGGACACCTACTAGGTACATACTTATGCCTCATCATAAACTCCATCCTCGCATATGTAATGGAATTCATGCCGCTAACCCTTTGCTACCCTCCCTGCAGGTGACAGCACCTATGCTTTGCGTGAATATCTACTCACTCCCTATCTCAACCCAGCAACACCTCAGGAGCACCGCTACAACACAGAACATATCAGTACCAGGAATGTGGTAGAGCGAACCTTTGTCATCCTCAAGAGTCGCTTCCGGATCCTACACAAGACAGGAGGTGCCTTGCAGTATGACCCGGTGACCTGCTACCGGATAATAGCGGTGTGTGCCATGCTGCACAACATTGCCACAAGAAGGGGGATACCAATAGAGGTGGACGCAGATGACGACTTTCGTGCACAGCAACCCCCCCAACACCAACAGGCACACGTGCCTAACACAGCTGAAGGTCAAAGGAGGCAGACTTACATCACACAACATCACTTCAGAGACAGGTAAGAATGAGCCATCACAACATAATCTGGGGTGCAAATGTTTAATGCACATGAGCACATGTCAGGTGAATATTATTGATGCAGAGTCAAAACATAGATAAGGATACATATCCGTTGTCATCACAGGAGTATCTTGAAGTAATGTAGATGGCCCATGGTTACATCAACATGGCCAAGGACCCTATGGAACATGGCTATTTGCGCCTCCCACGTACCCCCAGCCTCCTGTTGCGTGACTCCTCCACATCACCATGATGTGTGTCAGTGGCTGTCGAGCTGCGTGAACTGTGCCTCCTATCGCTGGCCTCCGTCACAGAGACCCTCCTGACGCTTGATGCAGCCTCACTCCCCTCCTCCACTCCCAAACTGCTGGCACTAAAAGCCCCAGACTGAAGATGCTCCACTGCAGTGGTCACTTGGCCCAAGGCCTTTGCCACATCACTACAGTAATGGCCCAGGTCGACCTGCAGTGACACAGATCTCCGTGACAGTACAGCTGTGCTGTGCGGAGCTTCGTGATGGCCCTAATGGAGGCATTGGAACGGAGCAAGTTCTGGCAATGCCTCCTGTGCTCGCTCTGTTGCCCTGCTATGACAGCACGGGTGAGCTCCTGTAGGCACAGTTTTATGTCTCTGTTACCCTCAGCAACGGCTGTGGTCATTTCACGCACAGCGTCTGTCATCGTGCCCGTTTTGCTAGCCAATTTTGCCATGTTGATGTTAATTGCACCCATGTGTCTCCCCTGCAGGTGCTGAACACACAGAATCCGTGACTCAACCACACCGTAGCCGTGTGTAGGCTGTTCAGATACCTGTGCAGGTCTTCCCAGGGGCCTACCCCGCTGTCGGACTCAGACACATGCTGGTGTTTGAGCTGGCGGAGTGACAATTGGCTGCCATGGAACATTTGTGGCTGCTGGACTCTGCTCTGTCGCCATCACCTGCAGGGAGGGGACATTTGCCCTGCGGCTTGGTGGTGTTGTCCGCGGTGGTGGTGGTGGTGTTGTCCGTGGTGGTGGTAGTGCTGGTGGTGATGGTGGTGGTGGTGATGGTGTTGGTGGTGTCGTGGGATGACGTCCCTGTGGAGTCTCTGCATCGGTTTCTGAGATTATGAGGCGTCTGCTGTCATCGGAGTCCAGGGGTGATGCATCTGTGTATGAAACAGCTGCTGGTCTCATTTCATTAACATTGGGGATCATACATGCACACTTGGATGAAATGACTACAACTCCCATGATGCAATACCTTGTTGAGGGTATATGCGTTAGGCACTACTACCTGTGCACTGAGATTGGCCTGGAGGGATGGGCAGGGGTAGACAACATGCTGCGTATCTGCACTGGCATGCATCTTACCTTGTTCTCCTGCCGCAGCGCTGAAGTGTCCAATTGGGTGACCCCCACGGCTGCCTCAGGCTCAATGGTACCCTCAATGAGGTCCTCAAGGGGTGTGTTGGGTGTGACGTTGGATGTCCCCCCTCCTGTGCCAGCTGCATCTTTCACCCTTTCTGCAATCCTCTCCTTCGCCCTTTTCCTGAGGTCATACCACCTCTTTTTCAGGTTGTCTATGCTGCGGTGTGTTACTCCAACAGCATTTACCCTCTCCTTGATGCACAGCCAGATTTGCACTTCTCCGCCTCAGGCACCGTTAGTGATAGCTTGCCAAACAGCCTGTCATGTTTGCTGCTCACCCCCTCGATCAGAACTTTCTGAGCATGACTTTCTTTTGCAGTGCATCCTTCTCCACCATGGAATGCAGTGGTATTTCTGGTTTGTGGTATCAGTGTTTCTCTCCTCAGCTCCTCCTCCTCTGAGCTCCTCAGGGCACTGAATGAAGCATGGGCTGGAAGACTTCCTGGTTGTGATGTCATCAACCTGCTTCAAACGCGACCATGTTTTGCGAATTCGCTAACACCAAAATCCGATTCGGTATTTGCTAATTCGGTATTTGCTAATCTTAATTTTGGACTCTCACTATCGTGGTTTCGGTATATTTTACCGATTTTTTGCGATTTGGTATTAAATACCAAATCTGTTGATGCATCGCGGAATGCGAGTCCTTATTTGCTATTCCTTATTTTTCTCAAATAAGGACTCGCTTTACCGAATTTTGATGCATATGCCCATTTATTCATTAGAATTCCAAATCAATAGTTACGGAAGAGGATCCTATTTATGTTATTTCTTATGTTTTTTATCGTCATTATAATGTCATCCAGTCCAGAAAAGAGTACAGGGTATCCTTAGTCTGAGAGTTATATACCAACAGGTGTTTCCCACTGGATGAAGATACCCGTGAGCTCCGTAAAGCCAAATCTAATAAATGCATTATAAATCATTAGAACTATGCGAGTCTATTATCCAATGGATAGAATCGATCCAACGCTTTGAGTCTGCGGATCGGACTGTGGTCTGTGGATAACAATTGAGTTAGACCACTATTAGGTAGATATTGTTTTATTTTCTTCGTTTTGTCATTTGGCCCAATTAAAATTGGAATTCTCCCACGAACCATGCTGGGATGTTCCATAAGCTCATGACTACACTGGGGAGTTCTGTAAGGTTGCTAGGCCTCATAAAAGGTAAACGTAACCCTTATACCATCCTCTATCAGGCCTTGGCCAACACTGCACAGCCTTACCCGTCCCAAACCAACCTTGCAGAATGACAAAAGCTGATCTTTAGATACTGTTTAACTTGGACCGTGGTGAGTGGCGCAATGTTTAAATAGCTGGATGTGTTTTTATCACTAAACAAAGTGAAAGTTCGCATTTGAATGACTGTATATTCTGTATTTGTTTTATGCATATGCAATTTCGAAAGTGTTGGTTGTGTTTTTCTCAGCCTCTGCCACGAAAGCATATACTGTACATCTTTCTGGGTTTTGCCGAGATCGAGTTTTTCCCACTGTCAGAACTCCCAATGTGATGAAAGAGAGGGAGTGGCTGTGTCCACGATCTGTTTTGGGGATGCAGAGTCCTATTTCCCATTTTTAGCAGCAATAATGTTAATGCAGTTATCTTAAATTTGAGATTTTAACATTGTTGTTGGTTGTTTATCTGCACTGAAAATGTTTAACTTATTCTGACAGTCTTTATGTGGAAGTTTGAACAGCAGACCTCTATAGAAATCACTGCTCCTCTCTGTCCTGTTCTATCCACCAGTGTCCCTCTTTTGCACTGTCTCCCCATCAAAACCTCTCTCTATTCACTGCCATTCTGTCTGTCTCTTTCCCTCTGTTCCTGTCTGTTCTTAGCCTGTTCTCATTCTGCCTGTCTATATTCCCCTCGCTATTAGCATGTGCCTATCTAACTTTACGGCTGGTTCTCTTTGCCTTTGTATAATATGCCTCTAAATAACCCCTCTCACTCTCTATGCCCACTTCTCTCCATCTCGATCTATTGCATCTATGCCTGTTATTGTTCACCCTCTGCCTCCCATGAGCATGCCCTTCCCTTTCTCCTCTCCTGTCTCACTCCCTCACTTAATATCACCCCCAAACCCGGATCCCTCACACCTCTCCTTTAATCTGTCCCTTGCTTTTTTGTGAGTGTTGTGGCCCACATCACTTTCCTCCCCTGCTTTGCAAGCTTTCCCTCAATCTAGGTTTGCACGGCTCCCTCCCTGCCTGCCCGTGCATCTTCTTTCAGGGCACACCTTTCTGTATATTTAGCTAGCCCCTCACGCCACAAGCCTGTCACCTTTACTGCTCATTTTTGTTTTTTGCTTAATGGTTTAATGTCATCTTTCTCTCTTCTTATTTGCCTTGGTCTCGTGGATACCTGCCAATCTCAGTCCACACTATCTCTCTCACTGTACCTGTCTCCTACCTCTTACCTTCCTCTAACTGTCCCCTATCTATGACGTTCCTCCATTCTCTGCTGGCCTCTCCTCCTTCCATTGCTCTAACTGCCACAACCCTTTGTGAAACCCAGGGTAACTCTCTTTCTTCCAGTCTTTTTATGCTCTGCCTATTTCTCTCTTTCCCTCCCAACCAGTATTCCTCTCATCTCTATCCACCTACCTCTTTCACACTACCTTTTTGCTTTACCTTTTTTTCCTACTTATCTTGTGTCGCTCATCTGTGCTTGTTTCTGTTCTCTCTCTGCCGGTTTGTCTCGGTAAATATCGTTCACAACAAATTCTTAATAACGAGGACTTTGGCAGCGCATACCATTACTCCGCATAGTGCACCTACCCTGCATACCATTACTCTGCATTTTTTTACAATGCATGTGCATTTACCACGCATGCCTTTACAATGAATTTCGTTGTGAAAGTATGTATGGTAAATGCACATGCCTTGTAAAAAAAAGAAATGTGGGCGATCCACGTCGTTGTGAGGAAACAGAGGCTCTTCTGTTTCCTTACAACAATGTGCACCGCCCCTCAGAGACAGATGACGAGAAGCAGGAAACAGGAGGAGAGACAAACCACGAGGAGAGAGAGGTAAGGGGGATTGGGCCTGGGGTGAGGGTTAATTTTTTAGGGTTTTGGGGAGTCTTGGGGTGTCGTGCGGGGTAGTGTTTCAGTGTAGGTACAGGACTGTGGGGCCAGGGGGGTCATGCTGGGAGGAATATTTTAGGGTTTAGGTTAGTGTTTGTGTAGTGTAGGGTAGTGTTTTAGGGTGTGGAGTGGTGTTGTGGTGTTTATTTAGTGTAGGGCAGTGTTTTAGGGTTTAGAGTAGTGTTCGGGTCATGCCGGGTAGTGTTTGAGTGTAGGGACCGGAATGAGGGTCCAGGGGGCATGATGGGGGTAGCGGTTTAGGGTTTAGGGTAGTGCAGCGGTGTTTGTGTAGTGTAGGTTAGTGTTTTAGGGTTTAGGGTAGTGTTGGTTGGTAGTGCAGGGTCGTATTTGAGTGTAGGGACCGGACTGGGGGTTGGGGGTCATGCTGGGGGTAGTGTTTTGGGGTTTAGGGTAGTGTTGTGATGTTTGTGTAGTGTAGGGTAGTGTTTTAGGGTAGTGTTGTGGTGTTTGTGTTGTGTAGGGAAATGTAGTGTTGTAGGATTTAGGGTAGTGTTGGGGGGTTGTGCAGGGTAGTGTTTGAGTGTAGGGACCGGACTGGGGGTCGGGAGGGTCGTGCTGGGGGTAATGTTTTAGGGTTTTGGGTAGTGTTTGTATAGTGTAGGGTAGTGTTTTAAGGTTTAGGGTAGTGTTGGTTGGTAGTGCAGTGTAGTGTTTGAGAGTAAGGACCGGACTGGGGGTCGGGGTCATGCTGGGGGCAGTGTTTTAGGGTTTAGGGTAGTGTTGTGGTGCTTGTGTAGTGTAGGGTAGTGTTTTAGGGTAGTGTTGTTTGTGTAGTGTAGGGAAGTGTAGTGTTGTAGGATTTAGGGTAGTGTTGGGGGGTCGTGCAGGGTAGTGTTTGAGTGTAGGAACCAGACTGGGGTCGGGAGGGTCATGCTGGGGATAATCTTTTAGGGTTTAGGGTAGCGTTTGTCTAGTGTAGGGTAGTGTTGTAGAGTTTAGGGTAGTGTTGTGGTGTTTGTGTTGTGTAGAGTAGTGTTTTAGGGTTTATGGTAGTGTCTAGAGGTCATGCATAGTAGTGTTTGAGTGTAGGGACTGGACTGGGGGTTCAGGAGAGGGTCGTGCTGGGTGAAGTGGTTTAGGGTTTAGGGTAGGGTTGTGGTGTGTGTGTAGTGCAGAGTAGTGGTTTAGGGTAGTGTTGGGGGCCGTGCTGGGTAGTGTAAATGGTAAGGAGAGGACTGGGTGTTAGGGGAGGATCGTGCAGGGGTACTACATTAGGGTGTAGGGTAGAGTACTCTCACTTACCTTTAAAACTTTTACTATGAGTATACCTTTACCACGCATGCCTTTGCGTTGTAAGGTCATGCGTGGTAAAGGCGTAGTCGTGGGAAAAGTTTGCATTGTCATAACTTGCGGGGTCATTGAATTTGCATTGTAAAAATGTTGTGGTGATGGTATGCGTAGTCTATGTTGTCTCCACTGAGCAGTCTCTCTCACCCTTCTTTGCTTCTCTCCCTCCCCCCTTCCCACCACACTCCCCTCCCCACACGTTTGGCACCCCCTCGTTCCGCAGTCCCTCCCTCTTCAGGTAAGAAGTCTGTCCTGATTGCTGATAATCTTTCAGGAGACACAGACCTGCCTCCCCAGGTATATAACTGCCTGCACAGTCAGTCTTGTTAAAACACTCATATGCTTAGACCTCTTAAACTGGGGACAACTGGGCAAAGCACAATAAGTAGCTTGTTCCACCAAAGTAATTCTTCCAGGAAATATGATAGATCCTCTCATTTTCATTATGATTAATTTTCCAAAATGGGATCATAATTTTCAGGGTACATTTGTATAATGCATTATGTGGCTATATTTTATTTAAAAAAGAGATGTCCACCCCTCAAAAGCTTTAAACTTCCACTCTTTAGTTCTCTAATGGGTTTCATCCTATAACATTTTTGGTTTCAATAGCTCAAACGTCCAAACCTTAAATAATATACTTAATGGAATTAAGTTACAGAAAATGTCTGACAGGAGGATCAACTTATTTACATTGTGCTTTTACCAGCGTGATTATTTGAATATGGTTAAAGAGGTGAACATGCTCTTACTGCTCAGTTTTATGAAAATGGAAGCAGCTTTAAAATGCATGCTTTAAACCTTTTGTGCTTTCTTTTTAGTTTCAATTGTTGACGAAACAAAATGTATTTCAAGTAAAGACAAACTGATGGGGTGTTTTCCTAGCGTGGAACTGGGGCTTCCCGAGTGTATGCAATTTTTGTGTGAGCTATCAGTGCAGTGCAGCGGTCAGGGAAATTAACATCCTAAACCCTCAACCGGGACCCTTAACTTGGTCCACTGTAAACAAATACCGTAATCCTATGCACACGCTATATTCATTAACAAGTCGTGATACCGTTATACAACTATGTGTTTACTACATATTGGACACACATTGATGAAAATAAAGTTTCTGTCACTAATTAAAGTTGCTAGCCAGCTTGGCAATCCTACTAAATAATAAAGAACAAAAGAACACTCAACAACGTTAATTATTGAGAGAAACTTTATTTTCGTCAATGTGTGTCTAATATGTAATAATGACATATGGTATAACGGTATCACGACTTGTTGATGAATATAGCGTGTGCATAGGATTAAGGTATAACATTATTTCAGGATTGCCTCCTCGTGCAACACCACAGCAGTACTACCTCAGCCTCAGTGTAACACCACCTCAAAATCAAAACAGCACCATCTCAGCATCTGCACAGCACCACTACCAGTCCAGCACCAATTCAGCATCAGCACAGCCCCACCTCAGCTGCAATTTAGCACCAACGCAGAACCACTTCAGCAGCAGTGCAGCCTGAGCACCAGTGCAGCAGCACCACCACCTCAGCATGACTCAGCACCACAGCATAACTCAGCAAGCACCACCTCTGCACAAGCACACCACCACCTCAGCATCACTCAGCACCACCTAAGTCTGCCCTATGAATCTGGCATTTGTTGATTCTCTCCTAGTGTCTGTTCACTGCTAGTGTTCAAATTCAGCCATTATCAAGAATGGGGTGACCCAAAATGGTCCTGGACCTGGGTACAAAGCGTTATCAAAAGCAGTGGTCCTCGACCTAAATCCAATTCTAGAGTTTTTCAAACTTATAATCATTAATTACTTAGTGTGAGCTTTCATTCACTTGCTCCTGGTATCTAATCCAAACATTTATACACAAAATGCATCAACCCAATGTAACAAACTGGAGAATTAGTACATTTTAATTCTACCAAAAATGTATTCCTTTTATAATTCAAAGGTAATTCATAACATTGAAGTACAAATTTGAGGATGCTCAAGAGAACGTGCAAGAAGGTAGTGCTCGGGAATTAAGGCGTGTAAGTGAAAAGGGGAAGGGAGCAAAAATTAGTGACAATATTTAAAAACACAATGCTGGTACATTAATTCCAAACAGTCTTAGCTTAGCCACACACAATGTTCACAACCTAGTGCATTAAATGTTAATTTTCAATTGATTTTTGCATGTTTGCACACTAGGTTTTTTGTGGTCCAAGGGGGTACAAAAATAGGGGTGTCGACGTTTCGACCCGACTTAATGCTTGTGGGTTAATGATAGCCTCAGCCTGCAGGTCTTCTTCAAGACGAAGGAGCAGCCTCAGTACCAGAAGGGTATAATTCCTAGGTGTAAGGGTAAAATTAAAAAAATATAAGGGTCGTGCATATAGGGCCTTCCTATTAGGGAACAGATAAAATCTGGCGATATTGCAGACTCACCCTGGTGTAGAGCAAGGCGGTCAAGGTACTCAATATCCCAACCGGAGTATCTGGATCAGTATCTCAGATATATCATGCACCATGGAAGTGAATTCAAAATCTGTGTACAAGGGCTAAAATTAGAGCCTGATATTTCGGGGATTTTCCACATCAATGTGGGTCAATTAAATAAATAACACTTACCTGATTTGGAGAAAAAAACAAATACGAGTTAGTTGATGTAATGGTATACCGGTCCCATCATCTCATTAGGAAGGGATCGGGAGCCTCATCTAAAGTGAGAGGGTTATTTATAAACTCAGATACTAAAACGGACATAATGATTTTACGGTGCAACTATCTGGTGCATGAATTGTGTACCAAGTACACTTACCCTGATTCATGGAGGTAGTGTCTTCCTCTATGTTATGGAGTGCCGGTGAGGTCACTACAATTACAAACAAGGCCAACGCATTAAGTTCCAAGAACCAATGCCATTAGTAAGCCTGTAATATAGGGGATTGTGTCTCACCTATGTTTGAAGAGTGTCCGTAGTGGCACTTCCAAATCCGGGAACCCGTGTTGGCCAGATCAGTGGCCGCGAGAGCGTTATACAATTATTCCGACGTGCACGTACACCGGAAACGGCGCGTGCATGCACGTTGTTGACAGCGCGTCTATGAGCAATCGAAAAAAGACTACGAATTCTCGTGGTTTACAGAGTTGGAGACATTATTTAAAAGAAATTGGTGTAAAAATAGTCACTTCGCAAGTTATCAAGCAGTGAAGAATTATACTCAATTACTTGCTTATTAATTCTTCGTTTGTTTCCTTAATTTAAAAGGGGGGGGAAAGGTGTCTTCCTGGACAACAACATCAGTGATCGAATAGTTAACAGTCATTATGCACTGCTAAATCATTGTACAATATATGTGAAATTATACATTTATAGAAATAACATAGATAGATTATATTCACAGTGTTACATGGCAATACAATACAATTCATGGTGTTCTATTCAAACCAACCATTTTATACATTCTTCTCATATTATAAGTAACGTTCTGATGAAAGGAATCAACCCACCCCGATCATCACTAGATCATTAATTGTGTAGGAAGATTAAACTGAGACTTAGATCAATACATAACATCTAGGTTGATAACTTAGATCAATACATAACATCTAGGTTGATAATAACATCATGTATGAATAAGGCAGACAATCAATAGGTTATACTTGAGAGGTCAAGCAGAGGTGTAGTAAAACTGTTCAGTCTCTCCAAATAGCACCATTCATCATTTCATTATGGGCTAAACTTTAAAGGTAACCATAAATTTGAGCATATATAACTCTCTAACCATTGTTCAGAGAAGAGACCTGTCTTCTAAGCTCCTCATACTCATTGAGGCCATGTGCTATGTTGTCGAATAGATGTATAAAACGACACTCGCGAATGTTCAAAATATTGCTGAAATCACCACCTCTCGGATTTTGGTTTCACCTTCTCTATCACCCACCATTTGATGCTATCGGGTTTGTGTCCAAACTTGGTGAAATGGTCCACCAAGGGTGCTCCCGGTGTCTGACATCTAATCCGACTGCAATGCTGTAAAATGCGGCATTTAACTTTTTGAATAGTCTGCCCTATATACATAAAGTTGCATGGACACATTATGGCATATATGACCCCTGAACTATTACAGTTAGTATGTTCCTGTAGTTCATATGTATGCTTATTATGTGTGAATCGAATAGTGTCTCGTACTAGTGGGCATGCTCTACACTGTCCACATTTGGTGTGTCCTTTAATGGGTGGGGTCCCCCATAGGGTGGTCTGGCTAACCCTGGGGGTGGTAGGTAATAACGACTTGACTATGTGGTCTCTCACGTTTTTTGCCTTTTTGAAAGCATGTAGGGGTGGTTCAACCATCCCTAGTACGTCTGATACCAAGTGCCAGTGTTCATTGATAATCTTTTTTATTTCATTACTTTTTGTCGAAAAAGTTGTAACGCAGACCAGCCGGTCTTCGCTGTCCCTTCTTCTAGTTTTTGGCTCTAGCAGGTGTTCCCTGTGGTTATGCCAAGCTCGTTTCCGTGCTTGTTTTAATAACCGAATGGGATAGCCCCTTTCCGTCAAGCGTGCCAATAAGCCTGCTAACTCTGAAAAATAATCTTCCTTTTTTGAGCAATTCCTCCGCAACCTCAGGAACTGCCCGAAGGGTAAGTTGTCCCTGAGGTTGCGTGGGTGGTGGCTCGAGTAACGTAGGAGCGTATTACTCTCACTGGTCTTACTATAAAGGCTAGTATATAGACCATCATCTTGTGAGTTTATGGTTATATCAAGAAAATGTATACTGTGTCTATTGTGCTCGAGCGTGAACTGGATGTCCATGGAGCAGGTGTTCAACCAAGCATGAAATTCTTTCAATGTTTCCTCATCACCCTTCTATATGATTAAAACATCGTCGATATAGCGACGCCATAACTCCAAATGTTCGACAAAGGGATTGGAATTATTCAGGACATGAGTGTGTTCAAAAGCGTCCATGAAAAGGATCGCTAGATTCGGCGCAAAACTAGCGCCCATAGCTACGCCCTTGGTCTGGACGTAGTATTGGCCATGAAAACAAAAGTAATTCTTAGTCATGGCAATTGTTAATAGTTCGACGATGAAATCAGTAGGTACATGGGGCCGGACGTTGGTTTAATACTGTTTCCATACATCTAAGGGCCTCAACTTGGGGAATGTTTGTATAAAGGGCGACAATGTCCATTGTCGCCAATAATTGGTAAGTGTGATCATATGGGCGTTGATCCACCAGTTGTATCACTTGCATGGCATCCCTGATATATGTGTTGGTCTTCTCAGCTAAGGGTCTCAGGAAAATATCTATATATTTACAGATAGGTTCCAAAAGTGAACCGCATCCCGATATAATTGGTCTACCGGGTGGGTCTCTCAGCCTCTTATGTACTTTTGGGAGGGTATATATCGCAGCCATTCTTGGATGTTTATTGTTTAGGTATTCAAATTCATTCTTATTGATGAATCCAGAAGTTAGTCCTTTTTGTGTCACGTATTCTATCATTTTGCTTAGTTCCTTGGTAGGGTCCGATCTCAATCTCTCATAGTTACCAGGTACTCCTAATTGGAAAATGATCTCATTTACGCAGTTCTCCCGATTCTGGACCACAATGGCACCTCCCTTGTCCGCTGGTTTTACCACAATGGACATGTTCTCTTTAAGGGACACAAGGGCTTGCCATTCGGCTTTTGAGACATAATATTTTACATATTGTCTTTTCTGGAGGGTTTTTTCAACATCACGCATCACAACTTGCTCATAGGCCAAGATCCTGGCCGGCATATGGTGTGACGGGGGATTGAATTTAGAGGGTGGTCTTAGGCCACTACCTGATAAAGAAGGATTATAGGGGATCTTTTGGAAATAATGCTTTAATCTTACTTTTCAGAAGAATTGGTGTAATTCAATTTTTAGATTAAGCTTATTGGGCATCGATGTCGGTACAAATGAAAGTCCTTTACTTAGAATTTTCTGTTCATCAGGGGTCATGGTGTATTCCGACAGATTGATCACAGGATTTTGTTGGGTATACTCTACCATCTGTAGTGTTGTCTCCTGGTTCGTATTTCCCCATGTGCCTCCTGTTGGTACTGAACTTGTCCCCTGGCACGGCCCCTGCCTCTGTTCCATGTCTGTGCTCTTGGCCCCCTGGGTCGCAACCAGGGCCGTCCCCTCCCCCTCTGGCCCCACCATGGGTCCTCTTCTAAAAAAGGGGGTTGTTGGTCAGTGTATGAGTAATCAGTGTTTGGTATACCTGTACTCGTGTTGGAGCTAGTGTTAGGACGTTCTCCGTCGCTACTTTGATTGCTATCCAAAGATGATCCAGAGAAAGTGGTGTACCTCCTATATCCTCCTCTTCCTCTACTTGAGTATGTTCCTGGTTGTTCTCTCTGGTAGTACCCTTCTCGTAAGTAGGGATAAGTCAGATTTTTATCATAAGAGGTTATGTCTCTTGACACTTTGTCAAGTTTGGTAGTTTGAGTATAGATATCAAATTCGCGGATTGTTCTTTCTAGTCTCTCAAGTGCCTCTTTGGCATTACTTAAGGCTTTATCCTCGATAATTTCCTTTCTAAGTTCACCTATTTCTCTGGTCAGGCACTGGACCTCCTCTACAGCTGTTTCGATCCCAAGCACCATCCAGTGCCTGGAACAGTTGTTTGATACAAAACTATAACCTTCCTTGAATTTAGGATTATCAACGAATATTGCTGGTTTGTTCCTCACTCTCAGCCCAATGGGAATTACGTTTGATTGTAAGTATTTGGCTAAGGTGTGCCCGTGTAGTCTCGTCCTAATTAATTTCTTTTCCAATCGTTCTAATTTAGCGATTTTCTCATTGAGTGTGACATCAATATTTGGGGTGGTACCACCCAAAAGGCTAGTCCCACCCTGTGCCCGCAGTAGTTGACCTATATATTCTTCACTGTAGGGGAGTGTTTCTTTACTAGACATATTCAGATGTTGATTCAAAGAATGCTAGCAATTCAACCCTACTTTCCTTAAACATTTACAATATTCAACGACAGACAAACGTTTAACATTTAACACCCTCGCAGGAATCCCTGCACAAGGTAGCCATTATCAAGAATGGGGTGACCCAAAATGGTCCTGGACCTGGGTACAGAGCGTTATCAAAAACAGTGATCCTCGACCTAAATCTAATTCTAGAGTTTATCAAACTTATAATCATTAATTACTTAGTGTGAGCTTTCATTCACTTGCTCCTGGTATCTAATCCAAACTTGATCTACACCAGGGCGAGTCTGCAATATCGCCAGATTTTATCTGTTCACTAATAGGAATGCCCCATATGCACGACCCTTATATTATTTTAATTTTACTCTTACACCTAGGAATTATACCCTTCTGGTACTGAGGCTGCTCCTTCGTCCTGAAGAAGACCCGCAGGCTGAGGCTATCATTAACCCACAAGCATTAATTCGGGTCGAAACGTCGACACCCCTATTTTTGTACCCCCTTGGACCACAAAAAACCTAGTGTGCAAACGTGCAAAAATCATTTGAAAATTAACATTTAATGCACTAGGTTGTGAACATTGTATGAGGCTAAGCTAAGACTGTTTGGAATTAATGTACCAGCATTGTGTTTTTAAATATTGTCACTAATTTTTGCTCCCTCCCCCTTTTCACTTACACGCCTTAATTCCCGAGCACTACCTTCTTGCAAGTTCTCTTGAGCATCCTCAAATTTGTACTTCAATGTTATGAATTACCTTTGAATTATAAAAGGAATACATTTTTGGTAGAATTAAAATGTACTAATTCTCCAGTTTGTTACATTGGTTTGATGCCTTTTGTGTATAAATGTTTGGATTAGATACCAGGAGCAAGTGAATGAAAGCTCACACTAAGTCATTAATGATTATAAGTTTGATAAACTCTAGAATTAGATTTATGTCGAGGACCACTGAGTTGAAATTCAGGTACTGTTTCCCAACCTTTTCCCTCCCGCTGTTTATGTCCCCTCCCTCATGACAAAAAAAAAGCTATAACAAACCAGCAATAAAACAGGTAGAACGAAGTTGTCAGCATTGCAGGAACAAAACATTAGAAGACTTTTTTAATGTTAATTCTTTTTTTAATATGGTTCTTTAGTTGTACATAATGTCTTCTTGGTTATATATAAGGTAACAAAAATGCTTCAAAACTTTTTTATTATAACTTTTCAACATTCTGCACAGCAGTCACAAAGCTCTAAAACACTGCTTAAAAACATTGGCAAAGGTCTAGCTAGACACTTAAAAGATCCCACAGACGAGACGTGCTTGTTTTTTAATTAGGATTTGGATATTGTGTCAGATGTTCATCAGCTGATTACAAAATGAGGATGCATTGAAAAACACCCTGATGGTACTCCGTGAATTTGCACTTCTTGCTCACAAGCTAACCTGATCGATGTACCACATGGGTGTTTGTTACGAATCATTTTCTCTAGTGATTTAGGGCCAGATGTACCAACATTGACATTTGCGAGTCGCAAATTGCATCAAATTGAGACTCGCAATTTGCGACTCGCAAATGTGAATGTACAACAGTGTCTCAGACACTTTTTACAATTCCCAATGGGGTCGCAAATTGCATGCCTCATTAATATTCATGAGGCAGTCGCAATTTGCTACCCCATTGGGAATGGCTAGCACTCACAGGGATGGTGGCATGCTGGGGTCAGCAGACCACCATGTCTGTGACTGCTTTTTAGGTCTTGCGTCGGCGTGACAGCAAAGCTGCTCCGCCTCTGCAAGAGATATTGTTAGAAAAAGCCCCGCCCCTCCTTTGCATTGGGTAGCATCAGCGTTTATGGTAAATGCTGGCCTCCCAATTGAAAGGAGTGTTTTTGGGTGCCACCCTGTCCGTTTTTCGGAGAGCCCCTTTTGACAGCATGGCCTGGTTTGCGGCATGTCGTGAAGACTTTTCTTATCTGCCGGTTTATTTTAACAAGTCGATAAGAAAATTCTTCAGTACAGCCCTGAAGCAGGCAAGGAGCTGAGAGGCGCATGGGGAGGACAGGGGGTTTGCGGTAGACTCTCGTGCCAGTGAAATAAAAGGTTGCGCTCTGTAGGTGGTCTACTGAATTTGTGCCTCTCGGGCCAGGTACAGTATGGAACCATGTGAACTTGGCCTTTGTGGAAAATAATTCACAATAAGCCCAGTTACCACCACGCAGCTACTTAATGCTGCGTGACACGTTTATTCCGAGAGGGGGGATGGGGACAAGTCTCGGAATCGCACTGTTCTTTTGGTGCCACTCGAGGAAGCTTTGGAGAGGATGTGTGAAGCTTTTGTAACCTGACTCCAGGGCCGGCCAGAGAGTTTATATCCGGGCATGTATGCTGTCTGTATGCTCGGAACGTACGACAAACGTATTTATTCTGTATTCATGTGTAAATAACGGCAAATTGTCACTTTGGAAATGGTGGAGGTGTGGGTTGGTACTTTAAAATAAAAAGGTGCGCATCCCACTTTCCTAACCGCTTTGCTTGACTGTCTGAGGAGGGGCTAGAGGGGAAAGGGCGTATTCTTATCCGGAGTCCCAACAAACAGGTTCATCTTTCCCCCTGCTGTATACGGTGTGGCCGATACACATCTCCATTGTGGTGGGACTGTATGCGCAATTGCAAAGCTCCCTCCCCGCGGTACGGGAGACAATCCTCGGGACAGACGCAGGCCCGGGTCGGGTCACTGTCTCTCGGCCTCTTCAAAGCGGTGCTGATTACATACTAAACAGAGATCTGAGGGCTCAGATTCACACCTCATCAAGAGCCCGCTGAGAGGCTAAATAACTCATTAACTGCCTCACATCAGGCTGGGACAGACAGCTGTAGAACCGATTCTCACCATATCTGTTTATTTCCAAAGCCCTTACTTCCTTCCGGCAGCTGTAGGGTGCAGCCAATAATGTGCAGTGGTTCCTCACACTTTTCAACTCCTTCTAATGTATATAAAGCAATACCTGGTTGATTATTAATAGTGCAATGTCCAGTGGCTCTCAATATAAAAGTATTTTACTTTGCGCAGATGCTAAAAGGTGGTTTTAAATAAACAAATGTTGTCCCGTGGAACGGATTACAGGTAAGTCACAAAGAGGTGAGCGGCTTACCTTTGCCTAAGCAATTTGTGCATGGTTTTGTTCAGATTGAGCTTTGAGAGCAAAGTGCTTCTTGATCGTAGTGCTTTTGTTTCATTGGGACTTCTGAAACCTGATGTATAGTTTTGTGTTTTTCTTTACTCACAGAATTGTCTATGCAATAGCTTGTAGTAGTAGGGCATTTAATTTTTCCTATTTTTTTTTGTTTTATATAGCATGAACTCGATCCGAAGGAATCAGAGCGCTTTACGTGAGCACTAGTTGCATTACAGACGGACACATTCATTTTGTTAGGCACAGGGAGATTACATGATTTGCTCAGGATCACAGGATATTGAGCGTTCCTGCCGAGATCACACCCGGTTTCCGGCTTCGAGGTCGAGCGCTCTAGCCGTTAGGCCACATTTTGTTGTTGACTTTGTGTTGAAATAGGTTTTCCAATTATTTTTCCCCCTTTAAACTACCAGACTAACTCTATGACATGTCACGAGACCTGGGAATAACCGCAACAAACAAGCACCAGAGGCAAAGAACTATAAAACTATTTCTGCTCACATGCCACAAATGCTTACTAATCCACTGTCCTTTGTATGTTCACTATCAGGCACACTTTCAGTATGACAGGCACAGCTCAGAGGTGCTCGACACTACAGAAGTATGTTAAGCATACTTTTTTTACCATTACCATTTAGTTACCCATAGAGATATCAGGTGTTTCTAAAGGAGTACTCCTGCATATTTCTTTCTCACTCTGCTGTGACATCATAGTGAACAGAATGTAACCTGGCTATATACATATAAGTTCTGTCATAAAGTGCCACCTTCTTTTTAATATTGTATGCCATTCACCACAACCATGGTGACCGGTAACTACAAACGAGCTGAAGGAATCCCTCTCCAGCCACAACCATGCACCATAGTGCAGAACTCATGAGAGCATGGCTTATCTGATCTGGTTCTAAGAATGACGACCTTTGGCCTCCCCTTGCTCGGTCAGATGAGAGAATAGCGACCGTATTAGACTACAAGGGCGGCCGCCTTTGTCTTGAATACACCAAATTAACAAATGATTAGTGTAGGCCTCGGTGCTCCGCCACTGGTCTCCAGGGACCAACGTGGTCTGGGTCCAGTCAGAGGTGGGGGTGACTGCCTAGCATCACATGTCTCCAGCACAGACCCCCATAATCTCATGCACAGCTTCGCCTCTGACCATATCCCTTCATAAACTCCTGTTTATGTTGCAGCCAAGCCCAGGGTGACGCAGCAGTCAAGCCAAATGGTTAACAACGCTTCTAAATCCGTTTGCTCACAAGGACTGCCTGCTTTGTACCGATTTGCATTTCGGATTATGGGTGCAAAAACACATTGATTATAGCAGTCTAATGACTTTGATCTGGACTGCCCAGAAAGGAAGTTGTTGCCTTCACTCCCACTAATGGGGGCAGAACGCGGGTGCCAGCGCCCCGGGGGAGCCGGCCAGGTTTGAAAGCAGCATTACATAAAGCACAAGAGGGGGCCGTGTAGCCATGAACTATATGGCATTACGGCCACAGGTGACAGATCCGCCATTTTATACCCCAGACCGAGGGGTTGCGAGGGACAGAAACAGAACACTCTATTGTAAGGTTTCTTGCACCAGTACCAACTGCTTGAAAGAAAGGTGGATTATTACCATTACAATTATGAACACCTCTGGAGTCAAATTTCAAAGGGGGTAGCAGGCTCTCACTTACAAGTTAAACAATTGGGCGCTATATCAATATGCAAAAACATAAAATATTATGAGTGTCAGCTGGTGTGTGTGTGCACCAGTGGACAAGTTTCTGTTAGTGCATATGTATGTTTATTAAGTATGGGTGAAATTTGCGAATTCGCAATACGCAGATTCGTGCGAAAGCGAATTTGCGGTCCGCATAATCGGTAAATATGTGAGAATTTGCATATATTTTTATTTTTGCATGTTTGCGGGGCGCTTTGCATGTTCGCGGGGCGCTTTCAGCGCGCCGACCGCGAAGTTACCCATGTGGTCATACATGGGCGCTGCCATCTTGTTCGCGTTGCGTATTTCCGTTTCCGGGCGCTAGTTGCTGCTCACGTTGTGCGCGGGGCGCGATTGCGTGGTCGCGTGCGTTTTTACATGCTCGCAGGGGAAATATCGCGCGAACTTACCCACGCGGCCCTCAATGGGCACGGCCATCTTGTTTTTCATTTATTGCTAAGGTTCTGGGCTTGCTTTTTCTACCCTGCTTTAATCTTTGCAATCCTTTGTTTGTTTGAACTTTTTTTTTATCTTTTTTACTCATTATCTAGCCCTCTCTTTTTCTACATCTATATTTTGTGTTTTTTTCAATGTTTTGTTACTTTAATAACTACTTTTTTTGTTTAGCTCTCTCTTTTCTTTTACTTACTTTTTTCCCCCTATTCTTTTCTTCTTCCACCCAGGACCATGGCAAAGGGAGCCGGCAAGTCTAAGGGGAAGGGTCCCGCACCCCGTAGCCGGCTCCCTTGCGGGCGCTTAAGGGCGGAGGATACCCAAGCCAGGGAGATCTTTAGTGCGGTGGAGGTGGCCTCACTTATCTTTTAAGTGCAGCGCCACCTCCCGAAGACCGTCGCAGCAGAAGGCAGCCCGGTTCAGGGTATGACCACCTGGAGTGTCGCAAGCTCTGGGCTAAGGTGTGCCGGGCCATGTTTAGGGAGTCGGGGGTCCGGCGCACCTACAACCAGGCGACGCACCTTTGGTGAGACGTCCTTGACCGGGAGAAGGGCCTGCTCCACCTGCTAGGCGTAGAGATCTCTGGCCTTGGTGAGTAGCTATTTAAGAACTACTTTGTTTTCTTCTGCTCTGTGTTATATTGCTAATATATGTTTTTCCCGAAGAGCAAGAATGCTGCCCTTTCGATTACATTGCAGGTAAATTAATGTTTAAATAGCTTCTGTGATTGCAGGTGCTCACCTGCTCAGTGGCGTTGCTACTATGCTTACTTGTTTGCAACTTTGTGCTCATTTGGCCTGATTGATTATGTATGAGTGATGTACTTTACAGAACTGCGTAATGCTAGAGAGACTAGAGATTCAAGTCTAGTCCTTCCTTTATACTCCTGCTGCCACTAAGAAGAGATAGTGGTGGATTGATAGGTTGAGTATAATATGACTTGGCATTTAGTAGTAGGAAATTTTTAAGTGGTCTACAATCATGTTGACGGACTGTGTCTTTCACATCGCGTGCTGCTGAGTGCTTTTAGTCGTAGTAGAACCTTTTGGTTGTTGGTTTAGTTAGTGATTTACATAACTTTCCAGCAATACTGTACTACCTATCCTAGTTGACCAGATCAGATAGGTCAATACATGTAGTGCAATTGTTGGTAATTTGTTTCCCGCCATAATTTTAGATTGTGGTCAAAGAAATCAAATATTTCCAAAAAACAATCATTCATGTTTGTGTTTATTTCATGATCATCAGCACCTCCCAGGGGCAAGAAGACCACGACAGAGACGCTAGCGGAACAAGGTGGGCAGGATCGGTCCTCTGCGGTCTCTTCTGCTGGCCCCAGTAAGTTGTTCTGTTGTTAATATTAATAATTATACTTCCCTAACTTTTACAGCACCTATTCATTCCAAACTGTTTCCTAATTCTAATTTGTACAAAATAGTCTTGATCTTCTTGTAGACTGTTTCTACATTCTTATCCTGCCTCTACTATCACTCTCTGTGCTACTACTATTTACTATTATTATGAGTCGGTCTGTGTAGGTAGCTAAGCTTGCCCAGTCGGCAAACGGTGTTAAACAAAACTCTGATGCAGCAATAGCTCTATGCACTGAGTGCAGTCCTGTGGGTTGCCCTTGCTGTCTATTCCAGTCTTTTTAATGTTAGTGCTTTGACAATTCCCAACAACAAAATGTCAATGTCCACCAAGAATAAGCTAGTAGTTAGCTTTTTGATTTGATAGGAGCACATACCGTACCGCTAGTATTTCAGGGACTATTCTGCACATACAGAAGTATGAACAAGAGAAATAGGACATTGTTGATGATAGGTGCAGTTCGACTTTCCACATACCTCAGTCAGAACAGAAGTTGAAACCCCAATCCCTTGACCGACTATCTAGTGTGTCTGACCAATGATTATACGACCCAGAAGAACAGAAGAAGACTACGACCTATCAGAGTCATGGAAGCATGCTTGCATGTAATGCAAGTAATGCAACTGCAAACCCTTCCGGTCACAGAAACCACACAGTGTTTTTTATTTTTAAAGTTTTATTTTCAAATAAGAAATGAAAAAACAATTTCTTTATTTTTAATAGCGCAGAACTCCCAGCGAGCAGTGGTGATAGATGACGTTAAAGTTTAAAGACCCTTCCCTAGAATATACTTCAACTTAACCATCTAATTTTTATAGTAACTGTGCGGGAGCCCTCACCTTGCTTGAACTTCAAGTACTGGTGAGTAGGTGGTGAAAATTGAAAAGCTCTTGTTGGCAGAAGGGCAATGGAATCTTCTGTCTGTAATTAGAAAAATGGTGCATATTAAAAAGCAAGCATTCATCAGTTGTGCTAAAAAGTGTTGTATGTTATGGCTAAGCATATAAAGAGTTAACACCCCCCCCCCCCAAGACCGTGACTTTTTTTCAGTCCCAATAATTAAAAATAGTTTATGTATTAACATTTAATTCCATTACGAGGCGTAATAGGGGGTGGTGTATGGCATCTAAAAATATGACATTTTTTTTAGGCGTCATCACAACATCGGATGCGGCACCTCCCACCACCAGTGCCGGGCCAGCAGCGCGGAGGCGTCCACTCTAGAGGCTGATTCAGCGGCGCCACAAGTGCCACCAGGAGGAGCTGCTGTGGGGATGGCTCAGCAGAAGCAGACGGTGGTAAGTTATTATAGTCCTAACTTATTGACATTTTAGAGTAGGCTCGCAAAGGGGTGTATGATGTCCTGTACAGTAGACAGTACACTAGTACAAGTACACTGTACTGTTAAGAACAGTTACTAATTTAGAACAACATTTTTGCCAATCACGGAGAAGACAGTCACCCTTGACTTAGCAATAGCATTAGCGGCGGTAGTTCTCGAGTAAGCAATGACCCCCTCTATTTGACTTCAACTGAGCTGTGAAACTTTTAACGTGAAGCCAAGTCAGATCAGATGAACTTGAGGGATGTGATGAACTAAAAGGGAAAGAAGGGTGTAAGGAAGGACGAACGAGTCGTAACATTTATCACTGTAAAGAATGATACGTGTTTTTGAATGCATGCAGAGGTGGCTGATCGGAAGGAATCAGATGCATGGCTGCTTGAAGCAAGGATGGTTGGAGGAGAAAAAAAAGTTGACTGCCTGTGTGGGTGAATCAGAAAATGCATGTGTGGTGTGCATTGCAATATATCATTTGGGTGAAACTGAAATGCAAGTCAAGACAGTGGTTTGCCAAATAAAATAAAAAGGGTGTTAGTTGGTTGTTGAGAAAAAGTAAAGTAGGTACAGTTGAGACATTAAGAAGAATGATAGACCTTTACTTTGGAAGCCTGGATGGTATCTTCTTCCTCATAGATAGCAGAGGTGTATGTAGAGCAGACGCTCAGTGGATGAAGAGTGTTACTTTGAACAGCATGTCCGCGCCAGAGTAGCAAAGCAGAGGAAATCCAAATACTAGAAGCTGTGATTGTTCAGAAATACTCCCTTGACTAATAGTACAGTAGTTTACTTTGCAAGCACAGCATATATTGTGTATGTATTGTATAGTTCACCTTATATCAAGTCAAGTCCCTTCCTCCGGCAACTATGGGTACCATACTCACTCCCTAGGTTAATAATTTTCTTTCAGCTGTGTCAATCATGGGTGGACTATCGCGGTTGTTCACTCAATCTATCAAAAAAAAGCACCTAAAGTCATCCATCATATAAGCAAAGATCATGTGATCAGCTGGATATATGATCAGAAATGAATAATCTTCATTTTCCTTTTGTTGTAGTGAAGGCCCGGTGGGGCAGTGCAAAATATAAATTACATTGAGCAGTAGCCCTTGATGTAACCGAGTATGGCTAGTGCCAACCCTATAGAAAATTAAGAGCTTATCTATCCCCACCTGCATGTACTGCTTAAAGTAATGCAAGTCTGCGTCATCATGGCATGTGTCTGTTTTTCATGGGTGCAAGCTGACTGAGCTGGAATTATGCCGGCTACCACAAGTTCAAGTACAAGTAATTTCTTTCGCAAAACAAGAGAAAAAAAGAAGAAGACTGGTGTACTCTCTGACTCTCTGACTATGTAGTGAGTCCATAGTACTGCTAGTAGAATTCCTGAAACTCCCACTAATGTTACAGGCCTACAAAGACGGCGGAAAGATACATGCCAAAATGTTATACTGGGCTTGCAAGTTGCTAGTGTTACTGTGAGACAACTTTCTGTTTAATTATTTTGTGTTAATATTAAAGAGTATTGGTTACAGTATTTTTCTTTCTTTCTCCATATGGATGCTCCACAAAAGCACACCAGGGAGGAGATGGCTGTCTGGGCCAGTGCCCAGAAGCTGGAGGCCCTTCGTGCCTAATATCGGCGGCTGTGGGCTCGGGAACAGGAGGAGGAGGCGGCAACAACTGCATCCTCCTCCAGTGCCCTCGGGGCCACCAGCCAGAAGCCTCCAGTGGTACCGCGCCGTGGTCCGACAGCCTCCCGCTGCCGCGGAGCTGCAACAAAAACAGCAGCTGCCCCCCCAGAGCCTGGATGGCACGTCAGCGCCGTCTCCGCCGGAGAGTGGACTACCTGGAGCGTACGGTGGAGAAGCTGAAGCGCCAGCTCCAGGACCTCCGCAAAGAGATGCGGGACCACCTGTCCACAGGACACCGCCGGAAGTGACTGTTCCTTGCCCCTTTTTTAAAGACTGTTGGGGGGTGGGAATTGGGCGTTGGGGATTCAGAGGGACTTTTTGAGGGACATTCATATGGACAATTGTTGGGGTTAGGGAAGGGGTGGGTTGGGTCTTTTGAATACTAAATTTTTGTTAGGGGAAATATCCTTATTTATTTTAAATACTTCAACATAGTGTACGCGTTCATATTATTTTGTGGGGTGGTGGCCAGTGGTTACTGCACGTTTGGTTTCCTCAAATTTACCAGAAAGGTCCAGCATGACTTATCTAAAACGTCCAAAAATGTACAAAAGTGCCACTAACAGAGTTAGTGAATTCAATTGCCCTACTAGTACTTTACTAGTACTAATGTCAGTCTCTCGTCTCCTCCGAGTCCTAGCCCATTATTCTACCTCCCCAAAATGCTTATCTTACCTGTGATTCGTGTTTGAGAAAAGAGCTAGGCACAGCGCTGGCTGCATGGCAAATGGCGACTACGGTTGCCCATGAAATCCATCCAGGACAGAAATTCCATTGTTGTGGTGGTAGTAGGAGTGGTACTACACTAGCAGTAGCAGCATATGAAAAAAAAGGAAATGAGACATTGAGTGGCCTGAGAGGAGTTTTAGAAGGAACAGTATGTAGCCTAAGCAATGCTGAAGATAAGTATGGGAAAAAAATATTTGCATGGATGAAGTTGGCTACAACAAGAACAGTGACACATCAGCGTAACATTTCTTGACGTGTATGAGGATGCTGTTAACGATGGATCCAGTCGATGGTGGGCATGAAATTCAGAATTGATTTGAAAATAGTACTCATTGGTGTTTTTTTAAGCAGAATTACAATATCCTAGGATTCATCTAGCTGCCTTAAAATTGATTTGAGGAGGTTGCTTGAACCTTATCCTCCCCAGCAAGTGTGTGGAATTATGGTTGTCATTTAGTCACACCTCAATGAAAACCACACAGCCCGGGGGAAGAGGGTTAGGGTTTGAAAATTGAATGGGAATGGGGTTTTTTGGTAAAGTTTTGTGGAGAGAGGGAAAAAACACAGCATGGACAAACAACAAATGAAGAACAACAAATCTTTGGATACGAAGATATCCATAAATCTTTTAAGGGACATAAAGGAAGTGCATGCACTACTGCATGCATGAAGTTGTTTGCTAATAATTGGTGGTTAAGGTTACTGAAAATTAGTACTTACTACAACTTACTAACTATGAAGAAACAATGTGACAGTACAGGGTTGCAGTAATTACGCAATTTTACTTGCCTATCTGCCCTCAGAGAGAAGAAACACTTATTAGTACATTAAATTAGTTTGAAAAATAGCAAAGAAACTTATCAAATAGCTGGAGGGATGAATTTCAAGCAGAGAGCAAACAAACGCAAAGAGTCACACTCATAGAAGTTAGTCACAACAATACCATTATTTAAAAGATAAGGAGAAGTGAAGAGGATACTGTAACTGTATGTTGTAGTTGTTCTGTGCAATTTGGGAAAGTGCATGCATACAGCCATTCCTCTTCTTCGCGGTACTCCTCCATTCCATCTGACGCTCTGTCGATCAATCTTGGTGACCAGACACACTGTCCACTGCCTGCCAGGCCGATGCAGGATTGCGGATCGCTAATGGTAAGCCTGAGTTAATCGTTTTTCCCATCGCACAGGGTAAAAGCCGGCCTGTAATTGTTGATGGAAAAACAGGAAGTGATATTAAAACACCACGGTGAAAAATATATAAGGTATGGTGTGTAGTGCAAAAATAACACTTTCAGTTTCAGAGGCGACAGTATTACATACAAGCATCATTTCTAAAGTCGGTACTCTGAGTCTCCTTTTCAAGGATAGTAATTAGCACACAGCCAGCCAAGGGCCATGCAGACGGTCAAGGCAGGCACCACCGAGTGAAGCAACCTGATGTTGCATACCTCTTTGACACAGACAGACAAATCATATCTAATTGTATGCAGCAAGCCACATAGCCGCAATTTTACATGAACTGCTGTCTGGACTCTGGCATAACAACACTACACTGGCTCGGCCACTCCATACCGCGACTAGACAGACATGTAGTTCTGCTATAGTTGTTGTTAAATGGCTTACCTGTTTGCCACTTACAAAATGGCCATAGTTCTTCCGTAAACCGACGATGATGATCCATCCATCCCAGTGAGTGACTGTAAAGAAAAAAGATAATATGTAATTTTGATCATCAAGACTCATCATCATCATGGTATATTGGCAAACTCAATGTTGTTCATTCAGTCGCAGTCTACACACACAGTGAGTCCAAGGACATTTTGCATATTAAAAAATGCAATGTAGTGGCCCCTGCAGTAGAAGTAGAATTTGAATTAAACAAGGTAAAAAAACAGAGTAGACTTGAGTTACATTTAGTGTGTAAAAGATTAAATAATAACAGACATATGATGATTCATTTCATGCACAGCAAACAAACAGCAATTGCTTTTATCAGAGCCAGACAGCCAGTGCTGTCCACTGCGTGCCATCTCATTATTCATTACCTGTTCCACTTTTGGACCGCATCTTGTTCTTGAAGTGGAGGCCCACAGGGCAGCCTCTCGTGTCAATTTCAGAAGTAACTGTCAGCAATCAGCATATAGTCAGTAATTCCAGTCCCACTTCTTTTGAGGGGACTCGTCTACGAAGCGACAGTTTCTTCATTCTGCGTAATCCAGCCATCTGCCTTGAGGGAAATGGATAGGGGGAGTCTGGAGGAGGAGGATAGAGGAGAATGACTGAGTTGTAAACTTGTGAAATTCAGGATTGCAGACAGCGGCACCTTCAAAAAGGAAATAAGACAAAGACAGTGCTGCTGATGGATTTGTTGTGATTAGAGTTTTGCTGTGGTAAAAGTTGCAAAACAAAGAAAGACACACAGGAGTAAATGTGAATAAGGAGTCAGGACGGAAAAAAAGGAAGTCAGTTTCAGGCCTAGGTGTCAGGGAAGTAGAGCTCGTCCACAAACTCTGTGAAATGAGACTGGAGTAGGTCAGCTAACAGAGAAGAACTTCCGACACCTAAGTCGGTGTCTTTTTCTTCCTGCTTGGATTCACGTATTTTGTAATCTGGTGGTATGAAGTGCTGATTCATCTTGATCATAGTTAACCTCTCCACATTTTTGGACAAGAGATGGATCCTTTTTGAAGTTACAATGGCACCAGCAGCACTGAAAACAGGTTCAGAAGACACGCTTACGAGTGGGCAAGACAAATAATAAAGAGCCAGGTTGGTGATCAGTGGCCATTGACTCCTTTTCCCATACCAATACAGCAATGGATTCTGATTAAAGAAGACCTCTGTTGGGTCATCCAGATAGGCCTGCACCAGCCACTCAAGGTTCTCCAGGGGTGCTCCACTTTGCGTACCACCTGTGGCTTTTGCATCAACGCTGGAACGAGCAAACCCTTGATGAGTTAGCCAATCCGCTTCGGACAATATTATGGCTGGACCTGGTGCAGGTGAGGATGATGTTATTGTTGCTGGTGTCAGTAACGGCTGTGAGGGAAAGTGACTGCCTTCGGCCACAGAAGTGGACCTTGACGCCGGATGGCCTGCTGATTCAGAAGTCCTTCTGCCGTTTTCTTCAATTTCCTGCCGCTCTTTTTCGAACCGAGTGGCTGACAGAGCTAGCCAATGTTTGTACTTTGAAACATCTGCTTCATTAAAAGGAAGCAATGCTTTGCTGGCCACTGCCTTTTGTACCGTGGATCCAGAATAGTGGCACAAATGTAATGTTGTTCTGTATGTATTTGTTTAAGCCTTTCATTGTCAACTAGGTGGGTTAATAAGCTCACAGCAAACTGATATGCGTCTTGCTTGTCAGCATCATCTTTGAACGTTGAAGACACCGCCTTCAGTTGGTGCGCTAGCATGCGCAACAATGGGATAGCTTTGCCCAAAGTACAGTCCTCCCTGCTGACTTCATGCTTGAAGACCTCAACGGGACGAAGCATTTCTGTCAGGCTTTTAACTAGGTCCCATTCCTCCAACTCTAGCCTCATGTCTTTCATAGTAGAACCCAGTGCAAAGACATACTCATTGATTACCAAGCACTGCTCAGACAGACGCTCAAGCATGTAGAAGGTTGAGTTCCAATGTGTTATCACCTCCTGGATGAGTCCTTTGACTGGCAGTCTACGTTCACGTTGCATGTTCCTAAAATGTTTCCGGGCCTTAAAAGAATGGATGAAATGTGTGCAGATTCTTCAGGACGTGGTCAGTAACTTGTTGACTTTGTTTTCTTTTTTCAAGAAATTGTGGTTCAGAAAATTCTGGACTCGAGAAAAAAACTTCGTCATAACATGACGAATTTAGTATCAAAAGACCGAGAATGACGAGTACACTATGTACAAGCATTTTCGGCATATTCGAGTGACAATTTCACCTCGAAATCGTCATTTTCGTTCTGAACCCTTGACTTCCATTTTGTGTACGGCAGCCATTTTGTGGGTTGCCCTCACATAGGCTTCTAATACAGCTAAATTCGATATTAAAGGACACGTACACCTTGATTGACTTTTCTCTGACCTGGGCAAGCTGAAACCTTTTGCCTCAGGCCGAACCTGTTCGGTCAGTTCCTCTCCCAGTGGCCGAACGAGATAGCATCAAGGCACAACATGTCATTAACCCTTTTCATCGCACACACACCCTGCCGAATCTTGCTCACACCTGTCCCTGCTCTTTTATCTCTCACTTGCTTTATGATGGGGAGGTGCCCGTTTTTATTGGGGGTCCACCGGTATCTGATGGAATTGCTGGGCATTGCCGGGTAATTTGTTATGTGATGGACAAACTGAAATGTGGGCTTGTCATCATGACTCTGCTTTTTCTTTGTATTTGAAACATTTGAATGGTATACTAAAATGTTAGGAATGTTGCCTAAAGCACAATATTTCGCATAAAGAGAGAAGCCTGACTTTGTAAATTTGAGCAGTCTCCTGAGAATATACATCCCATGCTGTTGTACTTCTAGGACGCCTGTTACCTTGGTTGCAGCCAATAAAATCGATCTTTGACTTCACCTAGAAGACTCTGAGTTTCTGTGGTCTAAATCAGGAAAGTACTCAAGGTCTTTGGGTGTGTTCCCTGACACCGCTGGGTTACCTGTTCGGTACCGGTTCTGAAAAACCCAATACCTCAGTTGGCGCCCAACGTGGGGCCATACCAGCGGTACCGGTCCAGCCAGAGGTTCGTGAGGAGCTTCGTGAGAAAATTCTGGAGGAAGGCCAACCACTTCATCGACCCCTGCATGTCGACGTGGTCCGAAAGTCTTTCCTGCGAGGTTCCCTGCTTCCCGACGGCTAAAAAGGACTGCTGCCCTGGCTATCGCCCTGATTTGGACCCTTGAAGTTTGGTAGAGCGAAACGATAAGACGAGTCTTCTGGTGACGTCATCGATATCTCAGTTAAGTATAAGTGGAGCGTCTCCCAGTCCTTAGTTGGTCTTAGTTTGGGTATCCCCTTTTGGGATCACTTTTGGAACTTGCAAGTGCCAAAACCAAAGGACTCATGTATTCATGAGCAATATCGTAATCGATAATCCTTTGAAGTTTGAAGCTAGACTAGAGAGCGAAGATGCCTGGTCTTAGCAGACTTGGAAAATTGTTTTGCCTTGGTTGTAATAATAGGGATTCCCGATTGGAGGACTCGTGTCCGGTTCCTCCGATTGGAACTCCAACTTATGAATTATATGTAAAACATGGCGTAGGTCCCATCGCATATAATGAAGTGTGGATTAAATACACCAGAAAAGATGGTGTTTTAAAATGGCCCCAATATGGTAGCTTTGACACGGAAATCTTAGACAATCTCGAAGTTAAACTTTTTAAGAAGAAAGCCCGGTCGGCGATGTTTGACTCTTTCCGCCTATGGCGTAAGGAAGCCAAACAGAAGGAAATTAAATTAGCCAAGAAAAATAAGAGAGAAAGGGGTATTTCGATAATGCAAGCTGCTATGCAGTTTAAAGACAATGAAGAAGAACAGATGAGTGAGCAGTTGCACAGGCAACGTAAAATGGTAATAGATAAATGCTATCCAGTTTTGCCGCCTCTTCAGCAAGATGCAGCAAAAGAGCTTGAAAAAGATCCGTTAATGGCGCATTTGTTAAGTTCGCCACCCCCCTATGCGCAAAATGCTACGGCACCTCCGCAACCTTTAGTTGCGCAACCTGTGATTGCATTGCCTCCTGCTCCTCCACAGCACCCACCAGCTACTCTTCAGCTGGCTCCTGCTCCTCCGGTGCAGCCTCCTCAAGGGCCACCGACTTTTACATCTGCTCCTCCTATGCTTCCTACAACTTTAACTACTATATCGACTACCACTCCTGGTACTTCTCCTGACACTGCCTCTGCATCTGCCTTGTTTCACCCTGCTTTCCCTCTTGTCTTTTCATCGACTTCTCCTTCTGTTCGTCAGAGAGTGGCTAGTACTGTCGTTAATTTTTTGCATCCTCTCTTTGGTGCAACGAGTGTAACTCCTGACACAGAGCGCAAACAGTTGCGTAGTCAACAGCCTGATTCTAGGGAGAAAGAAACGTTGAATTATTTGGCACATAAATGGGTTGCTGACCCGGAAAAATATGATTTAGAATGTGTTATGGATGTCTTCACACAGTGGGAAGCATCAAAGCAGAGATACGTTTTTGAAAAAATGTGTGTTTTTCTATGTGAAGATTTAGAGCAAAATGATTTGGACTCTAATCCACCCGAGTTGAGCCATGTACGTTTTGAGTTTTCAAAAGGCGCAATTGTGGGTTCAGATGTTAGGAAAGCAGTTGCGACGTTGTTGTCGCTTAGGACTGAAGGTGTTTCTAAGTCGTTGTTTGAATTTGATTCTTCTGGTAAAAAGAAGGGAAGACAATACCCCATGAGAGAAGTTCCCCCACAATGGAGAGAGGGTGACGCAAATGCCAATCCTGTTATTCTGCCACACTTTCAGCGTGTGTGGGTACATGTTCCATGGAAGCGAGCTGAAGTTTTGGCCCTTAAACAGACATTGCCTGATCCCCGTAAAAATCCTGCAGGGTATTACAAGGAATTGTCACAGACTGCAGGTTCATGCATCATGAATTTAGCTGACATAGACATGTTGTTTGGGAATGTTGTTCCACAGCCTTTGTGGGGAAAGATTCGTCATGCAGATCATGATCAGGAGTTAGGTGACACATGGGCTAATATTGCTGCTGCAGATGCCCTACAAGTTGGTGGTGCTAAACCCGAGCCTTTAGTAGCAGACCTCCCTGGTAGGATTATTAATTACATGAAGACTTTAATGCCCGCCATGCGAGTAAATTGGGATAAGTTGTCTGCATGTAAGCAGAAGAAAGATGAAACGGTGTCAGATTTCTTCACCGGGTTTGAAGAGACGTTCGTCGACCACAGTGGTCAAGATATGAGCACAGAAGGTGGTCAGCGACTATTCGTCGATAAATTTGTGCACAATCTGCTTCCAGAGTTGTGTAAAAAGTTAAAAGACTCAGAGAGTTCTTGGGCAGTTTCCTCTTCAGCACAGATATTGGCTACTGCACAATATTACGAAAATCGAGACAAAGACGAGAAAGATAGAGCAGAAAAGAAAACTAAAGAGTTGAAAACTAAGGTTTTGTTACAGCAAGCATATCCGCCACGTGTGGTGGTGGCCAGAATAATGGTGGTCAGAATAACTATCAGAATAACTATCAGCAGCCTCAACAGTATCAGAGGAACTCGCAAAGAGTCGAGTATACTCAACCACGTGTCCCTGTAGGCCCCAATCAGTGTTCATATTGTAAGGAAGAGGGTAATTTCAAGTATAGTTGTCCTATTTTATTACAGCGTGCAAATGGTGCAAATGGTGTAAGAGGTCGAGGTGTTCAACAAGCATCTAGAGGTAGAGGACGTGGAAATTTCGCCCAGAGCACACAGTCTCTTCCACCTCAAAATTCTATGAATAGGTTTGATCAGCAGAATAACGCGTCTGGTAGGACAGCTCAGTACTATACTGATGATTACTATGCAGAAGATGAGAATATGGACGGTAGTGATTGCTAGGACAGCCATAGACAAAGAGAGGGAGTTGTTTCAGTTCCAGTAGATCAGAGTGGACCTTACGTTGAGGTGATTACATCAGGTGTGTCAGAACCTTTTCTGTTGGATACTGGTGCTACAAAGAGTTCTATTATGCACTCAAAACTCCCTGGCGCACCTTTATCTGGCGAAATGAATGTTTCTGTAGGTTTTTCTGGCGCCCCAGTTAGAAATCCGTTTTCTGACCCTTTGTCACTTTCTGTTGGACCTTGTGAATTCGAAGCACCCCTTATTCTGACAACAGGTTGTGGTGAAAACTTGCTACGATTAGATTTGCTGAAAAGATTGTATGCGACTTTATATTGTTCTCCTTCAGGAGTACAACTTACTTTAGGTAAGAAAGTGATTTCTCCAATGTATTTGTCAAGGGATAAACTTCCAACAGAATTGTCATCTCTCCCGAATATTCTTTGGGCTACTGGTCCTAATGATGTAGGTCTTTTGGAAATACCGCCTTATGTTGTAACATTGAAAGCCAATGTTAAAATGCCACGAATTCCCCAATACAAAATCTCTAGTGAAGGTGAAAAAGCGTTGTTAGCGATCATTTACGATCTGATTGAAAAAGATGTGGTTGAAGAGACAAGAGGCAACGTTTGCAATAGCCCTGTTCTGCCTGTTTTAAAACGAACTGATCCCTCTCAGCCACCTGTGTACAGATTTGTGATTGATTTTAGAGAGGTGAATAAAATAGTTGTGCCACAATTTCCAGTTGTTCCTCACATTGCTGCATTATTGACTATGATTCCAGCTTCTGCAACCTGGTTTTCGGTGATTGACTTGCAGAATGCTTTCTTCAGCATCCCGATTGCTGAGGAGAGCAGGGATATTTTTGGCTTCAGTTTACGAGGTCACAGCTTCCGCTTTAAATGCGCTCCCCAGGGCTACTGTGAAAGTCCATCAATATATAGTCAAGCTCTAAAGACACAGCTTGATACGATTGTTTTACCTGATGGCGCTACCCTTATTCAGTATGTGGATGATTTGCTTGTTGCTGCAGATACTGAGGAAATCTGTAAAGAAGCCACATTGTCATTGTTGCGTCATTTGTGTTCCTTGCACCACAAAGTGTCTGTCTCAAAATTGCAATATTGTCGACAAGAAGTGACCTACTTAGGTCATCTCTTATCGAAGGAGGGAAGGAAACTGACCCCAGAAAGAATTCAGGCAATAGCGAAATTGAGTGTGCCAAGAACACAGAGAGAAGTGCGTGCTTTCTTGGGCATTACATCATATTGCAGGCAATGGATACCAAATTTTTCGTTATTAGCCAAACCTTTGGTGGCATTAACGTGTAAAGATACACCCAATCCCGTTACTTGGTCTGAAGAGTGTCAGAAAAGTTTTTCTGAATTGCGCACAGCATTATGTTCGGCTCCTGTGTTAGGTACACCCAACTACAGTAAGCCCTTTACATTGTATGTCCATGAGAAAGAGGGTTGTGCATTATCAGTGTTGACTCAGTTGTTTGGAGACAAACAGCGTCCATGTGCATATTTTTCGTCGACTTTGGATCCGGTAGCCAAAGCATTGCCGAGTTGTTTAAGAGCAACAGCGGCAGCAGCTGCTGGTTTAGTAATGAATAACACGCTAGTTGTTATGGTTCCACATGCAGTAGACACGTTGTTAAACAGAACCAAGACACAGCACTTAACTAGCGCTCGATTGTCAGGTTACGAATTAACCTTGTTAGCAAGTCATGTGCACATAAAAAGATGCAATTCCCTCAACCCAGCTACGTTGTTGCCAATTGTAGAGGTACTAGATGCTTCTGAACATCATGATTGTTTTCTTAGAACAGAAGAAGCAATGAAAGGGAGAGTAGATCTCCTAGATACTCCTCTTGCTGAATGTGATGGTACATTGTGGGTGGATGGTTCGTGCTTCAAGCTCCCGAATGGTGACATGACTGCAGCATATGCTGTCACGACTTTGCATACAATTGTTGAAGCTGCACATATTCCACATAATTCAGCTCAAGCAGCAGAATTGATTGCACTTACAAGAGCATGTGTGTTGTCAAAAGGAATGAAAGTGACCATCTACACCGATAGTCAGTATGCATTTGGTGTGGCTCATAGTTTTGGATGATTGTGGAAAGAACGTGGGTTCCTGACTTCGCATGGAGCTAAGATTCAGCATGGTCAGTTGGTGAATGAGCTTCTTGAATCACTGACCTTGCCTCTGCAAGTGGCGATTGTGAAATGTAGTGCTCACAAGAAGGTGACTGATGATGTTGGTCGTGGAAATGCATTTGCTGACGAAATCGCGAAAGAAACTGCAAGGAATGTAATGAGCCGAATGTATGTTGCAGGCCCTGCAAGATGGGTTGGTGATGTTGGAATGTGTGAAGACACGATAGAGAGTGTGAAGTCTATTCAAGCTGAGGCTACAGAGAAAGAGTTGAACATGTGGAGAGAAAGTACGGGTAAAATGGATGCAAATGGTTGTTGGATTGAATTGTCAGAGCATCAGAGATGGTTGTTACCCGATGCATATGTGCTTGCAGTGGTTACAATGGCTCATGGAATGGCTCATATCAGCGTGAAAGGGATTTGTAAGTTGTTGGCTCCAGTATGGCAAAATGCAGGAATTCCCAAGTGTGCAGAGAATGTGGTCAAGAATTGCATGGTGTGTCTGAAGCACAATCCTGGTAGGGGAACCCCAACTCCAGCTGGTCATTTTGCACCTCCTACGTATCCGTTTGAGGTTTTGCAGCTAGATTTTATCCACATGGAGAGGTGTAACAATTTAAAATACGTACTCGTTGTTGTTTGTGCCTTTTCAAGATGGGTGGAAGCCTACCCCCTAAAAGACAACACTGCCTTATCCACAGCTAAAGCCCTAGTAAAAGAGTTCTTTCCCAGGTTCGGAATGCCTAGAATGGTCTGGAGTGACAATGGAAGTGAATTTGTGGGTCAAGTGATGAAGAGAGTATGTGAAGGGCTAGGCATTCAGCAAAAGTTCCACGCTGCAAATCACCTTCAATCAGCTGGACTAGTAGAATGTTATAATGGCACGCTTAAGTTAAAGCTGGCCAAAATCCAGGCGAGCACAGGTCTTAAATGGCCTGACGCTCTCCCTTTAGCACTCCTATCCACCAGAATGACTGTACATTCGTGAGTAAAACTTAGTCCTTATGAAATAGTCTTTGGCCGCCTGGCCAACTTATGGGGAGTGCCAAGACCCACCAAGTTCAGTGAAAATGAACACCCTGTTTTGCTTGATTATCTGTACGAATTGACGGCTAAATTGCGTGTTTTACACCAACAGGTGCATGATTCACTGCCTCAAGTCTCTGAAGCTCCAGGACACCAGATTGACCCTGGATCCTGGGTGCTGGTCAAGAACTTCCAGCGAACCAAGAACGACCAGCCCAGGTGGACCGGACCGCACCTCGTCCTTCTTTCCACAAGATCAGCTGTTCGAGTGGAGGGGAAGAAAAACTGGATCCACAGGATCCACTGCAAACGGATCCCTTTACCTCTGCCGTACGACCGGTGGGTCCAGGAGGGTGTCGCCGACTCAGAGACTGAAACCGTGCCACGTTTTCTGCCTTTCAGTGATGCACGTGTAAAAGGAACACTTACTGAACAGGAGAGCGACAATATTTTGCAACCAACGGTATCACCGTCAGTCCGATTGGACACTACAGAACCTGAACTCCTTTTCAAAGACCAAACAGTACCTGGGAAAAAGCGCTATAATTTGAGGCCGAGACCTATGGACAAATAAATAACAAAAATTTTTATCCTGCTAGTTTTGAAAGTGCAGCTCTCCCATCTGAGAAACTTGCTTATTTTTGTTTTTCGAACCGCCATCCGGGTTCCGCTGCTAGGGCCGCGATGGCCCAAAGTCTTTGGGGTGCAGCTGACGACGTTAGGTCGGCAGTTCTGGTTGGTCTAAGGGAGTTGCCCTGGACTGAGAGAAGCATTCTTTAGCAGGAACAACCTCCCATCGCGGGCAGCACTTTAGAGAGGATGGAGTTTTCCGAGATGGAGAGACCTGCCAAAAGAGTGAACTTTAAAACCAGGATCTGTAATATAATGACAAAGAAAAGCTTTTTGATATTGTGCATTTTCATGTTATTCAGTGTGATGATATTTTTAATAAGTTATGTTTTGTTCTCATTTCGAGTAACATTTACACCCACTACATCACCTATACCTCCTCCTTCCACTGTTTCCTCACACTCTTTTCAACCCCTTCCTGAATACGAATCAGCTAGGAGATTAGAGTTTATTAATAACTCCTTTGTTCAGCTTTTACACCAACACCAACTAGTAATGAACACGACTAACTGTTGGGTGTGTGGTCTTATGCCTCACACAACGGATAAAGGTATCCCTTATCTGGTCCTGCCTTTCAGCCACAATGGTTCTGTGTGGGCATACAGAACAATGTTCATAAATGCACATGAAATCTACCCCCTACGTTCTGTAACAGACAATCCTAAGACTAGTGCTCTAGTTAAGGGTATAGTAGATATGATAAAGGAAGACATTTCTTATGAAACTATCCCGAGAGATGAGACACTAATATACATAGGATGGAACGTAACCGGATATGGAGCTACTCTGAGTGAGAAACAGCAAGCTAAGAGATCTTCCCCGATTTGGATTGTACCCCATCAGGGTCACCTGTGTCTGCAAGGTAATGGCAAGAATCCCAGAGCTCAGTTAGGGAAGAGTATCTGCACTAAAACATACGTTTTTGCAGCCCAGACTTCCCCTTCGTTTTTAGCAGCTAAGGGTACCTATTTCATCTGCCATGATAGAGCCTATACATGGTTGCCCCCTGATTTTTCGGGCACGTTTTGTTTCGTTCCTGTTGCCTCCCACTTACACAGCAGCGGCAGATTACCACAAGACAAGGATAGTAAGAGGTGTCTTGAGTAAAGAGGACACTGCAGGACAAGAATTTGGGGACTTCGCAAAGGGTTTTCTGCCGTTCTGGGGACCCATGGCTAACAGCAGGAACATAAGACAACTGACAAGGGTGGTGGAGTCCACCGTAATATAAACTGCTGGTGCCCTTAGTAACTTGACTGCTGAGCTCCAGTCGGATCGTCTTATGACCCTTCAGAACAGGGTCGCATTAGATGTCATACTTGCAGACCGAGGTGGGGTATGTAGATTGATCCAATCGAGTTGCTGTGTTTTCATTCCAGATAACGCTCCAACAGTGTACCAGGCCATCTCTAAACTGCATAAGATTTCCAAATCTATTCATGTGGATAAAGGAGATTGGTCGTTAATGGGATGGTTCTGGGAACTGATATCCGCCAGGGGATGGAAAATTCTGATGGTCATTGGGATGGTCTTAGCCATTCTTTTCCTGTTTTGTCTGTGCGTGCAGTGTGCTCCTGCAATATGTGGCCTCTGTGTTACATCATGTGTAAGGACACCTGTATCAAGAGACGAGCTAAGTACTAGAATGATTTTACAGCAACATCGCAATGACTTTAGGAATATAGACCTGGACTCAGATTAGCATGAGATTAGGTTAAATTGCCTATGTAAGGGCAAAAGGAGAGGTTGTGGTTCTGAAAATTCTGGACTCGAGAATAAAACTTCGTCATAATATGATGAATTTAGTATCAAAAGACCGAGAATGACGAGTACACTATGTACAAGCATTTTCGGCATATTCGAGTGACGATTTCACCTCAAAATCGTCATTTTCGTTCTGAACCCTTGACTTCCATTTTGTGTACGGCAGCCATTTTGTGGGTTGCCCTCACATAGGCTTCTAATACAGCTAAATTCGATATTAAAGGACACGTACACCTTGATTGACTTTTCTCTGACCTGGGCAAGCTGAAACCTTTGCCTCAGGCCGAACCTGTTCGGTCAGTTCCTCTCCCAGTGGCCGAACGAGATAGCATCAAGGCACAACATGTCATAAACCCTTTTCATCGCACACACACCCTGCCGAATCTTGCTCACACCTGTCCCTGCTCTTTTCTCTCTTACTTGCTTCATGATGGGGAGGTGCCCGTTTTTATTGGGGGTCCACCGGTATCTGATGGAAATGCTGGGCCTTGCCGGGTAATTTGTTATGTGATGGACAAACTGAAATGTGGGCTTGTCATCATGACTCTGCTTTTTCTTTGTATTTGAAACATTTGAATGGTATACTAAAATGTTAGGAATGTTGCCTAAAGCACAATATTTCGTATAAAGAGAGAAGCCTGACTTTGTAAATTTGAGCAGTCTCCTGAGAATATACATCCCGTGCTGCTGTACTTCTAGGACGCCTGTTACCTTGGTTGCAGCCAATAAAATCGATCTTTGACTTCACCTAGAAGACTCTGAGTTTCAGTGGTCTAAATCAGGAAAGTACTCGAGGTCTTTGGGTGTGTTCCCTGACACCGCTGGGTTACCGGTTCGGTACCGGTTCTGAAAAACCCAGTGCCTCAAAATATTGAACAACTAGGTTAATACAGTGGCCAAACACGGCACTCTGAAATAGCCACCGTCACCCATGGCCCTAACTATATTACTGCCATTATCTGTAGAAACATAACCAATCATGCGGTTTCTTGGATGCAGCCATTGAAAGACCTTACAGTTAAACTCCTCCAAAATGTTTAATGCAGTATGAGATTTCTCCATGGCAAACATGGCTACTGTTGCATGTTTCCGAGTAGCTTGAAAAATTGTGTCTGCGTCAACACCTGCAGATAGCTTCTCTCTAACCCCTGCAAAAGAGACCCAGTGTGCAGTGATGCACATGTAATCAAGGGCTTGGCAACTGGTCCACATGTCTGTTGTCAGGTAGATAGTGTGAACAGCACTCTTCTGCAAAGCTGCCCCAACCACCTCCAGCACATCTTGATGTAGCGCTGGAACTGCAACTCTGGCAAAATAGGACCAGCTAGGAACCTTCCATATAGGGCAGACTGTTGCCACAAATTGTAGAAAACCCACCCCTTCCACGAAAGAAAAAAGGGGAAGGTCCAGCATTAACATTTTAGCCAGCATTTCATTATAAAGACGTGCCGTTGGATGGTTGCGTTCAAATGGCGCTTCCGACCAAAACATGCTTTTAATGGTGGTCTGGACCATTTTACGTGATGATGATGATCCAGACTTCTTCAACCCAGTTAGGCTCATTGATGTACTTTTTCGCATTGGTGTCTCTCCCAGACTCTTAGTGTGCCTCATAGATGTTGTTGGGGTAGAGGGTGTGGGTGCTACCACTGCACTTCTGCTGCCAGGGGTACTGTATGTACCAGAAAAAATATCTGTTGCTCCTTCACCTCCCCCCTGCATGATCAGCCCCTCGTCATCATCTGATGCAATGTCATTTGATACATTTGGATTTCTTGTACTTTTGGCTTCCCGGATCTTACTTAGGTGCCCCTCCCAAGGGATAGTGTGGTGTTTTGGAGATAACCTCTCTGGCCTCCAGTACCATAGTTGGTACCAAGCTTACCCCGACTAACTACAGCTTTACAAATCGAACAAATGACTAGGTTTTCTGCCTTTTTTCTAACACTAAAGAACTCCAAAACTGGGAAGTTGAGATTTCTGGTGGTGGTGGTGGAGGTGCCACTTTCAGTTTCAATGCTATATGAAGTTGAGGATGGGTGTGGCCGAATTTGACCCTGTTGTGCACTTACAGTTACAGCACCACTACTTGAGGTAACGGAGGTTGAGCTGGATGGAGGTCCCTGCCGGCCCTTCTGGAGAGAAAATATGGCAGCTATAGGTCGTGTTGGTGTAGTGGTTACCTGTGTTGGTGGTAGCACCAGTGCCACGCTACCCACATCCCGCTCAGCAGCAATTCGGGATAGGGTAAAAATGTCTGTCTGCTGCATGCCCATTGGGGCTGGAGCGACAACTGTGATGATTGGGTCATCGTCATCGTCAGACTTTTAATCAGCAGCAGAATACACCACTTCTACTTCTTGTTTGTCGTCATCACTCATAAGTGGAAGCCTTGCGGGAACCTTCCTTTTAGGCTTAGCTACCTTTGTGGGCTCATGGCGTGCCTCCCTCTCAGATGGTGGGTTCCAATCTTGATCTAGATCATCAGAAGGAAGGGGGCTTGAAGAGCTTGTACTAGCCCTCCTTGACCTTTTTCTTTCTGGGGATCTGGAAGACAATGGTTCATCAGGAGCAGTGGCTTGCTCGGATGATACCTCCGCTTCAATCTCGATTTCCTGATGTGCCCCTACTTCTGGAGGAACAAGCATTGTGGGCAGTTGTGCCTCTCCATGTGCCTCTACTTGCGCCTCTCCTTGCGCCACTCCTTGCGCCTCTCCTTGCGCCTCTCCTTGTGCCTCTCCTTGTGCCTCTCCTTGCGCCTCTCCTTGCACCTCTCCTTGTACCTCTCTTTGCACCTCTCCTTGTTGCACCTGTGGTTGTCGTTGCGGCTGCGGTTGAACACTCGTCAGATGAGTTACACCCTGCGTTGATTGGATGCTACTTTCTTGCGATGAGTCAACGCCAACATCACTGGTCGATGGTGATTGAGAAATTAAAGTGGCTGCCTCTGCGGCACTCATGGCCTTGGTTCTAACTTGGCGTGGTGGCACTGAAACCAATGAAGCTGAGGTGCTGCTCCCAGCTTGGTCCTCGGCGGACACCGCTGGTGCAGGCGTAGTTTTTTTTCCCCAAAAAAGTGTCTGTGGGCACACCAGTCTCCTTGGTAAGTGCCGCCACTTCCTTCTCCTGCTCCTTCTTACTGGCAGTGGCACTGGCAACTTTCTTGGTAGAGGAGCTACGGACACCATTCTTTGGGCCCATCTTCTTCAGATGTCAGAATAGCAGGCTGCAGTTGCACGAGTTGCAGGGTTGTCTGTGGCCACACGTGACGTCATGTGACGTTGTGCTGCACACACCGCAGCAGGACTTCTTCCTGGCACTGATGATGAACGATGACTAATTTGTGCTTCTCTTGTGCACCTAAAAGTTAAGCAAGCAAGAGGAACATCAGTTAAATAAATGTTGCATATGTCGTGCTTCAATTAATATTTGCAACCAGGCATTTATTTTTACAACACACCCAAAAACGGAAAGACCCAAAAGAAAAATTGCAATTCTAATCAAAAATGGATGTTTACATTAATAAAAGAGAGACCACACAGAGAGAGTTGTTTAATGCACTACTGAGTACTCGTGGGCATAATGAATGAAAGCAAGGCAAAGTGGGTGCAGGCCTGAGCACACTGCCTGGCTCCAATATGGCCCCTTGACCCCCACCCACATGGCCAGGCCCTGCCTGGACCAGGCCTCAAAATGGCCCCCACCCACATGGCCAGGCCCTGCCTGTACCAGGCCTCAAAATGGCCCCCACCCACATGGCCAGGCCCCAACAACACCCCAAAAAATAAAAAAACACACAAAAATCACCAGAATCCAATGCCATCCATGGCCTAAATGATGTTTAAATTCAAAACACCACCACAGAAAGACTTGGTTCATGCACCACTTACTACCCGTGGACATATAATGGGTGAAAGCAAGGCAGAATGGGTGCAGGCCTATGGCTTGAAGCACACTGCCTGGCTTCAAAATTGCCCCTTGACCCCCACCCACATGGCCAGGCCCTGCCTTTACCAGGCCTCAAAATGGCACCCACCCACATGGCCAGGCCCCAACAACACCCCAAAAAATCGAAAAACACACTGAAATCACCACAATCCAATGTCATCCATGCCCTAAATGATGTTTATATTCAAGACACCACCACAGAAAGACTTGGTCCATGCACCACTGACTACCCCTGGCAATATAATGGGTGAAAGCAAGGCAGACTGGGTGCAGGCCTATGGCACAAAGCACACTGTCTGGCTTCAAAATGGCCCCTTGACCCCCACCCATATGGCCAGGTTCTGCCTGTACCAGGCCTCAAAATGACCCTCACCCACATGGCCAGGCCCAAACAACACACAAAAAAAATCGAAAAACACAAAAATCACCAGAATCCAGTGCCATCCATGGCCTAAATGATGTTTAAATTCAAGAAACCACCACAGAAAGACTTGGTCCATGCACCACTGACTACTCCTGGGCATATAATGGGTGAAAGCAAGGCAGACTGGGTGCAGGCCTATGGCACAAAGCACACTGCCTGGCTTCAAAATGGCCCCTTGACCCCCACCCACATGGCCAGGCCCTGCCTGTACCAGGCCTCAAAATGGCCCCCACCCACATGGCCAGGCCTCAACAACATCCCCAAAAATCGAAAAACACACAAAAATAACCAGAATCCAATGCCATCATGCCCTAAATGTTGTTTAAATTCAAGACACCACCATAGAAAGACTTGGTCCATGCACCACTGACTACCCCTTGGCATTTAATGGGTGAAAGCAAGGCAGACTGGGTGCAGGCCTATGGCACAAAGCACACTGCCTGGCTTCAAAATTGCCCCTTGACCCCCACCCACATGGCCAGGCCCTGCCTGTACAAGGCCTCAAAATGGCCCCCATCCACGTGGCCAGGCCCCAACAACACACAGAGAAATCGAAAAACACACACAAATCACCAGAATTCAATGCCATCCATGGCCTAAATGATGTTTAAATCCAAGAAACCACCACAGAAATACTTGGTCCATGCACCACTGACTACCACTGGGCATATAATGGGTGAAAGCAAGGCAGACTAGGTGCAGGCCTATGGCACAAAGCACACTGCCTGGCTTCAAAATGGCCCCTTGACCACCACCCACATGGCCAGGCCCTGCCTGTACCAGGCCTCAAAATGGCCCCCACCCATATGGCCAGGCCTCAACAACACCTCCCATAAATTGAAAACACACAGAAATCACCAGAATCCAATGCCATCCATGTCCTAAATGATGTTTAAATTCAATACACGACCACAGAAAGACTGTGTCTATGCACCACTGACTACCCCTGGGCATATAATGGGTGAAAGCAAGGCAGACTGGGTGCAGGCCTATGGTACAAAGCACACTGCCTGGCTTCAAAATGGCCCCTTGACCCCCACCCACATGGCCAGGACCTGCCTGTACCAGGCCTCAAAATGGCCCCCACCCACATGGCCAAGCCCCAACAACACCCCAAAAAATCAAAAAGCACACACAAATCATCAGAATGCAATGCCATCCATGCCCTAAATGATGTTTAAATTCAAGACACCCCACAGAAAGGCTTGGTCCATGCACCACTGAGTGACTACCCCTGGGCCAACTGGCCTGTGGCTTGACACGCACCCCAAAATTTAAAAAGAAATTCCACATATAACAGTGAGCTATTCAATTCCATGACATAAATGATATTTAAGTTCAACAAAACTCACACAAACAGTTGTATCATGCACCCATGACTAACCCTGGGCCCACTGGATACTGTCCCTATCCACAATATATATTTTTTTAAGTTGTGAAAAAGTTTAAAAATTGTAGTTGCAGCAACTGCAATGCCCAATCAAACAACACCAACTTACTTGTAAAATCTCAAATCCAAAAGTAATCCAAAAGTGATCCAAACAAAAAGTCTTCAAATACAAATATCCAGCAGCAACCACAAAGAGTAATCCTTCCAGCTCCAGATCCAAATGAAAAGTGACCAGGACATGAACAAAGCACTGGGAGGAGCCTGCTGGACAGGAACAGGAAGTTGGAGACTCTAGGACACTTCTTTCCTCCCACCCCCCCAAAAATGGACATCTTGCACAAAAAAGTGCAGCCAAATGTCAATCTGAGGAGTTATTCTGAACCAAATTATCATTTTAGAAGGTTTATGCTACCTGCGGTAGATTTCTTGTGCAGAATTGCAATTTTTGCAAGTTCGGGAAAGCGAGCTGTTCAAATCTCCCGCCAGAAGTCAGCTGCGCGTTGCATCTACGTGTTTGCAATTGTTTACTCCTGCAATGCGTGATCGCAGGCCCTTATGATGTAGTCGCGTTCTCAAACTCTCGCAGTGCAAGATGGCGGGCCGCTAAGACGTACTCACAGTCGAAAAGTCTCGCGCGATTACGCAGCTAGATCCAAAATGGCACAGCGCACGCAAACCGGGAGGAAAAACAACTCGGCGAACTCAGAATCATGGTAAGTCAACGCCGCGCGCGCGATATTGTATTTTTGAAGCGCGACCAAGCAAAAAAATCTGCAAGCTTGCAAATTGCGAATTTTTTGACAAATTTGCATGATTCAAGGAACGCGAATTTGCAAAAAAATTCGCAAATTCCACGAGCGGAACGGATTTTACGCCCATGCTTAATGTTTATTAATATATAAGTGAGTATCAGCAGATGTGTGTATGTTATTTCCATTATGAGTGCCAATTTACATGAATTTAAGCGTGCATGTATGCCGAACTCTGTCATTTTATGTAGATATATTAATACATGTCTGAGAATCAGTTTGTGGAGGAAGGAGTGACAACAATCTTTGTCTGTGTTTAATGCTGTGATGTTAGTTAGTGTAGATGTTGTAAAGATTTGCAGAATTAAGGGGCAGTGAGCGTTTCCACTAAATTCTGTTACCACACAACAGTTTCAGTGAAGTTGTCACTTGAGCTCTGACTTTACAAGGCAGTTTATACCAGAATACTCAGTTAACACTGGCTCTGACTTTTAACATTTACTTTGAAAGGTATTTCTTGGTCCGAAAATCCCAGAGTAAGTGACATTTGTCTCTGGAGCAAGAGTAAATTACTCAGAGAAACAAGCATTTGCAATGCAATAGGTCTCGCTTTTACGCAAATTTGAGCTATTGACATTGCAAATAACAATGCCATTTATTTTTGTTTTCTTTTTTTAAACATAAATAAAAGGCATTGTCATTTACAACACCATTACTTGATTAATGCTTCGCAAAGGGGAAAAAAACAATAACATTTTCAATGCCAATAGCTCAAAACAATGTAATTGTGAGACCTATTGCATTGCAAATGCTTGTTTAATAAAGCAGTTTTTATTTTTTAAATGCAGCCCATTTTCCTTAAAGGAAAACGGGCTGCATTTAAAAAAGCAAAATGAAACCTTTCAGTTAAATTTCCCTGGGACCACTGCCTGCTCTTAAAAAATATTATTGTCACATTATCGAAAAGGGGACAGAGTCCCCGTGGTCCCCTTCTCGTTTGCGAGTGATTTACCACCTACTTCAAGTAGGTAGTAAACTGCAAGTGTTTTGCGGTCGCAAAACAATAGTACATGGCATGGTGACTCGCTATTAGGAAGGGACGCCCCTTCCTAATAGCGAAAGTCTTAAATGCTATTTTACGAGTCAGTGACTCGCAAAATAGCATTTGTACATGCCATTATCCTTCTTTGGCGTCGCAAACAAGAGGATCTCCCGCTTGTGGCTGAAAACAAGGGCCGTGCATAAGGCCCTTATTCGATGTTTCCAGTTCAGTTCATTCCATAAACATCTTTCGTTTCTAGTTCACCTCTCCACACGTAACCATTCAGCAGCATTGAAACCATGTGTTATTTATTAAAATGTTTTTTTACCTAATTGTGACAGTTCATGTTATTAATCCAGATTTACAATTAGGTTTGACGGTTTGACCATTCATGCACCCCACCCACATGTGAGGTTCCACCCCTGCCTGACATGATAATTAGTTATTTTTACAGCTGCAGGATTCCAAATGTAATAACTCACTAAAAAAATATCTGTTATCTCGTGTTGTCTTTTGTACGCCCATGCCCTCACGTTATCTTCAACAGTACTAGGAATCAAGAAGCTGTCAGCAAATCTGGCATTAATTCATTGCAACTGCAGCGGACTTCAGAGGACAAAAGATTGTTAGATACAGACGGAATGCTCCATGCTGGCATGTTTACTTTGCAATTGATCTGCAGGCGGGATGGGGCGTATTGAAAGAAACACATCTGTTGCACAATGCAGCCTGCTGTTGCCTTCTGTGGGGGTAGAATTTAGCGACTGACGACTTTCACTTTGAATGATGAAGTGACACTGAGTAATAGCTAGGTCATGATGTGGCGGTAAAAAGGCATCGCGGGCATAAAGCTTGCATATTCTTGGGAATATATTACAGTCTGAGGGTTCAGCTACGGATCACAAGGATAAAATTGGTGAATTCTTTGGCAAATAAACGTGTTTCTAGACCCCACCGAGATTGAGCCTTCTGCAGAAACGTGTATCGAGGTATCTAGAGTTCGCTAGGCAATGTTCATTAATATCTTAACTGCGGTATTAGCGCAGCGGATATTTCTACGATGACTTTTGTATTTAAAAAAGGATTGGCAAATTGAAACAGATTTTTGTCTGTTTTTTCCGCATTTGAAGATTCGCTATTTGCACCAGGTATTAATTTCCCGAGAAATATTATGGCAATACTATGTACTTTTGCACAAATATAAAATGTGTCCTATATTTGAGGAACGGGAAACTACAACGCGGCCATTTCCACGAATGCACTAACCACGCATGCTTTACAACGCAAGCCTGGTTACCACTATAACCGTTACCACGCATTCCTTTACTTCGAAATACGTAGTAAAGGGAATGTGAGTTAAAGGTCGAATAAAAAAAAGGGGGCTTGGGGGGGCTTGGGGGGGCTTGGGGGGCTCCCCCCCCCCAAAAAAAAACGAGAAGGTTTAAAAAAATAAAAAAATAAAACACCTTAAAAACGCTCTTTTGTGCCTCTTGTTTTCATAGAAAGAGCCTCCCTAACGACGTGATTACGTACCTGTGTCTATGTACTGCATTTAAAATAGAGAAAGGACCACTTAAAACACAGTAAGAAGAAGGACAATTCCGTCCATAGAATATGTAAGTATGTTTTTTCATTATAATAATTTATTAGGTTAGGCTTAATTGAAAATATATACATATATAGATTTGAAGTAAATAATCAGCCATGCAGTTGGTTTACCATGAAAATGCCAATATCATGCATAGTTAATCAACTAAAATCGTTGTAAAGGTTTGCGTGGTAAAGGCATTTTCGTGGTAAACCATATGCGTGGTAATGGCATTCCGTTGTAACGCATGCATGGAAAAGGCATGAGTTGCAACGGAATGCGTTGCAACATCATACAACCTTGAGAAACTAATTCTGTTTTAAGTCAAAGAGAGGGGCGGGAGAGGAATATTTAAGAGAGGGAGGGCCATATTATCAAGAAAGGGCGATACATTATCTCCGCTTTTATCGGGAGGAAACAGCCGCTAAAGCGGCGATAATGGGCTTGATAATATGCACTTGTGAATTCCCATAGAAACCCAGGTTCTGGTGTTAACCTGGGCTTCTGAACGTGAAGAGGTGTGGCGCCGCGGCCAGGGCGACTGACGCTGGAATCTGGGGACCACGGTTCGATCCCCGGCTCCGGCGGCAGGTCAGCCCAGCACTATGTGACTCTGGGCAATAGCTCGCTTAATCTTCCCGACGGCCCCCAGCGCCTAGAGACCCTTACGGGTGATTGTGCGCTTACAAATGTGGACTTTACTTCTATGGGAATTCACAAGGGCATATTATCAAGCCCATTATCGCCGCTTTAGCGGCAGTTTCCTGCCGATAAAAGCGGCGATAATGTATTGCCCTTTCTTGATAATATGCCCAAAGTCTCCATGGGCTGCTGGACAGAGGCTCGGTCTTTGTATCACGGAAGCTGTTTTGATAGATTCCTTTTATTTTCTTAAGTAAAAAACGTTTTTTTTTCTGCGCAGGCATGGTTTTTTTTTTTTGCATTGACAGTACTCTTTCCAGTAGCATCTTCGAGAGGTCTGCTTCTGTTGAAAAAGCTGTTTTGAAAAGAAAGGTTTTTTTTATCATAACCTGCTCCTTCCAGTGAAGGTGTCACAGATTTATTTTGCTGACACACTTCTTTTTGTTTACAACTAAGGGTATCTTTCGTGGCCTAGATTTCAATATCATAGTATGCACAGCCTGTTCCTAAAAATGCGCTGGAAATAATTGGGGTACTTGGAAAAAAAAGGCCATGCCTTTCCCTAGCTCTGTCCTAGGATATCTATTTCACTTACAGACACCCTCTTAATTAGGCTTTAAGGCAGAATAGTAATACAGGATGGCTGCTTAGATGTTTATTTTCTTCAGGATGGTAACATTCATTATAATCTCATAAAGTCTATATTCCAGGTCCACTGTTGAACGTTCAGGTCTGAAGCCTTCTTGGAACAGAGTTAATATTTACTCTTCTTAAAGCCAGACTTGTAGTCATTCAGGATTACTTCGGTGTACGTTTTTGTCTCCAAGTCGATAAGGCTAATTGGGAGGTGAGATTTTAGATCTCCTACATTTCCCTTTTTTGTATTTTGGCACAGTGATTGTTACATACATTTAACACCTTTTCGCACTATCAGCAAACTCTAGAGGAAGGCATCTTCAAGTGATTTTAATTCTAGCTGTTGACTGAATTACCTCTCTCAAGCAGAATACGGCTAGCAATGCGCAATATAAACAAGAACAAGGAGAAAATAATGCACAAAATATTCTCAAGAACATGCATGGGAAACTTAAATAATATGAGAGAAAATCGATAGGAAGGGAAAGGCCACTGGGTTGGGAATATTAACTGAAGAAAACAATATCAACAATTATAAGAGACAATAAAAGAAGGTTGGGCTATCCGATGACTGATAAGAAAGGTCCATCAATTTATTTTTTGTTCCCAACACAATATGTCTTGTGAAGGTCACAGGGGCTGGACTCTGCTCAGACTGAGAGATAACAATACAGGGCAAGGCCCACAAAACAGGCACAGCAGAGAATATGGTTAGTTGTTTGAACCCATTAGAAAGATCAATTAAAGTGGAGAATAGAGGATAACTAGGACAACCTATAGCACGTACCATTGAGTGGAACTAAAGGCTGAATGAAGAATATAATAAAAGCTGACAGGAAACTTAAAATTGACGTCACAAGGCTAGACCTTTATTGAAGCATAGAAGGGAAGCCAAATAGCAATGTATCCCAAAACAAAATATAAAAGGAACAGAGATACTTCACATTAAGAAGATTATGCAATCTGAGAGTGCGCTCTTCATAGGAACTAACAACGAAGGAGGAAAAAGGAATTGAAATTATTTAGCATAATAAGTGCTACAAGAATAAGACATGCAGGATTGATCACAAGACTCCTTCACCTCACAAATGTCTGCCCTGGAATCATAAACTTAGTGCTTTAAAAATTACACGAAGGGGCAGCAAAATGCAAAAAAGTCTGAAGAAGATATACGTAGTAGGCGGCATCTGAACATTATGTTGAAGATACATCAGGAAGGGCCCCAATTTTTGTGCCATAACAATTAGTCATCATTAAGGGAGGGGTCATCAAAATTATCCACAAATATATGGACGGTCAGACACCTAGCTGGCCAAGAATGTGTGCCTGGTGATTAGCTTTGAGATGGCCCAGACATGTTAGGCAAAGGATGTTAAAAATGAATTTAAGAGTTTTTCCTCTATCAAGATATGTGAAACTTAAAAGTACATGTTTTCAAATAGATGGCACTCTGCCTTTGGGGCTGTCCAGGGCTCACCTTAGGGGTGACATATTTATTAAAAAGGAAGGTTTGGGTATGGAAAAAGTTTATTTTGCCAGGTCAAAATGGCTGAGGAAACTGCACACATAGGGCCACATGCATAATCCCAAATACCAGTTGCAAAGAATCTGCCCCTTTGCGACTGGTATTTTTGCATTTGTTATGCATCATCCTTAATGCACAAAAGTGCATTTTTAAAAGTTCCATGTTGCACACATATATGCCCTTGGGGTATGTGTGTGCCCAACATGTGGTCACATGGCAATTTCAGGGGTGCATCAGGGTGTTCTTTTGGCACCCAAGCACCCTTGAAATTGCATGCGCAATTTGTGAGCACCTATTTGGTACTCGCAAATTGGGCATACAATTCCATTCATTCCTAAAGGCCTCTAGGCCCATAGGAATGAATAGAAAGCAATTCCTTAATTGGGATTTGTAATTTGTGAGTCGCAATTAAGGAATTTGTAGGAATCAAATTTGTTTTGCGATTCCTACATGCATAAGCAATTGTGATTCGTAAATTGCGTTTTCTTAAAAATCGCAATTTAGGAATCACAAGTGCTCATTTTGATGCATGTGGGCCATAGACTCTATAATAGCAAGCCTGAGACATGTTTAAAGTGTTACCTAAGTGGGTTGCACAATCAGTGCTGGGGTCCTACTTAATTTACAACTCCTGGGCACATGCAGTGCATTTTACTAGGGACTTATTAGTACATCAAATTTGCCAGTTGGGTATAAGCCAATATTGCTGTGTTTTAAGCAGAGGGTACAAGCACATTAGCACAAGTTAGTAGGCAAAATTTTAGGGAGAAACCACACCATGGATGACATGTCTTACAGACTGCTGCTCTGTTGCCCTGATGACCTGCTGCTGGATTAAAATTAGTATCCGACTGTGGGCCCACTCCACGCATTTGCTGGGCGCTGCGCCTGCCCCTTCCTCCTTCCGCAGTATTGAAGGTCCACCTGGTCCAGCCTATATGCCTCAGAAGAAGGGTACGAGTAAGGCAACGAATAAAGCCTCCAATTTCTTCGCATCGTCAGACAGATGCCAGGCCACTGACCAAGTCGAGCGAACAGACATCATGGCTCTCACAAAGGATGACCTTCTGGCTACTTTACGGGACTTCAAGAAAGATGAACTTGCCCAAGATCTTTGGACCTCGATTGATCAACTACGGTCCGACCTCACGGGGCGGCTCGCCTTCTTCCAACAAGATGTAGAATCCGTTGGCACTAGAGTTGTAGACCCGGAGGCACATGCCCTAGACTTGGACAAACACACTGCCAGCCTATGGGAAGACATCACTATCCTCCAGGATCAATTGCACCAGACACAGCTGAAGGCCGAAGATCTTGAGAACAGGGCTCTCCGCATTCAGAACCTGGAGGAGGGGGCAGAGGGAAACAACCTTGAGGTCTTTCTGGAGGGTCTATTAGCAAAAATCCTCAGCCCGCACACACTCAAGCTAAAATTGGACGGGGCCCATCTGGTCAGGAGCTTGGCGACCGGAGACAAGAGACGGGTCCGAGACGTTCTAGCCAAATTCCACTCCTACAAAGCGAAGGAAGCAGTACTACAAGCCTCCAGGAAGAAGGGGATAGTCTTCTTCCAGAGTCACCAATGCACTGTCTTTCAAGATCTAGCCCCGACGATACTCGCTAGGAGGCAGCTATTTAGGCCCATCACATCGAAATTGAGGGATGATAACATTGAAATATAGATGGACATATCCGTTTGGCCTATCCTTTGAATACAACAACAAACAACGGCACATTTCGCTTCTGCAAGAGGGGCTTGATCTCCTGGGCATCCCCTCCAATCCTCCTGACGCCACTCGTAATAAATCGAAGGACTCGGCAAGGAATGGCCTCCCGCTGTCGCCATGGCTTTCTAGCTCTCGGAGTAGCCGTAGATGAGGATCTTGCACACCACACGTCTCCGATGCCAGTCCCCGGTAGCGAACTTTGAAGTCGACCAAGGCCTCCCCTAAGCCCTGTCAATGCCGGAGGTCATTACTGAATAGACAGGACACAAAGCAAGTCAACTTTCTCCAACCAGTTGGAGTCCGAAAGGGTTACACCATGCTTGGAACGGGACCAAGCACAGTGTGTGCCCCTGGGGGTACTTGTCATCAGTTATGACAAACGCTTGGGCTCTTATCTGGTAATAGCCGGTCCCAAACTTGTCTTCACCACAGTCCTGGGGTCAACGCAATCTGAATTTTTCTCCCTAGACCCGGGAGCTAGCCCCGCACGACAGCCTTCCTACAATCCACATCTCTACAAGATGCTACTCACTGAGAGACTCCTACTAGGCTTCCTCGGCCTTCGGCGGTATACTACAACGGGTCTCTAGCTGACTCGTCTCTCTGACCACCACACCTCTGTTGGAAAGCTGTTAAGACCCTCACCAAGGGGGGACGCAGATCTCCCTTTCCTCTTGGGAATGCACAGGTTTTGGACTGAATCTCACAAAGTCCCCATCCTGACTGTTGCTGATCCAGTTGGCTCCTGCCACGGAATATGGCGTGGGAGTTATCTGCGCCCTCCATGAGAGGCGACGCTCCGGACCTGGCTGCGCAGATGCCTCGCCATACTGTTGGCCAACATAGCTTCCAGAGACACTCGAACTGGGCGCGGACGGGTACCTCGGTCACACCGTCCCCACTCCATTCCCATGGGGGTCCAACAACCCCCGGCCAACAACCTACCAACGGAAGCACTGATGTTGATGTTGATTATGTTTGCTTTAATTTTCTCTTGTTTGAGGGAGGGAGGTGGGTTTTTGGGCTGGTAGCGGCTTTTCCCCGTTCCCCTAAGGAGGGTCCTTGGCTTTTGTTCCTCTATTACATCACATACGCGCAAGAGCCAAGCCACAGCTACACAAATTTCAATGCAAAACAGACACGCGCAGCAGGGCTTAGACGAGGGAAGGGGGGTGATACACGTCACTTAAATGTCGGTCACCATCGGGTTATGGAATGTGAAGGGCCTAAACTCTCCGCAAAAGCGTCACAGGGTCTGGAAATACCTCATCAACCATCATATCGATATAGTGGCTATCCAGGAGACACACCTTACCAGGGCCGAGGACACACGCTTTCGCTACAAACACTACCCCTTGATATACAGATCCTCAGCCCTTACTAAACATAGAGGAGTGGCACTCCTTTTTAACGTTTCTAAAACATTTCAACCGCTTGACATTCACACAGACAGGGAGGGACGCCTAGTTATGGTTAAAGGCTCACTCAAAGGCAAAATATGCACCTTTGTCATTATATATGCCCCCAACACCGGTCAAACAGCTTTCTTTAACACAGTGGTGGGGAAGATCCAGGACTTTGCAGAGGGCCCGACGCTCTTACCGGGCGATTTTAACCTCACCTGGCAACCAGATCTAGATAGCACCCACCCGCCCGCATCATGCGGACACGAGTTCCTTTTCCACAGACACTACACGACCGAGGCCTCACTGATGCGTGGCGTGCTCTTCATCCCCAGAAATGGAACTTTGCTTTTTATTCACATGTACATCATACATATTCCAGGCTAGACTACATCTTTATCAGTCAGACTTTAATGGGGGCCCTTCAGATGGCCAAGATATTTCCCATTTCCATTCCATTTCCATTCCACTTAACATCGGGTGGCATTGCTTCTACTACCTCCAGGTGGTACTTTCCGGTGGCTCTCACATGCGACAAGGTACATTGTACATCTCTGAGAGAATTGATTACTGAATTCTTCAACCTGAACAGACCCGAAGACACATCAGTATATACCAATTGGGATGCATTTATGGCGACCTTTCGGGGGAAATACATTGCCCTCAATTCTGCCCTGAACAAACAGTGAACTAAGGAGAGAGAGGCCCCAGAAGCGGAGTTGGCCTCCGCTGAATCTGCACATAAATCCAATCCCACTAGGGCCACTCTTCGACACTTTACAGCGCTGCGAGGCAAACTCAGAGCCATCTACAATAATAGGGCCGAGTACACTCTCCTTAAACTCCACTAAATATCATACTCCCAGGGGAATAAGGTTGGTTAACTGCTCACCAGGCTACTTAAGGAAAAACGGGAAAGGGAATACATAGGGGGTATATGAAGGGCCAATGGGGACATGACACACAAAGTCAAAGACAAAGCTGCTATCTTTAGCCCCGTTTATGAGACAGTATACACCCAGTACCGCAAAGATACGGACAAACAGCGCACCTACCTCCAAACATTGCACCTACCATAAGTATCAGCAGAATGGAATGACAGAGTTACTGCCCCCATATCTTACGAAGAAGTTGCAGCTGCAATAAAAGCCCTCAAACCACACAAGTCCCCAGGCCCAGACAGCTACACAGCACAATTTTACATGACCTTTGCCCCAGATCCAATCCCTCACCTCCACCGGCTCTTTAACACAATGGTGCAGGAGGGAGAGTTTGCCACCTCCTAAACAGGGGAAAGACCCACACTGATGTGCTTCGTGCTGCCCCATAGCCTTTTTAAATTTGGACTCAAAACTATATTCCTCGATTCTGGTTTCCCGATTACATGACCTTATGCCTGACCTTATCCACCCCGACCAATCGGGATGCATTAAAGGTCGCCAGACACATGACAACACTCGGCGCATAGTTCACCTCATCAAGAAAGCTTCTAAAAAACACATCCCCGCAGTGATGGTTGGACAAGATGCCGAGAAGGCATTCAATAGGGTTGATTGGAACTTCACCTTCCTCACTCTTACGCAATTCGGATTTGATGCCAAATTTATTACTATGCTTCGGGCCAATTACGCCCAGCCATGCTCCAGAGTACAAATTAACAGGATTCACTCAGCCCCCTTTTCCCACACTAGGGGCACTCGCCAGGATTGTCCCCTCTCACCCTTATTATTTGCACTTAGCATAGAACCCCTAGCAATGTCCATTAGAGCAAACACTGAGATCCAAGGAATCCCCTTTAGTGGTGTCCAACATAAAATATCACTCTTTGCAGATGACGTGCTGCTTTCCCTCACAGATCCATCCAGGTCACTACCTTCACTCCAGTTAGAGCTAGCACGCTTTGAAGAAGTGGCAGGATTCAACATTAATCTAGACAAATCGTATATACTTAACCTTACACTTCCAGACTCAGAGGCCCGTGATCTGCAAAACCACACCTCACTTCAATGGACTGATATGTCACTCCTCTACCTGGGGATCCGATTGACACCACGCATTGAGGGACTTTATCAAGCTAACTTCCCACCTGCTCTCAATCAAGCCGAACTTGCCAGATGGAAGCCTCTCTTTATATCATGGTTAGGTCGCATACACGCTATCAAAATGACACTACTCCCCAAACTCCTTTACCTTTTTTCAGGCCCTCCCAATTGACCTTGAGAGAGAGTTCCTCCCTCAAGTCAAATCCCTAATCCTAAAATACATCAGGCACGGTGGTAGAACACGCTTTTCCTTTTCAATACTATGACGACCACGCACTGCGGGCAGAGTGGGCCTACCAGATATCAGTCTCTATTACAAGGCTGCCCGGCTGAGAGTATTAACGAAATGTTCCAAACGAGAATCTGAAAAGCACTGGCTATACATGGACCTCTCCATAGCTGGAAGATCCATATGGTGCCCCAAGAGAGAATGCCCACAGAACACATACATAAGCACTCCCACTCGCAACACCCTTAAGGTCTGGGACTCAGTCTCGGGAAATGACCAATGGACCACATTTCCCTCACCTTACATAACCCTCCGTTTCAATCCAGCCTTCCCCCCGGCTCTAAACGAAGGCCCCTTTGACGCCTGGAAGGAGGGAGGCTGTCTAACGTTAACACACCTCTTTCTTAATGCCGATCCCCTCACATTCGACAACTGTAGATGTGATTATGGCCTGGAAAGTTCAGAACACTACCATTAACTCCAATTGCTACATTGGGACCTCACCCCCATTATACAGGAAGCAGCTAAGTGTCCCCTCGCAAAGTTCGACTCCTTTGTCCTAAAAGCAGAATCCATGAAAGGGGTGATGTCTTTCCTGTATAACTACTTGCTCACCATCGCTCACTCCCCCAGACCACAATATATGAATATGTGGGGAAGCATTCTCCAATGGGATATATCGGATAAGGAATGGACCGAGTTATGGTCTGATATTCAGTCCTTAAACCACTCCATAGGCCTCTGAGAAGCTCATCTCAAGACCATGATGAACTGGTTCTTATACCCAGCCAAGCTTAAGATGCTTTTCTCTCATACTTCAGACAGGTGCTGGGGGGATGTGGGCTCTTAGGCGACTTTAGTCACATATTGAGGGATTGTCCAACTATATGTTTATTTTGGGAAGAAATTTTAACGCACATTAAAGATATGCCAGGCTACCCCGTTCCGACCACTAATGGGGAGTGTCTGCTGGGCCTTAGGGATCCGACCCTAGAACATCAGACTAGGGCCGACAAAGCTATCATGTGGATGGGTATTGGAGCATCCAAATTGGCCATAGCGGTGGCCTGGCAGAGGAGGGAGGCCCTGCAATATCCCTCTGGCACTCTTGTCTTTGGAGCCTACTCAGCCTTGAACGACTATCTGACATTTTTAGAGACGACTATAAAAACTTTGAGTACAGGTGGAGCCCCTTGGTTAAGTTTCTCTCACAAGGTTTGCCCCTAGCTGTCTGCCCTTCGTCTGTTAGAGCAATGCATCTTTTCCAATTTTAACCGACTAATGACTTGCCGACTTTAAACACACTACGAGCCATGCTGCCACCACCTTCCTGTGGGAGGGAGGATGGAGGGGGGTTTAGTTTCTTGTTTTTTGGGGATTGGTTGGGGGTTTGATCTGTTTGCTTCATTCCTTCCTGTTGGGAGGATGTAAATATATACCGTCACCGAAGAAAAACAAACTGGACTGGTGACCTTTGGAACTACTGCACTATACGATTCGATCCAAGTCTCCCATTGATAGATACTGTGCTTCCTTATTAGGACTATCACACAAGAGGGTGGCATGGATACTTACCTTGCCTTTTACCGTAGCCTAGTTCTTTCACTATTGTGTTCCTATGACAGCCCACTGCGCTGGGCATTATGCACTATCAAACTGTGACTTGTTGCAAAATGTCAAAAAACAGAGGTTTGAGAAAAAAAAATACTATGCTATAAAATTGTGACAACATTTGAAATGCAATCTGTTCAAACTCACCGTGTACGCCTTGTTCGTCCTCTATCTCAGCACTATCTTTGCCCTCGACTTTAGCAAACAATTCCATTGGAATGACGGATGTTACATGCTCCTCCATTGGATTTAACTCCTCCTGGTCATATGGGCCTCCTCCAGTCCTCATTGCAGCTTTAAGGGTCCTTTTTTTTTAAAATTATTTTTTATTAAGAACCAGTATCAGCATAAGACAATACACTTAGCATAAAGATTGAATAGAGTACATACATATAAGTTCAATAAAACAAGAAAGTAAAAGGAAATGATGTAACCGGTAACAGATATAATGTGGATAATTTAACAAGAAATCAAAAGTAGAAAAGCAAATGTACTGATAGGGAATTACAAAAGGGAAAAAGAAAATCATTAGATTCAACCAATTCCACTAGGAAATAAACCGTCTTTCCTGATAGAAATTGGGCGCCAAAGTTCTTCACCTCGGCGCTTTGTTTTAAATCCCCTGGTGGCAAATATTGCAGTTTCATATTTAGACACAGTAAGAAAGCGAGTTAGCTACATTTGAAAGCTAGGAGCAAGGTTGTCCTTCCAGCGAGCTGATAAAATTAATCTCAATACAGCTGTACCTATAAATAATAATCTTTGTTCTGATTTTGTTAAGTTAAGCATGCTATCATACCCCAGAATGTATCTGATTCGGGAAGTTTACGATGGAAAACTTTCTCCCAAAATAAAGCAATCATGTTCTTTATAAGAAAGAGTTCTGGGCAGCTACTAAACATATGAATTAATGTCGCTGGACCTTGTGAGCAGCGTGGGAATAAATCGGTCTCCCTTTTACCCCACATGAATAATTTGGCCGGGGTAAAGTATAAATCATATATTGTTTTATAAAGTTGTGCTCTTAAATTACTAGCCATAAACAAATTATTGTTCATGTCAAGTATTTTATCTATATCAATATCCGGGTTATTTAATTTCGTCCCCCATTTAATCTCTGTTTTCTCAATATTGTCGTTCAAATTTGTTAGAAGAATATCATAAAATGTTCCTATCCTAACTTTTGAGTTAAAGCATGCTTCTATTAGATCGTTCTTCCGAAGATTGATTGAGTCCATCTTTGCTTTTAGTTTTGCATGTAGCTGTGCGAATTTGAGAAAGTCCCCTCCAGGAAGACCATATTTTGTTTTTAGATCTTGAAATTTAGTATGTGGACCATTTACCCAAACATCTCTTACTGTTCTTATACCCAATCTTTGCCATCTCTTAGCAGTATAAACAAAATCCAGACCAGAAGTTATAGTAGATTGAAGTAAGGGCGTATAGCGATTGATTATGCCGATCTTCATATGTTTGAGGACCTGATTCCAGATTAGCCAGGCACTTTTAATGATTTCACCCTTCAGGTGTTTATAGTGGGTATTTTCGGTTTTTCTAAGTAAAAGACCATTAGCTTCCTGCCCAAGTACCAATTCATAAATTGTAGGAATTTTGATGTTAATAATAGTATCAGAGATAGGCGGTGATTCTAGAATCATTGGTTTTAGGTGTTTTAGAAAAGCTGACCAATGATATAGGATAATGTTCGGTGCTGTAAGCCCACCTCTATTGAGCGGAATGGACAGGTAGGACATTGACCGTCTAATTTTGCCTTGCTGCCAAACAAATTTAGAAATAAGTTTGTTAATTAACATAATTATCTTAGGATCTACTATTAGAGGGATAGATCGAAAAAGATATAGGCATCTCGGTAATATATTCATTTTCAGATAGTTCACCCTTCCAATAATAGAGAGATGTAAACCATTTACCCTGTCCAAATCTGTCCTAATCTTAGCTATAAGTGGGTCAAAGTTGTTTTTAACTACTGTGTTGGTATTAGTGGATAAAATCACGGCCAGGTACGTATCGGTTTTTGCTCTTCTTACATCCATGCATATAGTGTTGTCTGTGCACAATACGATGGTTTTCCCCCTATTCAGAGAGTATCCCGAGCAGTTACCATATTGCAGGGAGAGCTGTTCGATTTCATGCAGAGCTTCTATCGGGTGAGTTGTTAATACCGCGATGTCATCAGCGTATGCCAAAACTTTCGTTTCATATTGATTGCATAGGATTGGCTTGATATTAGTATTTTCTAATAATTTTAAGATAAGAGGGTTTATATAAAGGGTAAATAGTAAAGGTGAACAGGGACACCCTTATCTTGTGCCTCTTGTGATGTTAATGGCGCCAGATTCCAAACCTAATAGTGAAATTCTTGCTTTGGGTTGATGATACATAGATTTTTATCGATTTGAGAAATTTAGGGCCGAAATTAAGACGTGCCATGGCAACCCACAAGAAGTTCCATGCAACACGATCAAAGGCTTTCTCAGCGTCACGTAGGATCATAGACATCTGGCCTCCCTCGACAGACATGGCATCAAATAGGGCAATAGCCCGACGAATATGATCAGTGGTCCCTTTACCTGGAACAAAGCCATGTTACCAAGGAAAGACCAGGTGTCCAATGATCCTACTGAGTCTGAGAGCCATTACTTTGGCATATAATTTAGAGTCCGAATTTATCAATGAAATGGGGCGATAAGACGTCAACTGCTCGGATGACTTTCCTTTCTTGGGAAAAACTATAATGCTAGCCTCATCCCAGGAACATGGGGGAATACCGTTGTACTGAACACCCAAAATTAATCCAATAATAAGGGGCTTAATTGATGACTCAAGATTTTATACATTTCAACTGGCAGCTTGTCCGGGCCTGCTGCTTTACCAGAAGATAAAAGTGATAGGGCTAACACAACTTCCTCCAATGTGATCTCGGCTTCAAGCTCTTCTCTCATCTCAATATCTAGTAAGGTGGTAGCTGTCGAATTGGTAAGAAATCCAGCCAAGAAGGTATCGATATCTTCTTCCGATTTTGTCCCTTCTTCTGAGTATACATTTTGATAATATTGTTTAAATTGTAGGATAATATCAGTCGGTTGGACGTAAGTCCGTCCACCATCTACTATAGTGGTAATATTCTTGAAAGCATTTTTCTGACGTGTTCGTAATGCCAGTTGTTTGCCTATTTTTTCCCCATTTTCGTAAACTTTCTGTCTATAGGCTCTATAAGTTTGAGCAGCTTTTTGACTTAAATAAGTACTGAGTTCGGCTTTTAAGACCGCAACTCGAAGCCATTGATTATTAGAATCCTGCCCTGTTCAATCAAGGAGGTGTGTTCTACTTCAGCTTTAGTCAGGTCCGACAGCTTTATATCATAGAAATTTCTAGATGGCGGTCTGCCCGTAGACCGTGTAAGCAGCACGGTGTCTGAGCTCCGCCTGGAAAATCAGCATGTCAGAGGATTGAAGGAATACCGCTAACTTTTCCTTGCCTTGCCTTGCCCGAAGGCTTAAAAAAAAAAACAAGCGATACTGGGTTTACTTATTAGCAGTGAAGTGTTCAAGTCACAAGACCTACCTATGCTTCTCTTCGAACTTTATGCTTCCTGTGAGCGGCATCAGCCCTCTGCTACACCCGGAGCTCCGCTCGACTTCACCGCTCTGCCGCGAGTGCTTTCCCCGATACCCCAGTCACAGCTGCAGCCTGTCTCTCACAAGTGGAGCTGCAGGGAGGGGCTCCGACTCAGACTTCGCTACCGGATCGGCTCTGCTCCGTTTCTGATTTCGAGCACTCCGCAAGCATTACAGCAGTGGATTTCATTGATGGCATTAACTCCAAACTACTAATATCGGGGCTTGGTGGAGCAGCTGGTGCAAACGAAATAATACAACCACGCTCTCCGAGGAGAATACCCGATACAGATACAAACCCAGGCTTGGGGGGAAAAAAAAATATGCCGGCAAAATCTTCTGCTTCTGCATCTGCTGCAGCAACTAGAGCACGGGTTGCTAAGGCGGCCAGGGTTCTTCGCAAAGAAGCCGAACGCCAGCAGCGTGAAGAGCTGCTTGATGAGAACGAGGGAACACACTCACCAGCCAGTTCTAGCAAATCCAAGACTCGAGCCCAGCAAGCTATATTAGACCCAACAACAACAAGACAGGATCTTTTTGCTGCCCGTAGGAGATTACAATCAACTGGTGGCACTGTATTGGATTTATTTTTTAAGAAAGGTCTTCCGACCGGCTCTAATGACAGAAATACGATAGCAGAGACAACAGAAACTCCTATTGTACTTCCCACTTCTAGCACTTCCATTGACGTGCAATTGGAGCATTTGGGACAATCATATGCAAACTCATCTACAGAAAACTGTGCAACTTCTGAACTACTGCTTCCTTCAATGAACATGAATATTGAAACTGTAAGTAACAATGATGAGTCCGCTTCTCTCTCTGGTATAATGGAGACCCCGATCAGCTTAAATCCGGTTTTAGAACCAGTCCGACACTCTATGTCTTTTTCAGGGGTCGGGGAAAATGTTTTGGGGGTACAGATAGATTTAACCCCACCACGAGTGATCGAACCCAGTCAACTGTCTCCTAGCAAGCTTCACACAACCTCTACTGAATTACTGATCACACCCGCTGTACAACAGGATGCTGACTGTGCGAGCTCAGATTTGCCAGATGGAGTCAATACAGTAAGTCAAGAAACAACAGGGGAAAACACCCTAAAAAATCACTTATCTGAAGAGAAGGAGAAGGAGAAGGAGAAGGAAAAGGAACTTAGTGAATTTTACTCTTTCTCTGATGAGAATGGCTTAAATATTCAGGAGGAGAGCGTGGATGAAACTGACTCCTTGGAGGGCTCGGGTGAATCTGAATTACCATTTAGCTCCTACGATGAAAGCAGTGATGAGCAAGACTCTAACATTAACACCATTAGAGTCACATCTAAAGCCACCACCAGGATATTGGAAAAGGGGTCAAAGATTAATCAGACTGCTCCTAATCTACCTTCCCAATTAGCTGCTACAACCTCAATTGCTTCAACCTCAAAGGCTTCAGCCTCAGCCTCAGCAGAGTTCGAGGTTTCTCAAACAGCCCTAGAAACTATTTTTGGGGCGTGGCTTGGACGGCAATGTGGACGGTCGTCTGAGTCCGTCGGCTCCGCATCCCTGAGGGAAAACCAACCAGCCAAACTAGCCAGATCCTGTCCCAAAGCACAAAAACAGGCAGGGGAAGATCTAGGCAACAGGAAAACGGACGGAAGAAGAAGGAAGAGTAGCCACAACGACAAGAAATCAGCTCCTACACCCATCACGGAGAACAACAACAAGGAGTGCAAGATGGCGCCCTGAGATCGGTGGTAGCCACCGAGAGAGGAAGCAACGAAGAGCAACCAGAGGAGACACCTCCGCACCGCGCCATCTCCCCCGACAAGTGGAGACACACACCAAACGTGACAAACTCACGCAACTCCGGTATCCGGGGAGCAGTGCTGGTGATCGACACAGGTGCAGCGAGGTGCAGCAAGCAGACAAGCCGCAACACAGGAGACAGCTCGGCAATCCAGCGACCCAGCAACCATGCGAGCCAAACGAAGGGGAAACCTACCGATCGGGCAAGGTTTAAAACCGGAAGGAGCCGAAGGAGAGAGCGCCATTGCCGGAAGTCTTCTCCAACTCCAGGCGGAAGCTGCAGACCGGAAACCCCAAAAGCAGAAGAGCGGCCATCACCGGAAGCTCCTACACGAACAAGGAAGGCTATGGGAATCAGCACCTGAGGCAAGTTTCACAGGGGCCCTCCCAGGCGGAAAACGCTAGCGGAAAGGAAGCGCGAACCCATCACACCCGGAACAGCGGAGCAAGAGGCCAAAGTGCAGATAAACGAGATAAACGAAGCGAACGCTGGCAAATGTAAGCAACCCCCACACACAGCCCCGAGCACCGGTAACCACCGCCGAGTATATCTGCACCCTCCTGGGGGGTAAAAGAAACACAACGCACCACCCACCGCCCAGACAGCAAGCAAGGCACCGGAAGCTCCCACGCGAGCAAGAAGGCTGCGGGAATCAACACCGGAGGCTTGTGGAGGCTCCCGAGCGGAATCCTGCGGCGAGAGAGCGCGGTGAGAGAGCGCGAACGCAGCGGAAGGCAACACCGACCCAGCGGGTCGGGGGAGGCAGGATCAGAGCGGAGAGACGCGAGAGAGCAAGTGAGCTGGCAACAATAGTCTGAGAACCTAAGGTATTCCAGGCAGCATCGCGAAGGCACGCACACAGCCCCGAGTAGCGGCCGGCCGAGCGACGCGAACCTGCACCCCAGCAACAACGCATCGCTCTCTGCTCAAGCGGTACCAAGGCCATAAAACCCCATGACCGCCAGTATGGCAGCAAGCTAAAGGCCGGCAGGAGACATAGACGCGGCGACACAAGGTGCGAGCACCCAACAAAAGAGCCAGCGCCAAGACCTATCACAACAACCTCAACATCTCCTCAACGCAAGACACGAAGGACCGCGGAATCAAGGGGCAGCGGCCTGTACGGCCGCGAACGAGACAAAGCACACGCTGGCAGGGCCTAAAGCAAAGACCAGAACAAGGCACATCAGAGAGCCAAGCAGATATAGATTGCAAGGCATTCACACACCAGCGCCAAAGGCAATAAACCTACCAAAGGTGGTCCAAGCAGGGGGGAGGCTGGTCAACATTCTATCAAGAAGGGGCATCGGAACAATGCCAGGCAACGAGGGGAAGATGGTGGGCGAGCAAAAAAAGCCCAAAATAGACAATCAAGGATCCCCATCGAAAACAAGGGTCGAAACAGTCACTCTAGAGACCATTTTAAGGAGAGTAAACGAAGGCAATGAAGTGGGGAGAGAGACGAAACTCAAGGTGGAGAACATGCAACTTTAGATGGCGGCTATAATAGCGGACCTTCACAAAACAAACACAAGAATGGAAGCAGCAGAAAGCCGAATAAGCTCAGTGGAAGACGAAACAAGTAAGAACACCAAGGCCATAGCAGAACTGCGAACAGCCACAAAAGCAGCTAGCGGAGAAGGACGACAGGGCAAGAAGAGGCAACGTAAGGATACTGGGCGTACCGGAAGGGGCAGAAGACAAGGCAGGTTCGTGTACAGCCATGCTAGAGGAGATGATCCCCAAACTCACAGGCATCGCCTTTGAGAGAGGCTTCGAGGTGCAAAAGGCCTACAGAGTACCTTCAGGAAAACCAACGACAGGCAAGGGGCCGAGAGCAATAATATGCAACCCACTGAGACTAAGCCAAACAGAAGCCATCTTTGCCTTTGCCAGGAAAAACCAGAATCTGACGTGGGCTGGAAGCAAGATAGTGCTGACCCAGGACTACTCGAAGCCAACGGTAGAGTTAAGAAAAGGATTCTTGGCCCTCAGAGAAACCCTGCGTAAAAGAGGCGCCACCTTCAGCTTTGTTAGTCCTACCAGGTTCAAAGTAACAGCCAAATGGAAAACAATGTTTTTTGAATGCCCAGGAGATCTAAGGTGCTACCTGCAAGGACCGCCGGTGGAAGAGATGGAGGAAAACAAAAGCCCGGAGCAGCGAAAAGAAGTGCCTCACCAGACGTGAGCGAGTAAGACGCACTACGAACTCCAGCAAACGAAACACAAGACATCATATCTACCTCACTACATGACACCCAGATAAAAGGGAGCTAGAGCAGGAACTAGACATAATGGCCTTGCTGCAGACCCAAGCAGAGTCCCACGCAGAGACAAACAAGGCTACACCAAAGGAAGGAAACAAACGCTACCTCAGGGATGATGCGGGCAGAGGAACTTTGTCGTCGCACACCCACTCAGCAAGTAAGGGAGGGAGGGTGGTGGGAAGGGGGGGAGGAGGGAGAGGGGCAGGGGGAGTGGGGGGGCGGGGAGTATATACATGGGCTTACTTACTATCATCTTCTCTTCCACTACTATTTCTCTCTCTACACACTCACATCTAGAAGCAGCAAGCGCAGGCGTAGAGACATGGATCCGCACACAACCCTGAGACCAGAAGCACACAGAGAAGGGCCACATGCGCCGCGAAATACAAGCAGCATAAATGACAGACAGTAGCCAGAGCAGCATCGCGTCTGACATCAAGATAGTGTCCCTGAACGTCAAGGGTCTCAACAGCCCGGTGAAAAGGCGAAGGTGCTCGAGCACCTTAAGAAACTTAAAAGTGACATATATGTGCTCCAAGAAACGAGACTAGAAGAAGCAGACATTAGACGCTTAAATGCCAACTGGATAGGTGAGGTGGTGGGTTCACCAGCTCAGAATAAGAAAAACGGGGTAGTAACAATAATCAGCAAAAGCTCCAACCTAACAATGGTAGACTCACAAGCTGACACCCAAGGAAGGACACTGGTGACCACTCTTAGAAGAGCGGGAGAGACATATCACGTGGCAAACATATATGGTCCCAATAGCGAGGACAAACCATTCTGGGAAGGGGTAGGAGCACAACTACACACCCTGCTGCTGGACGACCTGCTGATCGTTGCAGGAGATATGAACCAAGTTCTTGACCCAGCGATTGACAAGCACCCTAGTAGACCATGCCAATCAACAAACAACCCCAACATCCTAAAGAATCTATGCTCCAAACTGAGACTGAGAGACCCATGGCGCCTAAGCAACCCAGATGCCAGGGAATACACATTCTACTCCAACCCACACAACTCATACAGCCGAATAGACTACATACTAATGTCAGGAACACACACCCACCTCATAGACCACACGGAGATAGGACCTAGATCAATATCAGATCACTCGCACATATGCCTAACCCTATCAGGCAAGCACAACGAAAAGCCAACCCGCAGATGGCGGTTCGATGACAGCCTACTCCAACACATCTCTGCGAAAGCAGAGGTAGAGGAGGCGATAAAAGAATACTTGCTAATGAATGATACACCAGAGACAAGCAGGGAAGTGCTATGGGACGCCCTAAAAGCCACCATCCGGGGAACAGCCATGACAGTTAAGGGCAGGATGAACAAAGAAAGAAACAAGAGAATTGCTGATCTAGAGAAAGAGATTAAAAAGCTGGAGAACAGCCACATAGCCAGAATGGAAGATAAGAACACACTCACGACTCAACGGAAGTACGAACTTAATAGAATACTGAGTGAGAGGGCAGGGACCTGGATTAATAAATACAAATCGATTAACCTCTGCACTGCAAACAAAGCGGGCAAAAACTTAGCATCCTACCTAAGGGGGAAACAAAAACAGCACACGATAGGGGCCATCAAAGACAGTCACAGCAAGTCCCAGACTGCCAACAAGGATATCCTAGAGGTCTTCAGAGACTTCTATGATGGCCTGTACACCAAGGATGATACGCTAAAGGAGGATGGAGGCGAAGAGCTGCTAGAAAGCATCACCACACCCACACTATCAGACCGAGAACGTCACATCCTAAAGCTGACCATAACGGAAGATGAGATAGAAAAAGCCACGACAAGCCTCAAAGACAATAAGGCACCGGGGCCAGATGGCTTTACAGCTGGCTTCTACAAGCAGTACCTTCACACTCTCAAACCCACAATGAAACAGGTATTCGAGGAATGTGTCCACACGGGACGCATGACACCCTCATTGGCTGAGGCAAACATAATTGTCATACCAAAGGAAGGGAAGGATACGACGAGGCGAAGAATTATAGGCCGATCTCCCTCATAAATGTAGACTGTAAGATATACGCTACAATACTTGCTAATAGACTCAACGCATACCTACCCAAGCTTATACACAACTCCCAGGTAGGCTACCTCAAAAATCGTATGTCCCACGACAACACGAGACTACTATGCCACATAATTAACCACCCCTCCCGAAGCAGCAATGCAGCAGTCATGATAGCCCTGGACGCGGAGAAAGCCTTCGACAGGGTCTCATGGCCATTTTTAGATCGATGCATGGGGAAATTCGGGCCAGGACCTAACTACAGGAGGATGGTGATGGCTCTATACAATGGCCCAAAAGCGCGGGTGGTAGTCAACGGAGGCACATCGAACATACTCAACCTGGGCAGGGGAACGAGACAAGGATGCCCACTCTCACCAGCCCTATTCCTATTAGCCATAGAACCGCTCCTGACGATGATCAGAACGAACGAAGACATAGTGGGCATACCAATAGGGGGGGAAACCTTCAAGCTAGCGGCATACGCGGACGACGTACTAATAATCACAGAGGACCCAGAGAGATCCATTAAAGCACTGACGGACACCATCGAAAAATACGCCCAGGTCTCGGGGTACAAACTTAACAAAGATAAATCAGAGTGTAAACCCTTAAACATCCACACAACAAGAACGGTACTAGGGACGTCAGGTCTATCATGGCAGCAGAAACCCATAAAGTATCTAGGCATCCTCTTTGAGAGAGATCTAAGAACGACACTGGACACAATGAACAAGCAACAATCCAGAAGATTAAGGATAAAGTAGATGGGTGGTCCCCCAAATTCACAACATGGTGGGGAAGGGTAGAGGCTATAAAAATGATGCTCACACCGATGGTCAACTATATGCTAACCATGCTCCCACTGACCAACACAGAAGACTTCCACAAGAGAGTAGACAAGATACTGAACAACTTCTTGTGGAGAGGGAAGAAGCCCAGAATAAGCCTACACAAGCTTAGACTCTCAAAAGAGCAGGGCGGTCTGAACATAACAAACTTCAAAAGATTCCAGGTAGCGTGCATAGCCAGACAGGGGCTACACTGGCTGGACCCAAGACAGGAATACACCCCAGCTTGGCTAACACTCGAGCGGGGACTACTAAAAGGCATGAACCCCATCACCCTCCTCACGGCCACCCGTCACCCAGCAGTCAAGGACAACCCCGTCCTGAGGAACACGAAAACAGCTCTTCTGAAGGTAGACAAACTACTGACAACAAGTATCAAGGGAGGCCAATTTGAATCCATCTGGCACAACCCCACTTTAAGATATAGGGATAAGGTTCTAGACATGCACGAATGGTACAGACACGGCATCTCCATTGCCCAAGACCTTCAGAAACAGGGCGCGGACATAACCTTTGACACCCTAAAGGAAGCACACAACCTACAAGGCATAGAACTCTACAACTTCCTGAAAATCAAAGTAGCAATAAGGAAGGCAAACCTCAACAGCCGGACACCATCGCTCATACAACTCGCAACCAGTCTCAACACACTAGGACACCAAGTAGCACACCTATACAAAGCCCTCCGCCCCAAAAACACCACACTCAACGATAAGGTCACAAATTTCTGGGGAGCTTTAGCAGGGAAGGAACTAAGTGAGGCCGAGAAAGCAGAGCTATGGAGATCGTCCTCTAGGAAAAAGATAACGCCAACGCTAAACCAGACCAAATATTGGCTAGTGCACAAGGCATACTGGACACCGGCCCGCCTGGCCTCCTTGGGAATCCGAGAGAGTGATGCATGCTGGAATTGTGACAAAGGGAGGGGAGACTTAGAACACCTTCTGCTCAGCTGCCCTGAGATTAAGGAATTCTGGGGAAGAATTGGAACACTCATCAATGAGATCACAGGAGTAGCCATACAAATAGATTTCCCAAGTCTAGTCCTAGGCTTTGCATCCCCTTCCATCACAACGACAGAGGATCGTGACCTCATTGACCTTTTGTTGACGGCCGCAGTAAAAATAGTCCTAAGTAATTGGAAGGACACTTCGAAAGCTGCGCCCCAGGCATGGCTCAACTGGGTCACGTTCCTAAGGGGGGCAGATAACATCACAGCGAAACACTCGCCGAAAACTCACAGGCAGTCAAACATGTGGGGACCCCTAGACCTCTACCTATCATCGCATAAACCCCCGTAGGCGCAGAACCTAGACAACCACCGAGGGCGCACTCTGCGGATCCACGCGCTAACAAAAGGGAACAAGTTTGCGAGGCTCTTCACCTCTTTCATTTTCGACTTCTATCCTTCTCTGTCCCCTCTATGGTCCGGGGCGTGGGACAGGATACCGACTTAACATCGAGAAGGGGGGGCAGCAGGAAACAACGACAAGCAGGACTTGAAATCTGACATCCAAACTTTTCGAACTACTCGAACCATCGAACTACCGCAAAGTCACGGAAGACTGGCGGCCAAAACACCCACCCCGGCGCCTTTTTCTTTCCTTTTCCCTTTTCTCTTCCTTCTTCCTTCTTCCTCCACTCATGTATAGTCCATGCTCCATGTAAATATATATTTTGTATATACAATAAAAATACAGAAATAAAAAAAAAAAGAAACTATTTTGCAGGCCATAGCGGCTCATAGAGAAGAGACTGCTCAAGACAGTAAAAGATCTCGCGCCGCACGCATGCAAGGAGTTGTCAGAAAACTCTCAAAATCATGTACTATGATGGGCGAAAGAGTTACCGAGTTGGAAGCTAGGGTTGTGACTAATGAGAACGAAACTATGCTGAATACTGAACGCGCCAAACTTCAAGATGCTGAGCTCGTAGACATCAAGTGGAAGTTGGAGGAATTTGAAAACCGCCAACGTCGGAACAATCTCTGTATTTTAGGCGTTCCGGAGAAACTTGAGGGGGGTGACACCCGAGCTTTTGTGGTTAAACTGCTAGAGGAGTCTCTTCTCGCTATTAAAGATTGGAACTTAAATGTAGAGGTGCAATGAGCCCACCGGATGCCATTTAATATCCCTACGAAGCCGGGCATATATCCCAGAGCTATTTTTGTTTATTTTGGGAACTTTCTGGTAAGATAATTTGTTGCTGACAAGGCTAGGCCTGATAAAAAAGTACAGTATAATGATTTTGCATACTTTTCAAGACCAGACTTTTGCCACGTTACTGTGGAAAGACGTTGGCGGCTTCGGTCCTTGATTAAGCCTTTTCAAGATAAAGGCGCACAAGCTTATCTTAATAACCCTGCAAAGTTAAAAATCGTATATGGTGGCCACACAAAATTTTTTCAATCTGAAATTAAAGCAAAGGCTTACCTAAATCAGATTTCTTAAAAATTTCCAGAATACGAATGACAAAGGGGGAAACATTTTTGCTGGTCTTTTTCTGGTATTTGCAGATATGCAGTAATGGTAGGGGAAGGGAAGGGGGGGAAAAACCCCGCTTGTCCAGTATAATCTAACTAATAACGTAATACACTATTCAATGATGATGTTTCATAAGTGTTAATATTCGCTTCTCTATCGTGGGTTTGTTCACCTACAGCAGTTCATCGATATAGTATAATTGATTCGCTATTATCCTTCTCTCTACTTTCAATCCTTTTTTTTTCTTTTTCTGTGCTATATTTATGAGTCAAATATTTTCCAAGCGGGAGTTCAGATACTATGCTGTGACGACATCACGCAGACTCTGGCTGAGTCTGATTGCCTACTGAATGTGGGGGGGGGGCCCAGGGGCAAGGTGCTGGGCTTGTATGGGGGGGGACACGGGAGGGCTTCTTATGGGGGTGAAAACACAAAAGAGAATTAAAGAACCAGGTTTTTCAGCTAAAGAAACACTGAAAAGAGTACCGAATAGAACAGTAACAGACTTAGATAATTGTTTTATAATAAAGATTTATATGTTTAAGGCGATGCTACAATCATTTTTTATAAACAATGGGTAGATTAAATATCCAAACTTGGAATGTCGGAGGTTTATTAACAGGGGATAAGCGCAGACACTTGGCAGAGTTGCTTTAGCTAACTCCAGTAGATATATTATGTCTTCAAGAAACCCATGTACCATGGAGTAAAAAATCATGGTTAAATATGAATGGATATAATCTATTAGCTGTCTCCACACAATCCTCGAATATAAGGGGGGTAGCAATTCTTGGGAAAAATAGTCTCGGACCAAGTGTACGACATCTCTCAGACCCCCACGGCAGATGGGCTATTGCTAAACTTATATCCGGCATAACCATATGTACGATTTATGGTTCAAATCAAGGCGACCCCACAATCTTTGAAGAATTAGAGATCGAACTGCCCACATGGCAGGGTTTGTTAGTTTTGTGTGGCGATTTTAATATTTCACTAATTCCCCCATTATCGAATACCTCCTCCACAACAAAATACCGAGGACGTAAGCCTAGAGTTTACAAAGCCCTTAGAAGACTTACAGCTAATCTTGGCCTAACTCATATGTGGGTACACAACAATCCATGTGATCTGGGATTTACCTACTTCTCTCATCCGCATCAAAAACAAGTTCGAATTGATTACATATTTGCCACCAGAGAGCTCATTTCACAATCAGATATAAAAAAAATTCCAAGAATAATTTCAGACCATAATGCATTAATCCTCGCAGTCACAACTATTCCTCTGTATACTCAACAACGATCTTGGTCATTTGACAGGAAATTACTCTCCAATAATGAATTTATTTTACATATTAAAAAATGGACTGAAGAGTTTTTTAATATAAATCGCTTCAGCGCATCTAGAAACATAGTCTGGGATGCATACAAATCTGCCTTAAGAGGAGAGATTTCCAGTTTTCAATACGCCGCGCTTTAAGGTTCCTGAGCAGTTTTATTTTGGTCCTGCATTTGTGGTCAAGTCATCACATTTTACATTGTACAACAGTCATTCTTGTTGGTGCCACATAGTTGACCTTTGTCTTGTCTATTTACTAAAAATCACTCTATTTTTTAACACTGTTGTGGGCCACTTTTGTGGTGTGTTTTCTCTGGATTACTGTTTGAAGTGTTGCACAAATATTTTACACATTTTTTTAGACCTGCCACCATTGGTGTGGGAGTCCCCTGCATTTTTACCTTGGCCTCCTGTGTTTTTGCTGGGCGTTGGAATCCGTTTTGGCTTGCCTAGATGCTTTGGGCACTTTGCCCGTGCTGTCCAGTGCCAAAGTGCAAGTGCTCCCTTTGTAAATTATTGTTATGGATTAGTGATTCCATGATTGGCATATTTGATTTACTAGTCAGACCCTACAACAGTGCACTGTGTGTGCCCAGGGCCTGTAAATCAAATGCTGCTAGTGGGCTACAGCACATATTGTGCCACTCACAGAAGCAGCTTGTAAAATGTACCTCTGGCATGCCATTGCTGAGCCTTTGTGCAGTCTAGTACTGCCATGTCGACTTGGCAAATGATAAAACTTGCCAGGCCCGAATCTTCCCTTTTCTTATATGTCAGTCCTCCCTAAGGTAGGCCCGAGGTACCCCTGTGGGCAGGGTGCAGTGTAATTGAAAGGTAGGACATGATCTCATGTGTGTGGCATGTCCTAATAGTGAATTACTGCCAATTTCGTTTTTCTCTACAGCAAGGCTACCTGGTCCCACAGGATTGAATGGGAAGTTTGTTTATAACATCTTATAAACATACCTACCCCTGGGAACAAGGTAGGAAAATAACGTTTAGTATGCCTGGCCTCAGAATATTAAAATGCATCTTTTAGTGAGGGTGACTTTTATATTCTGTGTTTGAAAATACCACCTTTAGAAAGAAGGTATTTTCTTGCTTAACCACCCAGGGTTCCTCTGCAAGGTTTGTGTTTTGCATGTCTGGCTTGATTTCGGATGACTGGGCTGGAGAGGGGCAATGGCTCCAGAGAGCCTGATGAGTCAGGGCTGGACTGACTAGACCAGGGCTGCATTTAGAGTAGGGGGAGTAGATTTCCTTTCACCTGAATGGGGCCGGTCTGCCTTCAACAATGCTGTCTCCTCCTTCTGCCAGGAAGCCACACCAGTGAGGACAGAACTGGTTTTGGCTGGGTAAAGACACTCTCTGCCTTCAGAGAACAAAGGATTTGTGTGTAGAAAAAAAGGGGCCCAGACCCCAGACTTTTAGATCACTTCAGGAAATCAAGAGAAACCTTTGCCAAGGAGAAGAGCCAGAGAAGCTGAGGAGGAATTCTGCCCCTGTGCTGTTTGCTGTCTGGGGTTGGCGTGCAGTGGCTACTTGCTGCCAAGGAAAGGAGAAAATAACTTTGCTATTTGTTTTGTCACCTATTTGAGGAAAATATCTCCAAGGGCTCAAAACTGAGCTTGTCTCCTATTCTGAATTCTCAGGGACGCAAAGACTTCACCACCAGCTCCAACGTAGAACACGGAGTAACGGAAAACTCTGCGATCTGCGCGTAGCGTAGTTGTTTCCGTGTTCGTGCTTTCAGAATCCGTTCCTGCACACACGATAGCGACTTACCGGGATCCCTGCGTCAGCCGACAAGATTTCCTATCCGATTGTGTGATGTTGGTAGCTGGCCGAATGATCCTGCGAGAGTGTGCGTTCGTGACATGTCATCAGGAAATGCATTCGGACATCCAGCGTAAGTTTAACGAAGCTCGAGATGCTGAACATGCAGAAATTGCAATCTAGAGAAGAATATCTCTTGAGCAGCATAAAGCCTTCTCGAAAATGATGATGTGTATGAAAAAAACTCCTCAGATTGACATTTGGCTGTACCTTCTTGTGCAAGGAGTCCTATTTCTTTTTTCATTACTTTTTTTTAAGAGGAAGGAAATGCCCCAGACTCTCCAACTTCCTGTTTCTGTCCATCAGGCTCCTCCCAGTGCTTTATCCATGTCCTAAGGCAAGAAAATGGGAATCAAAGCATACTTCATCCATGTCCTGTCAACTTTTTATTTGGATTTGGAGCTGGTAGGATCACTCTTTGTGTCCACTGCATCATATATCATTGGATTTGAGGACTTTTGGATTTGAGATTTTACAAGTAAGTTGGAGGATTGGTGTTGTTTGTTTGATTGGGGCATTGCAAGTTGCAACTACAATTTTTTGTACTTTTCATCAGTTTTTTAAAATTTATAGTAGGTAGCCAGTAGGCACAGAGCTACTCATGTGGTGTCTGTTCAATTTAAACATCATTTTGGGTATGGGTAGCATTGGATTGAATTGAAAAAGGTGTTTTTTGGGGGGTATTTCCCTTTTTTGGTGTGTGTTTAATGAATGCCTTAGTTGGATGTGTGGGTGTGTGTGTGTGTGTGTGTGGTTGTTGTGTGTAACTTGTAAACCTTGTTTAACCCTGTGGATTTTCGTCTTTGTATTCATGCATTAAAGCTGTGTTGTTTAGCATGCCTCATTTGCCTGGCCATTATAGGCTTGCTTAAGTTCATTGTTTTCCAGGCCTCCTGCTTGTTGTGACTGTGAGTGACCATGTGGCTGGTGGCCATTTTGTGGTGGTAGTTTAGTGGTGGGCTGCTTTTGCCACATAGGCCTGCATTTCTTTTCTTTGTTCCTCTTGGCTTACTGCTTCCATCCCCTTTGCCAGCTGCAGCTCCCTGAATGACATGATGCGCAAATTAATGCTAAACAAGTTCCACTTCCATTACATTTATATTTTTGTTTTAGTCTTCTTCTTTCCTATCCCCCTGAGTGTACACAGTAATAGTATCATGAAAGCCCTTGTTGTCAAAGTTTCACAAATGGCTAAACTGTTTTTTTTTAAATAACTGAGGTAATACAATTTGATAATATAAAACAAACAGGTGTGACCACCACACACTAAGTTATATATTATATTTGTTTGTTTGTACTAGTAGTAATTGAACCACAACAACAAATGCAACATTTCACTGATGTTCTTCTTACTTCTTTGCTTTTAGGTTTATTTTAGAGAACAAGGGTGCCCGAAAAGTAACTAGGGACCTCGGGAATCGATTATTTTTTAGAACAGGGGTCCATAGTGAAGCACATATGAAAAACAGATGCAATATATGCCTCAATGGGTACTATATTCTTTTCAATGCCCAGCCGGACAGAGAAATGTTAATTTTTCAAAATAAGAACAATCTTTGTTACAATAAGAACACAAAAGAATGAATAGTGGGGCACAATCCTGCACCCGGAATCTTCAAAAGGAAGAGAGACAGTGAACAATAAGCATACAAATACAAAAAGAAAACAGGCAGTAGTATGAGCAGTGGGTGCTTGATTTTGTCATACAATGAGGCAAGCTAACCCACATAGTAACCACTCTAGTCATATATACTCATAGAAACTAGTGGCACTAATTAATATGTCGGCAGTGTTTGGATCACAGGCTCATAATAATGGGGATCATCATCAGGACTAAAACAATGAATTTGCCTGGTAATTAAGAACAATTGCCTGTTGGGATAGAAAACAGGAAAAAAGGGGGGAGGGGGGAAAAACAGGGGGACCTGTCAATTACATTTTAAAGTCTATTTTCCAGCATGTTTAGTACATTAGTGCCAACTGTCTGTGACTAACATGCCAGAGTGTGGTTGGTCTACACTGGTGTTCAAGTGTAGGTGAAGACTGTGTTGAAACCATGCTTAGACTGGGCGTGGGAGGATGGGCTGCATGACTGTGATGATTGTGAAGCGGCGTGAAAATTACTGCGTGGTCAAGGACTTGAAATGACGTGCATACACTTCCTATAATCCACGGATGGTGAATGGTGAAGAGGATGTATTGGTATGACCATTTGGGGAGGCTACGAGTGAGGGGTGTGCCCAGTTACGAGTGGAATAACTCTGTTGAACTCCGGTGAATTTTGACAAAGGCGCGTGGAGCGGCGAAAACTGAGTATTAGCGTTAATAATTGAAGTCCAGACGGGGTGATAAGGTTAACTGGCAAGTTAAAGCAATAGTTACCTCAGGGGCTGCGTTGCAGGCACTGGACGTGAATTTACAGTGAGACGATGGAGAATCCGGCGGTTGCGCCGATCTGCAAAATAATCAATGAATAAGTAAGTGTCGTGGGTCGTGGGGTGATGCGTTAGTGAAAAATAAAGAAAATCTTACTCAATGGGGTGACCCTTCGGGTTGGGAAGGGGTATTACTTGAACTTCGTGGAACACAATGATTCCGCAATGCCGTGGTTGGCAGTTGGAAGTCTGTCCGCTGTTGGGGAAAGAACTGGAATGACAATTGGACGGACTAAAAGAAGGCATGGATTTAACACTATGGGCAGAAAACAGCTTTTTGCTTTCGCTTTTAAAAGACTGAGGAGGAGGTGTCATCACCCATTGTACTGCCAGACAGACGTCCTGCTGCACACAACGTCATGCGACGTGTGATCACAGACATCTCTGCAACTTGTGTAACTGTGTCCTGCTGACATCTGAAGAAGATGGCCCCAAAGAAAGGTACCAGGTCCTCCAGTAGCAAGAAATTTGCCTGTGAGAAGAAGGAACAGAAGAAAGAAGTGCCACTTACGAAGACTGGTGTGCCGGCCAAGACTTTTTTGTGAAACAAAAAATTACACCTGCATCAGCGGTGTCCGGGAACCAAACTGAGATAAGCTCCTCTGCATCAGTGGGCCCACCCCACCAACCTAGGCCCAAGTCCATGAGTGTCACAGAGGCGGGCAGTCTAATTGCGCAAACGCCAACGACCAGTGATGTTTAAATTGACTTATCGTTATCGCAAAGTAGTACCCAATCAACGCAGGAGGAAACTCAGCAGGTAAGTGGGCAACAACAGCCACAACAACAGCTGCAACCACCGGCCACAATAGTAGTTGTTCTGCCCGAAGTAGGGACAGTTCAGGAAATTGAGCTTTCTGCAGAGGAAGAAGAGTAAGCCACTCTTTCAGTAGATCCATTGTCTTCCAGATCCCCAGCAAGGAAAATGAGGGTTAGTCCATCAACTTCTTCTTCAAGCCCCCCTCCTGATGATCTTGATGCCACTTGGAATCCACCAGCTCAGTCTGAGAGTGAGGCACGCCACGCAACAAGGCTAGGAAAAAAGAGGGTCCAGAAAGCCTTTGAGTTATGGAGGTAGATGTAGAAGCGGAGGATGATTACTAGTCAGTCATCATGAACATCACTCCCGCCCCAGTGGAGATGGAGACCGACATTATCACCCCATCCTAAGTTGCGGTGAGGGATGTGTCATGGGAACCACCAACACAGGTAACATCAACACGACCTCCAGCTTCCATATTTGCATTTGGAAAGACCCGGCAGGGACATACATCCAGCACAACCACCACCTCAGTAGATAGTGTTACTGGCACTGCACAGAGTCAAATTCCAGGCAAACCCTCCAGTTCATCTGGCATTGCAAGTGGCACCTCCAGAAGTTCACCCCCCCAATTTGGGACTTCTTTACGGTTAGCAGTAAGGAGGAGAAAGTTGTTATATGCTCAATTTGTTGACAAGGTGTTAGTCGGGGTAAGCTTGGTACAAACGATGGTACTGGAGGCCAAACAACCCATCTGAAAAACACCACTTGATCCAGTGAGAGGCGCTCCTTAGCGGCCAAAAAACTGCACTCATTGATGTTGGTGGGGATGAAGAAGTAGAAGAAGATATGATCACTGTGGAAGGTGAACAGGAGGAAGACATTTTTTCTGGTACACAAAGTTGCCCTGATCCCAGCAGTGGAGTGGTACCGCCCACATCCTCATCATCCTCTGCAACATCTCAGTGGCACCATAGTAAGAGTCAGGCTGAGACACTAGGGCAACAGAATACAACAATGAAAAACTGTGTTTTTAAGCCAAACTGGGTTCAAGAAGTCACTTGCATCAGCAGCACCAGAAAAGAAAAAAATCCAGCCTACCATTCTCAGCATCTTTAGGTCATAGGGGCAGTACGAATGTAGCCACCCAAAGGCACGTTTTTACAATGCGTAGCTGCCGAAAATGTTAGCACTGGATCTTCTCCATTTTTCTTTTCTTGAAGGGGTGGGTTTTCTGGAATTTGTGACAGCCTTTTGCCCAAAATGGAAGGTTCCCAGCTTGTCCTATTTTGCCAGAGTTGCTGTTCCAGCACTACATCATGACGTGCTTGAATTGCTTGGACAAGCTTTGCAACAGAGTGCTGTTCACAATATCCATCTGACAACAAACAAGTGGACCAGTGCCAAGCCGCTGATTACACGTGCATCACTGCACACTGGATCTCTTTTGTGGGGGTTAGTGAAGAGACATCTGCAGCAGGTGTTGTTGACACTGCTGAGATTGTAATACCACTCATAAACATGCCACTGTGGCCATGTCCACCATGGAGAAATTTCATACTGCTGCAAACATTTTGGAAGATTTTAAAAGCAAGGTATTTGAATGGCTGCACCCAAGAGGGCTTAAAGTTGGTTTTGTTGCCACGGACAATGGCATTAATATAGTTAAGGCCATGCACACTGGTGGCTATTTCAGGGTCCTGTGTTTTGCGTACTACATTAACATCATTGTTCAAGACTTTCTGAAAAAAGAAGACTGAATCAGCAACTTACTGACCACCTGCAGAAGAATATGCACACATTTCAGTCATTCTTTTAAAGCCCGGAAGCAACTGAGGATCATTCAGCATGAGAATAGAATGCCAGTCAAAGCACTCATCCAGGAGGTGCCAACACATTGGAACTCAACTTATTACATTCTTGATCGTCTGTTTGATCAGTACAGACCAATCACAGACTATGTCATGCAAAGCATAGTTGCTACTGTGAAAGGCATGACTGTTGAGATGGACCACTGGGGCCTATGTAAATGCCTGACAGAGATGCTACTTCCTTTCGAGCCCTTTACATGTGAAGTCAGCAAGGAGGACTGTACTATGGGCCAAGCTATTCCATTGTTGCACATGCTAGAGCAACATATAAAAGCGGTGCCTGAATCACAAAAAAGTGTGGAGGGAAAAAAAGAAGCATATGAGCTTAGCCCTTCGCTTAGCTGAAAATACAAGGGTGCAAACTAGCATTGTGCAAGACAACCATTACATTTTTGTCACAATTCTGGATCCACGGTGCAAATCAGCACTGAACACTAAGACATTAATTCCTTTTCCAGAAGTGGATGTTGCCTAGTACAAAACTTGGATAGCTAAGGCAGCAAGGGCCAGATGTAGGTAAATTCAATTAGCGAGTCCTTAATAGCAATTTTTACTGAATCGCTATTAAGGACTCGCTGAATTGAACATAGCTAAGAATCGCAAAAATATTAGCGATTCCTTAATATTCCTTAATAACGAATCGCTAATTGAGATTTGTTAATAAGGATTGCCTAGCCATTCATTCCTATGGGTTAGAAGGCCCATAGGAATGAATGGGAAGATATTCACTATTTGCGATTCAGTATTAAAGAATCGCAAATAGCGGGAGCTATTTCAAGGCTGCCAGGGTGTCAAAAGGACACCCTGTTGCACCCCTGAAATGAGCATGTGTGCACATGTGGCGCGCATACATGCCCTAAGGGCATGGATATGTGCCACATGGCACTTTTAAAAAAGCAAAAAAGTGCTTTTTTAAAGGAAAACGCTAATTACCACCAACTTGAAGTTGGTGGTAATTAGCGATTCCTTAAGGCTGAAGTGCACTTTTTTGTGCTACTTACATTGCATTTAAGGAATCGCAATTTCCGATTCCTTAAATGCAAGAGCAAAATAAGGAATGGCAATCTTGCGTTTCCTTATTTTGCAAGTAGGTTGAAACCCAAATACATTGCTCTCAGCCAAATACCGGTCGGTAACGCAGAAAGTCTGCGAATTTCTGTGTTACCGCTCGGTATTTGGCCACCTACATCCGGCCCAGAGTGACTTGGAAAATGGACATCTGTTAATTAAAGAACCGCTCCTCCAACCCACAACAAGTGCTGCAGCAGGACATCCGGCATCAAGTTTAACATCAGAGCCTGAGGGCAGTGTGTTTGGCTCAGGGCAGTCTCATACAACAGCAAGAACAGGATCCTCAGCCCCAGTAAAATTGGCACAGGATTGGTATCTACAGCAAGGGTTTGTTAGGTCCAGTGCTGATGCAAAGGCAAAAGAGGCCCAGCACAGTGGAGCACTCCTGAGCATTGAGCGAATGGTCCAGGCCCATCTGGATGACCCAATACAGGTCTTCATTGATCAAAACCCATTAGTATATTGGTATGGGAAAATGCGCCACTGCTCAGCAGACTGGTATCAGGGACCCCACAAGCCTTACTGTCTGCTTGTAGCGTAGTCTCGCGGAGAAGACATGAATAACCTCACCCGTCTCCACCCTGCTCCCTTGTCCTACCTTAGTAGTACCAGACCGGGGCGTGGTGAAAGCCAGGGGAAAGAATCCTGGTACAGACGTGCCTGAGGGCGTGGTGAAACAAAAATGGGCCCTCCTTGATAATCGTGTCTTCCTGTCTTGGAGCCTGAAGGAAGGATAACCATAAACAATCACTAGCTGTAATAAACAGTATGCACACTCACTCCCATTCATTCAGTAGTAGGAGGGTATACAGAAATGATAGTCACCTGAAGGAAGGGAAGGTTCCAGGTATCCCAAACTACGGTAGGAGGAAAGTAACAACATGCTCCTGTGCTAGATATCAGGTATGAAGGCAAAGGAAATATAGGTGAAGCGCTCCTGCGCTCTCCGTGAAGATGAGGGGGTGAAAGGTAACCACACCAGTGTTACCACCAGGAAGATCAAATGATCAGAACGGTGTCGCGCTCCTGCGGTCACAGTAAGGAACAATATTCAGGCAAGTAACGGTAACACACTCCTGCGCTTACCGGGGACTAACAGGGCTATGAATGGCGACGCACTCCTGCGCTCACCATAGCAAAACAGTAACACAAAAGTATGGTGCTCCAGCGCTCACCGTAGCCACTGAAGATCAGGAAGAAGCGGTAACACGCTCCAGCGCTTACTGGGGAACAATCAAGTTAGGGATGGTGGCGCGCTCCTGCGCTCACCATAAAGCACACAGCAAAGCAAAGGTACGGTGTTGCACTCCAGCGCTCACCGTAAACACTGAAGGCCAGGAAGAAGCAGTATTGCATTCCAGCGCTTACCGTGGGACAACCAAGTTAGGGATGGCGACGCACTCCTGTGCTCAACATAAAGCACACAGCAAAGCAAAAGTACGGTGTTGCGCTCCAGCACTCACCATAAGTTTAAGCAACCAGGAAGAAATGGTAACGCGTACCAGCGATTACCATAAGAAATCCAGGCCAAACAAAATCATGATGATGCACTCCTCAGCGTCCGATGCAGTATCAGAAGCGCCGGCATAAGAAATGGTGTTGGGTTATAATGTTGTTACCCGGAAGTGGTCGAGTGGTGACCTGCGGTACTGCGCTGCTGTAAGTGCTAGACCGCCAACCTGCCACATGCACTCCTTGTTACATACAGGAACGTGACAGCTGGTGATAAACTATCTGGCTTGCCCTGTCGCAAGTGTCTCTTCTGAGCATGTTTTTAATGCTGCTGGTGTCATTGTAACACTGATAAGGACCAGACTCCTGCCCAAAAACGTGAAGAGGTTATCCATGATCAAAATTAATCAGCACTTCATACCATCGAATTATAAAATACGTGAATGACAGCGACTTAGGTGAGGGAGTTAATGGGTTAGATGATTACCGACTTCTGGTTGAACCGCCAGAGTTTGAGGATGAGCTATACTTCCCTGACAACTAGGCTTTCAACGTGTTACTTTCTTACTTCCTTATTTACTTTCATTATTTGTGTGTGTCTCTGTCTTCCAGGTCCGAATCACAACAAATCGATCTCCACCTTCTTCTCTTTTATTGCCATATTGGTGTTCCAGCTGTGTGCATTTAAGTCCACTCCTCAGAGTCCTGCTCCATCCTCCTGACTCTCCCTAAATCCATTCCCCTCAAGCCAGACATTGGAAGGAGAATAGTACAAGAAATGTTGCCTCGTCGAGTCCCTCCAAAAGAAGTGGATGACTTATATAGCAATCCTCCTCTTTGAGCAGAGAGGGACTGACCCTTAACTTAAGATGAGAAGGAACAGGTAATGATGGCATGCATTGGACCCTAACTCTGAGTGATTGGTGTTTGTGTTGTTGTGCATGAATGAAGTTGAAGTGTACTAGTATTTAATCTACACACTAAAAGTGACTCATGACAATGTTTCCCTTCTTGTTTAGTAACAAAATTGTACTTCTACTGCAGGCCGATCCACTGCATTTTTGAATATGGACTGTGGATAAGTTCAAGTTCAAGTTTAACATTTGTATAGCGCACTACTCACCCAGAGGGTCTCAAGGCGCTTGAGGGAGGGGGGGTAATTTATTTATTTAGGCGAATATCCAAGTTTTTAGTTGTTTTCTGAAGGGGAGGTGGTTCTGTGTAAGGCGGAGGTGGGTGGGAAGAGAATTCCAGGTCTTGGCCGCTAAGTAGGAGAAGGATCTTCCCCCCATGGTGGATCTTTGTATGCGTGGAATTGTGGCGAGGGCTTGAATGGACGATCGTAGTTTGCGGGTGGGGGTGTAAAAGAACAGGCGAGTGTTGAGGTATTCGGGTCCTAGGTCATAGAGGGCTTTATGTGCGTGCGTGAGGAGACGGAAAGTTATTCTCTTGTTGACGGGGAGCCAGTGGAGGTCTTTCAGGTGACCAGAAATGTGAGCTTGGCGGGGGATGTCTAGGATGAGTCTGGCTGAGGCGTTTTGGATGCGTTGGAGTTTTTTCTGTAGTTTGGCTGTGGTTCCGGTGTAAAGGGTGCTTCCGTAGTCCAGTCGGCTTGTGACCAGTGCATGTGTGACCGTCTTTCTTGTTTCGGTGGGGATCCAACGGAAGATTTTTTTGTGCGTACGTAGGATGTTGAAGCATGATGATGAGACGGCGTTGACTTGTCTGGTCATCGAGAGGGAGGAGTCCAGGATGAAGCCCAGGTTACGTGCGTGGTCTGTTGGTATGGGTGCGGTTCCCAGGGCCGGTGGCCACCATGAGTCGTCCCATGCGGAGGGGGATGATCCTAAGATGAGGACTTCCGTTTTGTCCGAATTCAGTTTTAAACGGCTGTTCTTCATCCACTCGGCTACTTCTTTCAACCCTTCGTGTAGGTTGGTTTTGGCGGTGTTTGAGTGTTTGGTGAGGGAGAGGATCAGCTGGGTGTCGTCTGCGTAGGAGATGATGTTATGTTATGTTATGTTAAATTGGCTCTTCTATAGCGCACGGCTACTCCTAGGAGTGTCCCGGCGCTTTGGCGAAGAGAGAGACAAGGAAAAAGTTTACAGCATAACATGCTCCAGGAAAGGACGGGATTTACCGGGAAAAAAGGCAGGTCTTTAGCTCCTTTCTAAAGGCTAGCAAGTTGGTAGCTAATCTTAAAGATCGAGGGAGATCGTTCCAGCAACGCGGTGCAAGGTACCGAAAAGATTGACCTCCGATTCGAGTGCGCCTGATGGAAGGAACCACCGCTTTGGCCTCCAAAGCAGACCTAAGCGTTCTTCTAGGGACATAGAAGGCGATCCGCTTACAAAGATAGTTTGGGCCAATTCGGTGAAGCGCCTTGAAAGCCAGAGTCAGAATCTTAAAAGTGACTCTCTTGGCGATCGGAAGCCAGTGGAGTTGCTCAAGAAGCTCCGAAGCCCGCGCCCTTCGCGGGAGTCCAAAAATGGCTCTAGCGGCCGAGTTCTGCACCACCTGCAAGCGGGCCATCAGATATTTAGGGAGGCCCAGATAAAGAGCGTTCACGTAGTCAAGACGTGACCCTATCAGGGCCTGCACAGTGATTTTTTTGTGCTGGAGGGACAGTAAAGGGAGGAACTTCCTTAGCATTTTAAGGATGCCAAAACATTTCCCTGTCAGCCCGATGATCTGGGGTCTGAGGGAGAGGTCGACATCACACAGGAAGCCAAGATTTTTCGCCTTTACTGATGCAGTGTTGGGTGGAGACATGTCGCCCGGCCACCGTGACTTCCAGCCAGGATCGGGCGGGCAGCCAAAGAAAAGCAACTCGGACTTATCCGAGTTGCACTTCAAACTGTGACCCTGAAACCACTTAAAAACGGCTTCGAGGCATTCCTGAATCCGCCCGCTGTCGAAATTTTCCCCCCTGCCACATGAAAAAAGAAGCTGGGTATCATCCGCGTAGGATATGATCTGGGCACCAAAAGACTCCGCCACCGCCGCAAGAGGGGCCATATAGATATTAAAAAGGGTGGGGCTCAGGATAGAACCCTGAGGAACCCCCACATCAAGCGGCGGCATTTCGGCGGAGAACGGAGGTGCCCAGACCACTTGCCGGCGGTTGGTCAGAAAGGACTTAAACCAGTTCCACACCGTCCCACGAAAGCCTATCTCCCAGAGTCTTGCAAGGAGACCTGCATGGGGCACGGTGTCGAACCCCGCCGACAAGTCCAGCATGACCAAGATGGCTTTTCCCCATCCATCCAGTATCTCACGAATGGCATCAGTGATTTCAAGAAGAGCCGTTTCCGTGCTAAAATTAGCACGGAAGCCCGACTGCGAGTCGTGTAGGATGTTATTACTCTCTATAAAGGTGGAAATAGAGAGGTGCACGTGCTTCTCAATCACTTTAGCCAGCGAGGGGAGGAAGGAGATTGGTCTGTAGTTTACATGTGCAAGAGGGTCTAAAGATGGTTTCTTCAACAGCGGGAGGATAAGGGCGTGCTTCCATGCATTTGGTACCTCTCCAGAAATCAGGGAGGCATTAAGCAAGGGATTAAGCAGAGTATTAACTGCCGATGCAATTTTCCCCAAACACTTGGCAGGGCAGGGATCAAGCGGCGAGCCCGATTTGAGCTGAGAGAGCAGATTTAAAGAAGAAGCATGAGAGATAGAAGGGAAGTCCCAAAGCAGAGGGCCAGCGTCCTGGCCAGCTTGAGGTTGTGTTGGCGGGCGATGGATGCGAGGGGACTCATGTATACGTTGAAGAGGGTGGGACTGAGTGATGATCCTTGTGGTACGCCGCAGATGATTTCGGAGGCCTCTGATCTAAAAGGGGGGAGGCGGACTCTCTGGGTTCTTCCGGCGAGGAACGAGATGATCCAGTCCAGTGCTTTTCCTTGTATTTCGACGTTGCTGAGGCATTGTATAAGGGTACTGTGACAGACTGTGTCGAAGGCTGCGGAGAGGTCAAGTAGGATGAGGGCTGCTGTTTCTGCGTTGTCCAGTAGAGTTCTAATGTCGTCTGTTGCTGCGATGAGGGCGGTCTCGGTGCTGTGTTTGGCTCGGAAGCCGGACTGCGAAGGGTCAAGGGATTTGTTGGCTTCGAGGAAGGCGGCGAGCTGACTGTTGATGGCTTTCTCAATGACTTTGGCAGGGAATGGGAGGAGCGAAATGGGGCGGTAGTTCTTGAGTACAGTGGGGTCTGCTGTGGGTTTCTTCAAGAGGGCGCTGAGTTCGGCATGTTTCCAGCTTTCCGGGAAGGTAGCGGAGTTGAGGGAGCAGTTGATGACGTCTCGGAGATGGGGTGTGATAATGGAGTCTGCTTTGTTGAAAATGTGGTGGGGACATGGGTCGGTTGGCGATCCTGAGTGGATGGAGTTCATCAGGCGGATGGTGTCTTCAGTGGTGATTGGGTTCCAGGCGTAAAGGTTGTTGGAGGGGGGTTTAGGTTCGGAGGTGGGTGGGGTGGACTGGTCTCCAAAGCTGTTATGTATGTCAGCAATTTTGTTGTGGAAGAACGAGGCTAGAGAGTCGCAGAGGTCTTGGGAGGGAGTGATGTCGTTGGTGCCGGCGGTGGGGTTGGTAAATACTTTGACGATGTTGAATAGTTCCTTGCTGTTGTTGGCGTTGTTGTCGAGTCGATCCTTGAATGCTGATTTCTTGGTGGATCGGATCAGCTGGTGGTGTTTGCGGGAGGCGTTCTTGAAGGTGGCCAGGTTGTCAGTGGTAGGGTTTTTTCTCCAGACTTTCTCGAGGGTGCGACAGATCTTCTTGGATTTCTTAAGGTCATCGTTGAACCAGGGGGCTTTTTTGCTACCTTCCTTGATTTTATAGTTTTTCAAGGGTGCTAATTCGTCAGCGCTGTGGGTGATCCATTGTGTGAGGTTGGTGGCTGCTTGGTTTGGGTCCGATGATTTGGCAGGAGGGTTTTGGTGAAGCGATGTGAAGAGCTGGTCGGTGGTGATTTTGTTCCAGTTTCTGCGGGGAATTGGTTGTGGGTGGTTGTGGGTCGTAGTCTTTTTGTAGTGGAAGTGAATGCAGCTGTGGTCCGTCCAATGGAGAGCTGTGGTATGATTGAAGGAGATGTGCTTGCTGGAGGTGAAGATTGGGTCGAATGTGTGCCCGGCATAGTGGGTGGGGGTGTCAACAAGTTGTTTGAGTCCGAGATTGGCAGGGTTGTCCAGAAGGGTGGTGGTGTTGCTGTCATTATTCTTTTCCAGGTGGAAGTTGAGGTCTCCCAGTAGAATGTAGTCCTCGGAGGGGAGGGCTTGTGGGCTGATGAAGTCAGTGATGTCTTCACTGAATTGTGTGCGGGGTCCTGGTGGTCTGTAGATGAGGGTGCCTCTGAGTGTGGTCTTGGGGTCGGTGTGGATCTGGAAGTGAAGGTGTTCGGCGGCTGTGAGGTTATCGTCGGAACTGGTCGTGATGCGGATGGTGTTCTTATGGACGATGGCGATGCCTCCTCCTGTTTGGTTGATGCGGTCCTTTCGGATGATCTTGTAGACGTCCGGGATGGCTATGGCGATGTCGGGTGCTGATGAGGAGTTCATCCAGGTTTCTGTAAGAAAGGCGACGTCCGGCGATGTGGTGTCGAGTAGGTTCCAAAGTTCAATGGCGTGTCTGTGGACCGAGCGGGTGTTGAGCAGAATGCACTTCAGTTGGTTAGTGTCGGGGCTTTGTTTGGAGTTTGTGGATTTGGTGTGGGTCCTGCAGCAGTCGAAATTGCAGGAGTGGCAGGTGAAGGGTCCATGGGTGTGTCCTGGGGCGGCTTGGTAGCAGTTTGGGAGTCAGCCGGGGTTAAGTGCTGAGAGGGTTGCGGCATCGTACGTTAAGCGGGTGGAGTGGGTCTTACAGGGGGCAGGGGGTCTGGCACTGGGCGCGGTCCAGGCGCGGACGGCCGTAGACGGGCTTACCTTTGGCGCGCCTTCGGCACGCATAGGGCGCGTCCGCTGCGCGTGAACGATGCGCGCAGATGCATCTGTCATAAGTGGATAGTGGAGGGGGGCGGAGCGAGGGAGGAGCAGCTGGGAGGCGGGAGCGGGATGGAGGGACGGGCTTATGAGGCACAACAACAAAATGGCAGGAAAACAAAAGCGAAACAGGGTGAGATTAGTGTGGGATGTCGCTAAGATGGAGGCACCGGCACAATCAGGCACAAAGGATTAAGCGAGCAATGCGATCTAATGTGCAATAAAGCTCTACGATACCAGTTAGCCCTAAGATGCAAATACAGGCAATGAGAGCAATGCAGACCAAAAGCGCAATGATACCACAGATAATAATGCAAGAAATGCGATGAAGCAATGAAAGCAACTTGAAATCAGCAGTGAGCAGAATGATAGCAATAGCGCTACGATACCAGGAGCCAGGGAGCGTGGGGAGCGACCGCTTCTGAAAGAGTCAGGACGGTCACAAGCGCTGATGTGGATGGGACGATACTTCACTATCTGTGGGAGGAAGGTGCAGCTGGGAGGCGGGAGCGGGGTGGAGGGACGGGCTTATGAGGCACAACAACAAAATGGCAGGAAAACAAAAGCGAAACAGGGCGAGATTAGTGTGGGATGTCGCTAAGATGGAGGCAGCGGCACAATCAGGCACAAAGGATTAAGCGAGCAATGCGATCTAATGTGCAATAAAGCGCTACGATACCAGTTAGCCCTAAGATGAAAATACAGGCAATGAGAGCAATGCAGATCAAAAGCGCAATGATACCACAGATAATAATGCAAGCGATGCGATGAAGCAATGAAAGCAACTTGAAATCAGCAGTGAGCAGAATGATAGCAATAGCGCTACGATACCAAGAGCCAGGGAGCGTGGGGAGCGACCGCTTCTGAAAGAGTCAGGACGGTCTCACTCGGCTGGATGGACTCACTCGGCACACTACACCATGATGCTGATGACCAGTACTCTTCGCAGTCAGTCAGATTGGAAATGATTGATGTAATAACTCGGAGCCGCGTTTCATGAAGTGGCATAAAAGGTAAAAAAGTCAACAACAATCACAGGGACCTACTCAGTCGCGTCAAGTGTAGTTAAGTGGTTAATAACATGACTGACAGTGATGCTTTGATTGATTTAGTTACTTAATTTGGAAAATGCTAGGTTGCTGTATAGGTGTGCTCTGTCTTGCTCAGTCAGAAAAAATCTAAACAAAGTGAAGGTTGGGTGGGTGTCGTGGGCCTGCTCTTCCTGTTGTTGTTGTAGGTTAATGCTGGAAATAGAGTAGAAATGATTTAGCCATTCCACCTCTGAAATGTTCTTGGGTTGAACTCCTCCGTAATTTATGCCTTTTGTTTCTCCTTGATTTTTCAATATCCCTTTTGTTTTTCCATCTACACTTACATGCCGGCCTTTACCTTGTGCCATGCTGGGAAAAACAACTCACACTTACCTTTCCAATCCACATCCGACAGGCAGGCAGTGGCACCCAAGATTGATGTAAGGAGGGATTAATTTTTTTCTTTTCAATCATTACGACTGTGTCTTTGCTTATAATTGATCCCTACAGCTATCTTATCATTTTCTTTGCTAGGTTTAAAAGGAAGCCCAGTACAACAGAACATACACTGTGTGTAATTTAGGTCTCTAACTGCAGACAGGCAAGGAAATTGCATAATAATAAGAATTAATAACATACTGCTGCCATGTACTGTCTACTAGTCTAGTACTACTTATCATTAACCATCAAGTCATCATCATGCATGCATTTCCTTTTTCTCCATTAACAGATGTATGAATATGATGCTCGACTCGTTTGCCAAGATTGTGTTTTCTTTTGTCCATGTGTAGTGTTTGTCTTTGTCAAACCTTTCCCTCAAATACCCCTTCAATTCATCAAACACTAACCCTTTTCCCCCGGGCTGTGTGATTTATATTGAGGTGTGACTAAATTAAATTTACACCACTAATTGATCACACACTTACTGGGGCGGATGTGGTAAAAGCAACATTAATTCAATTTCAATCAAGGCAGGTTGAGGATCTTCCTCTGCTTGCCAATGCCCCCCCATGCATAAGATATTTGCAAGTCAATTTTTTTTTCCAAAGGAACATAATTCATCATAATTAATTGCTGGCATTGATTGGACTCATCATCCCCCTCCTAAGTTACAGCACTAAAGTTTATGCTTGTGACTAGTGACTCGACTCAACTACAGTTTGTAACTTGTTGTACTAGGCTATCCCCGCCACCATTACGTTTTATTTTACTTTAGCATTGCTAATCATCATTATTAAGCTTTCTTGTTTGGCAGTCTTCTTGTGTAGTGTACTTCGTTCTACTACTCCTTCGTTAGTCTCTCTAGGGAGACTGACTGTCTCATTTTCTTTTTTTGCAAATGCTACTTCCAGTGTATACTGTACTACTACTTCAACCAGCGCAACCATGGCATATTGGGAAACCAAACCATCATCACCATGCAGCCATCTCTGTGCCTAAGTTTACTTCAAACATCAATCACAGGTATGAGAGGAAGTTTGGGGGAGGCATAAATAATAATGGAAATTAATTCATTAATTCGCACACCCCCACCCTTGAGTCCAGTTGCAGACTGCATAGACTTGGAGGAGAGATTGACAGTATTAGTAGGGCAAGTCACTCAGTGAGGGTACCACATCTATCTGTTCGTGTGTTACAAAATTGGCAGATAATTTACATCAAAAACTGGCTGCGGCCCTGCAGCAGTCAAGGAAGGAAACCATGTGATGTAAAAGAGCAAATCCCGAACAAAACATTTACATCGTATGTAAAGTTTAAGTATGAATAATTGAATCCCCTAAAAAAACAATGTCTGTGGCGTTAAATAAAATTCCAATATAAAATTGTCCATAATTATTATAAACCCCAACTTTTTCCCAATCTTGCCTATTGTACTTGGCCCTTATTGCAGAGTCATCCCTGAACTTTTTGCCTTCCTCCTGTACTTTTTCTGACCTGTTGGTGGCTGTTTTATGACTTTGGGCACTTTACCACTACTGATCAGTGCTAAAGTGCATATGCCCTCCTATGGTAAATTGATGTATGGATTAGTGACTCCATGATTGGCTGGTTTGGTTTACTTGTCAGACCCTAGTACAGTGCACTGAGTGTACCCAGGGCTTGTAAATCAAATGCTGCTGGTGGAATTGTAGCACTGGTTGTGTCACCGCTGCAGCTGTCACATCGCATTGCAAAAGCATCTCGCATCACCCGAGAAGAGTGTCGCCATCGCATCAGATGCGTCGCTTCACTGGGGAAGCGTGTCGCAGGGCCTGTCTCTTTTCAGAAGAATCAATGAGTCGCCGCACGGCCATCGGACGTGAACGCATTGTGTTGTATAAAGAAGAAGATGCCATTTTTGTTTCATTTCACCAGATCTTCATCACATCATGGAAACCGACGCATCGCCTCCTCACACCGAGCAAAACCAAATCATCCCCTGCGCATCAGGAGTGACCCGACGCATCACTGTTCTTGCGTTTCTTGCGTGTAAGGAACCAATGCATCACCTTCCCGGCAACACTTTCATTGTATAGCGTTACGCATCCAAAGGTACATTAAACTCAAAGTGTTGTATTTTACATATAAAAAGAACTAAACTATTTCTACCATTTTTAAAGTACAGTATTCTGTTTTTTTGTTGTTTGTTGTCTTGTGTTAAATCTATGTAAAAATACATATTTTTATAATACAACCTGTGTGGTGTCCATCTGTAGTGTTGTCACTCTATTACTGTAGTGTTTACAAATACTTTACACACGGCCTCTGAGATAAGCCTGTCTGCTCGTGCCAAGCTACCAAGGTGGTGAGCAGGGGTTATTTTAGGAGTTTACCCCCTTTACCCTGGCTAGACTCAAGGGTCTCTATTTGGTCAAAGGTACCTACCTCTGCCAACTAGAGACCCCCAAATCTAACATTGGTGGTCAGCAGTGAGGATTCTGGACTTGCTTTTGTGACTCATATACAGTGATGGGTGTACACTACTAGTGAGTGCAGGCCAAACGTGACCACATACATTTTGGTATATTGTTTTTCCTGAGATTTTCTATTTTTGCCGAAAAACTGCTAAGTTTAACCACCATGGATAAAACAGCATCCATTACATCTGTTGATTTTGATTGGGGAGAGGAGAAACTAGAATGCTACAATGTGAAACAGCTGAAGCACTTCTGCAGGAGATTTAACGTTGCTAGGACCGGTCTCTCCAAGAAGGAGGAGTTTCAAAAGGCGCTGAGGGCCTGGGTCGAAGCCTGGAATACCCCTAAGAATGAGGATTGGGCTGAGAATGCAGATGAGAAGCTGGATGGGCCATTGGGTCCAGGGGGGAGGAGAGTACATTCCCCAGCAGGTAGTAGTGTTTCTGCCAAGGGCCTGTCCCCAGAAGATCTGGAAGATAGGGAAAAGAATAGGATGCACCAAATGGAGCTATCCAAGCTCAAGATGGGTGGGCAGTTGGAATTGGAGAATAGGAAATTGGCCCTAGAGGAAAAGAGGATGCAGTTTGAGCATGAGTTAAGAATGAGGAAGCCTGATTTGGAGCTCAAGAGTCTTGAGGCCATGAGTGTCTCAGCCCAAAGAAAAGAAATCAGTGTAGTTCGGTAATTGAGCTTTTCCGAGTAGGAGGATTGACTCCGTCCCATATGATGGCAGCAAAATTGGGTTATCCAGTGCTGAGGGAGCAGTACTTACACCACGAGATGTGCCACCTGACTTGAGGAAGTGGGTTAACATACACCAAGAGGTTCAAGGACATGAGGTAGCTCAGTGGTGTGCAGTGTCTCTGAGGAGAATGGGAAAACGGACGCAGGGGTTCATGGTCCTAGTGGTGGGAGGGACAATCTACTGACTCTAGATGAGAGGTGCAAGGAGAGGGGTTCCCCCACGGTTGTAGTCCTGGTATGTGAGTGTGAAGACCGCTCAGAAGAGTGTGGGTTGAGTGACAGAGACAGTCAGATACTGTCTTGCCAATCTCAAGAGAGTGGTGTGGAGTACATGTGCAAAGCACTGGATGGAGAGAAGAAGGATAGTTTGGTTAAACCTTGTAGGGGGCTGTGTGATCAATTCATTGGAGAGCATATTGTAAGTCCCTGTTTTACAGAGCTATGCCAACACCTGTTGGAGGGTGAGTTCTCTGACCCCAGGGAGCTCACATTGGAGGCAGCCCTTTTGGTGGATTCCAGAGGGTCTGCAGAGGCATTGGGGATTTATCCTAATAGGAGTGGTTCAGGTATTTTCCAACCCAGAGTGGTGGAAGAGGTACAGAGTAGCCCAGCTAGGTCCCGGTGTAGTGGGAGTGGTATAGGGGCTCATATCCTGTCTCAGTGGGGACGGAGTGAGTGTGGGGATGCGTGTCCCAAGGTGCCTGAAACCCAGTATCAAAGCCTGGATGGTTCTTTAAGGGAACACCAGGTGGTTAGCCTAGGTTGTCCTGATGGGCCACCTGTAGAGGGGAATCCCCCAGTGCCTAGTGAACTGGAAGTGTCTGTAAGCAGGCATCCATCAGTTCTGGTGTCTGGCAGGGCCACTCCTAAGTGGAGGGTACAAAATTCCAGAGTGGGGGTTAGAGGGGAAAAGAGTCTCCAGTGGAAGACCCAGTGAGTCATGGGCCAGCCAGAAAGGCTGAGCCACCAATGAATGACCATGGTGACACCGTTTCTGTCCTGGGGGATCTTCACGGGCTGTCAGATGGACAGGGGTCGGGTAATCTGCACCAGGCAGACTGTCAAACGACGCATGAGTTATGTGTCACCCTCAGGGGGCATATTTGCAGGCGGGCGGTGTGAGTTAGACGCCGTCTGCTCCTGATAATTTGCACAAATCTTGTTTTTAAAATTGTATACTGTGTTTTTAGACCACAGCTTGATCCTACCTCACTGCCTGTTATTCTCCCGCAGCCCCGGTCCGACACGGCTTGTGCCGCTTGCTCGGAGTGACAAATGCAAAAACAACAATTGATGGACAGAATGCAGAACAATGTCATACATTCACCCCAGTACTGAGATCTGGGCCTAAATCCATCGTTTTTTTGCACTCCACACCACCCCAGGTCAGACATGGCCATATGCAAATCAGCCTTGACCCTGTGCCTCATGGGAACAGTCCAGCCGAACTGCTAAGCCATGTCTTTCCTGGACCGGAATCAAGCATCCAAGGACCGGTTTCTGGCTATCAGCCTTCATCAGCCTGGATAGCTTGACTCCAGTGGTGTGGAGAGCATGGGACTCACGTCTGAGCATACCCATCCCACTCGGGGTGACAAATGCAAAAACAACAATTGATGGACAGAATGCAGAACAATGTTATACATTCACCCCAGTACTGAGATCTGGGCCTAAGTCCATCGTTTTTTTGCACTCCACACCACCCCAGGTCAGACATGGCCATATGCAAATCAGCCTTGACCCTGTGCCTCATGGGAACAGTCCAGCCCGAACTGCCAAGCCATGTCTTTGCTGGACCGGAATCAAGCATCCAAGGACCGGTTTCTGGCTATCAGCCTGGATAGCTTGACTCCAGTGGTGTGGAGAGCATGGGACTCACGTCTGAGCATACCTATCCCACTCGGGGTGACAAATGCAAAAACAACAATTGATGGACAGAATGCAGAACAATGTCATACATTCACCCCAGTACTGAGATCTGGGCCTAAATCCATCGTTTTTTTGCACTCCACACCACCCCAGGTGAGACATGGCCATATGCAAATCAGCCTTGACCCTGTGCCTCATGGGAACAGTCCAGCCCGAACTGCCAAGGCCAGCTTGGCAGTTTGGGCTGGACTGTTCCCATGAGGCACAGGGTCAGACTGATTTGCATATGGCATGTCTGAACTGGGGTAGCAGAGTGGGCTAAAGAAGGGTGATGGATTAAACCCAGATCTGTTGACTGGGTGTGAGTGTTTGATTGGTTCAGATGCTCCATCCATCGCCACACCCTTTTGTACCACTTTGCTCGGAGGGCTGACACGGGAAACTTCAGACCTCATTCCACACTTCCGGCAGATGTCGGGGTTAGCGCTGCAGTCTCTGGGGACCGCTAGACTACTTAGGGCACAGAACAAGCGCAAGCGCAGCGGACGCACGCAGCAGGCGCGCCGGCAGCGTGCCGGCAGCGCACCAAAGGCAAGCACGTCTGCACACGTCCGCGCCCAACCGGGCCCAGGGGCCACGACCCCTGCCCAATCCCTTCAAAATTAATTGCCTACTCCTCATCCCAACTCCATGCACTAAGGCAAAAGGGGAACCAAGGCTGCAACATTTTACATCTAGACACCCTGTGCCCCAGCGTCTGCAAAAATTGCAAATTCTTCTTGGATTCTCCTCAAATGTGCCGCCGTTTTCTCCCTGTTACAAAACCCGACATGAAGTCTTCCTTTCTCAGCCTCAATTGCCGTTCCCTTGCTAAACACAAAAGGGATATCTTTGATCTCTTAACAAACGAACTTCCTGATGCTCTGTTTCTCACGGAGACATAACTGAATTTTAGCTCGGGCCCTGACATTGCGGAGGCTCTCCCCTCCAGCTATGCGATTGTCAGAGCTGATAGACCTAATAATAAAATGGGGGTGGCATTGCAATAGTGTTCAAAAACACTCTTCAATGCAAGCTTGATCCGCTTAACTCTCCTAATTGTGAGGCTGCGTTGTTCAAACTTTCTTTACATCCGAATTTCACCCTCACAGGATTACTAGTTTATAGACCACCTGGGCCCTCGAGTTCATGGGCTCTTCAATTTCCCAATCTCGTAGCCCCGCTACTCATGAATGCACCTAATTTCCCTATTCTGGGAGACCTTAATCTGCATCTGGAAGATGCCCAGAACCTGACAGGCAGCAACTTCATAGCTGACTTAGCTGCCATGAACATTTTGCTGCACAATTCAGGACCCACGCATAGAGCCGGTCACTTACTTGACCCCATCTTTTCCAACCTTCCCCACAATCACTTGTTTTCCGGCACTTCCTCTCCACTGGTCTGACCACTTTCTTTGTAGTTTTAACATCACTTCCCCTGCAACCACAGTCACCTCCAGTGTAAACACTAACACTGATAAAAGAAACTGGAAAAAGTTATACATTAATATTTTCAAACATGCCTTGGAAGCCCTTTTCCCCCCTGATTTTACTAAAACGGAAGATGTCGAAAATGCATCCGCTATGATTGACGTCTGGCTTACAGATGCCATTAACGCCAGTCTCCCCCTGTCGCAAAAAAAAGAAATCTAATGTACATAAGCCCTAAGCCCCTTGGTTCAGTGAATCGCTACAAATAGCAAAATCCAAATGTAAGAGACTGGAACCGAGTTGGAGACAAAATTACTCCACGGAGTCAAGAGCCACCTTCAAAAAAGAATTAAAGACTTACCATAAGGCATGTGCCACTGCCAGGGCCAGCCACATCTCCAAAACCATTTCTGAGGCTGCTAATAAATCTAAAACTCTCTCTACTCTGGTCAAAGAGCTGGGGAGGTCAGAAACCTCAGCTAAACCACCCCCCCCTGAACAGCAACCAATGTGAAGAACTAGCCCAATTTTTCATGCAAATAATTGAAGACATCTATCAAGATATAGCCCAACAGCAGTGCAACAGAACTCAGTTTCCACAATCGCCAAAACGGAATCTCGCGACCTGCGTCACATCTCTCCCTGTGCCTCACACTCAGGAAACCCTGAATGCATGGCCAAGCCTCAACCTGGAGACCCTTACTAAGATTTTAGGAAGTTTAAAATCAGGTTCCCCTAATGACCCACTTCCCTTTTCAATACTTAAACAACTTGACATTGGTCAACTTTCCAATATTTGCAAAACCCTTAATCTTTCCATACGTGATTCCTACGTCCCTGCTAGATGGAAACATGCTATGGTATCACTTCTTCTGAAAAAACCTACAGCCGACCCCAATGTTCCCTCCAATTTGAGCCCCATCTCTCTTTTGCCTGTCTTCTCCAAGATACTGGAAAAACACGTTCACTCCCATCTTGCCCAGTTTGTTGAGAGCAATCTAATACTTCCCCCTTCACAATCTGGCTTCCGTCCCGGTTTCTCCACCGAGACAACTCTGCTGGGAGTCACAGAGAACTTACGCCAGCTTTTAGACAGAGGGACACAGTGGCACTGATTTTACTCGATCTCAGTGCCGCATTCAACACCATCTCACACACCATCCTCATAGAGACACTTACCTCTATGGGCATAGGCGAATCTGCTCAGAACTGGCTGGCTTCTTTTCTCACTAACCGCACTTTCCAAATCTTCTCTAACTCATCAACTTCCAAAACCCACAAGTCTCCCTATGGTGTACCTCAGCGCTCGGTACTTAGCCCCCTTCTCTTTAATTTGTACGTCAAACCATTAGCCCAAATAGCCGAACAAGAAGGTCTCATTCTTTTTACCTACGTCGACGACTCCCAGATCGCTTTCTCTCTCTCGCAATCTGACCTAGGCTCTAAATCCCTCCTACAGTCAGGTCTGAGGAAAATTGCAGACTGGATGAACCATAACCTTCTGAAATTGAACGGAAGTAAAACCAAAGTTTTAATCCTGGGCCAAAAACAGGATCTGTGGAGCTCCAAACACTGGCCTTCTGAGATGGGAGCCTTCCTCGCTCATCCGAATCTGTCCGCAACCTAGGCTTCACCATTGATAACGCCTTGACTATGCAACATCAGGTCAACAAGGTGTCGGCCATCTGCTTCACAATTCTGCGCTGGCTTAAGAAAATTATCTGGATGTTGCCCACCGACACCCAACAAACCGTGATCCATGCCCTGATTACTTCTCGGCTGGACTACGGCAATGTCCTTTACCTAGGGGCCAACAAAACTGTGACTAGACGTCTTCAGCTAGTCCAAAATGCCGCCGCCAGACTGCTGTGCAAAATCCCCAGATCCAGTCATATCTCTGGTCCCCTACGAGATCTACATTGGCTCAGGGTTGAAAGTCGTATTAGATTCAAAACCCTGAGCTATATGTTCATGATCAAAGCAGGTACAGCCTCCCGCTATCTTCAATCCCTTGTCAATTTATAAAATCCCTCACAAAACCTCAGTTCGTCTTCTCTGGCGTATTTTTCTGTGCCCAGAATCAGACTTGCTACAATGGGCGGCCGGTCTTTTGCTTACTTAGGCCCTACACTTTGGAACTCTCTGCCTCCGAATATACGGACTGAAACCAACTATGCCCGTTTTCGTAAAGCCATTAAGACTTGGCTTTTCGACCAATAATTTTCGAGTACATTTTCTGAGTCTGGTGTCTTTCTAGCCTGTCCAGCACCGGGAAACCCTTTTTGGGTAGCTGTCGTGCTCAATAAACTTAACAAATATATAAATAAATAAATAAATAAGGACGTCCTGGTGCACCAGGCAAGTGTTCAACTGCAGGGGATGGACCCTGTGTTTGGAAGCCAGGTTCAGGTGTTGTCTGACCTGGAGGAAGTGGCAACTGTAATCAGTGTCCTGACCAATGTAGTTTCTAGAGGTACCACTCCAGGTGGGAGGGTGTAGTCCTCTGGAAGGGGGTACAGAGGAAGGGAGTCCTCGCCTCTGACCCTGGTTCACCCGGAGGGTTTAGACCCTAGGTTGGAGGGCCTGGTTCAGGGTGTCCGCAATGACCTGGAAGCCCAGTTGCAGGATAGAACCCCTGAATTGGTGGGAGAATTGTGCAAGACACCTGCTACAGGCACCCTGACAATTCTGGAAGGGGTACCACTCCAAGTAGGAGGGTGCAAGAGCCCCAAGGAGGAGGACTGGGTGTGGGAGAGCACACCCCAGTCTCTTGTCCAGCCACCAAGTACAGGCCCGGGGCTGGTAGGTAAATGTCAGAATGTCATACCTTACCTGACAGGAAGGAGAGTGGACAAAGGGTGCCAAGCACATGGGGCTACTGCCCCACGCTCTCTGACACTACAGAGGTTTGAGAGCCCTGAGAGGCATTAGGCCTGGGTCTCACCACTGACTCCTGTCAGTTGCCACTGTGGCTTAATGTCTGTCTGTTGGGACACACCTGTGAGCAAGCTACGGTTAGGTGCTGCACAGATGGTGTTCACAGGTGAGGAGAAGGGTTGCCCATGGGTTATCATGGTGGGCCCTGAGAGTATGGACAGAGGGATCCAAAAAAGTTCAGATCGTTTGGCGTACAACTGGAATAATTCCCCGGCTGTTGCGGGCCAGGGTCCAGGTTCTATCGCCAAAAGCAGAGAATCCCATCAAGGTAGTTATTTGTCTACCCTATGTTTTGGCTAGAATGAAGTTGTGTTGGACTTGGCCCTCTTTGCAGAGTCATCCCTGAACTTTTTCCCTTCCTCCTGTACTTTTTCTAACCTGTTGTTGGCTGTTTTATGACTCTGGGCACTTTACCACTGCTGATCAGTGCTAAAGTGCATAAGCTCTCCTTATGGTAAATTGATATATGGATTAGTGACTCCATGATTGGCTGGCTTGGTTTACTTGTCAGACCCTAGTACAGTACACTGAGTGTGCCCAGGGCTTGTAAATCAAATGCTGCTAGTGGGCTTGCAGCACTGGTTGTGCAACCCACAGAAGCAGCCTGTAAAGTGTGTCTCAGGTCTGCCATTGCAGAGCCTGTGTGCAGTCTGGTACTGCCATGCTGACTGGGAAAATGCACCCACTTGCCAGTCCCTAAACATGCCCTTTTCTGTATATTAGTGACCCCTATGGTAGGCCCAAGGTCAGGGTGCATTGTAGGTAAAGGGTAGGACATACCTTGATGTGTGTGGCGTGTCCTAATAGTGAATTACAGCCATTTCCGTTTTTCACTATTGCAAGGCTACCTGTTCCCCATAGGCCAGGATGGGAAGTTTGATAATAACACCTTATAATCCTAACTGACTCAGGGAACTTGGTAGAAATTTGATATAGTGTGCCTGAACTCATAATGATAAAATGCATCTTTTAGTGAAGTTGGTTTTAACATTCTGTGTTTGAAAATACCACTTTTAGAAAGTAGGTATTTTCTTGGCTAACTATCCAAGCCTGCCTCTGCTAGGTTGTGTATTCCTTGTCTGAAGTTTGATTGACAGGGGCAGGGGGGTTCCAGGAGACAGGGTGAGTCAGCACATGATGAATAGAGAGATCTGCATGTAGATATGTGGGAGGAGCTATACCTAGGACCTGAATAGGGCTGTGCGTTCCCGCCACAATGCTGTCTCCACCTCCTGTCGAGCGTCTGATGTCTCTGGCCTACACTGTGAAAGGAAAGAAGGAGTCTTGTCAACCAAGTGCTACAAGACTGACCAGAACTGGTTTGGACTAGGCAAAGACCTTTCTGCCTTCAGAGAACAAAGGGAAAATGAGTATAAAAGAGGGGACCTAAACCCCAGAACTTTAGATCACTTTTGGGAAACAAGAAGAACCTTTGCTGAGGAGAGGAACCAGAGGAACTGAGGAGGAGACTATCCCTAACCTGAGTGCTGTTTGGGGGATTGGCCTGCAGTGGCTGCCTGACTGCCAAAGAAAGGAAAATTTACTTTGTGTTACTTTTGAATTCAACTTGTAAAGGATCTCCAAGGGCTCGGGATAGAGCTTGCTTCCTGCTGAAGTCTCAGGGACAGCAGACTTCACCCACCAGCTCCTCAAGAGTTCTTTTGAAGTGCCTGCTGTTGTGTTGGGCCTTCTGAGGGACAGCGTGTCGCAAGGAGCTGGAAGCGCGACTCACGAAGAAGAAGAGTGTCGCCTCCGCAGTCGTAGCAGTCGCATCACTGGAGAAGGGTGTCGCTGCTGCCGCTTCACCTCACAGAAGCGCCTCTTATCACAGAAGAAGAGTGTTGCCGTTGCATCATACGCTGTCGCATAATTGGAGAAGCGTGTCACCACTGCAGCTGCTGTAGTCACATCACTGAAGAAGGGTTTCATCACTGCAGCTGTCGCATCGCATCGCATCGCCAAAGGGTCTCGCATCACCGGAGAAGAGTGTCGCAGTTGCAACAGACACCGTTGCATCACTGGAGAAGCGTGTCACAGAGCCTGTCGTGGCTCAGAAGAATCATTGAGTTGCCGCACGGCCGCCAGGCGTGCACGCATCGTGTCGCATCAAGAAGAAGACACCATTTTTGTTTCATTGCACCGGATCTTCATCGCATCACGGCGCTGCTGGTCGCATCACCACGGAAGTGCAGTAAGAAACCGACGCATCATCTCCCCACGCCGAGAAGAACCGATGCACCCCATACATCTAAAGAAAATAAAGCTATTTTTACCATATTTAAAGTACAGTATTGCGGTGTGAGCTTTTCGCTAGCGTGCGTCTCGATAGGAAATGGCAAGAGGCGGGTCTTGGTGATAGGGGACTTTATTGTACTAAGCAGAAAGTCTGAACAGGTCTTTCTTGGCACGGGGATTCGCCTGGGGGACCGGCTTCGGGATCGTCTTCTCCTTCTTGAGTCCAGGCGCTACGTCCTCCGATCGTCTGCCAGGCTCCGTCGGGCGGTGGGGTCTCTTAGATCCGTCGTGACCCTTCCTCCTCCCGGAATCAGTATATAAAAAAATAAACAAACACAAGACACTCTTAAGAGCGTATCCGGCAATTCAGCAGCCGTTTACAAGGAAAAGGGAGTGAGGACGCAAAACCAGCCACGCGTGCTCCCTTTCTTCCCTTTTATCAACTTCTTTGCAGTCAGGGCGTGTTCGGGGTTGGGAGAGTGGTAGTGCTCGTGAGAAGGATACACAGGGACCCACGGATGACTCGTCACTCACTCGGTGCACCTCCCCGGCGTCCCATTAAACCCCTGAGGCGGTTACGCACCTGCGTGAGCCACGCACCTCCCCTGGGTGAGTGGCTGGGCGACGCGTGGGGTCGTTGGCCTCCTGGCGTTCTTCCTCCTGGTCCGGTCAGTCTTCCTCCCAACGAGTCTTCGGTCTCCTCCGTCTCTCCGTCTCTCGCGTCGGACCCGCCCTGGGTGTACAAGCACACTGCCTTGTTGTGGTCGGCCTCTTTTGACGTGGTCCAGTCGCTCCAGGACTCCGCCCACATCTCCTCCTCTTGCAGCTTAAAGGGCCAGACACGGTCTTCTTCTTGTACGATGGCAAAGTCTTCCCCCGAGCCGTACTTGTCTGTCTGCTGAGGGATAGAAGAGTGGTTACTAGGGACACATTGTGGGGGCGCATGCGCAGGTGGTGCAGCGGAACCCGGTACAGGGTCCCCGGTCCGGGGCACCCCGTTACACACCTCCCCCCTAGGACGCTCACGCTCGGGGAGCGGATGACGGGAGAGGAAGTCGGCACCCACGTTGTCAGACCCCTTCATATGGCGTACCGTGAAGGTGTAGGGCTGTAGGGACAGAAACCAATGCATAACGCGCGCGTTGTTAGACTTGTTTCTGGCCATCCAGAGGGGGGGGCATGATCAGTGTACAGAGTAAACGGGTGGCCCTCCAAATAATAAGCAAGCTTCTCAAACGCCCACTTCACCGCTAAACACTCCTTCTCTATGGTGGCATAGCGCAGCTCCCTGGGGAACAGCTTCCGACTAACATACAGAATGGGGTGCACCCTCCCGTCGGAACCCTCCTGAGAAAGGACCGCCCCAATGCCATATTCCAAAGCGTCAGTGTGCAAGATGAAGGGCCTCGTGAAATCAGGGGAAGACAGCACCGGGGCCGAGGTGATAACCCGCTTCAGAAAGGCAAAGGCAGCCAACATGGCCTCGGTGGGTCGAATGGGCAGGCTGGCTTTGCCGGGCTGACGCAAGGCATCCGAGAGGGGGGCAGCCACGTGGGAGAACTGCGGGATAAAGCGTCGATAATACCCTATCAACCCCAGGAAAGCCCTCATCTGTTTTCGGTTGGCAGGGAACGGGGTGTCCGATATCGCTCGGATCTTCTCGATCTGGGGCTCTATCAAGCCATGTCCCAACACATAACCCAGGTATTTAACCTTCTGGTAGGCGATTCCGGATTTCTTTGCGTTAACCCTCAGACCTGCTTTTTCCAGGACTACGAATACTTCGTGTAGATGTCGTAGATGATCGGTCCAGGTAGGGCTATGGATGACGATGTCGTCGAGATAGGCCGAAGCGAACCCCACCACGTCTTTCAGTACAGTGTTCATGAGGCGTTGGAAGGTGGCGGGGGCCCCATGCAGCCCGAAGGGAAGGACGGTGAATTCGTAGTGTCCTCCATGGGTGCTGAAGGCGGTTTTCCGGCGGTCAGCTTCTTTCAGGGGCACCTGCCAGTATCCCTTGGTGAGATCTAGCGTGGTGATGTATCGGGCGTCTCCCAGTTGCTCGACCAATTCATCCACTCGGGGGAGGGGGTAGGCATCCAAACTAGAGATCTCGTTGAGCGCCCGGAAGTCCATACAGAACCTGCGCGTGCCATCGGGTTTTGGAACCATGACTATTGGGCTGGACCATTCGCTCTTGGACGGGCGGATGACTCCCAATCTTAACATGTCTTCCACTTCCTTTTGTATCGCTGTTCTCCTGGACTCCGGGACTCTGTAGGGTCGGATCCTCACCGTTTTTCCGGGTTGTGTTTCGATGCTATGTTCGGCCATGGTGGTACGTCCGGGTTGATTGGAGAAGAGGATGTCGTGATTTCTCAAGACCTGGGCTAGGTCTTCCTTCTGGCTCTGCGACAGGTCTTCATTGATCTGGAGCTCCTCTCTAGTGGATGGGGCCGGTTCAGGGGCTGCGACATGGACTCCGGAGGGGGCCGGTCCCAGCCATTTCTTTAGCAGGTTGATGTGATACACCTGTGTTTTGTGCTGCCCTACTTGAAGGCGGTAGGAGGTGTTGCCTATAGTGCCTATGACTCTGTGTGGACCTACCCATTCGGCTCGGAACTTTTGGGTGGACGAGGGGAGGAGAACCAAAGCCCAGTCGTTGATCCGTAGTCTTCTCCACTGCTTTCCTTTGTCATAGCAGTGTTTTTGTCGCTTCTGTGCCTGTTCCGGATTGGCATGGGCCACATCGCGTAGTTTTCCCAGTCTGGCCTTCAGGTTTTTGGCGTACTCGAGGGTGGAGGCTGTCTCATCTGGCAGTTCGTTCTCCCACGCATCCTTCGTCATTTCCATCAAGGACCTGGGCTGTCTCCCATACAGCAGTTCGAAGGATGAGGTGCCCAGGCTACTCTGTCGTTGGCCTCGGATGACGTATAGAGCCAGGGGGAGGAGCCGGTCCCACTCGTCTCCGCTGACCTCCAGCATTTTCCGCAAAGTTGTTTTGAGGGTGCGGTTGTACCTTTCCACAAGGCCGTCCGTTTGCGGATGATAAACCGAAGTACGGATTTGTTTGATATCGAGAGACCTGCAGACCTCCTTCATAAGCTTGGACACAAATGGGGTACCCTGATCCGTTAGCAGTTCTTTTGGGAATCCGACTCGACTGAACACCTCGATCATTTTCTCCGCCACTTGCTTGGTGGTTGTGGTGGTCAATGGAAAGGCCTCGGGAAAGCGGGTCGCATAGTCGACCATTACTAACACAAACTGATGCCCTTTTCTGGTCTTCGGAAGGGGACCTATGATATCCATACCGACCCTTTCAAAGGGCTTACCGATGATGGGGAGGGGTTGTAGGGGCACTTGCGGGGGTTTAGTCATGTTTTTCCGCTGGCAGATGCTGCACTCCCGACAATACTCTGCTGTGTCTTTATAGATACCAGGCCAATAGAAGTGTCGGAGAAGGTTTTGGGTCGTCTTCTCCCCCCCCGTGTGTCCCGCTAAAAGGTGGCTGTGTGCAAAAAACAAAACCTGACTGCAAAACGGCACCGGTACTTATAGTTGTGCCTCCTCGTTGGCAGTGCCCTCCCTGTACAGTAGGTCTTGTTTAATGATAAAACGGGGAAACCTATCTGGTCCCTGTCCCTGCCCTTGATGGGCCTGTTCCCATGCGTTCAACAGGGAGGGGTCATTTGCCTGGGCATAGCGGAAACTCCGGTCCAATACCCACGGTTCAGAGGTGAGCAGGGCAGGACACGGCCTACAGGGTCCGTCCTCTGCCGTTGGAGAGGAGGGACAGCCATCAATGCTGGATTCGAACAGAGACAGGAAACGAGGGTTATCGGTACCTATAATAAGATCTTCAGGTAACGAAGCGAGAACACCCACCCGTACCGTTTGCACTACCACCTTTATACTTATGGGCAAGGAGGCCACAGGGTAGGGTTGAACGTCCCCATGCACACACCTGATGTTTACCACCTGACAGGGAACGTATTGTGAGTGGGTGACATGCCTAGTCTGGACCACGGATTGCCGGCATCCTGAGTCTAATAGGGCCGAAATGGAGGACCCGTTTACCCTGACACTTACTCTGTACGCACCGCCCATTTCAGCAGAAAAGAGGACCGCCTTCGGGAGGTACCCAACCTCCATAGGTTCTTCCGGGGGTCGCTTCTTGGGACAGTGTCTCGCTATATGGCCCCAATTCCCACAGTCAAAGCATTGGGGTCCCGAGCCGCCCTGGGGCATGGAGTGCCAAGGCTGATGTTTAGGGGTCTCGACTGGTCGCTGCGGTCTCTTTTCGGTTCTCTGGATGGGTCTCTGTGACTTGTCAAGCTCTCCTGCCGGTCCGCGGGGCTGGGCCCGCGCAAAGGAAGAAGCCATGTCTATGGCTTGGGCAGCCGTAAGGTTATGATGTTGTCTCAGCCATAGCTGTGTAGGAAATGGAAGAGCTTCCAGATATTGTTCTAGGTAAATACGGTCCATGATTTCGGCCTTAGTGCTGGTGGAGGGAGTCAACCATTTGTCTGCCGCCATTCTAAGGCGCACGAACAGGGTCCGGGGATTCTCGCCGGGTAGTCCCCGCTCCTTCCAGAAGCGCAGCCGATATGCCTCGGCGTCCAGTCCTAAATGCTCTAGGATTACTTTCTTTACCTCATGATACGGCGTGTCCCCGGTGGGATTGGCCACCTGGTAGGCGGCCTGCGCCTCCCCTACTAAGAGGGGTGCCAGAAAGAACGGCCACTTTGCCACCGGCCATCCACAGGCCCGGGCAGCCCTTTCGAAATTGAGGAGGAACGCGTCTGGGTCCTCCCCCGATTGATACTTCTGTAGAGCAATGGCCGCCGAGCCGTGCGGAATGATCCTCTCCGAACCACTACCGGATTGTACGGGATCCACCCAGGGTGGGGCGGCTCGCGTAGCCAGGGCTTCTTTTATCAGATTCCTGTCTTCCTGGGCGGCCGTGAGCTGTTGTTCGGCCACCCACTCCAGCCGCTCCTGACCCTTCGTAAGTCGTTCTATCACCGATTCCATCTTCTGGGTGCAGACGGCCTCTATGCCCACATTCTCCACCACTGTGAGCTTTTCGCTAGCGTGCGTCTCGATAGGAAATGGCAAGAGGCGGGTCTTGGTGATAGGGGACTTTATTGTACTAAGCAGAAAGTCTGAACAGGTCTTTCTTGGCACGGGGTTTCGCCTGGGGGACCGGCTTCAGGATCGTCTTCTCCTTCTTGAGTCCAGGCGCGACGTCCTCCGATCGTCTGCCAGGCTCCGTCGGGCGGTGGGGTCTCTTAGATCCGTCGTGACCCTTCCTCCTCCCGGAATCAGTATATAAAAAAATAAACAAACACTAGACACTCTTAAGAGCGTATCCGGCAATTCAGCAGCCGTTTACAAGGAAAAGGGAGTGAGGACGCAAAACCAGCCACGCGTGCTCCCCTTCTTCCCTTTTATCAACTTCTTTGCAGTCAGGGCGTGTTCGGGGTTGGGAGAGTGGTAGTGCTCGTGAGAAGGATACACAGGGACCCACGGATGACTCGTCACTCACTCGGTGCACCTCCCCGGCGTCCCATTAAACCCCTGAGGCAGTTACGCACCTGCGTGAGCCACGCACCTCCCCTGGGTGAGTGGCTGGGCGACGCGTGGGGTCGTTGGCCTCCTGGCGTTCTTCCTCCTGGTCCGGTCAGTCTTCCTCCCAACGAGTCTTCGGTCTCCTCCGTCTCTCCGTCTCTCGCGTCGGACCCGCCCTGGGTGTACAAGCACACTGCCTTGTTGTGGTCGGCCTCTTTTGACGTGGTCCAGTCGCTCCAGGACTCCGCCCACATCTCCTCCTCTTGCAGCTTAAAGGGCCAGACACGGTCTTCTTCTTGTACGACGGCAAAGTCTTCCCCCGAGCCGTACTTGTCTGTCTGCTGAGGGATAGAAGAGTGGTTACTAGGGACACATTGTGGGGGCGCATGCGCAGGTGGTGCAGCGGAACCCGGTACAGGGTCCCCGGTCCGGGGCACCCCGTTACATGCGGATTTTTGTTGTTTGTGGTCTTGTGTTAAGTCTATATAAAAATACACATTTTTATAATACAACCTGTGTGGTGTGCATCTGTAGTGTTGTCACTGTATTACTGTATGTGTTCACAAATGCTTTACACACAGCCTCTGAGATAAGCCTGTCTGCTCGTGCCAAGCTACCAAGGGGATGAGCATGGGTTATTTTAGGAGTATACCCCCCTACTCTGACTAGACGCAAGGGTACCTATTTGGTCAAATGTACCTATCTCTGCCAACTAGAGACCCCCAAATCTAACATAGCCCAATGCCCACCCCCCCCCAAAAAAGGAGAAATCCAACAGGATCTCATTCTATCAGCATGGCTCGCTGTCTCTTAAGAACCTACTTTACTTGCTCCGCTAGTCGTGCCATTCAGAGGAGCATGCAGTGCTTAAATGCTCGGCAATTGCATTCACAGGGGCGGCAGCAGTGCTGGATAAAGTGTGGCGGGCAGCTGCCAGACCGCGGCGCTGTCCCACTCGAGGGGCCTGGCTGGGGCCCGGGACTTTGGAGGAGGCTGCAGCTGCTGCCGCCTCTTCCTCCTCCTCCGCCAGAGCCACCAGCCGCCGATATTCATTTCAGATGGCCTCAAGCTTCTGGCGCCGGGCCATGGCTGCCCAACTCCTTCCTGTGTGGTTTTGCTGCTTTTGGTTGGGAAGGAGTTGCTATACCAAAAAAGAATAAAATACTATTTGTAACCAATAATGTTAGCAAAAGAGTAACATATTATTTATTCTGCACATAGAGGCACAGTAGCACCAGCAAGCACATGACATACACATTTGTGGTATCTATGGACTCGAGTAAACCAGTTGCTTCTTCTCTCTTGTTTAGCTAAATTAAGTAACCTTGTTGCAGCCGGCATGCCAGCTCAGTCAGCTTGCGCCCAAGACAAACATACTCATCATGAGTCGACGCAGACTCACGTTATTTTTATTTACTACTGTCTGCAGGTAGGGAAGCTGACTACACAATCATTTTATTTTTTCTATTGTGGGTGGCACTGGCCATACTCTGTTGCATGAAGGCCAGGCAACTGCTCAATTTCACTTTCACCCTGCCTTAACTGCTACTACAACAATGCAGATGATAACTTATCCAAATGATCATTGTATATATATATGTATGGGGCAACATTAGGTACTTTATTTTGATTGATTGTGTAACCATGCAGCTGATAGGCCACCCATGGCAGACTGAAACACCCGAAAATTAATTAACATAGGTAGTGAGTGGGCCTCGAAGTCAGAGGGAGGTGCTTGATAACATACATACACAAAATATATGCTGTGCTTGCAAACTACTGTGAATCAAGGGAGTACTCTGAACATACAACTGCTATTCTACTTGGCTTTGCTACTCTGGCGCTGTTTATTTCCTTTTACATTCTCTTCATGTAAGATATAATAAATAAGAAGACAAACACTGATGATTAGTGTGAAACAAAATAATTTTAAATAACGCTCAAAAAAACAATGTTGGAAACAACAATTGCAATACAAAATTGACCTATCTGATCAACTAGTTCTATTGCGAGATTCACTGACCTTCTAGTCATTATTTATGAACACTAATACAGTGTTCCATTCTGATTCCAGATTCTTAAGCCTAAGTACCACCTGACCTAGCCCACCTATTCCAGAAGGGCCAATTCAATTGTTCACTAAGTCTTGCATTTCCATTTATTTTAGTCCTCAAAATGCATAGATGGAGGATGCTTGCATACATTTTTACGTACACCAAATTGTTGGTTGGTTGATACTAATGTTCTGCTAAGCCTATTACTCACTCACTCACTAACAAACTACTAAGGACTGGAGTAAGAAAACAGCACTCAGCAGCATGTGATGTAACCAAGGTTTCTCCCTCTGCATGTAACCTATTGTTGATTTTCCCTCATTTTCCATGCCTTGCAAGATGGATACAGACAATGATTTCCCTGTAGAGCAGGCAGAGCCTCAAGCTCCTCCCATTAAATCAACATATTCCCTACCACTATATATTGGAGGAATCTCTGATTTACAGAAGGGCTCCATCTCCTACAAACTCTAAGGGGTTGAATATGATGCGATTCAGAAGACTCCGACCGTCAGTCGGAGCCTTCCGAACCGCATCGTAAGGTGCTGGTCGGATTCCTTTCCGACCACCTCATTACAATGGAGGCAGTCAGAAATAATCTGACCGGTCATTTTGACTGGCTTCCGACAGGCTCAGACAGCTCGTTCACCAGTCAAATGCATCAAGTAATCTCAACCAACTGCGGGCCTTTACAACCTTGAGATTACGATGCCGGTTTCCGATATGGTATCCATGTCGGCCTTTTCCACATGGAAACCATGTTGGAAAGCATCTTTGGGGTCCTGTGTCAGGGCACCTTCTGGTGCACAGCGAGAGGGCACCTACATAAGTTGCACCCTATTCATCCTTGCACCTTGTGGGAGGCACTTCAAGGTGCCTGCCACCGACTACAGCGACGAACCACACCTCCCACTTTACAAAGGGAGCATGCATTACGGCTGGTTTATGGACGGAATGCATGCTCCCATTGTAGAATCTAGGAATGTGACTAAACAGTGTTCATTCACATCCTAATGTGCTGGTCTGGACCGCAGACTGGGTGTCTGTCAGTTCCATGACCGATGTGGTGTTGGGCGGAAGTGATTTTGCCAGACATAATGAAGGCTTAAGTGATTGCTCAAATTCTCTATATTTCAGCAAAAAAGGAAGATCGTCTCTCGAAGGCTGGGTTTTTGAATTTCACATTTCCTAAACAAAGTGGTGCTCCTACAAAAACTCCTGGGCGCATATTTACAAGGGCATTGGGCCATTAAAGCATCACTTTTTCCGATGCTCCAGTGGCGCAATGCCCTGCTCCATATTTACAAAGTGGCGATAAGCCACGTTGTGTGGCTTAATGGCGCATTGTAAATATAGTACTCATTGATGCAGGTGTTTGTGTGGAAGGGGCATGCAATGGGTGTTGCTGTGGGTGTTCCACCTCCACACCAATTGCTTTTTGACCACCAGTACATATCTTTCAGCATCAGAAAAAAACCAAGAGCTAGAAAGGTAAAAAACAGAGGGGTAGATTTACAAGCCCCGTGCGCCACTTTTGCGCCACCATTGTGTCATTTCTGTGATGAAGCAGCGACATAAAGCTGCGAGGGATTTACAACGTGACGCATCTAGGGAGATGCATCACGTTGCAATGCCCTGCGCCACATGAAACCTGCATCAGGATTCATGTGGGCATTCCGGCGCAGAGTGGGCGTTCCGGCGGAGGAACACTTTGGAAAAGTCCCTGATTGAAATCTACAAGATTTCACTCAGTAACTTTTCCGGCCCCGCTGCGTCAAAACCTTGTGCCTGCTTGAAGCAGATGGACTAAGAGAAAGATGGAAAAGCCACCACAAAGCAAGAGCAGGAGCCTACAAAAGTGACATAAAGGGCCAGCAGTTATCTGGTGGTGCGTTAAAGAGACATCAGGTGGTTTTATGTCTATGCAATCTACGTATTTCATGTGTCAGCATTTAATTGCATAGGCCGTGGACTTCAAAAAAAGCTTTAACACAATACTCATTCTTTCGCAAATTAAGCACTGGACTGATCTGACATAATACCCCTTCCTTGTTTTAGAAACGGTCTAAGTGTGCTGATTGTACCTTGAAGGCAGTTTCTACAGACAAAAAATTATAATGTTGATTCAAAACATAAGCCTAAATAAACACCTGTTTGTTAGCTAATTGCAAACAAAAATGCTTGTACAAAAAATATTTTACAGATGCTGAGCACACATAGCACCGTTTCAATGCGTTTATAATGAATGTATATTCCTGTGCACTGTAGTGTCTGTATACCAGAGAGAGGTGTGGCGCCGCGACCAGGGCGACTGACGCTGGAATCTGGGGAACACGGTTCGATCGGCGGCAGGTTAGCCCAGCACCATGTGACTCTGGGCATTAGCTCGCTTAATCTTCCCGACGGCCCCCAGCGCCTAGAGACCCTTACGGGTGATTGTGCGCTTTACAAATGTGGACTTTTTACTTTTTTACCACACGTGGGGCACACAGATGACCCTCGTTTGTGATTCTATCAAAAGTTCAGCAACACAAATAAAGGTGAATACTATTGGAGCTGAATATTATTGTTTCTAGTTCTCATGGTTTGTTTTCTTAGATTGCTAGCCTAGTGCTCTCTAAACATATTTTTTCGATTGATGCAGTAAAATGAAACTTGGGGGCATATTACCAACAACTAGCGATAATTTTTGTCTCTAACTTGTTTAGAGACAAAAATTATCGCCGCACATCGGCGATTTTTATCGCAGATAAACCTTGCTATTAGCAAGGTTTATCGCAAATGCGATAAAAAACGGCCGCAATGCATGAATATCGCTGAAAAGTCCGCGATATTCATGCATTATCGAGCAAATGCTCTTAGCCATGTTATCCACCTCCCATTGGATAACATGGTGAAGAACTGCTCAGGGCAGGTGTTAGCTTTTGGAGATATTCGCGCTTAGCGCGAATATCTCCAAAAGTTGGTAATAGGAGATAGCGATGTTAGCGACTGTTTCCAGTCGCTAACATCTTGGCACGCCCACTTTGCATGTCATTAGTGATAAATATCACTGACATGCAAAGCGGGGCCCAAGATGGTCGTTATCTCCTATTAGCTGTCACTAACTGGTGTTAGCGACAGCTTGGTAATAGGGAGATAATTTTATCTCCGCTTTCTTGGCTTTTAAAGCCAAAAAAGCGGAGATAAACCCCCTTGATAATATGCTCCTTGATTCTTTATGTCTGTGATTATCATAAATTGCATATTACTTAGCTTCTAGAGCTATGGTAACAACCGACCTTTTCCAAATGGAACGATCATCAGCTGTAACACATTTTATAGTTTTCACTATTAAAAAGCAAGAGTCTGAGTTATTCATGACAAAAGCATAAATATGTGGCAATGAAAACTGACAGTGGACAGCCTGTCTCAGAATTTACATTTCTCACACAGTCTAGTAACTTTGGGGCATATTATCAAGGGGGTTTATCTCCGCTTTTTTGGCTTTAAAAGCCAAGAAAGCGGAGATAAAATTATCTCCCTATTACCAAGCTGTCGCTAACACCAGTTAGTGACAGCTAATAGGAGATAGCGACCATCTTGGGCCCCGCTTTGCATGTCAGTGATATTTATCACTAATGACATGCAAAGTGGGCGTGCCAAGATGTTAGCGACTGGAAACAGTCGCTAACATCGCTATCTCCTATTACCAACTTTTGGAGATATTCGCACTAAGCGCGAATATCTCCAAAAGCTAACACCTGCCCTGAGCAGTTCTTCACCATGTTATCCAATGGGAGGTGGATAACATGGCTAAGAGCATTTGCTCGATAATGCATGAATATCGCTGACTTTTCAGCGATATTCATGCATTGCGGCCGTTTTTTATCGCATTTGCGATAAACCTTGCTAATAGCAAGGTTTATCTGCGATAAAAATCGCCGATGTGCGGCGATAATTTTTGTCTCTAAACAAGTTAGAGACAAAAATTATCGCTAGTTGTTGGTAATATGCCCCTTTATTCTCTATATTATTCTGAAAGGGCATCTACTCTAGGCTACAGAGATCGTTGCCAACACATCAGGTCAGCACATGTGACAAATCCAAATATATTTATTAGTTTCATACTTGGCATGTGAGAATAGAATGTGAAGTTATTGGGACCACATGTGATTTGAATTCAGCACTGAACACAAATCAATGTAGATACATGTTCTCCCACTGCATTAGCAATATGGATGAAATGTTAAATTAGAACTTAGTTTCTTTTAAATAGAATCCTAAATAGAAATAGAATATCAACAGAATGTTGCCGAGATGTATATGCATATCTTTGCTACTGTCCGCCGCAGATATTTCTGAAAATAAGTCCCTCTACTGATCACAAAAGCCCATTCTCAGCATTCCACGATAGTGAGCCCTTCTTGTGTGCCATCTACTATCGGTAGAAGAGGTATACAATTACCCTCTATTCAACCAAAGAACCAGTGGCCTCATTTATGAAAAGTGACGCATCGCTGCGTGAAAACAGCGATGCGTCACTTTTCACTGCGCTCTCCCTGCGACATGATTGATGCGTCATATATATAATATGACGCATCATGTCACAAGGAGTAACAGATACGTCAGTATTTCTGACGTATCTGTAGCCGCAAAAGTGACGCATTGCTGGAGTGTGTCGCAAAAGTGACGCAACTCCAGCAATGCTTCCTTTCACATGGGGAAAGCCCCATGTGAAAGGGCTTGCGTCAGTCTTACGCCTGCTGTGAGGCAGGCACAAGATTTTGACCGAACAGCATCCTAAAAGTGACGCAGTGAAATCTCATAGATTTCACTGCGTCACTATTAGGAGGCTTTTTGCGGGGGAACGCCCCCTCTGCATACATTATACCTGACGCAGGTATAATGTAGCGCAGGGGTTTACAAAGTGACGCATCTGCTTAGATGCGTCACTTTGTAAATAGTGCGCATCAGGAGGCATGTTTTACGCCGCCGATGCGTCACAAAAAGTGACGCATCGGAAGCGCAAAACTCACGCAAGGCCTCATAAATGAGGCCCCAGCATTTTAGTTTGTCCAAATGCTGGCAAGTTGGAATTTGAATAGAAAAACGCATTTTGTAAGTATATAATAAGTCAAATTATAACTGTAAACGTTGTCTTTATCTTTCAAGCATACATTGTAGTCTGGTACACTGCAGGAAATGGTGAAATTAATCATAAAATACAGTCTTACGTTTTGAGAAAATTTGATTGTTAGCTATATAGCTTAATAGAAGACTATAGTAAGTATTTTCATGAGTGGTCAGTTATTATGAGAGCAGTCACATCAGCATTTAGCAACATGGTATGATTGAATAGCGTGTCAGATGCCATATAAGGTGCCCTGTCACTGTACAGGGAGAAGAGTAATACTGTCTTCAGCGACTTGAAGTAAGTTTTCAGCAGTATCCTAAAGCTTAAGTCAGAGGCAAAAGCGTTAAGACACGAGAAATAGCATCATCTTCTTCTAATCTTTTGGGACTTTTTTTTTGCAGAAACCTGTTAGAAGTTCAAAGTTATATTTTGGGTTTGAGGGCGCAGGAGTGGAATGGCCGCCATTAGGTCAGGCTCCTACTCCCCGCATCCAATATCCTTCATCAATCCTACCAAACTGGGAAGAAAATGAGCTGTTGTGCTCTACAAACCTTCCTTCTATTGTGAGGCACACTTGTTGAAAATTTGGGAAGGATCGACTGCTGTGTGCCGGCTGGCGGAGGCTCTGAAGTGCCGACCGGCTGCGGGACCGGAGCTCGTGGAGTGGCGCTGAGCGGCGACAGAGAGCAGGAAAGACCGCGGCTCACCACGGATACAGTAGGCCCCGGGAGAGATGGAGAGGTCGCTACGGGTGAATGCGGCGCTGAGGGAGGCTGACGGTCTACAATCCTATGGGTGCGCCATCAGACATTGCTATAGAATGTCATAGGTACATACCCATATCCTGCGAAGCACGAAAACTATCTTAAACGCACAATCGAAGGACCGTTGCGGCCCGACGGCGCCTGGGGCTGTGGTTTCCCTGAAACGCCACAACGCGACCGTCGCGTATCCGGCTTTGCGGGGTGCGGTGCTGCGGGGGCGAAGACGACTGTACTGAGGCCTCGGATGGTAGTGCTGCTACCATCCATACTGAGGGAACTGTAAGGCCCAATTGGATGCGCGGTCCACGAGACAGATTCCCGCGAGGCCCACGTGTGTGCATATCCCCGCCTTGCATATCCCGGATTGTAATGCATGGGACCCTGGAGCTGCCGCAGCGGCAGTGAGCAAAGAACTGACGGTGCTAATCAGGCGACGGCCTGTTCACTGAATCCAGGACGGTGGTGACCCTATTTGAAGTGGTGAAGTGCCTACTGGAGTACCACGGCCACCGTAGAGGTGCTGATGCCGGGGCCTGGCAGGGACAGGTGGGGGCTGAATGCTGATAGTGAAGAACCCACGTCCTAAAAAGTTGCATGTGCTGTAAATACCACCTCCTGCAAACGGGCATCGTGGTGCAGACACCGGATTGGCACATAGGCGACCCTCTGAAGCTCACTGTCAGTGAGGATATTGTACACCAGGCGGCGGCCGGACTTGTGTGAGCCGCCCCTCTGGTCAGATCCTGACCATAGTGCAAAGATGGGGAAGCCGGATGTGCGGCAGCCTAAGCTCACCTTCGAAGCGGCAAAGAAAGGGCCTAAATCACTGGCTGGCAAGGGGACCTCAGAGAGCTCGGATGCACCGGGAGGAACTGAGGACACATCAGAGTTGGACATGCGCCAAATCCTACTGGAAATGAGGCAAGGATTTGCCACCGTAGTGGACAAGGTGGACAGGATGTCCTCAAGACTGGATGCCCTTGTACATAAGGTGGACCAGCACGAGAATCAAATCAAAGAGGCGGAGAGGAGAATCTCTGAAGCGGATGACATAACGGCCGGCCACTCCACACAGCTGGCTAGGGTGGACAAACTACTACGAGATATCGCCGCTAAGAATGAGGATTTGGAAGCCCGGGGGCGACGCAACAACATCCGCGCCACGGGCGTTCCCGAATCCACAGACACTGGGCGTATGGAGGACTATATCGAGAAGATGTTACTTACCTCTATAGGTGCCGACAAGTTCTCTACGCAATTTATAGTTGAGAGGGCGCATAGGTCCTTGGGCCCCAAACCAAAGCCCGGAGCCCCCCCCTGGCCCATTATCGCGCGGTTGCTGAATTATCGCGACCGGGATGTGGCGCTAAGGGCTGCACGAACCAAACAAGAGCTGACATATAATGGGGTTTCCTTCTCCATCTTCCCGGATTTCACCCCATGGTGCAGGAACAACGACGCAAATTCCTCGGGGTGAAGAAAAAGTTGCGTGAGGCACAAATCGACTATGCGTTGTTATACCCCGCCCGCCTCCGAGTGACGCACCAAGCCAAACAACATTTCTTTACGAACCCTCAACAGGTGGAGGACTTCCTGTGGTCTTGGCGGAGAGGAAACAAGGGCGGACCGTCTTGAGATGCTGCGCGGCGAGATCAGGACCAAGACATAGAAAATGATGATTGATAACCACAAATGGACTGTCGGGGATAACATGGATTGATCTCATATGGTGATATCATATTGACAATTAGGATTGTACTTCACTCCCAGGGTCCTCACGATTAATGATATACGATCCAGGAGAACGCAGAGCGCAGAAGACAACAGACTCGAAGTAGACCCAGTGGTAATGTATGCCGGGGACCACTCTCTCTCCTCGATTGGCGCCCAGTGGTGATACAGGTTCGAAGGCGCTAGGGGAAGAGAGGGGTCGTGATGCTCTTTGGAGGTTCCCCCAGAGGGTGTTCCCCCACGGGGTATTTTTTCTATGTTGCAGTTGTTGGGGTTGTAAAGAACATGGGAGTGGGAGGGAGGGATACCTATAGGTGCACAGACATAATATCGACTCCACAATATCGAATGGACAAAATATCGAGTTAAAAATATCGAATATAATAAAATATCGATAACAAAAATATCGTTGTAAAAAATATCGATTACAATAATGATAATAAAATATCGAGTCCAAAAATATCGACTCAAAAATATCGACATGACAAAATATCGATTAATAGTCAAAGTAAAAAATATCGATATTATGTTGAAAAAAGGTAAAAAATATAAATAAATTGTAAAAGTAATATAAATTGTAGTTAATGTTTAGGAGCGGGATGTTGGGTTAATAGGGGAGAAGGGTGGGGAGTAATTTAAAATAATTAATTAATTAATATATGTTTGTAAATATTTTTATATTTTAATTAATTGGGAAATAATTAATATTAATTAGTTAATTAATTTATATAAATTTCTATAAAATTTTTATTAGTAATTAATTGGTAATTAAATATTATTAATTAGTTAATTGGAAAATAAATCATATTAATTAGTTAATTAATATAATTGGTAATACATTTTTATTAGTAATTAATTGGTAATTAAATATTATTAATTAGTTAATTGGAAAATAAATCATATTAATTAGTTAATTAATTAATATAATTGGTAATAAAATTTTATGTAGTAATTAATTGGTAATTAATTATTATTAATTAGTTAATTGGAAATTAAATAATATTATTTACTTAATTAATTAATATAATTGGTAATAAAATTGTATGTAGTAATTAATTGGTAATTAATTATTATTAATTAGTTAATTGCAAAATAAATAATATTAATTAGTTAATTAATTAATATAATTTGGTATACATTTTGTATTAGTAATTAATTGGTAAATAATTATTATTAATTAGTTTATGACATTATTTAGAGTAATTGTTATATACATAATATTTTGTTATAGTTCATTAAATAATTGGGGGAAAATTTATTAATAATTACATGAAAATAATTACAGCTAATGTGCTAAAATATTTTCTTCTTTGTTATTGGTATAAATTGTAGTTAATGTTTAGGAGCGGGATGTTGGGTTAATAGGGGATAAGGGTGGGGAGTAATTAAAAAGAAATAATTTATTATGATATGTTTGTGATAAATTTAAATTATCAATTAATTGGTAAAGAATAAATATTAATTTGTTAATTAATTCTTAAAATTTGGTACACATTTAACATTAGTAAAAAAATAGTAATTAATTAATATTAATTAGTTGATTTAATTATTCATAAATATTTTTTTTTCATATTTTGTTATTATGAAATATTTGTTTGGGAATAAATATAAATAATTACATTCAATTAATTACAGCTATTTTGCTAATATATTAACTTATTAATTATAGTTAATTAATCATTAATAGTTAATTAAATAATATTAATTAAATTTGGGTACAGGAGGAATTTTAGTGTTCAGGGTCAGTTTTCTCTCTTTAGGTAAAGGGGTATTTTTATGTTTCAAGGTCAGTTTTCAGTTTTAGGGTAAAGGGGTATTTGTTTAGTTCAGGGTCAGTTTTCAGTTTGTGGGTAAAGGGGTATATTTAAGGTGCAGGGTCAGTTTTCAGTTTTTGGGTAAAGGGGTATATTTAGGGTTCAGGGTCAGTTTTTAGTTTGTGGGTAAAGGGGTATATTTAGGGTTCAGGGTCAGTTTTTAGTTTGTGGGTAAAGGGGTATATTTAAGGTTCAGGGTCACTTTTCAGTTTGTGGGTAAAGGGGTATATTTAAGGTTCAGGGTCAGTTTTCAGTTTTTGGGTAAAGGGGTTTATTTAAGCTTCAGGGTCAGTTTTAAGTTTGTGGGTAAAGGGGTATATATTAGGTTCAGGGTCAGTTTTAAGTTTTTGGGTAAAGGGGTATATTTAATGGGTCAGGGTCAGTTTTAAGTTTTTGGGTAAAGGGGTATATTTAATGGGTCAGGGTCAGTTTTAAGTTTTTGGGTAAAGGGGTATATTTAATGGGTCAGGGTCAGTTTTCAGTTTTTGGGTAAAGGGGTATATTTTTGGGTTCAGGGTCAGTTTTCAGTTCTTGGGTAAAGGGGTATTTTTTGGGTTCAGGGTCAGTTTTTAGTTTTTGGGTAAAGGGGAATTGTTAGGGTTCAGGGTCAGTTTTGGGTTTTTGGATAAAGGGGTATTTTTTAGGGTTCAGGGTCAGTTTTCAATTTTTGGGTATAGGAGAATTTTTTTGGGTTCAGGGTCAGTTTTCAGTTTTTGGGTAAAGGTGTATTTTTTAGGGTTCAGGGTCAGTTTTCAGTTTTTGGGTAAAGGAGACTTTTTTGGGTTCAGGGTCAGTTTTCAGTTTTTGGGTAAAGGGGTACTTTTAGGGTTCAGGGTCAGTTTCCAGTTCTTGGGTAAAGGAGTATATTTTTGAGTTCATGGACACTTTTCTGTTTTAGGGTAAAGGGGTATTTTTAGGGTTCAGGGTCTGTTTTGTGTATATAAAGTGTGAGAAAAAAAATTATAAATATTACTAATAATTGAAAAATTTTAGTGGAAAAAAGTTGCTAATTATTATGCTAATAATAATTTTTTGAACTACTCAGCAAAAAATATAGTACAAATATATGTTAATAATATTTATATAATATATATAAATATTTGACACAATTTACACTATAACATTATACTAAAGTAGCTATTCTAATTTATACATGGTCAGTCTTCAGCACCTTTCCAGATATTACTTTCACTTGAGTAGGAATAGTAAATAATAATTGGTCAGTGTCCAGCAACTTCTCTGATAATACTTTGAGTGGAGTAGGAATAGCAATTATTAATTGGTCAGTGTCCAGCACATTTGCATATATTTTTAGATTAGTGTGTTATTATATTAGAAGACAATGCAAAATGGATTTTTTCACAAAACTTTATTACAATTTTCCAATTTTTTCATGCGTAATACAATACAATCACTATCAAATATAACATGAACATTTTTGGAAATGTTGTATTTGCAGAATAACACATTATCATTTATGTACATGTTTTTATTTGTCACACAAAATTTTTTCACAACATTTTAAATGTCAAAACAAAATATTATTATCAATCACTTTCTGTAACAAGTATTTATATTGAATTAAATTAAATTCAAGTTATTTTTCTGTTTCTTCCATTTATATTTAATAATGTTAATATTATATATTAATATTATTAAATATTTAATTTTAATATTTACATTTTTATAAAGTAACATGACAATTATTATATTTGCTCAAGATATGGAAATACTAATTAAGACATTTTTTTTCACATATTTCTGACAATGTTGTTTTTAAATTATACATATAAATATATTATGTTGTTAACTTTATAACTGTAAAGGGGAATAATATGTTTAATAATAATATCTGGTATTGGTAAAAGATTATTTATGCAATTATATACTTTTATAATACTTAGACATTATTATAAAAAAATGTAATTAATTAATAAAAATAATAACAAATATATTTATTATTATTATTATTAATTAATAAACTTAAACATTTATCTTTTCTTTTCAGAAATACATACATTCAGAGAAATAAAAATACATTATTTAAGGCCATTATTTATATAGTAAATGGTTATAATTTTTATATTAATAATAATAAATAAGTTATATTATTTATTATTATTAATAATTTACAAAACAATTAATAATGTTTAGTTATAAACAAACACAAACTTATTCCTATAAATGTACACAAAAATAAATTGTTAACATATATTATTTCAAGTGTTACATACTTATTTAATATTATTAATATATATTAATTACTATATATTAATTAATATTAAATAAATTTAAATTTTTTAAACAGTTTAAATTATAATGAGTCTACTGTATTAATTTGTTACAATAACAATGTGTATGTATTATATTTTTGTACTATAACATTGTATTTTCTATGATCCCTTTTCAAAATTGGTTTAAGGGGACTACTTTTTTACCGCGTAAGGTTATTGCGCTTCATTCAGGACTGGAGAAGCTCGCGGTTGGGAGTTGCTTCATGTGGAGAGAGGTAAGGTACATTTTATATACAATTTATGACTGAGTGGTAAATGTTTGAGGGTATATTCGAACTGTGTAGTGTTTTTGTGTGTATGTATGATTTGTTAATGTAGCGTTTAGGTGTAATGTCGTCGTTATAGATGCGTCGTGTATGTTTGAGTTCTAGTGTTATTTGAATTGTTAGGAAATGTCTTCTTACATGGTTAATGTTAATTGTGAGTGTATTTACAAATTTTATGGGCTATTTGTGGGTGGGTTTCGTTATGTATGTTTTTTTACAGGTTCCGGTTCCTCGCATGAAAACTACATGGAAGGAAGCGTGTTTTTTTTCGGTGATACTAATGTATGACTTATTATGGTTATATTTTTACGTGTATCTCCTATTTTTCGTGTTTGCCAGGAGCGGATTTTTATAATTTTAACCTTTTTTCGGGATTTTTGAGGGTTTCGTATTGGATTGATACATTGGTATGCGTCACCGTTTTTTTTAAAGTTGTGTGTATATCACTTTAAATACTAAAGTGTCCACACTACTGTTTTCGGGATTTCTTGGAGCGTTTATTTTATTTTTACATAATTTTCGGGTTTTTGATGGTTTCCCATATTGGATTTCTCTTACTTTGTAATGGATTGTATGGATTGTATTTTGCTTCATTACGTCTCTTTCATCTACAGAAATTGTAAGTATTTTTATATTTCTATTTATTGGGTGGGAAATGTCGATCTTTATGTAATGTGTATGTGTGATGTAATTATAAATATTGCATATTTGTTCAGAAATAATGTCCAAAATTTTGATAAGTTAGTAAAACAAATATGTCTTATTTATGATTGTTTAGAAATGTTTATGATTGTTATATGTATCATTATTGTAAGAAGATATTAGTATATTTTGTCGACATTTTTATAGTAGTGTTTTAGCTATTATTGACAGATATTTTAATCCTCTAGTTGTAGGGTATAGTGTGACTTGACTTTGCAGTAGTCGGAACATTTGTTTAGTTTGTTTACTTAGTTTTGGACCAATTTGGGTCACAGATTGTTCCATTCTTAGTTCTTGATAGCTTTGTTCTTTTATCAAAGCTTCTAGTAGGTTATGGAATGTGGGTCTGGTTCTGCTTGTGGTAGCTTGGAAAGCATTATGCCACCCTTTTACACTGTTGTTGGTTTTAGCCTCTTGGTTTAAAGTACTAAGATAGACATTCCACCAAGGGATTTGGAATTTGGGTTGGCGTCGATGTCCAGATCTGTGCAACCTTCCCACCCAAGTATCTTCGAAATAATCCAGTAATGGGGTTAGTTTATCTTCATTCCTCTTGTAATATGTGCTGTCAATTAATAAATTATAGTGTTCTGCTACATCGGTAACAGGAACGTAGGCCAGTGCTATCAATTTTTTAATTTGATAGGCAAAGGTGCTATCTGTTGAGTACAAAATACTTAAAGTTGATTTTTGGAGATGTCTCCATATGCTCTGATTGAAATGATAGTAGCAACCCTGGATTGCTGTGTGGGGAAATATTTTCAAAATGCTATTAATCATAGCTAATTCGAAATCAATAATTATTTTTTCTGGAAAATAATTATTGATTTCATTTTTGAGAATATTTAATATTTCTGTGTAAGTGTTTTGCTGTTTGTTTGGTAGCAAACAGTAAATGAAAGGGATGTTATAGTTATGGTATAACCCGTGCATGGAATATAGTTGATAAAAAGGTTTTGGGCATGGTTTAAATGTTCTATCCATCATCCATTGGGGACACTGTTGGATTTTTCTTAAATTACTTGCAGTTGCAAACATTATGATTCTGTTTGTACTGCTTTCATTGTCAAAAAGGATAAATTTGTCTTTATTGTGTGTGATGGACATTTCTGGTGAAATAATAATTTCCTCAAAAGTAGTAGGGTTGGGTGGGGTTGTGGAAGTGCGTCTTTTAGTGTATGCAATTGTGCGTTTTAGGGAGTCAATAGAGGGTAGTTGACCTGAAGCATGGGCTGGGACTTTTAACAGTTCCTCTTTAAGGATTTGTGTTGTTGGTCTATCACTTTGTGTGCTAGCAGTCTTTATACTTTCTAAAGCATCTCTTATTTCAATTTCTGTGACATTGGGGGGATGATTGTGTTCCCTGGTAATTAGCACATTAGTTTCCTCTGTAGTAGCCCTTCCATAACATTTGTTTGAGTAATATTTTGTACATTTCCAGAAAAATTTTCTACCACTTTGTCTTTCCTGACTATAAACATAACCCATATAACATAACAGTAATTTATTTTTCTGTGACATAACAAATTCTGCACCTTCTGTCATTTTGTTTTACTTGTTCTAGGAAAGAGTAGAAAGAAACAAAATCAAATAACATATATTTCACTTAGTGGTGCTAACATAATTAATGTTGTATTTATACTTACGTTTACTAAAAGTAGTAATCACAAATGCAGAACTGTATTTTGAAGGACTTTCTTGTATGTATTTCTTTATTTACTGTTGGTATGAAAATATAGAAATGCTAAGTTAATGTTTATACATAACAAACGTTTTTCCTAGGAAAAAGCAGTTTTTTAATTTGCTTAGTACTACATTTGATGTGAACATTACATATACTTACTTGTTTAAATAGTTGAGTTGTAGTATTTGGTGGAGTACATCAAGGTAGTAAAGTTTAGATCTGTAGAGAAGATAGAATAAATACATGTCACATATGATAAAAATGATTTTGAACCGTTGGGAAATTGGAAATATTTAAAAGTATACTAACTTCTAAATATGTACTTTTCTTTGCTGTAGGTAGAATATATGTATGATGTATTCACAATATCTGTAGAGGAAATATAAAATACATAACATGGTGTTAAGAACATAGTTCTTGTTTTTATCGGAAGTTTTAGACAAATTGAAGTATACTTACATTTTTTACAAGGGTAGTCTTGTCTTTTGGTATAGTTGATGTAGGATGTTTTTATTGGATCTGTAGGGAAGATGTAATATGCAAGATATGTTGTTTAGAAAATAGCATTTTAAATATTGGTTGTTTACTAACAAAAACATATATACTTACATGTTTAATTAGTGTAGTTCGATACATTTGTAGTGTTGAAATCGGAAAATCGCTGAATATCCGTGAATAAAATGTTTTAAATTAAGTATTAATCTTGTGAAATACTGTTTAAAAACAGCTGTTGTTTAATAACAGACCATTATTATATACTTACTATCTTATTTTGCAGGGGAAGAAATAGGAGCATGTATTAGGAATGTTTTTTGTAGTAGTTTCTATCAGAAAAGTAGGAGGAGATAAAAATTAAATAAGTGGAAGAGTTAGGAGATATAAGTAAAATAATAGACTACTAATTTAGATTTTTAAATAATGCATTGTAACTTACTTGAATGATTAGCTAGTGAGCTGGATCTTTAAAGATGTTTGTTCAGGAACAAAATCTTCAGAGTGTTGGCATCTTCTTTCTATAGAGTTAGCAGCAGCAAATGGTAGAATGCATTTATCCCTTTTATAGTATGTGTATTTTGTGTGCTTGGATTTGATTGGTTGTAGGATGAAAGGAAGGATTGTATAGGCTAGTTTGAATTTTTTTTATGTTAATTGGTGTGTTTGTTGATGTGAGAATGGTGGTATGTGGTGCTTTCCCCATTAAAGCAGGTTAGTTGTTAAATAAACTAGATGTGTAAGTGTAAAAATATTATGAAAATTTTAGTTACATGTAAAGATTCTTTTTCAAATGATAGAACACATTTAATATAATGTATAGCAAATGATGATAAATAGTAATGCTATAAAAGTAACAGGTATTATATGTAAAATGTTTTTTGTATAGAGCAATGACTTTTATAGACGATTAATATGGTATTTTAGACATGAAAGGGTACAAGAAATAACTCGATATTTGTTTAGAAACGATATTTTTGTACTCTATATTTTAGTAGTCGATATTTTTGTAGTGTTAGGTGTAATTTCATGAACAACGATATATTAGTAGTCGATATTTAATAAGACGATATTTATGTACTCGATATTCTAAATACTCGATATTTTTTAGTCGATATTTTTGTATTTTGTGTAATAAGTATACAAGTCGATATTTTTGTAGTCGATAATTATTCAATGATAATATTGCAAGTCGATAATGTGACCGTCGATAATATTTCAGTGATCCATACCTATACTGGCAAGTTGGGGATGCTTCAGTGGGAGGGTGGGGTACCTCTCGGTATGGATGGACAGAGGGGGCTAGTTAACTGTTATGGTCAGGGCACAAGGCAGACAGAACTCGAGGGGGTGGGGAAGGATGGGGAGTTCGGGATGGTCCCCAAAAGCGATGACTTTGCGGACATTGGAGACAAAATGTACTGATGGTTACCAAAGGAGATGATTCGAATAAATTGTTAACGATACTGTCATGGAACGTTAGGGGTCTCAACAATCCTAGGAAATGTAGACAAATATTGGCATACCTTGATAGACATGGTGCACAACTGGTGCTGTTACAGGAGACGCACACTCCCCCACATACCACACCTTCATTCGCGAGCCGATGGGCGGGGTGCAGATACTTCTCGTCCTATTCCTCGTACTCCCGGGGAGTTGCAATATTGATTAAACGTAATGTTCCCTTCCTTTTACAGGGTAAGACAAATGATGCAGCAGGCAGATATGCAATGGTTTGGGGAAGGCTTGGAGACTTCATAGTTACGATAGTGAACTGCTATGCTCCCAATGTGGACATGCCTGAGTTCTTTGCACTTCTCTGGGGTAAAATACTAGATGTTGGGTCCACACATGTCATATGGGGGGGTGATTTTAATGTGGCAATGGTGCCTATGGTGGACAGGGCGGATGGCATGGCACAATATCACCCTAAATCGAGAGAGGTGCTGCGAGGCATAATGCTGGATGGCATGCTAGTAGATAGCTGGAGACACTTACATCCCCAGAAGCTTGAAGGTGCACACTTTACCTCACATACAGGGACCTGGGCGCGGTTGGACTACTGTCTCCTGACACATCACTTGGCGGGCACTGTAACCAGTGCAACGCACTTGGCCCGCACGTATTCGGATCACTGCCTTGTGGTAGTTACATTAAAGATTCCTGGCCTGGACCGCCCCAGACCGCCTTGGCGGTTACAACCCACGGCACTTCAGTACTTACTATTTAGTGAAGAATTGCGTAATGACGTTGCTGAATTTTTCCCACGTAATTATGGCTCTGTCGAAAGCGTAGAAAATATCTGGGAGGCCTTTAAGGTCACGGTGCGTGATTGGTGTATTTAGAAGGGATTTGGTGTCCTGCGGGACATTCAACGGACGATTAGTAGATTGGAGTCCGAACTGAGAGACTTGGAACACAGTATGCAGAGCAGTGACTCAGGGAGCACAAGCCTCGTTACGGAGTAAGTTGACAGAATATGAAGCAGAGGCGGAGCGTGAGACGCGCTTTCGTAACAAATACTGGAGTGCCAGACGATATGGGGAAGGGGAGAGGCCTGGAAAGACGCTAGCCACCATTGTACGTAATGCCCGCGGTACCAACACTGTGCTAGAGATAGTTGATAGCCAAAGGGATACGCTAAGGGGCAATGCTCAAATAGTGGAGGCCTTTACTAGACATTATACGGAGCTCTACACTTCCCAAGCCAGTGGTAATGTTGACTTTCATCCCTTTCTGGGGGATGTGGCCCTCTGTTGGCTTAGCGATGTGGACAGACAATTCCTGGGTGCCCCTCTTGAAATCGATGAAATAAAAGATGCTATTATGTCCCTGAAAAATGGAAAGGCGCCGGGTTTAGATGGCCTCCCGGCCGAATTTTACAAGTGCTACATTGATATTATGGCACCAGTGCTACGCGAAGTCTTTGAGGATTCACTAGAGGTGGGAGTTCTGCCTCGTTCTATGCGTGAAGTGGTTATCACCTCCCTCCTGAAGCCCGGGAAGGAACCCTCATTGTGTGATTCCTACCGACTACTATCACTTATAAACTGTGACGCAAAGATATTGGCTAAAGTGCTCGCCAATAGGCTATCACTGCTCATGACCCACATAATACTTCCGGACCAATCAGGATTTGTTCCCACGAGAGCTACGAGCCATAATCTTAGGACTCTATTCTCCCTAATCAACACTGTAGCACCGGAGACGCGGCTAGCCGCGGTGTTTTTGGACGCTTCCAAAGCTTTCGATTCTGTGGAGTGGTGCTATTTATTCATGGTGTTACAAAGAATGGGATTCCCCCCAGTGTTTCAAGCATGGGTGAAACTGCTCTACACTGCACCCACAGCGAGGGTCCTCATCAATGGCCACCTGTCACATGAGATAACACTTACTAGAGGCACCAGGCAGGGATGCCCACTTTCCCCTCTCCTATTCGCCATCGCAATAGAGCCTTTGGCTTGAAGATTAAGGCAGTTACACAAAAACAGTGCTTTCCAATGCTTCCAGAGACAGATATCTGTGTCCCTATACGCAGATGACATCACGCTCTACGTCAAGGACCCACAAACTCATTTGAATGCGATGTTGTGCGAGTTCCTGGTATTTGGCAGGATCTCAGGCGTCGCTATAAACTGGTGCAAATCCCAGTTTTTGCCATTGACGCCTGCTGTGAGCAAGTTCCCATTGGACTACCCGATTGAGTGGTGCGATGAGGATCTGAAATATCTGGGGGTACGGGTGTCCAGAGACCGGGAAGAGACGCTACATATGAACTATGGCACGGCTGTCACTAAGCTGCAAGAAACCGTGACGCACTGGATAGCGCAACCCTTGTCCATGGTGGGGTGCGTTTCCCTGGTCAAAATGGTGGTCCTCCCACGTTTCCTATATCTCTTCCTAAACATCCCATACTATCCGGGACACTTCTTTTTCAAAACGCTCAGAACGGAGCTCATAAGACTGGTCTGGGGAGGGCCGCAACCTAGACTTAGATGGAGTGTGATGGCACAATCATACGCTAAGGGGGGTTTGATATCCCTGACTTTGAGGCCTACTATCTTAGTGCCCAGGCACACTTTTTATACCACTGGCTGCGTCCTACTCCCTTTATGCCACAGCTGGCGGTGGAGGACTGGATAGCGCACCCGCTTCCCCTAACCGGCGTAGTACATGGGCCGATAGCTGTGCTGGACATGCACCCGAACACAGTGTCGTGCACGGTAGACGCCTGGCGCAGAATACTCTGCAGGCTCCGACTCCCCTTACTGTATGCACCACACATGCCCCTGACATACCACCCACAGCTGGTAGTGCTACAAGAGGCTGGCTTCCAAAACATGTGCAGGAAGCTACAGAAATCCACATGGGGGGACGTATTTCATAATGGAAAATTCTGCACTAAGGAACAATTTTTTGGTGAAACCGACTCTACCCCCCTGGAGGTTTTTTATTATGTACGGCTTCGAGAAGGAATGAGAAAGCTTCTGGTAGAATACCAGGATGAACCCGAGGCCGTTCCTCCGCTGCTCATACTGCTTAATAGCTCCGATGGTACACATATGGTTTCTAGCTTGTATGGCAGTCTGCGGGCACACTCCTTGGAGGATGGTGGGAGGGCACGCAGCTATTGGGAACAGGACCTGGGAGAGGCTATACCTGATGATGCATGGGAGTATTGTTGCACACTGACAGGTCGCATCACGTCTAGTTGTAGATTTAAACTCATCCATTATAAATTTCTCCAACGTGTATACTATACACCTGCCAGGAAATATCGGTTGGGCCTTACGGACTCTGACCGATGTGAGAGATGTGGGCACCCGGGGGCCGACTTCTTCCACCTCACCTGGCTATGCTCACAGGTTTCAACTTACTGGGAACTGATACACGAGGCTCTGGAAAAAATGGTACCCATCAAGGTGACCAGGGACCCACTGCTGTTTCTATTAGGACACACTCCCCACATACCCAGACCACATAGGAAATTTGTAGACACGGCTCTCTTATTGGCCAAACGGAGATTGGCATGTAGATGGGGGAGGGGAAGAGCCCCAAAATTCAAGGAGTGGTTCCAGGATATGTTACATAGTCAGGACCAACACACAATATATGCTGAATTGCAACCTATAAAGTCTAGGCCCACGGATATCTGGGGACCGCTCCAACAATACACACTACAACAAGAGGCAGACAATGAAGGTAGTGGGGACCAACATGATGCAGGAACAATGGTGGGTCCTGGGGGAGGGGATGCTGTGTGCTAGTCCTGAACCTATCGTCAGATAACGTTATCATCTAACAATGTGGGGGATGATGACTGTCTTGCTGTATTGCATATACTGTTTCATGATATTACTGGTGTGCCACTTTTACTATATGAATGCTGGTATTATGTATGCAGATTACACAACTCATTGGTTTAATAGCCCCCACTTCCTGACTACACATGTATGGGACTGTCCCTCCAATCGTTACCTCACTGTGTCAATTTTGCCAGTATATGCTGTAATTATGAAATGCATTGCTGAATGCCTACTTACTTTGTATGAAAAAAGTTATAAATAAAGGTAAAAAAAAAAAAAAGTTATATTTTGGGTTTAAATAGTGAAATCGCCCCTGAAATATTTAGGACCAGTTTCATGAAATGCTGTTTATGTCAACACCATTTACTTAAAATGTATGCGCTTTTGAATTGGTCACCGATGCAGCCCTTTCATATGATATACAATGGGCTGCTGATGCGGGAGATTCAAAAGTAACATAGCTCACTTGCAGACAGTGTAGCTGGTACTGAGGGAAACTCAGATATAGCGTGTTGACAAAGTCCAATATCGAGGTGAATTATTGAGTGGACATATTCTTAGGGGTGTTTCAGGGAGCATTTGCAAGATTTTTCTTAGAAAGCCTAGGAGCCCAAAAGTAGGGCCCTAATTTATGTGTATTTGGTGTAGGGTACGGCAGCAAGTACGTTTGGTGCACTGCACCTATGTCAAAGTGAAAGGGCAGGAATGTATGCAATACGGTGCATTCCTGTCCTTTCTTTCTGCTCTGACACTGTTTCGACAGCCTAGTGCCAAAGCAGGCACCCTTGCACCAAGGTGAAAGGGGGCCTGTGTTGTCAGCAGGTCTGTTTTTGTGCAGGACGGTGTGCACAGTACAGCACAGTAACAATTCTAAATGACATTTTCCTCTTCCTGTGAGTTCTGCAGATTACAGCATAAATAGAAAGAGGAAAAAACGAAGAGAAATAAAGATATTTATTTTTGTGTGGGTTAGTAGATATGATTTTGTGATTTGTACTGCCAGAACGTCTCAAAAAAAGACGCTCTGGCTTTTAACTCCGGGCCAGATGTACGACCCTTTTTTGTGGCAGCAAACAGGCGACCCTCCCGTTTGCGACCGCAAAAAAGGATAATGGCCTATACAATTGCTATTTTGCGAGTCACTAACTCATAAAATAGAATTTGCAAATCCCACTATTAGGAAGGGGCGTACCTTCCTAATAGCGAGTCACCATGCCATGAACAAATGATTTGCGACTGCATTTGCGGCAGCAAAACACTCGCAGTTTACCACCTACTTCAAGTAGGCGGTAAACCACTCGCAAACGGGAAGGGGTCCCCAGGGGACCCCTTCCCCTTTGTGAGTATGTGGGGAAATATTTTTAAGAGCAGGCAGCGGTGCCTGGGCCCGCTGTGCGCCACAGTGTTGGCGGTGGCCGCCCTGGCTTGGCTGGCACCAGTGCAGGAGAAGTGACCAGAAGTGAAGGGGAACGGGAATAATGCGACTTCAGGGCAGGAGTAATGTGACTTAAGTACAGGAGTAATTAATGTGACCAGGGCAGGAGTAATGTGACTTCAGGGCAGGAGACCAGGAGTGATGATAATGTGTAGTTTTCGTTAGCACTGGGCTTGGAACAGGTCACAGAAGTGGAGGAAAGGGAAAGTTACAGTTATGATCCACACAATTTCTTTTCGGCGTAGGACCTCTTCTAACTCCTCTCAAAACACACGTTGTCCCATTGTCCCAATAGTTACTCCTTGCACCCGTCGTACACACATCACTCATAAGCACAAAAGCAATCCTTCCTGACCCACCTCTTCTCACACACCGCCCCCTAACAGAACAGTCACAAACACACCATCACATTCCCAACTCCCTGCCTGCTGCCAACACTAGTCATGGAAAAAACTTGAAACAAGTCGGGAGGGGTTGAGAGCTTACGGGAAGCCTTTATAGGATGGTGAGGAGGCTACAGGAACAAACACAAGAAAAGTTGATGCCGTGACGCGCACCCCTATTTCTCCCTGCAAAGACAAGTCGCCCCACCCCCTGCAGGCGCACCCCCCTCGTCGGATCACCTGAAGCACCCCAAAGAAAACACTACTGATCCTGGGGTCGTGAAGGCTCTGCCCCTGCTCCCCTCTCTCATCAATCCAGGCGCTAGTTGTTCGTTCCTGGGCCCCAGGACAGCCCATGCCCCCTGGCACATCAAGGCTTGCTGGCACCACCTCTAGCTCCCCCACCTATGGCAGGGGTAATGATTGTTCCCCCGTTCGTGGTCCAGAAGGGCCGCCCTCCCCCTCCTTCCAAGCAGACTCCAATCCTTGGCCACCGAGCCGAATCCTTCTCCAGACCCGGACCCACCCCTCCCCCAGAGGTGATTATTTTCTTTGGCCCGAGGCTTGGCTTTTCCCCTCTGCCTGCTCCGGGCAAGCTTTTGTTTTCTTTAGCGCTAGTGAACCAGGAGCGGGCTTCTCGGCACCAGAAAGGGGTAGAGAACACCAGGTGTTAGCGAACCACCACTCACTAGAGTTAGTTTCACACCGATCAAACTAACCTCGTTCCTCACCCGTCCCAGTGGCCACCGTGCAATATCATACCCCCTACCACCCCAACATGCATTATCGCATGCACGGGCATCAGGTCCCAAAAATCCTACTTTATATGTTTAAAAAGCACACACACAAAAAACACAGTTATGGGGACCCGCTCACTCCCACGGGTGTCGGTTACAGTACACCTGAGGTAACTTTGATAGCTAAGCCCCTGACAGTGCCACGATTCGCGGCTTCAGGGAGCATTCGAGTCACTTGCGGACCAAAAAAGCATAAAAAACACGGAGTGTTTACATGCACCTACCAGGTAGAAACCCCGTGAGGAGCCCTGTCCTTTTTAGACTGGGGGGCGTGCTTTTTGTTGAGTGACTGAAGACGTCACAGAGAGAAAGCACAGCAAAAAACACGCCCCTGAATCCAAAACGGGCGGGGCTTAGCTTAAAAAAATGACATCACAGAAACCTCTTCTCCAATGGCAGGCCGCTGTTTAGGGAGCCAGCCAATGGAGAAGAGGGGCGGGTTTAAGCCTCGCTACTGTGAGACATAAGATCTCACCAGCGAGACGGTGCATGCGCAGCCTACGCTAGCCAAGACCTAAAAAATTCAATAGAAAAGTTAAATTTTTCTGTTTTTAAATGCATCCCGTTTTCCTTTAAGGAAAACGTGCTGCATTTAAAAAAAAGACTGCTTTATTTAATGGAAGTCCCAGACATGGGGGTTTGCTGACCCCAGCAGGCTATCATGCCTGGGTGTGCTAACCATTCCTAATTGGGGTCGCAAATTGCGCCTTCCTCATTAATATTCATGAAGAAATTTGTGACCTCATTAGGAGTCGCAAACAGTGTCTGAGACACTGTTATGCATACAAATTTGCGAGTCATAAAATGTGAGTCGCAAATGCAACGTAATTTGCAGGTCGCAAATTGGTGGGTCGTACATCTGGCCCTATGTCCCTTAGTCTTCCACTAAACTGCACACAGTTCCTATGAAGCAGTTACCTAAAGGCTTGTATGAATTTCAGACTATTGTTGAAGATCCTTTGCATTTTAAGTGCTTGTAACCCTTGACTTAAAATGTTCTCACCCGGTCACCATCCTAGCATCCTTAACCATTGGTATGCAAACAGTCTTTGTCTCTGTGCATTCTTCACACAAGCACTGGTGGTTGGTGAACTTTGAAAGTGGTGGGCTGTGAGACCGAATCATGAAATCCCTTTCACAAGCAAGCACAACTGTCCTTAGGTGTCGTCACAGGGTTTTTCCACGTGAAATGTTTTCTATTCGAAAAATGGGCAAATGTTCCATTTTCATATACTAGTTATCCCACTTCAGGTATGTCTTTGCCTGGTGAAATTAAATTCAAATACCAGCACTCACTGCTTTGTCGGTCTCTCTCACAATGTCACGCTCCACCTCAAGCCTGGCAGGAAAGCATAGGTGAAAGTAGTATTTCAGGTAAAGCTGTAAAATGGATGTTCTTGACACAGCATCCATATTTCTCACTGGCTTGAAACATGGGTACTGACTTTAGTCAACTTCTTGTGGGGTTAACTCAGTGGTCATGGGTACAGCAGGTATTGGGAAGGCATACACATGTTATAAAAACTCTTTAATGTGATCAATGCAAAAGTAACATGAGTTTTCACACTATAGAAGTGCATGGGATAAATGTTTTTCATGTCAACAAAATTGCATTTGCCCTGGAGTCATCTAAAGTTTGGCAAGGCTTGATATCTGAATCAGGCTTGGGGTGATTGAGCGGTCTCCAAAATGAAGACTGGCCCAAGGAACAAACTGCCCTACAGACTCATTAATGCAATTTATGAAATATGTTTTCATTTGATTTTCACAACTCAGGTGATTCAAACGTGTGCACTTGTTAATACCAAATAGCTTGCCAATGCTGTCAGTGCAGAGCTGGAAGGGAGCCAACCCACTAATATTGGAGGCCAGTGTTGGTCTGGCCTATTAGGCCTCTTGTCACTGCCAGATGAACCAGTCTGAAAGGACCAGTGTGTGTGATGTTGTTCAGACCTGTGGGCCATGGCAGGGTATAAACCAAAGACTCACACACTGACACTTCCAAGCTGGCCTATTTGTCAATGTGACCATGTCTGATAGAGAAGTACACCAGTGTTTAAATCATAGGCATATAAGGGGCACTCAAATGTGTTGAACGGTGCAAATACCTACCAAACTACCTCACTGTATCTGATAAGCGTTATCAGCAATTCACAACCAGATCTCTGCAAAACCATTTTTTTTTATTTCAATATATTTGTTATTGTTTTTTTACAACTTATAACATGTAATCATCAGTGCTTTGTCATTACATGGTGGCAGCCCAAACTGGCTGTGTTAGTTGTAGTACAGTTACAGCTTATATATGCTTGGCTGTCCCCCTATCCACTGTCATAAAAAGGAAAGAGCAACCCTCGACCCTGGTCACAGGCCAGGTCGCTCCTCCACCGCGTCAGCACCACCCCTGCTGCCCCATTGCTGCCTCTACTTTCCCGCCTCCCACTCCCACCGCTGCCTCCCCTGCGGCCCCGCCCCCCGCACCTGATTGGACCCCCTCTTTCCCTCTCACCTGCTCCTCCTTCCCTCGCCCCTTCTTAATGGAGGCCACTGCGCGGCTGCGCAGCGGACGCACCTGGACCGCGCCCAGCGCCTGAATCCCTGGCCTCCGCCAAAGCCAAGCTGTCTGACTGAGATACGACTCGGCCGCTCTCAATGCACTTAACACCGGACGACCACCCGCCGGCTATTAAGCCACCCCGAAGCGCACCCATGGACCCTTCACCTGCCAAGCCTGCAAATTCACGTGCCTCCATACCTGCACCCCACCCATCAAACACAGCAACGACAACAACAACCACCTCAAGTGCATCCTGCTCAACACCCGCTCCGTCCACAAACACGCCGTCGAACTCTGGGAACTCCTCGACACAACAGCTCCAGACGTCGCCTTCCTCAGGGAAACCTGGATGAACGCCTCCTCGGCCCCCGACATCACCATAGCCATCCCGGATGGCTACAAAATCACCCGGAAGGACCGCGTCAACAAAACCGGAGGAGGAGTCGCCATCATCTACAGGAACACAATCAGCATCACGACCAATGCCGAAGACACACTCACTGCTGCCGAACACCTACACTTCCAGATCCACACCGACCCCCAGACCATCCTCAGAGGAACCCTCATCTACCGATCCCCGGGCCCACGAACACAATTCAGCGAGACCACCGCTGACTTCATCAGCCCACACGCCCTAGCCTCTCCAGAGTACATCCTCCTAGGGGACCTGAACTTCCACCTGGAGAAAAACAGTGACAGCAACACCACCACCCTGCTCGACAACCTCGCCAACCTCGGACTCAAGCAACTGGTGGATACGCCCACCCACCTCGCCGGCCACACACTCGACCCCATCTTTTCCGCCAGCAACCATGTCTCCTTCAGCCACTCCTCTGGACTACACTGGACCGACCACAGCTGCATCCACTTCACCTTCAAAAAGATCACCAGACACCAAAGATCCCCCGCAGATGCTGGAGCAAAGTCACCACAGACCAACTGACCGCATCACTGAGCCGGGACCCACCTGCCGACACCCGCGTCACCAACGACGCAGCGCACAAATTTGCACAGTGGATCACCAACTGCGCCGACGACCTCGCCCCTCTGAAGAAACCCCCAGGCATGACTAGCAACAGAAAAACCGCATGGTTCAAGGACGCCCTCAAAATCGCAAAGAAATCGTGCAGTTCCCTCGAAAAAGCCTGGCGCCACAAGCGGACACAAGAAAACATGACTGCCCTCAAGAGCGCCACCCGCGAATACCACCAGATGATCCGCACCACCAAAAGGACATCATTCAAAGAGCGGCTGGACAACAAAGACCACAACAGCAAGGAACTCTTAAGCATCGTCAAAGAGCTCTCCAATCCCAGCGCCAGCAACAATGACATCTCACCGTCACAAGACCTCTGCAACTCCCTCGCCACATTCTTCCACCGCAAGATCACAGACATACACAACAGCTTCAGACCCCAGACCTCGCCCCCAACCACCAAACCAACGACCCTCACCTCCAGCCTCAACGCATGGACCCCCATCAGCACCGAAGACACCACCCGCGTCATGAACAGCATCCACTCCGGATCCCCCTCCGACCCATGCCCTCATCATATCTTCAACAAAGCCGACACCATCATCGCCATTGCTGGATAAGGTGTCCATTGTGAGGCAGCAACTGAGCGCTGTTGGGCAGCGTAATTGCGCCGCCAGCAGTTAACTTTTTAATCTCCCTGTTTTTTCTATTTGTTTTGTTATTATTTTAATTGTACCTTGTTTTTAGTCGCCGCGCTGTGCCTGGCCCCTCACTCCCACACTAAAATCATTGTAAGAGCACCGCTACTTCGGCGGGCCCGGTTCCCGGGGTGGTGGAGTCCATCTTGGGTAGGCGTCAGAAGCGCGACGCCACCATCTTGGTGCGGGTACTGTTGGAGACTCATTCGCCGAGGTTTCGCCGGCCTATTTAAGGCGGAACCGTGTCCGGGGCAGCCTGGATAAGGTGTCCATTGTGAGGCAGCAACTGAGCGCTGTTGGGCAGCGTAATTGCGCCGCCAGCAGTTAACTTTTTAATCTCCCTGTTTTTTCTATTTGTTTTGTTATTATTTTAATTGTACCTTGTTTTTAGTCGCCGCACTGTGCCTGGCCCCTCACTCCCACACTAAAATCATTGTAAGAGCACCGCTACTTCGGCGGGCCCGGTTCCCGGGGTGGTGGAGTCCATCTTGGGTAGGCTTCAGAAGCGCGACGCCGCCATCTTGGTGTGGGTACTTTTGGAGACTCATTCGCCGAGGTTTCCCCGGCCTATTTAAGGCGGAACCATGTCCGGGGCAGCCTGGATAAGGTGTCCATTGTGAGGCAGCAACTGAGCGCTGTTGGGCAGCGTAATTGCGCCACCAGCAGTTAACTTTTTAATCTCCCTGTTTTTTCTATTTGTTTTGTTATTATTTTAATTGTACCTTGTTTTTAGTCGCCACGCTGTGCCTGGCCCCTCACTCCCACACTAAAATCATTGTAAGAGCACCGCTACTTCGGCGGGCCCGGTTCCCGGGGTGGTGGAGTCCATCTTGGGTAGGCTTCAGAAGCGCGACGCCGCCATCTTGGTGCGGGTACTTTTGGAGACTCATTCGCCGAGGTTTCGCCGGCCTATTTAAGGCGGAACCGTGTCCGGGGCAGCCTGGATAAGGTGTCCATTGTGAGGCAGCAACTGAGCGCTGTTGGGCAGCGTAATTGCGCCGCCAGCAGTTAACTTTTTAATCTCCCTGTTTTTTCTATTTGTTTTGTTATTATTTTAATTGTACCTTGTTTTTAGTCGCCACGCTGTGCCTGGCCCCTCACTCCCACACTAAAATCATTGTAAGAGCACCGCTACTTCGGCGGGCCCGGTTCCCGGGGTGGTGGAGTCCATCTTGGGTAGGCTTCAGAAGCGCGACGCCGCCATCTTGGTGCGGGTACTTTTGGAGACTCATTCGCCGAGGTTTCGCCAGCCTATTTAAGGCGGAACCGTGTCCGGGGCAGCCTGGATAAGGTGTCCATTGTGAGGCAGCAACTGAGCGCTGTTGGGCAGCGTAATTGCGCCGCCAGCAGTTAATTTTTTAATCTCCCTGTTTTTTCTATTTGTTTTGTAATTATTTTAATTGTACCTTGTTTTTAGTCGCCGCGCTGTGCCTGGCCCCTCACTCCCACACTAAAATCATTGTAAGAGCACCGTTACTTCGGCAGGCCCGGTTCCCGGGGTGGTGGAGTCCATCTTGGGTAGGCTTCAGAAGCGCGACGCCGCCATCTTGGTGCGGGTACTTTTGGAGACTCATTCGCCGAGGTTTCGCTGGCCTATTTAAGGCGGAACTGTGTCCGGGGCAGCCTGGATAAGGTGTCCATTGTGAGGCAGCAACTGAGCGCTGTTGGGCAGCGTAATTGCGCCGCCAGCAGTTAACTTTTTAATCTCCCTGTTTTTTCTATTTGTTTTGTTATTATTTTAATTGTACCTTGTTTTTAGTCGCCGCGCTGTGCCTGGCCCCTCACTCCCACACTAAAATCATTGTAAGAGCACCGCTACTTTGGCGGGCCCGGTTCCCGGGGTGGTGGAGTCCATCTTGGGTAGGCTTCAGAAGCGCGACGCCGCCATCTTGGTGCGGGTACTTTTGGAGACTCATTCGCCGAGGTTTCGCCGGCCTATTTAAAGCTCCACCTTCCTCAACGCGCAGCGGTGACGCGCAGGTGTAGCACCTTCCCTGCGCCTGAGTCGCGCCAGAGTCCTGCCCGTCTGCGCCCGTCAGCGGCACGTAGGCGGACGGGGCAGGACGGCTGGCAACTCGTCTGACATCCGGGTTAGTTGCATATTGCTACTTATCATGATTACTTACTCCAGTATTGATTTGCGTTCTCTCCGTCCCCCCTGCGGTCTCTGCCATCATGTATTCCCAGGAGGCCGTACATTGAGGAAAGGCTGTAGCGAATGTGGGTGGCGTCTTCCTGATCGTAAACATTTTACACAGATTAGTCCTTCCGTTCACCATCAAGGTCTGTTATTAAATACCAGATCCTTGCCTGGCCATGCATTAGACATTTGGAATTTGTTGCAGGACTCGCAAGTATCTTGTTTATTTTTGACGGAGACTTGGCTGGCTGATTCCTCTGCCCCTGATTTGGCGAACGCTGTACCCTCCGCCTATAACATTTTTAGAAAAGATAGGCCATTTGGAAGAGGTGGCGGAGTGGCGATCATAGTAAATAAGAACATACCATGTCGCACTTTCCCTGTTGATAATATACAGGGTAGTGAAGCCTTAGGCTTCACCCTCCAGCTTTCGTCTTCCCAGGCCTTTACAGGTATTCTTGTATATAGACCACCAGGCTCGGTGGGGCCTTTTTTAGAAGAACTGCAGGCAGCTCTATCGACTCCCTGCCTTAGATCTAATCACTGCCTTCTATTGGGTGACCTAAATATTCATATGGATAATAGTTTAGACCCGGACACTCAAAAACCTTTGGATATTACTTCCGTGCTCGGATTATTTCCGTATGTGGTAGGACCTTCTCACAATAAAGGCCATACGCTGGATCAGATTTTTTCCACTCTTCCTCTCTGTGTATGTTCTCCTTTGCCAGTTTTGTGGTCGGACCATTTTCTTATTTCTTTCTCTTTTCCTGTCAGTGTTTCAACACAGACTAAATCTGCTGGGTCGGCGAAACATGTCTCTAAATCTTTCCATCTTCTTACTAGAGATATGCTATTGAACGCCCTGACCAATTCTCCGTGTCCTATCTCTGACAACTTAGAGGATAATATTGCCCTCTTTCACAAATGGCTCACAGATTGTCTGGAGAGCCTGGTTCCGGTCAAGAAATTAAATTCAGCCGAAAGAAGGACATCAGCCCCATGGTTTACTCCTCAGTTAAAAAAATCACGACAAGACCTCAAGAAAGCTGAAAGAGCATGGAGGCAAACCTATGATCTTTCTGAGAGGCAGAATTTTAAGGCTTTGACTCGAGCCTACCATAAATCAATCTGGCAAGGAAAAAAATCTTATCTGGAACTTAGAATAAATGAGGCGGAGCATTCGTGTAAAGAAATTTTTAGGGTGGTGAAAGATTTTACTTCTCCATCTGCCTGTACCCCTATCCATGCCCACTCTGAATCCTGGCTGAGGGAATTGGCTGTTTATTTTGTAGATAAAATCACTACTATTCAAGACTCTCTCCTGTCTACTTTTCAGCAGCACACTGTGAGTTTGGGGTGCTCCCCACTAGACCATGGTCCTCTCCTGTGTGATTTCCTCAACTTGATCGCGTGAGTTCAATGGACATCTTGGCAAATCTTAGATCTGGATCCCCACTTGATCCTTGTCCTGCCAAGTGTTTAGCAAATATGGCACCAGTTCTAAATGATCCGATTAATCCCATTTTGAATCTGTCGCTATCATCCGGGGTAGTTCCTCGGGCTTGGAAAAGCGCCATGATCCTGCCACTCCTGAAAAAAACAGCACTCGACCCTCTGGTCCATGCCAACTATAGACCCATATCCCTACTCCCTGCTCTGGCGAAAGTGACCGAGAAGCTTGTGCACAGATCAATTTCTAATTTCATCAAGGAAAATGGCCTGTTGCACAGTACTCAATCTGGTTTCCGTGCTAATTTTAGCACGGAGACTGCCCTTCTCGAAGTCACGGACGCCATCAGGGAGGAGCTAGACGCGGGAGGAAAAGCTATGTTGGTTATGCTTGACCTGTCGGCGGCATTCGACACCGTTCCCCACGCGATTCTCCTTTCAGGACTCTGGGACTTTAGACTACGGGGAACGGTGTGGAGTTGGCTCAAATCCTTTCTAGCCGACCGCCGACAGACAATCTGGGCGCCTCCCTACTCCGCCGAGATGCCACCGCTAGAAGTGGGGGTTCCCCAAGGTTCCATCTTGAGCCCCCTCCTCTTTAACATCTTTATGGCCCCTCTGGCGGTAGTGGCGGAGTCTTTTGGCGCCCGGATTGTCTCCTACGCCGACGACACCCAACTCCTGTTTGCAAGTGACAGGGGTGGGTTGTTTGATGACGCCCAGGTTAGGGGCTGTCTGAGTGCGGTCTTTGAGTGGTTCGGATGTCATGGACTGAAGTGCAACTCCGACAAGTCGGAGTTGCTTTTCTTTGGCTGCACCTCCGAGCCTGACTAGAAACCCTGGTGGCCGCAGGACATGTTCCCCCCTACCAGTATGTCCTTGAAGGCCAAAAATCTGGGAGTCATTATTGACAGTGACCTATCTTTCGGACCACATATCTCCTGTCTTACAGGGAAATGCTTTGGCATCCTTCGGATGCTTCGTAAATTTCTTCCCCTAGTGTCCATTCAGCATAGGAAAATCATTGTCCAGGCGCTAGTTGGTTCTAGGCTGGACTATGCGAATGTTTTATTTCTGGGACTTCCCAAATATTTGGTTAGACGTCTACAAATCGCCCAGAATTCAGCGGCCCGAGCCATTTTCGGTCTTCCAAGAAGGGCCGGAGCTACGGATCTTCTTTCAACTTTACATTGGCTACCCATCGCCAAAAGGATCCTTTTCAAAACCTTGACCACGACCTTTAAGGCCTTACATGGCATAGGCCCTAAATATATTGCAAATCGACTTTCTTGGTACCAGCCTTCTAGATCCCTTAGATCTTCTTCCCTATTCAAAATGACTGTTCCCATTATCAAGCGCGCCAGAACAGGAGGCCGGTCCTTTCGTTATTTAGCTCCCCGTGCCTGGAATGACCTTCCGATTTCTTTAAGACAGGCTTCCAGCCTTTTTTCCTTCCGAAAGACCCTTAAAACTTGGCTCTTCCCTTAATTGGTGTTGTTTTTATGTTCCCTTTCAGTTGTTATGTTGCTCCCCTTTTGGTGGGTACCTTCGCTAAAGCGCTGGGATGCTCCGTGGAGTGGCCGTGCGCTATAGAAGCACAAAATTAACATAACATAACATAACATCGCACCCCACCTCCCGAATGTCATTAACGACTCCCTCACGTCAGCCACATTCCCTGAAAGCTGGAAACACTCAGAAATCAACACCCTAGTGAAGAAACCAACAGCGGACCCCAAAGACCTCAAGAACTTCCGCCCCATCTTTCTCCTCCCCTTCCCGGCTAAAGTCATCGAGAAGACCGTCAACAAACAGCTGACAGCATTCCTCGAAGAAAACAACTCGCTCGACCCATCCCAGTCCGGATTCCGAGCCAACCACAGCACCGAGACTGCCCTCATCGCAGCCATGGATGACATCAGGACCCTGATGGACATCGGAGTGACAGCCGCCCTCATCCTCCTCGACCTCTCGGCAGCCTTTGACACCGTCTGCCACCGCACCCTAATAATGAATGAATGATTACGAATTTGTATAGCGCTGGCTACCCGGAGGCATCCCAGCGCTTTTAGACCCAGGACAAAGCATCACAAATTAGCAGAACAGAAGAGTCTTCAACCGTTTTCTAAAAGCCATATGGTTGGGTTCAAGACGTATGTTATCGGAGAGTTGATTCCAACATTTGGCCGCGTGAATCACGAACGGTCGGCCACCCATCCATGAGCCCTTGGCCCTAGGAACCGTCAGAAGATTCAAATGGTTAGATCTTAAGACTCTGGAGGTTTGATAATGAGAAAACAAAGGGCGTAAGATAGCCGGGCCATAGTTGGTTATTGACTTATGGGCCAAACACATGGCTTTAAACCGGACCCTTTCCTGCACCGGCAGCCAATGAAGAGATTGCACAGCGGCCTTCGCCGAACTGTGCCTTGGCACTTCCCGTAGCAAACGGGCTGCGCAGTTCTGGACCGATTGAAGTATCTTAATAGTGCCCACAGGGGCACCCAGATAGATCGCATTTGCGTAGTCCAGACGAGACAGAATCAAGGACTGAACAAGGATCCATCTCGCCTCGAACGGCAACAGGGACAGGACCTTCCTTAAGAGCCTAAGAAGGCCATAACATGTCGAGGCCACCTTACAGGCCTGAACTTGGAAACCCAAAGAGGGATCAAGCCAAACCCCCAAACTCTTAATTTGGCTCTTTGGAGCAGGGGGGAGGCCCAGACAGCTCGGCCACCACGGATCAAGATTAATGGGGGCCTTATATCCCAAAAGCATGACCTCGGTTTTTAAGCCATTAAGCTTTAGAAAGGAATAACCCGCCTCTACAACACTGGGATCCAAGGAAAGGCCCTAGACTGGATCACATCGTTCCTCTCCAACAGAACCCAGAGAGTCCGCCTCCCACCCTTCCGCTCCGAGGCCTCCAAGATCATCTGCGGCATCCCCCAGGGCTCCTCACTCAGCCCTACCCTCTTCAACATCTACATGAGCCCCCTCGCCGCCATCGCACGCAAAAACAACATCAATATCATCTCTTACGCCGACGACACCCAACTGATACTCTCCCTCACCAAAGACCCCCTCACCGCCAAAACCAACTTGCAGGTCAGAATGAAAGGTGTCGCAGAATGGATGAAGCTCAGCCGTCTGAAGCTCAACTCAGACAAGATGGAAGTCCTCATCCTCGGACAATCCCCATCCGCCTGGGACGACTCCTGGTGGCCCACGACGCTGGGCACCGCACCGATACCCACGGACCACGCACGCAACCTGGGATTCATCCTGGACTCCTCCCTCACGATGACCAAGCAAGTTAACGCAGTCTCGTCCTCATGTTTCAACACCCTGCGCATGCCCCGAAAGATCTTCCGGTGGATCCCCACCGAAACCAGAAAGACGGTCACCCAGGCCCTCGTCACCATCCGACTGGACTACGGAAACGCCCTGTACGCAGGAACCACAGCCAAACTTCAGAAACGCCTTCAACGCATACAGAACGCCTCTGCACGACTCATCCTCGACATCCCTCGCCACAGCCACATATCTGCCCACCTGACAAACCTGCACTGGCTCCCCGTCAGCAAGAAGAACATGTTCAGGCAGCTCAACCAGCACACAAAGTGCTCCATGACTCGGGCCCCGAATACCTCAACAACCACCTGTCGTTCTACACTCCCACCCGCCAGCTCCACTCCACCAGCCTCGCCCTCGCCACCGTCCCTCGGATTCGCAGAACCACCACCGGAGGAAGATCGTTCTCCTACCTGGCAGCCAAGACATGGAACTCCCTCCCCGCACACATATGACTGACCCAGGACCTTCTCACCTTCAGGAAACACCTCAAGACCTGGCTATTCGAACAGTAGCGGCACCCCCCCCCCCCCTCCCCCCTTCAGCACCTTGAGACCCTCACGGGTGAGTAGCGTGCTTTACAAATTGATTGATTGATTGATTGAAAGAGTGAGAGGGGAAAGGATAGGAATTAGGGTAGAGAGCAAAAGAGGTAGCATACAGAATGTTACTTTCTTCTCGCAAGTCTCTTGCTCCAGTGGTGGTGTGCTTTCGATCCAATTGTTTGGCTTTGATAGCACTATTCAAGGTGGTTCGCATGGGTCTGTGAACTTGTCCAAGGACGCCCATGTTCCCCTGCAGGGTTGTCTCTATGGTGAGTTTCGTAGGGCGGTTGTGTCCGCGCCTCTAAGGTATGTCACCCAGTTTCGTCAGCCCTTGAAGGTTGCCTTGGAAGTGTCTTTCCATTTGGTAAGTACTATTTTGACTGCCGCTGTAAGTAGGAGATCCAGTAGGTCTCTATCATGTTGTGAGTCTAACTCTGTTGTCATAAATATATTCTTCGTGCATTGTTATAGTTGAGCTGTGCTTAACCCAGGGGTCAGCACAGGATTCATGATATTCATTTAATCAGGGAGGGGGCATGTATGGACCCATCTTCCCAGACTCTCTACCTGCCCTGCGACCCCATCACCTGGGCTGTTTGTACTGAAAGGGGGGCCGGGTGCTGTGAAGCAAAGGGAGGATGGGGACCCCATTGTGCCCTTCCAATAGAGGTGGACTTGCCCCTGCTCTCTCTACCTGTGTCTGAGGGAGCAAGGCAACCACTGAGAAGGCTGCACCCTGCCCACACGAGCAGGCAGAGAGTAAAACACTGCCAACTCCCATGGCCTACAAGCAGGCCACATTTAGCGGGCAGTGAACGGTGGGCTCCCTCAGCTTCCCGAAAACAATGGAGGCATTGGGATGCCCAGTTTGGACTGGGACCCCCAAATCAAAAAGACAAAAACACAAAAGGAGAGTTTTGCAGCTCTTCTAGCACAGTAGGAGAGGCTCTGTTAAAATATTCACCGCTCCTGGATGGAGCACCCCATAATGCCAAGCGGGGCTTTTATATTATTCTAATTTTTTACTTTTATTGGCCCCAGGTTTACAGAGGCACCACCAACGAAATACAACAAGCGTGATTTACTGCAGGAGGGCAGCAGCTCTCCCCTGAAGCATTTTGTTAAAGGGACCAATCTTATCTCATCAATGTTCAAAGCACTCCCATGGCTAGAGTTTTTTCTCTACAGATTAGAATGCAGCTCTCTCTATGGGCTTGCTCTATGAATGCAGGTATTGTGGCCTGAAGCTGCATGAAAGAGATACATGTACTGAAGCACAATCTCGAGGCTAATTCTATGATTGCAGGTTAATGTAATCAAAACGTGATGATGTCCAGGGGCTGCTTTTATGATTGCATTTTCATGATTGGAAAGTTTATAAAAAATACACCAACATGTTTTGCAAATTTTAATTTGAATTTTGCTGCTTTATTGAGATAATAAAGTTGACAATGATTATTGATCACAGTGAATATGCTTTATTAATGATAATAGGTGTATTTATACTTGATTATTATTATCATTATTATTGATTGCATTTACATAAAAATTGATGGCTTTTACATGTGGTTTATTCTTCTCAAACCATTAACCAAGCCAATACACTTACCTTATATGTTTGTATGACCCCTTCAAGGAGTCAAAGGTGGTTGTGTAATTTCATTTTTGGCATTTTTCATCTGCCTATGCACAAATTTGTACGTTACTGCATAGTAGTTTGTGTGTAATAAATGTACTTTTCTTTTTGTAAAGAAAAAGCATTGACTGGAAAATCATTTATTGTGTGTTATTGTTATGTTCCAGTGAATGGTGATTGCTAGCCCACAGGACCTCCTTTGGGTAGGCCATGAACTACTCTGCTTCACCACTATGAGAGACTCAAGTGCTACAATGGGGTGCTTAGTTCCCAGTGAGGAGAGTTGTGGAGAGAGTTGTGGACCTATTACTTTTGCAGGTCACACATCTAATAGCCCAATTTTCTACAATGGTTATATGACATACATCGCAGGAAAAGAGAAAGTAATAAAGGCAAAAGCATGTCAGTAGACAGGTGGCGGCTCAACAACCATCTTAGGGGCATATTCTCAGGGACTTATCGCCGAGTTATCAGCACTTTAGTGCAGCAAAAGTGGCGAAAGAATTATTGTCCCATTCTCAAACTGGTGCAAACTGCCAACATCAACAGTTTTCCAGCAATAGCTTCAGCAAAAAACATTGCCACGGATGAGAGTGACAACTAACACTAATGATATGCAGAGTTGGCGTTCCCACGCAAAAATAAACAGAAACACCACTACGCAATACTCTCAATGACCAGCCAGATCTGTGATGCGATCTAAAAACGGGCGACAAGGCGTGTTAGCAGCAGGGATTTAATACCTGCCTTTTACTTTTAATGAGGCACAGGGTCAGACTGATTTGCATATGGCCATGTCTGAACTGGGGTAGCGAGTGAGCTAAATGCTTGCTTGCAATGTTCAGCACTCCGTCCATCATCTCCATTGGATTTCCTTTTTACTGGTGTTAAGCAGGACGACAACCTGCAGTCTGAAAGGGAGCCCAGTCCAGAGCCACATCTGAAAACCAACAGAGGCCTTGGAGCCAATGCTCATGCAGCTTGGAGACCCAAGAGGGCCACAACACCCATCGCCACCACCCCGAACCCCAGGACACTCCCCCGGACTACCACTGAGGCAGCGCAGAAAAGACAGCAGACCTTCTGAAAATGCACCAGCCTCAGAGACTAAACGCCAGAGGATGTCATTGCCCACTACAGGCTCAAAAGGACAACCATCTTCTGCATACTGACCCACATTGCCCACCGCCTGAAGGTACCAATACAGCAAACAACCAACATCCCTCCCAGACAAAGCTGCTGGCTGTGCTGCACCTGTTGGCCTCTGGTACCTTCCAACCAACAACTTCCAGGATCAGGGAAGCCTCACCGCCAGCCTATCAAACTTCCTCACACATGTCTTAGATGCATGTCCACAAAAGCAACGGCGGGCCCCTGTATCCGCACCACACGCTAATCCCAGGTCATAGTGTTCCTGCACAACCAACCCCAACCCCTGCCGCTGCCTGGCACCTCTTTTCTCCAGATTCAAGATTGTAGTTTCTGAAATGGGTGTGTATCTGGTCATGAAGTCCAGTAGTCAACAGGAGTGGAAAAACAGTTCTTTATTACAAAAACATAAATTAACAACACAAAAACATCAGCCAACGCATTCCATTCCCAACGGGGAACTTAATCAGGGCAACTTCTTGATCCAATTAACTGCATATGGTCAGGGAAATCCTCAATTCAATTCCATATTCCAAAAGTACGTATTCAGAAACCTGTTGGATACATGGTGACAATGGTCAAGCATCTGTATGGTCACACACATAATCTGGTACAGTGTATTGCACTTGGACAAACTGGAATGCTTACAGGTCTGATTAATCCTGCACAAAAAGACAGTAACAGAAGTTTGCGTGGTCGTAACCTTTGTAGGAAAGAAAAGGAAGGTTACGACCAGAAGAACTTCTGATACGGTCTCATTAGGCATGATTTATCATACCTGTGAGCATCACAATTGTATAAGCTTGATACCGCTGCACCTTCACTTCCCCCACACTGCACAGGAACAGCCGGAGATCAAGCAAGGGAACCACGCCACAGCTGGATTCCCGCAGATCTTGGGGGCAATTGACTGCACACATGTACTACTTGTGCCCCCTGCTGACATTGCACACAATCACCACAACAGAAACACGTATTCCACCAATGTGCAGGCAAAACTGGACCACCGGGGCCTGTTCACCAATGTCGTTGCAAACTTCCCAGGCAGTGTGCATGATTCCCACATCTTCCGCAAGCACCCCATCCCTGGTCCTCAGACCGGTCCACCACCCAGCGATGACTACCCCACCCTGCGCACCCAGGCTTCAATGCTCACCTGCCACCACCGGCATGTCTACAAGAGGACCTACCACATGCTGGTACAACCTGTGCTGGCCCGGCATATGCCAGTCCTGTGTAGGGGTGTGAACAATGACCCTGCGGCTCTGGGCGTGGTTCCGTTCTGGGCTGGACAAGGAAGTAACTAATGTGTGTGTCTCTGTTGTAGTGTCGGCACCACCCTGACCTCAATCAGTAATGTTGCACCCTGTGACTCAAGCCCCAACATGAGCAACATGGACGTAAGGGGGAACCACTGACCCTACATTCATCCATACTTCAACTCTTGAATGATCATAGACGTGACACATCTATGTGAATTTGAGTGTTAAATGCACATTCAGTGGAGTGTTGTAGATGGAGCAGTACAGGGCCATGCAAACCCCACTGTACATTGTTGCCCCATGGAGGGCCAGCCAGAGTGCTTTAGGGAATGACAAGTTCATTGGAAGAGGAAGAGTTCAGTCCACAGTCTGATTGCTGTGTCATTGGTAACAAAGAGAATATGGCAGGCCATGTCGAGGTCCAAGGTGAGTGTCACAGAGTGTCTCGGGGGACAGTGGAAGGTGATGAAACAGAGGGCAGAACCAAGCAGAAACAGGCCATATGGAGGAGATGAATGCTACTGCGGCCTTCTGACCACTGAGCCAGAATCTTCTGCATCTTCGTTCTCTGATGTGTCATTGCCTCACATGTGGGTGGTATTGTTTTGTCTGTATAACTGTGTGGCAATGACACATCAGGGGCCGGAGATGGAATTTCTGCCGCACTGTGTGGCACTGACACTTCAGGGGCGGAGATGTGGATGGAGTGGTAGCAGCAGCATTCATCCACACCAGGCCTTGTGGCAGCAATGCCATGATGAGGGTCTGAAGGGCATGGAAGAACCCAGCTACCTCGCGCTGGTGTGCAGTCGTGGCAGCCGTTCTTTCAGCCTGCATCCGCTCCATGTTCTTCATGATCCTCTGCATGTTTTCCAACCCCTGGCTGACATCACTGGAGCCACTCTGACTAGACAGTTGTTCTTGTCTCTGAGTCAGCACTCCAGCGATGTCAGCCATGGATCATTGGAAAGCATGGAGCGGACTGTGGGTGTCGGTTAGGGAATGTGAGTGGTCCCTGATGGGACTTAGACACCCACGTATGGCATCTAGTTTGGCTGCCATGAGGTCGAACCCCACCGCACCTGTTCAGCCATCTTCTCCTGGCACCCTAACACACAGCGTTGGAAGGCCAGGCGTTGGTCATGGGGATCCTGGGAGACAGTGGTGGTGGGTATTTCCTGCTGTGTGGTCTGTGCAGGCGTGGGGTCTCCTCGATGCAGCTGGGCTACCCTGCTCCTGGAAGTGGGGTGCCAAAGCTGTCAATGAGCTGATGGAGGGCGTCCATGTCAAAGGTGGGGAGGTCCTCTGCGTCATCAGAGTTGTTGGTTCTGCTCTGCAGGAGGTGTTGATTTTCCCTCAGCAATGTGAAGGGGAGATGCAGTTTAACATTGAGTTCACATGTATGTTGACGCATTGTACATGTTTACAGACAGACTGCATGACAGTGTACATTGTGACTGTTTGGGGGAGCTGCCTATTTGATGCGGGACAGTGGACATTTCGACGACATCACAGATGTGTGTTCGTATGTGTACATTATCAGCTCACATTTCCCTGCTATGCCAAATGTGATTGGCCAGTTTCAACACACAAGCAGCACTAGTTGTGTCCTCTGTTCTGTGGTGAATGTGTTGTGGTTTGTAATACATTGTTGTCAATGCTGATGTGCTCTGAATGTTATGTGTGTGTGCTGCATTTTGGGGGAGTCTACCCTGCAGCTCTGATTTTGCTGCCCCTTATCCCTTTGACTTCTGTGCCCATATGGTGCTGAGATGTTGCAGACTTGGGTACATTGGGCTCTTGGTGGGAGTTGGGAGTCTGGGGCATGGTTTGTCCGCAGATGTGTTGTTGATGTCAGGGGAGTCTGGGGCATGGTTTGTCCGTAGATGTGTTGTTGATGTCAGGGGTTGTTTGTGCACATGGATGTGTCAGAGTGTGACCTGCTCCTTTACAGATGTGGTCCACACTCAGCCACCTCAGTGTTGTGGCGTGCAACATTTCATGATATATTGACTGCAGCAATGCTATTCGCCATGAAGTGTCACTTGCATTGTCACTGTTGCTCACAGACATGCCACTTTGCTGGGTTTAGCACATGTGCATGGGCTGGTTGTGAGATTGATGGTTTGTGGGAAGTGCCCCCTCTGGGCACATAGTTGACAGGAGCCTACTTGCTGTTTCTAGGTGTGCTGCAGTGTGCCTAGGGGGTCATGGACATAATACAGAATCATTGAGGGTGTGCACTGTGCTATACGTAATTGTGCATGTGTGCCATTGTTTCCATCTCCCCTCTTAACCCCTGTCCCTGGTCGTTATTCACTATGTTGCTGTTGTGTGAGGTCACGTTGGGCAGTGCCTGGACCCCCAACTCCTGCCACCGTTTCCTCACTGATGACTGTGGACAGCATTTCCTCCATCTCATCCAGCTCCTCCTGTCGCGCTGGATTCCCACCTCCAGTCTGCATTGCTGCCATCTGGTTGTAGACGGCGATATGAATCATTGCGTTAACTGATTTTGGTGATGATTATCGCATGTTCTTGAGAATATCCCCCTTAGTCTCACACCTACTTGCTAGAAATTATTAACTACCATGTGCATAAGCTTGTCTGGCCCAGGCACTTGTGAGAAGAACAGAAGGTGCTATGCATCAGTACAGTCTTGGCAGTTATCTTCATTATCCACATGGAAGGAATCATCCAATTATTCTAATTCTAATTATAGCATGTCAACATGGTGAATCTACGACTCTACATATTGGGTTGAGCAGATCATATAAGTTTTAACTTAACATATCACATCTGATTCTCTGCCAGCGTCAATACTGAAAAATAGAAAGCAGAAACAAAAACTATTATAGATAGGCACTTTGAGCCTTCTGTGACAAAGTTGCCTATGACTTTTAAGCAACTCCTGTGAAGGAACATCTTGCAGAAGCAACATCAAAAATTGCATAAAAATTAAACCTGGCGTTCTGGAGCACTTCCTGGTTATTAGTGTCTCGGGTATCGTGTATGCACAATATGTTCCAGATTGACCTCTAAAGCCCTCATTACGAGTGGCCCAGCAACTGTTATGTTTATTGCACATGATAACATTCGACTTCACTGGATCATAATCTATTGGGTTCCATAATTACCACCCAATGTTTAGGGAATGACATATCAAATTCTTCAGCGTCTTGGCAAATAATATTTCCCTCAATAAATGTTGGCAGGTTTGATCAGCTGATATTCAAAACAGCACTCATAAACATGATATGTGCATTAACAGTAGCTGCAGCACATATCACAATTAACAGTGAAGCTTGTAATGCTTCCCTAAATGTTTATCCTATTCACACAATTCTTACTGTGGCATATAGCCTGCAGTATTAGAATCTGCTCCCTTGCCTTTTGAAAATGAAACTAAACACAGACTTAAAACAGTTTATATTATTTAGAAGACAGTGTCAATTGGAGAAGTAGGGTACTGATGCTCTTCACAAGAGACAAACCTTTGCTGTAACTTCAGCATGACAGTACACAAAAGGTAGTGCAAGGGAGAGATACTTTATCGATGTTCCAAATGTAAAAAAGCTTTACTCTACAATCCTTTCTGACTTATCTTATGCAATTACACTCAGAACAAAGGTCTTATCAATGCTCTGATTGTGAAAATGAATTAGGGCCTGATTTAGTGTTTGACAGACGGTACTAAGTCCATCAAACTTAGAGATGACCACTAGCCCATTGGTCCTGTCTGCTACCACAGTGCTTCCTTTCAATGTACAAAGGGTTTGGTGGATGCCGCTATCTGTTCTGATGGCCATTCCCCAAACGTTTGCCAAGATTTTGTTGTTCAGAAACAAACTCCCAAAGTAGGAGGTTGCTTCAGAAAAACAAATAACTAATGACTGCACACCCTAGTATTTTTCTCCCAGGTTATGTAGGTTCACTATTTATTTTCTGACCCCCACTGCCCAATGTTTCCTGGTATTAATTGACGAGACTGCCATGATCAAACGTATCCAGGATACTTTCCAACTCCGTTTTGAAAACTCCGCGACTGGTCCGTGTTCAGAGCAGGAGACTTTCTGTATTCCTATAGAACTGACAGATACGGAGTTGGAAAGAATCCTGGAAGCCTCTTACAAAATGAACTGAAAGATAGGGGTCCGGATTTGTCCTTCCATCCTGCACTAAGCGAGGAGCATGATAGAAGGTCTCCAACAGGACTTAATTAGCATCTTCTCTAATGGGAGCTGATTCGTTTGCTCATGGCAATCTGTGTCATATCAGCCAATAATACTGTGGACATATGCGGAACGTGATTACCGATTTTCTTTGGCCAAAGATAACACCTGGCTCCAGAAACAAGTAGTTTGTGGTCTCCAAAGTCTCTTACAAACATATCAGATGAAAACCCTTAATAAAAATAATCCAGTTTGGGTCCTTGAATTTAGAGGTAAATCCTGGGCTATTCCAGATTAGCAGTTTAAGATCATTGCAGTTACCAATAGCAGTATTAACATAGGGTTAGACAGGGGAACAAGATGGAGGATAAGGAGCTAGAGCTGATGGGGAATAGGAAGCTCGATTCAATCACAGGATTCCAAAGTACTTGCTGGGGCAAATCTATTAATTCTCACCAAACGGGTACAAAGAGACTGCTTTATGGAACAACCATGAATCTGGGGCCTAACCACTATTGAAGATGTGAAGCATACCACTTCAGGTCTATGGAACAATCACAGATGGTAGCACCTGGACTTAGGGTGCTGTGGCTGATGTCAAAGAGCTTGTTAACGCAAGTACTTGCTTGCCACACTGTGCCGGTTGAAATTAACTACCACACAATCCCTATTAAGTGTCCTTTCACCTTTTCACCAACCATTTGACCCTTCCATCCATTTTAATCCGGTAGTAAGTGGAAGGACCCAGGGATCAAATGGGTTACTATCCAGTGGGAGACTTTGTTTGTAATTGGTCATATGATTCAGTTGTAGACCTGATCAAATTTGGCACATTTCCAAGGATCAGAACATATAGAGTTACTTCTGGGGCGAGGCCAATGACGGGGCCAGGGTTTTGGCTGTATTGACAATCACAATTGATAGGGTCAGACCTGGAGAAGAGAACCATGGTACCTACACCAAATGACTCTTCTGGAGAAATATGTCTGCCCTCTTATCTGGATGTCCAGACAATGCCCTTTAAAGAGTTGACGAAAAGTGTGCTGTTGTAGGGCTTGTACCTCTCTTGTAAAACTGTGCATTTGTTGGACAATATAAACAACAGGATTATGCCAGACTGATTTTGTGCACAGCGTCATGATATGCTGACATGTATCCCTGCTAGCGCACAGTGCACTATCTGGACTCCTAACCTTAGAGGGTGACAAATGCGTGTGCAACCTCAGAACATGACAATCCTGATCTGCCAGTATAATCATGGTGGCAGATCTAGAACCCTTTTGTTTGGACTATCTTGCATAACCAAAGAATATCAAGAAGTGCTCAGAAAGGCATTTCAATATTTATTGAAACATTGTGATTCTGGTATATAATACATGTTGTGTGATAATCAGTAGAATGAAACATATTATTGTTATTAGCATTATGAGAACAGTGAAAAGGATAAACTATTTCACCATGGTGTTATAACAGTGAATATATGAAGGACAACGCATTACCCCCCTTCCCCTCAATACTATTAATTCATTCCCAAGGAAAACATTCCCCAGAGCCTTAAAAAGGCTCGGCGAGGGACTGCACATATATAATTTCCTTACTACTGAGGCTTAAAATCCTGCTACTGGACCAGCGTAATACATTTTAAAAATTATATTATTTAATTTGCAGTTAAAACTGCTTTCTGGCTGTACAGGTAAAACTGCCTAATACCACAGTGTATGCAGTCAACTCTTGTCTACATGGTGCATTAAACAGTGAAGTTAAGGACAGAAAGTTAATTCATGACATATTCAACAATTACATAGCTGTCCAAACCCTCTTTAAGAATATACTTTGGTGAATTTGACAAGCCACGGTGATCAATTTCAGTGCCCAAATCTCATGTGTATCACCGAATAAACTATGTATCTAGAGACAGTCGTTCTAGTATTTCCTGTGTTGCTGCTCATATTCCCTATGACTTCCTTTGTTCCCGAGACAATATGTTTTCTTCCAACATTTGGAATTTCCTCCACTCAGCAGGTCCAGAATGCCCGTTTATTCTACTGGGCCTTTTCCCGACTGAATGGAGCATTTAGAAGACAGTTTTGAAGGTTGGGGGCTGCTGCAGGCACATCTTTACCTTCGGCCAGCTGCTTCAGACCACTCGCCAGACACAGCCAATTCTTTGCAATCAGGAGAGAGGGGAAAGATGGAGAGTAAAGCAAGTAAAGGGAGGAAAGAGGGCAGGAGTGGGATGGTTTGTAAGTTTTACCAAGGCTGCTTTTGATTCCCAGTCTGGCTATCCTCACTGGTGGTGCTTGGGTAAAAACCCACATTTTCTAGGAGCGTCTTGGAGATAAAGGTCCAGTCATTTTTTTTTCAAGAATGGATGGTCGTATGCTGTATTATTTTTCTACTGATTCTAATAACCTGGAGAGTCGTCATTCACTTGAGTCACCCAAACTTCTCCTTTTGCTTGGATGATCAGATTAATTCTATTTATTTATACTCAATATAAAACATTTACTACAAAGCAGTTTCTTGGATCATCTCCAGTCTTGGCGTACTGAAATTGAGCCATGAGGGAGGTTGCCTGGGGAGATGAAATTCTTTCTTCACATTTATAAAAGAGCAGGGGCTTTGTACATCATTTAGACTGGAGGGCTACATACAGAACAAAAACTCTGGGGCATATATACTAGCCCCTATGGCCACCACAACATCACTTTTCTTGTCTTTGTGGTGGTGATATGGACTTTGCCTTATTTACAAGGCAGCATTAAGCCACTTAATGGCACCCTTTTACGCTATACTTAGCGTGAAAGGGGAGGGCAACGGGTGTTGTGGTGGGTGTTCCATCGCAACACCCATTGATTTTGATGCTGCCCTATATTTACAAGAGTGGCGTAAATGTGGGGCAGTGACAAAATTAAGACCAAGGAAAACCTGGTCTTACCCTGGCGAAACGAGGAGAAATTTTATTTTCTCCTCATTTTTGCTGTTTCCATGTGTGCTGCATTGTGCAGCACACGTAGAAACAGCAAAATGCCATTGATTTTTTATGTGCAGGAAGGTGTCCCTTACTGCAAATAAACAGTCATTGAAGTAGTTTGTTTTTCAACTTCTATGTGTGCTGCATTAAACAGCACACATAGAAGTTACAAAACACCATTTAAAGATTGTTTCCTGCACATAAACAATCTTCCCCTGCAATGCAGACACCTTTACACTATGGTGCAAGGGTGCCTGCGTTGGCACTAGGCAGCTAAATTTAGCGCCAGCAGAGGGGGGAACGCAGGGCTGCACCATATTGTTCGAAATACGGTGCAGAGTGCAGCCTTGTGCTTCAGAAGGCGCAGAGTGTGGCGTTAAACCAAGGAGGTTCTATTGTAAATATGCCCTTCAGAACCCATGACATTAGCGATGATGCTTGTTCAATTTTCATAGTGGAGTTGCTGCCAAGTATATGAACAAATGAGCAAGGCCCTTTCATCAGGGGAGTGGTAGGGGAGTTATGTGGGAGCAAGGCTGCAATTTAATGCATGTTTCATGATATATAAAGAAAGCATGGTATACTAGGGTACTTCCATATACAGATAGCCCATTTCTCATTGACATGGCCACTATAATTCGCATCAGACATGCAATGTTACTGTTAAACATATACAAGACACAAACAAGTCTGTGTGAAAATAAGGAAATAGTTCATATTTCTCATTTGTGCAGTCTTGGTTTGCTTTAATCCTGTTGAAATCTTTGTTTCCATCACACCTGAGAATTGGAAAAGAAGAACATGCCTCATTTGTACTTTCCTTGTTGATGATATATTTTGAAATATTTGTATACTACATTTACATCTATTTGATTGTTGTGTATATATTTGACATCCTGCAGCCTTTCTGTAGACGCTTCCCATGCCCTAGCAGGATTGTCATTTTGTTCACATTACAAATTTCCAAGCCATTTCACCACTGTCTTTGAACGAACAGCAAACTCAACAAGATAAAAGCAAAATAAAAAGCCTCATTGTCCACCTGACCTCCTGCAAGGATATTTTGGGGCAGAAACTTCCCCGCACTCTCACTTCCAGCACTCCTGCATTAGGGCCTCTTTCTCACCTCCCCCCATTTCTTTGCCTGATTCAGCTTTTGGGTATAATACATGATGGATAATGGGTGTTGATATGTTTTGAGTGTGTTATTCTCACTTTTTTTTTAACATTTAATGCCCTTATTGAAAGCCAAGGGCTACATAATATTGGGTTAAATTAAAGTATGTTAAACATTGCAAGCACATTAGAACAGGCACTCAGCTCTCCGCTGAACGAGTGCTGCTGATCATGAAATCGTCCTGGGGGATTATCATGCATGTGTGCACAGGTAGAGCATGTTCTAATGTGCCTTTTTATGTGATTTTAATCTTTGAAACATATACACTTAACTTTGGAGAATTTCTCAAAGTTAGTGGATCAGCTGTCCACAGCACAGATGTTAACATCTCTCGTTGTATCCAGAGTAGCGGCCCGCAGGAATCGGGGGTGGGACGGTGGGGAGGTGGGGGTGGCGGGGAGATGAGAGTGAAAAATAAAATGATAATAACATTGAGATACTTTCGTTTTATTTTCCTTACACTTCTGAAAAGCACTGGGGCGACCACGGTGTATCCAATCAGCGTCATGTCCTTTAGCTTATGCATTAAGTTAAATGTCTGCACTTTATCTATAACATAATGGAATAAAAAAGAGGAGCTTAGTTCTTCTCTGAGCACAGGTTTATGAAACGCTCCCAGTTTAGAGTTAATGTTAAATCTGAGTGCACATCCAGAGTAAGCACAATTAGGGACTCATTAGGAAGACACCTGTAATTCAGATGAACTGGTACATTTGGTTACAGACCTCATATGAACTGTCTGCTGTTTACTTCAGCTTCGTTGTGTTGCACCAGGAAAATAACAGGGAAGAATTGTGCAATTACCAGAAAATCCAGTGTGGTATTCCCTATTTCCCCCTTAAGTCTCTATTTCTCAGGTGACCAATCATTTCTGCTTGTGAACATGCCGTAAGTACTGCTGTTTACCCTACACGTCTGAGGCCATGATTGCGTAATTTCAGCACATACTTCGTGAAAATGGAACAAAACAGTTTACTTACACAAATGAGGTTGCTTCCAGTTCTCGAATCACTATATTTTTTAATAAGGCATTTTAATTAAGCTTCTTCAAAGTCTTGTAGGGAAGCTTAAGGATTTTGAACCTAGGTACAAAATAAAATACAGGGCATATGTTGCATTCATTTACTGCAAGAAGCTTTAATGCTAAAACACATTGCCACAAGAATCATAGGTTCTTTTCTTGTGTTTTTTCCTCACAGCAAATCTAATAGCATTATTGCTAATTAAGAATTATTCACCTCAGGTTTCAAAGCGGAATCTAATACCCTTTTCTATCCATTGATCTCGAGAGCAGGTCTCAAATGCTGCCTTACAAAACAAGCATTAGAAATGCAATCGGGCTCGGATTTATTTGAGTTTGAGCTAATGGCATTGTAAATGACAATGTATTGTTGCTATGTGTTATGGAGTGTGTTCATGTGGTGTGTACTGCCAGTGATCTCCTTGTGAGTGTGAGAATATTGCACCGTTACTGCCTGTGATGTCCTTCTTGTGAGTGTGAGAAGCTTGCACCTCTGCTGTCTGTGGTCTCCTTGTGAGTGTAAGAAGCTTGCACTGCTGCTGCCTGTGATGTCGTTCTTGTGAGTGGGAGAAGATTGCACCTCAGCTGCCTGTGGTCTCCTTCTGAGTGTAAGAAGCTTGCACAGCTGCTGCCTGTGATGTCCTACTCACTACTCTACTCACTACTCTACTCACTACTCTGCACTCACTACTCACTACTCTACTCACTACTCTACTCACTACTCTACTCACTACTCACTACTCTGCACTCACTACTCACTACTCTACTCACTACTCTACTGACTACTCTGCACTCACTACTCACTACTCTACCCACTACTCTGCACTCACTACTCTACTCACTACTCTACTCACTACTCTACTCACTACTCTGCACTCACTACTCACTACTCTACTCACTACTCACTACTCTACTCACTACTCTACTCACTACTCTGCACCCACTACTCACTACTCTGCTCACTACTCACTACTCTACTCACTACTCTGCTCACTACTCTACTCACTACTCTACTCACTACTCTACTTACTACTCACTACTCTACTCACTACTCACTACTCTGCACTCACTACTTTACTCACTACTCTACTCACTACTCACTACTCTGCACTCACTACTCACTACTCTGCACTCACTACTCACTACTCTACTCACTACTCTACTCACTACTCTACTCACTACTCTACTCACTACTCTACTCACTACTCTACTTACTACTCACTACTCTACTCACTACTCACTACTCTGCACTCACTACTTTACTCACTACTCTACTCACTACTCACTACTCTGCACTCACTACTTTACTCACTACTCTACTCACTACTCACTACTCTACTCACTACTCTACTCACTACTCTGCACTCACTACTCTACTCACTACTCACTACTCGACACTCACTACTCACTACTCTACTCCTCACTACTCACTACTCACTACTCTCTACTCACTACTCACTACTCTGCACTCACTACTCTACTCACTACTCTACTCACTACTCACTACTCGCCACTCACTACTCACTACTCTGCACTCACTACTTTACTCACTACTCTACTCACTACTCTACTCCTCACTACTCACTACTCACTACTCTCTACTCACTACTCACTACTCACTACTCACTACTCACTACTCTACTCACTACTCTCCACTCACTACTCTCCACTCACTACTCTGCACTCACTACTCTGCACTCACTACTCACTACTCTGCACTCACTACTCACTACTCTGCACTCACTACTCTGCATTCTGCACTCACTACTCTGCACTCACTACTCTGCACTCACTACTCTGCACTCACTACTCTGCACTCACTACTCACTACTCACTACTCACTACTCTGCACTCACTACTCTGCACTCTCTAATCACTACTCTGCACTCTCTACTCACTACTCTGCACTCACTACTCTGCACTCACTACTCTGCACTCACTACTCTGCGCACTCACTACTCTGCGCACTCACTACTCTGCGCACACTACTCTGCACTCACTACTCACTACTCTGCGCACACTACTCTGCACTCACTACTCACTACTCTGCACTCACTACTCTGCACTCACTACTCTGCACTCACTACTCTGCGCACTCACTACTCTGCGCACTCACTACTCTGCGCACTCACTACTCTGCGCACTCACTACTCTGCGCACTCACTACTCTGCGCACTCACTCCTCTGCACTCACTCCTCTGCACTCACTACTCTACACACTCTCTGCACACTCTCTCTGCCCACTCACTCTGCACTCACTACTCTGCACTCACTACTCTGCACTCACTACTCTGCACTCACTACTCTGCACTCACACTCTGCACTCACACTCTGCACTCACTACTCTGCACTCACTACTCTGCACTCACTACTCTGCACTCACTACTCTGTAGTAGTAGTAGTAGGTAGTAGTACTGCCTGCTGAAATGCTGCTTTTTTGTTTTGTTTCTTCATTGCTGCAGGCAGAGGCTCTCATTCATACATACATGAGAGCAGCATCAGGATTCGCCTGAGCGCCCTAGATTTGCGGTCCCAGGGAGACCCTGAGCCTGTGACTGCTGACTAGGGCCATGACTGAAGTTGTTGTTGGTCTGTTTAGGCGTATGTACTCTAAGACTTTGTAATCCTGGCTTGCTTGGGCATCTCTTCAGCTAGTAAAGACAGTGACACAGAATATGAATGGGTGAGGAGTGACCCTATACGTTTTCCCGATTACAGTCCTTTCATTGCCGACCTCCGAAATCCACTACGTAATACAAGCACAATTCCTGTTTGATCTATACAAGACATATGGGTATGCATAGGCATTAGTTCCCATAAACTTGAGGAAGAAGTTATCCCAGAGGTTCTCCTTCAAAAAGATATATAGGGTCAGGAGTAGGCAGGCGTCTCCGCGTAGGAGGTGACATTCATCTTTAATGGTGAGCACTGTGAGGAGGAGAGTCTTTAGACCTTGGATTAGCTCAGATTTACTCTTGTAGTACTCCTGGTTTGCGCATCAGGAGTAATCCGTGAGTACTATCAACGAGGAGCCCGCACCTGCACAATCTTTGCAAGTCCGGCTAAGAGTATAGTTAATTTACGATTTCGCTCTTATGCTTTACGCTTCCAGGTGTTGTCAATCAGACATTCCTTTTTTAGCACATTATATTGGACCCACATTGAAACATGGTTACGATTTGTTTTTTCTTAAACCGATATACCATTTTTAGGTGACTTGTACTTTTGGACAGAGATACTGTGACGTACTTATTCGATGTAGGCGTCGGCCTATCGTCGTAATGAAAGTCCTACCAGTCTGCATGATTGTTTTCGATTTTGGCATTTCATCGAAAGGTGGCTTTTGTTAATATAGAGATATCATGCGAATATCTTTAATTAAGGGACAAAGCTCGTATAAACTCTATAGCTATGTTTTTTCTCAGTTGGTTTACTTAGTCAACGCCTCTGCATGTTAAAAGCTGCTTCTTATTATCTCGCCGAAAATGCCAAATGATCTGGGCATACGGTCAAAAGCCGTTTGAGGAAGACTGCCCCAGCGTGCCAAACTCAGAACGTGCAATTTGTAAAGTCAATAGTTCCACCTAGTGGCATAAAGATATTACAACTAGAGTTTTCATTTTTTAGGTCCGACCTTGAAACAGCTTTGTCCTGCGTCATGTTTTTTCCCCCAAGAACTCAAACAAACAAGAACTACAGTGTGGACGAGCATGTTTGAGTCATCTTCTGTGAGCCTCGCCTGCTGCCTCTCGTCATTTAACATTGAACGCGCTCACCACTGTGAACGCGTTCGCATCATCTGGCTTGCATTACACGGGCACTCTGACAGCTCGTAATTAAGATTAATCACTCTGCCATGCACGTTCTCGCACACAAAATGCCACATCGGGCACGCGTACATTACTTACAGCCTATCACTTCAAGGCTACTACATACACAGCACAGGGAAGACGAATCACTGACCAGATGCCAGAAAACGCAAAGGAATGTGTGGAATTCCTCTCACCAAGGCCCTTCTTCTTCTTCTTCTTTTTTTTCTTATAACATTAGGATCTCGAAACTCCTCCCCCAGAGGGAGGAGTCCGAGCCCTAAAAACTAAGAATTCTCTGCACCTTCTGAGATGGCCACATGATCAATGGTAACCCTGACACCAGCACATCAATAACTCATCACGTTTCAGTCAACATACCAGACAACTTATTTCATCATGGAATAAGACAAGAACCTCTGGCCTCATACAGACAATGTTTTCATATATTTTGTTACCTTCGTTTAGAACAGTTTATTTTGATGTGTCAGTGATGTTATTTTAATCAAACTTAGAAATCCCTCTTTAAGAGTTTGTTACTCGACTTGAAAAGATTCATGACAGGCTGCACTGTGTGTTATCACATGCAATCTGAGACTATACGTCATATGAAGTTAAAAGGGCAATGTTGTGATAACAATTATAACAAATCAGTGATCTTCTGAGTGCATTATAGAGCACCGAGAGTCAAGTAAAGTACAATGAAAGCTATATATTTACTGTAAATAGAGGACCAGATGATAGCAAAACCTCATATTATGTTTTGGTGAAAGAAATATGCTATCAAAGTAGTAAGACTGTAAATGTGATTAGTAGCTTTACATCATTACATTTTCATACAAATTAGGCTTCCACAACAAGAATGCCACTGTCTAGATATTGTTGGTGGATCTTTGTGTAGCAGATTGTTGCCCGCTGGGAAATAGTATACCTTTAATGAGGCCTTGGTAAAGTCCGTCCCCAAGGTGGAGGGATCGCCCGTCAAATTTACAAATGACCGCCTATACGACGGTCATGTATAATGCATTGACAGCAACCGCTGTTATGGCTGCTCCTGCCAATGCAAATTGCTGTTCGGTGCAGGGCTGCATCAGCATGACACAAGCCTATGCCAAACACTTTTCTTTTTTTATTTTCAAAAAGAAAATCCCAAAACAGGATTTCTTTTTGAAAATAAAAAAGTAATGCTCCTTTCGCCATCAAAGTCATCTCTTGTGGTGGGGGGAGCATTATTTGCTTTTTACTGTCCCTCACCACCAGTCTCCCTGCTGGTGATAGGCAGTAAAAAATGACTACAGCCTGCCCATCCAGATTGGGTGGACAGACATGCAGCCATTTCTCTGACAACCCATACTCCGTGTTTGGCTATGGGGATGACAGAATAGTCACCGTAACAGCCAAAGCGAAGGTCCATCAGCATTTGAATCAGGCAGGTGAACCATCATGCTGGTGGCATGTATATTTCATCACAATGAAGTATACATATACCAGCGTTTAAATTGGGCCCATAGTCCTGCGTCATCCCTCTGCCTTTTTTATCCAAGTGTAAGCTCCTCACCAGAATCAGGCATAAGTCCTCCAGTTTTTCATCTTCCAAATCTATGACCTGCTTGCCAATCTTGCTTTTATTTAATCAAATATTGAAAGTAAGCTTCAAATCACGATTTTACAAGCAAGCTTCAATAATGGTTGAAAATCAAATTGTGTGGGACAAATGAAGACCTCAAATCATGATTTCCTCTGGTTCATGATAAATGAGTCATACAATATGTGAGCATGTAAGTCCAATCAACATATGCAATTGGTTCAATTTAAAAGTTCAACATGATAATAAAGGTGACCTTGTGCTAGTAACTCCTACTGCTCATGTCCAGTATTACTCCGTAGTGGTATAATATTGCATTCCAGAAAATCCGTCCCAATGGGTGGGGAGTGTGTACCCAAGGGTAGGGTGTCCCTGGAGTGTTTGGGTGCACCTACAAACTCAACAGTTTGTTGGCATTCTAAACTTTTTCTCTGGTCCATTCCCAACCTGGAAATAGCCAGATATTTACGTATTCCAAGAGAACTAATTAACCCCTTTCAAGAGTGAGAACAGGAAGGGAGCATCCCAAAATTGACAGGGTTTAAGGGAAGTGCTTTCACCACAGGGAAAGGATTTCCACATGGATGAAAAAATATCTAAAAACGAACTTTGCGCAAATGGCGTAGAGGAACGGAAATGTGAAATGCTTCAGCATAATTATAATTGTGATTCTGGAAACCTGCTATAACTTGGAATAGCACTTCTAATTCCCCTAAAAATCGTACATGCATTCACAGTTGTCTTAAGTTTTTTACGGATTGGGGCCCAGTGATTTTGGTCTTAGTGTTTATGTGAAGTAGTACTAACAAGTTTAACTCAGTTATAAGAAGAGGCATACCAGTTTCAGTATATGAAAGGAAAAATATCGACACACATAATACAGAGCATGCGTGTCTGCTTTATGAAAACATGCCAATTGGTAATTGTTATGCATGGATTTTATTTAGCGCCCACTATTGTTTATGAGGTTATTAATTGGGGGATACTCCTACCATCTTACATTCCTCTCTGGGTATGCCAATAAAAGCACCTAAATAATTAATACCTCTGATACAGCATAAGCAGTGGGCAATTCCCTACAGAGAAATGCAAGTACATTTTTAGCAGCACCAACAAACTCCTAAAACAATTTAGCAAAAAGGAGAAAAAAATGTAATGAGTACAATAAACTAAGATTATCAAAACTGAATAAGGGAAAAGGGTAATATGCATTTTTAATTAGTCAATAAAAAGTCATTACTCATGTTTGGCTGGGACCTAGGTATGATTTCAGGCTGACTGCGATGGAATGGTGGTCAGCTACACTAAGTGGGTCATCCTTTCCACAGATTTAACCTTTGGACCTAGTTTCTACAATCAAAGTCTTTCAATGAAGCAAGGTCCATGGTTATGGCCAAGGAAAATCCCTTGAATTCAGATGCATTATTGTTGAACTCCAGCTGAAGCAACTGGTATTGGCACAAAACACTCTGTGTTGGACAAACCTCCATTAGGGCAAGAATGACAGCTGTATGTTCGCAGGACGTCACAAGGCCAGATACCATTAGCATGCAGTCCCTCTGAGCCAGTTTTTTGTTTGGCAAAAACTCTCAAAGTAGGCCAATCCTGGTTTTCCTGCCTACCTTGGGTGCAATCTTTCTTGGCAAGTCTCAGGCTACTGTCCCAGTCATCAAGAGGTCATGAAAGTACTAAGTCTAAGGGGCATATTACCAACAACTAGCGATAATTATCGCTAAGTTGGCTTAGCGGGAATATTTCTATCGCCGCCCTTCACCTGTTTTTATCGCTGAGATACCTTGCTATTAGCAAGGTTTATCTCAGGAGCGATAAAAAACAGGCGAAATGTGTGAATATCGCTGTCAATACAGCGATATTCAGGCATTACCGTGACAATGCTCTTAGCCATGTTATCCACCTCTCATTGGATAACATGGCTAAGAACTGGTCAGGGCAGGCGTTAGCTTTTGGAGATATTCGCGCTTAGCGCGAATATTCCCAAAACTACGCCTGTGTTGATCACAGGCGATAGCGATTGCAGCGACTGTTTTCAGTCGCTGACATTTTGGCACGGCCACTTTGCATGTCATTAGCGATAATTATCTCTGACATGCAAAGTGGGCCCCAAAACGCCCGCGATCGCCTACAAGCTGTCGCTAACTGGTGTTAGCGACAGCTTGGTAATAGGGCGATAAAATGATCGCCGCATTAGCGGGAAAAAGTCCAGCTAAAGCGGCGATAATGGCCCTTGGTAATATGCCCCTAAGTTTTTACGAACTGCATTGAAAGTTCTCGTTTATCAGTCCTACAGCCCCCTATCCTAAGGGTGGGTGTAATAAGTATAGATGTAGCCGAAGGTAAGTTGATTAAGTAGGTTTATTGATGAAGTGAAGGTCTAAATCACGGAATCATAAAAGCCCCACCAGGAGCAGCTCCCTGGCTGCTCAGCCCAATCTCTCAACTGACATCCATCCACCAGGCATCCACCACATTCTATCATTACATCACACATACCAACATTCCACTATCCATCCACACTGGCTGAGTAGCAAGACAGGTAAGCGAGGAAGATACATAGCACCCAAACCTAGATACCACACACCTTCCCCCTTAAAGGAACGCAAACAAATGAATAATATAAGCATAGAGCATGGTCATTGAAAAATTGATACTTACAATAAATCCATTAATGAATCCAATATAAATAAACAAAGAATTACATACTATATGACCACCTCTTCCCCCTTTACAAATCAAATAAAGAAATGCAAATGTCAAATAATTGTTTCAATACGTAAATTTTGCACGAAACTTTTTTAAACTGAATTCAAGAAATTGATTTCTATGCTACCAACAGGACATACTAGTTGGCCAGACCAGCATAGTGATGGTAACAGAGATGTCAACAATTTAAAAAGACTGGCGAAAATGAAAAGAACAAGAGATACTCTCATTAAAATAAATCCATAGGTAGTAAGTCACTCACAGGTACCATGTGAAAGTGATAAACACCCATAGAAAATTATAGCTAATATCTACTACAACACATACCTAGTTCAATGACAATTCCTCCGTAGAAATGTGTGCACGAAATGCTGTAAATTAAATACTGTGTAGTAATTATGTAGCTGACCATTCCACTGCAGTAATTTAAGTAAAAGAGGAAAGTCACATGCTGGAATGCTATCACATAGCACTACAATTTAAAGTGAAACATCATACACTAAAATGTGTAGGTGACCAATCCACGGGCACAATTTTTAAGTAAAGGTGGAAAATCACATGCTCATATACTAACGCAGAGCACTGTAAATTATAAATTAAACATCAAGCGCTAAAATTGGAGTGTTACAAATGTCACTAAAAAACACATAAACGCACAATGCGAATTTAGTTTAGTAAATTCAATAACTTGTATAAATAAAATGCATTACAGAACTCTCTAATATGCAATCATCATGAGAAAACTTCGCCGGTACTCGAAAATTGTACCCGAGAATCCCTGGTGCACTAGAGAAATTTGTGCAGATTTTAAAATGTAATGTCTTAGTTCTAATATCAAAGGACTCCTCCCCCGAAGTTGTGAAAAGCAGTAAGAGTGTGAAACATGTGAGCCGACACCAGGAAAAACAGTACCTCATGAACAATTTAATTGCTCAGTAAAGTTCATCATGAAGATTCACAGGCAAGTAAAAGCCCAACGAAAATGACCAGCAGAAAACCACGTTGGCTTTAAAACGAACATCGTGGCTTACCATATGTGAAGAAGATTAGATGAAGCTCACCGGTCATCAGAAAACGCCACAAAGTTCCTCATGACAAAAATCCGTCATTTAAGAACTAAAGGCCCCATTAGGATGGCGGGCGGAAAACAACCCCGACCGCAATGGAGGCGGGAAACAACCAGCGGTCAGATTAGGAACAACCGCCAAAAAAGACCGAGCGTGGTTGTAGCGGGCCAACAAAAACCACCCTATGCAGGCGGTGTCATCCAAAAACCGAGCGCGGCGGTCCGAAACGCAGCAGAAAAGCTACAACCCGACCCAAGCAAAGCAGAGACACCGCACAGGAAATTAATCTATCCCTGATGGTCCCGCGGTCCCAACCGCTGTTTCTGACCGCCGCGGTCGCACACTGCAGGGAATGGGAGAGCCAACGGGAAAGCTGCAGCATGGCCACCGCTGCAGACAATCGTCATAAAACATGGCGGATGATGTAAAAACCCCACAACAAAGGCAAACAGTGCACACAAAAAATGTAGCCATGCCCCCCAAATACACAAAACACTTCCAAATGAAAAAAATCTCTAAATGTCAAACAAATTCCAGGATAACTCCCACAACACACCTGACAGCAATACCCCATTATGACACACCCACACAGCTGAGAATAAAACCAGCTCCTTCACTGACCACAATCCTTTGCAACACTTCAGAAGCGAAGGGCACACACCAGACCTGATAGGAGAGGCAAGACAACACAGAACACCTACCACCACCACCATCACACCAGCACCAACAATCCCCCAGCACATAACACACCTCACACAAAAACACCACATCCACCACCTACACCCCTGCACCACACCCCTGCACCACAAACACTTCAAACACCACACACCATGGCATCACAGAAAATGCCCAAATTCACAGAGAGTGAGTTGACAGTCATGGTAAATGAGATAGTGAGAGTAGAACCACAACTGTTTGGTAGCCTGGTCCAACAGACACCATTAGCCACAAGGACACAAAAAGGATAGTTCAAACGGTCAATGCAGTAGAGACCATCCCGCGATCCAAGAAGGAGATCATGAAGCGGTGGCATGATCTGAAGAGGGTTGTCGAAGAGAGGAGGAGCAAGAACTGGGAGCTGGCTAACCAGAATGGCAGTGGCCTTCCCATGCCACAGAAAACATTCACATCATGGGAGGAGAAGGTGCTTACGTTACTGCATCCTGAGAGTCTCACAGGAGTATCCGGGGGAGTGGAGGCTGGTAAGTACAAACAAATGTTAACCAACACACTGATATGTACTGTCTTGCACAAACAAAAACCCACCCAAACAAATCCCACCACACACCCAGCAAAAACCTGTTTCACATATCCAACCTTCACTCACTCCCATTTACCTTAAACATAGCCACCAATATTACCATGGGAGCATGAGCACAGGCAGCCTGTACGACTACTCCAACCATACTCCCTGGCCCACACTCCAGCATGAAAGAGCACTCCCCCACCCACAAGCAGTTGGAAGCCATTGCAGTGTTCACCCTCACCTTACAGGTAGGTAGCCATCTTGCTTGGGAGGCCTGTACTCCTACTCCAACTATGCCCCCTGTCCCACACCCCAGCAAGATGAAACCCTCCCCCCACACCACACAGGAGCACATGGAAGCCATTGTATTGTTCACCAAACAAACTTACAGGTAGGTAGCCATCTTGCTTGGGAGGCCTGTTTGGGGGAAAGAGGCCTGTACCACTACTCCCACCATGCCCCCTGTCCCACACCCCAGCAAGATGGAGCCCTCCCCCCACACCACCCAGGAGCACATGGAAGCCATTGCAATCACCGTGAACAGCATTTTCCCATGGAACTCCGCCGCTTGCTGAGCTCCGCGTAGCGCAGCAGACGTTTTTTGCCACTTCTCCCAGGTTTAATTATGGCACCCCCCAAGCCACCTTTACGAATGTATCTGCAATCAATTACATCTTACTCAACGAGAAGCTGGTCGAAAGGCTAGGAGACTTTGCATTCGATGACAGAGGAGAAAGCGATCATAGGCCTCTGCGTGTCTCCAGATAAGTAGCACTGTAATCAGCAGCTCTTCAGCAAACACTAGGTGAACCCACAGGATAATAGCGGATTAGAGTCCTCAAAGAAAAAAATGGACCACTAATTTGGGAGCAGAACTGAGGGAGTGGGTAGCAAAGAGTGAAGCATGCTCAAAGTCCGGGTCCCTGCAGAATGCTGTTAGTAGGTGGGAAGCTCCAATTAAAGACATACAGCAGAACTTGGGGAAGGCCCAGCGTAAAAACCAGAGACCCAGATCAGATTCATCACCACACGAGTCAGGCACATCGAAGGGCCTCACAGAATGTAAACAAGACCTTGGAAAGATGCTTAAAGCAAAAACAAAAGGGGCAAGTCTCATAGTTGCTCTGAGGTCAACCCATAAGAAGAAAGCATGGGAGTGCAAGAGAAAGATGATTGTAGAGAAATGGCTAAAAGTGTTCTCTCTGATGAATGAAAAAAATCGCTCAAAATGATGGAGATACATCAACCACCTGGACACATAGAGGCAGATTTACGTTGCCTGACGCATCTCTGCAAATCGGCAGAGACGCGCCAGGAAAGATACGGCACGCAAGTTCATCCTTGGGCCACCCATGATGTGCCGCATTTACAATGCGGCGCACCATGGCGCAGGAATTAACAGATGCGTGTCGCATCTTGGGCGTAAAGTTGGCGCAGTGCTGAAGTTGGGTTGCGTGTGGCACGCAACTCCAGCACTTTTCCAACTTGCCCTATCTTTAACGTGGTGCGTCAAGCCTTACACCTGCTTCAAGCAGGCGCAGGGTTTTGACGCATCAGAGTTGGGAAAGTTACTCAGTGAAATCTTGTAGATTTCACTGAGTCACTTTTCAGGGGAATGGACGGAACGCCCCCCCCCCCCTGCACCGGAACGCCTACATGAAACCTGACACAGGCTTCATGTGGCGCAGGGCCTTACACCGTGACGCATCTCCATAGATGCGTCACATTGTAAATGCCTCGTAGAGATGCACCACGTTTACGCCGCCTTGCGTGACGCAACAGTGGTGTAAACGTGGCGCAAGGGGCTTGTAAATCTGCCCCATAAAGTCTGACAACAGTGAATGGTATATAAACAACTTGATACTTAGTTCCCCAGGCTAGAAAGAGGTGAGAGAACAAACACGGAGTGTATGGAGCTAAGGGAGCGCGTCAGTCAGTCAGGGAACAAGGTGTTCCCTTGTTGGAACTAGGGGACCTCACACACCCAGACGGGAGCCTAGGTGTCATGCTTCATCATCGGTCTCCTGCTCCTCGTCAGACTGGCGCTGCAATGTCTGACGGGCGCCATAGGCGCTCTTTGATGGAGATCTTTTGTTCCAGCCAGTTTTTGCGTGAGGGTGAGGGGTCTGGTGTAAGTGTAGTCGTGAGTGAAAAGGTGAGGTTTAAAAAAAGGTAAGTCAGTCCACAATGAACTTTATTTGGGGTGGCTGACTCCCTAGTTTAAAAGGGTGGGAGGGGAGAAAGGGACTGTTTAGGCTACAGTGAACTTACTCAACCCTCTAAAAAGGTCGACATGTTTCATGCCAATGTGGCAATTCTTCAGGACCTCAAGTGGGTACTACACAGTGAAAAATGAAAAATAAATAAAGTATCTAAATACAACCTCAATGGGTCAATCAGGAAGCAAGCCAGCAGGTCTTGCTCTGGAGGGGAACCCTAGGAACAACCCTAAAGGGCCCCGCAGTCTGTTCACGTGGGGCAGTTCAAGTGGTAAAGTACCTGAGACGAAGAGCTGCCAGGGCGGAAAACCTACCCACACCACAAAGCGCTCCTGCCGGTAGCGCGGAACAGCTGGTATAGTGAATGGTATAGCAGGTAATGTGTTGGTAACATATGTAACATATGTGAAAGGATTGTACATAAAAGTTCCCACAGACGATAAGTCCACCTCTAAGAAAACCCTGATGTTTGCCCACTCATTTCTGACCCAGAAGAGAGACGTGTTCAAAATGCCCATGATGTATCCAAAAGATGTACAGTATGTAGGCCTGAAACATTTTGAGGCACTTAGGAAGACACAACAGAACAACAGTCACTGGCGTTAGTGTGGCAACACAGACATAAACTACACCAAACATCCACATAAGTCTACAGGCAGACAACACAATGTGCAACAAGTGTCAACAAACAGAGTTCTGTATACGTTCACATGTGAAATGTCACTGCCACATTTCCACACACAGCTGACTCAACATGTGCCTGTCTGTACTATCGGTACATAGCCCTTCACAACAACAGCAATCACACCAGTCAATGTACAAGTCGTACCTCGTCACCCACCTTCAAGTGAAGTAATGGGTAATGAGCTGTTGACGAATGTCAACTCCTTCCTCCTTTCCATTGTCCTCATCACTGGACTCAGGGCCCTGAAAAGGCGTGGGCCTTGGGTCCTCACCATCATCCACGAGCAGGGGAATCCCCGTGTGAATGGCCATGTTGTGGAGCATACAGCATACCACAATGATCTTGCAGACCTTCCCAGGCGAGTATGACAGTGCACCTCCAGTCCTGTCAAGGCAGCGGAATCTTGACTTGAGCTGGCCAAAAGTCCGCTCAATGACACAACAGGTCCTGCCATGGGCCTCATTGTACCTGATGTCAGTCGGGGTCCTGGGATTCCGTAGTGGGCTCAGCAGCCATGGACGGCTGGGATATGCAGTCACCTGTGAATGACAAACACACATTGCAATGTTGCACAGGGCAGCAGTCACACACACAGCCTGCCATATCACTAGGCATACTGATCCACAATCCAAGCACGTTCGGGAAGCAGATTAGCCATCAGCCTGGGCACAATGCTGTTCATCAGGATGTAGGAGTCATGGGCTGAGCTGGGGAATCTGGCACACACATGCGACATGGTCATGTCCGCAAGGCACATCACCTGCACATTGATCGAGTGATAAAGTTTTCGATTCCTAAAAATGTGCTCACTTGCCTGTGGTGGCACCAGACCAACATGGGTGCAATCGATGGTACCAACAACATTGGGGATGTTCCCAGGCGGATAGAAGTCTCCCTTCACAACGGCCAATTCTGCTCCCCTGGGGATATGTATGCATCTATCCTTATAGATCATCATGGCTGCAAGTACATCCCTCAGCACCAGGCTGAATATTGGTTGCAACATCCCTGCAGCGCTGGCTACAGTCTCCTGGAAAGAACCAGTTGCAAAAAAATGGAGGGCTGCCATCACTTTGTACGTTGGTGTGTAAGCAGTTGGGAAATGTGGCGACGAGGCTGCAGATCACAAAGGGTCTTTAGGGTGGGTCTGTTGAGGCAGAATTTTCAAATGATGGCAACATCCTCCATGCCCTCCAGCAGTGTCAAGTGACGTAGGAGATTAGGCCTCCTCCTAATTGAGAAGAACATGGACACATGTCAATGACAACCTTCATGAGATGCCCACAGCACATCCCGTCAAGGATGTCACGGAAAAAGAAAGACTGCCATGTGAAATGCGTGACACTCCAGGTTACATGGGTGTACATTTGTGACCCACAGAGGGGACACCTCTCCATTTACCATGCACAAGTGCCGCAAACAACACATAGGTCAATGTGAATGCACACATACTGAACCCCACATCTCACATGTGCACACCTTGTAGCGTACCATCCAGCCAATGTGTGTAAAATTAACATGACTGTCTCATATTCATCTGCTGTACCTGTCACACCTCAATGCATCATGTAAACTTGGCACACATCCACAACACAATGATCACAGTAGGCGGCGAACTGTCATTTGTGTGCATGATCAGATATGAAAGCACAAGTAAGTAACAACACCATAGTGAGACATGCCTTGAAAAGGTCAGAAATGACACAAAACACATTGATTTGTTACATATTGTTGAGTCCACTACAACACTGTCACGCATCAACAACCATCAAATGCATAATTGACATGGCAGGGACCACAGACCAATGTACGTCACACATAGCCAACCATGGCACGTTCGTCAACCTGTGGATTTGATGGAATAATGGCATTGTGTGCACGATGATGTGCCCTTAACCATGTCTCCGCAGTGTACTGTAGAAGTGTTCATGATGGACATTGCCATTGCATGTGACCAAAATCACGGTAGCTACCGCCTGGCCCCGGCGGTGTGAGACCAGCACCACCCCCTTCACAAGTGTGGTAGTCATTGGCATGGAGACATGGGTAGATGGCGGTGGGCATTCTCCGCCACCCAAATCGCGGTAGCTACCGCCTGGCCCCGGCGGTGTGAGACCTGCACCACCCCATTCACAAGTGCAGTAGTCATTGGCATGGAGACATGGGTAGATGGCGGTGGGCATGCTCCACCACCCAAATCGCAGTAGCTAACGCCTGGCCCCGGCGATGTAACACCAGCACCACCCTCTTCACAAGTGCAGTAATCATTGGCATGGAGACATGGAGACATGGGTAGATGGCGGTGAGCATGCTCGGCCAACCAAATTGCGGTGGCTACCTCCTGACCACGGCGCTGTGACACCGCCATGGGGCATTGCCTACAGCCAATGGCAGCGACGATTGGGGTGGCAGGATGCAGTTTTGAAAATCACAGAAGGCGTTATTGGATGGGTTTGAAAGATGCACCATCACGGTAGCGCACCCCGGCCCCTGCGGTGCATCACCACCATGGAGCATTGCCTAGAGCTAATGGGAGCGATGATTACGGAGGCATGATGCAGTTTTGAAAATCGTGGAAGGCGTGCTCCGCCACCGCAGAGGTGGTCAATGAATGCATTTGAACAATGCACCATTGTGGTAGCGCACCCCGGGTCCCTGTGGTGCATCACCGCCATGGAGCATTGTCTAGAGCTAATGGGAGAGATGATTGCGGTGGCATGATGCAGTTTTAAAAATTGCGGAAGGCGTGCTCCGCCACCGCGGAGGCGGTCATTGGATCGGTTTGAAAAAGGCAGACCTGGACAACCAATTATTGCAGCTTGGCACCTAAGAAACGATCCCAGGGGGCTATAAATCTGTGGGAGTGAGCCTCATATTTCCACTGCTCACTGAGCGTGCTGCCTTGGACCCTCTCCTGCTGCTGCTTCCAGAGCGTGCTGCCTTGGACCCACTCCTGCTGCTGCCTCCAGGGCATGCTGCCTTGGACCCTCTCCTGCTGCTGCCTCTAGACTGTGCTGCTTGGGACCCTCTCCTGCTGATGCCTCCAGAGCCTGCTGCCTGGGACCCCTCACCACCCACTTCCATCACAAGTGTTCCATGTCCACAGTGAGAAGAAACACCCAGCAGAAGCAACTCAAGCGGTCCCGCCCACAGACACCATCCCCACAGAAGAGCAGAGCCAGTCCAGAATGCAAAGACAAGAGCCTGTCAGGGAAGAGCAAGGCAGAAAAAGCAAGAAACAGGCAGCAGGCTCCCATGCTTCAGAGGCATCACCAGCCAAGGACTCTCCAGGCCCTAAAACGTCACGCAGAGCTAGGCGTGCAGTGTCTATGCGCACTGGGGGGGGGTGTTGTCTCGCAAGGGTATACCTAGGAAGGGCTCAAGGCCACATTCCCCTGCCACATCAACTCCAATTCCAAGCCCAGTGAAGCAGGTGAAGGAGGGCACTGTAGGGGCTACCCCTGACAAACAGGCAAATAAGGGCACTGTAGGGGGATACCTGGCAAACAGGGGAAGGTGGTCCAGAGGCATAGCCAGATAAAGCGTGCCGCAGGATCCAGCATGTCACCAGAGGGAATGCCAGTGTCTGTACCTGAAGCAGCTATGTTGATGCGTGTGCCTATTGTGTCCCAACCAGTTCCCATTAACCCCAGTACAGGAAAGCCATTTCGCATTCCCAAGAAATGGAAAGGCACCCCTCCAACCTCTCCCACCCAGATGGTATCACAGGTCTGTATGACTCCGCCTCCACGTACCATTACACCACCTGGTCCAAATAACCCTCCAGCTTGCAAAGCCACTAATAGCCCTACATCACCTGGGCCTCTGTCTCCCCAGTCAAGTGGTCCCGCTGTCAAGCACACACAGCCAGCTCCAAGTCCGCCTGACAGCCAAGAGTGAGTGTTAGTCCCCCTCATACACCTGTCTCTCATACACGTGTGGTAGTCCTGCCCATTGATTACAACCTGGGTGTGTTGCTGGCCATGGAAGGGTACAGTCAAACACACTCACTGTGCAGCTACTCATGTCCGGACTCTGCAATTTGCCATGCCCACTGGCCTTCCTGTTCTGGCCTTGCCTGTGCAGCTTCTCATGTCCTGACTCTGCACTTCTCCCGGGACACTGGCCTTGTCATTCACTGCTGTTCTGGCCTTGCCTGTGCAGTTTCTTATGTCCTGACTCTGCACTTCTCCCTGGCCACTGGCCTTGTCATTCACTGCTGTTCTGGCCTTGCCTGTGGAGCTGCTTATGTCCTGACTCTGCACTTTGCCATGCCCACTGGCCTTCCTGTTCTGGCCTTGCCTGTGCAGCTGCTTGTGTCCTGACTCTGCACTTCTCCCTGCACACTGGCCCTGTTGCTCTGCTGTGTTGTACTCTCCCCTGTGCAGCCTCTCATGTACTTGTTGTGCCACCTACCCTGGACACTGGCCCTGTTGCTCTGCTGTGCTGTACTCTCACCTGGGCCATGGACACTGGCCCTGTTGCTCTGCTGTGTTATACTCTCCTCTGTGCAGCCTCTCATGTACTTGCTGTGCCACCTGCCCTCGACACAGGCCCTGTTGCTCTGCTGTGTTGTACTCTCACCTGTGCCATGGACACTGGCCTTGTTGCTCTGCTGTGTTGTACTCTCCCCTGTGCCATGGACGCTGGCCCTGTTGCTCTGCTGTGTTGTACTCTCCCCATGTGCAGCCTCTCATGTACCTGCTGTGCCACCTGCCGTGGACACTGGCCTTCCTGTTTAGAGTTTACCCGTGCAGATTATCTTGCATATGATCAGCACAGAGCGCATGGAGTTGGAGCCCTTTGTTAGTGTTTATAGCTTTGATCATATGTAACTCTCACTTCACACGTCGTGATTGTGTAATGAACAACACTTACACATCTTCTTCACTGCACTATTTATAACTACTTTGAAGATGTCGCAGGCCGGTCTCTTCCTCTGATATTTACAATCTGACAAATGGTCAAGAAGGCTCTTTATTGCAATACAAAAGTTCTCGCATATGTGAGAATTTAAGCTATTAGTATTGTAAATTACAATGCCTTTTATGTAAGTTTTAAAACCAAAAACATAAATAAAAGGCATTGTCGTTTACAATGCCATTAGCTTAAACTCCCGTGAATGCGAGACCTATTGCATTGCAAATGCTTGATTTTAATGAAACTGTTAAGTTCCAATTTGAGCAAGTTTTTTTTATGCAAAAGTCCAATTTCCAATGCCTGTAACTTATTCTGTGGGGTTTATACTACATTCCCTATGAAGGATTAAAAACAGAATTTCTGCATCCAATTTCTGCGCCAGATGATATGTTTTGGGTTTCTCTGCAGCGGAACATATTTTGTGTGGACTAGGTCTGAATTTGGGCTACTGTTGTATATGTAATGTAGAAATATTACCGAAAAACATTCTGTATGAGTCTCAACATCATAAATGTTTTATTGGGTAGATGGAAATACATTTTTGTTGGGGTGTTCGTTGCACATTCACTTATAATAGGAGGTAAGTGTTTGTTAGAGACATCCGATATTACTTGGATTAATTCATCAAGAAAAATTTGTCAGGAAAAATCCTGCTATGCTTTCACAGAAATGCTTTGCCGACTTTGGATACAATGTGGTTGCCATGTAATGAAGTTTCAATCTAAAAACATACAAATTTGTTATTCTTATTACATAAGTGCTGGAGTTTAATTTTGGATAATGCGTCTATGATGTTTCTCTACACATTCACTCAATCAATGAATTTGTTATAGTTTTTGCATGGCTGTGTTCTTTCACCTCTATAAATAAAAACAGCAATGAAAGTATTAGATTGTGTATTGGAGGCAAGGGCATCATTAGAAGCGAATGAAGCAGATTTGTTGACCCACAGGCAGTGCTAAATTTGAGCTGGTGATCTATGGTGGTCAGCACCAGCACTTAATCAACAACACCTGCACTATTCATGAGCACCAGTTAAGGACACAGTAATTTACAGGGAGATTAAGTGATTAGCTTTGAATTACAGGATGTTGAGCTGACACAGAGACCTAAACCTGGTTCCCCAGCTCCGAAGTCTGCAGCTCTGGCCATTACTCCACATCCTCTCCCACTTAAATGGTTAGCAGTTGTTTCTGTTTTAGGCGGCGCTAACAGAGGAAATGGGCTGGTGCAAGCTGCCTCCTGACGAGGGCTCTACACTTATTTTTTGACAAACTCGCCACTGTCCACAGGGAGGTATAATGGGGCAGAGGAGGTTGTTACTGTCAAATGGTTTTCAAGAGGTGACGTTTCAGTTCTGCTTTCTCCTACTGGTCTGCTCTTGGCTTGAAATTGGCTTACAAACATTACATACACAGGCTGGCGGCACAGAAGTAGTTCCCATCAATGAAATTGCACCTCATTCTTTAAGCACTGAAAGTTGATCCAGACACTTCTCCATGCCATAGCCAACTCAGTGTCCCAAGTTGATCAATTATACGCAAGAAGTGGGGTGAAATCATTGCTAATGAGCGCTGAAACCAGAACCGAAAGCCAGGGGCATAGCTTGGTCTGAAAGATCGGGTGGGCGTGAGCTTCAGAATCCCCAAAAATCACGCTGGCATTTCTTGTTAAAATACATTATGAGAAGCAGGACATGAGGAGTGCTTAAGAGGCAGTGGAAAGAGAGAGGAGGACGGATTTTAGGGGTACTTAACAGTCATAGTCAAACTAACCAAGTTTTAAAGTAGAGAGGAAAACCAGAGAGGAGAGAGAAAGAGTGTGTCTGTGTTTGTTTTTGTCTGTGTATGCATATAAAAATCCAGGGTGAAATCTGACAGAAACCTTGCCATGCCCAACTGAAAGCACATGTACCTAACTATTTATGACAAAATACCTGTTTTAGGGGGTGTCACCAAAGATTCACTTCACTGTTGTCAACGTTGAGGGATAAGTGGTCTGTATACGAACAATCTCACTAGCGAATGGAGGTATGGAGGAAATTAATGGTTCAATAGTGCAGCAGGTCCAGAAGTGTTTTCTCGATCCAACTTGAGAGGAGGAATATAAGAGACAATTTTAACAGGGATAAAGGGAGGTTTCTCAGGGCTGTGAATGGGTATTCATGATTTTGGCAATTGTGTACTCAGGGACACTTAATTAGAAAGTGACAGTATTGGCCAGGAAGCTTAGAAACAGTAGTCCCAGGAAAAGAACAATGACTAACTTTGAGAAGTTAATCAAGAAGCTTAACAATCAAATTAAGGAAATTCTAAGGGTGACATGATTCTCGTTCCTAAATGTTTTGGGCCATTGTGACTAGGGAGAGGTAGATAGACACATTCCATGATCACACACTCAGACTAGGGAACAAATAATGTACTTGTTAAAAGTCCAAGTAGCTGACGAAAGGTAAAGCTGAAGGCAGGTAAACTGCAAGCAGTAAAGGTACGTACATTTCTAAAGTGTGTACTGCAGGGATGACTTGTTGATACCCTTTTGTTCTATAAAAGGAGGTGGTTGATGAGAACCCTGCTCAGAGAAGTTAGATTACCGGATGGTGGTTTTTTTTTCCACTGGAAGGTTAATAATCGCACATTGAGGAAAAGCAGAACAGGCTCTCACTAAAGGAGGTGAAGCATGGAGACAATAATGCCCCAAACTGGAAGGGCCAACAGCCTCATTTTAAGGGTGCAAGATGACAGTTCTTGGTAAAAGTCTTGATGACCATTCCCCTCCAGGCCCATGAGGGGGGGTTGCAATTAGGTCTAGAACCTATGAATTGGAGTGACTCACTTCTTTATAAGCCTGCACACTGGGGCAATGTACGTTAGTGGTGGAAGATGAGGGTGCCTCCTGGTGGCACAGTTGCCTGGTCTTTTTAAGAAATCAATGAACAGCCACCTCAATCTTGGCCCCCCCAAAACTTTTGTTGGCACAGGGTGCTAAAGGAGGGTCATGAGAGACACAAATATTGGGTTTTGGGATAGAATGACTCAGCGGTATTGAAATATAACCTACTAAGAAGACCAAATGCTCCACAAATGCATATGATTATGAAAACTCCTTCACCTGGCTTGTCATGTTTTGGATAGAAATGTTCTATTCTGCGACTTGCAGTAGAGTTATGCTCCTGTAGATAATCCATCTTTTCTGAATGGTCACCCTAGTTTTCTTGCCTTTTCAGATCCTATTCTTAATGGCATTACTACTTTGTGCCATGTGAAACTGCTAATCAGTGCCACAATCCATGTCTCCTTGCCCTACAATGGTAGTTGGAAAACTAGTTTCACCACGAGTGGGCTCTTTAACTTCCCTATATGTCCATTGTAAATGGTGAGTAGAATGCACCTATGGCATGAAAGGTCAAATGCCACGTGATGGATGCAGTGTGTATTTATAACACCCACCAACATGATAAAAAATAAATTTGACAGGAGCACCACTGTGCTCTATATAGGCTGCAGTTTAAATGCACTACAGTGACTGATGGAAAGGAGAAGTATGTAATCCATGTAGCCTAAATAAAAACCTACTTTATATGTTCATAACTCATCCATAAAATGTACCTTGTAATCTACAGGACAGAATGATAATATATAAAAATAGGGAACATAGAGGCCCAGTTTAACAGAACTCTCATGGAATGCATTGCAGGCAAAGTTGCTCTGCGGCTTTCCATGACAGGGAGAGAACAGGGAAGCACACAAAGAGAAGTGGCTCAATTCTGCTGACCGAGTGCCACACACACATATTTGAACAATAGTGCAAAATTGTGTTCAATGCAGCATTCATAGAAGTTTCAAACGTAATTTTTGTAAATGATCGTCTATATGGAGGAAGGGACACCTTCCTGCACATAAACAATCATTGGTGTTTTGCTATTTCCATGTGTGTTGCACAATGCAGCACACATGAACACAGCAAAAACGAGGATAAAATAAAAAATTCTCCTCGTTTTGCCAGGGTAAGACCAGGGTTCTCCTGGTCTTTATTCTGGCCTGCCCCATATTTACGCTGCCCTTGTAAATATGGGACAACATTAAAATCAATAGCTGTTACATTGGAACGCCCACAGCAACACCCATTGCCCTCCCCTTTCAAGCTAAGTGTAGCGTGAAAGGGTGCCTTATTTACAAGGCGGTACAAAAGGGGGTGGTGATGGACGGCGCATCAGAACCAATCAAACACTCATCAGATCTTTTGACTGGGTGTGAGTGTTTGATTGGTTCAGATGCTCCGTCCATCACCACCCCCCCTTTGTTTCCCCCCTTTTTTACAAGGCAGCGTTAAGCCACGTTAAGAGGCTTAACGCTGCCTTGTAAATAAGGTACAGCCCATATTGCCACCACAACATCCTGACAAGTGACGCTGGGGTGGCGATAGGGGCTTATAATTATGCCCCTAGGAGCGTAATGAAAAGAGGGATGAATTGAGTATAGAACAATAACAGAGGTAGGCTATTGGAAATCCCTATTACTATTAGTGTTGATATTGATGATAGCTTACCTGTTATTGTTGTTGAGGGTGACTTTGAGAAGACGGACGGCACCTCTAGAAAACCAGCTGCAGCAATATCATCTCCATCTCTATTTTCTTGCCACTGAAACATAAACACACCATAATCCAACAAAGGCAGTTCACCTAAAATCCGCTGAGTCTAACAGAGTTATGTTGTTATAAGCATTACCAGAAAAAATATATAACCAATATGTTTTGGCTTACACAAGAACTATGACCTTATTGCAGTCTACAGATTCTGCAAGACCATGGTGTGGTGAGTGAAACTGGACAAGATATTGGTACTCAGGGCCAATGGAGTCACTTAAATCGGCAAAATGTAGGGTTATGTGATTTGTAGCATCCATTTGGCCACATTAGCCCAAACTGAAGGCTTCACAGTCAGACTTGTTTCTCGGCTGTCACTATGCCAAAGCTGCACACACAGTTGGTAGCCTTAATTGCAAGTGCACTGATAGAGACAGCTGTGAACATTTTGTGCCATAGAGACATAAGGGGCATTAAACTCCATGTACATCAGTGCCAATTGGACCTATTTCAAGGAATTTGACTAAAGGGTAGCAACCATTTGTACTACAATGTAAGAAATTCAGGAAGGGGAAAATACATGTAACTGTCAATATACTGTTAGGATTTAACAGCAGCATTTATGAATGGCTTCTAGCTCAAGGTAGATTTCATTGCCACTGACAATGACGGTAATCTGTGTAGATTCTTTCGTTGCATTAAAATCATTGAGTGTCACTTAAAGAAACACAGGAATGAAAAAAAAAAAGAATCTAATAGATCAAGTGTCGTTGTGAAATCATAATTGGTCAAATGAAGCAGAGGTTCATATTTCTGTAGTCAATTAACAAAATGCGTGGTGCATTCTGCTGCTAGTATGTACTTTGAATGTGTTTTGAGAACGGCTGAGGCAATGCTCATTGAGAAATAGATAAAGCCCGGTATAATATCAGAGGAAGAAACACTCTTATGAAAGAAGAAGTCTATAAGAATAAAATTTTGATTTCAAAATGCAGTTTAAAATTGCAGAGATCAGAAAACTAGGAACTCATTTTTGCTAGGCCATTTAACATTAAAATACTAAATAAGGGCAGGATGCTGCGATTATTTCATTACAGACCACGATACAAATTAGGGCTACCACTTTCCACATTTTTGCAAGGACAGCTCCGTCTCTACTGTAATGTTCATCAACACTCCTTGTTTTCATTGGCTTTGCCGGTTTGGACTTGTTGCATATTATGTTACACGGAGACGCTCCACATGTGCCCTGCTCACCACAGCAGTTTGCGATGTTTGACCCGCTTGCCGCTCATGGAGGCTGAAGTCTGCCCGGCCCCTGCCTTTGGATTCCACTGCTGCCTTCTGCTGCTACACCTGTCAGTGGCTTTGCCGGTGGCCCACGAGGCGAGCACTATTGGTGGGCCAAACTTTCTCTGCTGCTTTGCCCTCGGGCCCTGCCTCCGCCACAGCACTTCTTTCGCATAGGGTGTTCTGGCAGCCATCCCTTAGGCTGCACAGGCCCGGTGGTGAGAGCGAGGCCCCGGTCCTTTAGTTAGACAATGGCTCCAGAAACTTTGAAGGACCCCACCGACCTCTGAATATGCTGCAGTCAAGGAGAAGCTCAAAGTCCCAGTCCACCCCTGTCAGCCTCCCTTATGACTTCGGACAATAAGACCAAGGTGATAGGTGCATCTGAAGAAAGGGTGTAGGGCTCATGGGGTTGTCCCGTAGAGACAAGTTAAGCAATGGTCCTGAGGAGCGGCTGAGTGGTGATCTAGATAACTCCTCCTGTTCAATCTGGGTGAAATCTAGGCCGGGAGCGTGGAGGGTGCATAGTGCTCCCCCCAGGGGTTCAGCAGGTGGCGAGTGAAAGAGGCCCTACTAATGCTTGCTCCTCACTGGCTGCTCCCCCGCCCTGGTGCTGCTTTTGTTGCTCACTCAGCCCTGGGTAGACTTATGAGGATAGAGTGAAGCTAAGATTCTAGTGGTAACTGTTGATGAAATATGGAAGGTTTAATATAAGGCTGTTGAGAGCAGTTTCTATCAGCAGCACTAATCGCTGGTATTGTCTAAACATCTGCTCTTCAGTCAATTTCCAAAAATCCTCTAGTGTCATGAAGACTTTGGTGGTGCATCCAAGGGGCAACATGTTCTACTGGTTTGGAAGTCAGGAGATCAGGCAGGACAAGGGTGGCAACAATTAAGACTAGGAGCAAACAGAGATGTTTCAGTGCGCCTAAAATACAATGGCTCCCCTGAGCCTACCACACTAGCGGCATGGCAACTTTAGCCTCAGCTGGCTGATGGCCCTCTTTTACTGCCAATATCCGCTGATCTCCAGAAAGAAGACAAGCTTTCTGAGCAAATTACATTTTCAAAAAATCCAAAGGATGCACTATTCTCACATAATGAGGCGGCGAGAAGCTCCCTTACCGGCTCACTCTTCCCCTATAATTGTCCACCAATTGATTGGCTCCAAAGACAACCTGTGGTTGCAGAAACCAACAGAGCACAAGAATAAGGTTCCCTTTTAATGGGAAGAATGGGCCATAAGAAGCATTGAAGTAAGAGCCAAGCGACTGACTCTGGCACCAGACAATTTCACAGCAACTAACTCCGCAATGAAAACACTAGGTTTGGGCTCTGAGCAGGTATACCTGGCAAGCACTATGGGAAGATCCCCACTCAGCAGTCCTACCACAAAAAAACCTTACAATATGTCAGTCAAAGTGAAGCAACTTAGAGAAAGGAAGGGTAATTTAGCTGTTGCCAAGTTGCACCATTTCTTAACACAAATAGCATCAACATCAGAGCCTATGAACTCTCCAGGCAACTGGGGGCGGAGCTAGCTGGGGAGCACGATGGCCGCCTGAACCCATGAGCTCCGTAGAGTCATCGAGATATACATGATTTATCCTTCAGCAAGGGTGGTATTTTAACCCCCTAGATAGCTCCACAGGCGTTGGAGGAGGTGTGGAGGTGTCCGACTGGGCCTGCTTCCAGGTCCGCAGCCTGCAGTGAGTGACATTTCCCGGGGAAGATATCACGGTGGCTGGGCAGCCGATCCTTGGCCCACGGTGAAGGTAGCTATCGGGCTGCATCACTCGACGTGCGGCCGGACCCTGCCCATGGTGTCGCGATCGGTGGGGCGCTTCCGCTTTGCGGCCTGAGGGGACGCGGATTGCTCTGGCAGCTGGTGGAGGAGCACCGGAGGACTGCGGACCCTTCGGGGGACCGGCTGGGGATCCTGAGAGCGGATCGGAGGAGCTGCGGTGGTTCGCAGTGGAGCCCTGTCATGTGGGGCGGCGCTGTATCCTCGGCGGCATTGCAAGGGCCCTGAATAGAGGTGTGAGGGCCGAGCTGGTGAAGAGGTTGCTCGCGGCCCTGCTTGCTGGGCTGCACATGCAGGCTCCGGGGGCTGGGGCCCATTTCTACGGCCCTAATTCGATCTGGAGCTGAAGCGGTGGCCTGTAGTGCAGATAGGATCTGTAGCCTGATTTGAAATGGCACACAAGGCAGGGGCAATCTGGCACCCCCTGGGGCTTGGCATCACCTGGGTCCTGTGGAGCAGCACAAGGAACGACCCAGTGGAGAGGCTGGTTGTGACCCGCCCGGCAGGGCAGCTCGCATGACAGCCAGAGGCTGGGACCTGCTTCTCTCGCCCTAAACTAAGCGTTTCTGACGCTGCAACCTGCGACTTGTTGGCCTTCCGGAATCGACGGCCGCGGGAAACATGGAACAGTTTGTCGAGAAATTGCTGGTGACACTGCTGGGTGACTATGTCTTTTCGGCGGCTGGTGGAGGAGCACCGGAGGACTGCGGACCCTTCGGGGGACCGGCTGGGGATCCTGAGAGCGGATCGGAGGAGCTGCGGTGGTGCGCATTGGGGCCCTGTCATGTGGGGCGGCGCTGGATCCTCGGCCGCATTGCAAGGGCCCTGAATAAAGGTGTGAGGGCCGAGCGGGTGGAGAGACAGGGGCAAACTGCCACCTCCTGGGGCTTGGCATCACCTGGGTCCTGTGGAGCAGCACGAGGAACGACCCGGTGGAGAGGCTGGTTGCGGTCCCCCCCTGTAGGGCAGCTCGCATGACAGCCAGAGGCTGGGAGCTGCTTCTCTCACCCTAAACTGCCTGGGATTGGTGGAGACTACTTGATGGTCAGCCGGAGTTAGAGGGAAGCCTTGAGAGGACGCACACGACAGGGGCTCTCCTGTATCCTTCAGGGGATTGGCTGTGTGGCAGGTAGGGAACTGTTGCTTGTGCCCATATATTAATCCTGCGCAGACATAGCGCTGATGGGTGTGGCCGGCAGCAGGTCTGCTGTGTTTGTGCAGGGACATTAAATTATACCTGTGGCACCCCCTTGCTGGGGGTATGCGGGCGGAGTGTCGAGAAATTGCTGGTGATACTGCTGGGTGACGATGTCTTTTCGGCACTGTTTGTGGTGGAGAGATGCCCAGGGCCATGGGGCCTCGACCTCCTCCGGGTGCGACACCGCGTCCGATAATAGCGAAGTTACTTAACTATTGGGATCAGGATGCGGCCCTCCGAGTTGCTAGGGAGAAGAACATTTTGCAATATGAGGGGTCAGAACTATCCCTGTGTCCAAACTTCACTGCCCGAGTGCAGGAGGCTCGCAGACATTTCGTACCACTCAAGAGGCAGCTCCGAGATATGGGTGTGGACTACGCTATGCTGTATCCTGCGAAGCTGCGGGCAAACAGACAAGGGAAATCGCATATTTTCACAGACCCTAAAGTTTTGCAGCAAGCCATCAAAAGCTGACGAAAGAACAGAAGAGTAGCCCGGAACGACAGCAGCTGGAGGAGTCGGAGGGGACCGCGCTGGAAGAACAGGACTGAAAAGTTTAACTGGTAGCTATTGGGGCGGTGAGAGGTGCTGGGGACTGTGGGACGGGGTGGCTATTGTTTCCAAGTATTTGATATAATAATGCAACTCAATGTAATGCCTGGTTATGGGGGTAACCTGCTGATCTCCACCTGGTTTGGACAGGGATGCTATGTATAAGGGAAATTGCCGCTGGGTCTTTACTGGAATTGGCTCATAACAATAGTATTCATAAAATGACACTGGGGGACGGTGGCACTGGGACCCCTCTCTGAGGATAAGCTGTGTTTAGTAACTTGAAGAGTGCCACGGTGGCCTGTCTATTTGCTTGTGGGGGGTATGATGTTTAATTGTTTAAGCTAAAAATGTGTTTGCGATGACATGTTGGGGCTAGGGCTGGTCCTATTTGCTGTTGGTATTCGCAGAAGTTCGGCGCAAGGGCCTGGCACTGTTGCTGCTCTCTCCTTTGAGGGTGTTAAAGGTTCTGGGTGTATGGGGGGAAGAGGACGTGGGATTGGATTACATGCGGCCATGTTGGGAGAGGTCTGCTGTGGGAGGGGGAGGAAGGGGGGAGAGGGAGGTTTTTAATGTGGGGTTATAATGGAGGTTGATTGGTAACTAAGCAGATGATGCATTGCACGCTGGTACACAAACTTGCTTGTTTCACAATAAGCACTGCCTATGTTGTTATTGGCACGTGATGGGCAGGAGACCCGGGAGCGGGTGGGGAAAATGAGAGTACTGTCATGGAATGTTAGGGGACTCAAGGATCACCATAAGCTTAGGAAGGTCCTGAATTATCTCAATAGGCAGAATGTTGATTTGGCTCTCCTACAAGAGACGCATCTGCCGCAAACGAGCCCCATGCTGAGGTCCAGAGGGCTGGAGGGTAACATTACCTAGGCGGGATTCACTACTCATGCTAGAGGGGTACTGAATTGGATCAATCCCAGGTCATCTCTCAAACTTACATTGCTTCGAGAAGACACAGATGGTAGATATGTTATTTCTAAGTGCTTGGACCTCCTCAACATTATACGGACCCAACTATGACTGCCCTGAATTCTTTGGGTACATAGCTAGGATTATCACCCAATATGGGGACTCCAGGATCCTGTTGGGGGGACTTTAATCTGGTTAGTGACCCGGAACTAGATAGATCTGCGAGCCCTTCTAGAAGCCCAGCGGCGACTGCAAGGAAGTTCTGGTGTGTCTGGACGTGTGTGACGTGTGGCGAACGAGGAGTGGAGAGAGAGGAGGTTATACACATTACTCTGTGTACCACAACATACACACACAAATTGATTATTGGATGGCATCTACCACGCTGATTAATCTGGTAGGACAATGTATGATACTGCCCCGCACGCTATCAGACCACTCGCTGCTACTGCTGGTCTTGGAGCCCCCTGGTAAACGCCTGCCGCCATTTACGTGGAGGTTTCCTCCATATTCCTTATTAGATCCAGTGTTTAAGGAAGAGATGGCGGACACCATTGAAACCTTCTTTCTTACCAATATTGGATCAGTAGATAGTTTCCAGACTGTCTGGAAACGTTTAAAGTATATATTCGGGGTATCGCTATGGCTAAGCATTCGGGTGTGCTTAAGGCTCTCCGTAAGACTCTGGCTGAACTGGAAACCCAAGAGCCCCTGAGCAAGCTGACAGTATACTGTCTTCAGATGAGAAAGCGCACTCTCTGGCACGTGAAGTAACCCTGCTAGGTGCTCAATCAACCCACATACGCTCCTGGTCACATCAAAAGGAAGAATGAAGAATTAACTATCAAGGACAAATAACCAAGAGAGAAAGTCAGCAGACCAACGAATTGGCAACGGTTTCTCCTCTTGCTCAAAAGGGTGTAATAGAACCAACTACAGCCAAACGATCTGACCCTTTGGTAACAATTACATTTTTACCCATTTTAGACTATAGAATGCCACCAGGCAAGAAAACAGAATCAAGTTTTAGTAAAATACCTGAAACTCTATGTAAATAAACCTTCACTCCATTATACAAATCATGTGGGCAGTTCGACATAATTAATAGAGGCTGAATGCTTGGCATGCTCCAGGAAATACAATCTTTACAGCACATTAAATCAAAAAGCTATTCAAACAGTCACTTTTTGCTGTAGTACTTCATCCAAAATGGTAGAATCCACCATAATCACCTAGACAAACCATTCACTTTACGAGCAGGATTCGGAAAGAGCAATAGATTTTTGGGAAATGGGGCCCTGATTTAGCACGGCACAAGGACATAATCCACAACTTTTAATGACAAAGACGCCTGCCCTGTTCTAAGGCATACTCCCACAACATCACCAAAAACAAAGATCACACAAGAAATTTTGACTCCACAGCACGGTCAGCTTCAGACAGTGTCAATCCTGAGAGGGAAGAGAAGCTAATCGATCTCATCTATAAGCCCCAAGGCTACCAACAGCAATACTAACAATAACGTGAAATAGCCACTCACTCAAGCAAATGACTGTGTATGGCTCCCGGGTATGTTACAGCCAAGCTTGAATAGCTATGGAAAACATTAACAAGATAATCAAACACCTAATACGGCATTGACGGAAATACTAGCAATTTTCAAGTGAAATGTTGAGGGCCTGCAAAGACAAGCAGACCATGCAACTTTCTTAAATTACAAAAAGACTTTTCATCTTTTAACGCTGCAAGAAACTTGCCCCGCCCCCGGATATACCAGCAATCTTAGGATTCTACAAACTGGCAGTAAAATCTCACTTGCTAGGACAGCCTGCTGGAGTCCACCCATCTGCAGCGGCTCACATTAATCCCAAAATAGAAGATGTCCAAATGGACCACCCCAACATTCAAGCTGTGAAACTATTAGACTTTTTACAAGACAACAACCTCCCCTTGCTAATAATAAATGTTTACATACACTGGCAAAGAAGAAGGAAACAACTGATCTACTGTTGCCATTTATAATTGATAAAATGTCATCTGATCCCACCCCACTTATTCACTTGACAGGTAACACAAATCTGCTGCAGGAAGTTGTGAATGAACATATAATGGAAATCCAAAAACAGATTTGGGAAATTCCTCCTCTTAACCCTTGGGCACAAAGGACGGACATCAGAGGCCAGGTCCTGGAACAAAAGGTTTGAGTACCTTGTGTTGAGATCTTTAAACAGACATATTAAGATGTCCCCATGTATCGCACTTTATATCTGGAAACGGCCAACTCGATCCTAGTCTATACTCTGCTGTCAGTCCTCTATTTTAAATGGTTAGTCTCTTTGAGATAGTAATCCGTCTGGAAAGTGACCTCCAACCTCAAAGGATATTGCTTAAATTAAGCTGCTGGCTCCATGAACAAGCATGCCAGGAGATGGGGACAACCTCCACTGTAAACTACAGAAGGTTAACTTGGTCAACAAGATCCATTACTCGTATCAAACTTAAAGCAAGGGACTGATGGGAGAAAATACTCAATACACCCTAAGACACATTGGAACAATGGGACCAACTTCCGATCCTCCTTCTGCAGGGCAATCAATCAATCATGTGTTTGTTAAGAGCGACTACTCACCCGTAAAGGTCTCAAGGTGCTGGGGGTGGGGGATGCAGATTCCACCCCATTGAGGAGGGGGTCTGTCGAAGAGCCAGATTTTGGGGTTTCTGGCGAAGATGGGGAGCAATGTGGTCTGTTTGAGGTGGAGGCGAAGGGCGTTCCAGGCTCTGGCCACCAGGAAGGAGAAGCAGCAGGCCCCAGTACAGGTCTTTCTGTTGTGGGGGATCATGGCATAGGAGAGCTGGGCTGATCGTAGGGTCCTTTGGGGTGCGTGGAATTTGAGTCAGCTGTTCAGATATGCTGGTCCAGTGTCGTGGAGGGCCTTGTGTGCATGGGTAAGCATCTTGAAGGTGACTTTAGCCTCGATGGGGAGCCAGTGGAGTGAGCGCAGGTGCTCAGAGATGTGGCAGTGTCTTGGCAGGTTGAGGACCAGTATTGTGGCTGCATTCTGGATGTTCTGTAGTTTATGGGTGAGGTTTTTGTTTATTCCGTCATAGAGTTCATTGCTGTAGTCGAGTCTGCTGGTGACCAGGGCGTGAGTGACGGTCTTTCTGTGATCAAGAGGGATCCATTTGAAGGTCTAAGGAAGGACAACGGGAGTCTATCAAGATAATCAAACTCTTATCCAGGCGGCCCTCAGCTGTGCTTGCCACAGCTAAAAAGAAACTAAACCATGCACCCAGACTTCTTTGATCTAGCCCAAGCTTCACACTATGGAGGCCTGTCTTACCTTAACTGAGACTTCTATAGAAAACGCAACATGGGACTCAGCCAAGATGGAAACAGACCTATATAGGCACAAACTACTGGCTGCCACAAGAAGAAAAGATAACAGAGAATGTTGGAGGTTGGGGAATCACAGGTTTTAAGCCTTCTCCTGTGTTCTGTAATATCTCAAAAGAAGCCTTGTCTACTTGCCTGCAGGAAACGTTCAGCAGCACTAAGATCATATGCACAAACCCTGAAAGAAAGTCATCAAGTAAGTCAGACAAACTCCAGCACAAAGTCATCACACCGGATGACGTAAAAAAAGTAATTTAATCTGGGTGACGTGATGAAGCCCCCAGCCCAAACGGCCTCCTAAAGGCTATACATATAGTATTTGTCTGAACAACTGAGCCACCTTTACAACAATGCCTTACTCCATCAGGCAGTTGGAAGGGGGCAGTACGTAGGTTAGAAAAACTCTTCTGATATTCGTCAGTCCAAGGAAGAGGTTGAGGTGTGTCCTTCAGAGTAAGTGCCAGCAGAGGTTTAGCCAGCAAAGAAGAATTTGGAATCCACTGTCTACAATAAGAGGTAATGCCCAAAAAGGCACGCACCTCCCTTTGTGTGGATGGTACAGACATTTGTGCGATTGCTTGAATACGTTCTGGGGTCAATCGCCTTCCCTCCTTCGACAAGAGATTACCTAAATAGGTAACCTCTTGGCGGCAATATTGTAGCTTAGAGGGTGACACCTTGTGATGTAGGTCAGACAAATGACGTAACGGTAAAACAGTCACATTTTTACAAACATCCTCTGAATCAGCAGCAACCAACAAATCATCCACATACTGAATAAGAGTGGCGCCTGGGGGCAAAGTGAAAGCATCAAGCTGAGATTTCAAAGCCTGACTATAAATGGAGGGACTCTCACAATAGCCTTGGGGTGCACGTTTGAATCTGAAACTTCAGCCTCCGAGAGAAAAACCAAAAAGATCCCTACTTTCCTCAGCAATAGGGATGCTGAAGAAAGCGTTTTTGAGATCGATAACCGAAAACCAGGCAGCCGAAGCAGGTATCATTGTGAGCAAGGCAGTGATATCTGGGACGACAGGAAACTGAGGTATAACAATCTTGTTAACCTCCCGAAGATCAATCACAAAACGATATACAAGGGGCTGAGAAGAATCAGTGCGTTTAAGAACAGGTAGAACAGAACTATTGCAAACATTTCCCCTTGTTTCTTCAACCACACCCTTCTAAACTAAATCATAGATGATAGCCAACAGAGCTCTTTCACCATCGCTGGAAATTTTATACTGAGGAATGCGTGGTAATTTAACATTAGGCTTGAAAGTAACCACGTAAGGTGGAATTTGGAGCAAACCAACATCATTCGGACCCGTAGCCCAAAGCGTAGCAGGAAGGGAATGCAATTCGGGTGGGAGTTGGTCCTTAGACAAATACATAGGAGAAACCAATTTCTTGCCTAAAGTAAGATGTACACCAGAGGGGGACCAGTACAATGTTGCATGATGACGTTTCAATAAGTCCAAACCCAGCAAATTCTCACCACAACCAGTCGTTAAAATGAGCGGGGCCTCCAAATCATAAGGAGCCATTGAGAGAGGCAAAGGGCAAGAAACCGGGTTACGAACTGGGGCGCCAGAGAATCCTACAGAAACGTTTGCTAAGCCAGACAAAGGTGCCCCAGGGAGTTTGGAGTGAATGATAGAACTTCTCATTGCACCAGTATCCAAAAGAAATGGCTCTGAAACACCCAATGCAACAACTTCAACATAAGGACCATTCTGAGCCGCTGGAACTGATACGACTCCCTTGCTTTGTCCATGGCTGTCCTAACTAGTGTGAAAATCCTGATTCTAACTTTCAACACAATAGTCGTCATTGTAATATTGTGCAGACTGAGTATTCTGCTGGTCAAAATAATTCGTAGAATTCTGAGGGGGAAAGGAACGCTGTGTCTGAGACAACTCACCTTGCCCTCTACCCCTGGGTGCTGACTGAAAACCACCACGGCCTCGTGGCCCTGATAATCCACCATTACGGTGCAATAAAACCGGACAGCTATTCTTAAAATGACCTTCCTCTTTACAATAGGCACATTGATTAGGACCGAGCAAAGGTCGCGGAACAAAAGGTTCAGGTTTCTGTAACAACCTCTGAAACTGGGGAGGCTGTTGAAATTGGCACTGAGCAGAACGAGGGGGATAAGCCTGTTGCAAAAGAACCTACGTTTTCAATTCTTTAGTCTTTTTCTCGAGTTTATATTTTTCCTCCTTATCCCTGTTCTTGTAATACTGAGCAGTGGCTAATATCTGGGCAGATGAAGAAACAGCCCACGAACTTTCAGAGTCTTTCAATTTATGAGATAATTCTGGAAGTAAATTAAATACAAATGTATCCACGAATAATCGCTGTCCACCCTCAGTACTCATATCTTTACCACTATGGTAAATGAACGTCTCCTCAAAACGGGTAAAGAAATAAGAGACACTTTCATCTTTCTTCTGTTTACATGCAGCTAACTTATCCCAGTTAACACGTAAGGCAGGCATCCTCGTTTTCATTAAAGCGATGATCCTACCGGGAAATTCTGTAATCAAAGCATCGGGTTTAGCACCACCTACTTGTGCTGCATCCGCGGCAGTTATAGCAGCCCAATTACCACCTGACGCTTGGTCTCGCTCCTCCCTACAGATCTGAGCCCATAACGCTTGTGGGACTACATTTCCCATTAACAGATCAATATCGGCCAAATTCATTAAACACGCATCAACAGTCTGGGACAGCTCTTTATAATACTCAGCGGGATTTTTACAAGGGTCCGGTAAAGACTGTTTAAGTGCCAAAACTTCAGATCGTTTCCAAGGGACATGTACCCATATACACTGGAAATGCGCTGGTATAGGCTTATTAGCACCCTGAGCTGGAACCGCATCTCTCCATACTGGGGGAACCTCTCGCATAGGGTAATGTTTCACTTTCTGTCTAACTGCAGGATCAGGTTCAAGAAAAGCCTGAGAAGAAAATAAAGACCTGAAAGTGACAAGTGTCCTTATGGCGTCCTCGACCTCAGAATCCACAATAAGTCCTTTATCAAATTTAGCCTGTACGTCTAACAGACCCTGGGGAGCTAAACCTAAATTCATATCCTCCCATCCTTTGACAAGAGTGTCATACATACCATTAAAACATATCTCTGCCTGGGCTCATCCCACTGGTGAAAGGTGCTCATGATATCAGGCACGTTATACTGTGGACCACTCATGATCCATTTGTGAGCAAGATTGTCCAACACAATTCGCTCGTCAGGACCTGGAAGTTGACTACGGGATTGCCTTCGAGAAAGAGCAGGAGTCAAATTAAAAGACCCAAAGAGGGGGGAGAAAAGGCCAGAAACAGTATCGACCAATCGTCTACGAGCTGTGGGAGAATCTGACAGTAGAACGGGAGACAAGGCATTAGGCAAAGCAGGAGAGGGGCTGACAGTTATAAGAGGAACCGAGAGTAAAGGAGACTGAGGTACAGGAGTCCGAGGGACAGGAGTCGGTGGCAAAGAAGGCGGGGGTGGTAATACTGGAAGAGGTAATTGTGGATGAGCCGGGACCAATGGCGGACCGACAGGTGGCTGGACAAGTGGTAACAATGGGGGTGCATGGGCACCTTGTACATAGGGCGGAGGTAATCTGAACAAATGGGACAGTAAGGGATCTTCGTCAAGATCCTTACTTTGTGGAGAAGTAGGCAACACAGGGTAACATCTATATATTGCCATACAATGCTGTCTTTCTGAGACTTCAATCGCCTGATCAATCTTATTATCTTTAAACTGCTGGGCAGCCTGTATAATCGCCATACCTTTCTCTTTCTTATCTCTTTTCCCCTGTTTAATTTCTTTCTGTTTGGATTCCTTACGCCAGAGGTGGAAAGAATCAAACATTGCCGGCCGGGCTTTTCTTTTGAACAAAATTGTTTCTAGATTGTCTAATATGTCAGGCTCAAAGCTACCATTCTGTGGCCACTGTAGAACACCATCTTTCTTTGTGTATCGGATTCATGCCTCGTTTAAGGCAATGGGGCCAACACCATGTTTCGAATAGAGCTCATAAGTGGGGGTTCCAACCGGAGGAATTGGACAAGTCCTCCAGCCGGGAATCCCTATTGCAATCAAGACAACAAAACTTCCTAAACTTGCTAAGACCAGGCATTTTCAATTCACTGGTCTACTTACAAACTTCAAGGGGTTGGAGCAAATAACACAGACTCACCGCGTGGCTTCGGCTATTGCAATGGTCGAATAATAAACCCAAAAACAAAACAAAGAAGTGGGCGCTACTCACGAATACTTAACTAAGCGTTCTCTTACGCCAACAGAGGTCCGTCTAACATCTCGCAATACCAGTCGTCACCAAAGGGGGGCCAAGGCAGGGCAGCAGTGAGGGTAGCAGTCATCAGCAGCCATCGGAAAGGAGTAGCCGCGCTGCAAAAGACCTTCGGTCCACTTCGACATGCAGGGGTCGCTTGACGTGGTTCGCGAATCCTCTGGAATTTTCTTGCGAGGCTCCTCACGACCCTTGGGCTGAACCGCTACTACTAAAGCTGCCCCACATTGGGTGCCAGTTGAAGAACCGGGCCTTATGGGCCTGGCGGTGCAGGGCACGCCTTAAATCTCAGAGTTCACCTGCCTTGTCGGACAGAGACACGAGACATTCTGTTAGGCGTAGAAAACAAGGTTTATTAGATGCAGCTAAGCACAGTTGTCCCAGTAGTACAGAGTAGGTTCTCAGGAGACTGCCACTTCAACTCCGTGGCGCACAATCTTTTATAGCACACATATTTACAACGTATACTCCCAATACATACAAAACTGACAAATAGGAAAAGTTTGAAAACAAACTATCAAGTGTCTTGAATACGCCCTTTATTCAGACCCCGTGTTCTCCCCTCAAGTTACTCAATGCTCATGCATGTAATCCAATTTGCAGGTGGCAGGACGTATTTGCGAGCCTCAAAGGATAGTTGTGCAATAGGAGAATACACAGAGAGAATAGTGAAGGCCAGTCAAATAAGATAAAGTAAAGGAATAATGGTGGGACCCAAACAGTCATACGAGAAATTCCCCTATGGCCTTATACTTTTATATTTGACATTGTTCTAAATGCTTTTCAAAGGAAAGAAAATGTTCTACTCCAAAAAAAAGGAAAAGAATGTATTTATAAAAAAAATAAAGAAAATAATGAAAACGACATAAAATCATGTTATCTGTGCTGATTTAGAAAATGTTCTTTCCTTTGAAATGCATTTAGAACAATGTCAAATATAAAAGTATAAGGCCACAGGGGAATTTCTCGTATTATTGTTAATTTTGTCCTCTCTTTTCCCTGGCTAAAAATATAATAGAGGGGGTCCCAAATCTTTGCTGTTGGGACCCAAACAGTCAACTAAGACAAGAATCAATCAGTCTAGACATGGATTAACTAACTCGGCCAGACCCTGACATCGGTTTCACAAACAAGGACAAAGGGTTACTTTTTAACAGGAGAGACGAGCAGCTGGAAAGGCAAAAACACTATGTTCGCCGTGCTGCCTGAGTGAGGGCAACACAAAATGGCGGCTGTCACAAAATGGCGGCTGACTACGAAGCGAAGTCGAAAATCACAGAACCTCAATTGAATGCAAGGTTCAGTGACAGGTATATGTGAAAAGAGAGCTGTCACCAAGCAACTGAGATTGTGGTAAAAGCATACCTCCAGACTTTTGGAAAACATGGAATACAGTGTCACTTGGAATGCTGCTGGAAAAGGTTATTACCAAATCCAACAAAGTTTGGAGTGATTTTGTTTGTATTTGCAGTGATTCAGCTATGTATGTAAAAAAGTTGAGCGATGACCTGTCAAAATCAATACCTGAGCAGAAGTGCTTCCCTATAAGAGATCCTTGCCACTTGCTATATGGTATGTTTAAAGCATATTTACAATCTTCAGAGTTAATGAAGATTGCTATTGACTTTGTAATCCATTATTTTGCACTGTTTCATTATGTGCCGGGACTTTAACACAATATTTCTCATTTTGTGTTCTGTGTGGTATCAAAGAAAGTTTCATCCGAACTGAGTCATTTAGTCAGTGGTTCCCCATAGGCTGTGAATGTTTTTTAATCCATGTGATGACTTTTTGTGATGCATCGGCGGGGTAAAACTTGCCTCCTGTTGCGCACTGTTTACAAAGTGACGCATCTGCTTAGATGCGTCACTTTGTAAACCCCAGCGTTACATTATACCTGCGTCAGGTATAATGTATGCGGGGGGGGCGTTCCCCCGCAAAAAGCCTTGTAGAGGTGAAGAACCGGGCCTTATGGGCCTGGCGGCGCAGGGCACGCCTTAAATCTCCGAGTTCACCTGCGTTGTCGGACAGAGACACAAGACACTCTGTTAGGCATAGAAAAACAGGTTTATTAGCTGCAGCTAAGCACAGTTGTCCCAGAAGTACAGAGTAGGTTCTCAGGAGACTGCCACTTCAACTCCGTGGCGCACAATCTTTTATAGCACACATATTTACAACGTATACTCCCAATACATACAAAGCTAGCCAATTGGGAAAGTTGAAAAACAAGCTATCAAGTGTCCAAAATACGCCCTTCTTTCAGACCCTGTGTGTCACCCCTCCGCACAAGTTAATTAGTGTTAGTGCCTACAATCCAATTTACAGGTGGCAGGACGCACTTGTATGCCTCAAAGGATAGTTGTGTAACAAGAGAATACAAGGAGAGAATAGTGAAGGCCAGTCGGATAACATAAAGTCAGGAAAGAATAGTGAGAGCCGAGCAGTCAGTCGAGACAGGGATCAATCAGCCTAAACATGGATTAGTGGACTCGGCCAGACCCTGACATCGGTTTCGTAAACAAGGACAGGGGGTTACTTTTTAACAGAAGAGACACGTAGCAGCTGGAGAAAGCAAAAACACTCCGTTTGCCGTGCCGCCTGAGTGAAGGCAACACAAAATGGCGACGAGACACAAAATGGCGGCCGAATATGGGACGAAGTCGAAAATCGAAGAACCTCAGAAGTGACGCAGTGAAATCTATGAGATTTCACTCTGTCACTTCTAGGACGCCATTGCGTCAAAATCTTGCGCCTGCCTCATAGCAGGCGTAAGACTGAGGCAGACCCTTTCACATGGAACTTGTCCCATGTAAAAGGACGCATTGTTGGAGTTGCGTCACTTTTTCTTTTTTTTGCAGTTTTATATAGCGCGAACTAGACCCGAACCGAATCAGGTATCAGAGCGCTTTACATGGCATCAGTTACGTTACATGAAGACGGACACACATTAATTTTAGGCACGGGGAGATTAAGTGATTTGCCAAGAATGCGTCACTTTTGTCACACACTCCAGCAATGCGTCACTTTTGCCCTTACAGATACGTCAGAAATACTGACGTATCTGTAACTCCTTGCGACAGGATGCTTCATACATTAAATATGACGCATCAGGTATGTCGCAAGCGATGCGTAATTTCTCATAAATTAGGCCCCTTGAATTTACTCCGTCTAGGCAGCCTACTTTTGCAAAGCTCCTGCTAAAGCACTAAGCAATTTAAATTAGTGTGAGCCAATGATCATGGGTACATTTTAAAGTTGTCAAGGACTTTGTATTGCATCTTGCTTTTTGCACCCAATTTCACCGCAATCCTCCCATTGCAATAAGCAGTTACATTTACTAAGCCTTTAAAGTGTATGGACACAATAGCTAGTGTCTATGCTCATGAGGGCACCAAGTCTAATTAAGCCTAGCACAGTAGATTAGTGACAAATGCATCAAGCACTTTAATGTGGTGTGTCTTTAAGATCAAAGTTACAACAGGTTTTTAATGGCTTTTTTATAGCACTATGTTCACCCTAATATCTGCCTTTACTGTAACACATTTGTTGATGATTTGTGTACTTTTCGTTGTAAGTCTACAAGATCTTGGTTCTTACTTTCATTGAGTCACCGATTGTTCATTGCTGTCCTCAGTCTGATCCCGTAGCTGTAGCTTGTTAATGAACTCTGTTCTTTCTCATTGTATATTTATAAGATCTTCTTCTTCGTCATTGAGTCCCTGATTGTTCCTTGCTGTCCTCAGTCTAACCCTGTAGCTTGCTAATGCACCAAACACTTTATCCTTGAGCTTCCTTAAGAGCATGGATGTCTTTGACTATTTGTTCGGCTTGCACTCTGTCATTCATGACTATTCTAACCAAGCACTACAAAAAGAAAGAGCATGAAGTACTGTGTTTGTGAGCATTAAGTCCTGGATGCAACATGCTTCTTGATTACTCCCTGTCAATATCAGGCTTTTGCAACATTCTTTCTTAAAGCACAAAGCACTTCAATTAAGTGAGCCTCTAAGACCATGGTTATAAACTAACATTGTCAATAACTTTGTATTGCACATAAGAAAAGCTGGATTTTTAATGTGGTTTTTAAATTAAATGTTTTATTTTATAACATTAAATTATCTGAACAATAAAACTGTTGATTCACTCATTATTTTGACTGATTGACTATTATGGCTTATTTTCACACAATCTGATCACACTCTTTTTCCTGTTGAATTTTAGCCACTATGGGCCTGATTCATAAAAGTAAACGTATACTTTTGTGTAGGTTTACAACTTTTTGCTATTCAGAAAGGTATTTTTACAACTGCTAAGTCTCCGCACATAAAAAGAGAAGACTGTACTATATTTTTATGTGAGGAGTCGTAAAGATATTACTCGTAAAATAATTTTCACTGTACTTAGAAAGGAAATTCAACAGGAGATGTGGCTTAGATATATGAGCAACATGAGCAACAACAACATGCAAAGCATCGTATGATTACATTGAGCTAACAAGACATCCTTACTGTCTCATACCAAGTGCCATGTAATATTACATTTTTCAACAGCTGATTTTCGAACACGGGAAGAAACTTTTTTGAAAGTAGAAATCTGTTGCTGGCATTTTCAAATGTGTTATTTGTTATCTGTCATTATATATAATGTAACATTGAACGTTCATTGCTACCAATATTCCCATTGATACTGGATTATAAATGATGTAGGTGAGTATTTTGGTTATTGGTTGAAGGGGGTGGAAGCCCTACTTAACCTGTGCTAAACCCTCTGGTAGCTTGACACAAAAGCATTCAGGCTTAACTTAGAGGCAATGTGTATTTATGCAGCATGTTAGAAATGGGATTTCTGGTTGGCTAAGGCTTGCGCCAAAGCCAGGCAGAGACCACCACTCTATTCAGGGCAAGGGATTTACACGCCAAAGATAACCCCTGCCCACCCCCTTGTTAGCTTGGCACGAGCAGTCAGGCTTATCCCGGAGGCAATGTGTAAAGCATTTGCACAGTACACACACACACACTGCAACCCCCTAGGCACACCACAAAAGGAACTCCACACAAGGTTATATAAAAATAGCCTTTGTATTGTCAAAAATACATTAGAAACATAATCACATAATATACACTGTGCCCACTGGCACTAGGCAATATTCACAGGGAACTACATACACGGCAGGGCCAATCGGGTCGCTGCCCAAACCATCACAAACATAACCAGTAAATGCATCAATCAGTAAAAACAGCCAGTCACTACTGGTAGAAGACATGAACTAAGCATCGTCACCTTAACATGAATCCCATTAGCATGAACACGTTAGCGCAGGCCTAACCATAGCATATCATGACATGACCTTAGGCATAGGACACATTCACATTTGTCCTAGGTATCACATAAATGACATGGGGCAATAAAACACCTTAGGCCCCAAACCTCATTAGCATAAATGTGTTATACTTTAGGGATCACATTAGGGCCTTGCGCCCTACCAGTACATCAGGTACTCGAAATGACCCAGGCCAGTTGGCCTTCTACGGGGCCACAAATAGAGGGCAGGTTGCTCAAAACAGGATCAGCAGTGGGGTGCTCTAAAATGCCTATCGCAGGGTATCTCTCCTGAACACCTCCTGCCACCACGTCAGCACATTTCTGCCCCCGAGGTTGGGAAGCGTGCAGCTACCCTCAACCATGCGCGCAGCAGCATCTATGGGCACAAATGTAGGGATAACCTCGGTGCTCCCACCGCACCCAAATGAGGTTCTCTGATGGCCCCTAAAGCGACCGACCCACTACCCTGCGGGGCGGATGCCTTGGCAAAGAAAATGGGGACAGTGATTCCCCTCCAGCCAGCTCTTTCCGGATATGCAAGTGAGACCCAGACACTCACCCACTGGCTTCGGGCGCTGCTGAGTCCTCCCACACGAATGGGCACGGAGAGAAGTCTAGCCATCCTCTCTTTCCTCTGTGTGCTTGAAGGGATCTCGACTGCCATGCGCGACCCGCCGGTATCCTGGCAGTGACGTCAGCGATTCCTTTAAGCCGTTGTGGTTTCCTAGCAACGCCTGTGCTGCTTCGCGCACTACGGACTTGGGCGGACTGCGCTGGCCTCAGCGGTTGCTCTCTTTGCGTTAGTGCCGCATGGTCTCTCTGGAGGTCCTGCAGACCCCTGCGTCCTCCGGGGAAGCCCTCAAACTCCGGCCTCATTTTTTGGCAGCATGCAGGGCTCTCCCAAGCTCACGGGAACCCTGCTCACAGACGTCCCGGATTACCGGGCAAATAAAGCTTGCGGGACTCTACTCTTCCACATTGGAGCCCTGCCTACAGTCAGGCGTCTTCTGCCTCACTTCTGGGTTTTGCAGCAGCACTCGTTGTGAGTCCCTGTCTCTGGCTCAGTAATTCGCCAGCCAAAGAGAGTGCCAATTACGCTTTCCGGGTCAGTGGCACAGCGCTGCGGGGCACAGCAGTGGCAGGGCGCTCCTCACGCTCCAGTCGTTGCCTCCAGACCCACCTTTACCACACAGCTGAATTTGCAATCTGTACAAGGCCGTGCTGGCACAAAGGGGTGCAGAACACAGGAGCTGTCCTGTTCTTCAGCCCGTAAAGTCACACAGGGAAAAGGCTGGGCCAGGCATACAAATTCCTTGGGGCTGGAGACACCCTTGCAGGGCGCAGCCAGGCAGGCCAGCACGCAGGGACCCCCAAGAAGCTGCAGCTGGGTCCCACGGCGGTTCCTCCTGGCAGAGTGTCCCACCAGCTCAAGTAAGCACAGGAACAACATTTTCATTGGGTCACAGCCCCTACATTTATACTACTTCCCTATTTGTCTGCAGTGTAGGGCTTGGGGAACCAGATGCAACTGGTTCAGGAGGGAATTGGAGCACTTTGTTTACAAGGCTCCTCTTGCCCTCTGTCAGGTGGGGGCTCGTCATCAGACAGACCACAGGGGGGCAGAGCCGGCATTCACTAGGGCAGGCACTCTCCTATTCATGGGCCTGAGACTTCTCCTCCCACTACTTAAAACGTAGATGTCCCATTCAGCCTAGCGCTGACTCATCCTGCCCCTCCTGGAGCCACCCACACCTTACTAGCCACTGTCACTCAAAAGCCAGATATGCAATTCACATTAGGCAGTCAGACATATAGCACACAAAATGCCAACTTCTAAAAGTGGCATTTCTAAAATAACCACAATAAATCTGCGCACACCATTGTGCAGCATTTAATAGTACAATTTCATACATACCAGACTTGACTCCTCTTATAACAGGAATTACCACTGACAAACACTGACCAGGGATTCCCATGCATTCCTATAGGAGGGCAGCCAACCTTACAGATGTAACACAGAAAGCGCACGCACTTTACACTGGACCTCAGTGATAAAGTGCCTAGAGGCCTAAAACCTTCAACACTACTCAGGGAAAAGGCTAGGAGGCAGGCAAAAAGTTTAGGGGTGAACCCGCCAAAAAGGCCAAGTCCAGCACAGCACACAAACGGTAATAAAGTAGAAACATAACACTAGAAAAATTCCAAACCAATTTAGAAAAATAGAGTACATTGTATAAAGTAAAATGATACCAGAACAGCAATATTCCACTCAGTAGAACTGGAGATATTACATTGTAATTTATTTAGTGAAAATAGTACCTAAAATCACAAAGTGTCATTGAGGTCATCTGGTTTTGATAGACTGTGGGTAAGTCACAAGTTTGGGCTACCCACAGTAGAGTTTGAATCAGATACAGGGACAGTGTTAGTTCAGTGGAAAATTTACCATTTTCAGTATAAGGCAAAGAGTTTCAGTGGTGTTTGAGAAGGCAAAAAGATGGAAGGTTTTGGCGCAGAGAGGAAGTGGAGCATCATCGACTTTTGATGCAATGGAGCAAATATCTGGTTGTAACTGGTGCTTCAAGTTGGCAGCTGTCGTAGACTGTCGTTGCTGTAGCATGAAGTGCAGGGATTGTGTTAATGGTCGTTGTGAATGATCGCTGTCATCATGAAGAGTAGGTCTCACTGGAGCTAGAACAGGGAAAAAGTCACAAGTTCAAGACTGCAATGGAGCATCAGCTGACATAGGAAGCAGGTTGTTCCGCTGAACAGTTACCTTCAAAGTTGGGCTCAAAGAGTTCCATTCGCATTAGTGGAGGCTGCGAGGAGCAGGCTGAGCATCACTGTTGATCGTTGCTGTAGCCTGAAGAGCAGGCTGTGTATCACCAGAACTCTTGTTAGTGGTTGTCAATGGTGAAGCAGTCTTGCCACAAATAGGCCTGTTTGTAGCCTGGAGGAGCCCAAGCTTCAGGATTTTACCTTTTCTTGAAGAGTCCACTCTGATGCCTGCCGAGGGTCCAGGACCTGGAAAGGCATCTCCTGGGGATCAGGGTAAAGGCACATCTGTTTGCATGTTCAGTTGCAACATGTCAACCTGGCAATTGCAGGGATGCCTCCGAAGCTTGTTGTGTCTCTGTAGCTCACCTAGGAGGTCAGCTAAGTGACCCCTGGAGTCACATTGTTTAGCCTAGGATGAAACTAAGCAGGGCTAACCTTCGTTCTGAGACAGCAAGGCAGTACATCTAGCACCAGAGTAGTTCTCTGGCATTAGGGCAGTCCTTATTCTATAATTACCACAGGCCCACAAGTGTTGCCAGCCTTTGTGTGGGGGGACTCCTTGTCCTAACCCTACATCTGGTTCTGGAACGTTTTTCCCCTGTCAAGACTCCAAATTGCCAGGGGGTGTAAAAAGGCAAGGCAGGCTTGGTGTCAGGTTCCTTTGTTAGTGAAGAGTGCAATGCCTGTTAAAGTGTAAGTGGGGCACAGTACAGCCCCTCTCAAGTCATCCTGCCAGAATAGCCCATCCCATCAACAACTAGGGCCCTTTGTGTTACTGTTCGGAAGCAATACACAACCCCCAAAAGCAGGACCATTCACAGTCATGTGACAAAGGTCACAGGCAGAAGGCACAAATTGTTGGGACAAGAAAACACTAACTTTCTAAAAGTGACATTTTCAGAATTGTAACTTGAAATCCGACTTTGCCATTAAAGAACATTGCAATACATTTGAGTGTAAACAAGATATCTCCATCTGCTTTCAATTCAAAGTTTGCACCTATTAAATGTAATATGGTAAACAACCCGGTGCTAGTCAATGGGAACGATATGCCTTACAACAGTGAAAAACAATTTTAGGAGTTTTTCACTGCCAGAACATGCAACACTTTAGTACATGTGTCTTACTTTTTAAATACAATGTACTTTGTACCATTTAATTTACAGGCCCTGGTTACACATAGTACTATTTAGTAGGGACTTGCATGTACATTAAATGTACCAATCACGTATATGCCACTTGTACAATGTTTTAACAAGAGAGCACACACATTTTACTGCTGGTTAGCAGGGAAAAAGTACACAGGCTGCTAATAACAGCAAAAACCGGTTCAGCATCAGAAGGCAAACATCTGGGTGCAACTCTGCAAAAGGGATCAGGTCCAAAAACTAGAGAAAGAAGTTTTTTTTTAATGTTCAAAGTTTACCTAGTATTTCATATGTGGAAGAGAAAGTGATTAAATAGGTGCACCAAATGTACATAGAAAACAGAATAGCCTGTTCTTCTGTAGGTATGAACATAAACTCCAGCAAACCTGATGAGAAACATGGCTACATAGTATCTTTTTACATTGTTGGAATTTCGTTTAGGAATTTCTGGAAAAATTAGATTGTCATCTTGGTGATGTAAAGCATGAAATTTTCGGCACAAATACAAACTGCAGCACATCATTTTCAATGTATGTCTACTAGGAAGTAATGCTATTTCAATTGCATATTTTCAGGATCCTTAATTCCTGTCTTCTGCTCTAAGACTTCCCGCGTGTTAATCGCATTTCCCATTGAAACTTCACACCTTCCTTTAAGAATAATTACAGCGATACACTTCAGTATCTTTGAACTAATTTTCTGGATAATTAGGTTCAATACTCATCGTCTGCCAGTCAATTCCAAATCCGTGAGTGGATGACTCCTGATATTGAAAATGGTTATTATTTAGTACTTCTCCATTTAAATGGTCTCACTTTTAAATATTTGAGTAATTGGTAAAATGGTTATTTTAAGGGTGGGTACATTATTCCATGGAACATTAGTACAATGTACCAGGATGCTAAAGTATTTCTATACTGTCAATATAACACATGATGACTTAACAGTGAGACCATTTCTCTATGTGTCAGTAACGCGTTTCATTTTTAAATACCTTTGCTTATATATTTGTGTGGCAGTAACAATACATACAACTATAACTTTTGCCAATTTCAATTGCACATTAAATGATTTAAAAACTGTAGTCTGTAAAATGATTTGAGTGTGCTTTCTTCAATTGTATGACTTATGCCCGGTGCAGAAAAACAAGTTCAAAGGGTATTTCAACTTGTGTTGGTTAAAAGCAATAATGTCGGTAATTGTTATCTGCTTGAATGGTATTTGGGAACATATTCTTCTCATTACATTTATTACTGCCTTCATGCATATGAAAACACTTAAGTTAACCACAAGGGAAAGGAAGGTGCTGGTCTTACTCACGCTCTCTCCCTGCTCTTGTCGGGATCAAAGTTTGGGGTGGAAGGGGGCGCCGAAATAAAATACAATATTTTTGGGGAAACTCAAATTTTAAGTTGCAATTCATGCAACAATAGCAACCACTATAGCAAATAATCAAGAAATAATTGTCCTTTACCGACCAGAACACTGTCCAACACCAGCCAGTTTATAAACAAGTGTAGACCATCTGCTTCGGGAGGACTGCATGGGCTGTGGGCTCCCATCTTTCTGGGTGTCCAAAAGGACTATAATGGGTAAAAAGGGGGTTTATTTTGAGAGTAGCAGGACTAAACATTGAATATTGAATAAAGTATGCTAAAAGATACTTGCCATGGTTCTTCCAGATCTTCGTTCAACAAGTTTTCATTCCACGTTTGGTGCATTGGAAGTCTCTTTTTCTTCAGCTTCGCATATCGCTCTATACCGTTTGCTATTTCCTTTTTCAGTTTACCAGGCAAACAGAGATCTCTTTTAAGTTATAGGAGCATATTCCTCCCCCGTCGTTGTATGTCATGCCTCAAAGACAGTTGAAGGCATTTAAGTTTAGAGCGATTTCTCATAGTTCTTAAGCGTATGTAGATTCATTGTTTCAGGCTATTTATGTTGACTAGTTCCCACCAGCTATTTAAATTAGCTGCTTTGAGAAGGCGACTCAGAGCATTTTTCAAGCATTTTTCAAGCAATCTATGGTACCCGGTGAGTCATACTCACGATGGTAATGGTTTAGCCATCTTTCACTGACCATGCAGCATATTCTACCTCTGTCTTTAAGACATTTAGTCAGATTTTTTTTTAGGGGAACCTGATTTCTACAAAAACCATCAGACATTGTGGAACAGAGTAACCGCAAAAATCATGCAATCTTCATCTGAGAGATCTGGCATCCTAAACATTTTCTTTGAAAGGCCAAACTGCAACACCCTTTTTTTATCTGCACCTTAACATCTTACTTCCTTGACCGCTCAAACAAAACTTTACATATAACTCTGAATCTTTTGAAGAGTAATTGTGTCAAAGTGAAGGGGATATTGCTAAATAGAAATTGTAACTTGATGGGAGATTCTGCCAATTTGTGAAGCATTTCTTTTTATCCTAACTACCCTCACTAATTTTCATTTAGGGAAATTCCCGATATCATAAGAAATGCTCAAATATCTCATCTGTTTGCTCTTTGGTTTACCCAAATTTTCTATGTTCCAGGTCATTATCTCAGTTTTTTCCTAATGAATAGCTACTTTTCGTGGACCTAGCTGATGCGAAGCTGGTATTGAATACCAAAGGAGAAGGAGCCGGGGAGAAGCCACAGCGACACTCACAGCAGGGGGGGTCACGGAGAGAAGCTGTGTTGTGAGAGAGCAGCTGTGGAAAAGCGGAAATTAAGCACCGTGGGCCTTGAGGTTTTTTTTGTCCCCAGTTAGATCCGTGGCACATTTCTCCCAACCCCCTTAACTTGTGGCACGCTACATCACACAATGGGTGACACCGTTACTGCTGATCTATCCTCAATGAGCCTCAATGAGTGATTGAAACGGCGGTGTATGGATTAGTAGATAAGGGCAGATACAGCGGTAGAATACTCCTTGGCACCAAGAGGCATACAGGTAATTATCTGGTGGACACCCACTGATCTTGTGATAGCTGTTTGAGTGCTTATGAGGGGCTAGAAAGTTAGTAATTGCAGGCGAGGAGCCAATTTTGGAAAAACCCTGCATAATTTCACTGTACAAGATTACCCTGGTCTCCTCCCTTTATTTTTTATGCTTAAATACCCTGATCAGACGGGGTTACACAACCTCAGCAGCAGGTAGTAGGAGGCCGTAGAAGCAACAACAGAGTGAACGTGCCCCCTTATTTACTTGGGGCCAGGGTACAACACACAAGGCACGGTACATACTGGGATCCCGGTGGCAGCTTGAGACTTCAGGTGCCAGCAATACCGGAATACATGGCATTCAGTTGGGAAGTTGAGTGGTGGAGAAGGGGAAAGCCAAGCAGATGTGTCGCAGAGGTGTCGTAGGATTGCTGCTTAGTAGAATCACATTAGGTGAAGCCCGGACACACAGAAGTTTCCCCCTAAGCCTGGTTGCAGCTCATGTGCACAGTGTTTGCTCCCACCAACTTCTACATCTGCTGCTTGCTGCCCGCCACTGCCTGTGAACCACTCTGTAAATCTCCCTGTCAATTTTTTGAAGAACCCCTAGGGAGGGGGGCCTTTGCCTCCTTTTCTTGTGCGTGCTCTTCCTCCTTCTCTGAGGCCATCTGCTCTCCTTACCCCTCATTCTTTAACCCTCACTCTTCACCTACCATTATGCACTGGAGTATAGCCAAGCATAACTGGAAACAATACCATCTCTAACATGAGAGGGCTGCTTCCAAATCAACAACATATGTCAAAGACTCGCATTACACAGACCTCACTGAGGAAGCAATGATGGAGGACCAACTCAGGGGTGGGCCCACCAATTCTCAATAAAATTCTAACACAGAATAGGCAATTATCACCGTAGATGGAGCTATGTCAGCTGATCAATAAGCAGTACCATGGTATAAGACAGGGCTCTGAGCATTAGTGAAGTTAGGAAACCGTGTTCCGGGGTATCAGCAGCATCATCATTATCCAAAAAACTCAAGCATAAGCATCCAATAGCTAACACTGACAATCTATTTTGGGAGTGTTGTAGATGAAGTTCTGACTGATTTCTCCTTAGTCACAGCTGTGCTTCGATTGGTGCAATGTAAGCAATCTGGACCAACTAAGGTGCTACCTGCTGCTTCACGGTCCAAATCATTGTCCTCCAACAGCCCTCTGACTCCCAACAGTCTAGTCCAGACCTTATTAGTCAATAAGGTCTTAATGCCAGTAACACAAGTAGCTGATTTAGTATACTGAAACTGCCCTTCAAGACAAATGGCTGTGCTGAGAGTGTGGAAGTGCATCAGATTCCAACATCCCTTCTCTCACTCCCAAAGGATCCTCACTACAGCACAAGCTGCCCAATGAATTGATCAATTAACAACAATACGGACCTAGCCAAGGCATCTTGCAGCTTGGTGCTTGAGGGGTACAGTGCAAAACGAAAGGGGATGATAAACGGAGTGTTCAACATTGCAATCACTCACCCTCAGTCAACTGATCTTGGTTTGATCCATCATCATTCTTTATCTTACTCCGCCACCCCAGTTTAGACATGGCCATATGCAAATCAGTCTGACTCTGTGCCTTATGGGAACAGTCCAGCCCGAACTGCCAAGTCACTTTGCCACCTGGATTCAAGCTAGCCTGGCTGATGAAGGCTGATTAGCCAGAAACCGGTCCCAGGATGCTTGTTTCCGGTCCAGGGAAGACATGGCTGGGCAGTTCGGGCTGGATGTGTAAAAATGGTCCCTCACTTGTGTGGGTAGGAACATGACCACAACAGGAAACCGCACAAAACGCAACATGTACACATCAAATTTTTCCAGTGAAAACTGACCATTTTTGTGCAATGTGCCTAGCTGATGATTTTGGACACTGGTTCTGTCGTCACCTAAGGAAAGCTAGCAAAGCTATCCATTTTTTAAAATTGGGAAATCCAGAATGAGGTGACTTGTGTGGCTCTCATTAGGTTCTGTTACCCAGAATCCCTTGCATATTCTAAACTTTGTCCAAAAAACAAATTTACCTCACATTCTGTCATGGAAATATCTGGAATCTGCGGGGAGCCACACACTTTGGAAGGATGGGGACCTCTAGGGCCACGCCGGTTACTTAGAACCTCCTGCTATGCCTTCCCAAAATGAAGAGTCGGTCAGCTAGTAGAGAATACAAACTTAAGTTTATTCAGCTTATACTCTGCAGAGGAGTCCTATCAGACCATCACCCTAAGATGTCTGCCGAGGGGCCTGGCTCCCCAATGTTTGCTAATACATGATAAATCCCTTTTGGAGACATTGGCCACACCTCTAGTGGAAAACCACCGGCCTGAGCCGGGCATAGACAAAGGAGGCCAGAGATGAGCTAACACCTGCCACATGGGTACATTCTATCAGTGGTCCAAGGCCACTGTGCCGAGTCTCGCCGGCTCCTAAACATTGAGAATGGTATGCAAAAGCAGAATATTTGCTTGTTAGCATGTCAGGTAGCAACCTTGAACAAGAGAGAAAATAATAACGAAGTACAGTGTTCTGCTGAAGCAGGCAATTCTGAATACTAAGGCCTAGTACGAGCACAGTCCAGGCAGTCTAATACAGATTACGAACTACAAAATGGAGTCACATGGGCTAACGAAGGCTTACATGTTACAGGGATAACTCGGTGGGTTACAAAAAATGAACACAAATGGCATCTATTTAGCCACATATTGCTAATCTAATATAGCATAGCATGAGAGGGGATTTCCAAACCTAACAGACCCTCCTTTTAGAATATGTGGCTAAAAGCTTTATTGCTATGCAGTAGGGTCTTTACACTTCTAAGGGGAGGAGAGGAATTTGCATAGTCATTTATATTGCACAGCAAAACAGAGCAAAATGCAAGCATCAACCAAATTCAGCTAATGTTCAAAGATACCCTCATCGATAAGCATAATGGACTGAATCTCCTACATCATCATAGGGGAAGTCTTATTATCCTGTTTGGGCAGTGTAATGTTAGGGGTGAGCTTACTCACACAATAGGTGCCAAAGGCTGGGAGACAATGAATTCACAAACAACAGGTAAATATGATCCCGGCGATAGCTAGTAGGACAAGAAATATTTTCTAACCCCACAAAGCCATTAGTCCCCAGAGCCACCCTGTGAGGGACCATGGACTGTAATCCTGATGAATATCTGAAGCAAGCCTGTGTAACTTCTGTATTACAGAATGTACAGTCGGGGCACTATCTGGTATGTAAACACAACAGCTGCTGCAGATTAAACGACAAGCTCGCCCCTATCAGCTAGGATGCAGTCTAAAACCATCAAATTTTGAAGCAAAACGAGCCTCGTAGCTTGGAGCTCAAATTTAATATTAGCTAATCTACCAGCAGTAGTACTAATGACTCCCTCGACTACTCTTGCAAGGCAACAAATGTGTTGGCTGTTGAACATAGGGCCCCAAAACGGTATAATACCTTTCATGATAACAGTGAATTGCTGTAGGGAGGTATCTGTTTGATCAATATCATCTGGATTAACAACTCTCTAAACTCGATGCACATGAAGATCCCTACAATGCAATTTATGATGTTTGTGATAGCTGGATGGTGCAATATAAACGGGAGGTAGGAGGAAGGAGAGATAACACCAGCCAGACCACCCTCTAGGAAGTCAAGTATAAGCTTGTTCCCTGCAGATGAACTTTACATTCGGGGGTGTAAGCAAGGGAAGACTACTGGTAGTATTCAATCGGTATGTGTAGTTACACTGACTCTGCCCTACTGCGACAATCTGTAACCCTTGAACACAAAAACTAGCTGTTGCATTTATCACAGGGACGGGCATAGCTTTGTCTTCAGTAATATTACGCTCCTAAAATATTCAGTGACAGTGAAACCTTGAAAGTTCATTTTGCAACCAGGTGACATTTTCATGAGTTGTAAATACATTCATACACATGAGGATGCAGGCTACCCTCCTTTCTAACTGCCCAGGCGTGTACCCCTGATGTATCACTATATATTCTAAAACCTTCTCATAATCAGCCTTTGTCATTTACATCACATCCGAATTGTAATGGATGTAGACCATGGAAAGCAGTTGAAACCAAGCTTCACAGCTACCTAAATAGGATAAGGGCAATGACACCAGTGACTCATTTTTATGCATAACTGAGGGGAGTAGCCCACACACCCAACACGTGTGGCATTAGTGGTGCTGTGTACCTGGTGAAGCATCTGAATAAATGCATTATGGGCATAAGTCTGTTTGTGTCTTTCTCCGCTGTCAAGCTAGAAGGCTGGAAGAACTGGGTGCAAGCTTCCCACGTGAAAAAGGTCCCTCTATCACTTCTGTATGACACTTGGGTCCGTGAAGGCATTGCCAATCAGGAAGGGGAGCTAGTGGCTCGCTTCATTCTTTTCTCTGATGCCCGATTAAGGGGGGCGCAAATGGACGAGGAGAGCGATAAGGTCCTATTCGAGCCGATTATTCCTGAGATAAGGGCCTTCTAGCTTGACAGCTGTACGGGTGGCAATCAACACCTTGGCAGGTCCCTTCCACCTCGGCTCCAAACTGTTCTATCGATGAAAATTCTTTATCATCACCCAGCATCCGGGCTGCAGCTGGTGCCCGGGCCCCTCTGGTACTGGTTGCAGTGTGACTTGAATCTGTTGGTGAACAGAACGGAGATCTTTAGTCAACTCATACAAGTAATCAATCAACAGGGGGCACTCTATCTCAGAGAAGCGCTTGGGTCATTGAATGTCCCAAACATTAGCAGGGTGCAGAAAGACCTCCTCGCTGGGGGAAAATCATATTCTAGGATCTTCTGTCACTCGTAGACAATAACACCAAAGGCAATGCATCTGGCCATCGCAACCCTGTGCTCTCTTGGATTTTCGCTAATTTCAGCTTGAGAGTACCATTGTACTTCTCAACCAGGGGGTGGTTCGCAGCATGAAACCTTTGCTTAATTTGTAAGCCCTTGCACTCCAGATCAATGACTTTTGCATTAAAGTGACTGCCATTGTCACTCCAGTTCACGTATGGCAATCCATAGCGTGGGAAGTACTACTTCAGGAGTGCCTTTGCCGTCGCCATGGCCGTATTATTTTTGGTGGGGTAAGCCTCAATCCATTTACTGAATGCACAAACTATCACTAGTACATATTTCAGGTTATTTACTTTACTTTTGATTAAATCCATCTGGAGAACCTCAAAAGGGAAAGAAGGGCGTGTGAAGTTACAAGCAGGTGTAGGGATGCCCTTTCCAGGATTATGTTTCAGACAGATAATACAGTGTTTTACTAAATGTGTGACTACCTCAGAGATATTGTCATTCTGCCATACTGGGTCTCGTAGCTTACATATCCCTTTGGCACTAATTTGAGCCGGGCTGTGAGCCATTGTAACAACAGGGAGAACATAGGCATTAGGCAGCAGCCATCTCTGTTTTCCTGACAAGTCAGTCCAACACCCATCCTCATCTAGACGTCCTGTCCTCTCCTCCCATATTGCCAGTTCATCTATAGCTGCCTCTCTCTGAATCTCCCTAACGTTTTCTAATGTGTCCTCAAACATTCCATTATATAGAACCCACCTTGCAGGACCTGCCACTAACATCTTTTTCATCTTTGATCGAGCTGTCTCTTAAGCTGTCTGGTCTGCCAACACATTTCCTCTCCCAACATAAGCTGTTATGGCTTTATGAGCGCTACATTTCACTATTGCTAACTTATCGGAAAGTGTTAATGCAGACAACAATCTATGTACCAATGGGCCTTCTGTTTTCGCAGTCTGTGCGAAGTTAAGAACCCTCTCTCTGCCCAGAGCTGCCTAAATTTGTGGGCCACCCGAAAAGCATACTGGCTGTCAGTGTAGACATTAACAGCCAACTCACAGGCCCTCTGGAGGGCAACTAACTCTGCCGCTTGGGCCGACTGATATGTAAAACGAGATGTCTCAACTACAGTGTATAATGTGGTGATTACATAGGCTGCACAGGTGGTGCCATGCGGCAGTTTGAAACAAGAGCCATCAACATAAAGTTCCCCTTGGGGGTCTGCTAAGGGAACATCAGTCAGGTCAACCTGTCCCTTCATTTCTTCCTCAGTCTGAAATAAACAATCTTGGACATCACTGTCCTTTTATTCCGAAAGGAGGGGTAGTAACGTGGCTGGGTTCAAAGTAGTACATCGTTTAATGGTAATGTGCAGAGCAAATAAGGTCAGCTCATATCCAGTGAGATGAGCACTGGTGAGGTGCTGTGTCTTTGTCTTGTCCAAAAGTGTATCCATAGCGTGAGGTACCATCACTGTGAGATCAGTATTAAGGATGAGCCCCGCCTATTGCCTGATAGAAACCGCCACCACCGCTCTCAGGCAGCTCGGAAGCGCTCTGGCGACATTGTCCGGAATAGTAGAGAAGTCAGGGTCTCTGCTTACCACCAAAACCCTGTGTTAGACTAGAAAGCACACAACTGTCCACCTCATGCATGTAAAGTACAAAAGGCTTCTGGTAGTCCAGTACCAAGCACAGGAGCAGAGAAAAACACAACCTTTAATTGCCCAAAAGCTTGCTGGCATGCAGGGGTCCAAGGCAGGGGATCATGCACTTCTTTGGTGCTCAGGTCAGGGTATTTGTCAGGGGATTTGTTAGTAGGGAGTAATTAGGTATCCAATGACTACAATATGAAGCTATCCCATAAATGTGCGCACCTCGCTCTGGGTCTTAGGAACAGGCATATTAGTAATAGCATCTATGTGTTCAGGTGTTAGTCTGCGACCCTCCTTCGACAGTAGGTGACCTATGTAGGGGACCTCCTGTCGACAATATTGAAATTTCAAATGTGACACCTTGTGTCCATGATGAGCCAAATGCAACAATAATTTAAATGTGGCTTCTTTGCAGCCATCCTCAATGTCCAAAGCCACAAGGAAGTCATCAACATACTGCAACAGTACATTACCATGGGGAAGTTCCAAGGAATCTAATTGAGCTTTCAAAGCTGGGATATAAATACTGGGGCTTTCTGTATAGCCTTGTGGAGCATGGCAAAATCTAAAGCTCTGACTGGCTATTGCAAAATCAAACAGATATCAGCTATCTGTGTGGATCGGTATGCTGAAGAAAGCAGTTTTTAAGCCAATCACGGAAAATAATTTGGCCGATGGTAGAATCATTGTCAGGATCATGTTAATGTCTGGAACCTCAGGGTACTGGCGAATCACTGTTTTATTGACCTCCCTGAGGTCGATCACAAAGCGGTAAACGTCAGAGTGAGCATCAGACAAATCCATGGGCCTCTTTTTAAGGATAGGAAGAATAGGGCTATTACACACATTCTCCACTGATTCTTCAACAACACCAGACTTAATTAAATCCTATATTATGTGTAATAAAGCCTTTTCTCCTGCCTGCAAAATCTTATACTGGGGAATTTGTGGGAATTTTGCATTGTTCTTTATCTGGATGGAGACTGGTGGGATCTGAAGCAACCCCACATCCATGTCTCCTTTAGCCCACAAAGTATGTGGCACATCTTTGAACACTGTAGGGAGGGGAGCATATTTTGCAAAGCACTGTTTTGCATGAGCCAGTTGCTGGTCAACAGCCTGGGGAGCAATGAATTGTTGCATGCAGTCAATTTATTAGATCAAGTCCTAGTAGATTTTCCCCACAATTTGATGTCTGTAAAAATGGTGAATCAACCGTGTAGGGGCCAATAGTCAAAGCAAGAGGCTTGGAAACGGGGCTAACAACCGGCACACCTGAAAAACCACACTGAGACATTATTTTGGCCAGACAGAGCTACCTAGGGAACCAGTGAACGGGAAAGGGAGCTATTCATAGCCCCTATATCAATTAGAAATGTATTTGCTGTGCCCTGCAAATCAGCAGTGATGTAGGCTACGCGCTGATCTATAGAACTGGTCCCTTGCCCTGCCCCAGACTGTCTTAGCTGTGAGACAGCCTCGTCACTTCGTTCATATCATAGTCTTCATGATAGTACTGTCCCCCTTGAGGGTCGTCAAAATAGTTCCCACTCTGCTTGTTGTATGATGGGTTATCTGACTGCATCCCCTCTCGGCCTCCTCCTCCTCTGTGTCCTCCAAAACCCCCACCTCTTGGGGCCCCTTCTTTTTGCAACAATTCAGGACACTTGTTCCACCAATGTCCCTCTTTCTTACAGTACACACACTGATTGGGTCCCACAAGCGCACTCAAAGCACTACCAACATTTGATTGAGGTAGCCGTGGGCCGAACTTGAACCTCGTCCTCTTCCACTTCCCCTTGCAACTTGCTGCATCAACACCCTCGTCTTCAAATCTTTTGACTTCTTCTCTACCTTTTCCTTGTCCTCAATCTCTCTATGCTTGTAGTACTGTGCCATACTCAGAAACACAGACAGGGATGAGGTCGTCAAAGTACTTTTCAAAGCCTACAACCTAGTCGCAATCTTGGGAAGCAAACTAGTGACAAATCTGTTAAAAAAACAAATGAATGCCACCCTCTTGCGACAGGTCCTGACCACTAAAGTCTAGAAACACTCATTCAAATCTAGTAAAGAAATCCGACACACTTTCATCCTTCTTCTGACAAAACGCTATTAACTAATCCCAATCCACTCTTTTTAGCGGGATAAGGGAGAGCATGTAAGTGACAATATGCCCCGGTAAAGCTAAGAGCTCTACTTTCGGCGTATCGCCAGGCTTACACTCCTAATCCAATGCCTTGATCTCATCTCATGTGCCACCCAACTCCAGAGCATGGTCCTGAGTATGTACCTGCCTCCATATGTCTACCAGTACCAGCAGACCAAAGAGCAATTCAATATCTGCTAACGTCATCACTGTGGACGCGGCCACCTTCGTTAATTCCTTATAATATGGAGTGGGGTTTTTTCGGGGGTCTGGCAGCTGACTCTTTAGGGCTAGGACCTCACTCCTCTTCCAAGGAGTATAAATCCATTGTTCTTGGAACCGAGCATCAACTTGTGGTGTACTTACAGTGTCTGTGGAGTCATGCAGTTCTGGTATTTCAGGATGGTAAATGGTATGGACCTCTCTCACAGTGTGCTGTGCCCCTATTGTAAGAACCTTTTGGAGCAGTCTGCCACGTTACCCCACCAGCGTTTTTACATTTGCAAAAACCTAATTGGGAGCATACCTGTAGCATTTACCCTATCCTGTATATCGTAGATGATCTGTGGTGCAACACTGTGAAAACACTGTTCCAACGGTCCTATTAATGTGGCCGACATGTGCTTAAGAACTTGCTGCTGTACGAAAGTCTCATAATCTTTCATCACACTCCACACGTCTTCCACACTATAGATCGGGTTTCGAGCGCACTGAACAGCTTGATTCACCACCATTCTCTTCTATTCATCACCCACTGCAGAACGCATCAACACTCTCTACATGCAGTCCGGCGCTGCTGCCCAATTTGTTTAATTTATTCCACGCACAGGCGTCACAGCATTTGACAGGATTTAGCGGGTCACACCCAAGGGGGAAAGAGTGGAGGAATTTTGTCTTTGCACAGTTACACTTTTTGCGTACGAACCATACTAATAGCCTGTTAGCTCCCTGTACTGGTAAACACATGTTACACTTAATCCTGCAAGTTGAACCATCAAGAAAAATGTTCTTATCCAATTGTATTCTATTTTGACCTAGTAATGGATATTGGTCACCTAGGCTAGGCAATAAGGTTCCAAAGAGTCTTTTTTACCAACTCTTTTTATCAGTCCGTTACATATTCATTCATTTTAAACTTAGGAGGCACTTATTAGTAGTACCCATACAGCCAGATAATATTAGCAACTGCACACAACACTCTGCTTTGTCTGTTACATGGATTCCATAAATCTTGTAAAATAACTCTGTTCTTGCTCAGCTGTACTTTTTGCGGGTGCTGCACATACAAGCCTACAAGGCTAATAGTTTGTGTTGGCAATTATACCCTACACCTTATTTTGCAAACTGTATGATCTGAAGGCCCTACCCCCTTTTATGCTTGGCTTGACGTGGTTACAAACCACTTTAAGAATTTTTTTATTAGTTTGTTATTTAGTCTCTATACCACTTATTAGGCTTATGAAAGCATTTAATAATATTGTTTGCTTGGTTACACAAGATTTCTTCATGGCTAAACCCCATTGTATGAGATTTGCATCCCTGTTTTCACATACTTATGTTCTGTGCCCAGGAACGACCTTTTATTTTACAGCTTCTTGTATTATTCGGCAAATTAATCATTTATTGATTACACAAGCCAGAGGCTCATATGCATTCTGTATTGTATGTTTTATTATTGTATGGCTTTTTTTTAAAGCTGAGTCAATAAAGTTGATTTGATTTGATAGTGAACTCTGAAAAGGGACACATTTAGGTTACATATTTAAATCTTCTAATGGCTGCCTCTGGTTGACTTGTGTTTGAATTGTGTTGTTGGTTGTTGGGGGATTCGCCCAGCTCAAGCAACAGCCACATTCCCCGTCAGGATGAACCACAAAAGTCACTAAATTAACCTGTGCTTAACACTCTGGTAGCTCCACACAAAATCAGTCAGCCTTAACTTACAGTCAATGTGTAAAGTATTTATGCAGCACACAAACAGTAAAAAATACATTTGAAAAATACAGTAAATTGTAATGAATTTTTGGCACCAAAATTATAAAAATCCAATCATTAGCACTGGAGATATACATTTTTAAAATGTACAGTGAAAACTAACACATAAAAGATTAAAGCACCAACAGCGGATATCTAGTCGCTAGAGACCTTGGCAAAGTTGACTATTTAGACCAACCCCTATGGAGGATGGTTCGGATACAAACAGTGGATTGGGCTTGGATCTGGTTATCCCTCAGACTTAGAAGAAATTCTGTAGAAAAATGTCTGAGAAGGTAAAGTTCAGCGGGGAAAACCATCTGCTGGTGTCCAAGGAAAAGGCATCGTTATCAGGGAGCTGCTGGGTGAAGTGAAGAATCCTTCATTTGGACTTAGTCTCTTTTTTTGGAAGTCAAAGATCTCCAGCATGACGAAGCTGCAGGCAGTGGCTGAAAAAAGAAAAAAGCAGTGGACACAAGACAAATTGCAAATAAAATCGTTATCTCCCAAAATGTTTGTTACAAGATTAAAGAAGTGTATCCTACACTGTGCGCACTCACTGTAAGCACCCTCCCACAGATTCATCAAACTTATGTTTTGCGAGTCCTTAATAGCGAATTTTAAAGATTCGCTATCAAAGACTCGCAAAACGGGATGCATGTTATTTGCGATTCCTACTGATTCCTTATTTGCTAATCGCAAATAAGGAATGGCTTATGAATGGGGAGTCATTCCTTATTTGCGATTAGCAATTAGCGAATCGCAAATGTGCCGCAATTCAAGGGTGCCAGGGTGTCCAAAGGACACCCTGTTGCACCCCTGAAATGGTAATGTTCACGGGTGTTGCACACACACATGTCTCAAGGACATGTGTGTGTGTAACATGCAACTTAGAAAAATGCACCAAAGTGCATATTTCTAAGTTTTTGCTATTTACCACGTAGTTTGCGTTAAATAGCGGCCCCTGATTGCGAATTCGCAATCTTGGAATGGTTCATGCATTACATTTAAGGAATCGCAAATTGCGATTCCTTAAATGAAATCGCAATTTGAGAACTCGCAATTATTTGCGAATTCTTAAATTGCGAGTGCATGAACCCTTGATGCATCTCAAATGCCATTTTTGCGGGCGCAAACGGCCGAATTTTGCGATTCGCACCGTTTGCGCTCGCAAAAATGCTTGATGCATCTACCTGCTAATGCCTAAAAAGTGCCACCCTAAAATAGGAAGAAATGTCAAATATAGGAGAATACAGGTGCACCACATTTATAACAAATTACAGAATTAATAAATCAGTCAATGTTGGGCACAGCAGAAGAAAAAGGCACTATTACGTGGTCCATATATTGTTATAATACTTCGCAAATAGAAGCATCTTATGTAGCCGTAGGTAGAAAATAAAACAATCCTTAGAAAGTGGCAATAATGTGTCACTAGATATAGCAACTAATGATTCCATCCTTGGTTCCACAATATCTATATGGTGTATAGGTTCCCAAAAGGGTGGAAAAGAGAGAGCGAGTCAGCCTTTCATCTGGCATTATAATGGTTGCCTTGCTGAAGACCACAGAGCGGCCATGTGACTATTCCCACTTCAGGGCTCCAGTTGATGAAAGTTTTCTCTTCTTTTCATGCCTATGATATACAGTGAGTAATGTTTGAACCTTATTACCTTCTCAATACATGCACTTTTGCACTACTCCAAGGTGCAGCCATCATTTGAATATCTCAATCATGTCAATGGGTGTCGCTTGTATCAAGCCATTAGCCCCTTGAAGCTGGATCCACGATCCTGAAGCTCTTGATAGATATTGAGAAGCAGTTTGGTAGCCTTTCTACTGGGGAACAGAAGCAGAAGTAGCCTTGGTCTGGTCGTGTGACAGCTGCAACAAGAATACAGAGGGGCATATTTACAATAACTGGTGCATCCCTGCAAATCAGCAGGGATGCGCCAGTTATTGTACGCCACAGCTCCGCCATCATGGATGCGCCGCATTTACAATGCGGCGCACCATGGTGCAAAAACGGCACAGATGCGTGACGCATCTGTGCCGTAAAAGTGACGCATTGCTGGAGTTGTGTCGCAATCGCAACGCAGCTCCAGCAATGCTCTGGGGGCCCAATCTAGTTAATGCTGCGTCAATCCTAACGCCTGCTTGAGGCAGGCGCAGGGTTTTGACGCAGCATGGGCCTAAAAGTGACTAAGTGAAATCTTGTAGATTTCACTCAGCCACTTTTAGAAAGCGTTCCTGCGCCGGAACGCCCACCCCGCACAGGAACGCCTACATGTGGCGCAGGGCATGACAACATGACGCATCTCCCAGATGCGTCACGTTGTAAGTACCCCCACACCATGGAGCAGGATTTGCGCAGCTGTGGCGTCACAAAAGTGACGCAACAGTGGCGTAATGAGGTGCAAGGGGCTTGTAAATCTGCCCCAGAGTCCCTACCCCACCTGCAGACCATTGCACAGAAAAGTGCACAAAAAGCAGCACACTAATGTTGGCAAAGATGTGTAACCCGCGGTCACAAAAAACAAACTCAAACTCGTCTCAGGACATTTTCTGTTTCTCTAATGAAGGTGTAGATCTTGTCAAGGTATTAAATTATATGCAGATTTTCCTGAATTTGCTAAATTCGAAAGCATGTTGAAATTGAGACTTTATTAGCTTTCACAATATAAAAATGACCGTGGATAGCTTAGGTTTGGGTCAGATTCCCCGAGTTGTGTGTTAACTTCTTGTTCTCCAGCCACTGGTGCTCCTACAGGCACTGCTCCATTTCTGGGTACATCATAGGCTGCACCCCAGCTGCTTAGGCTGGCATTGGGCCCATGTCCAGTAGATCCTCCTATCTGTGGTCCTCAATATCTTTCTCTTTTTCTTGTGTTTAGTGATCTGTAGAATAGAAATGGAGGAGGAGACAGAACACTTGGAGCGCAAACCCAAACTGTCCCTATGCCTTGCACCCTGGCACCCTATTACGCTATTTCTAGATTCTGCTCAATCAAAACCATAGATCCACACTAATTTCCCAGCTTCTGTTATTTGGACTCAACCCAATCTTACCTATCAACTAACTTGTTGCCTCTGTCATCTCCTACCTGGATGACAATATTTTACGCTCTTTTTTAACAACAAATTTACGATCATATAACAATGCTGGTCATGCACAGCAAGCAAACAAATACATAGTAAATGCAGTCAGATGTTGCCAAAAGTTTGGTTCAATTGTGCTCATACCTTTAGCCAGTTTTCCATGTCCACTGCTGTGCAATGATCCACCCCAATCCTTCTGGAGATAGAGAGTAAAACGTCTCTATAGAGCCGTACGGGATTGAGGGAAACATGGCGGCCGCAGGCTAGGTGCGGCTCGCTCGCTCGTCAGACCTGAGACCTTCGGTACCTCGGATGACAGAAACGCCGTGACAGGAGACGATTTTGGCGGATTGTTATGTGGGGCATGAATAATTTCGCCTCTGGTTTCTAAATCTGTATTTTGGGACTACATCGGATGCGACGACCGTCCTCTCAGAGTGTACCCGCCCCCGAATCTCCCTTCTGCTGGAGGCGGGCTGCTGCGGAAGTTAGGCGCGGACGAGCGGCTGCAGCGAGGGGGACTCACACGGCAGCAGCAGTAACCGGCGGCCAGACTGGCTGGAGAAACAGGGGAGCAGAGAGAGCAGCACCAGGACTGTGTCAGTTCACACTGGAGTCAGCGGAGAAGTTTGGAAGGGTGGCGGCCGACGGAACACAGACTGCACAGATTGAGGAAACAGAGAAGCTTTGTTCACTAAACCAGGGGGGGATTTCCCAACACCAGCCAAGTAAGCTTTTCAATTTATTTTCTGAGGCGTCTGGTGAAGAGCATATTAAAAAGGTGCTAGAGAGTCAGACAAGGATTACCAGAAGTAAAACAAGAGGCAGAGGTGGAGGTAAGGAGATTGGGCTGCAGAGGGGACTACATCTCCCAGAGTGCACTGCAGTGGGTGAAAAAAGCCCTGTAAAAAAGAGAGCACAAGAGGGTGGTAGAGATAGGGTTGATACATTTAAACAGCCTAAACAATCTAAACAGCAGAAAAACAAGAATAAGAGTAAGAGCCTCAAACCCCCGGGGGAAATAGCTCCATCCCTGCACTCATATTTTAAGGCTCTCCCACAGGTGTTACAACTTACACACGATATGGCAGAATTCCAACAGGTTAAGATACCTGGGACAGTTGAACAAACTGCACAATTTGATCAAGGGGGGACCCCTGTGCGCGCAGGCATAACTGAAGATTCTACTATGTTGAGAGAGGCAGGTGTAACTGAACTCCCTTCAGTGGACGTACCAAACTCCCTGGTAGAATCGCTTACTGCGAAATGAGCAGAGAATCATGGAATTGTTAAGCCAACGGGTACAATGGAGCAAGATGGTTCAACTAAAACTAAGGTGGGCAAGAGTAAGAAACCCACTTCTCAAAATTTAGACCCAGAGATTGGAAGTGCACTTGAAGCAATAGTCTCCTCAATTTCAGAAATGAGAGAGGAAATAAGACAGGACTTTACAATATCCAAGACAAATCAAGCTGAGATCAGAGACACTTGTGAAGAGCTTGGGCAAAAACTTGAAGGTCTCTGCGAGAGGACGGAGGCACTGGAAAGCTCAGTGGGCAACTTGACTATAAACTTAGAGACAGCAAGGTCGAAAATTAATAGTTTGCAGAAGGATGGAGATGAGATGAGAGAAAGGATCGAGACGTTAGAAAATTATTCAAGACGTAACAACATCCGACTTCTTAAGATACCAGAGGGAAAAGTAGGCGAGGACCTTAAGAAATTCACTGTGCATCTTATAAAAGATACATTGAATCTGGATGTATCAATTGAGGATCTGGAGAAAGACATCCAGCGAATCCATAGAGATCCCTTCCGCTTGAATCCTGCTAGGGTTAAGCCACGGAAGGTCTTGGTTAATTTCCTAACGTATGCCCTCAAAGAGAAAATCTTATATCTAGCCTTAAAAGCGGGCACCATAAAGGGTTCTGATTTCGCGTATGAAATTAGATCAGATCTCTCTAAGACTACTTTGGAGAGGCAGTGGGAGCTGGGGCAGCGTATGGGTAAATTTAGGTCACTTGGGGCAACGGTCCAGATGAGATTTCCGGCCTTTCTTAAGATCATGTATAACAACAAAATGCACAATGTACGCTCTATTCAAGATGCTGATGAACTATATGAATCAATCAGAGTTCATGCCCAAGCCCAAGCCTAAATGCATAAAACAAATTAAGGAAGAATGTGAGCATGTATAGGAAAAGCCCACAACACTAACAAAAAAAAAAAAAACGAGAAAAAAAGGGAAAAAAAATAAAAAATAAATAAATAATGCATATATATATTAAACAAATATAAAATATAAAAATTAGATTAGGATCCTATACAATTATATGTATTCTGACACTATTCAAATTTTCCAAACACTAGGGTTAAAGAGATAAATTAGATCAAGAATAATCACAGAATTATATATAATCATATAGACACTCACACTCATTTAAAGTTGACACGGTGATGGCATGTTTTTTCGTGAACAGCGGCAGAGGGAAGAGGGTCAGGTTTTTGACGGGTGGTGTAAGGCTCCACACCGAGCCAGAATAAGTAAGGGGGGGTTTCCCATGGGGGGGGGAGGGGGGGCAAGAAAATTAAAAATCCTCATTTGCTGAACCAATTTGAATATATAAAAACCAACTGTTTATTGCCGCTAAATACAAATAATTTAAGATTAGCCAAACATCATTTTCATAAATTATGGCAAATTTAATTTTTATGTCGTGGAATGTCAATGGTTTGCGAGTGCAAGGTAGAAGAGACAGGATTCTACAATATCTTAGAGATTCTCAAGCACAGATTATTGTATTGCAGGAGACGCACCTTCTTAAATCTGAGGCACACACTATACTAAAGAAACACAGATGGATAGATATATTCTGCTCCACTGATCATAATGCGAACGTAAGAGGAGTCATTTTTATCTTCAAAAAATCCGCAAAAGCACAAATTTTAGATTACAAAGAAGACAAAACAGGGAGATGGCTGATGGTTAAAGTGTCATTTGAGGGTCAGAACAGAACACTGGTGGGTTATTACGGACCAAACTCAGATGATCCGTCACATTTGGATGCCGTTAGGAACCATTTAATATCTACTCAGGATCCAATAATTTGGATGGGAGACTTTAACATCGTACTTGACCTTAACTTAGATAAGTCAAATAAATCGAGAGTTCCTAGTATGGTAAGATCAAGAGAGACTCTTAAATCTATTATGAAACATCTAGGGTTAGCAGATCTCTGGAGAGAAAAGTCGGGCAATACGCCAGGAGTATCTTTCAGAAATAGTCGGTTTAAACATAAGTCTAGAATCGACTATGTTTTTTTCAGCTATTATTTGAAGGACACCTTAATTTCTATTAAGTATCTTCCATCACACTTATCAGACCATTCAGCGATAATATTCACTTTAAAAAGAGACAATGCTGTTAAACATCACTCTTGGTCTTTTGATCGTACTATCTTGTTAGAGCAGGAAGAGGTCAAGTTTCTAACAGAGGCAACTATATCTTTCTTTAATATTAATACATTTTCTGCTTCCCACACAATAGTATGGGAAACATTCAAGGCCTTTTTAAGGGGGCAGATTACCAATAGAGCCTCTTATAGGCGAAGGTTATATAACGAAAAAATAAGTAAAATAGAAGAGAATATGAAACTTTTGGAATTAAGAACGGACCCGACAATATCAGCTCCAGATCAAGAGAAGCTAGCTGACCTGAAAAATCAGTTAGAAAATATCCTGCAAGAAAGAGTAAATAAAAGGTGGGAAGTGAGTAAATCTTCTAATTTTGAGTATGGTGAAGCCTTAGGAAAAATTTTGGCGTGGAAAATCAAAAGTGAGAAAGCCCACAATTATATAAGAGAAATTAAGGTGGCTGGGGAATTAGAGGCTAGATCCACCAACCAAGATATAGGTAGGGCATTTTATAAATTTTTTGAGCAGATTTATAAAGAAGATCTACCAAATGATCAACACACAAGAGGTTGCTGGTTAGATTCTATTATACTACCAACTCTAACAATAAATCAAAAAGTATCGTTAGAGAAAGAGATTTCGGAGGAAGAAGTCTTTAAAGCTATTCGTCATTCAAAAAAGGGGAAAGCAGCAGGACCGGATGGACTGCCAGGAGAAATATACAGATCCCTAGAAACGATCATAGTCCCAGAACTTACGACTCTCTTTAATGGTATTTTATTAAATGGTGATATACCTCCTAAATCTTGGGGAGAAGCCGTGATAGTACTTATTCCCAAACCAGGGAAACCCCTATCAGAATGTGGTTCATACAGACCAATTTCACTTCTTAATAGTGATTACAACATTTTCACATATATCATCTCCACTAGATTAGCCAGCACTATCGGAAGTATTATACACCAAGATCAAAAAGGATTTATGAAAGGTAGACAGTTGGCAGAGCTAATTCATGATCTCGTGGGGGCTATAGATATAGCAAATACCACCTTGTTACCCCTAGCTACTCTGACATTGGATGCAACCAAAGCATTTGATAGAGTCAATTGGTTATATCTTAATGATGTACTAAAACAATTTAACTGTGGGGAAATCTTTTGTAGAACAATTAAATTACTCTATAATAACCCTTCTGCTAGGATAATGGTTAATGGGGGCCTGGCGGATGCTTTTAATATAACTGGGGGCACAAGGCAGGGCTGCCCGCTTTCCCCACTTCTTTTTAATTTATATGTAGAACCATTTGCTCAAAGGCTCAGGACAGACATTAACATTCCATCCTTTTGTTTTGGAGAATGGGAAAAGCGGGTAGCTTTATATGCGGACGACATACTGATATGCACGTCGGACCCAGTTATGGCATTCCCAGCAATAATAACATGTGCAACAGAATTTGGACAAATATCGGGATATGACATAAATTCTAGTAAGACAGAGGTAATGGTTTGGAACCTTCCAAATATCTTGTTGGAGGTAAAAATTTCGACAGTTTAGATATCTGGGAGTTAGAATAACACAAGACCTGGATAAATTAGCATCAACTAAATTAGAAAGAATACACTTGGAAAGTAAGAAACAGCTAAAATCCTGGTCCCATCTTCCACTTTCTGTATCTGGTAGAGTGAATCTGGTCAAAATGTGCATCCTCCCCAAGTTCATTTTTATTTTTAATACAATCCCACTGGCATTTGAGTTGAAACAATTGGAAAAGTCACAAAGAGAAATTAACTCTTTTATCTGGAATTATAAAACAACACGAATATCATGGAAAAAACTAAGAAGGAGAAGGGAGAAGGAGGGGCTTGCACTTCCAGATTTGGTCTACTATTCATGGGCTTTTCAATTGTCACATACGAGAATGTTACTGAAATCACCATCCAACTTAAGCTCTAACCGTTTGTACAAAGCAATAATATCGGCGGCAAACTTAACTCCTGAGGGATTTATGTTTAAATTTGGCAACTATAAATTTTTCAAAAAAATTAAGTTAAAGATGGCACAATCATGGGCTAAAAACTGGTATCATATAAGAAAAAAAATTGGCCTGTCATACTATTCCAGTTATTCTCCAATTTGGGACTCACCGGGCTTACCAGAATTTTTGAAGGATAGGTTGTCAACGATCATAGAACAAGCAGGGATTGCTAGATGGGGCCAATTGATTACAGACGGAAAATTAATATCTTGGAATTTACTACAAGAATTGGCAGGAATGGAAATCTCTAGATATAAATATATCCAATTAGATAGTTGGCTTAGATCTCAGAATAATACTGACTCTAATATCGGGAAAACTAATACACTTGAACAAATGCTAGTAGAGCGACCCAGTGGAGGTAAAGAAGTAGCCATTTGGTACTGGCAGATGCTGGAAGAAAATGATGGGGAACTTAATTTACCAAACGAATTATGGGGGGAAGTGATTGACATTCAATGTGATGAGAAATGGCAACAGTCTTGTGTCTTACTATACAAAACGGTAAAACCCGCATGGTTAAGACGCAATCACCTGTTCACAATTCATCGAGCTTATATTACACCACTAAGATTGTCTAAATTTCTTCCAAACAAAAAATGCAATAAGTGTAATATGGCTGAAGTTAATGACATACATATGTTTCTAGAATGTCCAGATCTATCGGAGTTTTGGGAACAGGTGAGGAATACTCTCAATTCAATTCTACATACATCCTTGTCAATCACTCTTTCACTTGTCATTTTTGGAATAGTAGATAATATCAGAGGAATTGAGAAGTCTTTCCTTTTTTATGCGATCTTACTGGCAAGAAGACAAATTTGCATTCAATGGATAGAAACCCCCCCCCTTACATTCCCGGTGGTTGTCATCGCTATACGAAACTTCTAAAATGGACCTCCAAAGAAATGCCAGTGAAAGTAATTTGGCCTTCTGGGACCTCTTGGTTGGTTGGAAGTGAACCCGGGTTTTTTTTTTTGTTTTTTTTCCGGGTCCAATGATTATGCCATCAATGCTCTTGGACCTAGGGTCAGCTTCAAATCGATCGGGTCCTATTTATTTATTTATTTATTATTTATTTATTATATTATAAAGTTTTGTATAGCGCGAACAAGACCCGTGGGTATCAGAGCGCTTAACAAGAAATAAGCAATTGCAGTGAGGTAGATGACATATATATTCGTACCACATGTGACGTTAACGTAAGTAAATATTCTATGATTAAATAGTAACAAAACATGTATATATAAACAGATATGAGGTAGCACGGTATAAGTTCGAGAAAGATGCTGTTATCTTGTTCAATCAAGTATTCATTCCTGTCGGCCTTTGGGTTGTTCTTATACATATTCTGTTATATTATAGTCTGTGCTTCCCATTTTAATATCGTACTTGATCTAAACTAAGGCATTAGTACAGCAGATCCATGATCAGTGATCTCCACTAAGTAATGTATCTATTCATCAGTAGGCTCTTCACTTCCCGTTTGAATATTACCAGGTTCTGGATTTTCCTGATGTTTGGAGGGAGTGAGTTCCATATTCTGGGGGCCGCTCCTGAGAACGCTCTTTCATAGGTTTTTTTCTTTCGGAAGAAGGCTGGTCGTAGTAGCAGCTCCTCAGCACTCCTCGATGGTCGCTTGCCACCGGACAACTGAATTTTCTTTGCTAGATATCTTGGGGTGTTGTCGTGTAGTGCTTTATGTGTGATACATGCTATCTTCATTTGGATTCTTGCTTCATATGGTAGCCAGTTTAATGCTTTCAGGTGTGGGGATATATGGTCATATTTCCTAGTTCCGGTGATAAGTCTTGCAGCAGCGTTAAGACAGGCTTTCAATGGTGCTGTGGACGTTTTTGGTAGACCAGCCAAGGTGGTGCACCCATATTCAATTCTCGAGATTACCAAGGATTGGATTGCCAATTTGAGGTCTGACTCTGTGATGAAGGGTTTCAATTTTCTTAGGTAGTTCAAGTGAAAGCGGGCACTTTTCGCCATTGAGTTAATGTGGGCTTTCATGTCTAGATTCTCATCTAAGATGATTCCTAGAGATTTGGCTGAGTTGACAAGGGTTGGGGTGCAGTTTAGCGCAGTCATGACTTTCATCCATTCCTTTATTTCTATGTTGCTCCTTGGTGGAGAGATAAGTAGGAACTCTGTTTTATGTGCATTCAGCTTCAGGTGGTTAGCCGTTAACCATTGAAGTGCCATTTTTATTGTCTCATTCATTAATTCCAGTTCTTTTATGGATCCGATCTTTACGTAAATTTGCGTGTCATCAGCATACATGTGATAGGATATTCGGGATTTTTGGAGAATTTTTGTGAGTGGTTCAACGTATAGGTTGAACAGATCTGGGGATAGGGTCGATCCTTGAGGGACTCCAATTGCGTTAGGGCTAGGAGGTGAGATTGATTGGTTAACCAGGAAGCGCTGTGTTCTGTTCTGTAAAAAGGACTCAAACCATTTCAGCACTATTCCCGATATTCCCATCCTGTCCCGTAGTCTGGTCCTACAGGTTGGAAAACCTAGATAGAGCCAAACAACTCCTTCTCAGCTCTGGGTCACACATAATACCATTGGGTATTCCAAACTACGATGTTGAGACTAATAAGGAGGTTGGTTTGAACCCTTTTAGGGAAAAAGGGAAGGCAAATGAGGACAAAAAAAAAAAATAAAAATAAATAAATCCTTCTGGAGAAACTTCTCGATTACTTCTGGACACCAGCTAGAGTCTAGTCCAGAACTCTCCTGCCTAGTGCTTGTTGAGTTATTTTCCTCCAGGCTTGCACTATCTGTTAACACAGTATGTTGAGATGCCAAAAGTCTAGCTTGTGCTTAAAGCAAGGAGAGCAAGCAGGAAGGCACCTAATCTGGAGACAGCTGTCCTTCAAACCGATCATAACTCTCACCCAAAAGCAGTCAGCTGTAGCATGTAATGCTAACATCCATGCAAATTGAAATGTTTATATATATTTATCTCTTGATAGAAGCCTATGAGGTGTAAGATCATTACAGAAACGTGTTACTTTCAGCAAAGCATATCTAATTAACAGATGACAAGATTTTTTCATGGAGAAAATATGAGACATCCTTGAAGAAAAAGATATAATGCATAAGATCACTTGTTACTTCTTTAATTTATTTGGTTGCCAACATTGAAACCAAAGCCACACTTGACTACAACATGTAGGAAATGTTTAAAATATTATATCTCAAATACAATAAATTCTAGGCCTGCTATAGACGCTAAAGAAGCACAAATAATATAGAAACAAGCTTTTTTCAAACAAATTCACAAATTATTTTGTATTTAAATCACAAATATTAAAACACATCAACAGTCTAATTTTAATGTGAAGGTTGGTACTTTTCTAAATTCAGTTGAGGCCACTCATTGTCCATACTATATTCTATTTGATGAGCTTGCACTGCTCCCACAAACATCTGAAATTTACAGAAGGATTAAAAAAAAATTTACATCTTTGCTTCTTTGTTTGTATACACTTTATTAATCTGTTATCTCAATTTCTAAGCATCCGCAGATCCCCTGAGTAAGATAAGCAGAACCCCAGGTTATGGGCCAGTGCTATATGATATTCTGCCTGCATTTCACCTTTTTTAAATTTGGGGCTGGTAGATGTGAAACTAGGAAAAAGGAGCAAAGTTGCCCAAAGTGTTACATTAACTAACCACAGCTTAAAAAGAAGGAATATGGCCAACACTACTCAGAACTAATCCTATGAGAAATTTATGTTATATTTTCAGTGAAGTTTGTTAGATTCCTGTAAAATTATGAGTACTTTCTTAAAACTTGCTGCATTAGTAAATTGAGGAGAGGATGCACTTAGTTCTCGAAAATCCTAGCAAGATCATTATCATATTCAACATGCATTAATAGCACCCTTTTGAACCTGAGTGTGTCCCTAAGGTTCTAAGGCTCCTGTGCCTGCCTGACTGTTCAGTCCCTCAGTTGCAATTGGGTCTTGCCCATTTAGTATGCCCAGATATGCTGCTTTTTTGATCACCCGGTTTTGGACTTTTTAATGTGGGTGAGTATCACTAAAGGTGTATCACCCACGTTAATGGACTGAACGTATTTACTGACAGTGTCCGCCTTTTAACATAAGACTGCTGCGATGCAACAACGGTAAGGGGTATATGGCTGGTTAAGCTTGTGCACATGCGTGAGCACACGTGTGTGGGCTGTGCGTGGGAGACTACTATTGGACGTAGCCCAGTAACTACTCACAGTTAGCCTGGCACAATGTGGACTCTGCAGGATTAGATATTGGCTTCATATAGGCCTCATAATGTTAGTGTACACTAATAGGGAACATCATTATGATTTGCTGTTTTGTCTGTAGTGACACTCTATTTTACACATTGGAGGAGAACTGCTTTAGAGTGCAGTGTAGCTTTCCTTTGGCGTACAGAGACAATTGACATATCAAATTGGGGTCTAACCTGTACGGGAACATCAATTCAGTAGTTTCCAAAATCATATGTGTCCACTTCATGGATCATTCAGAAGAGTCATATTATTTCTCTGTCTCAACCCAGGATTAAAGCCAAGGCCTTTGTCCCCCTGCTGTACAAGGCTAATTACATTTCTCTCCAGCAGCAGGAACAAAGGCCTCATTACACAAACAGAGCAATTAACAGTACTTCACCCATCTCCTGAGGAGAAAGAGAGTGTGGCAGAATCATCTGCATTAATCACTCAGCTGTCACACTGTATCAGAGATGGGTCTTTTGAAGCCCATTGTAGAAAGGATGAAGCCCAGACAATTGGAGTCCACCCAGGAGGGGGCTTTCTTTCTTCTTTTTGTGTGCAAGACCCTGGCAGTGATGTCAGCGAGTGGTGGATCTGAGACCTCAGGAGCAGATGTCACCAGTGACTCCTGGATGATGCCATTTTGAACTGTCCCTGCATGCTGTGTAAGAGGGTTGGGGATGGGGTAGAGAGGTGATGTGACACCCTAGGATTGACCAGGGGTGTCTGACTTCTGGAACCTTCCTCTCTCCTTTAAAAATTCTTGCAAATGGGGGAGACTCTTCCTTGCCTGGTGATCTTTCTGCGCTTCACTGGTGACTCTCAGGATCACCATGAAGAACTGGAAGGAAGAAACCCCTTATGCCCAGAAACGACAAGGAATCTGTCCAGTTGACCCTGGGACCAGTGGGTCACCCACAGCCAGGCAGGCTGGCCCCTTAACATCCGCTGCGGACCAGTTAGGGAAAAGCTGTGATATTTTGCACCCAGAAACTAAGACCAAAACTAAGGCTGTCGCAGGGAGACGAGTGAACCAGCCCCCTGTGGACTATAAAATGTTGGAAGTGAGGAGGTCTACTGAAACTACCCCTGGTAGGCAGAGCTCACAAGCAGGAGTAAAATGAGTCCAAGATTGTCAAGAACAACCCTACGAGGCCCGAGTTATGGCATTTTAGATTTCAACAACCTTTCACCTTTATCAGGCAATTAATCATGTGGGGCCCGCTTCATCGAGTACCCACGGGGAGGGCCAGGACTCAGTGGTCAGTGCAAGGAATGTTTAATGATTTATCCCCAGGGATGGCACGTTTGTGGGGCTCCCTTCCTTGTCTCTCCTATCTGCCTGGGGACCCCATCCCTCTGGTGCACCTATTCTTCGGGGCCATTACCCCATCCCTGGCTCCCTGCATGCCAAAATTGATAGGGAGCACAGCTGCATTCCACCCAGTCATGGCCATCCTCTCAATCACTCTGCCCAAGTTTCGGAAGAGCGGGAGGCCACCACATGCATCTGCGCCTGCCTGCAGTTGCTGGCAAGCAGAGGAACCTTGCCAGCTTCGATAGCAACTCAGACTAGTCCTCCTAAACAGGTGAGGAACCGGTGGGCACAGCCAGGTGTAGGCTCCCTGGGATGCCCACCAACGAGTTCAGGGTTCCATAGGTGGGACCGGGCACCCTTAAAAAAGTAAAAGGCCGTGCAGCTCGATGTCGCATAACAGACACCAAAAGAAGAGAAAGCCAGCATCTCTGACTGAGGCATCTGTAGCCACACTTAAAATATTCTCTGCTCCCTGAGGAGCTCCCCATAATGCCCTGAGGGGTCTCATAGACTACATACTTTTCTGATTGTGGTGGCCCCTAAAATGGCAGGGGGCACCACCAACATTACCAGGGTGGCCTGAGGGAGCTGCAGAAGTGCAGCAATTCCCCTCAAGGACTTTTAATTATTGGCCATAAGTTTGTGGGTTTAGTGGGTCAATGACTCCTCCAAGATTTCCTCACTAATTTCAAGCATTCCCCAGATTGGAGCATTTGCTCTACAGCTGTATGGTTGAAATGCAACGTTATTACAGTGTGTTGCCCTCTAGGGACTGCTTTTATAATTCCAGTTTTATGGCTGGAACATTTATTAAAAATGCATAAACATATACTATGCTTATTTTAATTGCTTTATTGGTTTTACATGATGGTTGACGTGACTATTAATCACAGTGTCTGTTTTATTAGCATTAATAATTGCATTTACACTAGGAGTGGGCACAACTCGTGGATTTCTGTGGAGATAACCAAAAACTCTTCAAGATTCTGCAGAGTTCCACAAGTGCTGTAGTAGTGGTATGTCACACTGACTTTTAGCTCTGGGTGCTTCTTCTTTCTGCAGCTCCATTACAATTTTCTGAAGTGTAACTTTAGACTTCAGGTGTGAACTTAGACTTAGGTCGGATTCACAAAGCCAAACTTATTATTTTTTGTATGCTTACGATTGTATGCTGTTCGCAAAGGGATATAGAAGTAGCATCTTTATGAGTGCATAGTCTCTGTGCTTAAAAATATAGGCCTTTTTATGTGTGGAGCCACTGCACTCATAAAGATACTACTCATAAATCTGTTTGCGAATAGAATGCAATCGTAAACTTACATGAAAGTGTACGTTTTGCCTTTGTGTATCCAGTCCATGGACTTCCAGTCTAAAGTTAGGCTTCAGGTCTTAACTTAAACTTCCGGTATAAAGCAAGACTAAATGTCTAAACTTAGGGATTCATTTCTAAGAGGCTTGTGTCACCAGAACGTCACTTTTTATTATGCTCCGGTGGCACAGACCTATCAGTCATATCTATGAGGTGACGCAAAGCCACCCTGCATGGCTTTGCAAGGCCTCATAGATATGGACTAAGGCAAAACAGCCCATGTCACTGCATTCCCTTACTCTACGCCAAGAAGGCATTCATCAGGCATTGTTGTCGGTTTTCCCATGCAACACCTATGGGTTTTGACACATTTCTGGATTTACAAGGATCTGTAAACCCGGGCATGCGTCAAAATTGTGCGCCTCCCCAGAGGAGGCATAATGAGGAGAAATAACTTTATTTCTCCTCTTAATTTCCTCTTTATATGTGTATTGCATTCCACAGCACACATAGAAAGAGGAAAATGGCTCAATTGATTGTTGTTGTTGTGCAGGAAGGTTTCCCTTCCTGCACAAAAACAATTGTGCTAACAAAGCAGACACCATTGCTCTGGCACCAGTTTGTGCACCGGCAAAAGCAGAAAGGACTGGAATGCACCGTATTTCATTAATACAGTGCATTCCTGCCATTTATTTTTGACACAGGGTAGCGCAGCAAAGACACTTGTGCCCTATGCCAAAAAGTAGTAAATGAGGCCCTTATACTTCCGGTGTAAACTAAGGGCCTCATTTAGATTTCGGCAGACAGTTTACTCGGTCACAATGATGATGAATATCTTGTATACTGAAATATAAATCCCATAATATCCTATAGGATTTATACTTTGGTAAACAGATATCCGTCACCATTGTGACGGAGTAGCCCATCAGCCAAAATCAAAATCAGACCTTTAGACTTCAGGTTTAAAGTTAGACTTTAGGGCACTTATTTATAAAAGACCTGCACACTCAGAGCTTAACCTTTTATGATGATCCGGCAGTGCAGGCCTCTCAATCATATCTATCATGCGATGTATAGCCACCTTTCATGGCTTTGCATGGCACCATAGATATGGAGTAAGGCAAGGAGGTGTTCAATTTTTGTTGCTGTGGGTGTTCCCACTCAACACCAATGGAATTTGACTCTGCCTCTGATTTACAACATCACGTAAAACTGGGGCAGTGCCAAATATGTATGCCTCCCCAAAGCATCGGTGTCAAGAAGAAACGTTTACCCAACCATTCAGCATGACACACACAAAACACATAAACCTTCTTCTTTTTAGTTGGGTACTTAACAAAGTCACTTTCTGAGCATGTACAATCCAAGTCATTACACAGCGACATATAGCTACACTGCCACATGAGTAGCAGAACGCATAAATGCAAAATATATTCACCTACCTGCAAATGCATATGTTAAATGAAAAGCACAACTCCACACAGATGCTTATCTTTATACACCACACATGCTACATGGAGATAAAAGGAATGTGAAGTTACTTTAGTATTATGCTAGTCCTCATGTTACAGCATAGGTAAACAGTAGATCATGGCTACTGAAGTTTTGAACATTCCTAGCATCACTTTGTCAGCATCACAAATACAGGGCCCGATTCAAAGAACTAACTTACGACAAAATCCTAAACTTACTACCATTTTGGTATTCACCAAAGGCACTTACTCATTTTGGTATTCACAGAAGGCACTTACTCGTTTCGGTATTCACAGAAGGCACTTACTCATTTCGGTATTCACAGAAGTTAGGAGTCCTAACTTTAGGACTACTAAATGCCTTCTGTGAATACCGAAAGTCTTAAAGTTAGGATTTTTCTCAGTGTAGGAGTAGTAAAGTTAGGACTCCTAATTTCCGGACTCCTAAATGCCTTCTGTGTATACCGAAAGTCTTAAAGTTAGGATTTTTCTCAGTTTAGGAGTAGTAAAGTTAGGACTCCTAACTTTAGGACTCCTAAATGCCTTCTGTGAATACCGAATGTCTTAAAGTTAGGTTTTTTCTCAGTTTAGGAGTTACTGATGTGGTGAAAGTATGTTACTGAGTTCATAAGCTGCCATGGGTTGGATCACGGAATTGAATCGACGCGAGCCACGGGAATACGCTGTGCTGTACTTCAATAATTGCAGCTGCCGGACAGACACCCGTGTTCCTACCTGTGGCAGCTTATGAACTCAGTAACATACACCTAGATTGAAATACAGATTTGCGCAATTACTCACCTTGTGGTTCAGACCTTCCGGGTTGGAATTATCACCGGAACCTCAAATAAATTGCTCCATTTACTAAGAATACAGATGTCCATGTACCTGAAATACGCCTGATTTTTGTAACTGCACTCTACTTTCCAGCCGGGTTGGAATTATCACCGGCTTTGAGATTTACGTGTCCCTGCACCATTCCACACAGCCCTGAAGAAGTCATGGGAGTATCCTCCTAGACGAAACACGTGTTGGCTGGTTGTTTTGGCTGGTTGCTTTTCAACCTGATGAGAATAAAAGAATCAAGAAACAACTCTTCTGTGAACTTTAATGTGATAATTCTCAAATGGACTTACGTTAATGAAATCTCATATACACTTATATACGTGTGCCCCGTATTCAGGTGTACAATACATTTAGAAATGTCTGCCATCAATAGTATCATCAAGGTATGGGTCCCAGACACTTTCTTATGAACATATAAGGCAAAAGGACATCAATTCTGGCTACAATATTTTGAGTATATTTCTGTATGTGTTCATTATTCAACCTTGACATGGTAATAAGTAGACATTTGAGCCAGATGATTGATGTATTAGATATTATGTCTAGTTATTAATCAAAGAACTTGACACTATCATAGTTCCTAGAAAGATAAGGTCTGCTGACATCTTTGTTAAAAGGCAGACATGTCAATGATTCTGCATTAATCAGGTAATATGACGGCTTCTAATGTGTAAATTAAGTAAGATGTTGGCCTTGTGAAAGAAGATGCAGTCTGGGCCTATATAAGATGGAGATGACCTTAGGGACTTTACGCCACCCCAACTTGTACGTCTGAATGTGACATCATGGGGCCTGTCTAGCCATTTGGAATTTGACTAATGTGTAGAGAAATTCATGCCCTTAAGTTATCACCTATGTTTAGCTAAGATAAGATATATGTCTAAAAGATGTATATGTAATATACTTGTAGTGAAATATAAATAAAAATTAAAGCCAGTAATGCATTTCCGATATGAATAATACATAAAAAAACACAAGTTATAATATATAGTTTAGATAGCAAAGCATGAATATGTGTAATCTTTGCATTATAGCTAATCATAACAAAATCCTATTTCATACTCTATCTAGAGTATGTTATTTGTGTTGATGCAATAACATATCAGTGATAATGGAGATAGGCCTGATTAAAAACAGGTGGTATAAAAAGCAAAAAGTAAAAGAATCTTACAAATATTTAAAAAAAAATATTTTCATTTCATAGTTTGTACAGGCTTTGTGTGTGATACATATGGTGAACACAAGTTATGATTTGTTGCTCTACTTACTTGTTGAGTTCTCTACTCGTTGATATTGTTAGGTGCATGCAGAGCCTACATGTGGTCTTTGGAAAATCCATACAGAGCATGTTTGTAGTTAACAGATGGTATTATAGATAGACCATCTATTAGTTGCTTGTCTCAGGCACTGGATGTTGGTTGCAGTTCATCCCCAGGAGTGGCTCAAAGAATAACAATGAGTAAAGTATTTCGTCAAGAGTTCATCGAAAAGTGCTACTGCTCTGTCATAGACTGTCCTAGAGTCTCTCTGAATTTTTGTTCAGTTGGATATTGGTACACTATGTTGTATTGATATCCTTGATGTAACAGGAAAAAGATAATGATACCACAGCTAATTAGCAGAATTATGATCACAAAAACTATAAAAGGCTGGATTAAAGAGAATGAAAAAATAGCAAATCAGTTAATATACTGTTATGTTATGTTAAACAGACTTACATAGCCTGCGTCTACCCGCAGGTGTCTTGGCGCTTGCTGAACATAAGCATACTGAACAGGGAGTTACTACTTGTTAAATAACCATATTTTTAGTTCCTTTCTGAAAGCTAGGATGGTGAATATGGCCCTAAGATGTGGTGGTAGAGTATACTGCTTTATATCCAGTCACTAGACCAGAGCTAATGTTCTTAAAAAGATACAAAACACTAATTGAAACAGATAAATGTAATATCATTTGCATGATATCTGCAATATGTGTCAGCTATTGTGTGTGTAATAGCTCCTGAATCTCTGAAGCAGTTTGGGCTATCTTCAGATTATAAACTACAACCGCTGAAGTCAAAGGGACTTCTTTTTGTAAGAGAACAGACAATAGTTAGTTCAAGTTACCAAAATGCATAGACTTCATTCTTATACTGAGCCATGGGATGTTTCTCATAAAATCTTTAGGTGGAGGACACAAGGTATCTTCCACAACACTGTACTGTTTCTGAAACCATTCTCAGGTACTGCTTGCAAGGTCCCAACCCACAGCAAATAACACTTGTTAAAAACAAATAAGATCAGATATTTAAGTTCATTTTGTATAGGAATAAATGCAAGAGGGTAAACAGATAAGATACAAGGTTCAAAGGTTCAAAATAAGCTTTATTCGATATTCCAAAAGAAGTATCATATAAGCATACATAGCAATAGTTTAAAAAAACAAGAAATGTCAGTAATTTTTAAAAATAATAAAATAAATTTTTCGCACAATCACAAAAAAAGAACAAATAAAGCTTCGGTGTCGCCTAGGTCATTAAAACAATTTTCTAAGTTTAAGCAGCAGTTTTAAAAAATGTTCCATGATACATATCACATCTCTGTCTTCTAGCTCTTGTAAGCGTTCAAAAGCGTCTTTACAGGCCCTTACGCCCCATCTCTTAAGTAAGGGTCTAAATAGAGATTTCCTAGGAGACTCGTAGTATCTACAGAATAAAATAATATGAATATTAGATTGTGCTGAGATATCATTACATGGACAGGGAGACAGATTCCGGGACCAGTCATTACATTTGGGAAATGTAACCAATCGAAAGAAGGAGCCCAATCTAAATCTAGTGAGCATCATTCTAGTGTAGCAGGAGAAATCTGTTGAAAGATATAATTGAAGCCCTTTGTGAGGTGTCACCCTTTGGTATGCCTGGATTGGTTTATTTGATTTTTGCTTGTTCCATCTTTTGAGTTCCAGGTGATCCATTAGGAGCCTTCTCATATTTTTTCTCGAGATGTGTTCCAATAGCGATGGATCTGAGAACAGCTCTGGACGACCGATGTCATCTAAAAAGTTTTTGACATAGGTCAACCATTTTGAATTTTTCAGAGGTTTTAACCCCTCCTTATTTAAAATATCTGATATTACTTCCCTGTTTAAACCAGTCTCAGGGGTGGTCCAGATTTTATGCCAGAGAAGCGGAGGCTCCACTTTGATCAGATCTGATATGAACGGTAGATCTAATTCAATATGCATCATATATATAGAGGTTGCTTTTGATGTAGCCAGAAGGTACCTTAAGAAGCTGTTTTCCACTTTTTGTATCAGGGAGATATTATTGTCGATACCCCACAGCCCGGCTCCATAAATAGCTGTTGAGGTGCATTTTGCTTTATATATTGTGATGAGCTGTTTTACCGGCCTCCCCCCTATTTTTCCAGCAAAATCTCGAAGTCCACCAGTTGCTCTGACAAAGGCGAGTTTCCTCTTTTCAACTGCCGACTGCCAGGACATTTTCCGATGCAGACATATACCTAGGTATGTAAAGTTCTCCACTGTCTCCAGTCTTTTATCCTCAATAAATATAGGGCAGGTGGTTCTTTTGTTCTTTTTACTACATACCATTGAATGCGTTTTCCCTATGTTCACTTTGAGGCCCCTTTCGTTCATGAAGGCAGTGAATGCCGTAACAGCTTTTTGAAGCCCCACTCTTGTTTGGGAGAGGATAGCCGCATCATCTGCATATAGCAGGATCGGGATGGATTTACCTCCTACTTTTGGATAATCGCATTCAATGTTTTTTAGATGCTCGCCTATAGCATTTATATAGAGCGAAAAAAGCAGAGGAGCTAAGATACACCCCTGCCTGACTCCTTTGTTGATGGTAAATCTAGGCGAGCATTCTCCCTTTGGGCCGAATCTGACTCTGGCTCCAGCGTCTTTATACAGAGACATAATGAAAAGGAGGATTGATGGATCTATCCCCAGATGTTCAAGAATGACCCAAAGCTGATCATGGAGGACACAGTCAAATGCTGAAGTTAAGTCTATGTACGTGACGTACAGGCTACCCTTCTTCATGTCCACATATTTGGTCATAATAAGATACAGGTTCAGGGTTTGTTCTACTGTGCCTCTTCCAGATCGAAAACCATATTGGAGGTTTGAAAGAATGTCCTCTTCTTCAATCCACTGGGTTAAGCGTTTCAAAATGATACGGCCAGCGATCTTCATTAAAGTGTCAAGCAGGGAGATAGGCCTATAACATGATGGAGAGTGCCTATCTCCCTTTTTGTAGATGGGTATTACTATTGCCTCAGCCCAAGATGGAATATGACCAGAGATATTTACAGAATTTAAGGCGGAAGTCAATAAAGGGGCCCAAAAGGCTATCTCTGCTTTATAAACATCCGCTGGGATGGCATCCGGACCCGGTGCCTTTCCAGTAGGGCTCTCCCTAATGGCCAACTCGACCTCCTCACAGGAAAAAATTATGTTAGAATGACTAACGCCGAGAGGTCTTATGATTGGTGGAGGGATTCGCTCTGATGTCAGGTTTTTTGAGGATGTAGGTTTACTATAAAGCTGTTGGAAATGGGCAGCCCAGGTCTCACCATCAATCGCAAGGTCCAAACTCATCTCAGGGATTTTTACCCAAGGAAGCGGGGTGTTAATAAATTTCCAAAAAGCTGAAAGGTCCCGTTTTTCGATCGTTATCACCAAGTTCTGCCAAGCTTCCACCTTTAGTGCTTTTTTCCTGTTTTTGATAGCTAAACGATATCGGAGTCTAGCCTGGCGTATCTCCGTGAGTGGTTTTGGTGTCATATGCAACAGGTTCTTCAGTGACTTTAAGGCCCTGGAACAGTTTTTGTCAAACCACCCTTTGGCGGCCATGGGTCTTGTCTTAAACTGTCGTGTTAAAAGTTTTTTCAGACTGACCAGAATTTTCAAAAAAGCTTCTCGAATGGCATGGGGCTGTTCGGTCGTGGACAAACAGATATGAACCTCCTCCCCCCTCATCTTCAGTAGATTTTTCAGGAGAGTGGTTGGATTGATTTTGTCCCATTTGATGGTATAACCGTTAGTAGCCCCCACTTTGATGGGTTGTTCGTACTTGACTTTAAGGTTGTTTTGAAGAGTTGTTGAGGGCGCAAACATGAGAGATAAAGACAAGGGATAATGGTCGCCATATAGGTGATCAAGAGTGTTCCACGAGGATATTAGCGGGGCATGGTTCTTTGTGAAAAGTATAAAGTCTATGATAGAGTTTATTTCTCTACCATGGAAGGTTGGTTTAAAAGTTCTTAAGGTGAGAAGTAAATCATTTGCAAAGTGTAAGTTGAAAGAGGCCATGAGATTATTTAGTAACTCCCCTGTTTTCGAATGTTGGAAATGGTTAGGTATAACTTCATCACAGTCGAACTCCTGTGTGTGGAAGATATCACACTTATCCTTCGGTGAGTTTGGGCAGATATGACAATTAAAATCACCCATGAATGCTATTGCGCACTCACTCCCGGATGTTTCTTTAATAGTTATCAGAGCATGGTGAAGGTCATCCATGGCTTTTTCCAACTGCTCTGGAGGCATATTGTTGTAAAAATTTATGATTAATAATAGCAGGGAAGGGCCAATCTTCATAACAATTATTTGATATGAAACCCTGAGTACCGTTTTTATAATCCTGTGCCCAACTGCGACGCTAATATATGTACAAAGCCCCCCCTTATGTCTGCCCTGCTTGCTCACTATCGCCGGTGAATGTAAGGTCTGGTAACCAAGCAGGTGAATAGGAGAAGTCACCCACGTTTCCTGGAAACACAGGACTGAGTAATTGTTTATCACGTCTAACCAGTCCTGTTGTGTCACTTTCGAAGAAAGGCCTGCTAAGTTCCAGGTAAGAATCTGCAAGTTGGCTGTAATGTTCCTGTTTCTCACCTGGGTAGAAATTGTATTTATGGTGGAATGTGGCTTCAAGGGGAGTGTTGTTTTCATAATATTCATTCTGTCAATTTTTTCTGCCCCGTTTTCTAAGCCCTTTTTGATGGTCCTTTTGTCAGGATTGCCCTGTATTGGGGATACCTTAGTGTTTATACTAGGTGATTTCTCACTACCCCGATAGTCTGCTTTCTTTTGAGTGAGTCATTCTACGTCATCTAGGCCGTAGAGTGGCTCATAATAATTGTAACAGGGATAGTTCCATTGTGGGGTTGAGGGTGGAAAAAGATGACCATAACCCGCAGGGTCATATCTATAGGTCGTAGGATATCTACTTTCCTGGATATATTTGCCATTTTGATAACTGTTAGAAGAAGGAAATGTATAGGCCTTTGCTACATCCCCTGAGGGGTATTTATTTTGGGCTGGTCTTCTAAACTGTTGGAAATGGAGCTTATCAGAATAGGGTTTTGGTTGGTATGGCTTCGAGGGCATTAACGCTTCAGGATAAAAGTAAGAGACTGGTTTAGGTATTATAGGTCCCCTATTTGGGTCTGAGAACCAATCAGTTATATGCGTGATAACTCTAGGGTCTTTAAATGTGACAATTATTACATCGCCCTCTATGTCTTTAGGGCGGATGCCAACCCAGTTTGTTCTTCTCACCGTAATTATTTCACCATTTATGTGGGAAGGTAAAGGCCTGTTATTTTTAAACCAGAAAATCGCCTTATTTTTAAGACTGGAGTGGTTTTCATAGCCCCCTGTTGCCGATAATGATGGTACCCCCGTTAGAACAATAACGTTCTGAGATGCCGCTGGGGGTAAGTCTACATTTCTTTCATGTGGGCGTTTTCCAGATGTAGAAGCAGTTTTGATCATGTCTGTTTTTGTTTTTGTGTTGCCCAATCTTGCAGAGGCCATGAGGGAGTTTATTTGTGTGGAGTATACCCTTGTTTTAGGCGGTGCTTTGGGTGGAGGTACTGGAACTTTATTTAATGGCATTGGCTTAGTTGTACTTGTTTGTTGAATTGAACTTCTCGAGTTCTTCCTAATTTTTGGGTCCATGATTGTTTCTCCTGAGTCTGACATTTTCTCTCCCTCTTTAGAGGTAGGTGCCTTTGCTGGGGCCTTATTACTAGAAGAATGGATTTGGGTCGAGTATCCTATAAGGGTATCCAGCTGAGTTCCTATAATCCTCATTCTCTCAACTATTGGTATTAGTAGAGCTTTCATTAAATGTTCCATAGCATCCACAAAATCTTTAATAGAGGGAGGGACACTAGAGGTCAGTGTATCTCTAGATAAAGAGGGTGACCCTTCTGTTATTTGTGGTAAGTCTTTGGTAAATAAATCCTTAGCAGGTTTTGGTGCTAAGAAGGTTACCTTAGCCGGGCCTCTTTTTCTGCGCTTTTTTGGAGGTGATCGGATAATGACCTGTTTCTTTTTTGATTGATTTTTGTTGTTCACGGGTTTGTCTACTGGTTTGTCTAGTGTTTGTATAGGGGGCGCTGGAAGAAACAGTATTTGCTGGTTGGCCCCCGCAGATGGTGGTACTTCTGCAATTTCTGAGGTAAGATCCTCAGCAACCTTGGGTGAATTGGGAGTGCGCAAATCTATAAGATCAATACTTGAGATATTAGTATTGATAGGGAAATCCAATTGAGGTGATCCGATTATATCATTTTTTGGAGACGAATAAGATTGAAAGAGTAAAGGAATATTGTCCGTGTTTAATGTGTCATTGTCTATATTATCCTGGGTAGGGTTTAAGGAATAGTCCTCAGGCGTTACTGTGAGGCAAGGGTCACATATGGTGTTTTTAAGATGCTCAATGGATAGTCGGCGAGCAATGCGACGCTCCGCCAGTGCCAGATCTTTGTCTATTTCAGCAGTAGCTTTAAAGAAGAATTTGTCCAGAGGACCCAGGATAGAACCCCCATCTGATGGAGTTTGAGCATCTGTAGCACGCTTAGCCATGAGTAAAAATATACTATCGTTCAAATAATCGTGGCTGATACAAAAGTATGGTGCTACTCACGTTGGGGGGGTTGGCCAAGCCAAGCCTTATCTGGCCTTGGAGGGCCGTAGAGGGCCCGCCCTTTGCCCGGGCTTCGCCCGCGCGCGTCCCGCGATGCGCGTCCTAGAGCGTGATGTTATGGCTGATGACCTCTGGGGGCGTGGCGAACGGGAAGAGTCTCCAGGTGCGGCTCGTGTGCACGCCGTTTGTGACCCTGGGACTCGCAGTCCCGCAGCTTCGCCGGTGTCTCTCCGCGCTTCCTGGAATCCTGGCAGCCCCTTTCAATCAGGTGTGTCCCAGCTTCTAAGCCCAGCAAACTACTCGCAACTCCGAGCGGCACCCGCAGAGCGGGGGCCGCGAGTCACGGTTTTATTCAGCCAGAGCGGGGGGGCGCGGCCAACGGGAAGAGTCTCCAGGTGCGGCTCGTGTGCACGCCGCTTGTGACCCTGGGACTCGCAGTCCCGCAGCTTCGCCGGTGTCTCTCCGCACTTCCTGGAATCCTGGCAGCCCCTTTCAATCAGGTGTGTCCCAGCTTCTAAGCCCAGCAAACTACTCGCAACTCCGAGCGGCACCCGCAGAGCGGGGGCCGCGAGTCACGGTTTTATTCAGCCAGAGCAGGGGGGCGCGGCCAACGGGAAGAGTCTCCAGGTGCGGCTCGTGTGCACGCCGCTTGTGACCCTGGGACTCGCAGTCCCGCAGCTTCGCCGGTGTCTCTCCGCACTTCCTGGAATCCTGGCAGCCCCTTTCAATCAGGTGTGTCCCAGCTTCTAAGCCCAGCAAACTACTCGCAACTCCGAGCGGCACCCTATCTAGAGTATGTTATTTGTGTTGATGCAATAACATATCAGTGATAATGGAGATAGGCCTGATTAAAAACAGGTGGTATAAAAAGCAAAAAGTAAAAGAATCTTACAAATATTTTTAAAAAATTATTTTCATTTCATAGTTTGTACAGGCTTTGTGTGTGATGCATATGGTGAACACAAGTTATGATTTGTTGCTCTACTTACTTGTTGAGTTCTCTACTCATTGATATTGTTAGGTGCATGCAGAGCCTACATGTGGTCTTTGGAAAATCCATACAGAGCATGTTTGTAGTTAACAGATGGTATTATAGATAGACCATCTATTAGTTGCTTGTCTCAGGCACTGGATGTTGGTTGTAGTTCATCCCCAGGAGTGGCTCAAAGAATAACAATGAGTAAAGTATTTCGTCAAGAGTTCATCGAAAAGTGCTACTGCTCTGTCATAGACTGTCCTAGAGTCTCTCTGAATTTTTGTTCAGTTGGATATTGGTACACTATGTTGTATTGATATCCTTGATGGAACAGGAAAAAGATAATGATACCACAGCTAATTAGCAGAATTATGATCACAAATACTATAAAGGGCTGGATTAAAGAGAATGAAAAAATAGCAAATCAGTTAATATACTGTTATGTTATGTTAAACAGACTTACATAGCCTGCGTCTACCCGCAGGTGTCTTGGCGCTTGCTGAACATAAGCATACTGAACAGGGAGTTACTACTTGTTAAATAACCATATTTTTAGTTCCTTTCTGAAAGCTAGGATGGTGAATATGGCCCTAAGATGTGGTGGTAGAGTATACTGCTTTATATCCAGTCACTAGACCAGAGCTAATGTTCTTAAAAAGATACAAAACACTAATTGAAACAGATAAATGTAATATCATTTGCATGATATCTGCAATATGTGTCAGCTATTGTGTGTGTAATAGCTCCTGAATCTCTGAAGCAGTTTGGGCTATCTTCAGATTATAAACTACAACCGCTGAAGTCAAAGGGACTTCTTTTTGTAAGAGAACAGACAATAGTTAGTTCAAGTTACCAAAATGCATAGACTTCATTCTTATACTGAGCCATGGGATGTTTCTCATAAAATCTTTAGGTGGAGGACACAAGGTATCTTCCACAACACTGTACTGTTTCTGAAACCATTCTCAGGTACTGCTTGCAAGGTCCCAACCCACAGCAAATAACACTTGTTAAAAACAAATAAGATCAGATATTTAAGTTCATTTTGTATAGGAATAAATGCAAGAGGGTAAACAGATAAGATACAATTTAACTCTGCAATTACGCAAAACATATTCTCTGCAAATATATTGTGTCACAAAGAAGATTTCTGCAAGTTGGAGTAGTGACATTCACAGGGTCATCCTCCTTTTTATTTAAACAGATGTGGGTGAAAGGACATTTCCAAGAGTGGAACCATTGTGAATTGTGCTTGTTTTCATACCAACTAATATATTTATATTTTTAACAATCATGAAAATGGAAAGTTGTTAAGGATTAGGATAAGGAAATAATACCAAGAATTAACCATGTAATAGGTGGTTTGTCACTAACTGAAAATGGTGCACCTTCAACTTATTCTATACTTAGTAGAGTGTGTCCAAAAGAGCTGACGTTATGAGTGAAACTCAAGTAAACTTGCACACAACAAATCTGTGTTTCAGAGCTTTATTCAGCAACAGGTTTCAACCTCACAGAGGCTTTGTCATGGCCATTAGAGACACAAAGTGCCAATCACCTTTAAACAGAAAAAGGTCAAACGGTGTCATAGACATAAAAGAAATCGACAGTGTTATGACAGGTAAATGGATATTATATTTCTATCATTTGCTTGGAGGCATGCATACCCCTTGCAGCTATATGTACTTCACATAAATTGATATTTATAATTTTGGCAGCTTATGCTGGAGATGCTGGAGATACAAGAAGTTTGGGGAAAAATGAAATTTGGAGGTGTTGAGACAAATATATAGAGTTAATGTGACTCGAAAGATATATTATACAACTCAAATGCGCACTTTCACAGTAAAAAAACAGCATTAAAATCCAAGCATTCCCCAACCAATTTTTAAAATGCATTTTCAAATCAGTCAGCAGCCAAGTGGCTGAAGTAATGGAAGATATGGTCACTGCTAGCATCTGCGAGGTTCAAACAAAATTTGACAAAATATACTTTTAAAGAAAATAAATGCAGTAACATGATCAGGCCAAGTGGCCCTTATGAATAAATCTCCAAAACAACTCCAATAGTAGATAAATCTAGCAGTCGGTCAGCTGTGCTGATTGAAACAAGAATTGTTGCACATAAATTGGAGGCCTACCACACATCAAAGAAAGAATGGCCAAAGAAGCTCAAGGCACATACTCAAAAAAGAAATACCAATTTTCCCCTGCAATGACACAAAGTGCAAAATTATTCTATCTCTCTTCTATAGAGATTGGTAATGTTCATCAAAACATTTTCAACACAGTTAATGAGAGATTAAAAACAGAATAGAAGATGAAGACGGAGGGAGAATGGAGAGAATGAGATGACAAAGCATAAAGATAACGAGATGTCCAGGAGAAAAATCCTACAGTTCTCTCATCAGCAAAGTCGCACACCAATTGGCTACTAATAAACAAGAAGGATATGAGAGAAAAAGCTGGTGTATGACACATTCCATGTGAGTCGATACACACATGCAATTCCTCATCCTCATTGAGGCCTCCCGGGGATTTACTCCCAAGCAAGTTAATATATTCAGATTTCATCAGTCCGAGTCTCTTCTCCCTGTCTCCTCCACTTGCATTCTTCAAGACCATGTCAATGCCAAAGATCAGAGTTCTTGTTATGAACTCTTGCCCAATGTCTGCCAACTGGGTAGTTCACATAATCACTTTTGATTGCTCTGTAATATTCCAGAACTCTCTTTTTCACATGGCATATGGTACTGCCAACAAATTGGTATCCACATAAGCATTGTAAGATATAAACAACTTAATTACTCCGGCATGTCATAAACTTGTCAGTGTGCTGTGTCTTACCAGTGGGTAGTGACTACTTTTTCTGGTTGCTACCCTCTATGCAGGCTTTAAATCTACCACACTTATAAAAGCCATTCTGTTCTTGCAACCAGTTCCCTCAATCAACCTGTGTGCTAGTTTAGATATGTACCAAATGGTCCCCCTAAGACTTAGATTTGTGGAAGGTCACTAGGGGATGAGGTGTCCAGGTCAGTCTTAACCAAGTTTCAATGCCTGTTGAGCATCTTTCTTAGTGCACCAGATTCACTGCTTTAAGTTGTGGTTAGAATAATTGCATACATGCCCTGCTGCTTCTTCTACTTAGTTAACAAGATTTCCCTAGCTGTCCGGGCTGCTTTACTCCTGGCAGCTGTGAGGGCCCTAATAGCATTAACTTAATAGAGTGTACATGAATTCTTTCTGGGCCTTTGTTTTTTGATTGACTGTCAAATTATATGGTTCAAATAAGGCTGTTCAATTAAGGAGTTGCCCAGGAACAAAAGTGTTTGTAATGCCCAATATTGTTACATAATTGCTCTTAACTGAGCATGCACTTCTTGTAACAATTGTTGTAACTATTTCATATCTCCTTTCATAACATTTAAGGCTGAAAACAAAGTGTGATTTAGCATTTACACTCTTTTAGAAAGCATTTGCATTCCATTGTCAATAACCTTCAAAACTGTTTGCATGTTTTCTTGATCTGTTTGCCTAATCATTTCTATAGCTTCTTTTTCAGAATATGTGTTAACTCATTGTAGATGGTATGTATTTATGTGGCAAGGAGTCTTTTGTTTCTTTGAGGATGTGCCCCCCTCCCAGAAGAAAACTAGAAATATCCATATTTCAATAATGGAAGAGTAGCGCTCTTTCACAGCTGAATGACTGGAGAGTTTTGCCATCATTTACATAACTTGCCTACAACATAGGTATTTGTATATAAAGTTGATCAGGACGATTTTGTTTGGGTCAAGGATTGTTAGAAAGAAAATACTGCATGCATGTTTTCGAATTATAAGGTCATAAGGCCAAACCTTCAACAGAAAGTTGTTTTGAATTCTGGGCGACTGAGCCTCTTCATGTTCCCATTGTGAGTAATTTTGAATTTCTCTAGGATAGCTAGTCTAATCTATGAATGTGCAAAGGAATGATAGCATTACATTTCTTTGTAGTTTTCAAAATTCAAATAATTATCCTAATTATTCAAAGTTGCAGCAGGCCGCGGAGACGGCATTGACTTGTTTGGTCATGGAGAGGGCGGAGTCGAGGATGACCCTCAGGTTGCGTGCGTGGTTGGTGGGTTCCGAGGCATGCCTAGCAATGTGGGCCACCAGGAGTCATCCCAGGCTGATGGGGTGGGTCCGAGGATGAGGACCTCCGTTTTGCCTGAATTCAGCTTCAGTCTGCAGATGGCCTTCATTCCCCTGAGGAGATTGGCTTTGGCGGTGTGGGGGTCTTCGGTGAATGAGATGATCAGCTGGGTGTCGTTGGCGTAGGAGATGATGTTGAGGCTATGCTGTCGTGCGACGTGGGTGAGTGGAGCCATGTAGATTTTGAACAGCGTTGGGCTGAGGGAGGATCCCTGAGGGACGCCGCAGATGATCTCGGTGGTTTTTGAGCGGAAGGGTGGGAGGCGGATGCTCTGAGTTCTGCCGGAGAGGAAGATGTGGTCCAGGCCAGGGCCTTCTCTTGGATTCCGGCGTCATGGAGGCGTGCTGATAAGGTGCGATGGCAGACCGTGTCGAAGGCCGCTGATAGGTCCAGGAGGATGAGGATGAGGGCGGCTGTTTCTCCCTTGTCCATCAGGATCCTGATGTCGTCAGTGGCGGCGATGAGGGCAGTCTCGGTGCTGTGGTTGCTGTGAAAACCGGATTGGGAAGGGTCCAGGATGTTGTTGTCTTCGAGGTAGCGGGTTAGCTGTTTGTTGACAATCTTCTCAGTCACTTTTGCCAGGAACGGTAGCAGGGAGATGGGCCGAAAGTTCTTGAGGTCCTTAGGGTCTGCCTTGGGTTTCTTCAGTAGGGCGTTGATCTCGGCGTGCTTCCAGCTTTCCGAGAAGGTTGCTGTCTCGAAGGAGATGTTGATTGCTTTCCGGAGGTGGGGCGCGATGGTTGTCCTGGCTTTGTTGAAAACGTGGTGAGGGCAGGGGTCGGATGGGGCTCCGGAGTGGATGGAGTTCATGGTTTTGATAATGTCTTCGTCGCTGACAGTGGACCAGGCGGTCAGGCGGCTGGTGCGGGTGGAAGTCGCGGGGGTGGTGGTCTCCCTGGTGGGTGCGGGGCTGTCAGAGTTGAAGCTGTCGTCGATGTCGGTGATCTGGCAGTGAAAGAAGGTGGCCAAGGAGTCGCACATCAGACATCTTTCTTTTAACAGTCAATGTCACAATCATCTGAAAGAGAACCTGGTATTATAACATCATTCATTTAAACTTTTATCAAATAAGGCAATTCCAATGTCTCAATGGGTCCCATAATCTGCTATGGAACTTTTTCCCAGGCTACGCTCTCAGGTACAGAGTAGACTGTAATGTTTGCAGATTAGAAACCTCATGTGTTCTATGGGTTGAAGAGTGAGGCTGTAGTTCTCAAACCACAGGGGACGCAATTGTTTTTACGGGGGCAAAATGTCCATTGAGTAGCAGTAGAATAATGAATATCATTGACAACCACATGATGAGAAGAACAGTTCTATATAGGCCCACAGAGGAATCACATACTTGTCACAAAACCACTGAAAAGCACAAAGCATTGTCTGGTGATGAGGGACTAAGGAAGGGGTTGGAAAATCTTCCGAGAAAATCCAGAGTTATTTTCAGCATTATTTGCCTCTTGGGATTCTCAAAACGGTACCAGTTCAAATGGTGTTGCATCAGGTGGAACTTCATAGTAGACCATGCAAATAAGCTGGTGTTGCAGGGATTCTGCACATACACAGAGCTATGCGCAGGAAAATGGGACCTCGGTGCATAGGGGCTAAGCCTTTCCACCACCTTAGTACCCACAAACCCAGGAATGACTAGCTACAGTGTCTCACTCGTTCTCCTACTCACAAAGGGAGAAACCAATGATTAGACACCCCAGAACACAACACTCCTGTATCTCTCAGGAATTATGGTAACAAGACACACCTTGTCGCTCATATTCTCGTACTTGTCCACAATAAGATCTGACAGAAACACGAAAATTGTTGAAAATATTAATTTTAATTATCGCGCTCTAAAATGCAGTATACAAGCCACCACCGGCAGCAAAATGCATATTATCAATACCACATTACAGCAAGGCCATATATCATAAAGGGACAGATCATTTTTATAAAAATAGTGGATAAAGGACTATAAAGCCTAACCACCCTCCCCTCGGTAAGCAGAAGTATTATTATATAATAGAAGATCTCTGGGCTTTGTCAGCAGAACCCATACCTCAGGACATAGATCGTATTTCTACATCACAGGTGTGCATTCCTCTTCTCCCTGGAAAGGTCCCCCTCCAATGGTCTGTTCCCTAAACATGCATCCCCGTAAAATCAAAGTACGATTCTCCAGCAGAAACAGCTGCATTGGTATGTTATGTCTTTGTGCTAGGGCCTGACCATAACAGAGTAACAAGAGTCATTTGTTTATTGACATTGCTCACTATGTTCAGACTAAACTCCAGGAACAGGCAGAGAACGAGCACAGCAGAGAGTTCTCATGTGAAAGGCATAAACAGAGTTGTGCAAAAATAAAGACATGCAGTGTCATGCTCAAAAACAGCATCATAGCTACCGGTCTCATGCTAACTTAAAGATGTTGATACATTTTCTAAAAACCATGTGATGCTGGACAGTAGCAATTGTCATATCACGCAGCATCTGCTCTCAGGGCCTGATTCACAAAGGTAAACTTAGAGCTGACCAAAAGTACAACTTTACATCTAAAGTCTAATTTTACACCTACAGTCTAAGGGCCCGATTCACAATGATAAACTCAGACCTGAATTCTAAGCTTAGACCTGAAGTTTAAGTTTAGGCTGAAGACTAAGATTAGGCGTAAAGTCTAACTTTAGATATGAAGTCTAAAGTTAGACTTCAGCTCTAAAGTTGAACTTCATGTCTAACTTTAGACTTCAGGCCTAAACATAGACTTCAGTTCTAAGTTTACCTTTGTGAATCGACCCCTAACAAAAATGAATGTGTCCTCTTGTAACTACACTAGTGCTCATGTAAAGCGCTCTGATACCCGTTTTTGGGTCAAGTTCGCCCTATATAAAACTTCGGGAAAAAAGTTTAGACCTAAAGTCTAAGTTTAGGCCTAAGGTCTAACTTTCAACAAGAAATTTAAGTTTAGACCTGAAGTCTGAAGACTTTAGATCTGAACTTAGACTTCATGTCTAAACTTAGATTTTTGGTCTAAACTTAGTCTTCATGTCTAAACTCAGACTTCATGTTTAAGTTTACTTTTGTGAATCGGGCCCAAAGTCTCCCTGTGACCTAAGTCAACCAGGGCCAAGGTGCATGTCTCTCGGTTCTCCGTCGGTCTAAGTTCAACTTGTTTGATGTGTAATAATGTGCTTAAGTTTATGTTCAAATAAAACATATGCTGGATGCAAAATTTGTAGTAGGTAATCATACGTAAATGTTGTAGGCCTGAAAACCATAAAGCACTGATTCAAGTTATCCTAACTGTTGATGCTATGTTAAATGTAAAATAATGCATTAACACTGAAAGGCCTGTGTTTTTCACATTGAATACAGGCCTGTGTTTTTCACATAGAATAGCTGTGCGTGAAGGATGTTTTTCTTCTCTTTTCTAGATATGTTGCTACTACAGTTACCTAATGTTAGCTAGTGAATAGGCACTTGTTTTGTATTGACAATTGAGAGTAACGTTCTCACTGGGAGAAGACAATGTTGCAGGAAGAATGGTTCATGGAAATACGTTTTGTAACTTTTCAAGGACTAACGTCTGAAAGTCTATCATGATCTAGTGAGAAAATGGGGAGATTGCTTATTCCCAGGGGTTTGCTGATATTGTATTGGAGGATGAAGAAGACAAAAGAAGTTAATGTTACAACATAGAATATTAGTGCGTGTTCCTAGGGTAGACCCAGATTGTGCATTTCTTTCTCGACTCTCTGACTGGAGAATCATCTCTGAGTTTCTGATGCCTTCTTTTCATGAGAGGCTGCCTTGATTATATTTTACTGAACTGTCTGCTGAAATCGTTGGCGTGAGAATACTTTCCAGCTTGTAATGCAAAAGATTCATGCTTGTGCTTAGATTTGTCTCTCATCAGAACTCTGTATTGGGTTTCTAAACTAACAATTTCTCTCTTTCTTTACCCCAAATTGATTTAGATTGGAAAACGTCCTTTATGGA